>NC_082738.1:44767364-47167364 GCF_030144855.1 Hypanus sabinus
GTACATCTGGTATTATTTAGCATCAATTAGTCAAACATTTGGCTTAGTGGATATTTTACCTTTCTATGCATACAAAACACTTAAGAAACGTATGCATTCCAATAATTAAACTACTGCATTGCTTAGTAATAATTGTAGCTTTCATTGGGGCAGGGCCTTTCACATGCTCCATTATTCTCACTTTATCCAGTAAAATATTTCTGATTGTTGACCAACTGTAGCCTAACACTTTTCCAATGACTGATGACATTTCACCTCTTTCCAAATGCTTTATTATTTCCACTTTATTTTCAATCGTGATCGCTTCCCGTCAAAGGAACAGAAACACTGCAGGTGGCGGGACCGAACCTCTGCCGGCTCCCGAGGTCCTCTAGGTCCTAAGGACCACTGCGTTGAATTCCCCGGGTCCTAAAGTCCACCGCACTGAGACAGGTTAAATGGGGGCTGTGTGGGTTTGGATCAGAGGTCGGCAACCTGCGGCTCCAGAGCCACATGCGACTCTTTGATCTCTGTGATGCGGCTCCCCGTGGTTTGTTAGCTTTTGAAATGTAATTCGAAATTTGAAGATTATGGTGATCTTGTACAATATGAAAACTTTGCGGAGACACTGTTTCCTGGCACATCCGAACCGGCTCACAATTAGCCACCGTTCCGACTAAGGGAGATAGCCTACGGGGGTTTGTGAGTACGTGTCTTTTGGAGCATCCGCGCCCACGGGGACGGGTTGAGGGAGGCTTAAAAGCAAGGCTGTTTAGTTCGAATAAAGTTACCTTTGACTGCAGTCTTTATTTTAGCGCTGCGTGTAGCGCTACAACGTGTTTTTTATCGCTATTAATATACATCACCACTGCCAATGCCTGACACCCGCCAGTGCGCGCTTTCTTTTAATTCCTCGATCCAAGGTAGGCTAACTATGGAGTAACCTTCAACCCAACGTCTTTTTTTCGGAGTTCAAAATGTTTTTGTTGCATGCAGAAATGTAATTTCGTTTTCTCTGCAGGAGTTCATCAATTTCAAAAATGCAACACATTATAGTTTGTTTATACATAGCATAAAGGCAAAAAAAAACCCGTTGTATGCAGTGTTATTTCATTTTGTGGCTCCCAGTGTTTTCTTTTCTGTGGGAAATGGGTCCATATTGGCTCTTTTAGTGGTAAACGTTGCCGACCCCTGGTTTGGATATTTGATCCTCCTCAATATTCCGCGTGGGAACTTAAACTGAAGGTGGCAGTGTCTTTTTTTAATGACATCGAGTTGTGGTCTGTCACTGGATTGAACTCGGGAACCTCCGTTCTCGAGCCTGGCACTAATCTCACTGCGCCACCAGAAAAGGTGGTGAGGGGGTGGGGGTGTGCTGTCAGGGTGAATATTGCTAAGAAAAATTTAAGCCAAACACAAAGTCACACACTCAACACAGTGTCAATGGTAACGACTTAAAATGGCAGAAGGCGTCGCGATCCAATTTAAAATGGCCGATGGTGCTCTCCTTCCTCAGTTCGTAAGTACGCATTGTTCATAAGTCGGGCTTTCGTAACTCGGGGACTACCTGTATCTTCATCCACTCTTTGCTTTTGTATCTGAACCCTAAAATACTTCTTGAAATCAAGGATGCCACATGATTCAACATCATGTGCAGTATAAAAGTTGTCAAGTATTGGCCAAATTCATTTTAAAATTACATTGAAAGAAAATGTCATGTATAGGCCTATTCACATGGTATACCACAACAACCATCTGGAAAGACCTTCCGCAAGTGAATGCCAAGTTGTTAGAAGTTGATATTATTCAATTTCTGCTACTTACCATATTGGACATTCCAAATTCTTCAACATTAGCGTCAAAACATTGTGAACGTATTCAATTTCCGACATGCACGAAGACATTTCTGTTTATTTTGTAGATCTCTGCAAATTAATGTGTGCATTAATGAATAAGTTCTGCTTTATCCAATATTTGGTACATTATCTTAGCAATCAACATTTATATACAAACTTAGAAATTGCTCGCTATCATTCTACCATTTGAACTGCTCAGCCACCATGAAAGGCTAACTTTACAATTAAAAGTACAATAAAAATAGTGGTTAAAATTAGACTGTAATCTTACACAGGAATTAAGTAGCCAGCTGCTAACCAAAACTGATCAGATTTAGGTCAGCGCATTCAGGAATATATGAAAGAAAAGGAGATTTTAGATTTTTTTTGTAATGAGAAAGGGTCCTTTGATAAGATTATTGTAAAGGTGCATTTAGGTAAAGAACAACAATAAATTTTGTTTATTTTAAAAATCAGTGTTACTCAAACTGAAACTATGGTCTTTGGACAGGAAAGGCTAGCATTTGGGGGGAAAAAACATTCTTAAAGCAAAGGATCCAAAGATGTAAAGTGGTCCACCCATGGCTGAAAGAATAAATTGCAGATAGCATTGAATACAAGGAGATTTAGGATTGCCAGAAACAGCTGTACATCTAAGGATTAGGAGCACTTCAGAACTCAAAGACCTCGAAATTACTAAAGGCTAGATATAATGAGTAAACGGGCAAAGAAAAATAAATGTACTGCAAGCACTTCTATAGCTATATAAAAAGTCTTAGTGAACACATATGTGGTCCCTTATGGAGAGAGATAGGAGAATTCATAAAAGTTATGAAGATACAAAAGTTAGAGAACGTGTCACCAAGCTCAATGATGGTTTCTACCCCACTGTTACAAGACTCTTGAAATGGACCACCTATACACAAAATATGAAATCTTGGCATTTCAGTCTAGGCCCTTCCACTTGATCTTCTTCCACTGCAACTCTAACTGTAGCACTATATTCTGCATTCATTTCTCCCCTTCCCCCCCCCCCCCCCTTTACACTACCTGGATGGATTTATCTATGGAATGATTTGCTTGGCTAGAACACGAAGGTTTTTTCCCCCACTGTATTTCAGTACATGTGACAATATTTATCATTTACCAAAATGGCTATGGAATTAAATAAATGCACATAAACTTCAAAAATTGAGATAATCTGACAGAAATTCTAGAGAATGAGGAATGGAAGAAAATAACTACGGTATTTTTAAAAAAGTTCTACAAGTTAATGATACTGCTGATGAACACCTAATAATCTACACTACTTAACTAAATTTTTATAGATAAAACTTAGTTCTCTCCCCCCCCCCCCCCATTTACCATGTATTTCATTGAACTGTTGCTAGGGGGTTAACAAATTTCAAGACATATGCTGGTGACATTAAACCTGATTCTGAATTTTGAAAGATGATCTGTGGACACTTCCATACCAGCTACGATTTCCTATTTTAATTTCAGAGGTCTAGTATCTGCATTTATTTATTGGCTATAAGAGATGGTGGACGCTCTGTAATTGGTCCTGCAGATTGGAAATAAATGTGATCACACTAAAGGATGGAAAGAGGAACAGAATAACTGAGCTGTTAGCCTATTGGTAATATTAGGGAAAATGCTGACAAAAAGTTCTAATGTAATTCACCATTTAAACAAAGGTTTCATGCACCAGAAGAAGAGTAGGGAGCATCATTAAATTGTGACATGTAAACCTGTGATATTTAACAATTTTTTATTGGGTCAAGTACCTGCATCAGTGTCGTACGATATAATTGTACAGCACCACACTTCAACGCCTTAGACCTTCCTCCCAACTACACAAAACTCACAACTTACCATGAACAATTAAATGGAAAAGAACAGAACACGTAGATTGTTTCGTTGAAACCCATAACAATTTAAAAATATATTTGATAGCACATACTATTATATTTTAACACCTTACTTTCTCTACTTAAGTGTGTTTGGCCACGGGCCTCACAACAGCAGTCGGCGCCGGAGCTGGAGCTCGGGTTGAAACTTCTAGAATTGATGTCAGTGCTCACGAGCCGCACTAACGACAAATCTCAAGATCCGTCATCGGACACACAGCCTGTCACGGACACTTTGCGTATATATTTTTTTTAAAATCAGCTCTTAGAAATGGGGTGAAATGTAATCCATGCGCACCAGCCAAAAACGACTGCGATGACTTCACTCAAAATCAAACCGCTCCGCCATATTTTGGTTTTCCCGCATTTCTTGCGTGCCACGAGACATACGGCGCGCATGCAAGTCACGTGACGAAAAAAGCTGTCGTCACGTCACGTGCGTTCCGGTAATTTCACGTGATGCAGTTACGTACACCGGCCTTGGTTTCCGATTGTATACTAAACACGGGAAGGTCATGCTTTCACATGAAATTTGTAATATTGTGGGTGGAGTTTTCCTGTTACACCACATTGCATAGTCACTGTTCCAGTTGTTCGTGATTTAGTATCGTTTGTTGATTTGTCATCAAAGTTTAAACTAATTATGTTATTTTATAATACCCGGAGGATGGTCATGTGATGCAAGGGCAACCAGTTAGAAGCTGTGTTTACCTCGGCCCGTGGTGTGTGACGTTATTTGTGTGATGTAAACAGTGGAGAAGGTGGTTGAGGTTTGATCGTCTCCGCCGAGGTTGACGGTTCAGTCGCCGCGAATAAACTCACGGGTCGGTCTTGTGTGTGTTTGAGCGCACAATGGAAGAACAGATTAAATTGTGTGTGACCTGTGGCGGAGAGACGCAAACTTTCCTGACGTGCGACTCGGTGAAGACGACATGGGCGGACCTGGAAGATATGGTGAGTGCGAGGAGGCAAGGCTTTGGCCACAGGCCCAGCTCCGTAGCCCTGTATTTTTATGTCTTGGGTTGTTTGAGAGCCGAATCGCAGCCTCCCAGTTCAAGGAAATCAATACTCCGTTGATTGTTTGTTCTGTATGTTTATGGACTGCGAAGTCTCGTTGTAACTAGACATTGTGTTTTCGATATAGTCTTTTGTTGTGACGATTGAATTGTTTTTGTGTTAATTTAATCTGAAATGTTTTTCTGTACTTGTCCAAGTATTTTTCTTTCTGTTGTAGGAGTTTTAATGTTGTCACAAAATCACTTAAAGATAACGACACTTCGCGTTCTTATCGTTTGCTTGTAGGAATGATTAATCAAGCTCAATTTAGTACTTCGCCCTCTCTTTAGCTCTCCGTTTTTCCCCTTTCAAATACAAATCTATTTCCCCATGAATGCTACTTTTGAATCAATTTACACCATTATCGATAATTATTTACTGCATTATTTTCCCTCATTTGACTTTTTGCGCTTTTGTCATTCACCTTCGTTGTATGCCCTTTCGTTCTTGACCTTGCCACCAATAAAAATTGCTTTTTTCTGTATAGTCTGTCCTGATCCAAATTACTTTTTTTTCCAGATCTCCTCAAATTTTGCTGATCAAGGGAAACAATCCCAACTTCCTAGTCTATCAAGTTAACATGCTGAGAATTATTGTAGTAGATGTTTTCTACATTCTTATGGTAGTTATGGTTGAAACAATGTCTGATAAAGATATGTTGAGACATATTTAGAATTTTGTTCTGTATTTTATATTGCTTCTTCCTACTTTGCATTTTTCTGTTTTAAATGTCTTTTTGCCACGTCTGTTCTGCCACATGTCCATTTGGGCTATAGCTCTGTTGATTAAGTTTTATTTTCTCCTGTTCACTTATTCAGTAGCTAAGAGGGAAAGGAAAGCAGCAGAATGATGGCTGAGGAGCTTGATAAAGCCATTCTTCCTTGTAGGATTTTAGAGCTAAAAGGGGGACAATCTAGAGCCTGGCATTTTTATGTAAGTTATATAATGGAAGCTAGCTTTGCCTTTCAGTTTAAAATCAGGTCAAACAACCTATTCAGTGGTAGTTAATAAACTTCGCAAATTTAAATATAGTTTCCATCAGTGAAGTGTCATTATCCCAGCTATATTGTTCTAGCATATGGAATTACAATGTTAGGACGGTTTTAAGTTCCCCAGCCATCTTTCTGTTGCTATTGTTAAATGTTGAGAATCTGGGGAAAAAATTTTCAGATCTTGCTTAGCCTTGGCTTTACAAAGTTCAGATTTCTTTTTCTTGAGTTGTTACAGTTTACTTGACCCTGTTTCCTGTTCAGTTGGATATAGTGCTGAGTCTAGTCTTTCACTTTGAACTTTGTACAGCACAGGAAAGGACCCTTTGGGCCACGATGTTGTGCTGAACCAGCTAAAAAGTAAATCAACACCCCCCTCAAAAAAAGGAATCCTCCCCCCCCCCCCACACCTACACACTATCCGTATCTCTCCATCTTCCTCACATTCATGAAACATGGGGGGGGGGGTGATAATTTAAATGTGTTTATTTTAGAAAGATCTGTCTATTTAAAGTATTGTTTCCTTGGGCAACAATTAAGTTTGGGCTCTAAATGATGAAGCATTCTGTTCCTTACTGTAGTTGCATAAACATAGGGAGCTGTCTGAGACTAAAGAAATGCAAGAGTTATGGTATAGAAAAATCCCCAATAATCTAATATTTGTTCCATCCTTGTGGTAAATGGTTGAATTTCTGAATATGGTCAGGTGTGCTATCAGGAAGAGAATTCTAAAATTTGAAATAATTTAAAGAAAGATAGTAATTCTTTCACTTATAAAATGTTTTTCTAGCATCTTCTCCCATCCTGTGTTATTTAATGTCATTCCTGATCTTTGAGCAATCCAGTCACTCGAGTGCAGCATTTTTGAAGTGTCACTGATGAACTAGGGAGCTTGTCCAAAGCAAGGTCTGCAAATGCTGGGCCATCTATTTTTAGTGCTAGTGATTATGTGATAGTATTGAACAGACATGGTGTTATTACAATGTCAGTAACAGCTCAATGATCAGGTTGACATAAGACGATTTTAAGAAATTTGAACAATTAGAAGCAAGACTACGTGGCATATGAAAGACTGAGAACATTTGGCCTTAATTAATAGTGCAAATCCCAAAATGGATATTGATAAACTTTCTGGTTCCAAAGTGAGAATGCTTTCAGTGTGTCATACAAGATGGTTATAAGTTTTCTATGATCAATTTAGTCTATTCATCAAAAATAATTTTGTATTTGGTCTTGATTGGGCAGTGGGAATTGTTTTAGAATATATACACGATGCTGGAAGAACTCAGCAGGTCAGGCAGCATCCGTGAGAAAAGAGTAGCCAACGTTTCGAGCTGAGACCCTTCATCAGGAATGGGGGGATGAGAGGGCCGAAGCCCAGTAATAGAGATAGGGGAGGGGGAAGGGCTAGAGGCGCCAGGTGGAAAACCAATCAGAGGAAGGATAAAGGGGGGAGGGGATAAGCATGAAAGAACTGTAGAGGTAAAGGAGCAGAAAGTTGAAAGGGGAGAGAGGTAGAGAGGGACCTAGGATAGGGGAAGGGGAAGGGAGAGGGAATTACCGGAAATTGGAGAATTCAATGTTCATACCACCAGGCTGGAGGCTACCCAGACGGTAGATGAGTTGTTGCTCCTCCAACCTGAGTTTGGCCTCATCATGGCAGTACAGGAGGCCATGTATGGACATATCTGGATGGAAATGAGAGGCAGAGTTGAAGTGGGTGGCAACCGGGAGATCCTGTTTGTTGTGGCAGATGGAGTGGAGGTGCTCAACGAAGCGGTCCCCCATTCTGCATCGGGTCTCGCCGATGTAGAGGAGGCCGCACCGAGAGCACCGGATGCAATAGACGACTCCAGCAGACTCGCAGGTGAAGTGTTGCCTCACCTGGAAGGACTGTCTGGGACCTGGAATGGTGGTAAGGGGGGAGGTGTGGGGACAGGTGTAGCATTTGCGCTTACAGGGATAAGTGCTGGGTGGGAGTTCTGTGGGGAGGGACGTGTGGACCAGGTAGTCACGGAGGGAACGATCCCTGAGAAAAGCTGAGAGGGGTAGGGAGAGAAAGATGTGCTGAGTGGTGGGGTCCTGTTGAAGGTGGTGGAGTTGTTTTAGTTGATTCAAATGTGCACTTTATAAATGTTAATAAAGTTTACAAATCTCAACTGTGGGCATATATATATGATAGTTTCTGGACCATGCTGGACTTTGTCTGTTCAAATAAAGCAGATCCTTTATAGTCAATATCTTATTAATTAGTTTGCTAGTAAATCATTGATAAAATGTAATTCTGAAGTTTGTAGGTCAATGCCTCTGGGGATTCAATGGGGAGCAGAATGAATACTGGACTTCCAGTATTCATATGTTGTGATCACTGTGGCCCATACAGTATACTGCAGAGAAGAAATGTGGGTTAAACAGTTGTTAAACAGTATCAACACAGAAAGCTGTCGTTAATAAAGTAACTTGAGGAAGGTTTGCCCTCACTGACGGGGGCAGAATGAAAATGCTGACTTATCTTAGGCCATATTAAGATCCCTCAAGAACACCTGTTGCCTATTAGCCATAGTACAGATTTGACCTTCTGTATTCTGTGACTTCATTTGCATTCTTCATGGACAAAGTAAAGAGAACTGATTGCCTAGCTAAAAATAAGGATATTTGGAGTTATTCCATGTGGTGTAGTGTTTAAGCCCTTCACGTTACAGGGTTGAATTTAATACTAAAGATCCAATAATCTGGAAGCAAAGTTTTGTTTTTCTTCCTCTCTAATCATTTTTGCCTAAGATGATTTTTGGATCTTAATTTGAAATACGAGTAACAAGTCCAGCTAAATGGTGTCTTGTAAATCCAACAGTACACGTCTGTTGATAAGGTGAATTTGTCAAAAGTTAAGCACTTATGTACATTACTTTGGTTGACAGGTTCAATAACTTTTAAAATAATGCTTTTTTCAGGTAAAAGTTTCGTTTGATCTCAACAATGTTCAAATAAAGTACTTTGATGAAGATAACGAAGAGGTGAGTCCTGTGATGTTGAATTGAATGATCTTTATTGTCATTATACATAGGTACAATGAAATGCTATTTGGCTTCCTCTCAGGCAATTAGATAAAACAAGGCAGTAATAGAAAAACAGTATTAAATAGATAAGTAGCAAAAAATAAGTTAGGGTAAATCAGTGAAGTACTTTGTACAGATTGAATAAATTTAACTTAGTTCTTAATTGGGGGGAGCATTCATAGTTAAGCACAATTAACTTTGTAATTTAACATGTAAATTTTTTGAAAGATTAATTTTTTGTTTAGTTGTGCTGCTTGGAGTTAGTAAACAGCATTGAGATAAACTTTTGCTGATCTGTTGCTTTAGTGATTAACCAATGAGTATTCGTACTGAGTGTACGTTTAAACCATGCTGAATTGCTGATAGATTCAGTGATCTGATAATGGAGCTAGTACTGCAGGGAATGAGAGATGAATGACTGGGCAGGCTGGTTTGTTAATGGGAATTTTTGGAATAAGTCATTTGGAAGGTCCAGCTAAAGCTGAGAGATTGGATGGTTGTGAATCTATAAAATAGATGCATGCCAGGGGTCTTTCAAGGTCATCTAGCTAAACTCGAGCACTGTTCATGTGGACACTAGAGATCTTGCCAATCTGCAACTAAATTCTTGGAATTTCTTCAAAACTAATTTGGCAGAGATGCATGTGCCGTTTTTTCAGTAACTTTGATCAGAGGTTCTTGTGATGAGTTCTGAAAGAATGGAATGTTTTGTTCCTAGTGACGTGATTAAATAGTGAAATATTAACTTCATAACCACAGGCTCCGAAGGCTATGTATGTGTTCACTTTATATTTTAGAATTTTGTTCTTAAGGTATATTTTGTTTCATGAGTTTTTTTCTTTTGCAGGTGTCTATTAACAGTGCAGGTAGGTAGGCATATGAATCATACTTGTTAAAAAAAGGAAATGTGTTGTTTATGAATTAGGGTATACTTTTTAATTTCATGTTGATTGTACTTGGCCTCAAACTTGTGTACTTGAAAAGTGAGGAAAAAAGTTATCTGTGTCAAGACGGTGTTTAATTTTATGAATGTTGCAATTGTTTCCACAAGAAACATCACGAGAAGTCTATGCTACTAAAAGAATCCTGTGTTATTAAGCCATGCACAGTTTGGGTCCCCAGCTGCTGATTATTGCAACTTTAAGTTGTTAATGTGTTTAAAACTGACACCTGTAGATTTAATGCTTATCATTGATCAGTGTTATTTTTTGCAAAGCAATATATACATGGGTTTTGCACTCCCAAATTTCACTGGAGATGTGCAGTGTGCTGACCAAGACATGGCATTGGTTTACAGGAGGATAGACACATAGGTTTTTAGATACCCTCCTGATGGGGTAAATCCTGCACTTGCAGTGAAGGTAAACACCCCCTAACCTGTCCTCCTCGACACTTTGGTACTGTGATACAGAGATACCAGTGCTGGTTTGCTCCCCTACTTGTTTTCTTTCAATAGGCCAACAAGAACTTTCCCATCTTTTCCCATTAAGAAGTCTCAAGAAGGTGAAATCTTTAGTATGCACAAAATAAGTGTTTGTGTTGGAACTTTGGTAAAACTCTTGAGATGTCTCCCTATACGTTTCATCAAAGGTTTTTGACATATCTAATTTCAAGAGAATGGTACAGGCTGTCTTCAGTTATGAATGCCCAACTCATAGATAGGCTCCAACATGCATGCATGCATTGTCTCTCTTTCCCCCCCCCCCCCCCCCAAAACATTGGTTGGCTTTGCAACCCAGGATCACATCTTGGCCAGCTCAAAGACTCTTCAGTGCTTAAATAACTTTTGAAGATAGAAACAAAATCACACCATTAACTTTTTAAATTTGGCTTAGTTATGTAGTTGTAGTGAATAAGGTTTACATTAGACATTTTGGTTTTATTCTTGCCATTTTCTGTTTGATCGTTTTGTTTTCATTTTCTCTTTCACAGAGGAATATGAAGAATTTATAAAGGTAATTACAGTTAATTCTAATTTAAGATAGCCCTGGTATTTAGTTTTAATTGGCTTAATTTTCCACATTACTAAGCACTTTCATTTCCTTTTAGATAAGGAAAATACTGCACTGATAAATATTACATTCATGTTCTATCTGTGATTTGATTACTTGTAATCGATTATATCAGTAAATTCACCAATTCATGTTTCATTCATTTAATATGTATAAGTAATGAAGTGTAATGAATAATTTCTTACGGTCATTGTCAGAGAATTGGCTGCTTAAGCTTCTCATTTTACTTCCACATCCTTACCTTAGCTGTCCTGTTTCTCTGTGGCTTGTCTGTACGCAGCAACATATGAAGAAAAAGCCGTTGGATTTTCACACGTACACTGATAACTAATTCATCTCCAGCAACACCAGTCTTGGCCATGCTGTTGCTTCCAATTTTTGTCAAACTGCTTGTCTGACATAAAATGATAGATGAACATGAATTTTTTTTTGTTAATCAAAGGATTTTTTCACTATTTGCTTCAGACCAACTATTAACTCGATTTACCTCTGAGAATTCTTGGGGCTAAACAAATCAAGTTCTAAATGATTGTGTTGCCTTTGACTGTAAAATAGTTAGTTCACCACATTTGCAGTATCATCAAAGCATTCTACTTCCACTGACTATAGAACCACTGATGTGGCTGTCTCCTGCTTTTTACTTTGTATAAACATTTGTAACCCAGTTGTCCGTGATCTCCCTCTCACTAGTATCCATTCATGCATTGTTCCTCTTCTAATATATACAAATTAGTTTCTCATTAGAGCAACTGTTCTATTTTAAGATTCTTACCCTTGTACTGACTTTCCTTCTATTGCCCCTCCCTAATATTTTGGATATCTATACTCCAATACTTAAACCCTTGATATTAATGATATGCTCACTGACTGTCATCCCTTTAACTGTTCAGCCCTGAACTCCAGGGTTTTATTCCTGATTCTCTACCTCCTTCAAGCTTTTGAAATGCTCTTTAAAACTTGTCCATTTTTGCCTGTCTAAATGTCATCCTGCATGGGTCATTCTCAGATTTTTGTTTGACAATGTCCATTGAAGCACGTTGAGACATTTGAAGATGCTAATTAATTATTTGTATTTGTTCCTGCTCTCTTGTGAACAAGGCTGTCACTTGTACACATCATTAGCTTGCTAAGCTAACCCAGAATTCATAGATATGAGATATGATTAGAATTAAGTCTTCGACAAATAAGATAATGAAGGCATTTTCCTTTCTTTGTTCTATTAATACTCTGTGAATCTACAAATTGTAACTTGAACTTTCCAGCCTGTTTTGCTATCATAGTTTAGTAAACCTTGCAAAATATATTGTTAGCTGGCTTTTATTCGACAGTAGCTTTTAAAAATGGAAGTGAATGATGTTTGGTAATAAATCGTTCTGTTTAATTATGTTGCTTTCGGTATAATGTGATATCTATGTTTGTTGTTTTATCCTTTTGCAGAGTGCAATTAAACAAGGAAAGCAGATTCAAATGAATGCTTATGAAATAAACCTAAAGGATAAAATGGAAAACCATACTTCAAAGAGAACATTTGAAAATATCGAGTTGAAGGGATCTCAGAATAAGAAAGCTAAAAAAAAAGAAATGAAGCATCATTCCCAATTAGCTAAGGTTGTTGGCCCTGAGATGAAGGTTTCGCAGGAACCTAAAAATAAGGTAATTGTTTTCATATATAAAAGAAAATTATTCTAAAATGCTGGAACAACTCATCAGGTCAGGTAGTATCTATGGAGGGGAATAAACAGTCGATGTTTTAGGCCAAGACCCTTTGTTTCAGCCGGAAAAGTTGATTGTTTATCCTCTTGTATGCTGCTGTAGCTGCTGCGTACCTCCAGCATTTTGTGTTTTGCTCAAGACTTCCAACATCTGCAAAATCTCCTGTGTCTAAAGGACTTTTTCGTGGCTGTGCTGAAATTGTTACGTTTCTTCACATCCCTATTTATAAAGTCATAGTTATACAGCACAGAGACAGGCCTTTTCTACCCATCTCATAGAAACATAGAAAGCCTACAGCACAATACAGGCCCTTTAGCCCACAGAGTTGTGCCAAACATGTCCTTACCTCAGAAATTACTAGGCTTACCTATAGCCCTCTATTTTACTAAGCTCCATGTACCTATGTAAAAGCCTCTTAAAAGACCTTATCGTATCCAGCTCCACCACCATTACTGGCAGCCCATTCCACCCACTTACCACTCTGAGAAAAAAAATTACCCCTAATATCTCCTCTGTACCTACTCCCCAGTACCTTAAACTTGTATCCTCTTGTGACAATCATTTCAGCCCTGGGAAAAAGCCTCTGACTATCCACACGATCAATGCCTCTCATCATCTTATACACCTCTGTCAGGTCACCTCTCATCCTCTGTCGCTCCAAGGAGAAGAGGCCGAATTCACTCAACCTATTCTCATAAGGCATGCTCCCCAATCCAGGCAACATCCTTGTAAATCTCTGCACCCTTTCTATGGCTTCCACATCCTTCCTGTAGTGAGGTGACCAGAACTGAGCACAGTGCTCTAAGTGAGATCTGACCAGGGTCCTATATAGCTGCAACATTACATCTTGGCTCCTAAATTCAATTCCATGACTGATAAAGGCCAATAAACCATACGCCTTCTTAACCACAGAGTCAACCGGCGCAGTTCCTTTGAGTGTCCTATGGACTCGGACCCCAAGATCCCTCTGATCCTCCACACTGCCAAGAGTCTTACCATTAATGCTATATTCTGCCATCATATTTGACTCACCAAAATGAACCACCTCACACTTATCTGGGTTGGACTCCATCTGCCACTTCTCAGCCCAGTTTTGCATCTTTTCAATGTCCTGCTGTAACCTCTGACAGCCCTCCACACTATCCACAACACCTCCAACCTTTGTGTCATCAGCAAACTTACTAACCCATCCCTCCACTTCCTCATCCAGGTCATTTATAGAAATCACAAAGAGCAGGGGTCCCAGAACAGATCCCTGAGGCACACCACTGGTCACAGACTTCCATGCAGAATATGATCTGTCTACAACCATTCTTTGCCTTCTGTAGACATGCCAGTTCTGGATCCACAAAGCAATGTCCCCTTGGATCCCATGTCTTCTTACTTTCTCAATAAGCCTTGCGTGGGGTACCATATCAAATGCCTTGCTAAAATCCAGATACACTACATCTACTGCTCTTCCTTCATCAATATGTTTAGTCACATCCTCAAAAAATTCAATCAGGCTCGTAAGGCACAACCTGCCCTTGACAAAGCCATGCTGACTGCTTCTAATCATATTATACCTCTCCAAATGTTCGTAAATCCTGCCTCTCAGGATCTTCTCCATCAACTTACCAACCACTGAAGTAAGACTCACTGGTCTATAATTTCCTGGGCTATCTCTACTCTCTTTCTTGAATAAAGGAACAACATCTGCAACCCTCCAATCCTCCGGAACTTCTCCCATCCCCAATGATGATGCAAAGATCTTCGCCAGAGGCTCAGCAATCCCCTTCTTCACCTCCCACAGTAGCCTAGATTACATCTCATCTGGTCCTGGTGACTTATCCAACTGGATGCTTTCCAAAAGCTCCAGCACCTCCTCTTAATATCTACATGCTCAAGCTTTTCAGTCTGCTGCAAGTCATCACTACAATCACCAAGATCCTTTTCCATAGTGAATACCGAAGTAAAGTATTCATTAAGTACCTCTGCTATTTCCTCCGGTTCATACATACTTTCCCACTGTCACACTTGATAGGTCCTATTCTTTCACGTCTTATCCTCTTGCTCTTCACATACTTGTAGAATGCCTTGGGGTTTTCCTTAATTCTGCCCGCCAAGGCCTTCTCATGGCCCCTTCTGGCTCTCCTAATATCCTTCTTAAGCTCATTCCTAGTAGCCTTATAATCTTCTAGATCTCTAACATTACCTAGCTCTCTGAACCTTTTGTAAGCTTTTCTTTTCTTCTTGACTAGATTTATTACCCACTTTGTACGCCACAGTTCATGTACCCTACCATAACTTCCCTGTCTTATTGGAACGTACCTATACAGAACTCTACACAAATATCCCCTGAATATTTGCCACATTTCTTGCGTACTTTTCCCTGAGAACATCTGTTTCCAATTTAAGCCTCCAATTTCCTGCCTGATAAGCCCCTAACTCCAATTAAACGCTTTTCTAACTTGTCTGTTCCTTTCTCTCTCCAATGCTTTTGTAAAGGAGATAGAATTATGATCACCATCACCAAAATGCTCTCCCGCTGAGAGATCTGACACCTGACCAGGTTCATTTCCCAATACCAAATCAAGTACAGCCTCTCCTCTTGTAGGCTTATGTACATACTGTGTCAAGCAACCTTCCTGAACACACCTAACAAACTCCACCCCATCTAAACCCCTTGCTCTAGGGAGATGCCAATCAATATTTGGGAAATTAAAATCTCCCATCACAACAACTCTGTTATTATTACACCTTTCCAGGATCTGTTTCCGTATCTGTTCCTCGATGTCCCTGTTACTGTTGGGCAGCCTATATATATATAAAAAAAAACACCTAGTAAAGTTATTGACCCTTTCCTGTTCCTAACCTCCACCCACAGAGACTCCGTAGACAATCCCTCCATGGTGTCAACTTTTCTGCAGCCGTGACACTATCTCTGATCAACATCCATCTCAACCAAGTTATCTACATGAAGTGGTCTCATTTGCCTGCACTTGGCATATTCCTCTGAACTTTTCCTAATCTGGTATCTGTCAGTGTACCTTCCTCTATAGCTTCCTTGTTCCATGCACACACCACACTCTGGAAAAAGTTGCCCCTCAGGGCCTTTTAAACATTTCCCTTCTCACCTTAAATCTATATACTGGAATTTTAGACTCCCCTACCCTGGGAAAAGGACCGTTGCTATTCACCTTTTCTGTGCCCCACACCCCATAATGTTTTATGTCTATAAGACCACCCCTCAGCCTTCTACGCTCCAGGGAATAAATCCAAGCCTATTCAGCCTCACCCTTTAAATTGAGTCCACCCAGTTGGCCCTCCTTATCCATGGGGGATTGGTTCTGGGACTTTAGGACCTGACGGAACTCTGGACCTTATTTAACCTGTCTCTGTGCGGCCCACAGTGTTTCTGTTCCATTGACGGAAAATGATCACAATTGAAAATAAAGTGGAAATAATAAAGTGATCAGAAAAAGGTGAAACACCATTGGTCATTGGAAAAGCGTTAGGTGTTGGTCAACGATTGGAACAATTTTAAAGGATAAAGTGAGAATAATGGAGCATATGAAAGGCCCTGCCCCGATGAAAGCTACAATTATTGCTAAGCAACGCAGTGTTTTAATTATTGAAATACATACATTTCTTAAGTGTTTTATATCCATAGATAGGTAAAATATATACTATATACTAAGACAAACATTTGACTAACTGACGCTAAATAATACCGGATGTACCTGTTCCAACTCACTTATAATACCTAATACAAAGTAAATGCTATGTAAGTAGTTATAGAAACGTAGAAAATAGGTGCAGGAGTAGGCCATTCGACCCTCCCAAGCCTGCACCGCCATTCAGTATGATCATGGCTGATCATCCAACTCAGAACCGTGTACCTGCTTTCTCTCCATACCCCCGATCCCTTTAGTCGCAAGGGCCATATCTAACTTCCTCTTAAATATAGCCAATGAACTGGCCTCAACTGTTTCCTGTGGCAGAGAACTCCACAGATTCACCACTCTCTGTGTGAAGAACTTTTTCCTCATCTCAGTCCTAAAAGGCTTCCCCTTTATCCTTAAACTGTGACCCCTCGTTCTTATACTGTATTGTTTAGGAAATAATGACAAGAAAAAAAAAGTCTGTGCATGCTCAAACAATGAGGGAACTTCTGTTTTTTTTAATCCCGATCTGCGGTAACCGGTAACCTATGCACATCCTCTCATATACTTTAAATCATCTCTAGATAACTTATAATACCTAATACAATGTAAATGCTATGTAAATAGTTGTTATACTGTATTGTTTAGGGAATAATGACAGAAAAAAAAATCTGTACATGCTCAAACAACAAGTGCTGGAGAGAGAACTTCCAGGTTTTCCCAATCTGCAGTTGGTGGAATCTGCGGATAAGGAGGGCTGAATGTCTTTCCTAAGCCCTTTCCAGGTTAATGATATCCTACCTATAGCTGGACATCCAGAACTGCACATAACATTCCAGGTACAATCTCACCAATGATTCATACAGTTGTAACATGACATTCCAATTCTGATACTGGTACTGAAGAAGGCAAGCACACCAAAAGCCACCTTTTCCACCTGCTCTATCTGCATCCCCTGTTTCAAAGAACTGTGCACCTGTACCTGTTCTATAACACTCCAGGGCCCTATCATTTACTGTGCAAATCCTGCCTTGGTTTAACTTGCCATTGCCTATGTTAAATTCCATTTGCCATTCCTTGGCTCATTTCTCCATTTTGATCTACATTCTGTTGAAAGTGAATTGGAATGATTTTACATCAAAAGATCTGTTTGTATTTATTTGTGTTTCCTTAACTGGAAAGCTACTCGTATTCTTTTACAGGGATTTTTTTTCTAAATATTAAGCTACACTCACCTCTTATTTCCTTGTCTCCTCAAGTCAATACCAGTCTCTGACAAAAGATGTGTTCAGAGTATGATTAATGTTGTTATTAAGCCGCATAGCTGTTTCTGCAAGAAATTTGTCTGGAGGAAGAAAGAAGTGAAATACTCCTCGCCAGTCTCTCCATTCCTACCTATGAGAAAAGATGCATGACAGATTTTCTGCATAATCTCATGCTCAGTCATTAGCGTGTAGACTGAAGATGGTGTAACTAGAATAGACATTTGAGCTGTAATCCAAGATTCTAATCCAAGTGTATTGGAATTTTGTATTGAGTGAGTCAGCAATAAAGATTATGTAATTGCTTTCTTAATATTTTGGAATATTTTTGTACTAGCTTACTGTTTGTATACTGCTTCCAACAGTTCCTTTTCACCTACATAATCAGAATCCGGTTTAATATCACTGCTATATGTCTTGAAATTTGTTAACTTTGCAGCAGCAGTACAGTGCAATATGTGATAAACATATAAATAGTTCAAATAAGTAGTGCAAAAAACAGAATTTTTTAGAAAAGTAATGAGGTAGTCTTCATAGGTTCAATATCTATTTAGAAATCAGATGGTAGAGGGAAAGAAGCTGTTCCTCAATTGTTGAGTGTGCACCGCCAGGCTCCTGTACCTTCTTCCTGATGGTAACAGTGAAGAGAGGGCATGTCCTGGGTGCTGGGGATCCTTAATGATGGAAGCTACCTTTCTGAGGCTAGTACCCATGATGGAGCTGACTAATTTTATAAATTTCTGGGGCTTATTTCGATCCTGTGCAGTAGCCCCCCCCCCCCATATCAGATGGTGATACAGCCAGTCAGAATGCTCTCCATCTGTAGACATTTTCAAGTGTTTCAGATGACAATCTCCTCAAACTTCTAATGAAATATAGTCATTGTCTTGTGTTTTCTTTAGCTGCATCAATATGTCAGGGCAAAGTTAGGTCCTCCGAGATATTGACACCCAGGAACTTGAAATTGCTCAC
Source organism: Hypanus sabinus (assembly GCF_030144855.1). NCBI lineage: Eukaryota > Metazoa > Chordata > Chondrichthyes > Myliobatiformes > Dasyatidae > Hypanus > Hypanus sabinus. Next base: position 44,785,793 of record NC_082738.1, read on the forward strand.
TCTCTCCACTTCTCATCCGTGTATGAGGATTGGTTTGTGTTCCCTCGTCTTACTCTTTCCAAAGTTCATAATCAGCTCTTCGGTCTTACTGACATTGAGTGTAAGGTTGTTGCTGTGACACCACTCAACTATCTCGCTCCTGTATGCCTTTGCATCACCATCTGAGATTCTGCCAACAATGATTGTATCATCAGCAAATTTATAGATGGTATTTGAGCTAAACCTAATAACACAGTCAGGTGTGTAGAGCAGTGGGCTAAGCACACAACCCTGAAGTGTGCCAGTGTTGATTGTCAGCAAGGTGGAGATGTTATTACCAATCCATACAGATCGTGGTCTTCCAGTTAGGAAGTCAAGAATCCAGTTGTAGAGGAATGTACAGAGGACCAGGTCCTGTAGCTTTTCGATCAGGACTGTAGGAATGATGGTGTTGCACGCTGAGCTGCTGTTAATAAATAGCATCCTGACATAAGTAAATCAACTTGTCTTATCACTGGTTTTTGTAGGTGCTGCCAAAGGATGCAAATCAAACAAAGGAAAACTGGCAGCTGCCTCCAGTTTGGTTTACAGAATACATGGAAATGGTAAGAAAAGGCATTCTTCGTATTCAAGAGGAAATTTAAATCTCAACTTCTGCCTCACAAGCGTGATGTCTCTCAAGTTGTGTGCGTGTGTGAAATAGAGCAACAACGTTTTGGAACTTATTCTATGTATTTTTATCAGAAACTTGGTGTGATAGAAACAGCCTTGTATTTTTTTGTCCTATAATTCTAAAGCATTACATTCCTTTTAATTAAAATGAATATATTTGTGGACTTGTGGTGTGATATTTTGCATTGACTTTGATTTTTTTTGTCAATCTTACTGATCCATGTTAGCACATTTTTATAGTTGTAGTTTGTTATTTTATTCAAAAATGGTATCACTGTGTAGTTAGTGCTATATTTAATGTTTTTCAAACATTTGTGATCATACTTTATATTCTGTCATTGATCATCAGTATTTACATTTCCTAATATTTCCTCTGAAGCTCCCATTTGCAAATTATTGATTACTGAAAAATGAACAAGGAGGCACTAGTTGACTACTTTCTTGTTTGTTTCTTTCTTTCTAACAGTAGTCCTCAGTTTCATTAGTGAAGTAAGCTGTTTCATTATAGACATTAACAATAACAAAAACTACATTTGTGACTTCCGGACATTTCAGAACACCTCAGGCATTGAAGAAATTATCATTTGGAGGGAAATAGTGTCGAATAATATCATGTACTTTTATCCCTTGTGATTGGGCTTGAAGTGGTTTTCCAAAGCCTGGTATGAGTCTAGCTCAATGTTGGTTGGTGAAACAGTGGGGGTCTGTTTTCTGCTGCTGATCTCTGCCCACTGGAGTGCTAAGCTAGTTTAATGCGGATATGTTTATGTGATCTTACTAACGGCTACAATTCCTATGATCATTATTGCACCAGGATATTAGCATTTTAAGTAATTAGTTACCATTATTAAGAAGTTTAATATTTATCAAAAAAGTAAACATTCTGTTTTTCGCCCCAAAATAGATAAGGGTATATCGTAACGGTTCATTTGAATGTCATGTTTCTTTCTGATTGACACCTATTTCAGTTTCTTTTTCTCCTTGGAATTTTCCTTCCTTTGCTATAGTTGCATCTAAGGCAAGGGATCAAACAAAGTGATACTCCAGATACTCATTACCCTTTACCCATTGGTGTCAATGACAGAATATCAAAGCAGGTAAAGCAGCAGCACATGGTTTTGATTTGTGCCCTGTTCCTTAGAACCCTATTCCAGATTGTTGTGTTGTTTTTTGTGCCTGGAACTTAGTAACTGTGTGTCTTCATTTTCAGTTCAAAGAAACCTTTGTAAGAGAAACTGTTGACAGGATTTGTTGCAATTTCTTTGAGAAAGTGAACATTGAGCAGCGGGTCCGTCATTCTCCCAATGGCCTGGTGGCATGTCCTACCCAAGTTCCAGAACTGCAAACAACACAAGTTAACTGCTATGATTGGCTCATGACTTGTAGCAACTGCCAATCTCAGATTCGTGGAATACGCTATCAGTGCAGGTAATGTGCAGTGTAAATTTTACATACATATTTGCAGTTAAGGAGTGACTGTTCAATTGTCAGAACTTAACCACCCTGGGTAAGTAACTCTGAATGATGGATTTTTATTTTGCAGTCAGATCCAAACATGTTTAAGGGTAAAGAGACACTGCAGTTCTGTCACTGACATACAGATGTGTAATGTGTGCCATTGATGCACTTGTGTATGAAAAATCATACTGAGAAAAGCAAGTTTCACAGCAGTGCAAAGGGGATTTTTTCTTGTGCTTTGTTTCAGTACACTTGTGGAGTGTTGAATGGTCTTTTAAATTTTTCTCAAGTGAGTTGCAGATATTTTATCAGGTTTATAATGGGCCTTTTCCATTCATATTAGCACAGGAGTGTCAAACTACCGGCCCACGAAGGGGTCCAATCCAGCCTGCGGGATGATTTTGGGGGAAAAAGATATATTCACAACTATTTATTATGTATCAGTACAGCAGCTGTACAATAGAGGCAGTTAATAAGCACCTACTGCCCTGCACTGAAGACCACTAGAGCCCCACTTACGTTGGCAGACACAGTATAAACACACAGAGTACTCGGGTCAGTAACACCCGTAGCAAGGCTGAGACTGCTTGCTGCTGTGGTTCAAAATGCTTTCCAAGAAAAGAAAAGTTGACTTTGAAGGTCGGATATTCAACGATAATTGTAAAGATCGTTTTTTCTTCAGTGAGGTCAACGGCAAACCTGTGTGTCTGATATGCTCGCAACAAGTGGCTGTGGCAAAAGAGTACAATATCAAACGACACTATGAGACGTCACACGGAGAAAAATATGACAAGTACACAGGACGACTCAGAATGCAAAAGGTAAACGAGCTTGAAGCAGCTCTGGAAAAACAGCAATGTGTTCACCAAAAGTCGAGAGACTCATGATGGAGCTGTCAAGGCCGGCTATATTATTACCAACGAAATAGGTGCTGCGTTGAAGCCATACTCGGGGAATTCATCAAAGCATGCATGCTGATGGTGGCTGAGTTGGTGTGCCCTGAGAAGAGACAGGCTTTTGGTAATATCAGCTTGTCAAGAAATACTGTGGCAGAGAGAATCGGGGACCTTGCAGGAGATTTGAACAGTCAACTAAAAGATAAAGTGAAGTCATTTATTGCCTTCTCTATTGCAATTGATGAGAGCACGGATGTGACTGATGTAGCTCAATTGGGGATATTTATTCATGGTGTTCATGCATCTTTGACCATCACCGAGGAGTTTGTGGCGATGGTGCCCATGACAAACACCACAGTGGTGAATGACGTTTTCTCCAGTCTCGTCGAGGCCTTGTGCAGACTGGGGGTTGACTGGAGTCGCACTGTCAGCGAGGCAACAGATGGCACACCGTCCATGGTCAGGAAAAAGGCAGGTGTTGTTGCGAAACTCAGAAAGTTCAGACAGAGAATCCAGAGCAAGAATTCTGGAATTTTCATTGTATTATACACCAAGAGGTGTTCTGTAGCAGGAGCCTGAAAATGGATAATGTCATGGATGTAGTAATCAAAACGGTTAATTTTATTAGCCAAGGGACTCGACCATCGGCAATTTGACTCTCTTTTGTCCGAAAGTAATATTGGACACGGCCTACCCTACCACATTGAAGTCAGCTGGTTGAGCAGAGGGGTTCTGCTCAAACATTTTTTTTCAATTATGTGTGGGAATTGGACTATCATGAACGAGAAAGGGAAGCCAGTGGCAGAGTTGGATAACCCAGACTGGCTTTATGATCTTGCATTTTTGGTGGATATAACAGAGCACTTAAACATGCTTAATATTAACATGCAAGGCCACAACAAACTTGATACGGAATACTATGATAGCATTCGTGCCTTTCAAATTAGATTAGGCCTGTGGGAGATGCAACTATCCCGGAGCAACCCAGCTCATTCATCCTCTTTGCAGTCTGTGACTGTGGCTCATGGGAATAATGACAACAAGGACAAAATATCACAGCTGAAAAGTGAGTTTCAGAATTGTTTCCAAGTCTTCACTCAGCTCGAGAAGGAATTCTCACTATTTTGCTCATCAGATGTGCCGGAGGAACTCCAAATGGAATTAATTGAAATTCAGTGTAACTCGGCTTTGAAATATAAATTTGAGACTGTGGGTCTGGACTCATTCTATCAATACCTGGGACCGAAGTACCCCAAGATGACAGACTTTGCTTCAAAGATCCTTTGCATTTTCGGGACAACATATCTCTGTGAGCAGGCATTCTTCATAATGAACACTAATAAATCCAAACTGCGCTCGCAGCTGACACACAGACATCTAAATCACGTTATGAAAATTACAACTGCCCAGAAACTGGTCCCTGATGTTAACAGGCTGGTTAAAGCCAAGAGATGTCAGGTGTCTGGAAGCAGCAAGTGAAAAATGAGTGACACCGTTTGATGCACTGTGACATGTAAGCAAAATGCATTATGAAATACTAAGTGTCATAATATTGTGATACTGTAGCGGTGTGCTACACGCAGCGCTAAAATTACGACACGGAGTCGGAAACTGCAGTCAAAGGAAAAAACTTTATTCGAAAACTTCAGCCTCACTTTTAAGCCTCCCTCAACCGGCCCCCCATGGCGCAGAGGCTCCAAAGCTCTGTGCTCGCAAACCCCCGTAGGCTATCTAATTGTGAGTCGGTTCGGATGCGCCAGGAAATGGGTCGCCACAATACATTCATTTTCTGACATTGTAAATGTGATCACTTCAATAAAAATTAGAGGCTAACTGTGTTCATTGAGATTGATTGCTGGAAGCAGGCTAATAAAAGTTAGGGGCAGTTGTGTAGCCTACATTTACAATTTGTTTTGTTAGGTCTACATTTGTGTCTGCAAATGTGCGATTTCAAATGGTTTATTAATGGGAAGGGTGTGGCTCCCAAAACAATCTTAGCCAAAATAACATCGTTTTTTCTCTCTCTCATCACAACTTTCTTGTAGCCTACAACTGTAAGTTAATACCAATCATAAAAATAATGCTTGCTAGGCAATCTTCTTCATAAGAAACGAAATTTGTAAAGTGAAACACTTTGTAGTTATAGCAGAGACTGAGACACATGAGAGCAGGTTGAAAAAATGAAGGCAACGAAAGATGTGGGAGCACACATGCGTGCACAACTGATCCGGCCCGCATAAAGTTGCATTTTGCCCAATCCGGCCCATGACCTAAAATGAGTTTGACACCCCTGTATTAGCACTTAACAGTGGAAATAGAAGGCAGTCAAAATTTTCTATTTCATTGATTTCCCCAGGTTACTTATAAAAGTGACAACAATTAAAATTATTTTTTCTCTGAAGCTGTCGGCTAAAAATATACTGACTTTGATGAAATAAGCTCTCAAGGAAATATATTCATTTAAATTTTAATTTCCTGTTATTGGAAGCAGTAAGGTTCTAAACAAAGAACATATTTAGATATATTTGAAATCATGTGATTTATTTTTTTCCTGTAGCATTTGCCCTACTTACAACATCTGTGAGGCATGTGAAGCTGGTGACTATAGACATGATCCTAATCATGCATTGTTGAAATTGAGAAAAGCCTTGACATCAGCTGAAATCCTACCTATACAGTTTGGAAACATGCAAACAAATGTAGCAGAACAAACAAGGTAATAATGTCTACGTACATTAGATTTCTAGAATTTTAACTTTGCTAATATATCACTTGGAAAGTAATGCAAAAAAGAGGAAACGTGAATCTTTGGACAGGTAGGCAGACACTGAGAGTTTATAGTAGTTAATAGGTCTAGGAAAACAGTCCAGGAGTATGATTCTAACTGTTTTTTAAAACAATATTGAATGGAGTGGACAGAGCTTAATGATGACTTGTGGTTGGGGTTAGAAAAGGAGTGGGATTGCAAAATTTACTTGTGTTATTTTGGTTGAGGGTGAAGTGTATAGAAGGAAAAAGGATATGAGAACGAGCCAAGCAAACATAATTCAAGCAGCTTACTTTGAGGTTAAATGTGGACACTGGAGCTCCATCATGGCAACAGTTAAACAAGGGAAGCGAGTGATCCCCTTTAACCTTTAACTTGTGGGGGTCCCATAACAGCTCAAATTGGGCACATTGCATTTAAGATTGGATTGAGAATCATTCTGAGGCATACATATCTAATATAACTAGCAGACAGATCCAGCTCCTAAACTACCCATTTGCCTTCTTCATGCCCCTTTTGCTTAACCTTTGTCTGAGTTTGTTGGTCCTACAAAAGCCATAGCAGCTCTGTGGAACTGGAGAGGAAGCAGATCAAATCTTCCTGAAAAGAGAGAGAATAGAGTTCAAATTAATAGAGTTTGCAGTAGCAGTTATTATAGTGCATACAAATAAATTGGTTATCATAGTAGCAAAAATGAAATATGTGAACTGGACATCTACAATTTTGAGAATATTTAAGTCTGGTGTTCCATATTCTATTTTCTGTGATGTAATTTAGGTTCATAATTTAATTTGTGAAAGAAGTTTCCTGGAAGGTCACACATTGTTCTTCATTTGGTTCATTGTTGATTTTCCAGTCAGCTTTAAAATGTGCATCCCTTTAAAATTAATCAAATAAATTATCTTTTTCTAAAAGTCTATGTAAGATGTTTATTTAAAAGGGTGGCAAATCTTTTTGAGAACATGTGCCCAAATTGGTGGTAATCTTAAAAAAAAAAAAATCCTTTTGTGTGTCCTGGTCATTTCAAGCAGCGATCATTATTGATTAATACATTAGCAACAATAACTATGGACTTTTTAAAGGAAAAATGATGAGTCCTGTTGCTTATTTGCATATATTTATTGTTTTACTACTAATAAAAGTATAACAGAGACAGTGAAACAAGTATTTTAAAAAACCTGTTCAAAAATTATTAATTTTTTAAAAAGGATTGAAAATTATCATTAATTCTAAATAGTACTGTTTTTGTAACTGTTTACTATACAAATATTAGTGAGTACACCAAGTCTGCAAGATTTCAAAACATAACTAACATCACATGTTCTAACCATCTAGCTCGCGCCAAGCCAGTATGTGATGTTCTGAAAAAATCTCACTGCTCTTAGGTTGTTTAAAAAATCTTTTGTTGTTTTATTTGACAGTAAAGATAATCATTATGCATCTTTTTATTATGAGTGGGGTTTAAAGAATCAAGGGGTGGCTCTACATGTTGCATGCCAACAAAATATTAGCACTTGTCATAGGTTTGCCACCTTGTTGAACTCAGTTAAGGTTTATGTATTAGTATTTATCCAACACAATATTAGACAGCTTACCATATTGTCCCAATTTTGGCAGAAGTTCATAGTAAAATGTGAATCAATATTTTTAATTTAATCAGGTTGCAGAAACAAATAGATAAAACTTTTCTAAAAGCTGAAAAGCAGAGACTCCGAGCAGAAAAGCGACAACGCAAAGCAGAGTTTAAGGAGATTAAAAAGCAGCTAAAACTTCAGAAAAAGCATTTGCAGTGGAATGGAGTACACGTCATGGAACAATTAAGTGAACCCATACAAGGGCCTAAAGGACTCCAGAATGCTTCTACTATGTAAGTTGAAGGATCATTAATTCTTCAAGAATAAGATGCAGCATTTCCTTCTAGAGAAGGTAGAGTGTGGTAAATGTATTTTTACTTCTGTTTTCATGAGGAAATGGCACACATTTTAGTGATCTGCATATATATGTCCAGGAATTTGAAGGAACTGGAAATGTAAGGTATCCAGGAAATGGAAAAGCAGTATATTATTTGAATGCAGTGACAGCAGAATGCTGTGTACTGGGGATCTGTGTGCCTTTCACATGAATAACAAAATGTTAGTAACCACCTAAGTGAACAACTAAGAAGACAAATGGAATGTTGTCCTGTATTGCAAGAGGAATTGAATACGTATTTAGGGAAGTCTTGCTACAACTGTATTGGCCTTTGGTGAGACTCTGCCTCAAGTAACGGCTGCAGTCTTGTCTGCTGATTTAAAAAGAGATGTATTTGTATTGGAGACAGTTAGAAAGTTCTCTTAAGTAGATTCTTATGAGGAATGCACTTGTATTCAATAGGGTTTGCAAAAAATGGGATCTTACAGTGTATATAAAAAGTGGAAGTAACCCCTCTTGCAGAATCTAGAACTAGGGGATATAATTTCAGAATAAACCTTATTATTATTATTATTATTATTTAAGATGGAAATAAAGGGAGTGTCATAAATCATTGGAATTTGGAAGTCACTGAATAATTGAGTATATTCAAAGCTGACGTGGACAGATTTATAGAGTAGAGGGAAATTAAAGATTATGGCAGTAAGAAAATGTTGAGATCAGCCAGCAGGGCAGGCTGAAGAGGCCATATGGCTACTGCTATCGTTCCTTGTGTTGTGTTAGTTCTTGACTATCCAATACACAACTTGGGTGCCTCTAAGAAATTATTTTGACAATAGATGTAGGACATGAAGTATGCTGCATATGCCACAAATATATGCTGCAGATAATTTTTGTGTTCTCCATATGTTGATAATAAACAGTAGAGAACATGGAAATTATGGAAAAGAAATTGTTATATAAACAACATTCAGTGATAGTCTTATTTAGATCTTTGGAAATATGCTCAAAGGTATTTGATAATATATCAAATATTATTGCTTAATACCCTTTAATTTTATTTGTGTTTCTTGCTCTGATTGCTAATATTTCCTTTTTACAGGCCTGTTATGTCAACATTGAGTGCTGAATTTGTGGATGAGAATTTTCCTGATGGTAGTCATCTTCAACCAGCAATCAAATTTATCAAGCAGTGGCGAATGAAAAACACTGGCACTGCTAATTGGACATCTGCCACAAAAGTGAATAACTGCCTTTCACTTTGTTTTGATTTTAGCTTGCACTCATAACTAGCTGATAAAAATGGAATTAGGGTAATTACTAGTCTTTGTGGTCAAAGTGAATAATCTGAAGATCTGTTGAGATTTTGCTGATGGTGCTTAAAATTATCAGTTACAACCAAGGTATCAGGAGACAAAGGATAGAGTAAGAATGCAGCATCAATATTGAAGTCAATTTTAATTTAGCAGTATCTGGCCTTCTGAGCAGTAAGCTCTTAATGTTTTTTCATAGGTATGCTTAGTCATTGCATATTGTTTCCACCTGTTCCATTTATTTGTTATAAATATTATTGCTTCCTCCTTGCCTCTTGCTCACAGTGAGCCGTTGGTGGAGCCTACAGTTCAAATGATCCATTATTTCCTTTACCCTTCCAATCGTATGACTGAAGGATGAAGTTTAGTTGAGTCAGAGATTAAGAATTTGTTGGCTCAGCTTTCAAGGAGCTGATTGATTTTGAGAATCTATCTAGATGTTTGATTCGTAAACAGAATGGGCCTATATTCATTCCTCAAGAGTTCAGAAGAATAAACATTTTAGAATGTAAACTTTTTTAAGAGGGCTTAACAGGGCTTACTAAGATGTTGTTTGCCCAAGATAGAATGTATGGAGTTTGGGATATGTAGTAATTTCGTAAACTATATGTTAATGATAAATTGCAACTAGATATCAAAGATATCCAGCTGCAATTAAACATGGTTTAATGTTGATAGCAGTTAAAAGTCAAAGTCTGGGTCATTTATTTGAATACTTATGAAACTGAAGGTTGCAAAATAATTTGTAAGGACAACAGCTATTAAATGTGAATGAAGGTTATTGACTTAAAATATTTCTTTTTCTCAGTATTAAAATTTGTTTTGGTATTTGCGTGAGATTTGTTTGGTAATAAATAATTTAACAATAATTAATTTGTGTTTATTCTTTTAATCTTTTTATAGCTTCAGTTCATGTGGGGTAATCTCACACAGGCCTTTTCTGATAAAAAGGAAGTATCTGTTCCATTCCTACAACCAGGAGAGATTGGTGTTGTTTCAGTGAAATTTGTTGCACCAGAATCTGAAGGCACTTATACTTCACACTGGCGCTTGGCTCATAAAGGGGAACAGTTTGGACCTAGAGTATGGTGCAGCATTGTTATTGACTTTCCATTACCCACTGGAGCTGCAAATGTGACCCCAGATTTGAAGGCAAACTCTTTCTTGGCACCAAGGGCAAGGTTTCCTAAAAATCGGGTAAGTTGAATGAAGTAGGTACTTAAGCCCAATTGGCTAGAAGATTTTAATTTTTTTTGCACTTTCGTTCAAACTTTTAACACAAAGCTGTTTTAACATGGATATCTTTTCAATGTGATTTTATAACTAGAATATCTGTTTTGTGTTTGACACCTGAAGACAGACTCAATAACTCAAATCTAGGTTGTACTACTTCATCTTGTTCACATCGTCTCCCTGCTTAACTGTGTGGATTATTTTGCACAACTCTGGGCGAGGCCTGATGATTTTCCAGTTTTATCCCAAATGACCTCTTTTCTTTCTCACCTAAGCACTGCAGTCTTAAGTCTAAATAAAAATGTAGTTTTCCTCTAACCTGCTGTTATCCTGATGGATCTGCCCATTCTCCATGGCAGACTCAATCCCAACCAAATGAAACCTGAGAATTCCTGGCTCAGAATAATCATGAAGTTATTTCAGTAAATGATGATGAGGTGCTTGGATTTCCCCCAAGTTAATAAATTTGGATGTTTTCTTCTATAGGAAGAAGTTCCCTTGGCTTCAGAGACTCAGGATCAACCTGTTCCAGAAGAAGAAACCACAGTAATGATAACTACAGTAGGATCTGGCTACAGATGCATGTTTTAGTGAAATAAAGAGTGCAGTGCTTAAAAGAATCTATGTGCCTTGACAAAATTATTTGTTGCCAAAATTCTCATTGCATGATTCTACAAATAATTTGACATTTTAAAATTGTTTTACTAGCAAGAACTTGTTTGGTCTTTTATAATTTGTTCTCCCTCTGTACAATTAACAGTGGTGTTATTGTTACTAGGACTAAGTAATTTCACCAAGCAGTTGTTTTTCATACAAGCTAAGATGAGGGACAAAATTTGTATGTTTCTTTTCCCCCCGGTGTGAGTGAGGCAGTTGCAGCCTTGATTCATTTGGCTGTATTTTGCTCCTTCCTGGGTTGGTGCTTTCAAGTTAACTGGGTTCTAAGTGAACTCTGGACATTGGTGCCATTAATTCAATACCAGCATTCATCATTCTACAATTGGTGGAGGAGATTTTGGGAGTTTAAGTTCTCACTGGTCTTAGTAGATGTCTATGCAATGTCCCCATTAGCCACCATAAGATCTTTCAGTTCAAAAAGATATCTTCCCCACTTCCAGTTTAATATTATTTCTTGCTGAAGATAGAAGAGCCTTGTTCTTTTATGTCAAGTTATCCTGCTGGAAATTCACCAGGGATCATGGAGCAGCTCCATGGTACTTGGGAAGTCTGGTCCCTTCAGAGGGAGACCCATCCATAAACATCAAGCCACTGATTTATCCCAGACTTCGTGTTGGGATGTTTTATAACTCACACTATTTCTCCTTCAGGAAGGTTCACATCTTCAGCAAGGATTAGGAAATAGCAATTAAGAGAGACAAGATAACTCTTGTAGAACAGCAATTGAATTAGCAGCTTCATTGCCTGTTCAAAGCTAGATTTAATTGACTTTAAAGTACCCCTTTAACGTACTCTAACTGTTTATTGATAACCAATTTTTTAGTAATTTGGTTTGTTGATTGCTCCATTTTGTTAAAACTGATTGGCCTAGAAATTCTAGTACACTTGCTGTTGCAAGCTCACTAGTATTAGAGGCCCAAGGTCCCTGACACTACAGAAAGGATATTATATACTTGTTGTAAACATATTGACCAGAATTGAGTTACACCTGGGAAATTAAGTGGTCATCAGGAGAAAGAGTTCACTGGTAGATTAGAGTTTGATTTGGGCCTGTAATCAAGTTGGCACTTGGATAAGTGGATGAGGTCGGGTGGGAGATGTCAGCAGGCAAAATAGTTCAGAAAAAGTTTGGCAAGAAAGATTATCCAAGGAAGTGGTCAGCAAACAAATTTGAAGCTGGAGGGTGGTTGGTAGAGAGTTAGGTTAAGGCAAGGGTGAAAGGAGCAAGCAATATCTGGTGGTTTTAGGAGGGGTGGGAGAGGGATAAATTGTGAAGATTGAAGCACAGGTTGGAGTCAAAATGGTGATAATCAACAAAAAAGCAACAAAATTGGTAGATCACTAGCGTTTTTGGAGATGGCAGTTTTAAGTTGGGGACTTATTGGGGTTCTGAGCATATGGGTGAATTTCGCTAGTAATGCTTGGCTGCATTTCCAAAGTGCTTTGATTTGGCTTGGAAATGGTTGAAGTCCTTTATTTAAAAAAATATTTTTGTTTAATAATCCCATGATTGGAGCTGTTTCAGAATTTGGTTTGATCTGATTTCTGTTGACAATTGCCTAGAGCTTAAATCCCTTCTGCTGTAGGATTACCTCTACAAACTTCTTCACAACATTTAGAGGAAGAACTAGAAATAGTCACTAAAGTCAATAGTCCCATCATTGCATCCTATTATATTTTGTACAACATGGTTCTGCCATATTGTTTGGCTGTGTTTATTATTTGGTTATGGTTTTCTTTTCATTTTTTTTTCACTAATTTCAATGTAGATTCCCTTGTGTGTGTTTCTAAAGTTTAAAGGTAGAAAATATTTTAGGGTAAGTTATTTTTGAACAGAATGAAATTTTAGCTCTTTTTTGTGCAATTTCACCAGGTTATGCTGCACATTGATATTTTGGATGAGAATGCAAGTTCATTCAAAATAAGAAAATATTTCCCACACTTCCTGAAACCTTTCCTGCACCCTTTGTAATGAATGTGTATTTACTAGATGAAATGCACTTGGCATCCAGAATAGTATTCATCTAAACAAATGGAGAGCTGAACAGTTACACGAGTAGAGATATGAAGAAATTATGTTAAGACAGTACAGTGCAGCAGTCAGGCCACACTTTTGATTTTTTTTATATATACTATGATATGAGGGAGTATTCAAACCCTGAAGAGAATGGCAGGCATTGCTTTTATATCCATAAGGGGGAAGTACCTTCATAAGGATTCAAAGGTACATGAACGGTGATAGACAAATTGAACAGAATGAGTACAAAGCAACATATTTAAGCCTGTACATGAAGAGATGTGGCTTCACATCAGGGGACAGTGAAATTACAGACTTGTTTTCAGGCAATTATTTTGCACAGGCCATCATCCAGAAACAGATTGGACAGGTTGTCAGAAATATAAGTTAACATTTGAATTTTTTTTAAATCTTAAATTTTTGAGAGGAATTATGGGGTAGATGCAAAAAGGCCATATACTCTGGCTAGAGTTTAAAAGTAGGCAGCCTAATCTCAATGAGAGAGAGTGGTCTTGGATTTTGGAATTCTCTATCTTCTTGGTGCTCAGGTTGTTCAGATATTGAATATATTAAAGGCTAAATTCAAACCATTTCTGAATTCTTGACAAGTTAGACATTGAGTGGCAACAGTGGCATAGGATCAACTATGATCTTACTGAATGGTAGAGAAGGCACAGTTGGGCAAATAACCTACTCCTGGTGTTGATTTGTTTCTTTTTTTAAAGAAAGGAATACTGAATTTTTAATCTAATATATTTATTGTCATAATTAAATGATAGGTAAATTTTTATGTACCTGACTGATTAAAAGTTGTTTTTTTTTTTAAGAAAAAGCCATTTGTGACGGCAGACTCTGGGAAGTATCCAATTGCATTGGAGATTGAGGAAGCAGAGGCAGCAAAAACAGCAACTATAGCATTGCCCAAGCTTAAGCATAAGGACCAGAATAGGGAATTTTACACATTGATGCCATCTGTAGACCTTCTGACTGCACAGGTATAGTATGTAGCAAAACCTGGACTATAGAAAGTATATTTTTCCTTTCACATTCAAAATAATTAGATCATACTTCATTGAGACAGATTATGCAGAGATGGGATCATTTGCGTCAAGAAATCCAAAGTCCAGTGATTCTTGGGTGCTGTGAGACTTTAACTTAGTGGGACATGCCTTTTGATCCTGGAAAAGTTTTTTCAGCTGGAGGTCAGTCTGAATCATAGACTTGCCATCCTGTCAGCTGCTAAGTACGGAAAAGGCCTCACCTACAGTGATGATTTTTTTTTGTGTGTGGCCAAAGAAGGAAAGGAGTACCTGATCCATGGGGCTGCAGTTTTAGAGGTCATCTGTTAGTAGAAGAATCCTGGACACCAGAGAGTAGCCCTTCTATACCTCCTAATCTGCGAGCAACATTGTAAAGGCAATTAAAATATTATGAAAGCTGTAAATGACTCAATACTATAAAAACTGCTCTTGCCTTCCTTCAATGAAGTTTACTGATTCTTGGAAATCTAGGCTTCCCACTGTAAAACCTGCAACTTAAAGTAGAAAACTTGGCTAACACATTTGCAATGCCATTTCACTTCTTGTGAACAGTTTGGTTGTCAGATGCCGTATTTTCACAATCCAGACTTCAGTAGTTTAGAATCAGTTTTCCAATTTGGGCTGAATGTTACTCTTTCTAATCCACAAACTTGCCCATTTTAAAAATCACCCCCCTCTTGGGTTTAAGAGTCCATTCTTAAACCAAGCTTTTCTGCCTTTGCACATGCAATTATATGTTCATTCCAAATGTTTAATTTTGAGTGCACTATGTGAGATGATGACTGCACTAAAAGTTCACTATGTTTGTTTGATGTTCCAGGACCTGCTTTCATTTGAACTATTGGACATAAATATTGTGCAGGAAATGGAACATGTTCCAAACAATACCCCAGTTGGTAAGATATTAGACACTGAATATCCTTAAAAAAGGAGTTGGAGATGATTTGGAAAATAAATTATGCAACTCCATGATTAACTGTCGTGAAGCGGAAACTTAGTCTGAATTTGGCATTGGAGTCATTTTGATCATATTTTAATCCCAAAATTATCTGAAATATCCATGGTAAAATTGTCCTAGTAGGTGAAAGAGGTTTTCACCGAGCCAAAATACTGCAGATGCTGGAAATTTGCAGTGGCGTCACACTAACCGCTCCACTACCATGGCACGCAATTTAAATTTTATTAGAATTACTCAGTTTGCAGATCTGTGATATGAGGTTCTGGTATTCATTATGGATTACATGTGGAAGAACTATCTATTACGAACAGAATGAAGCGGTTAACGTGACACTATTACAACTTGGGGTGTCAGAGTTCGCAGTTCAATTCCAATGATATCTGTAATAAGTTTGTATTTCCTTCTCTGTGAGCGGGTACGTTTCCTCTGAATGCTCCAGTTTCCTCCCAGTCTCCAAAGATGTACTGGTTAGTAGGTTAATTGGTCGTTGTGAATTGTCTTGTGTTAGGCCACTGTTAAATAGATGGGTTACTGGGTGGTGTGGCTCATTGGACTGGGAACGGTCAGGTTAGATGCTGTACCTCTAAATAAGTACATATGGTCTGTTGCTTCTTTTCTGGGAAAGTGAAGGTTGAGGGGATGAATAAGTATAGAATTCCTTAAAATTATTTCAAAGTTTGATATTGTGTATGTAAAGAAAATATCACTTGTAAATGAATCCAAAGCTAGTTTTGATCGTTAAGAATTTGAGACAAGAATTTACAAAGAAATTTAGTACAGTACTCAGTGGAGCTGTTGAGGTCAATTGTAGGGATGCATGTTAGAAGAAGTGACTTCAGCACATGAAGTTACGAATAGATGGTTATCAGGAATAGATGAAGGTAAGTGGGAATCAGCTCACAAGCATCATAACCATTGGCACGGAACAGTTGGGCTAAGTGGTTTTTCTGCTGTAATTCTTAAAAGTATTTCTGCAACAAGAATTTTCAAATTCTTTTAGAACATAGATTAATACGGCATAGTACAGGCCCTTCCACCTACAGTGTTGTGCTTGCTTACCTTTTAACCTCCTCCATGATCAATCTAACCCTTCCCTGCTGCATTGTCCATAGCCCTCCATTTTCTTTCAACCATGTGCCCATTTTAAGAGTCTTAACCACCATGCCCGGCAGTTCATTCCAAACACTTACTGTGTAAAAAGAAAAAAAACTACCTCTGGCATCTTTCTTAAACTTTCCTTAAAAAAATGTCCTCTGGTATTCCATTCCATTGCCATCCTGGGAAAAAGGCACTGGCCATCTATGCCTCTTACATTCTTATCCACCTCTATCAAGCAGCCTCTCACCTTCCTTTGCTCCAAAGAGAAAAGTATGAGCTCTCTTGACCTTATAAGACATGCTCACTAATTCAAGCAGCATCTTGGTAACTCTTCTTTGCACCCTCTCTAAAGCTTCCACATACACCCTATAACGAGACAAATAGAACTGAGCACAATACTCCAAGGGTGGTCTATACTTAAAGAAATACAGCACACAAACAGGATCTTCAGCCCACAATGTCCGTGCTTAACCATCAATTACCCTATTGGTGGAGCTCTAACGCTCAAGCTCTTAAATGATATCCAGGACCCAACAACTTGTTTAGATTGATATCCCTTAATGAAATATTTCACTTTTTCAAATGCTACAAGAGACTGCAGCTTGGATATCTCTTGTTACTTTATGAAATATTAAAACAAAGAGTTGAGATATACATTTCTTTGGATATTGCAGCTTTCCAATTTTAAAATACTGCTTTTATTTCCAAGATATGACCCCATGCATGTCACCTTTACCCTATGATGGTCCACTAATTGAGAAGCCCGGTCTTGTTCAGATTGAAGAGGAAAATGAAGCTAACTTCAAGTCACGGTTGGGTATGGAACACTTAACTTTCATTTTAAAATGATGTACTTGATTTAAAAAAAATTCAATTGCAATTTTCGTTTTGCTATTTAGGAGAAGAAATTTTCAGTTATTTAATGTACTTGAGGAAGAATCTGTCTTTAATAACCACAAATATTTATACTAACAAGAATGTGTGACTTGCATTCCCATAATTAGGTGTTGTATATATTTGAAATAAAAACTAAATGCTGAAAACACTCAGCAGGGGTGGCGCCAAAATTTCTTTCTGCAGATGTTGAGAGTTTCCATTATTTTCTGATTTTTATTTTGGATTTCCGGCATCTGTGGTTTTGTTTGATTTTCATTTGTTCTACTTGGTTTATCCAAGCTTCTTGTTGCCTCCTTTGGACAAATGATGGGCTGAAGATGGATGCAGCAGCAGTGTTCCACATGCAAGTGATCAGAAATGGCACTTTGCAGTGCTGAAAAAGTGCCAGTTGATAATTATTGTGGAGACTGGGTCGCTTGGCATGGACTATTTAGCCCAAAGAGCCTGTTTCTGTGCTGTACAACTGAGTGTGATAGTTAATTGCCCAAGCGGATTTACTGGATCAGCAATATGGCAGAAGTTGAGGTCAGATGGTTATCATGGCTTTGCAGTTTGGAAACAGTGGAGGTAATAGATTAGACTGGTATTTTAGATAATGTGGGAATCAGATCAGGAGCCAGCAGGTTCATTGCAAGATCAGGTGCTGGCAAAATTGCTGATGGGAATTGGCAGATGGTAATTCTGAGCCCAAGACTCAGGGTTTATATGTGGAATCAGGAATGAAAATTGGATGGGCACTATGAACATGCAGTCCATGGGATGAAAGTAACTCATTTAACTATTTGTCCTTGTCCAACACTGGTTAGTAAACCTAGTTGTTCCTGGAATGCCCAAAGGTTATTGTGTGAGTGCCAGGGTAGCATAGCAGTTAGCACGACACTATTACAGCTCGGGCATACTGTTGTACATTCAATCCCGTTGCCATTCATAGGGACTCTCTGTACGCCCTCCTGTGGAATGTATGGGTTTTCCGGGTGCTCCGGTTTCCTTTCGTAGTCCGGGTATGCTAATTGGCCATTGTAAATTGTCCTGTGATTAGGTTAGGGTTAATGGGGCTTTTTGGGGGTTGCCGGGGCAGCATGGCTTGAAGGGCCTGCTCCGCATTGTATTAATATATAAATGATTGTTCCAAGTTTGCTTGTGATCATCCATAAAACACCATTTGTATAGCAACGGTGGTCTGTGCAGAGTTGCTGCAGAAGTTGCATTTGGAGTTGCCAGTATGACTGTTGTTCAGAAGTGCCCAACCAAGTTCCTGTGGGACATGAATGATCCTGAAGTAGTTGTTGCAATGTGTCACTCAAGGAAAGGGTTTTTTTAATTGCATACAGTAACTGTGGGTGGGTGGGGGGGATATTGCAGTTGAATTTATTTCAGCAATTCCTTCCTCCTCTTATTTGCATAAGGACAGCACACTGAATTTCTGCTGGTTACGCTACCAAACCTTTTAAATAAAATAACGACCCCAAAAAAATGATATGATTATCAGTGAAACTAAGCCAATAAAGATTGCAGTCAGAATACTTGAATTTGTCTCCAATGCTCCATTTGGATTTTTACCAGTCAGAATTTTCCTTCAAATTAAAAAAAAATTAAAATAACTGAACTGGAAATTGTAACTGGAAATTTCTGCAGCTAGCAGGCAAAAGAAAGAAAAAACACTTTTTTTTTAATTTTGGAGATTTTTAAAAAATAGATGAGTTCACATTCTTTTTCTGTTGGTTGCCTTTGCTAAGTTATTCTTAAATGAAGTGTTGACAGAAAATGAACAAAGGGGAAATGACTGAATTCAATAAATCTAGTCATTTTTGGGCTAATAACTCAAAATATGATGACTATATAGGTTACAGATATATAAGACAAGCACAGTTCTTTGTGAAAAGGAGAATTTTCCCTCCCCCATCCCATGTTTGTATCCAGGCAACTTGGTAGTTGAATTTTAATACTTTAAAGGCTATTAACATTTGATAGTAAATGACATCAACATCATAAGAATGAGTTAAAAATAAATTCAACAGATGATTCAATTCCATGAATAACTGCAACTGTTAATCTATCAAGCTAGATATCACAGCGTATTTATTATCATGTCAGTGCTTTGAAGAGTATTAATTATAGTAAACGAAATGGCTTTATTCTTAACAATTACTGTATGGCAACTTCTTTAAATTGTATTTTTGAAAATCCTTACTGAAAATGATAATTTCTATATGTATTAGTAATCTAGTTTAAAAATTGTCTTTATTAATTAATGTCAACTATCTTCTGATTCACATCCTACTTTTCTTTGCCAACAGATCATCCTCATTTAGAGGAAGGAGAGGAGGACATCAGTGGGACTCAATTTGTTTGCGAGACTGTTATCCGTTCTCTAGCTTTAGATGAGACTCCTGATTTGGTCCCACGCCGCAGGGGTAAAGCAGACAGTGAGTATTTATAATGGATAAGAGCCCTCTTTAGCAGCAGAAACAATAGTGGCATAAATGTTATTGCCATTCCGTGGAAAGTATGATAATTTGTGGTCTGCAAAATTGAAAGCTGAGTTCCTAAAATTGCCCTGGAGGGGTAGTTTGGTGTCGTATTTATTTAACCACTTAAAAGTGGTTCTTTTTGCAATCATTGTTGTTTTATATTTGGTATCAGAATTATATTCCCAAATGGGAAAAGTACTTAAAGTTTTTTGATGCACCATCCTAGTTTCTTTTATTTTCCATTTGAGTTGTTGTTTGATTTAAAACTATCAGTTTATAAACCATTTAAAATAATTATATCAACAGATGGATTTTCATTTTAAAACAAACTCTTATAATAATTTTAGTTTCATGATATGGTGTCTTTCCTTCTGGAGTATTACAGTTTTGACATTCCTAAAATTCTCCCCACCACCTTCTCCTTCTCCCTTCAACTTTCCTCAAATAATTTTGTCTTTTTGTACTTCAGTGCACAATTTGGACTGCTTCACTGCTATGAAATGATGGTTTCCAAAGTATCTTGTATATGAGTTATTGAATTGCTTCCTAATTATTTAGTTATACTTTGTGATACTTCAGCTAAGTATAGAAGAGAGTTCATTCTGTTAAGAATGGAGAATGAAAACATTCTGGAATTACTCAAGTTTGTAACTTTGAATTGATTTTTCTTTAAAGTGGGTCAGAAGACCTTCCCAGTATTTGGACTACGTGCAGGAAGTATTTGGACTAGGTGCAGCACTTTGTAAATAACATTTACAATTCTCAACCCTGCATAAACATGTTGCATTTAAATACTCAATGAGGAAACACTGAAGATGTTAAAAATTTCTGTTTTATTATGTGTGCTGTCAGACAAATTGAAAGGAAGAAAAAGCATTATTCCTGTACTCTCAACATGCACACAATTGTCACTGTTCTCTTTAATTATCGTTATTAATGTCTTTCATATTTGAACAGACACCTCCCAGGAAATGCAAGAAATCTCCAGCTCTGCTATTAATAACACTGAATGTACAGCTGACCAAATCACTGTGACAACAGGGCAGTCAAAACTTTGCACTGAGATACCTCAGGATAAAGGTAACCTGAGCAACAATAGATGCCATTTTGATTTCATGTTTAATCCATGACAGAATGTTGCAGTAAGAAACTAAGCATATTTATTTTAGAAAGCATTGAAAATAAAAGCAAGGTAATAATCCTTAATAAGAATAATAAAGCTAGAGGTGTATTTGTTAAAGAGGAAGGTTGGTCTCAGAGGACAATTTTCTACTTTGAATAATGCTGGTCACAATATTGGGGGGGGGGGGGTGAGTGACAATGGATACTTGTTATAATTAGGAAATGTCACACTAACTCCTTGAGACCTACTATTCACTTTCCATAATTTCTTAATTGCTGCATGTTACAAGTTCTGGTGAGCATAGGTATATCATCAGATCGAGCTCATTTAGTGAGTGGAGACCTATATCTTAAATCTACTATAAAACCAATGCAACATTAGAAAAGAAGTTCTTTCAAAATTTAGCTACACTCACTGTTTTGCTCTATTTCCATGAGATTGTGCTCTGCTGCAGCTGTATAACAACCAAGGTGTGATCTGTGTCTTGGGTGCTATCCATGGAGTTTGCATGTTGTTGTGAGGTTCCTGCAGGCACTCCAGTTGCCTCCAATTTTTGTTACTGTAAATTGTCTGTAATACAGATGTCTGACCAGGGTGGGAAAGAAATATACCTGAATGTTGTAAATGTCATATTTGTACCAGTAATAAATTTCTAGCCCTTTGATTGCCAAATATTTTTTTATCCCCACTTTAAAATATTCAAAGCTTCAGCTTCTGTTTCCACTGCTTTTTGAAGCAAGATTGCTGAAGATTTGTGATCTTCATAGAAGAAAATAACATTTTAAATTCTGTCTTTAATGGGCGGTTCTTAATTCTCCCTCAAGGATACATCCTCTTCATATCTAGCTTACCAAGACCCCTCAGAATTTTGTATACATAAATCTTGTTGCCTTTTCACTCTTCTAGATTTGAGAGGATACAGGGCTAGCCTATACAATCTTTCCTACATAAGATGACCTAGCAATTCCATGTATTAGTCTAGTAAATCTTGTCTGAACCACTTAAGGAGATCAATACTGTACATTGTTGTCTAAATATCTCTCTGTTGTCCGATTATAATTGATCTGTACAATCAAATAACTGAACAATATTTTGTAAAGAATCTGTATCATTGATTTCCTTTGCGTTCACTTTAAAATGTAATTTGAGAAAGATAATATGATTCCCAGTGAATTCATGATTATTTGCTTTTGGCCCTTAGATAACATTGAATCTGATGCAGCTGATGATGTCAGTGAATGCTTTGAAGAAGAGAAGTATGAAATAGAAAGTCAGGGGTCTTCTGACTGTTCTGAGGACTACATTATCATCTTACCTGAATGTTTTGATACAAGTCGTCCTCTAGGAGACTCAATGTATAGCTCTGCCCTTTCCCAGCCAGAAGACGAGGAGGAGGAGGAGGAGGAGGAGGAGATAGAAGTGGTATCCGATGCGGACGTCTCTGAGAATGAAAACGCTGTCAGTGAAAACAAGTCTCAGTTGCATAACATTAATGATGTATTTTGTATATCTCAGACATTGGAAATGGAGCCCCTTAAACCAGAAGTGCTGTCTGCTCCATTGCACGAACAAAGGTAACACATGCAAAATGCTGGAAGAGCCAGGTAGCATCTATATGGAGGGAAATAAACAGCTGATGTTTTGGGCCGAGGCTCTTCATTCCACTTGAGTGAAATTAATATTAGAAGTTTATCATGTGGCTCAAATTGCTTTGGGACATTTTTGTCTTTTAATCCTGAGGAATAATAACAAAAGTCTGCCAGGAAGGGATAGATCGTAAATACAGGAATATGCCTCAATTAAAGTTAAAATTCAGAGTATAGAGGTTTAAAAAAGATATTGATAGCACACAATTATTCACAACAATGTATTACTGGTGCCCATAAAAATGGGTGCACTCTAATAGCCAATACAGAGATGAGATAGCAAAGCATTCAAGGTTGGGAATTAAATATTCCAGGACAGTTAATCCAAGATGTATGGGCAAAATGGAAGAGGAAGCAGAATAGCTCTGGTAATAAAGTAGGTACAGAGGAGATGTCAGGGGTAAGTTTTTTTTTACACAGAGAGTGGTGAATGCATGGAATGGGCTGCTGGCGGCGGTGGAGGCGAATGCGATAGGGTCTTTTAAGAGACATTTAATTAGGTACATGGAGCTTAGAAAAATAGAAGGCTATAGATAAGCCTAGTAATTTCTAAGGTAGGGACATGTTGGGCACAACTTCGTGGGCCGAAGGGCCTGTATTGTGCTGTAGGTTTTCTATGTTTCTAAAGGATGTGATAATGGCATTAGATGGGGGAAATCTCAGCTCAAAGTCCAGAAGCAGAATCAGTTTACATGGAGCTTATAAACAGTAAGGGCAGAAAGTATAGTCAAGTCTTTTCATGAATTGCACGAGATGTTTTTCTAGATCAGTATTTTGAGGAACAAATGAGCAAACAGGCTATTTTTGATCTAGTAATGTGCAGTGAAAAGAGATTACTTAAATTGGCCTTTAAGGGGCCTGTACATAAAGCATCATAGAATGTTATGTCAATGTTCTGTTCAATCTGAAAACAGAGCTTTAATTCTAGTTGTAGGTATAAAGTGTAAACTGACTGATAGATTGGAATATTGTATTTAAGAGGTATGGTGGTAAAGGAGCAATGAATTAATTAATTCATTGTTTGCAGCATATCTATGCCTATCTTAAGGCACAAAAAAACTCAATCGATAAATGATATAGATATGCATGGCTAACAGGGGAAGTCCAGTTAGTATTCAATCAAAGAAAAAGGTTTATAATATTGTCAAATAGGACAATAAGCCTGAGGGCTAGGAAATTATCTTCATTAAAGGGAACCTGGAAATTGATAAGGAAAAGGAGAGTATGCGATCTTGAAAAATGGTTAATGTTTCTATAGATCTGTAAAGAGCAAAAGATTAGCAAATAGTACAAGTCACACTCTGAAACAGATATTATTTGTGAGCCAGGGCAATGGCAGAGAAATAATAAAAACAGCTGATTTAGTGATTTGCCCTTGTGGAAGAAGAATGAGAACCTCCCCAAAAACTGGTTTGAATTGAATGAGGCTAGGCTAAGACACCTGCCAGTAAATTAATTACAAACTTTAGCACAGACCAGTTACCATCCAACAGCCCATCACTGAAACTTCAGGTGTCCAAGTGGGTCCTTGATCACTCAGTTGCCTGAGATCTGGTAGTGGGTCCTTTATCATTGTCTCCAATTGTAATGTTGGTGTTGATTCCGATTCCTTCCAAAATTTTCGAGTGCATCTCCTTTCTCTCCCTTTCCCATTTATTTCCCTAGTCCCCAAGCACCACCATCTATCTACTTGCCCCTTTGGCAATTCTATACTCTCAGTTGGACTTCTGACTTCTGCACCTCCAGCCCCAACCTCTGAAAGGAATACCAATGGTTTTCAGTGGCTTATGGGTTGAATCTCGGGGCACATCTGAAGTTTTCAGTAGGGGATTAGTGACAAACAGTCTTTAGCACCTTCCTGCTGCACCTATTCAGTGCACTTGATTTTCTAAGCAGGAAAGGCAAACTGTCAAACAGTGAGCATTGCTTTCTTTGTTAAGGTGGGCCCTGTCATTAAGATTGTCAGGACCTTCCGTCCCCAGTATTTATTAGTTTTCCTTTTTTCCCATGGGCTTGAGGCATTTAACCATAATAAATTAATTTGTTTTCTGGTGAAGGAAAGTCACCAGACAGCAGAAAATAATTCTGTGTAATTGTTCTGCAATTGAAGGAATGATGCTGGAACTTTAAATTCAAGTGAGGTTCACTCTGATGTGCCAGAAATGCCTGAGGTAGAGAATCCACCAGTTAATTCAACTGTTCATCAACAAAGAAATGGTAATGTATATAATTATTATTTAACAATACATTTTCTGCTGCAAGAATGTCTCCAATGTTTTGTTGTCCCCGTATCCTCTTGGATATCTTTCCTTCAAGTTCTCAGTTTCAGAATCGGATATATTATCACTGATGTGAAATTTATTGTTGTGCGACAGTATAGCTGTTGGCATTCCTTCTTCGTGATTGCTATCAATATGTTGGGGCTCAGGATAGATCCTCAGAAATGTTGATGCCCGGAACCTTTCCACTGCTGACCCCTCAAAGAGGACCAGCATGTGTTCTCCCAACATCCCCTTCCTGAGGTCCACAATCAATTCCTTCGTTTTATTGATGTTGAATGCAAGGTAGTTGTTGTGACACCACTCAGCCACCCAATGTATTTCACTCCTGTATGCTTTGTCATCACCATCTGAGATCCTGTCAACAACAGTTGTGTCATTAGCGAATTTATCAATAGCATTTGAGCTGTGCCTAGCCACACAGTCATGAGTGGAGCATATTCACAGAGAGCAGAGCAGTGAGCTAAGCATGCATTCTTGAGGTGCGTCAGTATTGATTGTTAGCAGGGTGGTGATGTTATGTGGACTCCCATTGAGGAAATCAAGGATCCAGTTGCAGAGGAAGGTACAAAGGCCCAGGTTTTGAAGTTTGTTGAATAGTACTGAGAGTACTGTTGATTTTGAAAAGTTGTTATTACCTCTCTCTGCAATTGGATCCTTGATTCCAATTCAGAAGACCACAGTCTGTGCGGATTGATAATATTATCTCCTCCTCGCTGATTATTAACATTAGTGCACTTCGGGTGTGTGCTTAGCCCATTGCTCTACTCTCTCCATACCCGTGACTGTGTGGCTGGGCACAGCTCAAATGCCATCTATATATTTGCTGATGATACAACCATTGTTGGCAGAATCTCAGATGGAGATGAGAGGGCATACAGGAGTGAGATATACCAGCTTGTTGAATGGTGGTGCAGCAACAACCTTGTACTCAATGTCAGTAAGACCAAAGAGCTGATTGTGGACTTCAAGAAGAATAGGACAGGGGAACACGGGAGAGTGAGCAGTTTCAAGTTCCTGGGTGTCAAGATCTCTGAGGATCTAACCTGGTCCCAATATATCAATGCAGCTATAAAAAAGGCAAGACAGCAACTATATTTCATCAAGAGTTGAGATTTGGTTTGTCATCTAAACACTCAAGCTTTTACAAATGTACAAACCCCATTTCCAGAAAAGTTGGGATATTTTCCAAAATGCAATAAAAACAAAAATCTGTGATATGTGAATTTACGATAACCTTTATTTAACTGACAAAAGTACAAAGAAAAGATTTTCTATAGTTTTACTGACCAACTTAATTGTATTTTGTAAATATACACAAATTTAGAATTTGATGGCAGCAACACACTCAACAAAAGCTGGGACAGAGGCATGTTTACCATTGTGTTACATCACCTTTCCTTTTAATAACACTTTTTAATCATTTTGGAACTGAGGATACTAATTGTAGTAGATTTGCAATTGGAAATTTTGTCCATTCTTGCTTGATATAAGGCTTCAGCTGCTCAACAGTCCGTGGTCTCTGTTGTCTGATTCTCCTCTTCATGATGCGCCATACATTTTCAATAGGAGATAGATCTGGACTGGCAGCAGGCCAGTCAAGCACACGCACTCTGTGTCTACAAAGCCACGCTGTTGTAGCCCGTGCAGAATGTGGTCTGGCATATTCCTGCTGAAATAAGCATGGACGTCCTGGTAAGAGACGTCACCTTGATGGCAACATATGTCTCTCTAAAATCCTAATATATGCCTCAGAGTCAGTGGTACCTTCACATACATGCAACTCACCCATGCCATGGGCACTGATGCACCCCCATACCATCACAGATGCTGGCTTTTGCATCTTTCGCTGATAACAATCAGGATGGTCGTTTTCATCTTTGGCACGGAGAACTGGACGCCCGTTTTTTCCGAAAACTAGACCACAGCACACATTTCCACAGTCTTTTGGTCCATCTGAGATGAGCTCAGGCCCAGAGAACTCGCCGGCGTTTCTGCATAGAGTTGATGTATGGCTTCATCCTTGTGTAATACAGTTTCAAGTTGCATTTCTAGATGCAGCGACAGACTGTGTTAAGTGACAATGGTTTTCCGAAGTACTCCCGAGCCCAGGTGGCTATAATTGTCACAGTAGCATGACAGTTTCTTAGGCAGTGCCGCCTGAGGGCTCGAAGATCACGCGCATTCAACAGTGGTTTCCAACCTTGCCCTTTACACACTGAGATGTCTCTGAATTCTCTGAATCTTTTCAGAATATTATGTACTTTAGATGTTGAAAGACCTAAATTCTCTGCAATCTTGCGTTGGGAAATGTTCATTTTGAACTGATTAACAATTCTCTCACGAATTTTGACACCAAGGGGTGAGCCACGACCCATCCTTGCTTGCAAAGACTGAGCCTTTGATGGACTACTTTTATACCCAGTCATGATACTTCACCTGCTACCAATTAGCCTGCTTAATGTGGAGTCTTCCAAACTGGTGTTACTTGAATATTCTGTGCACTTTTCAATCTTATTTTAACTCTGTCCCAACTTTTGTTGAGTGTGTTGCAGCCATCAAATTCTGAATTTGTGTATATTTACAAAATACAATTAAGTTGGTCAGTAAAACTATTGAAAATCTTTTCTTTGTACTTTTGTCGGTTAAATAAGGGTTCACATTGTTACGACTGTGCCACAACTCTGAGGGGACGAAGGGTACAAAG
Organism: Hypanus sabinus; assembly: GCF_030144855.1. Lineage (NCBI taxonomy): Eukaryota > Metazoa > Chordata > Chondrichthyes > Myliobatiformes > Dasyatidae > Hypanus > Hypanus sabinus. Next base: position 44,812,936 of record NC_082738.1, read on the forward strand.
TAGCCCCCTCCTTTTTGAGAATCGCAAGATCGCTATTAATTCGGGTCTGGGACCCAGGAAATGAGAGAGAGACACGCAGAATCCTCAAGGTTTGGAATGTGTCCTGGCCTCAGCGAGACAAAGCCACAGATAACAGCCATTGTCTCTTGGAGATGGAATTGTGTATTGAGTACTGTACTATTCATTGAAGACCTCAGGAGATGACTAGAGTGGGCTGGTTGAGGGATTGCATCATCCCAACCTGATTGACATCTGAGACCCCGTGAGTAAGGATAAAAGAGGGTCTGGGGAACAACCCCTTTAGACGCACTAGGAGAAACGCTAGAAATCCCGTGACAGTGTTTAATAGTGACAGCCGGTGGAGGGCTTGCGTGCGTCCTTTCCCTTTGCCTGGGATTGGGGCCTTACCACGGAAGAACAGCTTTAGCGCCGGCTACACCAACTGAACTCTCGAAGGATCGAAATCATAAAAAGAAAAAACTGGCAAGTTTCTAAAAATCTCTCTTGACTCCAACCAAAGGCTGCAGCCTGAATGAACTGAGTGACTTTTATATTTCCATCGGACAATACATTATCCCCTAGACAACGATAGAGCTTATTTCTTATTATTATACCCGCACTTTTAGATTTAGTATTGACGACATATATTATCTGTATGTTTGCATTGATATTTTTGTGTATTTTTACTAATAAATACTGTTAAAAATAGTACCATCAGACTTCAACAGACCTCTCTATCTTTGCTGGTAAGTGACCCAGTTACGGGGTTCGTAACAACGTGAATTAACATATCACAAATTTTTGTTCTTATTGCATTTTGGAAAATATCCGAACTTTTCTGGAAATGGGGTTTGTACCATGGAGCATTCTGACTGGCTGCATCACTGTCTGCTATTGGGGGGGAGGCTACTGCACAGGATCGAAAGAAGCTACAGAAAGTTGTAAAATTAGTCAGCTCCATCATGAGTACTAGCCTCTGTAGTTTCCAAGACATCCTTAAGGAACGATGGCAGCCAAGAATTAAGGACCCTATCACTCAGCGATTCAGGAACAACTTCCCCTCTTCCATCCAGTTCTTAAATGGACATTGAATCCATGAACACTACCTCATTTCATAAAATCATTTCTGGTTTTGCACTACTATTCTTAATTCAACTATTTAATGTATATATTTACTGTCATTTCTTTCTCTCTTTATTTATCATGTGTTTCATTGTACTGCTGTCGCTAAGTTTACAAATTTCACAAATTATGCCGGTGATATTAAACCTGATTTTGATGTAGTAAATCTCTTGATGGTATTGCAGTAATAAGAATAAATGATGGAAATTTTAAACAAATTATTTTGATGAAAATGTAAAAACAAGCACTGAGTTCTATACTAATAATGAAAACCTCCTTGAATGTTTCATTTTAACCTGCAATTTTAGTCCTAATTGCAAATGACAATTGTATGAACATATCTAGAGCTGCTAAGACAAGAGACACCTTGTGCTTATCTCTTGAGGTTTGATTAGATGCAGTATATATAGTCATCATGCACATCCTTGCACTATAAATGTGAAGGCAGCTGGCTCATCACATAATATACTTGAGGGTGGATTCATGAAACTAGGTCCTGTTATAGGAGACACAGGAGGTATGATACCTTGTACCCACATAGGAAGAGGAGTCCATATCATGTTTTGTCCTCAGTAATAATGTTGAACAGAGCTATGCCAGCCATTGCAGGAATGTTATGCCATTCCTTTTGCAGATTAAGATGCTTATAGCCAAGTAGTACTTTTTTTGGAGGCAAGAGAATGACAAATGTTTGTTGTCTTTTCAAGGATATTGAAATACAAAAATAAGTAATATCTGCTCAGATTGTGCAATTGTGGTCAAATCTGAGTGTGTGTGTGTGTGTGTGTGAGAGAGAGAGAGAGACTTTTAGTACCCATACCTTAAATTTTCTTCCAGTCAGTGCACTAAATTGTTTCTTTGGATGAGGAAGTGATAGTAACATTCTTCTATGCCTGTGTTTAGAACAGGGGTTTCCTACCTGTGGTCCATGGCCCCTTGCTATGATATTGACCCATGGCATTAAAAAGGTAAAGACGCCGTGGGTTAGAAGAACGAGTAATTATTATATGGTAAGGGATTGACGGTATGTACTGAGAGATGCATCCTTGAGCTGAAAAATATAGGAGTAAGGGCTATAGTTTCATAATAATGGTCAGGCATTTGGAAATGTAATGAAGGCTCTATGTTGTTTCAGACTGCTTGGTTATTAAGTGCTATCAAGACTTGGTAGACTTTTAAGATCTGAGGATTTGTGACGTGGCAAATTAGACTAGCCACTAAATGAGTTATGAATTTTTGAATGGTGAAGCAGACTTAAGAGGATATACGAATTGCTCCTGTTTCTTTTTCATGTGTTCTTATGACTTTTTTAAAAGAAAGTGTAATCTTCGGTAAAGCAAAGTGTTGCTGCACTTGTTAGTTTTAGGAGAAGAGGTGTTACTAGAGTGTTTCTGACAACTTGATGAATGATTTGAAGATGTATTCTAAGCAATAGAAGTAAGTCAAGCAGTAAGGACAATATGTCTTTATTATCTCTTAAAATGTTGGCTTATTCCTGTTTGGAAAAGATCTTGCTCTAAATGTTCATCACCAAAGTACATGCGGCATCTGTCAGGGAATTTAACATCTGTGTATCAACTCTTAAGTGTTACCATCCTGAAGTAAATGCAGGCTTGGTCAGTGTTTCAATTTAACACCCCAATGTCACTTTGTATGTAGTTTAATACCTGAAGTACCTGATAAAGTTTTTCCTCTGAGAGTGGTGAAAGTACTCCAATTTTACCTGAAAGAAATCTTAAACTTATCCACTGACCAATCATCAGTTCCAGATCCAGCATTTGTACATTTCAGATTTAACTTGTGCCCAGCATGTTATGTTGATTAGTCATTCAATTCAGGCACTTTCAATCAAAAAGAAAAATATGCTAGTTGAATCTGCACCTTTTTCTGGCTTTAAATCATCATATTTTAAGGTAACTGTTGTGCTGTTTGTTCTCAGTGTCCACAGCTTTTGAAGTGGAATGTGCAGAAGGACCCAGAACCATGAATAATCAACTTCAATGTCCACATTTAAGGTGACAACACTATCTGTTTTGTATGTTTTCTGTTAATCATGGCTTATAAATTGGATTCATTCATTTTGTGGTTATGGAGAAGTATGATGTATACAATTGAATCCAAAATTACTTAATAAGCTTTACTCTTGTTGTGATTTTATGGCTAAAATTTAATAATGTACCTTTGGAACATTGTAAAAAAAAATACTGAATAGTGGTGTTCTGAATGTGACTATTCACTAATGGTTACTCTATAACAGGGGTTTATGGACCTCTTGGTTAATGGCATTTAAAAAAGGTTGGGAACCCCTGTTGGAGTCAAGAATACTCATATTTTATTAATGCTGCATTGAAGGGGCACCCATGAAAGTTGTCCATTTACTTTGGTGTCAGTCTGACCTTGTTATTTTCGCAGCCCTTTTGCTGCATACTCAGACCATCAATTCTAACTCACACCCTGCTTTTGATCACCAATCATAAATGCTGAATTTGTTCCTCACTTCCCTCTCCAACTCCACCATTACAAAAACCCTCGAGGCTGTTTTTTCCTCCACTATCCCCTCCCCCAATAGTCCGTGGCCCCTGAAGACTTGATCAGTCAAATGGACATCTCTCCGTCTCCTTCCCTTCAATTGGGCCTAAGAGTATCAACCCCAACCCAATATTTGTTGTCAACACTTTTTCAACTCCTTGGATCATGTTCTATGGTTTGAGCCTTACGAAATGATAGAACATTGGGTCCATGGTCACAGAAAAATGCAACGGACCTGCTTTAATGCTATTGTCCATATTTAAACCAATGTTTGCTTCTGTAATAGAACACTAGGCCCTCCTACCTGACTTTAGTGGAGTTGACTTGTTCAGTGTAGTGTGTATGTATGTTTTTATTGATAACTTTTATGCCAGAGATCCAAATTCCACTATGTGTACCAACAGAAATGTTGCTCACAGTTATTCTTGCCTCAGATGCTTCCAGCCATAGTCCAGCCAACTTTCAGGTAATATGTCAAACTTGTGTTTCCTCCTATCACATGGCCAACTTGGAGGAAATCAAGATTGGATTCAGATCTTACCAGCATTTCCTGACAGGCCTCCCACGTGTAAAAGCTATTTAGTTGGAGGGAAGCCAGATGGTGACTAGAGTCTTAAGTATCTGTATGCCTGCAACAAATCAGTATTTTCCAGGGAAAGCATAAAGTTGTGTGGAAAAAGGGAGCCTTTTTTAAATTATCCCATCTTAAATTTTTGGTAGTAATTCAAATTGGAATTTTTTACAAACTCAAATCTGTTTTCTATAATTTTTGATTTCTGTTATAGACACCATAGTGGCATTGCTGGTGAGCTAGTGAAAGGAGCACTGTCTGTGGCGGCTTCTGCCTATAAAGCTCTTTTTGCAGGGGACACCAGTGTGGTACAGGTATATATTTAATATTCTTTAATGAAATCATTTGAGCACTGTTGTGCTTTTGCACAATTCAGAATGTTCACAAGACTTCATTGTCTTAATGACCAATGTAAATATTATGTCATTAATGTGGTTATATTGGTAATTAATAGAAACTGGAGTTCTTAAATAACTTTAGGTCTATGTTGAATGTAGTATTTTCTCCTGCTTTGTATTTGCATTACCTATTTAAAAAAATATATATATATATTTAAAAAAACATAGAAGTTAATTGTTCCTGGCTTTTTCCTACACTACCCGAAACCCCTTTTTGTTTCTTATTTCCACTGTTGAAAAGTTCAATTCCATCGTGATGATCAACATTTCAATAACTAATATTGAAAGTTGGATTGGAATTTTCCATTGGTTATGAATGATGTATTAATGCAATGCACTGTGGCTTGATAAATTGTGCATTTGCTCATAAAATTATCATCTTATAGATGTTAATTCTAAATGTGTCCCTGAGGAAATAGACATATTGTGACTTTATACAATTGGTTTAACTTTTTTTGCAGACGATAGTAGTCACCTACTATTAGCAGAAGCACAGAAGTCCATTGCATGTTTTCTGTTAGTCAGATGATGGTGTTCCTCGGTAGGAGTGGGGGAAAATATTTTGCAGATGTATGACAGCAGCAGGTTTGTGCTTAAGTCAGAGATGTATTCGGACAAATAATCCTAACAACCAAATACAACACAGGATTAACTAAGTCTTCAGTGTTTTGTATTATTTTGCCAGAAAAGTGCTTCCATTCTCTAATGTGGGGCAATATAGAAGTGTAATAGTTGCCACAATCGCTCTTAAAGCACCTGTGATCATCAACCGGCTTCAATTCTCACCACTGTAAGGAGTTTGCATGTTCTCCCCGTGACTGTAGGCTTTCCTCCCACATTCCACAGATGTACGATTAGGGGTAGTAAGTAATGAGGATGCTATGTTGGCATCAGAAGCGTGGTGACTCTTACAGTCTGCTCCTAGCACAATCCTCGCTGATTTGACGCAAATGGTACATTTCAATGTACGTGTGACAAATAAAGCTAATCTTTCAGCATACATTTCTAACAGTAGAATATATTCAAAAGAAGATTACAAATGTAGTGACTGGGCATGAACAGGCAGAATGTACTTGCATTTGATATTGTCCTCCCCAAAAGTTGCTTGGTTGGAACAGTATCAAGTCCACTTGTATGTTGTTTGGTGAATGGCTCTAAAATTTTATTGAGGATTTTTTTTAGATACCTGTGTTCTGTGCTTTGGTGTTTAAAATTGTGTTTTATAAATTTAATCTACAAATTTTGAAGAATAGAATCATATCATTGTGACTAAATTTGAACAAGACTCCAAATGGACATCAGTATCAAATGGCAGTAAGTGTCTGGAATTCATTACCACAGATGTCTCTGGAGACCAAGTCATTGTGTATATTTTAAGTGGAGGTTGATAGGTTCTTGATTAGTAAGCACATCAAAGTTTATGGGGAGAGTGCAGGAGAATGGGGTTGAGAGAGAAAATAAAGCAGCCCTAATGGAAATGCTGAGAAGACTCAATGCACCAAATGGCCTAATTCTACTCCTATGTCAGTTTGGAGGGGTATTTAGAGTTGCTGAATAGATACATCCCAAAGATGGTGAAGTATTCTTATGGGAGAATGATGCAACTGTGATTGACAAGGGGAATCAATGAGAGCATACAAGCAAAAGAGAGTTCATTTAGTTTAAAACTAAGTGAAGATAGATAAGTCGCCTCTACCAGATGGACTACACCCCAGAGTTCTGAAAGAGATAGCTGAAAAGATTGTGGAGGCATTAGGAATGATCTTTCAAGAATCACTAGATTCTGGAATGGCTCCAGAGGACTGGGAAATTGCATAGGTTGCTCCACTATTTAAGAAGGGAGGGAGGCAGAAGAAAGGAAATTATAGGCCAGTTATCTGGACTTCAGTGGTCTAGAAGATGTTGGAGTCCATTATTAAGCATGAGGTTTCTGAGTACTTGAAGGCACATGCTAAAGTTGGCCAAAGTCAGCATGGTTTCCTTAAAGGGGAAATCTTGTCTGACAAATCTGGAATTATCTGAGGAAATAACAAGTAGGTTAGACAAAGTAGAATCAGAGGACACTGTTTCCCTCTAACAAGGTGCCACACATGAGGCTGCTTAACAAGATAAGGGCCTGTGATATTACGTGAAAGACACTAGCATGGATAGAAAATTAGCAGACTGGCAGGAAGTGAAGATTGGGAATAAAGGGGGTCTTTTCTGGTTTGCTGCTGGTGACTAGTAGTGTTCTACAGGGATCAGTATTGGTACTGCTGCCTTTCATGTTATATGTCAATGATTGGATGATGTAATTGATGCCTTTGCGGATGATATGAAGATAGGTGGAGGAGCGGGAGGTATTGAGAAAGCAGGGAGTCCGCAGAAGGACTTGGACAGATTGGGACAATGGGCAAGGAAATGGCAGATGGAATATGTAGCAGGGAAGTGTATGGTCATGCACTTTGGTAGAAGGGATAAAGGTGTAGACTATTTTCTAAATGGGGAGAAAATTTAAAATCAGAGTTGCAAAGGAACTTGAGACCTTGTGCAGGATTCCCTTGAGGTTAGCTTGCAGGTTGAGTTGGTGGTGAGGAAGGCAATTGCAATGTTAGCATTCATTTCAGGAGAACTAAAATATAAGAACAAGAATGTCATGCTGAGGCTTTATATGGCATTGATCAGAATGCACTTGAAGTATTGTGAGCAGTTTTGGGCCCTTAATCTGAGGAAAGATGTGCTGACGTTGGTGATGGTTCAGAGGAGGTCCACAAGAATGACCCAAGGAATGAAAGGGTTAACATATGAGGAGCACTTGATGTCTCTGGGCCTATACTCACTGGAGCTAGAAGAATGAGAGGGGAGAGGGATCTCATTGAAACTTACCGAATATTGAAAGCCTAGATAGAGTGGATATGGACGTTTCCTACAGTGGGTGAGTCTAGGACCAGAGGGCACAGCTTCAGAATAGAGGGGTGTCCATTTAAAACAGAGCTGAGAAATAATTTCTTTAGCCAGAGGGTGGTGAATCTGTGGAATTCTTTGCCATGGACGGCTGTGGAGGTTAAGTCATTGAGTATATTTAAAGCAGAAGTTGATAGGTTCTTGGTTAGTCAGAGTGTCAAAGATTACAGGAAGAAGGCAGGAGAATGGGGTTGAGAGGGATAATAAATCAGCAATGATGGAATGGCAGACTAGACTTGATGGGCCGTCTGGCCTAATTCTACTCCTATGTCTTATGGTCTTATAATGTAATTTAATTCTTGACTGCATCAGAAGTGTAACATAGTTATTACCGGATTTTGTTAAGTGTATTTTCAGTCATGTGTCCTTGATATTAACTGTGGTTAATGATCTTATTTCCAGACCATTATTTTCTCTCAACCCAACACCAACAAGAACTTGAGTTCAATCCAGACCTTGGCTTTTGTCTGCTTTGAGTGCCTATTTTCTTTGTGACCATATAAGTTTCCTCGGGTACTCATCTTTTCTCCCATATCCCACAGATGTGCTGAGAGACATATTCATAGTTTAGGTTACAGGCAAAATATCAGAGGAAAGTTGATGAGCATGGTGGAGTGGTATGACAAGGTGAGGAAACGAGGAATGGGACTAATGGGATTGCTGACTTGAACCCAATGCGATAAATGGCCTGCTGATTAATTATAAAATGATGGAAAAAATAAAAGCTGGAAGACCAAGTCTCATGATTTTGTTTTTATTGAAAGATATTAGTGTTTTTTTTTAAAAAAAAATTGTAAGGAAGATTGATTTACAGATAAATAATTGGTTACAATAGAAAAAATAAAATTTAATGATTTGTAAATGGGTTAAGTAAGAATATATTTAAAGCCTGGCCATCATTAAAAAATATTAATCAGACTATTGCTTAGAAAATCAACCCCAGTTGGTACCACTAATTACACAATAGTAGCTTCATTTATTAATTTAATGGAATTGAATTTTGGAATCAGTGTAAAACGTTGTTATTGATATTACTGCCAGCAGAAAATGAATCGGTAGACATAAGCAGCTTGAATGTAAATAATAATCTACTAATGGATTTCAGATAATTGTGCAATTAGTTAATATTTATGGAGACACAAGAGAGTCGACATTCATTGATTTAGGGGATAGGTACCAAAAACAAACTTGGAGGAACCAGAGCTACATTTGCTACTTAACCTGATGAGTTCCAGTGAAAGTAAGTGTCAACTAGTTTAGAGAGCTTATATTTAAGTTGATTGGAAATGCAGTTAAAGGAAGGTCATCCCATGCTGAATGCTCATGATAAAGATTGACCTCAAGGAGCTGAATAGGTTGAATAATAAACTTAACTCGTCATTCAATTTCATTCCCTTTGCATAGGCTGAAGCACACTTGATGGATATTCTTTTTGAAATGGGATTTTGTGACAGACAACTAAATATAAAACTCCTCAAGAAACATAACAACAACCTCATTGAAGTTGTCAATGAACTTCTGCACATCAATGAAAATGACTGGTTCACTGGACGCCACTAAATAAACATGAGAGACATGGACTGCCATTTAATTAATGTGGACCTCTTGTGTGTGCTAAAAGGAAATTTTACACAATAGCTGTAATGGAAGACATCCACAGGACGATATGATATTCTGTGAATTCATTATCAGCAAGATGTTGAGCTTGTTTAATATTGGAGGGGATATATTTTTCCACTCCACAATTTAGATGTGGGGTTATATAGTGTAAAAAAAAAACTTGTGGATTAACAAAAAATCCAAAAGAAAAGGGAATCACAATGTGTCTCAGTCTGATAAATTTTGGAAAAGCCACATTGATGCTGATTTCACGATGAGTTACACGACTCAAAAGGCATTAAGGATCACTATATTTTGAAATGTAATAATCAGAGTTGGACTGTGTACAATGGAATACTGTACTATAGGGAACCGATTAGTTAACATATATCAATGCAATGAGTATACCTAAGAGGGCTCAGTGTCAGGAATATGATTTTATACTTGCATTGTAGCATATTGTACTTGAGAGAGAAACAATTGAAACTTTATTTTAGATCAGCTTGGAAGCAGTGCAAACCTAGTTCATAATCAATGTTTGCTTATACATTGATACTTCATACAATGGAAGCCTGCAGCAGCAAATAACCGTTAGAGATACTCATAACAGGTCTTCTTTTGGAAATGTATTATTGGATTATGAGAAGTAGAATATAATGCGTAATGTTTGTGTACTAAATTATCTTTCAGCAGCCAAATTGTGCATATCATAAAATTAATTATTGCAATCTAATGCAGAAAGATAAATTTAATTTGATACTTTACTGCTGAAAGAAAATTTCATGCTTTCCCTAGACATATTTCTTTTTTCAAATACTACCTGTATTGGAAATTGTAGGTTTTGATCATTGCCACAGCATTTGTTGTCAGCTTCTATGTGCTTTGAAGGATTTAGTTTCTGGTAAATCAGTTTTAGTTCTATTGGATAGTTGATATTTTCTTAAGTTCTGATTATGTTTTGATTCTGGTCAAAAGCTGCAGGGAATAATGCTTGTATTGAAATTCATGTAGGTGGCCTCTCAAAGCTACATAGCACCTTTGTTTTTAAAAAAGATCTATTATTATTTCAAGGCTGAGATAGATTAACAGCTGCATATTAATTCAGCTGAGGTTTCCAAATCTAAGAGCTAGAATTTGCAACTGTTGCAGTATACTTACTTCTGCTTGCCCTATTGAGCAGCCATAGGCCGCTGACAGCAGCTTGCCAAAGTCCTCTGTCCTGGGCTTGGGATTGTCTATGGTGGAGTTGTTAAAACTTAGTTGACTATAATTATATTCTTGAACTAAAGCTTTTATTTGTCCTGGAAGACATGGTGGATTTTTTTGGCAGTGTTTAATTAAATGTTCCTCAAAAAAGTTCAGCTAACTTGGAATGATAATATTTTTAATGCATCCAAGTTACGTGCGTATTGTGGCAATGGAGCCTTCATTCAAAAGTTTAACATTTATACTACATTACAGTCCTAAAGCATTAATTATCAAGGCCTACACAAGTGCATAAACACATAATTATTCTTGTTATGTAGACTCATAGAATCAAGGATGACTTGTTTCCATTTTAATTCTGAGGAGCAAAAGATGTCTGTGCATTTATATAAAGTAACTAAATGCATGGTTACATGTCCTCTTCTGTTTCTTCTCTACTTCACCTGACCTTGCTTCCCAATCCTACCCCTGTCAGATGCTCACTGTCGCTGGGATGTCTTTGTCCCACTCTCCCTCTTCAGGCTCAACCCCAATAGCAGCACCCACACTGTCTGAAGTCTCCAGCCTAGGTGTACACTATTCCAGCTAATTTGGCTTACCGAACACATATGTAAATTTGTCTCCCATTATTGTTGTATTACTCTTTTGCCATGCTGAAAAAAATAAAAATAAATACAAATTCTGCCCTCATATTTGCTGTCACCTAATGACTTCCAAAGATTATATAGTTTTATTCATTGCACATCACAATGTCTACATCCATAAAGTGAGAATAGAAAATGAGACTTTCACAATTTCTTCGAGTGCATCAAAAATGTCTTTTGCATTTGGAATGAACTTTGTTTACTTTCATTCTAAAGGAATAATTTAACTTCAAAGCGATTGTTCTGTAAGAGGAATATTGTTGAAGTTTGGGTTGCGAGTTGTACTGCACCAAGGGACGCTAAAGCAGAACAATTCTTCATCTGTTCCATGGGTCAATTTCAGTTGCAGTGGAATGAAGGAGATGTTCACCATATTTATGGTTTTATGCAAGGTTCCACAAAAGACTTGAATTTTTTTTTTAATTTGGTGATATAAAAACATATAAAAGCTGGAATTACATGGGTAGTAGTACAACCCAGGCTGTTGCTTCATTGAGAAAGTCATGAATAACCCTGTAATCTTCACAAATTACTTTTTACTAGTGTATTTTTCCTTGGCACATCTTTCTCTGCTAAAACCTATATTGACTGAAATTATACCTCAATGGTTGAGTCAGTGTGTCAAGGACAACTGTTGCTCGGTTCATTCAAAAAGTCAAGATGGTGTACGGAATATTGAAGTGTCATCCTAATTTTGGATTAATGAATACTTTAACCTTTTAACCTCTCTTCTCAATAAAATTTTAGGGTAAAAATAGCTCAGCATTTCTTTTCTGCAGTTTTGTCATTAGTAACAACATAAAATGAAATGCTTTAAACTGATTTAAAAATGGGAAATAAATGGACAAATAATCCAATGTTCAAAAGTTACTATTTACAATTAATAAATTTTGATTTGTAGATTGCACCAATATTTACATGATGCAATGTTGTTATACATTTTTTATCTTGTTCAAAAATAACACAAGAAACTACTACACCTTTAGCTGCTGGTGGGGTCAAGCATGTAGCAAGTTGCATTGAAGAGATAGTGATATGGCAATGAAAATGTTTTGGGTTTGATTTGCAATCTACAGTTTTACACTGTACCCCTATGTACCAAAATGTGTGTTCAGAAAATTTTGTGGTTAACTTACTGTCTTTGAAATGGGTTACAAGTGTGCTCTGGGATGGAAAGAGAAAATCAGATTTTCTTGAAACTATATACCCTTTCACTACAAGACGTCTTGGAGGTTAACTGTGCTGTTTTTTTTAAAAAAGCCCACCAGAATAACTTTTGCACAACACAAAAGCATTGACATCATTTAATTCAATGGTGTAAAGTTGTAACACTTTTAGCATCTTATCAGTATATTAGCATGATGTATAGCTCTGATATATGTTGATCTAGTATTGCACAGGGGTGTCTTGGCTCAACAGGTATTTTATATTGACAATAGTTTACAGAGCGAGACTTCAAACCAAACTGGATTCACACTCACATTTAGCTAATTAACAGGTTACTTTAGTACTATTTCATCATTGGAATAAGAATCCAAAGAGAGGCAGATAATAAACTGGAGTCAAAATTATATAACTATGCTTCAAATGTCTGATAGATGCACCAAGAAAGGATTGGATCCATTGAACTATTTTGCAGTCTTTATTGCAGAATTTGCAAGATTTAAAGTTAATGCTTTGGTAACTTCTGATAGATTTATTTGCACATTGTCTACATTTGCATGTAACTGTCTTCAAGCCAATTTTAGAGTATGTATTATTGCACACATTACTCCAACATTCTTTATAAATGTATTTTTCTGTTCCTTTGAAAAGTGATGTAAATGTAAGTAGATTCCTTTTAGATTAATAAAGATATTGATTAAAAAGTTCTTGTCATTCTCTTTTCACCATTTTTATTAAGTGTTAATAATTTTGAATTTTGTAGTTGTGTAGGGAAATCTGCAAGCTACAGTTTCTCCCATTGCAAAGGTATTCAGTAATGTAGGTCGAACCTGCATTTTCACATTGCACATTGTTAACCTATTTTGTATATTAGGTAAGGGATAGTTTTGTAAACCAGTCAGTCAACATGCTTCCTGAATTGCAATCTGTTGTGGATGTTTGAGCATTTTGTTTAATAACATTAAAATCTGTAGATTATACTCTGAAAATAATTTGAACTTAAAACAATATATAATATATAGGCAACACACACAAAATGCTGGTGGAACACAGCAGGCCAGGCAGCATCTATAGGGAGAAGCACTGTCGACGTTTCGGGCCGAGACCCTTCGTCAGGACTAACCGAAAGGAAAGATAGTAAGAGATTTGAAAGTAGTGGGGGGAGGGGGAAATGCAAAATGATAGAAGAAGACCGGAGGGGGTGGGATGAAGCTAAGAGCTGGAAAGGTGATTGGTGAAAGTGATACAGAGCTGGAGAAGGGAAAGAATCATGGGATGGGAGGCCTAGGGAGAAAGAAAGGGGGAGAGGGGAGCACCAGAGGGAGATGGAGAACAGGCAGTGATGGGCAGAGAGAGAGAAAAAAAACAAACAACTAAATATTGTCAGGGATGGGGTAAGAAGGGGAGGAGGGGCATTAACGGAAGTTAGAGAAGTCAATGTTTATGCCATCAGGTTGGAGGCTACCCAGCTGGTATACAAGGTTTTGTTCCTCCAACCTGAGTGTGGCTTCATCTTGACAGTAGTGGAGGCCATGGATAGACATATCAAAATGGGAATGGGACGTGGAATTAAAATGTGTGGCCACTGGGAGATCCTGCTTTCTCTGGCAAACCGAGTGTAGGTGTTCAGTGAAACGGTCTCCCAGACTGCGTCGGGTCTCACCAACATATAAAAGGCCACACCGGGAGCACTGGATGCAGTATACCACACCAGCCAACTCACAGGTGAAGTGTCGCCTCACCTGGAAGGACTGTCTGGGGCCATGAATGGTGGTGAGGGAGGAAGTGTAAGGGCAGTTATAGCACTTGTTCCGCTTACAAGGATAAGTACCAGGAGGGAGTTCGGTGGGTAGGCATTGGGGGTGGGGGGGAATGAGTGGACAAGGGGAACAATATCCCAAGTGGGGTGGCGGGTGGATGGAGTAGCTCTCACAGTTACCTGGACTATTCCTCTTCCCACCCTGTCTCTTGTAAAAATGCTATCGCCTTCTCACAATTCCTCCGTCTCCGCTGCATCTGCTCTCAGGATGAGGCTTTTCATTCCAGGACGAAGGAGATATCTTCCTTTTTTAAACAAAGGGGCTTCTCTTCTTCCACCATCAATGCTCTCAAACACATCTCTCCCATTTCCCACACATCTGCCCTCACCCCATCCTCCTGCCACCCCACAAGGGATAGGGTTCCCCTTGTCCTCACCTACCATCCTACCAGCCTCCAGGTTCACGTATAATTCTCCGTAACTTACGCCACCTCCAACGGGATACCAAGCACATCTTTCCCTTCCCCCCCCCCCCCCTTTCTGCTTTCCGCAGGGATCGCTCCCTACGCGACTCCCTTGTCCACTCGTCCCCCCCCCCCCCATCCCTTCCCACCGATCTCCCTCCTGGTACTTATCCTTGTAAGTGGAACAAGTGGTACACCTGCCCTTACACTTCCTCCCTCACCACCATTCAGGGCCCCAGACAGTCCTTCCAGGTGAGGCAACACTTCACCTGTGAGTCGGCTGGTGTGGTATACTGCGTCCGGTGCTCCCGGTGTGGCCTTTTATATATTGGTGAGACCCGACGCAGACTGGGAGACTGTTTCACTGAACACCTACACTCGGTCCGCCAGAGAAAGCAGGATCTCCCAGTGGCCACACATTTTAATTCCACGTCCCATTCCCATTCAGATATGTCTATCCATGGCCTCCACTACTGTCAAGATGAAGCCACACTCAGGTTGGAAGAACAACACCTTATATACCGGCTGGGTAGCCTCCAACCTGATGGCATGAACATTGACTTCTCTAACTTCTGTTAATGCCCCTCCTCCCCTTCTTACCCCATCCCTGACAATATTTAGTTGTTTGTTTTTTTTCTCTCTCTCTGCCCATCACTCTGCCTGTTCTCCGTCACCCTCTGGTGCTCCCCCTCCCCCTTTCTTTCTCCCTAGGCCTCCCATCCCATGATCCTTCCCCTTCTCCAGCTCTGTATCCCTTTTGCCAATCACCTGTCTGACTCTCAGCTTCACCCCACCCCCTCTGGTCTTCTCCTATCATTTTGCATTTCCCCCTCCCCCCACTACTTTCAAATCTCTTACTATCTTTCCTTTCAGTTAGTCCTGACGAAGGGTCTCAGCCCGAAACGTCGACAGTGCTTCTCCCTATAGATGCTGCCTAGCTTGCTGTGTTCCACCAGTATTTTTTGTGTGTTGTTTGAATTTCCAGCATCTGCAGATTTCCTCGTGTTTGCTTTATTATATAGAGGATTCATTAGTATGTTAGCAATAAAATAAAAACCCATGGACATTTTCATTTGTTTACTGATTGTGAATTTATACAATCTCGATAATGTTTGCTGATTTTTTTTTAGTTGGCTACCATTTTGAAATTTTAAAAATACTCGTTACTGGACTGAATTTAACTTAATTTTATTATTGAAATGTATTCTGGCTTCTAGATTTGAACTGATAGCCATAGTCATTTTAATGGAAATCATTGATAACTAAAAATTCAAGTAAAAGTTTTTTTAAGATTTTATAGATGGGTTATTAGTTTTAAAAATGGTTTTTAATCTGTCAAGGGATATTATTAAATCTCAAAAGTTGTTAACTTGGATCATTAATGCATTTTTGTATGTTTAATTTTAAATATTTGGAAGTATTTCAAACATCCAGGTATTTGCAAACTAAAAGATTTTAATAGCTGTAAGTTGAGAGGTACAACTTGCTGACTATTCACATTTTGGGGATAGGTATAGTTTTGTCTGTGGCATATGATGCTTCTTTTATACAGTTAGGGCATTGCGGTATGGAGTGTCTCTTAACAAAGAATCCTCCCAGCATTTGCTATTAATTCCAACAAGGAGGATCTTATTTCCCAAATCTAGGTCAACATAATGCTGTGTGACTGCACTTAGTTTAGATGTAGTTTGAAATTCCGGCCACATGGTGATGATGCAGAACACTTATGAAAAAGCATCCATTATGTGCTTTTGGACTATCACAGACTTTGTTAGTAGCGTCAGAAAATTTATTGGCTTCTTCAGTGGCAGGCTTAAGTCAGTACAATGCTAATCTTTGGGTCTATTGGGGTAATACAATTTTTTCAGTGTTTCCAACCCCTTCTGACCACCCCAAAAAAAAATTAAAATCAATAACAACAAACATATATAAACCTGGGAATTCTCTTGATTTGGAGCTTCTGGCAATTTATTAAAATTGACTGGTCTCTTGGAATTTTGTCACAAATCTAATCAAGGTGTCCATTGTACATTATCCCTTTTTTTCTGCTGCTATTCAGTCAAATTTGAGCTTATTGACATATGCATAACTACATGTATGTACAGGTGTAATGGAAAATCTTACCTGCAGCAGTGTCAATACAGGCAGAGGAATCTTCTAACCTTGTCAGTGCACCAATAATTGGGCCATGAATATATCTAAGGGGAAGGGATCTCCTGTATTTCTTTGGTAGTTGGAAGAAAAGTTTTTTTTAAACTGCTCTGTATCAAATTAACTGTTTTTAGCCAACTTGTACTAACATTTCTCAACTATTCTATAGCTGCATTTTATTCTCCTTCATTTGTGCTCATTCCAGTTACCACCCTTAACAAGTGGTAAGTAACTACAAGGGTGTTCATTCCATCATCTCACCACTCATTGTGGAATAAGTTATTGCCCTCAATGAGTGTATAACAGTACCAGAAGCAACAAGCAATCTGCTGGAGGAACTCAGCAGGTTGTACAGCATCTGTGGGAGCTGTTTGGGGTAGAATAGGGGGGAGTGCAGGAATTTTCAGTTTTGGGATTGAAACCCCGCGTCAGGAAACGTTAAGGAATATAGTTTATTCTCTATATAGTTGTTTTATTCCACCACCTTTAAGATCACTGCATTAAGCTGTAATTCAGAGTATAGAACTCCCACCCTATTAAAGTAGGCCTGGTTAAGGAAAAAAAAGGTGGATTAGCAGGTATAGACAGGTATTCTAAGTTATTGGAAGGTATACTGAGGGACTAGATATATATAAGTATTTGGATAGTCATGGACTGATTAAGGATAGTCAACATGGCTTCACATGTGGTAGGCCATGTCTAACCAATCTTATAGAGTTTTTCGAGGCACTTACCAGGAAAGTTGATAAACGGCAAGGCAGTGGATGTTGCCTACATAAACTTTAGCAAAGCACTTGACAAGGTCCTCCATGGGGGAGGTTGGAGAATAATGTTTAGTTGCTCGGCATTCAAGGTGAGATAGTAAATTGGATTAGGCATTGGCTTTGTGGGAGAAGCCAGAAAGTGGTAGAAGTAAATGGTTTCCTCTCTGACTGGAGGCTTGTGACTAGTGGAGTGTTGCAGGGACTGGTGTTGGGTCTATTGTTGTTTGTTATCTATATCAACAATCTGAACGATAATGTGGTTAGCTGGATCAGAAAATTTGTGGATGACACCAAGGTTGGAGGTGTAGTGGACAGTGAGGAAAGCTATCATTGCTTGCAGCGGGATCTGGACCAGCTAGGAAAATGGGCTGAAAGATAGCAGATGAAATTTAATGTAGAGAAGTGAGGTGTTGCACTTCAGTAGGATCCACCAGGACAGATCTTACACAGTTAGGGCACTGAGGAGTGCAGTAGATCAGAGGGATCTGGGAATACAGATCCATAATTCATTAAAAATGGTGTCACAGGTAGAAAGGGTCATAAAGAAAGCTTTTGGCCTTCATAAATTAATGTATTGAGTACAGGAGATGGTTTGTTATGTTTAAGTTATATAAGACATTGATGAGGCCTAATTTGGAGTATTGTGTGCGGTTTTGCTCACCTACCTACAGGAAAGATGTAAATATGGTTGAAAGTGTACAGAGAAAACTTACAAGGTTGTTGCCAGTCTGGAGGACCTGAACTAAAAGGAAAGATTGAATAGGTTAGGACTTTATTCCTTGGAATGTAGAAGATTGAGAGGAAATTTGATGGAGGTATACAAAATGATGAGTGGTATAGATAGAGTAAATGCAAGCAGGCTTTTTCCACTGAGGTTGGGTGGGACTACAACAGAGGTCATGGATAACAGTGAAAGTTGAAAAGTTTGAAGGGAACTTGGGGGGGAAATTTCTTTACTCAGAAGGTCATGAGAGTATGGACAAGCTACCAGCACAAGTGGTGCGTGTGAGCTCGAATTCAACATTTAAGAGGAGTTTGGATAGTCCATGAATGGAAGGGGTAGAAAGGACTATGGTCCCAGTGCAGTTCGATGGGAGTAGGCAACTTAAATGGTTTGGTACTGACTAGATGGGCCTGCTTCTGCACTGTACTTATCTCTGACTCTATGTCAAAAGAAGCCTATAACGGGGCTGAAAAGGCCAGGACTCTGGGCCTTTTATTTGAAAGGGGAGTGTGGTTGGAGGATTGAAGGGAGTTAAGGAAACTATCCTTGGTTAAACCTGCTGAGCTGATGCTTATCTCCGTACAGTACATTCAGTTCCACTGAAGTCAATGCAACAAGAAATCGCATCCCAGGAATTTGAGTCTCCAGGCATACTTGAATACTCTCCAAATTTATTGTTGTTGTGGCTTTATCATGTAAGTCTTGGCTCAGCTAAATCTAGAAGGTAAATGTATCAAGGTAAGATATAGTGCCTTTGGGATGAACTTCATCTGCGATGCATTACAAAATATAAACAAAAACTACTCAGTAAATAGTGGGAAAATGATCAATTCCCATCATTCTTACAGTTCACTTACATCTGCAGGTCCTTTGGTGTACTCCCATAAGAGTTTTCACTATTGATAAGAGATGCTACGGAAGAATGAGGAGGTGATAGGAGGCAGGTACCTGGGTGACTATCAGGAGAGAGAAAGGGAATAGGCAGCCAGTACAGAGTACCCCTGTGGTTGTTCCCCTCAATAACAAGTATACCGCTTTGGATACTGTTTGGGGGGGTGGGGAGGAATAACCTACCAGGGAGAAACCGCAGCAAGTGGGACTCGTGCACTTCAGTCAGGATCTGTGAGTGTCATGGGGGGCTGGATGGACCCAAACGCAGGACGCAGACACTGAAGTACTAGGGGGAGGACAGGATGGGGATGCCATGGCACTTAAGGGTAGAGCTGGGGTTCAGGCAGATAGAGTTCAGGCAGGCGGAGCAGAGCGGCTCCCGAAGTTCTGGCAGGCAGAGCGGAGCAGGTCCTCGAGGTTCAGGGAGGCAGGCAGACAGGTCTAGGTGGCGATAGGCTAGCGGAGAGCCCTCCCTGGGCGGGCCACATGTATCCCGGGTAGGGCCGCCTCCCAGGTGGAAACACCGGAGGCCTGGGCACGACGCGGACCCCTAGGCGGGTGTGGGCACTATCCCAGGGTTCGGGCGGAAGAGAAGGAGGGGGCAGAACCCCTGCCAGGCCACGGCCCATCGGCCGGATCCGCCCGACGGAGGCAAGGGATAGGAACAGGCAGAACCCCCGCCGGGCCGCGGCAGGTCGGCCAAATGTACCCAACAGAGGCAAGGGATAGGAGCAGGCAGAGCCCCCGACGGAGGCAAGGGATAGGAACAGGCAGAACCCCCGCCGGGCCACGGCCCATCAGCCGGATCCGCCCAACAGAGGCAAGGGATAGGAACAGGCAGAACCCCCGCTGGGCTGCGGCAGGTTGGCCAAATGTACCCAACCGAGGCAAGGGATAGGAGCAGGCAGAACCACTGCTGGGCCATGGCAAGTCGGCCAGACGTGCCCGACAGGGGCAAGGGGTAGGAACCGGCATAGGTCCAGGTTGACCAACACAACAGCCATGACAACAGGAAACTCGGAAACGGCCAGCAGACAGCATGACCGCGCGAAAACAAAACCAAGCGGAGAAGCGGGACCAGCGCATGGGAAGAAAGGTGGGAGAGTGGACCAACCTGGCAGAACTGGCACGGGGCAGAGAAGCATGATGAAGAATAGGTCTCTGCCCGGGCGGGATAACAGAATGCAGAGACGAGTTCGGAGCCGGCAGAGAAACAAAGCAAAACGACCACCTGCCTGGTCCCAGTCCCAAGGCCCCTTAGAAATACCTGCAGCTCAATGAGTCACAGGTGTGTGTCCTTGAACCAGGAGGGTCCCAACTAGATCACGGGTGACGGGAGGGACAACTGCAGGACCCAGAGTCCAGAGCCCCCGGACTGGATCGGACCCTGACAGAGAGGGGAAGTGAGGAGAAGAGGTGAGCTGCAGTGACAGGGGTTTCGTTGGTTAGAGGAACAGAAAGGAGATCCTGTGGACAAGAACAAGACTCCCAAATGGTTTGTTGCCTCCTGTGTGCCAGGGTCAGGGACATCTCTGATCTAGTCCACAACATTCTTAAGTGGAAGGATGAGCAGCCAGAGGTCATGGTCCACATCAGTACCAATCACATGGGTAGGAGTGGTGTCAAGGTCCTCTGTACAGTGAGTTCAGGGAGTTAGGTGCTGAGTTACAGGATAGGACCTCCAGGGTTGTGATCTCAGGTTTGTTACCCATGATGTGTACTAGAGAGGCCAGAAATAGGAAGATCAAACAGTTTAACACATGGCTAAGGAGATGGTGCAGGAGGGAAGACTTTAGATTTTTTGGATCATTTGGGCTCTCTTCCAGGGAAGGTGAGACCTGCACAGAAGAGACAGTTTGTACCTAAAATGGAAGAGGACTAATATCCTAGCTAGAAGGTTCACCAGTGCTACATGGGGAGGTTAATCGAGAGTTGAAGGGGGATGGGAACTAGAGTGCCAGAACAGATAGTGGACTGGTTGTGGAGAAAAATATGGTTAAGTCAACATATAGTGCCTATAAAAAGTATTTACATCCCTCAGAAATTTTCATGTTTTACTGTTTTACAACATTGAATCACCAAGGATTTAATTTGACATTTTTTGACACTCATCAACAGAAAACTACCTTTTTGTGTCAAAGTGAACACAGATCTCTACAAAATGATCTAAATTAATTACAAATATAAAACATGGAATAATTGATTGCATAAGTATTCACCCCCTTTCAGTCAGTATCTAGTCAATGCATCTTTGGCAGTAATTACAGCTTTGAGTCTGTGTGGATAGGTCTCTTTGCACATCTGGATACTACAATATTCCCCATTCTTCTTTACAAAACTGCACAAGCTTGGTCTGATTGCATGGGGGATCGGGAGTGAACAGCCCTTTTTAAGTCCAGCCACAAATTCTCAATTGGATTGAGATCTGAACTCTGACTTGGCAACTCCAAGACATTAACTTTGATGTTTTTAAGTATTCCTGTGTAGCTTTGGCTTTATGCTTGGGGTCATTGTCTTGCTGGAAAACAAATCTCCCAAGTCGCAGTTCTGCAGACTACATCAGGTTTTCCTCCAGGATTTCCCTGCATTTTACTTTCTACCTTCACAAGCCTTCCAGGGCCTGCTGCAATGAAACATCCCCACAGCGTGATGCATTCACCACCATGCTTCACGATAGGGATGATGTGTTTTTGATGATCAGCCGTGTTTGGCTTATGCCAAACATAGCATTTAGCCTGATGGCCAAAAAGTTCAAATTTGGTTTCATCAGACCATAGAACCTTCTTCCAGCTGCCTTCAGAGTCTCCCACATGCCTTCTGACAAACTCTAGCTGAGATTTCATGTGAGTTTTTTCAACAAGGGATTTCTCTTTGCCACTCTCCCATAAA
The DNA here is from genome assembly GCF_030144855.1 of Hypanus sabinus. NCBI lineage: Eukaryota > Metazoa > Chordata > Chondrichthyes > Myliobatiformes > Dasyatidae > Hypanus > Hypanus sabinus. The sequence continues at coordinate 44,834,754 of NC_082738.1, forward strand.
GCTGTGACTGATGAAACACCCAGGCAACAGTTGTTGTATGCACAGTCTCTCCCATCTGAAGCTTGTAACTCCTCCAGAGTTGTCCGAGTGGCCTCCCTCACTAGTCCCCTTTTTGCACGGGTCTCTCATTTTTTGAGTACAGCCTGCTCTAGACAGATTTACAGCTGTGCCATAGTCTTTCCATTACTGTATTCCAAGGGATATTCAGTGACTTGGAAATTTTCTTGTATCCATCTCCTGACTTGTGCTTGTCAATAACCTTTTGTGGAGTTGCTTGGAATGTTCTTTATATTTATACCCTTTCCCAATTAAAAACTAACATTCCTAATCCCTGCACGTTTACTTTTAGTAACTAATTTGTCAATATTATGGCGTTTTCAATATTGACAAATAAGTTAAGATGTTAGACCTTTAAAAATTGTGGTATGATTTGATACTCTGAGGATCAGCGATTGTTGCTATTGGTTGAGGGTTCACCTTCGATAGAAGCTATTTATTTAGAACCGTTACCATTTTTTGCGTGCCCTGCTTGAGGAATCTACGTTTGTCTAAGTATATTGGTATGTGCATAATATGCTTACATTTTGCACGTAATCAAGATTTCTTATTACACTGCATGCTTTAAGGGTTACAAGATTGGATATTCTAGAGATAAAGTGCAACACTGCTTGGGAATTTTTTTTGCAAAGGAAGCCCCTGCTGGTGTAGTGGTTAGACCTGGTGCTGGGGGTGCGGGCGCTCAACACATTGGGAGGCGCTGCAGCTGCGGTAAAGTCGCTTCTCCGGAGGCGGTGCCATTCAGTCAGAACGGACGGCGAGCAACGGACAGACGGGAAGGAAGAAGGCGATCGAGAAGCTGAGCTCGCGGCAGTGAGTAAACTAACCCTGGCCGAAGAATAAAGAGAACAGCAGCAGGACCTGTCACCAATACCCACCCCTCCCTTTCCCAGGCCCATGCCCCTCCCCCCCCCCCCCCCCCCCCGGGGTATCGCTGACAGGGCCAGGAGCCAAGTCTCGGAGCCTGCCTTGTTTATTTACTCCGGAGTCCGGCAACCCTGCAGCGCGGTCTCCCCGTGCCAGGCTGGGATTGGTGAGCTTAACTAGGCCGTGGCGACCTGAGCTCAGTCCCTTTCTGCCCAGTGCAGGAAGGAGTGCATTCATGCTTATTTTCAGGGCTGAAATCTGTGAGCTCGATTCTGTCGTTGATTTGGCCTGATTATTATTCGCACCTTGTTTTAAACGGAAGATGCAATCTTCACCGTTCCGTTAATAGACTCAAGCGCATCTTCGCCAGCCGCATTTAGTTCCTCGTTTTATTTTTCAGCTGGAGATGTGAGATTTGCTATTTTGCAGTTTTACAGCACCTGATCAAAGCAATCATTCTTTTATCGCCACCTCATTACTCGTTCTCTCCACCACTGAAAGATCATGTAACAACACTGTGCTTTCAAGAGTTCTTCGTTAAAGGCAGCTTGCACCACCATCTAATTCCTTGCTGTCAGATGTCCTTAATGGAAGCTCTCCCTGCTCATGCTCATTATTCAAATTTCCGAACAGTTTAAAATGATAGAGGCTGTAGGGCGCAATCAAGTGTAAGGCAGAATGTAAAGGAGAAAGTTTTTTGTTGTCTACTCGAGAGCTAAGCAATGAACCATAGTTATAAGTTAATAAATCAAACAAAAAACTCGGGAAATTCTTTATCCATAGGATGCTTAGAATGTAGAACTTCCTGAGGGAATGGGAAAGTAATAGATGAAATATTAAACGAGGAATAGTAGGTGGTGCCTTGGTTCCTTGTGTGGAATATGAGAACAAAGATGAACTTTTGTAACTATCCTGTAATCTTGTACAGCTTGTTGAATATCTACTGTTACGAACCCCGTAACTGGGTCACTTACCAGCAAAGATAGGGAGGTCTGTTGAAGTCTGATGGTACTATTTTTAACAGTATTTATTGATAAAGGGGCACAGAAATAAGATCAATGCAAACATACAGATATTATACGTCGTCGATACTAAATCTAAAAGCGCGGGTATAATAATAATCAATAAGAAATATCGTTGTCTAGGGGATAATGTATTGTCCGATGGAAATATAAGAGTCACTGTTAGCTCGTTCAAGCTGCAGCGTTTTGGGTTAGAGAGGGACGGGTTAAACTTGCCCAGTTCTTTTATTATGCCAATCCTTCGAGTCGTGGGGACTTGGTTTCCCCGTTGTTAGCTAAAAGCCGTTTTTCACTGGTACAAGCCACCGGTTCTGGGGCAAATGGAACCGAACGCAGGTGGCCTCCTCCCTACCAGCTTCCGCTATTACGGGATGACTAGCGTTTCTTCTGGTGCGTCTGGGGGCTGTTCCCACAGACCCTCTTTTATCCTGACTCACAGGGTCTCAGATGTCAATCAGTTTGGGATGATGCAATCCCTCCCTCAACCAGCCCACTTTGCCTGAGGGCTTCCACGTAGCACAGTATTGCAATACGCAGGTTCGTCTTCAAGAGACAATGGCCGTGTCCCGTAGCTTTATATCACCGGGGAACGAGACATTCCGCACGTCTCTCTCTCATTTCCTGGGTCTCCTCACCCAAATCAATAGTGATCTTAAGATTCTCACAAAGGAGGGGGCTGCAGGCGTAACACTACATATACCTCATATACAGTATTTACAATTTAAATAATGTTCTTGATATAGAAAAGATATTCCATAATGTTTCTAGGATTAAATGAATGAAAATGCACGCTGAGTCAATGTTTGTTGACTGAACATGAACAGAATAGTTGAAAATATGTTCCGGAACCTTTTTGGAGGTTGAAACAACAAGGTGGAAAGATGAATGAGAATACTGTAAGTAAGGCAAATGGATCTTGGGAGAGGATGTGGAGGGACCTCGTCAACAAAGTCTTGTGATGACCGTGATGGTCTGTCGAGAAAGACTAGACTATTCAGACCGTATTCTATGACATTTAGAAGAATGACTAATGATCTTATTCGTGCATGTAAAAACTTAAGGGGCCTGACAAGGTAGATGTTAAGGTCTTTTCACTAGTGGGAGGATCATGAACAGGGGGACATAACTATAAGGGGCCTGTCATTCAAAACAGGTGCATTGAGGCTACTTCAGTCAAAAGGCAGTGAGTGCATGGAACTTTCTGCCACTGGTGGTAGTGGAGTCCAGATCATTAGAGTAACATAGATAAATATTTAAAAGATTGAGGAATTGAGAGTTATGGGGAACTAGTACAGAAGATTTATGGCTCACATAGATCAGCCGTGCTCGTGTTGAATGGCAGGGCAAGGTTTATTCCTGTGTATTCTTGTGTAATGAGTTATTTTTTCCTGAATATGTAACTATTGGTAGATGTGCCACTCAGCAATACAGATCATGGACTACCCAGCTCTAATCTCCTGTTCTTTGTCCTGTCTGTACTTTGTTAGCTAATCTCACTGCACCCATAGCTGGATCACACCAGGAAAAGCAAGAATTAGGTGCAATTTAGTTGCATTAGACTGGAAAGGATTTGGGTAGACTGAAGTTTAATAATTTAAGATGTGAAACTGATAAGAATGCAAATTATTCATAACATCATTGCAGAGCTTGCCATATGTTTCTAGCAATCAACTGCAACCAGATTAACTAAGCACTGGCCTGTTGGATTGTATGAATCTATTGAGTATTATTACCACAAAATGCAGGAGAATCTCAGCAGGTCAGGCAGCATTTATAAAGGGGAATTGTCAAAGTTTCGGGCTAAGACCCTTCAATTAGTCCTAGGGACCCTTCAACCAGTTCCTCCAGCATTTTGTCTGTGTTACTCTGGATTTCCAATATCTGCAGAATCTCTTGTGCTCTTGATTATTAGAGCTATCACTGATGTTCAGTATTCAGGTTCACATTTTTTTACGTGGAGTCTCAGTGACCACCACATGTCTTGATAATGCAACTGAAAGTAATAGAGAAAAGTGAATCAACTGTGAATAACAGGGCAGCACAGTTGCGTAGTGAGTAATGCACCGCTTTACAGGGTTCAGTTCCCACCACTGCAAGAGTATGTATGTTCTCCCTGTGATTGTGCAGGTTTCTTCCATATGGTTTCCTCACACGTCCCAAAGACATTGGATTGAATTGACTTTATTTCTCGCATCCTTCACATTAATGAGGAGTAAAAATCTTTACGTTACGTCTCCATCTAAGTGCAATGTGCAATCTATAGTAATTTGTAATAAATAGTATGTACAACAGGACAGTTAATACGGCTTATTAGGGTAATTGGTCACATGGTTGTAATTGGGTGGTGTAGGCTTGTTGGGCCAGGAGGACCTGTAACCGTGCTGTATCTCTATGTTTAAAAAAGACACTTTCTATTCTCCATGCCACAAGGAGAGGCTTTAAAAAAGAACTTCTGACCAGGAAAATAGGCTACAGTTTCTTCTGTTTGACTTTAAAGAAGGAAAGCAATATGAGAAATGACAGATCTTTAGAGCTGGTAGCTTGGTTAATTTTTAGAGGCAGTAGTGTGATCTTGCAGCTGAAACAATCAAGGAGGTCGATGCATAAGGTAAAGCTTTGACTTTTTAATGACACTCAATCCAATCCTGAAACAGAGAGTCATGTTTATTTTTCCACTGATTATAAGAAAACTTATGGTTTCGACTTATTGGATTGTAATTTTTTAATCCATGGTTTTTTTGGAAGGCTTCATGATTATATTAAGTGTTAATAGAACAAAGAGAATTGAAAACAGGGAGAAGCAAAAGTATTGTAGGGGAAGGGAAAGAAGAAGTAAGAATGACAGGCCAATGTGTTCAGCCCTCCTACTCCACAGATAAGAGACATTTCATTCATATTTGTAAATAAGAGTTAACCAAACACGTAACCCCAATTCAAATAATGGGATACCAAGAAGCTTCCAGAAAGAGACAGAACTGTAAAAACTAGGGGACACACTGAACAATTGCATATATGTACTGTGACCACGAGGAAACATACTAAACAGTTACACACCTACAGGTAATGATATAACATACAAGGAGACATAAATTGTTAAACTGCAGAGAAAATAACAATTATACATTCTAATCCAACAGACTTGAATGTGAAATGTGGCCAGTTGGATGAGGTGTTAGATCAGGCATGGGCAAACTACGGCCCGGGGGCCATATGCGGCTTTTAAGCTTTTTAATCCGGCCCGCAGAACTTGATGAAATTATATTAATAAACCTTGTTAACTTTTTTCCCCCGCAATTCTGGCGTTTTCCCAATAGATGACGCACTCTATATACATTGACCTTTGTTGAGATGCAGCGTATTACTCCACATTTGCGCTTTACTCTTTGTTCGGCTCGACCTATTTGTGTGAATAGGCGTTCAGCGTCATGAACATCAACAAAGCCAGCCACAGATCCAAGTTAACTGACCAACACCTCAGATCCATCCTGAGAATCGCCACAACAAAACTGAATCCAGACTTTGATGCGCTGGCTAAAAAGGGAGACCAACAACACAGTTCCCACTGAAATTAAAAATGTTTCTTCGTTGTGTTATGTAAAAAATGCATTTGAAAATTTTTTTTTCAATAAGCCTTACATGTTACATGTCATTTCTGTTAAGTGATGGACATGAGTAGTGCGCATTTGAAAATTTTTTTTTCAATAAGCCTTACATGTTACATGTCATTTCTGTTAAGTGATGGACATGAGTAGTGCGCAGGTGCACATACGTACTCAAAATAAAAAATGCGCTCCAGATCAAATAACGCGCTCCGCATACTGGCGCGCTGTCACTGTTATCTCCTTGTGCTGGTCGTTGTTGAGTTTTGGCACAGGGGACAATTGAATAAGAAGGAGCAGGACAAGTAGACCTGCATCTCCTACCGTTTTTGAAATAAAGACAGTCAGGAGGAGAGTGATGATGATAATATCTTGAAGGATAACAGAATTTTCAGTGCTTTAAAATAATAACTGTTACTATTAAAAAAAGCTGTATTTTATTCATTTAATTTTCAGTGTTTTAAAAGTCATTTCAATAAATAGCTAAATACCATGGGACTTCAAATACAGATATTTTGTTGTAATGCATTTGTTCATTTTCAATTGAAATTAAAGCACATGTTTTCTACATATCCCATGATATTTTATTTTCTCTTATGAGGTGTATTACCAAAACACTCCATCCATCTGCTCCTGGTCCGGCCCCCCTGTCAAATTTTAGAACCCTTTGTGGCCCACAAGTCAAAAAGTTTGCCCACCCCTGTGTTAGATGATAGGCATGAGGCATGTTTCTTAAACCAGGAAATTGTTTTAGAAAATGCTAACATATCAATACATATACAGTGTCAAATTTGAATTTCTTAAAAAAATCACAAAATAGATTAAAAATAATTTGACATGTTTTTGGATATAAACCACCTTTAGGATGGTTCACATCCAAAAATATGTGTTGAAATGGTTCCTGATATTTTGCTGTGCAAGCAGTCCATCTGGGTCATCGTCCCTTAAGCACATAGTCATACAGCAACAACAGGACTTTATGTCGGAAGCAGGAAAAAAAGCCAACTGCTGCTGGAACCCTGTGGGTCGAAGAAGTCTATAGGGGGAAAGGAATTGTCAACATTTAGGTACAGTACCTAAATCCAGATTCCAGTATTTGCAGTTCTCTGTATCTACACTGTAAGGCTGCTTTGGAGAAAAAGAGAAAGAGGTCCTAGATTAATATGGAGAGATACAGGCATTTATTTAAGTGAAGTACTTGCCAAGAGGAAAGTTCAGTATCTGCGTTTGGAGCAGAATGAAGGGGGTGGGTCAGGACCAATGTACAAAGAGCCTGGTAGGAGTTGACTCAGATCATCTCTAGAAGTTCAGATTTTTGCACAATTGGGCAGTACTGCAGAATATGTCATGGCTGCATTTAACATGACAAAGGAAGCTGCATCCCATGAAAAAATATCCTTTCGTGTTGGTGCAATTATCTTGGTGAGCAGGGACTCAGGCGGACAGGTCAATCATGGTTGCATTTAGACAAAGACTGAAATGTCTAGGGGATGTTGACATCTCGGTCCATGGCTGCCTCTTGTGCCATGATGAGGCCACCCCAACGGTGGAAAAGCAACACCTTAAATTCCATTTGGGCAGCCTCCAACCTGATGACATGAATATCGATTTCTCCTTCTGATAAAAAAATTCCCTCCCCCTCCCCTCTTCTATTCCCCACTCTAGCCTCTTACCTCTTCTCACTTGCCGATCACCTCACCCTGGGTCCCCTTTTCCTTCCCTTTCTCCCATGGTCCACTCTCCTCTCCAATCAGATTCCTTCCTCTCCAACTCTTTAGCTTTCCTACCCACCTGGCTTCACCTATCACCTTCCAGCCATCCTCCTTCCCCTTGCCCCACCTTTTTATTCTGGCATCTTCCCCCTTCCTTTCCAGTGCTGAAGAAGTCCTGGCCCCAAACATCAACTGTATATTCATTTCTATAGATGCTACCTGACCTGCTGAGTTCCTCCAGCACTTTGTGTGTGTTGCTTTGGATTTCCAGCATCTGCAGAATCTCTCATGTTAATAACTGCGAGATGATTCACATAACAGAAGGGCACTCAAGTTAGCAATTCGCCAGCCTGGAAGAGATGATTCCCAAACTCCTCGTGAGCAGAGGAGCCAAAGGAGTGCATTCTACTGGATATCATCATTAACTCCCTTTCATCGCTGAACTGATCTAGAATTAGTTAGTTATCATGTGTGCTGCTGCCTCATCATATAGCTGACCTGCAGCAATCTTCTATTTGTATGGTCGGAAGAGAAGCCCACTGCTTTGACCCTGTCAGAACATAATGAATAGTGGCAGGAGGGAGGAGTAGAGCAGGTGGGAGATTTTGAATACTGAAGTGTGTCATTATGCCTGACACTATACATTGCCTCAGAAATTAGAATGGAGAGGCTGAGCTGAATAGGTTGGGGAAATAATGTTTCATGAGAAGCTACGTCTGGGCCTTGCAGGCTGCATCTGTATGATGTGGTGTGGAGGCTCACTGGTCTATGCACCTGATGAAGTCTACTGATGGGATGCATGACAATAAACTCAACTTGATTCCACAAGGTAGTTGTCATTTTGTCAGGTCTGTCTAGCCAAATACAGGAGGTAAAAAGAGGTTTTGGAAGTTGTGTGCATTTTTTTGAAGGGTTTGGCAGCAATCCCATCATACAGAAGTGGCCACACACTGCTTCAGTGGAATCTTGCCATGATCCAGTAAGAGGTCTAGTTTCTTACCTACAAGAACAGCTTGAAATTCTTCAGGTGAAGCAATTTGGCAGCAGGGAACAGCCTGATATTCCTGTTGACTAGAGAGGAGCCACTCCAGAGCAAATTGAAATAGAGTATGAAATATTTTTGATAAGCAGGAAGTTTCCACACTGCACACAGGAATACAGCACTTAAGTAGCTTACAGTTCTCCAGGAGCAAAGGGAAGCTGCATATGTGCAGATTGCTATCCTGCTTGAGCAGAGAATTGCAACACACAAGTAGGTTGCTGTGCTATTGGAGCAAAGATACGGCATGTGTGAGTCCACCACTCTTCTGCAGGAGCAGACCTGTCCTTTCCATTTCCCATCACCTCATTGGCACAGAATGCTGACTCAGTAGAAGAGTGAAGACTAGAGGAACCTGACAGCAGTGATGCTTGCTCTCTCAGGATCCTTCACATCTGGGTGTTGAAGCATAAGGACATTAGAACTCACCTATGTGCTTGTCAAAAGTCCTCCAATTCAGGTAACATCCTGGTGAATCTCCTCTGTACTCTCTCTCCAGGCAACCGTTTTGTTTCCATAGTGTGGCAAGCAGAACTGCACACAATACTCTGTGCAGTTCAAACAGTATCTTGGAAAGTTGTATTCTGTGTATCAATTAGCATGCTATATGCCACCTTCACCACCCTATCTACCATTCAGGATCTTGCCTGTATTCCCTGGCTCCACACATAGATGAACCCTTTGGTCCCTAAGGGACCCCACTTCCCTGGTTTTTCTCTTGCTCTTGGGATTATCACTCTTTAATTTTTTCTGGTTAATACAGAATAATCCAGGGTGTACAGTATTTTTACCATTCGTATTATTATCGTGAAAGAAGAGGTGATTAAACTCTCAGATTTTAAAGTGAAAAATCAAAAGGCAGAGGTGAGAATAACTTGAGGAAACATACATTTGCAAAATGTTTAGTTAATTTCATGCAATTGTCATATACTTCAGCTACCAATAACCCTTATAAGAAATTGTTTTGTGTCTTTTCATGGTCTAACCACATACGTAGATAGAATCACCACTCCAGGCTAAAAGCACCTCTATGTATTAGCTCATTAAATGAGGGATCTCCCACAGTGAACTCCATCACTGGAATTGTTTCTACAAGTTGATTCTTCTGAAAAAGAACAACTCAAACTTTACTTATTTAAAAGCAGGTTTGTACCTTAAGGATTCTTTTTTTGTAATTTAATTGGAAGCAAGGAACATAAAGTGAACCACAACTTTGACATTTTTTCTGCTTGAGGCAAAGTTCCAGAAAGAAGCTGGATTGAAATAAAGACTTACCAAAGCACAACTGGGCATACTTATTAAGTGGAAGTTGACAACAAAAGGAAAACTGGAAATCAGAGAAAAAAAACAGGAAACTGAAAATTGAGGAAAAGTACTACTTCTAAGGTAATAGTTTTCTCCTGTCCCTGCCCACAGACCTTGCTGATTTTTAGTGCACAGCTGCGTATGTCAATCACCTCCACATGATATGGACTGAGAATTCTCTAGGCAAATCCACTTCTATCCAACTTTAAGATGAAGCATTGTTATAACTGCAGACTTGCTGAGAAGCACATGAGTGTGGTGTGACATTTATTCTCCTTTTCCTTCCCACTATGTAGATGTTTCCAAGTATAAAGGTGGCTTTGAAGATGTCCTTTTGCTTAATTTTTTTTTGCCAAATTGAGTTTATTAGGGGAAAAAATGCCTTTTCTTCTGATGTGTACCTCTGTGATTTAAAGTATTGAATGGAGGGAAGATAACTACACAGTTTAAAAAGCTTCTTGTACTTGGGTACAGATAACTAGAAAGCCAAGTCATCTTGGGACAGTTTGAACACAGCCAGCAAAAAACTTGGCCAATTGATTATGAGCAGAAATGGGTCTTCAGTATCAGAAGTCAAAGCAAAAATTGTTATCATCACTTTTTTTTTCTAAATAATTCATAAAGTATTATGTATACATTTCAAGCTCTTTTGAAATACCTGTATGCTGCAAATCTGATTTTTTTGTGCTGTGTTAAGTGAAATTTTAAAAGTGAGATGATTGGCTAAAGAATAAAAGTGTTATTTTCCAGAATTTAAGAAATGCTGGAAAAAATAATTTAATTAGATAGCACCTGAGGATAAAACAACTAACTTTTCATTTGAATATGGGAAGCAATTAACAGTAATAAGTTAAGTATTTCTACATAAAGAGATTTAGTAATGCATATACATTCAGTGGCCACTTTATTAGATTCACCTGCTTGTTAATGCAAATATCTAATCAGCCAATCATGTGGCAGCAACTCCAAAAGCATGCAAACATGGTCAAGAGATTTGGTTGCTGTTCACACCAGACATCAAAATGTGTAAGAAATGTAAGCTAAGTTTCTCTAACCATGGAATGATTGTTGGTGCCAGGCAGAGGTTTGAGTATCTCAGCAACTGCTGAGTTCCTGGGATTTTCATGCACAACTGTCTCTAGAGTTAACAGAGAATGTTGCGAAAAGCAAAAAAACATCCAGTGAGCGGTAGTTCTGTGGGTGAAAACGTATCGTTAGTGAGAGAGGTCAGAGGAGAATGGCCAGGCTGGTTCAAACTGACAGGGAGGTGACAATAACAACAGTGGTGTGCAGAAGAGCATCTTGGAACGTACAACATGTTGAATCTGGAAGTGGATAGGCTACATCAGTAGAAGACCACGCTGGATTCCACTCTTCTATCGAATGCAGTGGCCACTGAGTGTACAGCAGTTTTCAGGCTTCAGTGTATGATGGCCAAATGAATTCTTACTTTCATTATACTTTTATGCTTCATATTTTAGCCTTGAACTACAGGAGATCTGCAGAGGATTCAACAATGAAATTTAAGAGGCTATTGGATTTGTTATTATAATTTTCTCTCTAGGATTCCAATTTATTTCTGCTGCTGTAGAAAATGGTATTTTTTTTTAGTGAGTTGTGTATTGCTGATGCGCCACTACTGATGACCATCAGTGAACAGGAAATCGAAAGCGGAAACTGAAACATGTGAATCAGCACCGACAATGACAACACTTAAAGATAATGTGTGATAGTACTGCTTCTGTGAAGTGGGGGACAAAATTCTTGTGCCAGAATTTTCTGACTATAAAGTAGTATGCAATATACAAACATGGGAAAGTCTGCAGATGCTAGAAATCCAAAACAACATGCACAAAATGCTGGAGGAACTCAGCAGTCAGGCAGGCAGTATCTATGGAAATAAACAAACAGTTGATGTTTTGGGCTGAGACCCTTCACCAGGACTGAAGAGGAAGGGGGGGGGGGGGGAGTTGCCAGAATAAAAAGGTTGGGTGGGGGAGGGGAAGGTGACTCGCTAGAAGGTGATAGATGAAGCCAGGTGGGTGGGAAAGGTAAAGGGCTGGAGAAGAGGGAATCTGATAGGAGAGAAGACACAATCCTGTCAGCAGAAAGGATTATATGCCAAATAAAGGAAAGGATTCAAGAATGTGTTCAAAGCTTCCTTGAAAAATAATACGACATTTCTGGCCCACCCCTGCTCAAAGTGTTGAAGGGGCATTTGGACTGCTGTTGAGAATCTTGAATTTATGTTTGAGGAACACACAGAAGTTCCATGTAAGTAGTTAAAGCAGGTATAAAAAACACAAACTGAGTAACAAATTATGTATTTAAATGAAATACAGAACAATTTAGAACACTACCAATAGTACTATAAAACTGTATATTAATTCCTAATAGTTATTGACAGAGGAGTTCATCCAATGTACACAAGGAACAAAATCAGTGCAGACTCCTAGTGCAGATAAGGGACTGCCTTCACCTTCATACAATGCTATTGATGATTGAATCGTCTATATCTTTATTTTCATTGTAACATTCAAGATGAGTAGCAATACCTTCAAACTCTTTGTATTTCCTAAGTTGTTTAAGTAGTGAACTGCAGTTCTGAATTGTCTAACTGCTTTTTCTCGCCAACTATCAGCAAAAATCACTGCTTCTTGAACACCAGCACACGCAACTGATGCTACTTAAAAGTTGTTTGCTCTAAGTGCGGCGCAGCGCCTAACAGCAGCGCAAGTGCACGCGACTGATGCTAATTAGAACCTATTTGGCAAAAGTTTCCTGCCCAAATTATATAGCATGGTGTCCAAAATAAATGAAGGGAATCCTAGCAATTTTCTTGACTAGTTTTTGTTCTTTAGAAGTTGTCCTAAATAAGCAGCTTCCCTGATTAACCGATTGCCCAATTAACCAGAATCCACTGTACTTGCTTAAGGGCTTTAATTATTGCACAGTATTTTTGGAGGGAGGTTATCGAACAGAAGGTATTATTATTTTTAGTGGCTTTATGGTTAATTGTGTGCTATGCTTCCTTTTGAATGTGTCAAATGCAATCCTTCCGTAGAGATGAGGCCTATATCTTGATGTAGTTCAAGTCACAGCTGACTATTCCAGAGTTGTTCACACCTGCAGTCTGGTTGTGTTTCTTGATGATAAGGCTCTGTTGCATTGCTTATCCCAAAATGGCACACAATGAATTCTGTGCCCTCTTGAATTTGGCTGTTTTAGTTAATCAGTTGTAAATGTGCCACAACCTTTGTGTTCTGATGCATCCTCTGAATCAGTGGCCCCCAACCTCCAGGACGCGAAGCATGCAGGGGTGCCGGATCCCCCCGGATCTGGGACGACATTTACATGCCGGGCGGCACCTAATTAATTAGCTTGTTTATTTCGGCTTTTTTCTTAAAGATGTGCTGGGTGCATTCCACCTACCACTGCACCCTGCACGCTTCGCGGATCGGAGGTTGGGGACCACTACTCTGAATGATTTTTTAGTCTCTCATTGGTCCAGCTGTGGTAAAGTTCAAACTCAGAACTGTTCTCGATGGTGTAGGTTGGACAGTCATTTACAGTGTTGCGCTGCTGGGGCAATGTAAAATTAACAAATACATCAAAACTCTGATCATCCATGCTTTATCCTGATGGTTTGGCATCTGGCTCACTGGATCCTGTTTCTCATGCTCCCTCAACCATACTGGGTTCCCGGTTCCTACACTCCCTTTTGACTTGCCCCGTTTGTGAGAAGTTATTTTTATACTAATGTATACCATGTTTCTAAAAAAGTGCATTGAAGTATTAATATAATAACATCTAATAGTTCAGAGAATCTGCTAATCCACCAACAAATTCCTGAGGGTGATGGATTAAGGTTTTACTCTTTGGTATTTGAGTTGCCTTTCCATTAGGTAAGATCCAGTCTGTCTGGGTGCTCTAGTATCCACAATAGAAGGTATGCATCTCCTTCAGTTTATATGAGAAAGTTATATCACTCTGGTTTACAACATAGAGCATCAAATAGTACATCACAAGAACAGGCCCTATAGCCCATGACATTGTGCCAAACTTATCAAACTGCAAGTTGAGTACCCCTTATTCGAAATTCCAAAATCCGAAAACCTCTGAAGTACAACATTTTTTTTGAGCGCTGAGATGACATCACAAATGGAAAATTCCACAAGGTGCAGGGAAGGTTCCCAGCTGACGCCCAGGTCTCTGCGCACCGTACACAATTCTGAGAGGTGACCTCACAAATGTGATGAATAAAAGTTAATGAGAAATTGAAAAAACACTGCATAAAGCAAAAAAAAATCTCGATTGTGTATTGAAAGAATGGGTTCGTCAGAGTCAGAGTGAACATATACCATTTAACAGTATGCTGATCACAATCAAGCAGCAATCTCTCACAACAAACTGAAAGTTGAAAGTAATCATCTCATGCACAAAATTATTTTAAAAATTATATATAATCCCCCCCCCCCCCCCATTGTAGTTGCTGTGGAACAAGCAGCTGTTTGAAAGAGATGGTGGATACGAAGTCAGTTGTAGTGCTGGAACCCAGTAATAGACACAGTTGGGGAGCTCATTCAACTCCAATAGTCTGTGGAGAACCCAGCTCCATCACGTCAGACTGTGCTCTGACTGCGGACTGTTGTCTCTGTGAGCTTCACACCAGCTGTGCATAATCTGCATATGTAATATAAATTGATTTTTTTGTTTAGACTTGGACCCCATCCCCAAGGTATATAGATGCAAATATTCCAAAATCCTAAATTTGAAACTGATGTTCAACCTGTAGTAATTAAGTGTCAAGTTAACCTAATTCTATCTGCTTATACAATATCCAAATTCCTCTGCACATTCATGTACCTGTCTAGGAGCCTCTTAAACACTTCTATTGTACTTGTCTCCACTACTACTCCAGGCATGCAGCACACTCTTTTAAAAACAAAACTTGCCAATTGAATGGAATGGTTCACTCCTTTGAACTTGTCCTCTCACTTTAAATGCAGACCCTCTAGTATTAGACATTTTGATCCTAAGACAAAGATACTGTTTGTCTGTCTACACCTCTTTTAATCTTATAAACATCCGTCAAGTCTTTCCTCGGCCTCTGCCACTCCAGAGAAAAATAATCCTAGTTTATCCAACCTCTCCTTGTAGCACATGCCTTCTAATCAAGCCAGCATCCTAGTAAACTACTTCTGCACCCTCTCCAAAGCCTCCGTACCCATTCTATCCACATCACTGAGGATCTCACGTGGTCTGTACACACCAGCTGTGTGGTGAAAAAGGCACAACAGCGCCTCTTTCACCTCAGATGGTTGAGAAAGTTTGGTATGGGCCCCCAGATCCCAAGAACTTTCTACAGGGGCACAATTGAGATCATCCTGACTGCTGCATCACTGTCTGGTATGGGAAATGTACCTCCCTTAATCAGAGCATCTGTAGTTGTGAGCTTCCCATGATTCAGGACATTTACAAGGACAGGTGTGTAAAAAGGGCCCGAAGGATCATTGGGGACCTGAGTCACCAAAACCACAAACTGTTCCAGCTGCTACCATCCAGGAAACGGTACCGCAGCATAACAGCCGGGACCAACAGGCTCCGGGACAGCTTCTTCCACCAGGCCATCAGACTGATTAACTCATGCTGATTTGAGTTTACTCTGTTACATTGACTGTTCAGTTTATTATATTTTGTTATAAATGACTGTGATTGCACATTGCACATTTAGACAGAGACATAACATGCAGATTTTTACTCCTCATGTATGTGAAGGATGTAAATAATAAAGTCAATTCAAATTCAAATTCTATAATGGAGCAACCAGAACTGAATGCAATGGTTCACTTAGGAACACATTGCAGTTGTCAGCAGAATAACCACAGTCTTAATATATTTGTTTGTTTGACAGTTGGAAGGGGATGTGGTTAAGAAGTTGACATGATGTGGCTTGTGTACACTGATGACTATTATATCGTTCAATAGAACGGAATACTGAAACATATTCCACTCTGTAGCACTCTGGAAATGTTATATCCTGTGATATATTTTGACAGGTTATGCATAATGAAATTAGCAAACTTAGGAACCCTGCCACCTTCAAATCTGTAAGATTGCAGCCAGAGCACCACCTTTTGGTGCTACTCAATAGTTTTCTTATTAAGGAGAGTGGATAAAGTTAAATTTCCCTTGCAATGAATTTCAGCAACAGTTGCTTGAAGGTAATGTAGTTTTCAGTATCTGTTAGAGAATGGATATGATTTCCCTTCAATAATGAGTTGCGTTGGCTATTATTTTGTGCTGGTATATCAATACTGAGAAATTGAAACTCAGCATTTTAGGAACAGCTTCTTCCCCCCATCATCAGATTTCTGAACGGACAATGAACCCATGTACATTACTTTTTTTTGCTGTTCCTTTTAAATAAATAAATTGGTAATAATATACACTCTCGCTTTTATCTCTTTCACCTATCACCTTGGACTACTTTTTCCCCTTTCCCCACCTTCTTGCTCTAACTTCTCATCTTTTGTTCCCATCCTGATGAAGGGTCTCGGCCCGAAACGTCGACTGTTTATTCCTTTCCATAGATGCTGCTTGGCCTGCTGAGTTCTTGCGGCATTTAATGTGTGTTACCGGAAATTATAATATAGGATTGAGTGGTTGATGGTCGGAATGGACTCAAATGGCCAAAAGGCATGTTTCTGTGCTGTATTTCTCTATCACTGTAATGAAGAAAACTGTCTTCTTAGTTACTAGGAGTCTTAAGTCATGCACAGTGAAATAAAGATGTGAAAAAAAGGATCTAGTTATGTGCAAGAATCAAGAAATGGGAAATATTTTTTTAAAAATCTCTAAAATTAAAGGAATGAAAGTCCACACTTAGTAAGTTGAATATGCAATAACAGCATGATTAGAACTGATCAAGCCATTAAAATTACAGCTTAATGCATCAGCCCTAATTTCTTCTTTTGTGTTTGCATATTTAGAATGGTTCAGTCACACCCTTGACATTCTCCAGTGCAATGCTTTTAGGCAAGGTACTTGTAGAGAGCAGGATAATTTAGAAATTTTATGCCTTGGATGTGGAAGTTGTGATTTTATATCCATTATCATTTCCCTCATGGAGGGTCATTCTGCATCTGTGGAAGGAAATAGAGGGTTGAAACATTGGCAGTCTGTTTCCCTCAATAGATGCTACCTGACACACTAAATTCCTCCAGGTTTTCGTGTGTTGCGCCAGATTCCAGCATCTGCAACCTCTTGCGTCTCCATAACTTCCTACGTTGAGTTAGAGTAACTTTTTCTCCTCTAGTTGTTTTGAGTATGGTATGTTTGACTCCAAGCCAAAGTCATGAGGGGCATAGATAGGGTGAATGGTCTTTTTTCCATGGTTAGGGAATCAAGAACTGGAGAACATACAGTAGTTTTAAGATTAAAGATGAAAGGTTTAATTAGAACCTGAAGGGCAGTTGTTTTACATAGTGTAGTATAGGCCTCCGTTAGTCCCGATAGACCATGGATTTGAACCTTGGGAAGTTTCCAGGGCGCAAGCCTGGGCAAGGTTTTTTTTTTAAATGGAAGACCGGCAGTTGCCCAAGCTGCAAGTCTCCCCTCTCCACGCCACCAATGTTGTCCAAGGGAAGGGCATTAGGACCCATGCAGCTTGGCAATATTGTTGTCGCATTGCAGTTTTACATAGCAGTGGTAGATGTATGGAACAGTTGCTAGGGGAAGTGGTTGAGGCAGGTATGTTAAATACAGGTATATGGATGACAAGAGTTGAGAAGGATATGGGCCAAGTGCTGGGAAATGGGATCAGCTTGCATATACATCTTGGTTGGCATGGATGTCTATGGCCAAAAGTCCTTTTTTTTTAGTGCCTTACAGCTCTATGACTGAGGAATATGGAGATAAAAATGATTGGATAGACTAGTTGTGTCAAATTAATTTTCCCTTCATGACTTGAGCACAACATTTCATTATCAGTTTCATTAAAAGGTCTGTTACTATAACAAAGGGTCTGCTGCATCTTAAGTCTCAGGTATGAATCCAAGCTAAATAAAAAGCTGAAATTGCAAGGAAGAGTCAGATGCAACCGCTGAAGATTTGTTTTTGTATATTCAGGCTTGCTTGGCCGGCTTTCACTTGTATACAGACGAATGGAAGCAGGATTTCAAAGCACCGAATTTAACAGTTACACATTATCAGAACCAGAAATTGGTTTTGGAATCATGACCACAAGGAAGCTTGTATCCTCTTGTCTTATCACTGACCTTCTGAGTAGCCGGCACATCTGTCTGTGATATTGATTCATAACGTTTCACATGCATTACGATAATTGAATATGAATACCATCTCCATAAATAAAGTATAATCCTTTTTGTTCTGAATTCATGTTACAGGGAAAGTACAACAAACCATGGGTAAATCATTCTCTCATTTACCTACTTTCTCAAGACAAGGCAAGAAAGAAGATGCAGAGTCTATTGTGACAGAGACAGATAGAAAATCTGTAGAAAACACAGATGAAGTACAGGGCAACAATGGAGAGGCCAGTTCTCATGTTCCTTATGTAGAGTTTGTGGGAAGAGAAAATGTCACATGTCCCACATGTCAAGGGACTGGCAGAATACCAAGAGGTAGGTGGTTTTCCATGTGACACTAAGCTACTAAAATCTGCTTCACCACCCTCTCCCGCCCTTTCACTTGAAAGGTATCACCATCGTTTGATGAAGGTAATTCCACTGTCAATGTAACCAACCACGATTGCTTCAAGTATTTCATGCAATAATGAGACACTGTGAAAGATTCTTCCATCATTTTGCATATTAGGAAATACTGATACTGTTTACTCTTTTCCATAGATGCTGCCTGGCCTGCTGAGTTCCTCCAGCATTTTTTGTGTGTTGCTAATAATTTATTTAAGTGATTTTATTTTCCTTCAGCTATCTGGTCCTCTACTTTTTGTTTTTAAGCTAGCAGCTCCATGATTCAGTGTTCCCAAATATTTTGGTTTACGATTTTATGAATTGTACTCCATCTAGTTATCCGTTGTTCATTTTTAACCAGTTTTTATAGACACCCAAATTTGAGGCTTTGTACAAAGTACCTAGATTTGTGATTCTTTGGGAAAGCAAAAGACACCTTTTGCCACTGAGATATATAGTACATACAGTGCTTATAATAATTATTCACCCCGCTTGGAAGCTTTCATGTTTTATTTTTGTACAACATTGAATCACAGTGGATTTAGTTTGTTTTCTTTTGACACTAATCAACAGAAAAAGCTTTTTTTGTGTCGGAGTGAAAACAGATCTCTACAAAGTGATCTAAATTAATTACAAATATAAAACACAAAATAATTGTGTAAGTATTCACCCCCTTCAAGTCAGTATTTAGTAGAGGCACCTTTCAGAACAATTACAGCCCGAGTCAGTGTGGATAGGTCTCTATCAGCTTTGCACAGCTAGTCAGTGCAATTTTTCCCCATTCTTCTTTACAAAGCTGCTCAAACTCTGCCAGATTTCATGAGAATCGTGAGTGGACTTTTCAAGTCCAGCCACAAATTCTCCATTGGATTGAAATCTGGACTCTGATTTGGCCACTCCAGGACATTAACCTTTTAAACACAAAGTACACTGCAGATGCTGTGGCCAAATCAACACATACAAACAAGCTGTATGAAGTCAGCAGGTCAGGCAGCATCCGTTGAAAGGAGCAGTCAACGTTTTGGGCCGAGACCCTTCGGGGGGGCCCCTGCCCCCTCCTCCTTCAGTCCTGACGAAGGGTCTCGGCCCGAAACGTTGACTACTCCTTTCAACGGATGCTGCCCTACCTGCTGAGTTCATTAACTTTGTTGTTTTTAAGCCAGGGCAGCATGATACAGCCACCACCATGCTTCATGGAAGGACGGTGTGTTTTTGATGGTGTGCGGTGTTTGGCTTACGCCAAACATAGCGTTTAGTCCAATGGTCAAAAAGCTCAATTTTGGTTTCATCAAACTTTAGAACCTTCTTCCAGCTGACTTCAGAGTCTCCCACATGCCTTCTGGCAAACTCTAGCTGAGAGTTCATGTGAGTTTTTTTCAACAGTGGCTTTCTCTTTATCACTCTCCCATAAAGCTGTGACTAATAAAGCAGTCAGGCAACGGTTGTTGTATGCGCAGTCTCTCCTATCTCAGCCACTGAAGCTTGTAACTCCTCCATAGTTGTCATAGGTCTCTTGGTGCCCTCCCGCACTAGTCCCCTTCTTGCACGGTCGCTCAGCTTTTGAGGATGGCCTGCTCTAGGCAGGTTTACAGCTGTGCCATATTCTTTCCATTTCTTGATGATTGTCTTAACAGTACTCCAAGTCTGTGACTTGGAAATTTTCTTGTATCCATCTCCTGACTTGTGCTTTTCAATAACCGTTTTGCGGAGTTGCTTGGAATGTTCTTTTGTCTTCATGGTGTAGTTTTTGCCAGGATACTGACTCACCAGCAGTTGGACCTTCAAAATACTGGTGTATTTTTACTACAATCAATTGAAACACCTTGACTGCACATAGGTCTCCAAAATAAATTATCTCCATTTCAGTAATTATGTGATAATTATGTGATTTCTAAAACCAATTGGTTGCACCAGTGATGATTTGGTGTGTCATGTTAAAGGGGGGGGGGGGTGAATATTTATGCAATCAATTAGTTTGTGTTTTATATTTGTAATTAATTTAGATCACTTTGTAGAGATCTGTTTCACTTTGACACAAAGGAGTCTTTTTCTGTTGATCAGTGTCAAAAAAGCCAAATTAAGTCCACTGTGATTCAATGTTTAAAACAATAAAACATGAAAACTTTCAAGGGGTTGTAAATTCAATCATTAGCCACTGATTTTGCTATCTGTAGATTTATATACTTATGGACTTAGTTCCAAGCCACAGCTTTAAAATTTTTAACTATATTTATGTAGATATATATATTGAATTCTCAATTATTGTCTGCTTAAATATGGTGTTTACTTTCCAAATCACTTGCAGTAATAGGCTCCTGCTGTGTACTGCTCCAACAGAGAGGTTTTTTACACAACTGTATCATATATTTCAAACCCAGTTATTGCTTAAGTTTTGATGGAAGAGTTTGTTAGCTAATGTCCTTTTAGGTATTTAAAAGGTTTAATGTGTTTAATAAAGTGCACCAATGCTTTTAGAATATTATAGGACATGCGTATGTTTATTTAGGGGTTGCGTATTGGATACAAAGGAGAAGACCTTTGTGTTTTTTGTTACCTGTGGGAAGTCCGTGCCCCTATTCCTTGGGTAGTGATAATGAGGGTGCTCAATACTGTACCTTCCTTATCACGCCAAGTGTTGAAAACACTGCATTGTTAGTCTGTATCGACCAACACTCTAAATTTTATTAAAAAGTAAAATACAGGACCAAAATGTTGCACAAGAGGGACAGCATTCCTTCATTTTATTACGTCTAATATAAGCATTCAAAGATAAGTCCGTGTGCTTCTGTACAATAACATGACAATGTATCTTTGATGACAAAACTTTAAATGGGATGGAGCCTTCAGATTGTAGTGACCCAAAAAAATTGAATGATTGAAGATCAAAAGCTATTAGTTTTTTATCACTCTTTTTAATGTTAAAGCAAACGTAATACAGACATGAAAAGATATTTTTGTAATGAAACTGCCACTCAAGTTAGACTTCAAAGCCACAATATTGGCATGAATTCTGATTCAAAAGTAATTTGTAAGTTTACAGGCAGCTCAGTGTTGAAGTGCAACAAGGGGTATACTGATGGGCTTGGATGTGAAATTGTAGAGAAAATAAGGAGATCAGTATTAGTTACTTTTGTAACTTAGATTCATTGTGTACTACGCAACCATTGTTAAACAGAAATAATTTATCTGGCATTTTTAAGTAGACAGACTCACAATGGGTAAGAATGTGAACAACATGGATTGTTTTGCATTGAAACAGTTCAATAAGTTCTTGCCATCATTTATTTGACAACAGTGCCTTCCTTATCTAGCCTGTTCAGCATCATCCTCTTCTACCCTATGCTTATCTTAGTCCTCCATTAAATGCAACTCTTCTACATCTTTCAACCACTCCCTTTGATAGCATGCTCCAGATTCTCAGAATTTTCTGGACCAAGAAGATACTTTGAACTCCTCTCATCAATGACTTGATGTTCTAGTCTTCTAGTCTTAAAAAAAATCATGTGGGCGGTGTGGTAGCTTAGTGGTTAGCGTAATGCTATTACAACACAGGTTTGATTCCGCCGCTGACTGTAAAGAATTTGTACGTTCTCTCTGTGATCAAGTAGGTTTCCTCCTGCATCCTAAAGATATACGAGTTAGTAGGTTAATGGGTATGATTGAGCAGTTTGGGCTTGTTGGGCCGGGTGGGCTTGTTACCATGCTATATCTCTAAATAGATAAACTTTAGATAAACCTTTCATAATTTTAAAGATTTCTATTCAACCACTCAACAATTTTTTATAAAGGAATAAAGGATCACTGAGTGTAGTTATTTCATGATGATATAACCCAGTTTCCAATCCATCGTCAAATGATTTCTTCACCCTCTCCAGAGAATCTACAATAAAATGCTGATACTCCATTCAAAAGTTATATGTTTTAGTATATAACTTCCCAGATGATAATTGTCGTGCTACCTTCCAACTGCTGGAAAATGTATTATAACATTGTATAACTTCTTAAAAGATTAAAAGTATGCTATGGTATCCAGTGGTCCAAGAATACTCACTCTGGCACTGCAAAATCCCGAGTGTGCAAATGATTAGAGTATTAATGTAAATATTTTAAAAAAAATATGGTAGGAAGAATTGTACAAAGACTGAATGCTCCTCCCTTCCTCTTTCAGCTGGATTTAACTATCATCATGCTCTAGCATCAAGAGCTCATGCTCTTCCCCTTCCCCCTACCTTTTATTTTGGCTTTTGCCCTCTTTCCTTTTAATCCTGATGAAAGCTCTTGGCTCAAAACATTGACTGTTCCTATCCCTGCATAATACTGCCTGACCTGCTGAGCTCCTTCAGTGTTTTGTATGTGTTGCTCTAGAAAATTTCTGATTATAAATTTTTCTTTCCAATCAGTTTCTCTAGAAATGGACTACCGGTATTTGGTTTGCCTTTTCCAGTATCCTATTAACCTTGCCCATTTCTATTAAAATGTGATAGTTCAATATTGTGTACTGAAACCAATTTGAAATTATGCCCATTTATTAACTTTGAGTTTGTAGCAGTTCTTGGTGTTGACTGTTCATCCAAGTTATCTTTATATTCAGAAATTGTGCTGATAATTTTGGAATCTGGGTCTTTAGTACAAATTGAGTTGGGTTGCTTTACATCTTCAGCCATTCTGGGCACTCTGAACTCTTTTAAAACTAGCTGGCCACATACTTATGTCCCTCCACCTGTGGAAGCCTGTTTTAAAAACTGCATGCCATGCATTCATTATCTTTATCTGCTCTCTGATACTTCAAACAGTTCATTGTCATTAGTTTGATAACAATGCTCCTGTTTAAATCTGTGTTGCCTAATGCATTGACTTTGGTTCTTAGGTATTCTTTCACTTCGTTAGTTTTTAAAAATGATGTTATTTTTCCTAACATGAATATCTGGACATACTTTATTTCCCTTTTTAAATACAAGGCTTGCATTATTTTTCTGCTGTCCTCTGGCGATTTACTTTTTACTATCAAATTTTCAGGTATATCTGATAATGCCTCTGATAACTCCTTCCAAAAGTAACTTCTGAATGATTTATTTACTGTTTATAGGACATATAGTATTACAGCATAGCACAGGTGTTGTGCTGAACTTTTAACGTACTTTAAGATCAATTTAACTCTTGTCTCCTATAGACAGTAGGCCTCGATTTTTGTGTCATCTATGCGCTTAAGAATCTCTGAAATGTCCCTAATGTATCTGCCTCTGGCATTCCATGCACCCACAACTCTCTCTTGTCTTTTTAAGAAAAAGTTACCTCTGGCACATCCCCTATACTTTCTGCCCTCAATATAAAATTATGACCCCTCATATTAGCCAATTTTCAACCTGGGGAAAATGTATTTCATGTCCACTTAATCTATGCCTCTTATCATCTTGCATACCTCTATCAAGTCACCCCCTCATTCTCCTTAGTTCCAAAGAGAAAAGTCTTACCTTGCTCAACATATCCTCTTAAGACATGCTTTCCAATCCAAGCAGCACCCTGGTAAATCTGTTTCTCCTCTTTCTGTTTTAGAAATTGTTAGTTCATTCAATGTTTTCCTTTTTCTATTTTCAAATTCTGATGCCTTCTGCTATCTTGTCTACTGATCTGTCACATTGGAAACTAATGAAACAAATTATTCTTTAGTAGTTCTATGGTTCTTACATTTGCTACTACTGTCCCTATTATTGGTCACTCTTTTCCTGTTCTAGCAAACCTGTTTCTCTTTCTGCATTTCAGTATTTTACTTCTGTGCTGGCTGATAATTTCATAGTTTATTTTAAATTTATTTATGCCATTCTCTATCTTTGTATTTTCCCAGTCTTAGGAATCCTATGATTTATAAAATTAAAAGCCAAACCGATAATGGGTAACATGAGCCTGATGAACTCAAATTCATAATGTGTCTCTATGTCTAATTAGATCATCGCTGCAAACAACAATTTCCAACATGCTATTCACATGTAGTAATATTAAACAGGTTCAAGGTGCATTTATTATCAAAGTATGTATGCAGTATACAGCTCTTGAGATTAGTCTTCTCCAGACAGCCATGAAACAAAACCATGGAAGCCGTTCAAAGAAAAGCATCAGCACCCCATGCGCAAAAAAGAACAAATCGCGCATATTGCAATAAGAACATTAACCCCTCCCTCTATGCGCAAAAATCAAAATGTGCAAATGGCAATGTGAACTTCGAGCCCCATGTGCAAAAAAAAATTGTGCTCCTGACAACTAAAACATCAACCCCCCCCCACCCACCCCACGACCCACAAACAAAAATACAAATTGCATAAATGGCAGCAAGAACATTACACCCCCCCCCCCCCCCCGCACAAAACAACAAACAAATTGCGCAAGCAGCAATAAGAAAGCATGGGTGAAGTCCCAGTCCTGGATAAGATGCTGAGCTGTTTATGTGGTCTGATCCAACTTGACATAAACCTGATCATTTTATCAGAATGTAAATTCAACCAGCTCACTATACAGATGGACGTGTATCTTTTGGGCTTGGGTTGGCCCACTATGATAATAAGGCCCCCCAAAATAGGTGAGGGAAATAAGTAACTAAACATATGAAAGGACCATTTCAGAAACGAGAAAATCTGCAGATGCTGGAAATCCAAATAACACACACCAAATGCTGGAGGAACTAAGCAGGCCAGGCAGTGCCTATGGAAAAGAGTACAGTCAACGTTTCTGGTCGAGACCCTTCAGCAGTAAAGAATTATTTCCTCAATTTTTGTCAAGGGTTATGTTTTGGAAAATCATAATACAAATGTTTTTCTTGAAATGCACTCCCTCTGTAATGCAAAGATGTACCATGTAATATTCATAACAAATTACAAGCATTAATAGCACAAATAGAAATGAATGTAACCTCAGTCAGTAGGTAGCATGTGTGGAGGGGGGATAAAAAAACATAAAATACAATGTCAAAAATGCATAATCAGAACTGGATATGTGAGAAAGCAAATTAGTTTTAAGTTGCAGAGAGGATAAGAGGAATGGACTGGATAAAAAAATTGATTGGGGGGGGGGCAGGGTTGCCCAGGTGAGCCCATTGTTCATGGAGTGTCCAGTTAGCAGATTACTGAGAGAAGTGAGACAGAAACAAAGACGCGGTATCATTGAAACGCAGGCCATTAGCTGTTGCTGAAACCTGAAGCTAAGTTGGTAGAACTTTATTACTTATCTCTATTGTCTTCCAGTTGGTTAATTTCCTTCGATTTTATTATGGTTTTGTTTAATTGTTTTCGTATTTTACTATCCCTTGTGTCTGCCATCCACTACATTTGGTGTGACTTAATTGCACTTGATCTTCCTTTAGCTGGATTCCTTTTCTAACTTAGAGCTTATAGAAGTGACACAGCTCTTATCTCCAATGACTTTAGCTACTGCACTTTTGCCCTCTCTCTCTTTCTAGAACTGTTATCAGCTGTGATGTTTCAATATCAGTCCTGTTATTTTTCTTTGAAATGGCCTCTGTAGATGACGCCTGACTTGTTGAGTTCTGTCGGCATTTACAAGAACTCCAGCTGAATCAAGTCTAGCTTGTACAGCCTTTCCCCATAAGACATGAAGGCGAAACTATAAGTAAACCATAACTTATGTAGAGTTGACCACTATTTTATAAAATTTTGGATCACAGTTAATGGATTTATTGTCATATATACTGAGATCCAGTGAAAAGCTTTTGTTTATGTGCCATTCCATACATAAGTACATGGAGATAGTACCACAGTGGACAGAATGCTAAATATACAATTATAGATACTGAGAAAGTGCAGGTAGACGAAAAAAGGGCTATGTAGAGATAGACTGAGAGATCAAGAACTCACCTTTACCATGTAAAGTTTGTCAAGACTGATAACAGCAGGATAGAAATGATCTTTGAGCTTGGTGGTATGTATTCTTAAGCTTTTGTATTTCTGTGAGGTTGGGAGTGTGGTGGGGGGGGGGGGAAGAAGAGAAAATGTCCAGTGTTGAGGGTGGTTTGTGTTGTTCTTGATGATGTTGACTGCAAGAAGATCAACCTTTTCCTTGAAAAGTATGATTTATCAGCTGGGATCTTATGACAATCCATTTTACTTGTGGTCAGCATTACTGATGACTAATTGATTTATTTTGAGATTTCAGATAATTACTTGAATTTAAATTGAATAACTCCCATCGTGGAATTTGAACTCTGGTCTCTGAATTATTGGTCTAGGCCTCTGGATGATGTGTGCAATAATTTACTCCCTGCTACGTTTGGCGCTACAGATACTTGCTAAGTGCATTTAGACAACATCTCCCAAGCCCTCAACTTTTATCAACAAAAAGAACAAGGGCAGAATGTGCCTGAGGACATCAGTATCTGCAGATTCTCCAAGTCATAAGTAGTCATGACCTGGAAAAATATTGTGATTCCTTCATCATCATTGGGTTAATTCCAGGAAGTCACTTCCTTTTGCAATAGTTCAGGAAGGTGTTGGATTGGGGTATAGAATCGGTATCTTCCTTGTAGTTTAACTTTGCTATGAATGTTTGTATTTTTATATAATCACCTACATACACCTAATTCAGTGGGTTACAGTTCCAGTGGTTACAGTTGCCTCTGTATTTTTCTGGAAACTTTTTGGTTGCAGTAACAAGTGTCATATTACTCTGATCTGGTCATCTTATTGGTTAACTGTTAACTCTAGTCTAATACGAGAAACTACTTTTTCTACTAAACTACTTTTTAGGAACTACTAAAACTACTTTTTAGTTTCTTTCCTTTGCCTCTCTCGGCGCTTCTTATTCCTTCTTCGTTGCTCTTGTAATACTTAATAAAATGATTGTAAGTAACAAGTGTTATGCCTCATTCTTGACTTCTGAAGAACTTTTTGGATCACAAAGCATCAGGATTCAACATCACCCATCATCTCCAATTAAAAATGTGTAATAAATGCTGGCCTTGCCTCTTCTCATTATGCTCCCATCTCATAAATGAGTAACGTAAAGTACTGTGGGAAACTTGACTAGATTTTTAAAGATTCTGTTCTGTTTTACATTTCCAGGCCAGGAGAATGAGTTGGTTGCCCTAATACCATACAGTGACCAGAGACTGCAACCACAACGAACGTCAGTATCAATGCTTTACTGTTGCAAAAGTGTTATTTTACTAATAGAAAAGAAAACAGAAGAATGTCACTTCTAATTCTGGGTTTTGATTTACTTTTCAGGAAGCTGTATGTGGCAGTTGCTGTGATCATCAGCCTTTTGATCAGTGGGCTTGCAATCTTTTTCCTTTTCCCACGTTCCATTGATGTTGAACATGTTGGTATTAAGTCAGCCTATGTCATTGATGACAAGAAGGATTACAGAGTTATTCTTAAAATTACGGTAGGATTTGTTTATATTAAATCATAGAACATAGAAGAGTACAGCACAGGAACAGGCCCTTTGACCCAATGTTGTGTGGAACTAATTAAATTAGTAATCAAATGGCCAACTAAACTAATCCCTCTGTCTACACAATGTCCATATCCTTCCATTTCCCTCACATTTGTGTGCCTTTTAAACATTTCCTAACAGTCCCTTGTGTATCTAACTCTACCATCCCCCTGAATAGCACATTCCTGGCACC
Organism: Hypanus sabinus; assembly: GCF_030144855.1. Lineage (NCBI taxonomy): Eukaryota > Metazoa > Chordata > Chondrichthyes > Myliobatiformes > Dasyatidae > Hypanus > Hypanus sabinus. Next base: position 44,862,703 of record NC_082738.1, read on the forward strand.
CACCACTCTGTGTTTAATAAAAAATAAAAACATAAAAAACTTGCCCCTCACATCTCCTTTGAATTTACTTCCTCTCACCTTAAATGCATGCACTCTGTTATTAGACATTTTAACTCTTGCAGAAAGATACTGGCTGTCTATTTGCAACTCTCATAATCTTATAAAACTCTGTCAGATCTCCCCTTGGCTTCTGCCGCTCCAGAGAAAGTGACCCAAGTTTGTCCAACCTCTCATTACAGCAGATGCCCTCGAATCCAGGCAGCATCCTAGTAAACCTCTTCTGCACTCCCTCCAAAGCCTCAACGTCCTTCCTATAATGGGGTGATCAGAACTGTATGCAGTACTCCAGATGCGGTCTAGCTAGAGTTTTATAAAGCTGCAGCATAACTTCCTGATTTTTGAACTCAGTGCCTTGACTAATAAAGGCAAGCATGCCATATGCCTTCCTAACCACTAATCCTGTATAATGATCAGTTCAAAGTAAAGTTATTATCAAAGTATGTATATGTCAGATAATGGCCTGGATGGTGGGTGCTCTTGATGGATACTGCTTTCTTATGTCAGCATTCGTTGTAGTTGGGGAGGGCTCTTCCTGTGATGGACTGGGCTGTATCCTCTACTTTTTGCCAGCTTTTCTATTCATGGGCATTGGTGTTTCCATACCAGGCTATGATACAACCAGCCAGGATACTCTCCACTGTGAATCTTCAGAAATTTATCAAAGTTTTAGCTGACATGCCACATCTGTGCAAACTTCTAAGACAGTAGATGCCTTGTCATGCTGCTTTTGTGATGGCACCTCCGAGCCGGTCCCACGACAGATCCTCTGATGTGAAAGCGCCAAGGAATTGGAGGTTACCAACCTTCTCCACCTCCAATCCCCTAATGAGGAGTGGCTCATGAATCTCGGGTTTCTTCCTCTTTAAGTCAATAATCAGCACTTTAGTTTTGCTGACATTGAGTGAGACTCTGTTGTGGCACTATTCAACCTGATTTTCAGTCTCCCTTTTGTCACCACCTTTGGACTGACAACAGTAGTTTCAATAACTAAAGGATTGATTTCCTTGTAGTCTGACTTCTACCAACTATAGTATCTAATTGTTCATTTCTCAGAAATTGATACATGCTGAAAGGAAAAGTAATGTAGTATGAGGACATTGTAATCTGAAAATTGGTTTAGATGCTCATTTCTGCCTTTTTTGGTTGTAATAATGATATGATTCAAGGATTCAAAGTACATTTATTATCACATTAAGTCTGTAGTATACAACCCTGAAATCCGTCTTCTCACAGACAGCCACAAAACAAAGAAAACTATGGAATCTGTTGAAAGAAAACATCAACCACCCCCCCCCCCCGCGCAAAAAAAGCAAAACGCGCAAACGGCAAAAAAGAGTGAAAAAGAATACATAAGACAAAATCAAAAGAATCCAGGCAGTTTTGGTTTGGCTCAGTTCAATTCAATCTAGCGCTGTGTCATTCGTTGACTGCAGGGCACAGAGCCAGTCCACCTTAATCAAAACCGCCCAAACCAGCAATTGGAGAAAAAGAGGGATCAGAAACCAAAAAACACATCATAACGTGAACTACAGAGTCCAATTCAGAAACCGTTTCGAGAACAGGGGATCTTCCTCTGGGAGCACGGGAGCAGCATGTGACAGGGAGAGAGAGACAGTCACGTGCAGACACCTTCCTCCAGCAGCAGCGAGCGAGAGTGGCAGACAGTCAGTGCTGAACACTAGCTCACCTTCAGCTGCTGCCTTGATGATTTCAATCTTCCTTAACGCTTCAGTCAGTGAGATTGGCAAGAAATGGAGTCGATCATGGCCTCGCACCCCGTCTCCAGGCTTCTTGGAGCACGCTTTGCTTGAGCCCTCACCAAACACCCTTTGAGGCAGCAAAGCACCAGATCACTCAGTCGGCCAAAAATACACCACCAAAATGTAGATCACAGACTTCAACAGTAGCAGGGCTGCATTTGAGAGAAGGAGAAGACATGAAAGAAGTAGTTACGTGAATCGTCTGGAGAACGTCGCCCTTGGTCACGTTTGCTGACGCCATCTTCAAATGTTTTGGACGGTGCCCATTAAGCCATCAAGAGAAGTGTAAGTGTCCTACAAAACCAGCTACAACTTGACACTAATTGGTACCAGATTTCTATTTCATTCTCTGAAACCACCATTGAAGCCTCTGTGGTAAAAAAAAATGGAAAAGTGCCCATTGATTGAAGAGGGAAAAACATCTTTAAGACATTTCCAAAGGTGTTGTCTCAAGAAAGCAGCATCTGTTATTGAAGACCCTCACCATCTGGCATATGCACTTTTCACATCACTACCATTGGGGAAGAGGTACAGAAGTCTGAAAGCCCACATTCAACATTTCAGGAACATCTCCTTGTCCTCTACCATCAGATTTCTGAACAGTCCCTGAACCTAGGAGCATTACCTCATTATTCACCTTTTGTGCTATTCATTTATTTTTGTAGCTTATAGTAATCTTTAGAGCATCTCTTGCACTGTACTGCCGCAATTCAACATATTTCATGATGTGTCAGTGATAATAATCCTGATTTTTGTTCTGAATTTCTGATTCTGAATTGAGTTTAAAGTTGATGCCTTTTGTTGTTGTTTTAGCCTTTTCATTGCCATATTTTTTGTTTTCTGTTTTGCAGAATATACTAAACGTAACAAACTACAACTTCTACAGCATCAGTATTACTGATCTCAATGTACAGATTGTGTTTTTTAATGAGGTCCTTGGAACTGTCAACATCAAAAATACGACGGTCTTCAGGCCTTTGGGAGGTGGCCAGGTAATGACCATTGCCTCAGATGTGAATGATGGATGGACTTGCTATTTTAACTGCAATGTTAAATAGTGCTTTAAAGCAGAGTATGCCTGTATTAAAATAGCACATGTGAATGTCTATGAACACATAAAGATGGTATCCTTGAATATATCACAAAGCAACATATCTGACCTAATTACTTGCTTTGCTTTGTACCTTGTCAGAGAAGGAAGATGTGGGATTTTTTTTTCCAACCAAATCTTAGTGTAGTTGAATCTTAATACATTAGATATAAAGCTGTATAGTGAACTTTGGCCACAGTGAAAGCAAGAAAAAAGTGGATCTTTGTGTGGAACTAAATGTGGACAGGGGACATCTGGTTGAATTAAGGGGGTGTAGGGGATGGTAAAGATGATTCATGCCTGGAGTTGATTAAGTAATAAATTAATATTCCTATGATGGTGAGAGTAGATGTCAGTTGAGACAAGTGATGTTGTTTGGATTTGGAGGCGGGAGCTTGTGATGGTGTTGGTTTGCACATAAAATGTGAAACGTTATTTATGATCATTAGACCATTACACTATTGTCTATTGAGAGTGAATGGACAGCAGGATGGAATCATTATCCTATAAATGCTTAGGTTTTCAACTGTAAATATTCACTGTTCAGCCATGATTTTATAGGGTTAGTTTCTATTTCATAACACAAGTATAGATTACGCAAGATTTAGGAAAAGAAAATTATCTGTTGAGTTTCTCTTTCATAAAGAAGTGGATACTAAACTTTAACACAGTAACACAATAAAAATTCAGCCTACTCAGGATTTTGTTGCAAACTTTTGGATTCTGTTCTATTCTATTGATAGCCTGAATTATTTTTGATTGTTATATTTAGATGACTATAGTAAATGTCCCATGGCTTAAAGGGAGCAGGGGATACAGGTCCTGGTCATTTTAAAGAGTGCGTGGGAGTCACTAGCGTTCCAGTGAGTTTAAATGGGGTGTGGGAGTTGGAAGAGAGCATGGAAAGCGTGACTTAGATGCTAAATCATCGGTATTTCTGAATACTCAGATAGCAGATTATCAGAGTTTTCCTGTAGTCAGTTGAGCTAATCACAGGGCCAATAAATGTGTTCAAATTGGATCTAAGATTGTAAGACTCAAGAGCAGAATTGGACCAAATCTTTAATGCCCTCACTAATCAAAGGCCTTAAAATATGAACAATGACTTGGCCTCCACAGCTGTCTGTGGCAACAAGTTCCATAGATTCACCACTCTCTGGCTAAAGAAATGACTCCTCATCTCTCAAGCTGTGTCCTCTGGTCCGAGAATTCCCCCACTATTGGAAACATCCTCTCCATGCCCACTCTGTCTAGGCCTTTCAGTATTCAATAGGTGTCAATGAGATACTCCCTCATTTATCTAAATGCCAGTGAGTACAGGCCCAGAGCCATTAGACACTCCTTACACATTAACCCTTTCATCCTTGGGATCATTCTCGTGAATCTTTTATGAACCCTGACTAGAATGTTTATCCCCAGTTTCAGGGACACAAGTTAGTTTTAGTCTACTGGTTTTATTGCAATAATTATCCTATTCAATACCCGAGGGACTATAGATTCAGCCTTCTGGCGTATGTGCCAGTGGTACAAAGCTGCCATCTATAGGATTATATCTGAACTGCGTAGTCAAAATCCCACCCAAATGTGATCACTTGGCAGGATTTGGCATGAAGTGACACTCTTTACTGGCTTGAATGGGCTGGCCTCACCTTTGACCTGTTTGATACATTTTATGTTTGTGGGGGACTGGATGCTAAAGTATTCACAGAGAACCTGATTCGATATATTGAGTTACCAGAGTGTCCATTTATATTTTTGTTAAGCCAGTGTGCTAGAGGCATGGTAGGATTTTCAGCAGATCTTAAAATAAGTTTTTTTTTAATATTCAATAGATGCATATTTAAAGAGTGAATTTAAATTCTGTGAAATCCAGAAAACATTACACAGGCCTAGAACCACCAATCTACAAGTTTTCCTGAAAAAAAACCTCAACAGTATATGCAATGAGTGGAGCAAAGTTACACACAAATTGTGTGTAAATTGGTTTATAATTGACAGAGATAGTGACATCACAGCTGGTAACCTTCATTTATTGTGACATTTTCTGACCAAAAGCCATTCCACACATTTTAGTGTATGGGTATTTATAGAGCAGGAAAACACACATTGCAGCTCCCATGACCACCGTTCTTGGCAAATCATGAATTTAAGACTTTCATATACATAGAGCCATACAGCAGAGGAAAAGGACCTTCAGCTCACCATGACTGTACCAACAATGATGCCAATCTAACTAATTCCATCTGCTTGTACGTGTTCCATACTCCTCTATGCTCATTGGTTTAAATGACTCTTAAACAATGACATAGTGTCTGCATAGTAGGCACCTACTGCTCCCTGCACTTATATAAAAAAACTTGAACCAGACACTGGAAGAAATTAAGAAGAACTGTATATTACAGATGTTTACATTTTGGATTGGACCTTTTATCAAACAATTTTTATTTCATTACTCTACATTTTTTGTTCTCCAAAGTGACCTACCAGTTTGAGATGTGAGGACTTGATTGAGACAAGAGAGGAACTTAATAAGAAATGGCATTATAATCCTCTGTCTTTCTGATGTGGAAGCATACAGATAAACTTCTATTGATTGTCACTGATACGAGTCTAGCATATAATTCATTCTATGTAGATTACTTCTGTTTAATCATTGACTTGGACACAGAGACAAACTCTGCAACAACATTTCTTCTGCTGTCAGAATACCCAGAATTTCAAATTTGCATTTATTCCATGCAAACTAAGCATATAACTGAACTAGATCAGCACAGGTGAGATTTTGAGCTCTGTTCATTCACCGTTTATCTATATCCATGTATAACACAAGCTGCATGTCCCATTTCTGTTTATATGATTTCATGGGTTTCTGCTAGCACTCTTAAGTAATTTGATCATGTCTTTATTTTTCAGATTTTCTATGCAGTCACTGCTACACTAGATGATCCCGGCATGTAGTAAGTATCATGAAGGTATTGCATTTAGGAATTACTACCAATAGAAATTAACTAGCAGTATTAAAGGGGAAATGTTTTCTATTTAACTGCTCAAGTGCAGAAGATTATCTCTGTCAGCTTGGTCAGAAACTATATAACAGTGAACTATGAAAAAGCTAACTTTGATTTAAATAATTATGTTCGCATCTTTAGAAATTCCCAAATTCTTTCACAACCAGTGTAGTATGATCAATGTTTTGTTGGTACATTTTGAGAGTCAGTGCTTATGGAGGTCCACAAATGGTAGCAAAATAAGTCACTAGTTAAACTTCATTCTGAAGATTGAATGTTGATCAAATACCGAAGTTATGTTCCTCTCAGGAGATATTTTAGGCTGATCTGTAAATGCATATGGAGCCATGGTTTAACATTATATCCAAAAGACACTGTAGTATACTGTAAATTCTGGTGTACAAGCCGACCTGGAGTATAAGCTGATCCCCCATTTTCAAGGCTAAAAAAGTGACTTTTTCATGTTACCTTTGTATAATCCGACCCCTTTCGTAGAAGTTTTTGATTTAACCAGAAAAGATCACAAGATCTCACATGCCGGTACTCAGCTTTGCCAGATCCAGAGCCGGGAAATTTTGTGAACCAGTACCTGCTAAGAAAACAGGCCTACACATTGTAGAGCATTATAAGCAAATTCTTAATAACTAGGGAGGGAAATTTTGGATTGGGTTTCCCAAGGAAAAGAATCCTCTGAAATGTAACCCCCATGAAACCATTTAGTGCTCATCGTAATCTCGTTAAAACATAACATGGGGTAGCTGGATCAGTACGTGTACTCAGTATTGAGTTTGTGACCACCATGTACAAAAGATTCAGACGAATTCGATATGATGCTGGCTTCAAGCTGAAGGTTGTTGATTTTGCTAAAGGAACTAATAATTCTGCAGCTGCTGAGAAATCTAGTGTAAATGAGAAACAAGTGAGAGAGTGGAGAAAGGCAGAGGACACGCTGAGAGAAATGCCAAAGACGAAATGTACAGACTGCGGGAAAACATACTAGTGGCCAGAATTGGAAGAAAAAGTGAATCACCAGTGATCATCTAGATACATTGTTACCAGAGAAATGATTCGAATTCAAGCTTTGAAATGGGACAAAAAACACCGTGAGGTCAGCGAAAATTTCAAAGCTACGCAAAGTTGGTGCACCCGATTTATGAATAGACGTGATCTTGTGTTGAAACAAAAAACAAAGATTGCTCAGAAAATTCCCGCGGAGTATTGTTTATGTTCAAGAACACTACTAGATGGACGAAGCGGGTTGCTTGAAGTGATCACAAGACAAAGGAGCAGAAGCAGGCCATTCGGCCCATTGAGTCTGCTCCGCCACTCCACCATGAGCTAAACTATTCTCCCGTCTAGTTCCAATTTCTGGCTTTTTCCCCATATCCCTTGATACCCTGACTAATTAGATACCTGTCAATCTCCTCCTTAAAAACCCTCAATGATCGGACCTCCACAGCTGCATGTGGCAATGAATTCCATAAATCCGTGACCCTCTGGCTAAAAAAATTTCTCCTCATCTCTGTTTTAAATGGGTACCCTCTAATTCTAAGACTGCGGCCTCTTGTCCTGGACTCACCCACCAAGGGAAACAGCCTTTCCACATCTACTCTGTCCAACCCTTTCAACATTCGAAATGTTTCTGTGAGATCCCCTCTCATTCTTCTGTACTCTAATGAATACAATCCAAGAGCCAATAAACGCTCCTCACATGTTAGTCCCTGCATTCCAGGAATCATCCTAGTAAATCTTCTCTGAACTTTCTCCAACATCAGCACGTCCGTTCTAAGATAGAGGGCCCAAAACTACACACAGTATTCCAAACGGGGTCTCACCAGTGCCCCATAGAGCCTCATCAACACCTCCTTACTCTTTAACATTATTCCTCTTGAAACGAATGCCAACATAGCATTCGTTTTCCTTACTGCCGATCCAACCTGGTGGTGAACCTTTAGGGTATCCTGCACTAGGACCCCCAAATCCTTTTGCACTTAAGATTTTTGAATTTTCTCCCGATCTAAATAATAATCTGCCTGATTGTTTCTTCTTCCAAAATGTACAACCGTACGTTTCTCAACATTGTATCTCATCTGCCATTTCTTTGCCCACTTTCCTAAACTGATCAAGTCTCTCTGCAACCTTTCCGTTTCTTCAACACTTCCTGCTCCTCCATCTATCTTGGTGTCATCCGCAAACTTAGCCACAAAATTGTTTAATCCATAATCTAAATCATCGATATACAGTGTAAAAAGAAGATGCCCCAACACCAACCCCTGCGGAACACCACTAGTGACCGGTAACCAACCAGAATAGGATCCCTTTATTCCCACTCTTAGCTTTCTGCCTATCAGCCAATGCTCCACCCATTCCAATATCCTTCCTGTAATTCCATGGGCTCTCATCTTATTAAGCAGCCTCTTTTGCCGTACCTTATCAAAGACCTTTTGAAAATCCAAATACACAACATCCACAGTCTCTCCCTTGTCAATCTTTAAGTGGGTTAAAAGAGGTGTGGCATCGATGTCCCGAAGGTTTCGGGAAGGCAAAATCGCTACTTGTCTGGGACATGTTCAAGGCGCATTTGTCAGGTGAAAGCTGAAAATATGGACATTGCAGTCATCCTCAGTAGTTTGACATCCATACTCCTGCCACTAGATGTGAGTTTAAACAAACCATTCAAAGAATTCATGTGTTGGCAGTGGAACGCATTTGACTCAATAACAGCCAATAAATACGATCTGTCTTCCATGTATTTGTTTTTCCAAAGTTGGCACCCTCTGTATAAGCCGACCCCCTAATTTTAGGACCAAAATTTAGGGCCAAGTTCTCGGCATATACACTGGAATTTACGGTATCATGTATTTCTTTACCATTGCATTGAACTGATGCCCCATGTATTCGGTATGTGTTGGACTCACATCCATAAGCTCCTAGCACTGGTTTGAGATTGCCATTACCTGAACCAAGATTTAAGAGCTAAAATATTTTACATTGCTATCATAAACCTGATAATGTTTTGTGCATTCTCGTATACAAAGAAGTTTCTCAATTTTCCCTCTGCCTCTGCTTGTGATGACAACTTGCACAGAGATATACTGTAAGTTGATGGACCCCAGTGTCGAAACTATTGGACATTCTTCATCTTGTGCATTCTGGGTCGACCTCATTGATAGGAGTAAAGATTAATTAATTTAAAATTGATTATGCAATACTATTTCAGTATAAATAGCAATTTTGGGAGAAGGGTAACACAACATATATTGACGTTTATGTGTACTCTGTTACATACATGTCAGATAATCTATAATATTTTTTCCAATTCTGTCTTTTAGCCATTATTGCACAATGCCTGAAATCAAAGTCCACAATATTGTGATCTCAATACAGTAAGTGTTCTGGATTAGAGTTCCTTCTTTGTAGAATCTGAATTAATATAATCCAGTTAAATTAACTATTTTATTTTATTTTAACCAAGACCACTTTTTCCTTATGCAAAGTGAAATATTTTTATTTCCCTCTCTTGAACAGGGAAGCAGAATCATCCATATTATGTTACATGTTCAATCCAGAAGAATTATTATTTTATTGTAGAACTATTCTCAGTTTTGAACATGATAAATAAGTAAATTAGATAATTGTGTTTTAAAAATTTGATTCGTATGTGTTTTAAAATGCTGTTAGGTACATATACTACAACATTCACATTGCAATTGGCTGTACTTTGCACAAATAATGCGATCTATTAAACAATGTTAAGAGTGCTCTTCTCCATCCAGTTGGGGACATGTATTTTCACCATCACTGTTCACCTGCCCAGAGACTCTTTATGGTTTCTTTTATGTTGTTTCTCAACTTAATGTATTGTTGTACTTTGAGAAGACACATGTCATAAAATGAATCCATTTGTGCAGCTAAGTTGTTTAAGTGTTTGGGTAGAAAGCTTCCTGAAATGTAAGTAGACCTAAATTAAATTCAATAATGGATTTTCTCAAGGAAACATTTTACCGTTTATTCTTTTCCATCTCTTCCAGAGCAACGGTAACAGCCTGGTATTTGTCACACTCTGAGCAAGTCTCTGTTGATGCTTACCAATACGTTGATTGTGGCTCCAATACCACCCATCTTCATAGCCCCTATTACCCTCCCCAGAGCAAACAGTTGCAAGAGATTGTCAGTTAATGCAAATAATGTTACTGTACTTTCACTAAAGGCTTACAGCATGGCACAAATACATCCTCCTCTGTGCGTAGATTATGTGCTTCTGATCTGACGAGAAACTCCATCAGCCAGTTCTGTACCCGCCTGCTTGATTATTTAATAGTACCCTGTGTAATAATGTAACACTTCTAAGAGGAGTAAATGAACTTGGCATGTTGAGTGTATAATGGTGATTTGATAATCTGACAGTTCCAGGTAAAACAAATTCTGCTGAATTGCTGAAGCTAAGCTATAACTTAGGTCTAACTAGGAAGTAAACCAAGACAATTATCATCCAAGTTACTTAATTTTAGATATGGCATTCATGCTTATAATGTTGTCCAAATTTAAGTGTGTGTCTTAAGTAAGACCTCTCGTTTTCTGTCTCCCATTAGAAGTGATAAGAACATCTTAAAAGATCATTATGTCATCCCTCTGGATAATATTTGGGAGATTCATTTACATTTGTAGAGCATGAAGATTGACACATCTGAAAAAAGTGCAAAACTGTCAAAGTATTTCAATTATAGAAAAACAGGATGTATGGAATGATAAAATGTGTAAAAATAATTAACCAAGCAATACTGGAGTAAGTGACACCAGTATTTTATTAGAAAGCCATTTCAGCCTGTAAAGTCTATGCTAGTTCACAAAATATTCTCATTCGCCACTAATTTTCTCTGCAACCATATTCTCATCAACTTCCCCCAGACTCCTGCGATCACCCGTACATTTAAAATGGCTAATTAGCCTATCAACTCTCCTGTCTTTTGGATGGGAAGAAACTTGGGTATCAGAGAGAGTGCATATGGTCACAGCAGAATGTGTGTACTCTGTTTTAAAAAAAACAGCACTGGAGATCTGGACTGAACCCAGGTCACTGGAGTTGTGAGAGAACAACTCTGCTAGCTATGCCACTGGATTCCTGAAGTTGTTTAGTGCCTTCCAGTAAGCTACCTGTTACAGTTTCATCACTGATTTGATTCCAGAAATAAAAATAACTAATCTTAATATACTTTAAAATATCCAATTGAAATTCCTCATGGTTCAGCAGACAAATCTGTTGTGGTTTGTACTTCTGATTATGCAAGCTGGTTCCAGGTGTAGTACCTGGCCTCTATTTATTTGGATAATATTAGACTGGAACAAGGAGGGAAAAGATGGCAACATTCTTTGTTTAGGACAGGAAATGTAGGCCAAGAAGCTTGCTGTGATTGCTAAGTAACAACCTGTCTCAAAGTGCATTTGTGTGAATATTACAGAATAATAGAAATTCATTGCAATGTGGTAGCTCATTTTGCCTTTCTGACTGATAACAAGCTACTCCTGTTATTGCTTCATCACCTTGTGTGATATTTTTTCAGCACTTTTCATAGATTTTTCATAGATATATGAAAATAATTTCTTCTACCTTAAATCCATGTCTCCTTGTTTTGACCTTCCTGTTAAAAGAAGTGAATATTTCATCCTAGCCAAATCTCTTGTAATTTTACATCTTCATTAAATCAATTATCAGCCTCCTCTATTCTGAAAGAATCAATTTCAGTGTATCCAATCTTACCTCCTAAACCTAAACGCTATGACATCTTTCTCACAAATCTGTTCTATACCCTGTCCTATACTATTGTATCCTTCTCGTAAAGTGACTAAACTGAATGCCACTCTCAATATTTGTTTTAGTGTCTTGTACAGTTCCAGCACTGTCTTCCTGCAGGCACTGATTGGCCCTCATGCTCCCCATTGTAGAATAGTTTGTGGGATATTTGAATGAGCACGATGCTTGGTGGAACTACATCACCGTACAAAGCAACCAGTTTAGCAAAGGAGGGAAAAATATTGCCAGCCATTTTATACACTTGATTCAGGAAATGTTCCCAGCCAAGAACACTAACCTCTTTTTTTTGTGTACTACTATTCTTGGTGGGTATTGGTATTTGGGTTTTTATCAGATATCGAATACAAATAGAGTTATTTCAATATTTTTAGATGAATTACTATATTAAGGAGATAATTCAAGTTGTTAGTTAAATAATCTATCTAATGCTCCATTTTTATTATTATTAATTCATGGCAGTGCCATCTCTAAATTGACCCTGAAGTGAGGAGGCAATTAATAGACAACCACATTGGTGGGTCTGGAGTTACACGTGCACGGTCAGATGGGGAAGACAAATTTTTTCCTCTGAATGATGTGTGGCTTTTTCTGGAAGTGTTCTAGTATTATTATTATTATCATCATTACAGAGATGATTTTTTGCTTAGTTCAAGATTTAAATTTGCTGAAATTTAAATTCTTGCGGCGTACTGAGTAAGGTGGTGTAACAGTTGGAGACAGCTAGATGTGCATCTAGCACATCCCTTTGGGTGTATGGAGTTCCTGTGTAACTGCATTCCATCGCTAATACTGTCACCGTCTAATTCATGCTGAGTGGAGTGGGTCATTTCAAGTCCTTTTAATCAAAGAAAAAACATTTAGTAGGATATCATTCTTTTCTCAAACCATCCTGTGGAAATCCTAACACATATTTTGCCTTATTCAATTTTGATTGATGGATTTAGGAAGCTCATCATTCCTGTGAGGCCTTTCTTTGCCTTGTTGCATTGGGTTGGTGCTGAAGAGAAACAGTTTTTAAAAACACACTTGGTTACTTCAGTTAGGAAGTAACTGGATTGCATTCAACTAATATCAAATTATCCCTTATATGATGCCCATGAGCTTCTATCTGGTGATTTTAATGGATCAAAAATGCTGGGCTCATCTGATCTGTCCTAACAATATATAGAGTACAAGTCTTCTGCTTAAGGTTCTATCTAATACATTTTTTATAATCAAGCCTAAAAAAAGTTTGGACAGAGAAGAGAGTAAGCTCCTGTTTTTTTTTCTCAGTCTGAGAGAATTCATTTATTATTTTCCCAAAGGGATAGGTGAAAGGAATAATTTATTATCACTTTTATGAAGTCGATACACCTAGTAACAAGGAGATTTTAGTGTTTTGATGCATAGCATGCTCATTCAATTTTTGAAGAATTAAATATGAAGGTACACGTGTATTTAGAAATTCTTCTTTATTTAAAAGTATTATCACTTTTGTTTCTGTCACTGTATACATGGGGTATGAAGCAGGAACATCTTATTTACAGTAAATGGCTTTTAAGTTATTCTGATACCATCCATAATAATAATTCAAAGGCCAAAAGTTAAAATCTTAAAAGTATCTACCACAACAATTTCTTTCTTCATTTGTCTCTTCATCTTGTTCCATTTGTTAAGAATTGCTTATGTGTAGTAAATGTATTTAGTACTCATTGAAGTGACAAACTGTGCTGTAACTTATTGATTTGGTATTCCTGTAAGTGTATATAATTATGCCTGACACTACAGAAATGAGCATGAGGTTGAAAAGGAGTGTACATTTGAACGGTGCTAGACATGCAGCAGAACATCAAATTATTTGAATTTTGAGCCTTGGTGAGTCAATGTAAGTGATACAAAAATAGTGAGTAAATTATTTATAGATACTCAGTAAATTCATGGCCTTTTTGTTTTACTAACCCTTGCAGCCCAAGAAGGTAACAGATTCAGCTTCCAGTGTACATTTGACTGAACTTGTGCAGCTGGCTTCAGCATCCTTGATGTCAGAAAATGCTGCCATTGTACTGCTGTTTCTAATTACAATCTATCAACTCCTGCTTCTAACTGCATGATTTAGAAAGGGATCAAGGTCAGGGCACTGATCTGCACAGCTGATCAATATGTCAAGCTCAGAGATTGAGCAAAATCCAGTCAAGTTTGTGTAGTTTTCCCTTGTAAGCACCTTCAGGAAATTAAAAAAAAGAGAAATGTTTGAGAAATTGTTTGGATGCTCATATCAACACTGGTAACTGAAGAGCGTTTAACTTGTTATCTAAAGTAATTTCATTTTGCTGTTATGAGTGTTTTGGAGAGCTGACTAATAAAATGTTTTGACATAACTATTTTAGTGTTATACCATTCCATTTGTTACAGACAAACTTGTGGCAATTAAATTACGGAAGGAGCACAACATTGCTGTGCATGTACTTTGAGGTCACACTGTTTCCCAAATATAACAAGTTATGAAAATCAAACAACATTGATGAATTTGAAATGTAATTATTTTAAAATGCTGTTTTCTTCATGTTTTGAATATATTGTGGAAAATGCCAGATCAGAGGCAGAGAGTTAAGACTGGAATTCTGAGAATTGAAATTGGTGTTTTTAATATAATTGAAACACCTGGATTTGAGTGTTATACAGTGCCTTGTAAAAGTATTCTGTCCCCCAACTCTTTGATCACGTAAATGAGTATTACAACCAGGAATTTTGATCAATTTAACTGAGAATTTGTATTTGTGAATCATGTGCTCCTTTTTTCACAGTAAAGCCCAAAAAACAGGGAAAATTGTAAAGCATAAAAAACTAAGAATTTAAAAACTAAAATGTCAGCAGTTCAGAAGTATCCATTACCCTTTGCTCAGTAGTTAGTTGAACCACCTCTCACAGCTATTAAGGCCAGTAATCTTTTTGGTTAAGTCTTTAGTAGCTGTCATGACATATGCCAGTGATATTAAATCTGATTCTGACAACGTATTCTCAAAAAATCTCTCTGAAATTGATCAAAATCCCTTGTTGTAATACTCATTTATGTGAACAAAGATTTGGAGACTGAATGCTTTTCAAGGCACTGTAGTCCCATCAAAGATATTAATTACACTGGATAATTAATAATTTTAAAAATTCCTTTTAAAGGTGGCCCAGTTAAGCTTGTATAATATGCTGCCACATTGCAGTTAACATTTTCAGTTTGTATAAACAGTAAAATACAAAAGATAATTAAATACACTAAATGCTGTTGGTAAAGTAGAATTTGCTTTAATCAGCTGCAGTCCATTATTTCTCCCACCTAAAATTTAGACTTATTAGGAATAGAACCATCCAGTCAACTAGATAACCAAATCTGGATTTTCTATCATTATGTGTCTTTGAACTTTGGTGTAAAGAGTAGTAGTACTGAGAACATGCCTGTGCTTGACACTTTTGCATATTGTTACATTGTCATTTGAGAAATGCTGGTCCTAAACTGGGTTTTGCATCCATTACAGTGCAAAATTTAGTGGAATTTGTCTTCTGTTATTTACATTGTTAGATGAACTCCCACTTTTAATTGATACCATGACATCAATGTACTATTGGTGATGCCGGGAGCAAGTAACTGTGTGTAACCCCAGTGCCATTTTACCATGGTAACTGTTAAAAGTATGAACTGTTCTGATCTTAATTGTACCGTTGATATAAGTATGAAAACTTGATATGTGTTAATTTTTCCCCTGCCTAAACCCAGTGTGTATAGCAAAAGGCTAAACGGTTATATAACTTTTGAAGTCTAATTTAGCTGTACAACTATGTTGTTTTAAGTATAATGAGTTCTGTAGAAAGTCTTGCATCTTGTTATTTTAAATTGGTACTGGTTTTTGTTTTCAAGTGAATTGTCTTGCAGACATAGCTTTGTTGCTGATTAAAGAATAATTGAAGTTCAGATGTGAGGTTGCTTTCTTCTTATTGCTGATTATTTTGTGATAACTTGAGTAGAAAAAAAAGCGTGATTTGAATAACCTGAATTGCACAGTGCTGGTAATGTTCACATTTCATTTATGAACTAATTTATAAACTACATGAGATATAAAAGGAAACAGAAACAGAATCAGGTTTAATATTGCTGCCATACAGTACTGTGCAAAAGTCTTAGGGACATGTAAATGAATTCTGTAAAGTGAAGATGTTTTCAAAAACAATGAAATGTTTCTAAATATCAAAAATTTTACTAAAAAGAGCAGTAATGCAGTAAAAAAAAACTAAATCAAATCAATATTTGGTGTGACCACCTTTTTCTTTTTAAAAGTGCATCATTTCTCTTGGGTACACTGTCATGCAGTTTTAAAGAAAATCAGCTGGTAGGTTGTTCCAAGCATCTTGGAGTACTTAGCACAGTTCTGTCACCTTTGGCTGTCTCGCTTGCCTCTGTCTCTCCAGGTAATCCCAGGACAGACCCGATGATGTTGAGATCAGGACATTGTAGTACATAATAATTGAAACTATAAATTGCAATAATTAGAAAAATAATAAAAATATATATAGTACTGTTTAAAAGTCTTAAGTGTGTGTGTGTATATGTATATATGTATATATATATATATATATATTTGAATTACTACAGTACTGTTCAAAAATCATAGGCACCCTAGCTATATATATAGTCCAGGTGTCACAGCTCCAAGTGCTCTGATCACCACTAGGATTACTCTGCCTTTAACCTTCCAGATCCTTCCTATCTGCTCTTTCTCCAGCTTTTCATATTCTTTCTTACTGATTTTACTGTCATTTGGGATTGCCACATCTGTTACTATTGCTTTTTTCTGTTCCTTGTCCAGTATTAGTATGCCTGGTTGGTTGGCCAGTACCTGCTTATCAGTCTATGCTTGGAAGTCCCACGGGATCTTAGCTCTGTTGTTCACCACTACCTTCTCAGGTATTTCCCATTTGGACTTTGGAGAGTCCAATACATATATATGCACATACATACACTAGACAGTGATAGAATCCTCTCCATGGTACATCTGTAGAAATTTGTGAAAGACTTTGGTGACATACCGATTTTTGTTTTTTTCTTTTCCTCAAACTCCTAATGAAATATAGCCATTGTTGTGCCTCTTTGTAGTTACCTCAGTATTTTAGGCCCAGGATAGATCTTCAGAAACGCTGACACCCAGGAACTTAGAACTGTCCACCCTTTCCATCTGATGACTGGTGTGTGTTCCCTCAACTTCCCCTTCCTGAAGTCTACAATCAATTCCTTGGTCTTACTGGCGTTGAATACAAAGTAGTTGCGACATCACTAAACTAGCTGATCTATCTCACTTCTGTATGCCTCCTCATCACCATCTGAAATTTTGCCAACAATAGTTGTGTCATCAGTAAATTTAGCATCTGAGCTGTCCCCAGCCACAGTAGTGAGTATAGAGAATAGAGTCATGTGCCAGTGTTGAGTGTCAGCAAAGATATGATATTTCTGATGCACACTGGTTGTGGGGTCCCAATGAGGAGGTCAAGGATCCAGTTGCAGACGGAGGTAAAGAGGCCCAGGTTTTGGAGCTTGTTGATTAGAACCAAGCGTATGTTGATGTTGAACAGTGAGCTATAATCAATGAATGGCAGCCTGATGTAGGTGTTGCTGTTGTCAGTGTGGTTCAAGGCTGAGTGGAGAGCCAGTGAGATAGCATCTACTGTCAACCTATTGTAGCAAGAGGCAAATTGCAGTGGGTCCAGGTCCTTGCAGTGGCAGGAGTTGATTCTAGCCATGACAAAATTCTCAAAGCATTTCATCACTGTAGGTGTGAGTGCAACTGAACAAGAGTCATTGAGGCAACTTACTGTGCTGTTGGGCACTGGTATGATTTTGAAGCAGGTGGGAAGCTCTGTCTGCAGCAGTGAGAGATTGAAAATGTACTTGAACACTCCTGCAAGTTGGTTGGCACAGGGCCTGATTCCTTGTGAGGGTTCACCCTGTGGAAAGATTTCTGATGGCGGTCTCCAAGACAGAGATCCCAGGGTCACTAGACGCTGCAGGAATTCACACAGACAAACTGGTTTTTTAATGCTTTATCAGTTGTAATTCCCCATGTTTCTTTTGGAGATGATGTAAAGAGATGGGAGAGTCAGTAGTATGATGGCATGTTGGTTAAGAAGGGCCTCTGTATTCTAATTTTGGCTTTGAGCTTCTCAATGCCATCCTGTATTGTACTTACTGACTTTGAGTAGACATAGGCCAAGATACCCATCATCTGGTGAGAATGTTACTTTTTCTTTCAAGGCACCTTCAAGCACTTCTTAGAGTGTTTTTTTTTCTGTCTACCTGTCAATTTCATCCTGGGATGGGAGCTTGGAATAAAATCTTTCAGGCGTATGGTGCTGGGCATGTGTATAATGTGACTTTCCGAACATTGCTGGCCAGCTTGCAACTAGAGCCTTGAAAATGAGGATTTTGGGCCAGTATTTGGCTGGACTTTGGAGTTGGTATTGTTACCAACCCCGTAACTGGGTGTCTTACCAGCAAAGATAGGAGTATCCGTTGGAGTCTGATGATACTATTTTTAACAGTATTTATTAGTAAAAATACACAAAAATAATATCAATGCAAATATACAGATAATATACGTCATCAATACTAAACCTAAAAGTGCGGGTATAATAATAATCAATAAGAAATAAGCTCTATCGTTGTCTGGGAAGAACAAATTGTCCGATGGAAATATCAGTTCAGTTCATGCAGGCTGCAGTAGTTGTTTGTCGCTGTGTTGCAATTGTTGGAGAGAGAGAGAGAGAGAGCAGTAACAGCTATTGACTTGCCAACTCCTTTTACGATCTTGATCCGTCGATGCGTTGTTGTTGTGGCCATTCATGTATGAGCCCTCCGTCCTTTAGCTAGACCGTTCTTCCGTGGCGGACTCATCACCCAGGCAAGGGTGGACACACACAAGCCCCCACTAGTCTCGTAGCGTCTCTCCTGGTGCGTCTGAGGGGTGTACCCCAGACCCTACTTTTATCCCCACTCACGGGGTCTCAGGTGTCAATCAGGTTGGGATGATGCAACCCATCAACCAGACCACTCTGGTTGCCCCCTGAGGGGTTTCAATGAATAGAACAGTACTCAATACACAATCCTTCTCCAAGAGACAATAGCAGTAATCAGTGGTTCCGTTCCGCTTTTGTTAGGAGGAGACATTCCACTTTTGTGTATCTCTGCGTTGTCTCTCTCTCTCTCATTTCCTTGGTATCAGACCCGAAATAGTAGCGATTTTGTGATTCTCAAAAAGGGGGGGGGCAACTTTGCACCCTTCTGCCCATCAGAGTTGCTCCTCATTTGTAACAGTATCCAGAATTTAGTCAGGAGTGTGGGCAAGAAGTAGGTGAAAAGACAGTGGGAAGGCAGTGAGCAAGGGCTCCTGTGTGGTGTGTGTAAATGGATGAATGGGAGTATGCCTATTAACACCAACATGGGTAACCAACAATAATCCATGCCGCAGGGTTGTGTTTCCCAGGTCTTGTAAAGCCAGTGTGCTACAGTTAACTGATTTTAAATCACCCATGAATAACTCAACTCCATAAGATGCAGTTCAGGGTGTGGAATGTCAGGGCTCTCATGAACAGTCCCAATGGTGATATGCCTGACCCCTGCTCGTAGCTCACTTTGACAGTGACATTGTTGCACTGATTAAGACACAACAGATAGGAGATGGGCAGTTTACAGAACAAAGCACTTTACGTCAGGGCAAATCGGAAGGGGAATGCTTTCACAGGGTGAGCTTCACCATCCAGAATGAGGTAGCCCAGCATCTCAAGAACTCCCTTCTTAGAATTATAACGCATCAGTTCACTCGAACACAAAAATAACACACGATGGTAATAAGTGCATAAGCCCCAAAGTTTGAAGCTTCAGAGGAGATTAAGGAAAACTTCTGTTCCTGTGATAAAAGAACCTCAGTCTATGTGCAAAAAGGGAACAGACCAATTCTTTTGGCCAACTTCAGTGCTAGGGATGGAAGGAATGAAGAAAGCTAACTTGAGTAGGCTCCTTCACTTGAGAAAAGACCTTGCCATTGTTAGGGAGTAGTGAGTCATAGAGAGTACCATAAGATGACTATTGATTCAAGCAAAACCTTTACTATTTTGACTTTAAAGACCCAATCAATTTTGGAATTACAAAGTTGGCTGCTTGAACAAACACTGATGACTGGGATGGAGCCAGTGGCTTGCAATAATAGACCACACAAGAGCCATGTTAACTGTGACTCTCCAGAATGAAATCAATGAAGGTTCAAACAGGCTATTTTGCTACTTAACACATCAACTGTTGTGATCATCTTTGTTCTGCCAATCAATACTTGGTGTTTGCACCTCCAACGAGCCACCCTTCATCATACGTTGCTTAAAAAATGCTGTTTTTGGATGTTTGGGTTTTATCTTCAAAAGCTTATAACTCTTGAAATTATATTTGTTTCTTATCATTGTACCTCAAAGGTTAAAAATTGAATGTGTTTTTTTATTTGAGGAGAATGTTCCATCAAGTCCTCCTAGTAAGTTTACTTGTGCTGAATAAAGATGCTACTCTAGCCTCCAAGTCTCTCTTAAACCCACAACAGTCATAATGAATTGTGGAGAGTTGGAGACAGTTCCTTGTGGACTATACGTGCCTATTTTTTAAAGTGAGCTGTTGGGACTTGTCTTCGGAGTGGGAGATTGCTTGGGCTAACAGTAACTAGGGTTAATTAAAAAGGGCAATAAAAAGAAGTGGGGTTTGAGCAGAATGGCCACTGTGTGAGAAGAAGAGTGTTAAGAGTGATCAGGCTATAGTTCAACAGGCTTGGGCGAGAACAGTGTGTAGTGAGACTGAAGATGGACTGGCAGATGATAGGGCAAAATTACAGTCAGTGAGATGAGGTGAAGTGTAACATGGGGGCAAAATTGAAAAGGGTGATGAATTCAGGACTGAAGGTGGTATATTTGAATGCAGTATATGGAATAAAGTAGATGACATTTTAGCGCAGTTAGAGTTTGGCAGGTGTAATGTGGGCATCACTGAGACATGAAAGAAGGTCATACAGTAGTTGAGAGCTTTACATCAAAAGGTACCCGTATCAAAAGGACAGGCAGGCAGGCAGAGGGGGTGGGGTGACTCTGTTGGTAAAAATTGAAATCAAATCCTTAGAAAGAGGTGACATAGGATTGGAAGGTGTTGAATCCTTGTGGGTAGAGTTAAGAAACTGTAAAGGTAAGAAGACCCTGATGGTAGTTATTTACAGGCCTCTGAAAAGTAGCCAGGATGTGATCTACCATGCGAGAGAGAACAAGCATGTCAAAAAGCAATGGTATGTTCATCATGGGGATTTCAATATGCAGCTAGATTGGGAAAATCAAGTTGTTCCTGGATCCCAAGAGAGTAAATTGGCTTTTTGGAGCAGCTTGAGGTTGAGTCCACTAGGGGATCAGCAATTCTGGATAGAGTGTTGTGTAATGAGCTGGATAAGATTCGGGAGCATGAGGTAATGGAACACTCCAGTACAGTGACCATAATATGATAGAATTCACCCTGCAGTTTGAGAAGGAGAAGCTAAAGTCAGATGTATCAGTATTACAGTGGAGTAAAGGGAATTACTTAGGCATAAGAGAGGAGCTGGCCAAAGTTGATTGGAAGAGGACACTAGCAGGGATGATGGCAGAACAGCAATGGCTGGAATTTCTTTGAGCAATTTGGAAGGGCACAGGATAGATACATTCAGGAAGCATTCTAAAGGCAGGATGATGCAACTGTGGCTGACATCTGACAAGATGTTGAATCCTTGTGGGTAGAGTTAAGAAACTGCAAGGGTAAAAAGACCCTGATGGGAGTTATGTACAAGCCCCCAAACAGTAACCAGGATGTAGGATATAAATTTCAAAGGGCAATAGAAAAGTCATGTAATAAGGGCAATGTTAGAATAGTCATGGAGATTTCAATATGCAAATTGTTTGGGAAAATCAGGTTGGTGCTGGATCCCAAGAGAGGGAATTTGATCCAGATTTGATTAGGAAGCTTAAAGTAAAGGAACCTTTGGGAGACAGTGATCATAATGTGATTGAATTCACCCTGCAGTTTGAGAGGGAGAAAATTAAGTCAGATGTATCAGTATTACAGTGGAGTAAAGGAAATTACGAGAGAGAGAGAGAGAGAGAGAGAGAGAGAGAGAGAGAGAGAGAGAGAGAGAGAGAGAGAGGGGAGCTGGCCAAAGTTGATTGGAAGAGGACACTAGTAGGGATGACAGTAGGACAGCAATGGCTGAAGTTTTTAGGAGTGATTCAGAAGGCACAAGATAGATACATCCTAAAGATCACAAGGAAAGTCAAAGACAGCAGAAAACCAAAAGAGAGTGCATATAATATAGCAATAATTAGTGGGAAGTGAGAGGACTGGGAAGCTATTAAAAACAAATGAAAGGCAACTAAAAAAAAGGAGAGAAAAGATGAAATATGAAAGTAAGCTGGCCAAAAACATCATAGAGAATAACAAAAGCTTTTCTCAGATATATGAAGTGTAAAAGAGAGGCAAGAGCGGATATTGAACCACTAGAAAATGACACTGGAGAGGTAGTAATGGGGGATAAGGAAAGGTACATACTGAATAAGTAGTTTTGCATCAGTCTTCCCTGTGGAACATAATAGCAAAATGCCAGAAATTTGGACGTGAAAGGGCGCATAAGTGAGTGCAGTTGCTATTACTAAGGAGAATGTGCTTGGGAAGATGAAAAGCCTGAAGGTAGACAAATTATCTGGACCAGATGGACTACACCCCAGGTTTCTGAAAGAGGTAGCTGAAGGGTTTGTGGAGGCATTAGTAATGATCTTTCAAGAATCACTAGATTTTGGAATGGTTCCAGGTGACTGGAAAATTGAAAATGTTGCACCACCTTTTAAGAAGGGAGGAAGGCAGAAGAAAGTAAATTATAGGTCACCTGGCCTGACTTCAGTGGTTGGGAAGATGTTGGAGTCCATTATTAAGGATGATGTTTTGAGGTACTTGGAGGTGCATGATAGAGTAGACCAAAGCTGTCTTAGTTTCCTTAAGGAGAAAATCTGCCTGGCAAATGTGTTGGAATTCTTTGAGGAAATAACGGGCAAGATAGACAAAAGAGAGTCAGTGGATGTTCCTTACTTGGATTTTCGGAAGGCCTTTGACAAGGTGTCATACATGAGACTGCTTAACAAGAGCCCATGGTATTGTAGGAAATATAATAGCATGGATAGAAGATTGGCTGGCTGGCAGGAGGCAAGGAGTCAGAATAAATGGTTGGCTGTAGAATAAGTGGTGTTCCACAAGGGTTGGTATTGAGACCAGTTCTTTTCATGTTATATGTCAATTATTTGATTGACTGAATTGATAACTTTATGGCCAAGTTTACAGATGATACAAAGGTAGGTGGAGGGGCAGGTAGTGTTGAGGAAGCAGGGAGTCTGCAGAAGGACTTGAACAGGTTGGGAGAATGGGCAAAGAAGTGGCAGATGGAATATAGTGTAAGGAAGTGTATGGCCATGCACTTTGGTAGAAGGAAAAAAGGTGTAGACTATTTACTAAACGGCAAAAATTCAAAATTCAGAGGTGCAAGGGGAGTCTCTGTGCAGAATTCCCTAAAGGTTAACTTGCAGGAAGGCAATTGCAATGTTAGCATTCATTTCGAGAGGACTCAAATATAAAAGCAAGGATGTGATGCTCAGGTTTTATAAGGCATTGGTCAGACCACATTTGGAATATTATAAGTAGTTTTGGCCTCCTTATCTAAGAAAAGGTGTGCTGGCATCGAAGAGGATTCAGAAGAAGTTCATGGGAATGATTATGGGAATGAAAGGATTAATGTACAAAGAGTGTTTGATGACTCTGGGCCTGTAATCACTGGAGTTTAGAAGAATGAGGAGGGAACTCATTGAAATCTATCGAATATTGAAAGGCCTAGATTGAGTGGATATGGAGGATGTTTCCTATAGTGTTATCCTATAGATGTTTCCTCTAGCCTTGGACTAGAGGGCACAGCTTCAGAATAGAGATACGTCCATTTAGAACAGAGATGAGGAGGAATTTCTTCTGCCAGTGGGAGGTGAATCTGTGAAATTCATTACCACAGGCAGCTGTGGAGGTCAAGTCATGAGTACATTTAAAGCAGAAGTTGAAAGGTTCGTGGTTATTCTGGGTGTCAAAGTTTAAGGGGAGAAGGTACAAGAATGGGGCTGAGAGGGATAATAAATCAACCATGGTGGAATGGTAGAGCAGACTTGATGGTCCAAGTGGCCTAATTCTGCTCCGATGTCTTTTGAATGCCCTGTTTCAACCAACAGAACTGTTAAGTGTGTAAGTGGAACTGGGATATGGGCAGTGAGTGTTGTGGTTAGCCGTGTGGCCAGGGATGTGGAGCGGATGTGATGTGGTTGTGAGTGGAGCCAGTGATCAGGAAGCAGTTTAGTCAGAGTTTCATCACAGGATGGAATGGTATTTCATCAGAGAGATAAACATGTGGCATTGACACCCTGGTCCAAGCACTGGCACCTGTTATATTATATAATTGTCTGAGGGAAGGGCGGTTAAGGTATGTACACCACCTGTGCCATGTTAGACATCAATGACTAGTGGAGTGATTACTGCCTTTGCTCTAATATATCTTCCAACTTGGTCCCAAAATATCAACATGTTGAAATAGGTCTAGGATCCCTCTCAGTGTGAACTTGCAATCCCAACCATTCAAAATCAACCTGATATGGAGCATAAGCCATTATCAGGAGAGGACATAAATAAAGATAGGTGTGTTAATATGTTCCGTTCTAATGTTAGTAGAAATTCATCTTTTCCAACAATATCACAGCAATGTTGTTTACAACACTCCAAATGGTTGGTTTGTGAATGTTTGTGGCCAATCTTAGGAAGATGAATGTTGCAAAGGGACTGTTCAAGAGGAAAGGAAGCATGCTATTTACCTTTGTTATCAAGGATTTATACCTTTAAAGATCTCAGACCGGAAACATTAACTTTGCTCTTTCCATAGGTGCTGCCTGACCCGAGTACTGTCAGAAATTTCTGTTTTTATTTTATACCTCTTGTGTACAGTCAATATAGTATGCACACAGCTCTGGCATTAAGTTCAACATAATTTAAATAGCTCCTTAAAAGGAGAAGTGATACAGCATTGTTTTAGAGGTTAGCAAATAACAAACATAGTTGGAAAGATTTTAAAACTTGTGCTTCACAGAATGACATTTTGTTTAAAATGCCAAAATCTAACAATATATACTATTTCACTTCATTGTACTATGCACAGAAATATATTGATAATGACAGTACATTTCACAGCTGAAGGAAAGGTTCTTTTATATCTTGAGATTATGGTGCCTAATCCATTCTTTCACCATTGTTGATTGTAGTCGGTGGACTGAAGACCATGAAGAAACAGGAAAGGAAAACAAAAAGAGTATATTAAGCCTGGTGAATTTCACACTTGACATTTTTAATGAGAATTCTTTATTTTATGGATATTCTTTTAAGTTTCCCTTTGCCCTTTCGGCATTGGTTCATGTTGATAAGGAAATTTTACAACTGGCCTTTCGAAATAAATATGTAGTGACGGGGACAGACTCAAGAGTTTAAAAATGATCCATGGTTGCACATTTAATATAATTGGGGGTAAATCAATTATAATTTCCAGAGAGGACTAGGCACTTCACGTGTCTCTGGTGAACAATCTAATATCAGATTCAGCATTGTTGATCTGTTGAATGTTTTCCAATCAGTGTAAGGGAGAACGAAAGTTTCAGTTCATTGAATATAGTTCTGTTTGAGAAACTGTTTTTGTTGTTCTTAAATTAATCATATACCAGTATCACAATGTTCCCATGTGGACTTAAGGTCTATTTACAAATGACTCATTTATCTTTTCACCATGGGGTGATCACAAGCTTTGAGACAAGCTACATTATTACTCAAGAACTAATTCTTCAGACAGAGTGGCAGAGAGTGATATGACAAAAGCATTAAAATCTGGTTCACTGTAACATTCCTAGTTTGATATTTTAAACTTTGTTTTGACATTGGGTTTCAAATGCATTTTTTTTAAATGAGCCATTGTCATGTTTCAATGAAATTATGAGGTAACTTACAGTATATCTTCTAATAGGTTTAAAACCAGGGTTCTCAGTACTGGGTGACATTTCAGGCTGTGGAACCTCTGGGAGAAGAGAAAGTAATGTTAAATACAAAAGAGGATCTAGCGCTTTCCAGGCATACACAAAGAATAAACTCTTCTCAGGCTTCCAGCCATGGACAGGTATCTACTTTTACCGGCGTTTCAATGTCAAACTCTGCAATTTTCATCACGGATGATGCCTGCACATGTCTAGTCTGGTGGTATTTATACCCCCATTGTCCATCCCCCCCCACCCCCAACTGGTTAGTCGTCATCCAGTCAGGTTTCTGTTGTCCCACCTTTTTTACAATCAAATTCCAGTTCTTACTTGGAGTGACACCTTCACCTTTGTTAAAATTCTTTTCATCCAGTTTTATTTCAATGGCTTCCTTCACCAGGCGGTCCCAAAATACCATCCACAAACTCGTAAGGAAGCTCAAATCATAGCTTACATGGGTCAAAGGTGACCTGGGACTCAGGACCGCTGGCGTTTACAGGATTCCCTGAGAAAACAGAGCAGTGTATATTAGCCAGACGGGACACAGAGTAGAAACCTGCATCAAGGAGCATAGGAGATGTATCTGGTTGGGTTATGTGGAGACATCGGCGGTAGCAGACCATTGCATTCACAATGGCACAAATCTGTGCCGTGCCAATGGCTTTTCGGACCACCTGGTGAAGGAAACCATTGAAATAAAACTAGAGTAAAAGAATTTTAACAAAGATGATGGTCTCACTCTAAGTAAGAACTGAAATTCAACTGTAAACAAGGTGGGACAGCGGAAACCTGATTGGATGAGAACTAACCAATTAGGAAGAACTGATGACCGGGGGTGGGGGGGGGGGGTATAAATATCATCAGACTAGACATGCCCAGGTATCATCCCTGACGAAATGGCAGAGTCTGTCATCGAGACGTTGGTTAAATCGATACCTGTACCTAAGCCCAAGAGAAGCTTAATGTTAAATATAATTTTACTTTTCCTTGCTATAAAAGTGACCTATTGACAGTTTACCACTGCATTGGAAAATACTTATTTTTAAACAGCAGATACTAGCAATCTAATATAGAAAAAATACTTAGGCAAGGAACCATTATCATTAACAACACAATACACACAGGAAGTGGCTAAGCCTGATTTAAGCACCACATGCTGTCTCAACCTCTCAGAGAAATTCCCTTTATTACTTCAAATTCCCTCCCTACCTTCTCTGCTACCCAAAACGAATTGTTTTCTCTTGCAATGTTAGCATTCATTTTGAGTATAAAAACAAGGATGTAATGCTAAGGTTTATACAGAATTGGTCAGACCATACTTGAGGATGTTCATGAGAATGATTCTGGAAATGAAAGGGTTATTGTATGAGGAGTATTTGTTGGCTCTGGGCTTGTACTCAGATCTTGATGGAAAGGTGGAGCAGACTTGCTGGACCAAATGGCCCAATTCTGCTCCTAGGTCTTATGGTCTTACGGACCTGAAATGTTAACTGCTTCCACAGATTCTGCCTGACCTGCTGGGTGTTTCCAATATTTTCTGTTCTTTCTTACCATCTCACCCATGTCCTCCTTTTTTGAGATAACTACCTTGTGCTTCATTATGAACACAGTGAAGGGTATTGAAATCTGTCTTCATACTATTTTTAGAGTCATAAAGCTACACAAATCAGAACTAGGCCTCTGGCTTAACTCATCTGTGCTAATCAAGTTGTTGACCTGAGTTAGTCCTCGTTAGCTCATTTCCATCTCAGTCTGAAACATCAACTCTTTCATTTCTCACCATAGATGCTGCCTGACCCGTTGGGTTCCTCCAGCATTTTGTGTGTGTTATTCTGGATTTCCAGCATCTGCTGAATCACTTGTGTTCAAACCTTTCCTATCTATGTACTTGTCCAAATCTCTTTTAAATGTTGTAATTGTACCCACGTCCATATCTCCCTCTGGCAGCTCCTGAAAAAGAGTGTGCTCATCTAAAAGCTAATTTTTGATTCCCCTGTCCTGGGAAAAAGACAGTGATCATTCACCTTATCCATGCCCCAGCAGGATTTTATAAACATCTCTATGATCACCCCTCACCTTCTGACGCCCCAGGGATACGAGGCCCGCCCTATCTATCCAGTTTCTCCTTATAATGAAAACTCTCCAGTCCTGGTAACATCCTGCTGAACCTTTTCCAGCTTTGTTTATTTGAACATCACTGCTTGTTGTGATCTCACATGATATGTATATTTACATATCAGGATTCAGGGTACTATTTGCAGGAATTGTTAAGATTCCACCAGTTATCTATAGTTCATTTCAACCTTGTTATTAGATTGCTGTTCTCAAACCCAAGTCGGCTTCACGCGGTGGTCCACGTATCCGCTAAATTACTGGTAAGATCATACTCAAATTTTAAGTCAATCAGGCATCAATTGAATATTTCATAGAGGTTACTCTGTTTGTACCTTACTTAATGTACAAAATAATGGCAGGTTGAAAATATGGTCTAAATTAGCCCTCCATTTTGTATCGTACGTTGAATGCCTGAACTGACTTCGTCCCCATCTTGGTCGGGCACCAGGAGCAGTTTAGAGATAAACGGGGAAACGTTCGAGGGGACTCCGATCCCACGCAGTGTCCGGCACTCCCGCAAACATGAACAGTGAGAAATACACTCATGGACCGGGGTGGCAGACGGCATCAAAATAGCACACATTAACAAGTAAGGGGTGTTTATTTCCAAGAAAAAGTAGGATTATGAAATTAGACAAAAGACAAGTCAGCTTTGAATACGTAACCTCCTGTTAGAGTTTTAAATGGAGTATCTCAGATTACATAGATAGAGTTTTACATAATAAAGGAATTAAGGGTTATGGGGAAAAAGCGGGTAGATGGAGCTGAGTTTACGGACAGATCAGCCGTGATCTTATTGAATGGAGGGGCAGGCTCGATGGGCCGGATGGCCTACTCCTGCTCCTATTTATGTTCTTATCACCTGGGTAAAGGAAAAACAGATATTTACGGGATTTTGAAGAAACGTCGAATCCTTTCGGCTGACGATGAACTCAAGGTGCTGTGTAGGAACCTGCGGGTAACGCAACCGGATGACTAAGTAAGCTTTACCACAGAAGACCTCAACACAAAACTTAAAAGTAAGCAGAATTCCATGAAATTACACACTACATGTACCTTTGTAAGTCTTCGGTTGATTAGAATGATTCCTTTTTATAAGTTCATCCTGAAATAGCAAACAACCTAGTTAAACGTTGTGGCACTGAACCATGAGAAGGCAAACGGTCAGACGAATTGCCATATTTTTATCAGCTTTAATTAGTATAAGTCGCAATTGGAATGATAACAAAAGCCGGCTCAAGAGAATATAAGGTTTGCTTTGATAGGGACCAGAGGCATAGTGAGTGTTATTGGCAGCTCTGGACTTGGTCTAACGGTTAAGTTTCCTTATAAACATTAATTATTGGGGAGAAGACAAAGGTCTTGTAGGACGAGCTTCCTGGCGGTTTCTCCCGCTAAATATCCATACCTGCTGCGTATGAATTTTCTTGTCGATAATCCATTGCCGGCGGCGCCCTTCCCAGTGATATGCAGAAGACATTTCAGTGTAAGAAGTTACAAAGTGTCTTAGCTTAGTACTTGCAGTAACGTGAAGTGTATACAGTACTTGAAGGGTGAACCGTGCACAGAATAAGCAGGACAGAGGTCGAAGCTCCCTGCGCAGAGCAGTCTTGGTTGATTGACAGCTCCCGGGGACCGTCTGGAGTTGCCTGAAAATTACACCCGTTGCTTAGCAACAGGACGCCAAAAGCTGTTACCAGCCGCGGTTTCAGTCCGGTTTCCCGCAGCTGAGGCAGCCGCTTTCGATGCAGAAGTTTTATTTTCAGCTGCTGCTACCCCATTCACAAGTTAAGTTGACGCCTCAATATTCACAGTGAACTCATTTAAACTTCATTTCGTCCCTGGCACACGTTTAATATTTGGGTGCAACTGCAGCAGGACGCATTACTGGACGTGGTGGCATTCATTACACCGGCGTAGAAATTCACTCACACTGTCTCCGTTTTGCCACGTACAGCTTCGGACATGACTTCCCTAAAGGAAGTCACACCGTGGGGAAAACAGTGGAAATGAGAACTTGGGGGAACGCCTGGAGGAGACTGAAGCACGCGCGTGTGTGTGGAGGAAATGGGGAAGGAGGAGAGCGTTGTAGGATTTGAGGAAGTTATACATGCTGGGTCTTTGTGGAAAGTCAATAAAGACTGCAGAAAGCCATGGACCAGGAGCTGCAAGGCTGCCCAAGTGTTACCCAGATGACATCATTGTCACCAGTAAGGATTACAAGGAACAGCTCCAAAATCTCAAGATTGTGTTAAAAAGGATTTGAAGATTATGGGTTCAGAGCACAACACAACAAGTGTGAATCCTTTAAATCAAGCATCACTTACTGTGGTCATACCATTGACGCATAAGATTTACACAAGTGTGTGAGGAAAGTCAAGCAGTGGTGGATGCCTCAAGGCCAATGGACATGTCACAGTCATGGTCCTTTTTGGGATTTGTCCATTACTATAACAAGTTCCTGCCAAACCTGGCTACTGCATTTTACCCCTTGAACTCATTAATAGTGATGTCAGACACTGTACTCACACATTATGATTCACATCCTCCGGTGAAGCTTGTCTGTGACGTTACGCCTTATGGTACAAGTGCAGTCACGTCACACATTATGAGTGATGGAAGTCAATGCCCCATAGCTTTTGCATCACATTCCCTTACTGCTGCAGAGAAAAATTACGTAGAGATTGACAGAGAGGCCTTGAGTTTGATTTGCGGAGAAAAATGTTTTAACCAATACTTATGTGGGAGAGAGTTTGCCCTCATTACTGATCATCAACCACCAGTGCCCAATTTCAATCCACAGAAGAGTGGTCCATTAACAGCAGCAGCATGAATGCAGAGCTGGGCTCTGTTTCTTGGAGGACACAGTTACAAGATTGAATTCAAGAGGACAACTAATTATGGAAATGCTGATGGATTGTCCCATTAACCATTGGAAAAGGAAGTTGATGAAAAAATTGCAAAAGACAAACTTACAAAATTACAGTCCTCCAGACGTATTCTCCCTAATGTAAATCGAAAGACTTCCTATTATGGCAGAGATGATCCAAAGAGAAACCAGAAAGGACCCCCATGGTGTCTCAGGTCTAGATAGCAACCCAAAATAGCTCGAATGTGCAGAAGAAATTCCTGTTGCTCCATTTTTACCAGCAACATGATGAACTTGTCCTTGACAGAGGTTGCCTTATGTGGTGATTAAAAGTTGTTATACCATCTAATCTGTGAGCTAACATGCTGGAGGAATAGCATGCTGATCATCTAGACATGGTCAAAATGAAAGCATTGGCTGAAACCTCTGTCTGGTGGCCTGGGATAGATCAGCAGGTCAAACAACTTGCCATGCATTGTTCAGGATGCCAACATGTCCAGAAGATGCCAAGAACAGTACCTCTCCAACCCTGGAAATAGTCTGCATTGCCCTGGCAGAGGATTCACGTACATATTACTGGACCATTCATTTGCACAATTTCTTGCTAGTAGTGAATGCAGCTACAAAGTGGCCGGGAGTGTCCCAATAGCCTCCACCACAGTGCTGTGTAGAGAAGCCTCTCCTCAAGGACTGGTGTTCCAGAACACTTAGTCAGTGACAATGGATCACAGTTTGTTGCAGAACAGTTTCAGTCATTCCTGAAAATGAATGGAATAAGACATATTACATCTGCACTGTACCAGCCAGCTACAAATGGTTTGGCAGAAAGGTTTGTCCAGAGTCTAAAGAATGCACTGTCAGCAGAACACACTGCACCGACACCAAATCAGAAGCTTGCCAATTTGCTCCTTGCATATCACAATGCAGCACATTCCACAACAAATTACTCACCCGCTATGCTGTTCCTGGGTCATCCCTTGTGCCCACACTTGGATCTCCTCAAACCCAATCCCAGAAAGAGTATGCAGGACAAACAGCTGAGGCAAACTGAAGTCTCCTCAAGCAAGGAGGTTCGCTGTTTCACTCCTGGACAAGAAGTCCTGGTGAGGGAATACAGAGATGATCAAAAGTGGGTACGTGGAAAGATTAAGGACAGAACTGGACCACACTCCTACACAGTGGAGATTGCATCTGATATCATCTGGAGATGACACATCGATCAGTTGAGGAGTGCAGAGTCAATGGTTAGAGAAGATAGGTGACCAGAACTGTCAGAAATGCTTCTTGTGGTTCCAGAGTCAAATCCTACAACCAGCATGGAGGAGGTCCCAGAACCTGGGATTGCTTCACCAGCCAAGCAGACTGACATCCCTGCCACCACACACCCCCCCCCCCCACCCCACACAGTCAGGAAAGGTATTAACCCACAATAGTGAGGAATCCTCTACAGTGATTAACTCTTTAGGCCTGAAAGGGACAACTTAAAATTAACTATGCTGTGGATGCCTATATATATATTTATATATAGTTATATTGTATGCCATGAATCTATATGTTACGATGCATTCTATATTGAGTTGGAGTTTATAGTTAAGCAGGAAGGAGTGTTGTGTATTTAATATTTGAGTAATATAGTAAATATATGGTCTGATTAAGTATTCTTTGTTGTTTACATAATTAATTATGGGTTATATGTAAAAGTGCATGGATGGCACACCGGAAGTGGCCACGTTTAGCCCCGGCTCCGGTGTTTTTTCTTCGATTAGTTTATGGAGTTACAAAACACAATGGACAGCACGCCCAAAAAGTGCTCGAGGAACTCAGCAGGCGAGGCAGCATCTATGCAGGGAAATTAATAGTTGATGTTTTGGCCCAAGGACCTTCATAGGGAAGGGGGCAGAAGCCAGAAGAAAAGAGGGGTAGGAGCAGGTGCTGACTGGTGATAGCTGGAGCTATGTGAGAGGGGTAAGGTAGGAAGGTGGGGGATTGGAAGGGGAAGAGGCAAAGGGCTGAAGACGATGGAATTTGCTCGGAGAAGACAGTAGACTAGACACTACCAAGCCTGAATATGAGGTAATATTCTTTAATCTGTGTCTATCCTCAACTTGGCAATAGAGTAGGCCATAGACAGACTAGTTGTGGAAATGGGAAATGGAATTAAAATGGCTGGCCACCAGGATATCCTGCCTGATACACAGATGGCATGAAGGTGCTCCACAAATCAAATCTGCCAATTAGCATCGGGACTCACTAACATAGAGGAGCCTGCACCAGGAGAGCTGTATGTTAGAAATAACACCAATGGATTCACATGTGAAGAGCAGCCTCACCTGGAAGGACTGTTTTAGTTTTCCTCTTCCACCTATCACATTCCAGGTTTTCACATAATTCCCACTTCCCCGCCCCTCCCTACCTACCCCTTCTCATCTACCAGCTGCCAGCTTGAGTTCCTCCTCATCCTCCTGCTCTTTCTTCCCCATCCTGATGAAGGGACTCAGCCCAAAACATTGACTACTAATTTCCCTCTTTACTGCTGAGTTCCTCCAGCATTTTGTGGGTGTTGATCCAGATTTATGGGATCTTCAGTCTCTCTTGTGTTTCCTTATTCCTGAGGGACTGGGTGTCGAGACACAGTGCCTTGCATTATGGGGTGACAGGAAGTTGAGAGCAGCAAGCAAATAAGGTATGAACCCTGCAAAAACCACTAGAACAGACAAAATACTCCATACGCGGTATTGTGGGAGGTCAGAGTCAACACAGTTGTCCCTGATGACCACACCTGCAAAAGGTGCATCCAGCTGCAGCTCCTATCAGCCCGAGTTAGGAAATTGGAGCAGGAGCTGGATGAACTACAGATCATTCAGGAGGCAGAGGCAGAGATAGATAAGAGTTATCGGGAGGTAGTCACACCGAAGAAACAGGAGGTAGGCAAATGGGTGACAGTCAAGAGAGGCAGGGGGAGCAGACAGAGAGAGCAGAGCACCCCTGCAGCCGTTCCCATCAACAATAAGTATACCGTTTTAGATACTGTTGGTGGGGATGACCTACCAGGAACAAGTTGCAGTGGTCCTGTCTCTGGCAGTGAGGTTGGACCCTCGACTAGGAAGGGGAGGAGGGAGGAGAAGAGAGCGGGAGTGATAGGGGATTCTATAGTCAGGGGGGCAGATAGGAGATTTTGTGGGGAAGATCGGGAGTCTCGGATGGTATGTTGCTTCCCTGGTGCCGGGGTCCGGGACATCTCAGATCGGGTGCAGGTTATTCTCGAGAGGGAGGGCAAAAACCCAGATGTTGTGGTCCATGTAGGGACCAACGACGTGGGTAGGATGAGTGAGGGGGTCCTGCGTAGGGAGTTCAGGGAGTTAGGTGCGAAGCTGAAGAGCAGGACCTCCAGGGTAACAATCTCAGGATTGCCACCTGTGCCACGTGCGAGTGAGGCAAGGAACAGAAGGATTATACAGATTAATACATGGCTGAGAGGATGGTGCAGGAGGGAGGGCTTCAGATTTGTAGATAATTGAGCTTTGTTCCAGGAAAGGTGGGATCTGTTCCGACAGGACGGTTTACACCTGAACTGGAGCGGTACTAACATCCTTGCAGGAAAGTTTGCTAGTGCTTCTCAGGGGGGTTTAAACTAAATTTGCAGGGGGCAGGGATCCAGAATGCGAGAGAGGATAGCGAGATGAAGAATAAAGGACAGGTGGGGACTACACGGTTCCGGAATATTAAGTGTGTAGTAGAGAAAGGTGAGGCGGAACAAGTGATAAGGAGGACACATGTACAGAGGGATGGTCTGACGGAACATGAAATTAAATGTGCAGAAAGAATAAGTAAATCTAGGAAGGACAACAAAATTCAAGGGGCATATAGCCCGATGGGAGTTTGGGGAGCTGGGTTAAGCACGATAGGCAGTGATTTAAACAGAGAGAGGAGAAATGGGCTAAAAATTCTATATCTGAATGCATGAAGTGTCAGAAATAAGGCGGATGAGCTCGAAGCTCAGGTGCGAATGGCTAACTATGATGTTGTTGGGATAACGGAGACATGGCTGCAGGGAGATCAGACCTGGGAAATTAATGTACAAGGGTATACGTGCTATAGTAGGGACAGAAATGTGGGCAGAGGGGGTGGGGTGGCCCTGTTGGTGAGGAATGAGATTCAGTCCTTTGCAAGGGGGGACATAGGATCAGGAGAAGTAGAATCTGTGTGGATAGAACTGAGGAACAGTAAGGGCAAAAGGACCCTAATGGGTGTTATCTACAGGCCACCAACAGTAGCATGGGTATTGGGTGCAGGTTGAATAGGGAGTTAACATTGGCATGTGGCAAAGGTAATGTCGCAGTAGTTATGGGGGATTTCAACATGCAGGTGAACTGGGAGAATCAGGTTGGTGCTGGACCCCAGGATAGGGAGCTTGTAGAGTGCCTACGGGATGCATTCTTGGAACAGCTTGTACGAGAGCCAACCAGAGGCAAGGCTATTCTGGATTTAGTGTTGTGTACTGAACAGGATTTGATAAGCGATCTTGAAGTAAAGGAGCCATTAGGAGGTAGTGACCATAATATAAGTTTTTATCTGCAATTTGAGAAGGTTAAGGGCAGCTCGGAGGTGTCAGTGTTGCAGTTGAACAAAGGGGACTATGGAGCCATGAGGGAGGAGCTGGCCAAAGTTAACTGGACAGATATCCTAGCAGAAAAGACTGTGGAACAGCAATGGCAGGTATTCTTGGGAATAATGCACAAGGTGCAAAATCAGTTCATCCCCCGGAGAAGGAAGGATTCAAAGGGGGGAAAGGGGCCACAGTGGTTGACAAAGGAAGTCAGAGATTGCATAGCATTAAAAAAAAAGAAATATGACAGAGCTAAGGTGAGTGGGAAGACAGATGATTGGGAAATTTTTAAGGAACAACAGAACTTAACTAAAAAGGCAATACGGGGAGAAAAAAAATGAGGTACGAACGCAACCTAGCCAGGAATATAAAGGAGGATAGCAAAAGCTTTTTTAGGTATGTGAAGAGAAAGAAGATAGTTAAGAACAATGTTGGGCCCTTGAAGAATGAATTGAGTGAAATTGTTATGGGAAACAGAGAAATGGCAGAAGAATTTAATAAGTACTTTAGATTTGTCTTCACTAGGGAAGACACAAGCAATCTCCCAGATGTATGGATGGACAAAGGACATAGGGGAACAGAGGAAATGAAACAGATTGACATTAGGAAGGAAAC
This sequence comes from Hypanus sabinus, assembly GCF_030144855.1. Lineage (NCBI taxonomy): Eukaryota > Metazoa > Chordata > Chondrichthyes > Myliobatiformes > Dasyatidae > Hypanus > Hypanus sabinus. The sequence goes on from NC_082738.1 coordinate 44,898,792, forward strand.
GGTGATGAGTAGACTGATGGGACTGAAGGCTAACAAATCCCCAGGTCCAGATGGTCTGCATCCTAGCGTACTAAAGGAGGTGGCTCTGGAAATTGCGGATGCATTGGTAATCATTTTCCAATGTTCCTTAGATTCAGGATCAGTTCCTGAGGATTGGAGAATGGCTAATGTTATCCCACTTTTTAAGAAAGGAGGGAGGGAGAAAACAGACAACTATTGTCCTGTCAGCCTAACATCAGTAGTGGGGAAGATGCTAGAGTCCATTATAAAAGATGAAATAGTGGCATATCTAGATAGCAGTGATAGGACTGGACCGAGCCAGCATGGATTTACCAAGGGTAAATCATGCTTGACTAATCTATTGGAGTTTTTCGAGGATGTAACCAGGAAGTTAGACAAGGGAGATCCAGTGGATGTAGTGTACCTCAATTTTCAGAAGGCATTTGATAAGGTCCCACATAGGAGATTGGTGGGTAAAATCAAAGCTCATGGCATTGGGGGGAAGATATTGACATGGATAAAAAACTGGTTGGCAGATAGAAAGCAAAGGGTAACAGTGAATGGGTGTTTCTCGGAATGGCAGGTGGTGACTAGTGGGGTGCCACAGGGCTTGGTATTGGGACCACAGCTGTTTACGAATTACATCAACGATTTAGATGAAGGCATTGAGAATAACATCAGCAAGTTTGCTGATGATACTAAGCTGGGTGGCAGTGTGACATGTGATGAGGATGTTAGGAGAATTCAGGGTGACTTGGATATGCTGGGTGAGTGGGCAGATACTTGGCAGATGAAGTTTAATGTGAATAAGTGTGAGGTTATCCACTTTGGGAGTAAGAACAGGAAGGCAGATTATTATCTGAACAGTGTAGAGTTAGGTAAGGGAGAAATACAAAGAGATCTGGGAGTCCTTGTTCATCAGTCACTGAAGGTGAATGAGCAAGTGCAGCAGGCAGTGAAGAAGGCTAATGGAATGTTGGCCTTTATTACAAAGGGAATTGAGTACAAGAGCAAGGAAATCCTCTTGCATTTGTACGGGGCCCTGGTGAGACCACACCTGGAGTATTATGTACAGTTTTGGTCTCCAGGGTTAAGGAAGGACATCCCGGCTGTAGAGGAAGTGCAGCGTAGATTCACAAGGTTAATTCCTGGGATGTCCGGACTGTCTTACGCAGAGAGGTTAGAGAGACTGGGCTTGTACACACTGGAATTAAGGAGATTGAGAGGGGATCTGATTGCAACATATAGGATTATTAGGGAATTGGACAAGATAGAGGCAGAAAATATGTTCCAGATGCTGGGAGAGTCCAGTAACAGAGGGCATGGTTTAAGAATAAGGAATAGGTCATTTAGCAACAGAGTTAAGGAAAAACTTCTTCTCCCAGAGAGTTGTGGGGGTGTGGAATGCACTGCCTCGGAAGGCAGTGGAGGCCAGTTCTCTGGATGCTTTCAAGAAGGACCTAGATAGGTATCTTATGGATAGGAGAATCAAGGGATATGGGGACAAGGCAGGAACCGGGTATTGAGAGTAGATGATCAGCCATGATCTCAGAATGGCGGTGCAGGCTTGAAGGGCCGAATGGTCTACTTCTGCACCTATTGCCTATTGTCTATAATTTATGGTTGGAGAAAGAACTGACTGAAATAATCAATTCCAATCATCTGCAGTGTGCAAAGATATATTCAAAAATCAGTAGGTAATACTAGTCATAGACTCAGCCAGCTCCATCACGGGCATAACCCTCTCCACCATTAAAAATATCTTCGAGAGGCAGTGCCCCAAGAAGGCAGTATCCATCATTAAGGACCCTCAACATCCAGGACATGCTCTCTTATTATTACTACCATCAGGGAGAAGGTATAGGAGCCTGAAGACCCAAACTTAACATTTTTGGAACAGCATTCATTTTGAGAGGACTAGAATATAAAAGCAGGGATGTAAAGTTGAGGCTTTATATTGATTAGACTGCATTTGGAATATGGTCAGCAGTTTTAGGCCCCTTATCTAAGAAAGGATGTGCTGGCATTGGAAAATGCCCAGAGGGGGGTCACAAGAATGATCCCAGGAATGAAAGGGTTAGTTTATGAGGAGCGCCTGATGGCTGTGGGCCTGTACTTGCTGGAGTTTAGAAGAATCGTGGTGTGGGGGTGGGGGGGGGGAATCTCATTGAAACTTATCTAAAATTGAAAAACTTCGAGTAGATGTGTAGAGGATGATTTTAATAATGGCAGAGGATAGGACAGCCTCAGATTAGAAGGCCAGCCCTTTAGACCAGAGATGAGGAGGAATTTCTTTAGTCAGAAGATGGTGAATCTGTGGAATTCATTGCCACAGATGGTTATGGAGGTCAAGTAATTGGGTATTTTTAAAGTAGAGGGTAATTGATTCTTAATTAATATGGGTGTCAATTGTTATGCAAGAAGGCAGGAGAATGTGGTTGAGAGGGAAAGAAAATCAACCATGATCGAATGGCAGAGCAAACTCATGAGCCAAATGGCCCAATTCTTCTCCTGTCTTATGGTCTTCTGTTCTTTCAGTGTCTTCTCAATGTTACGTAGAAATTACAACACAGATGGGAGCTACTTGGCCCAAACATGCTATGTTGCTGTTCCTTCTCTACACAAGCAATGGTCCAAATCTCACATGACCGTGTTATACATATCTCCATTTATCTCTACTTAGCCTCAACTATTTAACTAAACCTCTGGAAGGGGTTAGTAAGTTTGCAGATGATATGAAGGTCGGTGGTGTTGTGGATCGTGCAGATGACTGGCAAAGAATACAGTAGGATATAGATCAGTTGCCGATATGGGTGGAGAAATGGCAGATGGATTTAACTTGGCCAAATGTGAAACGCTGTACCTTGCTAGGTCAAATGTAAAGAGGCAGTACATTGTTAAGGCCAAGACCCTTAACAGTGTTAATGAACAGAGGGATCGTGGGGTCCAAGATTGTAGCTCCCTGAAAGGGCTACAGGGGTTGATGGTGGTCATTTAGAAGGTATATAGCATGCTTGCCTTTATTAATTGGAGTATTGAGTTCAAAAATCACCAAGTTATATTGCAGCTAGTCTGGCCACAACTGGAGTATTGCATACAGTTCTGGTTGCCCCATTAGAGGAAGGATGTTGAGGCTTTGGAGAGGGAGTAGTAGAGGTTTGCCAGGATGCTGCCTGGTTTAGAGGGCGTGTGCAATAACAAAAAGTTGGACACACATGGGTTGTTTTCTCTGGAGTGGTGGAGGCTGAGGTGAGATATGATAGAGGTTTATAAGATTATGAGAAGCATAGGTAGAGTAGACAGAGTAATACCAGAGGGCATGCATTTAAAGTGAGTGAGTGCAATTTCAGAGGAGATATTGGGGGGGAAGTTTTAGTTTTTTTTTGCTCAAGAGTGTTGTGTGCTCAGAATACACTGCCTGGGTGGTATTAGAAGCAGATACATTAGGGACTTTTAAGGGATGTTTAGATAGCATGTGAATGTGAGGAAAATGGAAGGATATGGACATTGTGTGGGCAGAAGGGATTAGTTTATTTGCCATTTGATTAGTAATTTAGTTGGTTTGGCACAACATTGTGGGCCAGAGGGCCTCTTCCTGTGCTGTACTGTTCTGTGTTCTATAACTTTTCCAGCTGACACCAGGCCCCAGTCTCATGACTCTTCTTAGCACCAATTCCAGTTCTCATTGGGCTCAGTGACGTATTGGATTTAATATACAAGGTGCAAACAAAACAGAGCACAGTACAACAGAGTGACATCAGACTCAGCTCACTGGTAGTGTCGTGTTTTGGGTATCGCTTTACAGTGCCAGCGATTACCAACTGGGTTTCAATTCCTGCTGCTCCCAGTAAGGAGTCAGCACATTCTTCCCCATGAACATGTGGGGTACCTCTGGGTGCTACTCTGGTTTCCTCCACATACGATTAGGGTTTGTGAGTTGTGGGCATGCTATTTTGGCGCTGGAAGCATGGTGACAGAATCCTCACTGATTTGATTTGATGCAAATGATGCACTTCACTCCATGTTTTGATATACGTGTTGCAAGTAAAGCTTAACTTATCTTAACTGCATAAAGACCTGGCTGAATTTTGACTGCAATACATAAGAAGATAAGAATTAAGAGCAAGAGCCCTTGCAGCCTCCTCTGCTCCTCAACAATGTCATGGCTGATCTTACACCTCAACACTGTTTTCCTTCACTATTCCCTGACACCCTTAAAGCTCAAAAATCCACTGCCCTCTGTTTGAAATTAACCCAATAACCAGGCTTCCACAATTGGCCAGAGTAGAGAATTCCAAATATTGACTCCCACATCACATGTTTAAAAAGGAAAGGTCAGCCCAGGAGGGGATACAGAGGGTTGTTGACTCTAGATGAATTCAGGGATTTTTCAACATGAGCAGCCTGGCCCAAGACTCCTCAACCAGCTCAGCGCCAGCTGGTAGTGAGGAGCATCTCCATCATTTTCACATCACCAATCACCTGTAAACTTCTGCTTGAGTACCTGAACCCAGAGGCTGGAAAGAGAGAGGAAGGGGGTGGAAAGGGAAAGGAATGGGAAAGAGGGAGGGATGAGTGAGAGGACTGGAAGGGTGGGGAGGGAAGGGGAATAGGAATGAGCAACAGGGAGGGGGAGGAGAGGAATGAATGGGAGGGAGGGAAGGGAAAGAGGAGTGGATGGGATGGAAGAGCAAGGGGAGAGGAATGAAGGGAAGAAGGATAAATAGGAGGGAGAGAGAGGAAGAATAAAGGAGGGGGATACCCAGGTAAATGGTATATTTGGCAGAGAGAAAATGCAACATCAATTCACCAGACTAGATCCTGATTAGCTGTTTGTTGAATAAGGTGAGATTGGTAGAGTAAGCCTGTGTTCTTTATAGCTTAACGAACGAGAGGTGTTCTCATTGAAGCACAGTGTTTTTTTGCAGGTCAGCCATGAGCAAGAGAACAGACTGAAGTGACAAAACATTCTACTTCTGAGCCATACCCAGAACCCACATGTTTCACTAGTAAACAAAAAGCACCAGCCACTCTTACCCTCAGTGATGGTTCATAGTGTCTGTGACAGGTTATAGATTCAAATGGCAAGCAGGCACTCCAGCAGAGAGCTCCGTGCAGTACACGAAAGGACAGGAGCTTCTGTCTCCTGGATGAGACATTGGACTGGGTTATGTTTTGATGCGGCTGGTGATTCTTTATGGAAACACCATCCATCTGCCTTTCACTGCTCATATAACCAGGGAGGATTAAAAATGATTAATAGAGCAGGGAAGCACAGACAGAAGCAAGCAGAAGCTTTACGGTTGGTGAAGGCTATTCAGCTGTGAAATCAAGTCATGGCTGGTCCGTGTTGTATGTAGTTCCATCAAGATAATGTTTGGGTTGTAAAGAGTCAGGTGAGATCAGTGACACCAAAGCTGAGACCTGTCATTGTAACAATGACACTTACTGTCTTTTCTACCTGAAGGTTCACATCTTTGTTTGCCTCCTTTCAATTCTGTAAAGCTCGTAACTTGGGCCTTTAAAGTGAGAAACCCACTTCCTGGTTTGTATTGTGCTAATTTCTGTCGGAGAACGTAGAGGAGGCTTGACCCAAACGCAGAAAAGTGGAGACGATTTAGCAGTGAGCCATCACTTTAATAAGAAGCTGCAAAATAACAAGCCACAAGGGCCACAAAACAAGAGAAAATGGATAATTAATACAACAAGGTAAATAAAGGCTAAGAGAATCTGGTTTAGGCTGGTTTCTTCGATGGATGAACAAGATTGTGGATGAGAGCAGGGTTTAAATGAGCTGCAGTGCTGAGTCAGAGATGAATGGCAGCTGACTCCTGTTAGTTGGGTGGAGACTGACTGCAGGCCTAACACTTTCAAAAGTGAAAAACCTCCATTTGTATACACATTTCCTATCCATTTCTCAAGTGTTTTACAGGTATTAAGCACTTTTGAAGTGTTATAAGGTACAAGATTATCTATTTGCACAGAGAAAATTCCTACAGTCTGGAGATAATCATCAGTGACTTTAAGCAAAATGAAAATTGGCTGCACACTGGGTAATTAAACATAATATAATTGTTTGTGTGTGTATATATATATATATATATATATACACATACATACACACACACAAACATATATGTGTATATATAATATATATGCATACAATTACATATTTAAAAACTCATTGTAATTTATACTAGTTATGTATTGCACTGTACTGCTGCTGCAAATTAAATTTCATGACATACGTCAGTGATATTAAACCTGATTCTGGTTCAAATTTCCCAGAGTCAGGGTGGTCACAGCACAGAGGGAAGCCACCTGGTGCTATTAAGTGTGTACGTGTAGGGGCAGTCCTGCCCCTCCTACTCCCCTGCCCTTTCCACACAACCCTGCATTATTCTTTCTTTCTACAGCATCATTGCACCATTTTGGCGGCCATAATTGGAGCTGCCTCCGCTGCTACCCTAGGTAATACATTTGGACCGTAATCAATTGCTACATTAAAAAGGTCCTCATTGTCACATTAGTTCTTTTAACAGTCAGCCTCATTCCATGTCTCCTGGTTCTTCATCCTTCCACCAATGGGAATAATTTATCTTTATCTATATCAATTACACAGTAATTTTAAATACCACTGTCAAGTCCCCCAAAACCTCTTCTGCGCGAAGGAGAAAAATGTTACATATAACTTAAGTCCTTTCACGGAAATTATTTTAGTAAATATCTCCTGCATCTTCTCTAAAAACTGTTCTTTTTAATGTGAAGTCAATTTGTTTTCAAAATCCCCATGGCTCGTATCCTTTCATATTGGACTTGCTCAAATGCCTTTAGTATAGGCATATCACCTGCTAAGGCCTTTTGGTTTAATGGGAACTTGGTGAAAAATTAATCATGACTGTGGGTCAGTCAAGCTTCATCTATACCATTGATGGTGTAAATAGAGCCTGACTGTATTGATCCCATATTCATTACTATTTACCTGCTGTACCAACATGCTGACTTTCATACATGAAAGCATCAAGATTCTTCTTTAAATCTTTGTGATGTTATAAACTCGTGTTTGCATATATAGCCTCCCCCCCCCCCTTTGCCATCAGTTTTCTGAATGGCCTCACTACCTCTTTTGTACCATTTATTTATTTGTGTAATATGATCATTTTGTGTCTTGCACTGTACTGCTGCTTCAAAAATGATAAATTTCAAGACATATGCTACTGATGATAAGCCCAATTCCAATTTCTGGTATTGATTGAAATGTTAACTTATGCTGTCTGTAGATGGTTCCCAAATTTTCATCTGCAACTTTTTCATTGCTGATGGTACTTCACAGGTACACAAGCAAATAGGAGGAGTAGGCTACTTGGCTCCTCAGACCTGACCTACCATTCAATATAATCATGGCTAATCTATCCCTGTCTACAACTACTCATCAGTGCTAGATCCCCATAGCAATCCTTTATGCAAATATATCAACCTACTCTTTGAATACTTGGAATAAGTTAATCTCTAAACCGCTCTACCTAATTAAGACTAGCCCCCTTATTTTGAAACTATTTCCCCTCAGTATTTCAGTATTCATTCCCCTACAATTTTACAAACACTGGGTTAGGGTTACCTGGGAAAGTCAGTTCTGTACAATAGCGTGAAAGCATTTTCATCAGGCGGTTGGGTGCATTGTCATTGAGAATTCACCAGGTGGCGCTCCGGGTCCGCGGTGACGGGAAGCAACGGTGCAAAGTGAATTCTTTGCTTTGGACGGCTCGTTACAAATTCGTTGCTGATCTTCAGCTCGATGTAAAATAACAAAGAGCCAAGTAATAGTGTTTTTTTTTGACAAATGCAAGCCCCACTTCGACGTGCTTACCTTCTTTTAACAGTTTCAATAATAACCAAAGCAGTCACCAATTCTGCGAGTTTCTGTTTCTAATTTATTGCAGGCCACGTTTATTTTAAACCATTACTTTCCAAATAAATACTCGAACTAACAAGAAAGGAGATTACGCAAAAACAAAGGCAGAATGAATAGTGAGATTTGATTAGGGCGAACAGTACATGGATATAACCCTCCCGCTTTGAAAAAGTTTTCACCAATACTCATTGTTTTCACTGATGGAAAATATTAAAAATATTGAATATGTACATTCATTGCCGAACACAACGAGAAAATCTGCAGATGCTGAAAATCCAGGCAACGTACACAAAATGCTGGAGGAACTCAGCAGGCCAGGCATCACCTGTGGACAAGCAGTTGACATTTTGGGCTGAGACCCTCAATCAGGACCTTCTGCAGTCAGATAGTTCACTACAGTTGGATTTCTAGAAGAGATTGAGCTGAGGAACAGCAAGGGCATCTCTGGGGCTCCCGCCAAATTTTATGCTGCACTATTTCAGTTGAATTATTGGTCGCTAGAATTGTGCAAAGTTGCTTAGCGTCTGAAAGTAATCTGAGACAAGAAAATATTAACTGTAAAGACGACACTGTGTTCTAAACACAAGTCTATCTTGACCTATTGTCAAAGTATAAGCATCGTTTAATGTAAATAGTTACGGTGTTGTTAGTCACGTTTCTTATGTACTTCAGGAGTACGTGTGACCAGCAAGGGGCCTTCCATTTGCAGCTTCGTCATTTTGGTGTTCAAGTAACGGGGAATGGTTCTTCTTCCCACACGCTTCTCTGCCGCCTCTACCCAGTGTTGTGTTCTTTATGTTTATATATACCCTGGGTTAACAATAATGAATCATATTCATGAAGAATTAGAACTGTGTTATTTACAGCAACAACACCAAACCATGTTTTTACCAAGCCATGTTCCAGATCATTCTATCATTTCTGCATGTTAAGAACTCTGTCCATTCATGTTCTGACACGTGATATCACCACATCTTCCTTTCCTTAAAAAGAAAAACAATTAGCAACATTGACCAGAACAAATGCATAATTTAACATGTTTCTATCAGTCTCTCTGGGGGTTTACAAACACGAGTAGACCTTCTCAGTGGTTCACACAGTTCTTGTGTTTTGTTGTTATTTTCATGTTTTGTCTGATCTGCATCAGTTAATTGAAACTCTGAATCTGGCTCTTTTTGAGGTCTTTGCGATTAACACTGTTCCTTCTGTTTGGACCATGTATGATCCGGGTTGTACTTCTTCAAGTACTGTAGCTTTCATTTTGTCTTGTATCCTCACTTCATCGCCTTGGTGCAGTTCAGGTATTGGAGGAGAACATCTATCAAAGTATGTTTTCTGCTTTGCTTTGTGTTCATCTTTCCATCTTTTCACTTGTTTACCTCCCTCTGTTCTCATCTACTGGCAGATTGGATCTCAAACGGCATCCCATCAAGAGCTGAGCAGGTGAAAATCCACATTCCAGTGGAGTACTACAATAGGCTGACAAAGTTTTATAAAAATCACCTCCTCTATCTTTTGCTTTGTGCATCAGTTTCTTAATAATTCCTACCGACTTCTCAACTAATCCATTCGACTGAGGGGAAAACAGACTAGATGTTGTATAAACAAAGCCCCATTCCTGAGCAAAATGTCTCATGCATTCACCATGGAATTGTGGACCATTGTCTGTGAAAACTTCATCAGGTACACCATGTCTGGAAAAAATTGATCTCATGCATGTAATTATATTCTCTGCTGTTGTTCTGCCCAAACCACACACTTCAGGATACAAGGAGTAGTAATCTGTAATTAATAGATAATCTTTGTTGTCAGATACAAACAGATCAACACCTACCTCTGATAAGGTCTCTGAGGACTAGGATGTGGATGCAGTGGCTCCTCAGGGTTGCTAGGTTGGTATTAAAGGCACATTGGACAAGAAGACACCAATTCTGAAATTTCTTGATTCATCCTGGGCCAAAACATCACTTCCCGTGCTCTTCTCTTACACTTTTCAATACCTAGGTGACCTTCATGAATTTTCCCAAGCATTTCTCTTTGGAGACTTTTAGGAATCACAATTCTGCTGCCTTTGTACAATATCCCATCCACAACAGAAAGTTCTGATCTGTGGTTCCAATATTCTTGTACTTCTGAGGTACAGTCATGCTTATTATCTGGCCATCCATCCATCACCACTTGTATTACATGACTGAGAATTCTGTCCTTCTCTGTCTCAAGATGCAGCAGTTCCAACTTTTCAGGAGCAACAGGTACAATCTCTATAATCATATCAACAAATGCCTGAACATCAACAGCGTCGCTGTGACTGTCTTTTGTTGTTGGATCCACAGCTCTGGAGAGTGTGTCAGCCATGTACATGAATCTTCCAGGTGTGTATGACACATTCAATGCATGTCTTTGCAATTTGATCATCATTCGCTGAATTTGCAAAGGACAATCGCTTAAAGGTGTGCTAAACAATGCAATCAGAGGCTTATGCTCAGTTTCAACATCAGTAGATTGCCCTGACACAAACTGATGAAATCTCTCACAAGCAAACATAATGCTGAGCAAGTATTTTTCAATTTGGCATACCTTGTTTCTGGATCAGATAATGAACGAGATGCATATGCCACTGGTAGCCATTCCTTATCATGTTTCTGGAGTAATACTGCCCCTAAGCCTGCTTGAGATGCATCACATGAGATTTTGATGGGTCTCTCAGCATCATAGAAGTTCAACACAGGTTCTTTGGTGAACACTTCCTTGAGACTTTGCCATGCCTTCTCCTGTTTATGGTTCCAGATCCATTCATTTTTCTTTTCTGTTAGCTGCCTCAATGGAGCAAGCTGTTCCGAAAGATTGGGTATGAATCTTCCCATGTAGTTGACCATTCCCATAAACCTTTGAACATCCTTTTTACATTGTGGTCTTGGCATGTTCTCAATAGCAGAAACCTTCACTGTATCAGGACGCACACCCTCATTGCTGATGACATTATCCACAAAGGTAAGTTCAGTCACTCCTAGCTGATATTTGTCATTATTCAACTTCAGGTTTGCTTTGTGTGTTGCCTCAAAGACTTGTCTGAATCTGGTGTCATGCTCTTGTTTAAATGATCCCCAAACAATAATATTGTCCATGGAAATATCTACGCTCTCAATGTGCTCATATAGCATGTGAATGGTTTTATGGTAGACTTCAGGAGCTGATGCAATTCCAAATGGAAGCCTAAGAAAATGGTACCTGACAAAAGGTGTGTTAAAGGTACACAACTTTGAACTTGGTTCATCTAGTTTAAGTTACCAGAATTACAGAGGATGCATCTAATTTACTAAAGTGCTTTGCATTAGCAAACTGTGACATCATTTCTTCACAAGTAGGCAATTTGAAATGCTCTCTTTTAATGGCTCGATTCAAGGCTCTTGGATCTAAGCAAATCCTCAGTTTTCTATTTTTCCTATCAACAATGACAAGCGAATTGACCCATTCAGTCAGTTCATCAATTTTTATGACTCCTAGCCGTTCCATTCTGACAAGCTCTGTTTTCAGTTGATCAGATAATGCAAAAGGTACTTTTCTACATGGATGTACTATGGGTGGCACTGTGTTGTCAGTTTTAATCGTGTGCTCTCCTGGAAGACAATCAAGCCCTTTGAACAAGTCCTCATACTCTTTCATCAAGTCACTGTATTCTGACTCTGTGTCACTGTCCAGGACTAATACCCTTTTTACCAAATTCAGTCTCTCACAGGCAGATAAACCCAGAAGTTGTCATGGTCTGGTCTGTGAAGTCCGTGTTCCGGCTCACGGTCTGGTCCATGTACTCCAGACTCTGGGTCTTCTGGCTGTCCCTTGTCTCATTTGGGTCTTAATCGTCAGCGCCTGATTCTCGTCTTGGGGCCAGGAATATAAGTGGCCCTGGGTTCGAGTGTAGGTCCCGGTTTGTTGTGTCAGTATCCTGTCCTTGTCTCTGTGGGGTTTGTCTTGTCAGTGGCATGTCCTTGCCTCTGTGTGGGTCCGTCCTGTTGGTATCCTGTCCTTGCCTCCGTTGGGTAAGTCAGGTTGTCATTGCGGTTACCCTGAGGCTGGACTGCTCCCTTCCTTTCCTCCGAAGCCCTGCCCTGCAACCCCTGCTTGGAGCCTCGCCTTGTTTGGAACTGTCTGTCTGTGTCCACGCCTTCGCTAGGTAGGTCCAGCTGTTTTGCCGCTACCTAGCATTAGGAACTGTCCTGTTGTGTTCAGTGTTCTGTGTAATGAGTCCCGGCCCTACGTCCTGTACCCAAGGACGGGTCCCGGCTCGGTGTTCCACATTCCTGTCTCTCCCTCGGCTCTGTTCTGCATTCCTGTTCTCCCTCAACCAAGGCTGTGTTCTCATCATGTCCATGTGCCTCGCCCAGCCCAGGAGTACCTTGCCCAGCCTGGTGCTGGGATTCCCTCGTCCTGTGCTGGAGTTCCCTTGTCCTGTCCAGGAGCCTCCCGTCCAGTCCTGATTCTCTCCTCATCCTATAACCACGTCTTGCCCTCGCCTGGTTCTGGAGTTCAAGCCCGAGTCAAGACCCAGGCTCTGGGTCCTTGTCCATTCTCTGGCTCGGAGTCCAAGCCCAGGCTCCTAGTTCCTAGTTCCATGTCCTGGTTCTGCTATCCTTGTCAAGTTCTAGCCCAGGCCCTGAATCCTTGTCTTGTCCGGGGCCTGTGCCACGTCCAGTGTCCTTTCTTCCCCTCTTCCCTTGCTTCCTTCTCATGCCTAGTCCTGTTCCTGGTAGTTCAGTGTCTGTGTCTTGCTTTTGGGTCCGCTCCCAACACCCACCTTATGACAGAATTGACTGTACACTTTTTTGGCACGACCACAAATGAAAGCGTGTGCACAATATTTTTGCCACACATGATCCTTTAAATGGAATGTCTGCACCTAAATACACAGTCACTTTTATATTAGTCTGATGTAACTTCGGTCTTGGCTTTAGTACATTGGACACAGATTCTGTAAGAACACTTACTTGTGCTCCAGTATCAAGTTTAAACAGAATATTGTTTTGATTCACTTGCAACGGAATAGTCTAGTCATTACTACTTTATTTTCACAAAGCACATCTATATAAAATTCCTCATGTTCATCTTCAAGCACAGCATTTACTTGTTTTATTTCCTTTCTACTTCTGCAACAGCATGAAAAATTATTACTCTTACCACAGTTGCTGCACAATTTCCCATATGCTGGACACTGTTTTGGCTGATGCTGCCGCCCACAGCGATCACATAGCTTTGTTCTCTCATATGATGTCTTGCTCTCTATTGGTTTTGTTATCATTTTATTATTTTTTTCTAATATGTTCACGCTTATTCACAGTGAATACGTTGCCATTCTCAGTGAAAAGCTCTTTAGCCTGTGACATCAGTTTCTGAAGCTTTGCAGAGGATCAAAGCTTTTTCCAAGTCTAAATTTTGTTTTCTAACAGTCTTTCTCTCAGACCATTATCCCGAATGCCACAAACACTTCTGTCTTTAATGAGACATTCTGTCAATTCTGCAAACTCGCATGTTTTGCTCCGGTGTCTCAATTCAGTAACATATTGATCAATTGTTTCACCAGCTCTCTGTGCACGTGTAAAAAAATTTATGCCTTTCATATGTCAAATTATGCTTTGGTATACAAAATGCTTCAAATTTGTCCATTATCAATTTTAGATTTAAATTATCTCTATTTTCAAAAGTAAAATGATTATTTGCCTCAATTGCATCATCACCTATTATGTGGAGTAGAAGCGCTGCTTTCGTTTTCTCTGGCATTTTATCAACTCCAATTGCTGATAAATATATTTCAAAATGCTTCTTGAATTTTTTCCAGTTTTCAGCTACGTTCCCAGTCAGCTGAAGTGTTGGTGGAGGTTGCAAACCTTCCATTTGTAAAAATATTAGCAACACCAAAACAGTTCCAACCCTTTTTTTCTTCGATTATCTTCGACTCTCCCATGTTCGGAAACGTATTATTCTTCCAGACCGACTTCTGACACCATGTTGTGTTCTTTATATTTATATGTACCATGGGTTAACAATAATGAATCATATTCTGGAAGAATTAGAACTTTTACTTTCAGCAACAAAACCACCACGTTTTTACCAAGCCATGTTCCAGATCATTCTATCATTTCTGTGCATGCTCAGAACTCTGTCCAATCACGTTCTGACATGTGATATCACCACACCCGGTACACCTCCCAACAAGGTCTAAGTCAACACAAAGTACACTGCAGATGCTGTGGTCAAATCAACATGTACAAACAAGCTGGAGGAACTCAACAGGTCAGGCAGCATCCGTGGAAATGAGCAGTCAACATTTCGGGCCGAGACCCTTCATCAGGACTGAAGAGGGAGGGGGCAGGGGCCCCATAAAAAAGGTGGGGGGAGGGTGGGAAGGAGAAGGCTGGTGGGTGTCAGGTGAAAAACCAATCAGAGGAAAGATCAAGGGGTGGCGGAGGGGAAGCAGGGAAGGGATAGGCAGGAGAGGTGAAGAAGGAATGAAAGGGGAAAGCTCTATGGGTAGCAGAAGAAGGCAGAATCATGAGAGAGGTGATAGGTAGCTGGAGTAGCAACACCTCATATACCGTCTGGGTAGTCTCCAGCCCCTTGGCATGAACATCGAATTCTCCAACTTCTGGTAATTCCCTCCCTCTCCCTTCCCCCATCCCACTTTCACTCTGCCTCCTCTTCCAGCTGCCTATCACCTCTCTCATGATTCTGTCTTCTTCTACTACACATAGCGCTTTCCCCTTACATTCCTTGTTCACCTCTCCTGCCTATCCCCTCCCTGATTCCCCTCCCCCACCCCTTGATCTTTCCCCTTATTGGTTTTTCACCTTCCCCCCACCAGCCTTCTCCTTCCCACCCTCCCCCCACCTTCTTTATAGGGTCCCTGCCCCCTCCCTCTTCAGTCCTGACGAAGGGTCTCAGCCTGAAACGTTGACTGCTCGCTTCCACGGATGCTGCCCGACCTGCTGAGTCCTCCAGCATGTTTGTATGTGTTGAAGGTCTAAGTCAAGATTTACAATGGAAAAAGACAGACATAAACTCTATGACCTTGGCTCAAAGGTTGGCTAAATCTGCAGATAACTGACTCCAGTACTACCACCATTTGAGTATATCATGTAGTGCTTCAGTAGAGTACTACAACACAAAAACAGGCCCTTAAGCACCCATTTACTCTGCGCAGACTACTTCCGTGTAGGTTCCATCTACCTGCACCCAGACCATATCCCTCCAGACCCCTCCCATCCATGTACTTACTGAAATTTCTCTTAAATATTATAATCGAATCACATCCTGTACTTCCACTGGCAGCTCCTTCCACACTCACACCAGTGAAGAAGTTCCCCCCTTAAATATTTCAGTTGAACTGATCAGCAGAAGGCTTCTCTCCAATGAATGTAAATTGAATTATTGATGCCTTGGCTATAGTTAACCTGCAGACCATGCTGTTAAAACAGATCATGTATTTGGTTTCATTCTTGTTGTTTGTGAGACCTTGGTACACACAAATTTGTGTTTACACATCAATGTTAGTCAAGGTCTTTAAGGTGATAGGGTGTAAGTTCAAATGACACGTGGGTGACAAGTATTTTACTGAGAGTGGTAAACTGCCAGGGTAATAATGCAGACAAGTATGATAGAAGAGTTTAAGAGCCTCTTAGATAGACACACGAATGTGTAGAAAATAGAGGGATATGGACATTGTGTAGGAAGAAAGGATTAGTTTACATGGGTATTTAATTACTCGTATAATATAATTTCAGCTGAAGGGCCTGTACCTGTACAGTACGCTTCTGTTCCACTATCAACTCTGCCCTCCATCACGTCTCCCGTATTTCACGCACGTCTGCCCTCACCCCATCCCCTCGCCAGCCCACCAGGGATAGAGTCCCCCTGGTCCTCACCTATCACCCTACCAGCCTACAGATCCAACGTATAATCCTCCGTAACTTCCGCCACCTCCTACGGGATCCCACCACCAGCCACATCTTCCCCTTCCCCCCACTGTCGGCTTTCCGCAGGGATCACTCCCTACGCGACTCCCTTGTCCATTCGTCCCCCCTCATCCCTCCCCACCGACCTCCCTCCAGGCACTTATCCCTGCAAACGGAAGAAGTGCTACACCTGCCCCCATACTTCTTCCCTCACCACCATCCTAGGCCCCAGACAGTCCTTTCAGGTGAGGCACCACATCACCTGTGAGTCAACTGGGGTGATATACTGTATCCGGTGCTCCTGATGTGGCCATTTATACATTGGGGAGACCCACCGCAGACTGGGATACCGTTTTGCCGAACACCGGCGCTCAGTCCTCCAGCAATGGCGGGATCTCCCTGGGGCCACACACTTCAATTCCACAGACCACTCCCACTCCGACATGTCTGTCCATGGCCTCCTCTACCGTCAAGATGAGGCCACACGCAGGTCGATGGAGCAATACCTTATCTCCCGCCTAGGTAGCCGGCATGAACATTCAACTCATAGACCTCCGTTGATACCCCTGCCCCCCTTACCCCATCCCTATCTATTATTTTAGTCTGGTTCTCTTTCTCTCTCTCTTTCCCCCCTCACTATAATCTCCCCCCAGCCCTACCTTTCTTTCTCTTTTATTTCCCATAATTCTCCACCTTTCCCCTAGCCCATTTCCCTTCAGCCTATCACTTCCCAGCTCCCTACTTTACCCCAACCCCAATTCTTATCCCCCGTTGTCCATCCCATGTTACTTCACTCCTGATGAAGGGTTTCAGCCCGAAACGTCATCACTACCTCCTCCCATAGATGCTGTCTGGCCTGCTGAGTTCTGCCAGCATTTTGTCTTTTTACTCTTCTGTGTTCTTTTTTTTCTCGTTGGCTTTAACTGGCTATCTTAAAGTAAGTTTCATCTCTTAACATGATACCTAAACTGGTGAATCTCAGGTGCTGATGACAGGGTGTACAGGAGTGAGATATGCCAACTAGTGGAGTGGTGCCGTAGCAACAACCTGGCACTCAACATCAGTAAGATGAAAGAGCTGATTGTGGACTTCAGGAAGGGTAAGACAAAGGAGCACATACCGATCCTCAGAGGGATCAGAAGTGGAGAGAGTGAGCAGTTTCAAGTTCCTGGGTGTCAAGATCTCTGAGGATCTAACCTGGTCCCAACATATTGATGTAGTCATAAAGAAGGCAAGACAGCAACTATACTTCATTAGGAGTTTGAAGAGATTTGATATGTCAACAAATACACTCAAAAACTTCTATTGTTGTACCATGGAGTGCATTCTGACAGGCTGCATCACTGTCTGGTATGGAGGGGGGCTACTGCACAGGACTGAAAGAAGCTGCAGAAGGTTGTAAATCTAGTCAGCTCCATCTTGGGCACTAGCCTACAAAGTACCCAGGACATCTTCAGTGAGTGGTGTCTCAGAAAGGCAGTTTCCATTATTTCAGAACTCCAGCACCCAGGGCATGCCCTTTTCTCACTGTTACCATCAGGTAGGAGGTACTGAAGCCTGAAGATACACACTCAATGATTCAGGAACAGCTTCTCCCCTCTGCCATCCAATTCCTAAATAGACATTGAACCCTTGGACACTACCTCACTTTTTAAATATACATAATTTCTATTTTTTGCTCAATTTTAATCTATTCAATATACATATACTGTGATCTATTTATTTATTTATTATTTTATTTTTTTTCTTCTATAATATGTGTTGCATTGAACTGCTGCTGCTAAGTGAACAAATCTCACGACACATGCTGGTGATAATAAACCTGAATTTGATTTAGATTCTGATTCTAAACTTTTGCTTGAGAATGTATTTGTGAAAAGTGTTGGAAGGATTTAATTTGGTTCAGTTAAACAATGAAGAAAAAGCAATGATAAAACTGTAAGATATAGGAACAGAATTAGGCCATTTGGCCCATCAAGTTTACTCCACCATTTCATCATGGCTGATCCAATTTTCCTCTCAGCCCCAGTCTCCTGCCTTCTCCCTGTGTCCCTTCATGCCCTGAACAATCAAGAATCCATCTACCTCTGCCTTAAATATACATACAAACTCAGCCTCTGTAGCTGCCTGTGCCAACGAATTCCACAGATTTACCACTCTCTGGTTAATAAGACCACAGATTTACCACTCTCCTCCTCATGGAGGGGGTATGGAGCTGGGGGGAGATGGAGGGGGTACGGAGCTGGGGGAAGATGGAGGGGGTAAGGAGCTGGGGGAGGTGGGGAGGTATGGAGCTGGGGGGAGATGGAGGGTGTACGGAGCTGGGGAGAGATGGAAGGTGTACGGAGCTGGGGCATGGTGGAGGGGGTACAGAGTTGGGGGGAGGTGGAGGGGTACGGAGTTGCGGGGGAGATGGAGGGGTATGGAGCTGGGGGGAGATGGAGGGATACGGAGCTGGGGGGGTGGAGGGGTACAGAGCTGGGGGGAGCAGTAAAATGTAAGAAAAGCCCACTTTATCTGCTATTTTAATTTTTTGGATCCAAGCTACACTATATATGCATACATATTGGGATACACGCTATAACATAAACTCATATTTGTATGCTTCTCTGACTAGACAATGGTGATGTTGTGGCATCATTGATGATAGATTATGATATACGATGTGTAGCAGCACCTGTTCTACCTCTGCAATGAGTATCTAGGCAATACCTTCCAGATTAAATGTTAAGTAATTCAAGGGAGGAAAGTAGTTGATTCCTAATTGTAAAATATAATTCATTGTGATGAATGAGCTCGATATTAGCAAAAAAAATTACAGTTTTGCAACGGACCAAGGATTTATTTTTAGTGTGGTCACCTGGTCCAGAGGAGCTGTACCCAGGTTGTTGGGTGGAGTTGGGGATGATCTTATAGAAGCTTTGGCAATGATCTTCCACACTTTTCTGTAGATTCAGGGGTACTGACTGAGGACTAAAAAGTTGCAAAGGTTATTATTATGGTGATAAATCTTGTAACAACAGACCAGTGTGTTTGAATTTACCGATGGGGAAATAAGACATAATAAACTTAGACATTATTAGAATTCACTTGAGAAGGCAGGTGTATGGGGTTATGTGGGACCTGTGATCAGCCAAGATGGAATGGTGGAGCAGACTCGATGGGCTGAATGGCCTAATCCTGCTCCCATGTCCTATGGTCTTATTAAGCATAGATTGGTTAGAGAAGGCCACAAATACTATGGATTTTGTGTGTTTTTTCCTTAAGCAAACAGTTCAAACCATCTGGCAGAATGCTTCATTACCATATCTGACCAATAAGCACCAAGACCTCACTTGGCTGGTGGTTGAGTGGGGCTCTTCCTGTTCAGGCGATATACCAGCCCCAAATGTACGCTGTCCTCGGGACGGCTGTGGTGGGGAAGAGATAGTCACTCACCTGTTTGCAGAGTGCAGATTTGCTAAGAGGTTGTGGAGAAGCATGCAAGGGTCTGTGTCCTGGTTTATCCCCTGCAGCTGTGTGTCAGCGGACTCTTTGGTAACAGGCTGTTGCTGGGGACTCACACACCGAATCAGGCATCAAGTGATGCTGGAAGGTCATCAGCTCTGTAGCTCAAAGACACCATTTGATCTGCCCAAAACTTGTTGGTCTTTCAGCACAGCGAGGTGTCTGTAAGGGAATGGTGCTGACTGGCACAGTCCAGGCTGCAGGAGTACGTGCTGAGGGACGCACTGAAGCTCACTGCAGCCAATGTTAAGACTCTGTGGAGTTGGGTGGCAAAGCGCCTCAAACAATGAAAGGGGTATCATTGCAAGGAGCCATGTGTGGCAATAGCTTGTTTGTGTTTTTATAAAAAATTACACTACTGAATGCAAAAGTTTTTTTGCATTGTTTCTTCCTTCGTTTATACTCTCAGTGGCTACTTTATTAGATCTCTCCTGTACCTAATAAAGTGGTCATTTATTGTTCGTGGTCTTCTGCTGCTGTAGCCCATCTGCAGTACATCAAGGTTCGACACATTGTGCATTCAGTGATGTTCTTCTGCACACCACTGTTATAATGCATGGTTATTTGAGTTACTGTCACCTTCCTGTTAGTTTGAACCAGTCTGGCTATTCTTATCTGACCTCTTTCCTTAACAAGGTGTTTTTGCCCACAGAAATGCCGCTCACTAGATGGTGTTTTATTTATCACACCATTCTCTGTAAACTCTAGAGACTGTTGTGTGTGAAAATCCTAGTTCCTGAAATACTCAGACCACCCCATCTGTCACCACAGTCAAAGCCACTTAGATCACATTTCTTTCCCCATCGTGATGTTTGGTCTGAACAACAACTGAATCTCTTGACCATGTCTGCATGCTTTTATGTATTGAATTATTGCCACATGATTGGCTGATTAGATATTTACAATTACAAGCAGGTGTACAGGCATACCTAATAAAGTGGCCACTGAGTGTATGTGTTTTATATTATGAACAAAGTCTATTTTTAAAATAAAAAATAGATCTGTTAAAGGCAAATTGTGCCTTAATTGATGGAGTTTCTTGACAAGGTGACAGAATGATTTTGAGGAAAGTGAAGTTCAAGTCTGATCAGAATCAGATTTATCATTGAAATATGATGAAATTTGTTGTTTTGAGGTAGCAGTAAAGTGCAAAGACATAAAGTTACTTTAAATTTCAAAATAAATAGCGCAAAAGCAAATAAATAATGGCACTTCCATTGACTTGCTACTTGATGAGGTGCAAAATAGGATAGTCAGCAAAACTGAAGGTTGTAGATGCAACAAGCTGTGGAGGGTTGTACGCTCAGTTAGCACAACCCTCAACGGCATCGAGAATATCTTCAAGAGGCGGTGCCTCAAAAAAAAGCAACATCCATCATTGAAGATCCTCACCATTTAGAACGTGCCCTCTTCGTTTTACTACCACTGAGGAGGAGCTACAGGACACACACTCAACAGCTCCTTCCCCTCCCCCATTAGATTTGTAAATGGTCCATGATCCCACGAACACCATTTCCACTATTTTTTGTAACATGTAGTGATTTTTTAATTTATTTCACTACTGCTACTGCAAAACAATAAAATTTCACTACCTATGTCAGTGATAATAAAGCTGATTCTGATAAAAAGGATTGCAGCATTTGTGGTTAGAAAACTGGTAAAAAGCAAGTGGTAATAGTGAAAGGTTGTTTTATGGCGAGGAAGGAAATATATAGTGCATGTCCCCAAGGATTGATTCCACTAGGTTATTGACTTGGACTTCAGTGTACAAAATACAATTTCCAGATGTGCAAATGACCATGAAATGGAGGTGGGCATTAATAGACATGGTGTATAAGAACAGACTACCTAAGGTGGCAGAGCAAGTTAAGAAGGTTATTAAAAAGGCAAATAGAATGCTAAGCTTCATGAACTGAGGTTCAGAATGCAGGAACAAGGGCATAATGATAACCCTTTACAAAGCACTAGATCAGCCCGTTGCAGCACTGCATCCAGTTCAAGAAAGGTGTGAAGAACTCAGAGAAGTTGGAGCAAAGATTCACTAAAATAATTCCAAGTGGGCAGGACTGTAGTTGTCTGTACTGGAGAATATAGGGTTGTTCTTCAAAAAGAGGATATGTGGAGCTATATTTAGTTATTTAAAAGCATAATGGATCCAGTACAGGTTGAAAGAAACTGTGCCCATTGGCTGAAGAGTCAACTTGGGAATGTAGTGTAAAGGTGATTGACAAAGGAACCATAACTAAGATGGCTTACTAATTTTTATGCAGAGAATAATAACGCAATGCTATTACAGCTTGAGACATTCTGGAGTTTGGAGTTCAATTCTGGTGCTATCTGTAAGGAGTTTGTACGTTCTTCCCGTGACTGTCTGGGTTTCCTCCGGGTGCTCCAGTTTCCTCGCGCGGTCCAGAGATGTAATGATTAGTAGGTTAATTAGTCTTTGTAAATTGTCCTGTGATTAGGCTAGTGTTAATTGGGCATGTTGCTGGGTGGTGTGCCCCGCTGGGCCAGAAAGGCTATTCTGTGCTGTATCTCGAAATAAATCAATAAAGTAATTAGAATCTGGAAAGCACTGAAGGGAATGGGAGCAGATTTAATGGTGGCATTCAATAGTGTGTTGGATAAGTATCTGAAACAAAAGGTTTTACACAGCTATATGGAGAAGGAGGGGAGTGTGAAAAGTTTCATTGCTCTTAGCACCAGTACAGACTTGATAGACTGAATGGCCCCCTTCCCTGCTTTAACTGTTTCATGATTCTGTGAAACCAAGCCTTCTGGTTTCCTGGGGTTGGAGTGTCCTTTATCACCGCTGGCAATGAACAACATTTAATTCAATGTTCTCTTCTCATGTCATGCCCTCTTCTCGCTGCTGCCATCAGGTTGAAGATACAAGGGCCTCAGGACTCACACCACCAAGTACTTGAACAGTTACTGCCCCTCAACCATCAGACTCTTGAACAAAAGAGGGTAACTATGCTCACTTGCCCATCATTGAGGTCTATCCACAACCAATGATCTCACTTTAAGGACTCGATCTTGTTATCTAATATCCTCATTACTTATTGCTATTTATTTATATTTGCATCTGCAGTTTGTTGTCTTTTGCACTCTGGCTGATCTTCCATAGATCCTGTTATAGTTACTATTCTATAGATTTACTGAGTATGCCCACTGGACAATGAACCTTAGGGTTGTACATGGTGACATAGATGCACTTTACTTAGATAATAAAAGTTACTTTGAACTTCGAAATTATTTTTGAAAACTTTGAGTAATTTTTAAATGTTTTAAGTTAAAACTGCAGGTAACAGCACCTGGAATGGCTCTCTTTTGATTTGCAGACCCATAATGGAGTCAAAACAGTAAGTCCAAATACAGGATCTGAGATCCAGTGTACAAGATACATATAGACCATGAATCAAACCAAGTCAGGGGGCCTAATCTCCTGGCTTTGATTGCTTGTGTCTATCCTAAATTGTAACAGTCCAAACCTCACAAGTTGTGACAACTTGTTTCCGGCTAAAATGACAGCAAGAAAAACAGAAAATTTTGGAAGAACTCAGTGGGATGGGCAGAGTCTGAGGAGAGGGAAACATTCTTAACTTTTCAGGTCCAAGATCTTTCGTCAGGACTTCAAAATAAGAGGGAAAGAAAGGTGGAGGTGACACTAGGGAATGTCTGTGACAAGGTGGGGAGAGGAGAGATTGGTGGAGGTGCTGGCTGAAAGGATAGTGAAAAAATGTCTGACAGAGGTGTAAATAGAAGATGGTGATTGAACCCTGAAGTTATCAGCAGAGGAGAGGATAATTGTGAATCTTGGAGATGTGAAAAGGCTGAAGAAATGAGGTTGCTAAGTTTAATGGAGATATCAAATCGACATTGCCGATGCTGGAATCTGTAGCAACAAACAATCCGCTGGAGGAACTCAGCAGGTCAAGCAACATCTCTGGAAGGAAAGGAATCGATGCAGGGTTTTGACCCAAAATGTCAACTGTGCTTTTTTCCCTCACCCCACCTCCCCCACAGATGTTGCGATCCATTGAATTCTTCCAGTTCTCCAGTTTCTGGATCAGAAAGCTTGTGGACGACCCTGAGATTAAGGGTGTAGAGGACAGCGAGCAAGGCTATCAAAGCTCGCAGTGGGATATGGACCAACCGAAGAAATGGGCTGGAAAATGGCAGGTGGAATTCAATGCAGGCGTGTGTGAAGTGTTGCACTTGAGGAGGACCAACCAGAGTAGATCTTACACAGGTAGGGCACTAAGGAGTGTGGGAGAACAAAGTGATCTGGGAATACAGATCCATAATTCATTGAAAGTGGCATCACAGGTGGCATCGGGTCATAAAGAGTGTTTTTGACACATTGGCCTTCATAAATTGAAGTACTGAGTACAGGAGTTGGGATGTTATTTTGAAATTGCATAACATCTTAGTGTAAGGCCTAATTTGGAGTATTGTGTGCAGTTTTGGTCACCTACCTACACAAAAGATGTAAATAAGATTGAAAGAGTACAGAAAAAATTTATAAAGATGTTGCCACGACTTTATTCCAGAAGTGTAGGAGAATGAGGGGAGATTTGATAGAGGTATAGAAAATTATGAGGGGTATAGATAGCATAAATGCAAGCAGGTTTTTTCCACTGAAGCTGAGTGAGATAGGAATTAGAGATCATAGGGTAAGGGTGAAAGGTGAAATGTTTAACAGGGAACTTCTTCGCTCAGAGGGCAGTGAGAGTGTGAAACGAGCTGCCAGAGAACGTGGTGGATGCGGATTCTATCTCAACATTTGGGAGAAATTTGGATAGGTACGTACATGGATGGGAGGGGATGGAGAGCTATGTTCAAGGTGCAAGTCGATGGGACTAGGCAGGATAACATTTTGGCATGGGCTAGATGGGCCGAAGGGCCTATTTCTGTGCTGTAGTGTATGATGACTCCAAGAATCTATGACTCAGATTATCCTTCTGAGAATAGGTTGAGTGAACTTGGCCTTTTCTCTGTGGAGCGACGGAGAATGAGAGGTGACCTGATAGAGGTGTATAAGATGATAAGAGGCATTGATCATGTGGATAGTTAGAGGCTTTTTCCCAGGGCTGAAATAGCTGCCACAAGAGGGCACAGGTTTATGGTGCTTGGAAGCATGTACAGAGGAAATATCAGGGGTACGTTTTTTACGCAGAGCGTGGTGAGTGCGTGGAATGGGCTGCCGGCAATGATGGTGGAGGCAGATATGATAGGGACTTTTAAGAGACTCCTGGAAAGGTACATGGAGCTTAGAAAAATAGAGTGCTATGGGTAACCCTAGGTAATATCTAAGGTGAGGACATGTTCGGCACAGCTTTGTAGGCCTAAGGACCTGTATTGTGCTGTAGGTTTTCAATGTTTCTATCTGTTGCTGGATTCTAGAAAACTATAATCTGTCAATCCTGCTTCTCAAATTTACTTTTGGCTTTGAAAAATGTGGGGGACCAAAGGTAGAGCAGTCAGAGTGGGAGTGAGATGGAGTGACAGTTAACTGGAAGCTGAGGGCTGAATGGTGGGATTCCTTAGAGCAGCAAAACCTAATCTACACTTTGTTTCTCTACGTGATGAGTGCATGCAGTATACCAGATTGATAGAACTTCACATCAGTCACTGTGACAATAACTTTATCTCTTTTGGGAAACCATTCTTACAAATGCAAAACACAGTATCACATATTGCTTTGAAATCCACCTGGCTCCCTTGTGTGTGATGACAAGGTGCTGAAATAGTAAACGTGATTTTCCCCCCCCATTTTTACCACTCTTCCACGGAGAGGAGGATGCCCCTTTTACATGCAACATACCTCTTGATCTTACACCATCAACTGCAAGTCTGGGAAGATAGTGGGTGGGAAGAATGGAAATAATTGAAGAGCAAATGGGAAACATCCATTTATTTCTTCATTTAATTCAACAGAAGGGATTTTCCTTTGAGTATTTTTACTCATCTGCTACTTTCCAAGCACCATTAGCTGTTTTCTGTATGTTACTAGATACACAGCTACACATCAAGCAACTCCTGAACCCAGTCAAACTTTATTTATCTGTCAGCTTTCAAATAATTTGTCAATTTTCAAATGATTTTTGAATAAATAAAGGTAGCATAGCGGGTAGTGTAATGCTTTACAGTGCCAGTGATCACTGTTGGGGTTCAATTCCTGCTGCTGTCTGTATGTTCTTCCTGTATCTGTGTGGGTTTCCTCCAGGTGCCCATGTTTCCTCCCACATTCCAAAGACGTATAAATTGTGGGCATTCTGTGTTGGTGCCAGAAGCATGGTGACACTTGTATATTCCCAGCACATCCTTGGATTGTATTGATCATTGACGCAAAAACAACATATTTCACTGTTGTTTTGATGTTTCAATGTACATGTGACATATAAAAAGCTCATGATCCATATTAGCACAATCATAAGTAAGGCTTTTCTTTTTTTCACTATTAAAGCTCCATGCTGAAAACCTTGCAGAAGTTATCTATTTGTTCATTTCGCTTTGAGAATGTCACACACAGCTTTCAAAGTGCTCATGCAGGTATGGATTAATCCCATTTCTTGGTGGGATGCGCCAGGTAATGGAACGTGATGGTGATGGAGGAGACCATCTGTGAAAAGTGGGCAAAAAAACAGAAGTACTCACAGTTACACAAAGGGAAATGAAGGCTGTATTGAAGATGTTGAATCATAATCTAATATATTAATATTACTGATTTTAATTTCCTTATTAAAATTAAAAGTTGAAGCAGCTTGACTGAAATATTTTAATATCCGTGAATACCAAATTTTGTGGAACACTTAAATCCCAAACTTAATCAAAAATAACTCCCCCCCCAAAAAAAACTCAAGCTCCAATCACAAAATATATTAACAAACAAAAAATAAGCTAGTTATCTTCAAAATATTCAGACTGTTGACCTCCACCCTTCAACCCACCCCACCACCACGTATCACCTAGTGTCACTTTATGTGCACACTATCAGTCTATGTATAAAATAGTTGCTTGTACATTCTGTTTTATAGAATTGCTTTGAAATTTACAGTACATTTTTGTTTGTTTTTTTTCAATTTTATGCTTACTATGTTTTTTTTGTGCTGCATTGGATCTGGAGTAGCAACCATTTCATTCTCCTTTATATTCACGTACCGAAGATTAACAATAAACAATCTTGAATCTTAAACCGATGAGAAAGGATAGTTTGCCGATCAACGGTTTCAACCTTCTTTTGGCTTTAGCTGAGATTACTCATTAAACATTAACACTACCTCACACAGGAATAGACTGCTCAACCTTATGCATTTTGCCAAGGGTTGTCTGCTGCAAGTTGGAGCTCACTATCGTGTAATATTAATAGCGGGGCAGCACCTACAGTAAGAACAGGAGACTTGTAAACATTTCTCAGCACAATCAGCACTGTTGTGTTCATATCTATTTTCAGCACATCAGCTGTTATTCTGTCAGGGTTGATTATATCACAAAACTTTGATTTATTTACAACTTGAAATACTGAAAGTTTATGACTCAGATCTAAATTTCACAGATGTCCTAACTTGTCCCAAAGAGATAATGGGAGTAAAGTGGCTAAACTTAAGTGCAGCTCAAAGGAACAAAATTTGCCTAATAGGAACATTTAGTTGGAACTTGAAATGGATGATGGGTTAGTGAACTAAAATGAAATTTTAAGCTTAGTAAAGTTTATAAGCAAGCCTAAAAATATTAGTAAAAAACATAAAACTTTAAATAGAGAATATAAAAGGCGCATGTGGAAAACAAAGAGAAGGCAGCGAACTGGCAGCTATGGCATTCTGAGACTTAATTCCATTGGTCTCCTGACCATCATTCCACCTCCATTCAATCCTGAACAACATTACGTGCTCAGTAGCATCTATCCAACATCTCTGGGTCCTATCCAACATTCCCTTGCCAACCAATGCCACTAAAAATAGACGAATGAGCCTTTTGTGTTGTTGTTGTTGCTATATGAAAACTGTGGTATCTACTTATGTATTAACCACTACATTTTAAAGTCTTCCAAAATTAACTGCCTGAATTCATCTCATGCCTTTTACACACAAAAGAAATCAAGTCTCTTGTGAGGACATAATCATACAATAATTAAATGCAGAATCATGGAAGGATATTGGATGGGGTTAGGAATCTGACCATGCCTTTGGGTGAAACTCCTCTGTGCACGTGAGACAGAGATAGGAACTGAGGACAGGTTCCTGGAGGGTTTCATGTGTTATTCTTTGGTTGGGAAGAAAGGCCATTGCAGGAGGTTCTCTGGCAAAGCTCAGAAGGATAATTTGAAATATCAAGCCCTTATGCTTATCTATCTCTCTGACCTCCTCAAAACCTCCAAGATATCTGAGCTCCTCTAATTCTGGCATGTGTGCATTTCTGATGTTAATCATAATCAGATTTACTATCACTGACTTATATAAAGTGAAATTTATTGTTTTCAGCACAAAGCAAATATATAAAATTACTATAAATCGCAAAATAAATGAATAGTGCAAAATAAAGGAATAACGAGGTAATGTTCATGGATTCATGGTCTGTTCAGAAATCTGATGGCGAAGGGAAAGAGGAGTTTCTAAAGCATTGAATATGGTTATCGAGCTCTCGTGCCTCCTTCCTGTTGGTAGTAACAAGAAGGGGCCATATCCTGGACAGTTAGGGTCTTTAGTGTTAGATGGCACCTTCTTAACCCACATCTTCTTGAACAGCACACACAAAATGTTGGAGGAAAGGAATAAGGAGTTGACGTTTCAGGGCAAGACCCTTCATCATGACTGTAAAGGGAGGGGGAAGAAGCCAGAATAAGAAGGTGGGGAGAGGGGAAGGAGTACAAGCAGAATGTGATAGGTGAGGCCAGGTGAGAGGGAAGGTAGATGGATGGGTGAGATGCTTCTTGAAGGTGTCCTCCATGGTTGAAAGTGTTGTGTCTGTGATGGAACTAACTGAGTCTCCAACCCTCAGTAATCTCTTGTGATCTTGTGCATTGGAGCCTCCTTACCAGGCTGTGATACAGCCAGTCCGTTTGCCCACCACAGTACATCTATATAAATTTACAAAAGTCTTTGGTGACATACCAAATCTCCTTAAGCTTCTAACAAAGTAAAGCCATTTCCATGTCATCTTCATGATTGTGATAATGTGTTGAGCCCATGACAGATTAACCAAGATGTTGATGTCCAAGAACTTGAAGTTGCTCCCCCTTTCCACTACTAACTCCTCAACGAGGAGTGGTTCTCTCAACTGCCTCCAATTCTATGAATTCTTTTCTTAGGTAAGGGGACCAAAGCTGTGCACAGCAATCCCTGTGTGGCCTCACCAACACCCTGTACAATTGTAACAGAACTTCCTATTTCTAAACTCCAACTGTTTTGTGCCAAACTCTTCACCCAGAGGGTGGTCAGTATGTGGAAGGATACACCAGATGAAGTGTTTGAGGCAGGCACAATAATAACATTTAAAAGACACTTGAACAGCTATGTATGTAGATAGGAAAGGTTAGAGAGATATGGACCAAATGTGGCAAATGGGACTAGCATGGATGGGCATCTTGATCAGTGTGATGAGTTGGGCTGTATTACTCTATGACTAAATTATTTTAAAAATTGGGCATTCTTGAGATAAAATTCGCTCTGGAAATGCTGGATCTGGAGATGTTGAGTTAAAGGGACGTGTTATTTTTTTTATTCCCTCATCAGGAGAATGATTTTCGTCAGGAGAAGCAGAGAGCCTCTTCAAACATTTCCATTTTCATATTAAGGTTCACCAAAATAGTTGCAAACAGGTTAAAATTGTGCTCTTACCCAGAAAATATTTTCTTATGAGCCACCGATTATAAAACAATGCGTTGGCGGCAATGCTGCCTAACTAATCTAAAGCGAAACTGTCAGTGCATTCCCATAGCTCGTTATCCAAATAAATACATGTTTTGCCAGAGGCTCAATTTGAATAAACCTGTCAGATTTGGAAAGGGCCAGTTTGGAAAGACGATTGTGTGGGACACTGTTGACGTCAGGAAGTGGGTGGCCACTTTAAAAAATGTCTTTCTAGGTGTTGGTCGGGGTTAAGGCGACGTCAGGCTGAATGTGTATCAATTGCCTCTGGTGTGAGCGAGTTACTCGGAGAAATCCCGAGGATGTGGGAGGTTCTCGGATGCGTCAGTTCTTATTGATAGTAGCAGAGGGTGCTGTACACACTGTCTTATGGCAAACCGAATTCATAGAGCCTTCTTCACTGAACCTCCGCTACTAGAACCGCAATAGGTCCTTTGCAACAGGACAAAGGTAATGTGCAGCCACCTGTGTATTTGCACACCGGTTTCTCTCTATTCTCGTTTAGATCTGCTGATTCACTTAAATCAACTATTTTTAAAACAAATATTTAAAGTGTTCAGTCTTAATGTTAAACGCCTGTCAATTAGTTGCGTGCGTACCGTGTCTTTTCTGACTTTGCATTCTGTGTGAAAATGCAGTTCGCAAATGTGTATAGGTCGCCACAGCGTTAATGTGAGATTCAGGCAGGAGAAGTGAAGTTTATTGTGGACGCTTTTACTGATGGACCTTACATTATTCCAGGTCTTACGGTGGTTCACCCATGAGTCTCTGTTTTTATATTGTCACGTAAAACCATCTGGGTTATAATATGGTCTAAAACTAACCTTTGATCTGGATATCGCGACGCATTTCCAAAGTTCGTGAGTATACTAGCTAGCATGATCCAAATTAAAAATGTTTGTTAATTAACAAAGCAAATATAGTTTTGAGCACTTTCATTAATGTCAGTTCGACCTTTATAATATCCATTTGATGTTTTAAGTGTTAACCAGATCTGTTAATGTTTATGGGTAGCAATTTGCTTTAGCCTTACCTGAAGTACAGCTGTATAAGTATTATCCACAGACACTGGCGCGCACGCACATTCGCGATCCATTTAAATTAATGTAACTCTCATGCGTGCTGCTAGTATGTAATTGGCGTGACGCTAGGACCCAGAAGGAACCCCGAAAGCCTGAGTGCGGGCAGAGCACTTTGGATTGATGTGTTAATTTCGTGTTTGGTTTGGTTTGCTCTGACCCTAATAGGTTTTAGCTGAGTATAATTGGAAAATGCATGATTAGTAAATAAACAGCGATCAAGGGCGTTTTATGCTTAAAAACGCCAGCAATCTAACTAAATCCTGCTCAGTACTGAATGACAAACATAAAAGCGGCAGGGACGCAGACTAATGAAATGAAGATTTGTTTTGAGCTTTTAAATATATTGATTGAATTTCGCTGTAGGGGTTTGCATTATTATTCTCCAATAAACCCAGTTTTCTTAAGATGCACATAGATCAAATGTATATTGGGAGAGTAATAATGATTTCATTTTGAATGACAATTACATTTTAAATGACATTTCAATTTCGAAATACATGATCAAAGGCTCTTGGGCAGTTTGCATGTGATATAAATAAGGAATTCTACTTGTGTGTATTCACCAGCCTGTTTCAGTAAAGGTATGGTAGGATGCAACCAGGACATTGTAAAAATGTTAATGTATTGTTTGTCTGATGTACAGGTCTTGGTCAAGCAGCATCCAGCGAACTGAAAACCAGCTTTGAAGAAGGTGCTGCCAACCAACACCCAAGAAATAAAAGACATCGGCAATTGAGATTTGGCATACATTTTAAAGGGAGGCTGTGTCAACAATGGGAAATCAACTTTCTGAGCTGACGCCCGGTGGTACCTTCTTGCCGCCTTTCCAGTCCCTCCACGTTGTGGTGATTGGATTAGATTCCGCAGGAAAGACAACGCTATTGTACAGACTGAAATTAAAGGAGTTTGTCAACACAATTCCAACCAAAGGGTTTAATACTGAAAAGGTCAAGGTACCAATTGGGAACTCCAGGTCCATCACATTCCAGGTCTGGGATGTTGGTGGCCAGGAGAAGCTGAGGCCTCTGTGGAAGTCCTACACCAGGCGTACAGATGGCATTGTCTTTGTGATAGATTCCTCTGAGCTGGAGAGGATGGAGGAGGCCAAGGCTGAGCTCCACAAAATCTCCAGGAGTTCAGAAAATCAAGGAGTGCCTGTCCTAATTTTTGCCAATAAGCAAGATTTGCCTGGGGCGGCCTCAGTTGCTGAGATGGAGAAGTCTCTGGGCTTAAATGATCTGGGAACTTCCACTCTGCACCACATCCAGAGCTCCAGTGCTATGAACGGCCAGGGATTGCAACAAGGACTAGAGAGGTTATACGAAATGATTGTCAAACGGAAAAAGATGCTCAGGCACCAGAAGAGAAAAAGATGAACATTTCTATAACCAACTAAGACCTGAATCTGTGCTCTTAGAATAGTTTTTTTTTAATGGAGGTTCAAAGAAGAGAATCAAAGTGGTCAAAAGCACACAACTTGCTTAGATTATATTTTACAGGTTTTTGAATAGCCAAATTCCTTTTTTCCCACTTTATGTTCTGCCCAGATATTGTGTAGTATGTACTACAGCAACAGGACACAGATTCAGTAATCCAAATGCCAATCTGCGCAATGGATTGTACTACATCAAAGACAAGTGTCAAACTAGGAGAGGAGGGACTATTTAGTGATATAAGGCACCCGTTGCCTTTAAACAGCATTGATTCGTGGCATTTTGCATTTGCTTGGAAACTATTTGTGAATTGATAGTTATAGCAAAGGCCCTCAGTGTTTTGGAGTCTTTTGATTTGTATTTGCAGATGTGTTCCTGTTACGATTGATTGTACCAGGCTAACCCCTCTTCACATAAACTGACAGAAACAACTCTAAGAATTGCCAGGAAAAAGTGGTCAATGGAGACAGAACTAAAGTTGTCTCTACCTCTCTCTAGCCATCCCCTTATTTGAAAGCCTTAATAATTTTGTTCCTGTAGAGCTGAACAGAATGTTCTGATATTCACTACAGCTTTTTTGCCAATAAAGGGCTAGAAACCCCCATAAGTCTTTCTTGACAAATAATGTCAAGGACATTTTTTTTGTTGAAAGCTGCAAAAGACAGCAAACTGAAACTCCTCTACAGAGCTAACAAGTTGACTGAGGGAGGTGTTGTGTGGATTGTTTTTGTAGCTATCATTCAGCTACACATTCTAAGCGTGTGGGACTACCAAAAGCAGTATTTCATTAAATGTGTAGTAATCTTTAGTGTTCCACTGAAGGGAAATATTTCCCCTCTGACACCTGGATGTGTCAAGGCCAAATGATGTGAGGCGACTGCAAACGTACTTCTATTCATCCAGCTGTAGTGAAACGGTTGTGGTGCAAAGCCTCATCTTTAGTAGTGCTAGGATGGAAGAAGTCTTTGATGTTGGGTGTGTCTCGCCTTCACAATCTGATCTCTGCTGGTCCAAGTGAGTGCAGAGTTTCTTTGAAGCCTGATAATAATGGGGTTGGTTGGGCTGCACAGCCAGCAGTAAAACTCATAGTCATGTTGTAATTCACTTGGTACCTGGTTTAAAGTCAATGTCAACAGTGTAAGTCCAGCCATGGATATTAAATCCACATTAAGTCACTATACCTCAATAAGAGGAAACATACAAATGTCCATATTTTTAAAAAAATTGATCTCATTTGCATTAACTTTGTTAAAATGTTTTCCAATCAGGCTTTGACACAAAAAGGTGGATCTTATCAACACTTAAACTGTGAATCTAAATGGTGATTTGTGTACATAGATTTTCTTTTGTACTTTGATAGCATTTTTTTAAAGAAAATTGTGTGTTTAGTGCTGAAATAAAATGATGTAAGATCGATGAACTAAAACTGAGTCATTTCTTCCTTTTTATAATGGTTTACCCTTGAATTCTCAGTTCCATTTTCTGATGCAATTCTTCAATTATCTTTTAATGGATGTAGCCCATACTTGTCCTTAAGTCACTGGGGGAGGGGAAGGGGATGAATTACAAATGGACAGTTTGTGCCACTGAATGCTTGCAGCACCAAATCAATAAATGTATGTGCAGGGATAAGTCCTTTTTTTTTGGTTAGTTCTCTCAACTCGTGTAAGTCAACCAATTTTAATGCTTTGTAATTCTTGACAACAATGTAATGTTCAGCTTGTTGTTCAGGGTCTGACAGCTAATAGTGCCCTAAAGGGGGAGGGGGGAGGAGGTGGACAGAACTGTAATTTCTTAAGGATTTACCATCTGAAGGAATTTTATAGTCAGAAAGGATGAGCCAGTCAAACAATGGGGTTAGACTAAAAACGTGTCATTGCAGGAAAAAACCTGTATAGATTTACAGGAAGACTCTGTCCATCAAATCCTTTATTGTTCAGGTAATTTCACGGTAGATATAACAGTGACGTATTTTTTTTCAGTTTGGTCTTTCTGACTGTTTTGAAATGATCTTGGTGAGCAATGTCATTGATAGGAAATGGAGTGGTTACACTTTCAGATATAAAACAGCACCAAACTGGATGTAAGATGCAGATGAAAGCATTATCCTACTTTTCCCCCAACCTCATGGAAGAATCTTCTCCCACTTTGCTTTCAAGTGGATGTGGGGATGTTAAAAACTTTCTCCGCCCCTTTAAACAGACTGAACAACTTGCATTTTGTTGCAAAAAAATAATTTGAAATCTGCAGGCCTTACTATGCTTGAGAATTCCAGTTCATTTTTCTTGCAACACCTCCCCTATGTCTGCTTGAGTGACTTTGCCCAGGAGAGCTAATGTAAGGTCAGTAATATGATATAGAATCTGGATTAAGTTTACTCAAAAAAATTCACCCAAGACTGTAACAGCTAGCAGATAGACGGTCCAATTGACACACCTTTCTGGTCCAAGTTTGAAGCTTGGTTCATTAATTAGTCCATTGGAGGACTTAACTAAATCTAGTTTCTTTAGAGCCATCTCTCAGTGAATGTAGACAATTAACAATGAAAGTTAACTATTGTCTCCAATACAGGAGCACAGTGTTTTGCTGTCTGAGGAAAATGGTGTTGAAAATCAGGATCTCAAACCTGATGCTCATTTGGACCATTGGCTAATTGCATAGAGATTACCCACCCCTCCCCATGTGCCTGGGAGATGGACTACATCCAATGAGGTCGGAGAAACCAGCAAATCTGTCTTTCCAAATTCTCCAGATGACTATGGGCCAGCATGGTCTTTGACTATCTGAGGAAAATGTGAGGTAAAATGTAGTGGTTTACAGTACCATCGATTGCCGCCACTGCCTGTAAGGAGTTTGTAAGTTCTCCCCATGACTGTGTGGGTTTCCTCCCGCAGTCCAAAGGTGTTCCAGTTGGTAGGATAATCGGTCATTGTAAATTGTCCCTTGATTAGGCTCAGATTAATTTGGGGCAGTGCTGGGTAGTGCAGCTTGAAAGGCTGGAAGGGTCTACTCCACACTGTATATCAATGAAAAACATAAAAACATAACTGAATATACATCACATTAAGGCCCTAATTACACCCAGCTATATCATTCATATGACAGTACTGCCCATGGATCATGGTAAGGGATTGACGAGAGGACAGGGGAAACACATCAAAGATCATAAGACCTCATTGAAGAAATGTAATGTCTCCACTGACTTGTGGGAATATCGAGACCATGATCAAGCAAAATAGAGGAGTATTTAGGTTAGTACCTATGTTCCCTCTAAGGTGTGAGCATCCACACATGCACACATCTTTTGTTGCCGGTAAACAAAGGGACTTAAACTGTGCACAATTTGCTTGTAACCCCCTACCTCATTGGCATGTTAAGTATATTTTACGATCATACACAATACATTTCCTTTTCCAGTTTCTGATGTGCACGGTGTTAACAATGTGGAGTTTGCGATGATCTGTCTGCAGATCTTAGAACTGGCTTATTTATACTGTTTTTATTGAAGAAAATATTCAGTGTGCACATGTTGTTGTCACTGGGCAACAAATTGCACAGCACAAGATTTTTGCGTCACTGGTCATTACAAATTAGAGAGAACATTGGTTGGTAGTGAAAAGTTTGAGCCTCTTTGTTGGGTGTGTGGCAAAGTCAAATAAAGATGGCATGAGTGCACCATTCCTTATACTTCCCAGCCACTCACCTCATGAAGCATCTGCCCCATTGGTGGCAGAATCCGTGGATTCCACTTTGGCTTTTAAGCCATTTCAGATTCCACAGAACTGGAGTGGAATTAAGTAATCCTCAATCACAAGGGACTGACTGAAACAAAGAACACTGCAATTAAAGGTAGCAACATGGATCTAAACAAATAATAGATTAAAGGGCATAAGAAACAAAATGTAGGAAATTGCAAACACAGATCAGGGGAAGAATTGGGTCACGGGGGTTACTGATTGATTTCTATGAGTTGATCTGATTATTGGAACTAATGAAGGATATCACGAAGTGGAACAATGGATGCAGGACACGGTGGAAAAAAATAAAGATATCCTGTGACATTTGCTCAATGATGCAACTGTATGTAATCAAGTGGAAGCTTTCTTGACATGACTGAACTGGATGAGAGCAGAAAGACTGCGAACTGATGCCTGAAATCTTCACGAGTATGTGAAGGATGTAAGTAATAAAGTCAATTCAGTTCAATTCAATTCAGACAGATAACATTTTGATCTCTTGAAATTGTGTGTAACAGAACAGCAAATGGCACTAAGGCCATGATTTCATCAACTGATAGACCAGGATCAAGGCACCATGTAATCTTCTCCATTTTGTTATAATTTTATAAAGAAAGGGAAACGAGCAATTTTTTTCCTGATGAAGAGGATATGCTTACTGTACCATCAATCTGTGTTCAGGCAGTGAAGGTGGAAGTCTAATATTTACTCCAAACGATGAATTGTCTCAACCTAAAGCCTCAACTGTTTATTCTTCTCCATAGATGCTGCCTGGCCTGCTGAGTTCCTCCAGCTTTTTGTGTGTGCTGCTTGTTGTTAGGATGTGGAGTATTTAGCAAATGGTCCTACTGCAAATACAAAGATAAAATGAAAGAGAGTACTTGTCAGATTAGAGCCTGCCTCTCTACATTAGTTTCCCATTCTTCACATTATTCTGAAAATCCTAACAAACTCCCTGATAGTATACTATCTAAGTTGTTCCAACAATTTTCACTGAATCTCAAAGGTATTGGATTCAGTGCTTTTCAAAGCTCCTGATATTTGTCCATATTTACTTTTCTACTTCTAACTTTGTTTCTTAATCGTGCTGATTCCTGCATACTTCATAGTAACCTTACTGGTACCATTTCATGCTTTGTTGAATTGTATCTTGTTTTGATTCATTTTTCTAATCTCTAAACCTTTCTGCATGGGATTCATTTTGCTTCTTCTGTTTCATACACACAGTATTTAAAAATCAGTTTGACCAGTGTTTTTTAAAACCTTGACATAATTCCTATACATCAGTATGGATCTTAGAGCAATAATGTTATTTTGAAGACCTTCCCTTATTGTCTGAACACTGAAAATGTTGGTAATACTGCAGTTCCCACACCAGGCAGTGATGCAGCCAGTCAAGATGCTCTCAGTTGTGTTCCTGTAGTAAGTTCTTAGGATTTGGGGACACATACCAAACTTCTTCAACTGTCTGAGGTGAAGGAGACGCTGTTGTGCCTTTTTCACCACACAGCCAGTATGTACAGACCATGTGAGATCCTCGGTGATGCATATGCTGAGGAACTTAAAGCTGTTCACCCTCTCAACCCCATTCCTGCTGTAGTCCACAACCAACTTCTTTGTTTTTACAACACTGAGGGAGATGTTGTTTTCTTGATACCATTGTGTCAGGGTGCCTCATCATTTTGTAGGCTGCCTTGTCATTACTTGAGACTAGGCCAATCAGTGCAGTGTCATCAGCAAAATTAATTAGCAGATTGGAGCTGTGGGTGTCGACACAATCATGGGTACAGAGAGTAAAGGAGGGGGCTTAGAGCCCTGGGGGGCTCCTGTGTTGAGAGTCAGAGAGCTGGAGGTGAGGGAAGTCCAGGAAGTCCAGGATCCAGCTACACAAGGCAGGATGAAGGCCGAGGTGTCTGAGCTTCTTGTTGAGCCTGGAGGGAATTATGGTGTTGAATGCTGAACTGTAGCCCAAAAACAGCATTCTCACTTAAGCGTCCTTCTTCTCCAGATGTGTAAGGACAGTGTGTAGAGCTGTGGCTATTGCGTCGTCTGTTGAATGGAATCAGTGAAGTTCCATAGCGTTCTGGGTACAGAACTCAAAGATTCACAGACTCCTGAGAAGAGAAATTCCTCCTCATCTCTATTTTAAATAATCAATTCTTAATGCTAGTTCTAGATTTCTTCATGATGAGAAACATCTTGTCAGAAAGTACCCCATGAAGTCCCTAAATGGTTAAAAACAATAACCTACTAATCTATTTCATTGCAATGTGTTCAGACCCAACCACTCAAAGTTTGCCCAATAAGATTCAGGGGTGCTGATAGAGTGTATATGGAGAGAATTCCTCTTCTTGAATGAGGAATCACTGTACTATTATTAAGTGTAGGGAGGCTTAATGGGATTGTAGGAATCAAATCAGCCATATTTATTTTGAAGAGCAGAGCAAGTTTGAAGGGCTGAGTGGACATTTCTGCCCATTGTTTGTATGTTCAATCCCTTTATATAAAGAATCAACAGACTGAACCTTCTCTCAAAGAAATTTCATAAATTCAATTGTATTTCTTTATTTTCCTGTAAATGCCTCCAAGAAAATGGATCTCAAGGTAGTATTTGGTGACATATATGCACATTGATAATAAATTTATTTTTGACTTTGACTGTAAGGTGAGGCTTCCGTCGGTCAGAGTTACCATGGATATTGTGGCCTAGCTGTCTAGATACGCAAGCCTGGGCAGTATGATATGGAGAGCAAGCTGTTGCCCATGTAGCAGGCTTCCCCTTTCCACACATCTGATGAACCCAAAGGAATAGCAGAGACCAATATTTTGTCAGTATATTAAATAAGGAAGTCAAAGTTGAATCTGGTACTTTAAATATGGTCTACCTAATACTGTGAACTGTTGTAGCAA
Organism: Hypanus sabinus; assembly: GCF_030144855.1. Lineage (NCBI taxonomy): Eukaryota > Metazoa > Chordata > Chondrichthyes > Myliobatiformes > Dasyatidae > Hypanus > Hypanus sabinus. The sequence continues at coordinate 44,937,188 of NC_082738.1, forward strand.
GATTTCCCTGTTTTTGTGCTCCTTGTGGATAAAGACCAACACTTTGTTTGCCTTTCTAATTACTTGTTGTACCTCATGTACTGTGATAACAAAATCCATCTGTACCATACCTGCAGTATTTGTATATAAACAATGTTCTCCTTCAAAGGGGATAACTTCACATTTACCATATCCATCATGTTCTTATCTGTTTGCTTAATTTATCCCTTCAGTTTGTTTTCTCTACAAAACTTGCTTTGCACCTGTCTCTGCATAGCAACATAGAAACATAGAAAACCTACAGCACAATATAGGCCCTTTGGCGCACAAAGCTGTGCCGAACATGTCCTCACCTTAGATATTACCTAGGGTTACCCATAGCCCTCTATTTTTCTAAGCTCCATGCACCTATCCAGGAGTCTCTTAAAAGACCCTATTGTATCCACCTCCACCACTGTCGCCAGCAGCCCATTCCACACACTCACCACCCTCTGTGTAAAAAAAACTTACCCCTGACATCTCCTCTGTATCTACTTCCACGCACCTTAAAACTATGCCCTGTTGTGTTAGCCATTTCAGCCCTGGGAAAAAGCCTCTGACTACCCACACGATCAATGCCTCTCAACATCTTATGCACCTCTATCAGGTCAACTCTTATCTGTCACTCCAAGGAGAAAAGGCCGAGTTCACTCTACCTATTCTCATAAGGCATGCTCCCCAATCCAGGCAACATCTTTGTAAAGCTCCTCTGCACCCTTTCTATAGTTTTCACGTCCTTCCTATAGAGAGGTGACCAGAAATGAGCACAGTACTGCAAGTGGGGTCTGGCCAGGTTCCTATAAAGCTGTAACATTACCTCTCAGCTCTTAAACTCAATCCCATGTCAACATCAACATCATATCTAGTGACAAAGCACCTCGTCCCTTCATTCAGGTCATTAAAACTGGAAATAGCTGAGGCTCCAGAACTGATCTCTGTGGTAATGTGAAAATGATCCATTTGTCCCAATAAGCAAAAGACAGCAACTGCTGGAAATCTGAAATAGAACTAAAAATGCAAAAAATATTCAGCAGGTCAGGCAGCATCTGTCTATGTAAGAACAGTGAGGCAGGAGTAAATCTGTCCGGGCAGTTCCTAAATGCACTACACAACCAATTGATGCATTTCTGTTCAGGAGATGAAGATGAAAATCTACCTCTTCCCTTTTCTCCATCATCCAGATATGCATTTTAAAGTGATGGATTGATTCACTTGCACTTCTTCCCAATTAGTGAACTGTATTTCCTTGCCTCCTCTGTGGTAGAGAAACCAAAGCCACGTTGCATGACCACGTTGAAGACCGGATCTATTCTATCTTCAGGATTGATCCTTAGCTTCCAGTTGCTATCACTTTAATTCTTTGTCCCTTTGTTACCTTTCTAGTCTTTGGCAATAAACTGGTTCAATGAAGCCGAATATAAACATTTAGCAGAATCTCATCTTCTGACTGAGCTCTCTGTATTCAGCACTGAATCAACAAAAAAATGAGACGGTAAGCCTTTTCAGTTTGTGTTAAATTTGGCTGTTATGATAAAAATTCATCGGCCATTAATATTAATTCCTTTTATTCCTCTCCAAAGATGCTGCCTAACTTACTGGGTATCTCCAGCTTTTCCTTTTATTCCAGATTTACAATTATCACTGTAGTTAGTACCTCATAGCTTACAGCACTGTTTATTTCTCTACTCCATATTTATTTTGAATTCATCTCCTTCTAGACCAGTCGCGTTGGAACAAACTAGACCATTGCTGACCACCCCATGCCCAGACCAAATTTTGAGAAACCTGATCACTTGGCTGTCCTTCTCCTCACTGCACACAGACATAAGCTAAAGAGCCAGGCTCCAGAGAATAGAACAACCAAGAGGTGGTCACAGGAGGCTGAGGAGCGGCTATGAGTTCGCTTTGAGTTGGTGGACTGGGCCGTGTTCAGGGACTCATCTGTGGATTGGAATGAATACACCATGGTTATCATGGAATTTATAAAAACAGTTGTAAACAAGCATATCCCACAAAATTATTCAGAGTCTTCCCATCAAGAAGCCCTGGATGAACCATGAGATCTGCAATCTGCTGAGGGTTGGATCAGAGGCATTCAAGTCTAGTGACCAAGAAAGTTACAAGAGGCCCAGGATGATCTTCACTGTGATTCCAGTCTCTGAGGCTGATGTGAGAGCATCCTTCAGGAGGGTGAATCATGGAAAGCATCCGGCCCAGATGGGGTACATGGTTGAGTACTAAAGACCCGTGCTGATCAATTGGCTGGAGTGTTCACTGAGATCTTTAACCTCTCCCTTCAACATTCTGAGGTACCCATCTGCTTCAAGCAGGCTTCAATCATACTGGTGCTGAAGAAGAATGTGGTAATCTGCCTCAATGACTATCATCCAATAGCATTTACATCTACAGTGATGAAGTGTTTTGGGAGTTTGGTGATGAAATGTATCAACTCCTGCCTGAGAAGCAACTTAGATCTGCTCCAATTTGCTATACCGGAGCAACAGGTCCACAGCAGATGCCATTTCATTGGCTCTTCGCTCAATCCTGGAATACCTGGATATCAAAGATGCATACGTCAGGATAGTCTTCATTGACTACAGCTTGGCATTCAATACTATCACCCCTTCAACACTAATCCATAAGCTTCAAGTCCTTGGACTTAATACCCCCTTGTGCAATTGGTTCCTCAATTTCCTCACCTGCAGATCCAGTCAGTTCGGAATGGCAACAACATCTCCTCCACAATCACCATCAGCACCGGTGCACCACAAAGCTGTATGCTTAGCTCCCTGCCCTTCTCACTTTACACTTATGACCGTGAGGCTAAACAAAGCTCCAATGCTATATTTAAGTTTGCTGACAACACCACTGCCATGGGCCGAATCAAAGGTGGTGATGAATCAGCATATAGGAAGGAGACTGAAAATCTGGCTAAGTGGTGTCATAACAAGTTCTTACTCTATGTCAGTAAGACCAACGAGATATTATTGACCAGCAGGAAGAAACGCCACGAACCAGTCATCATTGGGGTATCAGAGGCGGAGAGGGTCAGCAACTTTAAATTCCTCTGTGTTATCACTTCAGATTACCTGACCTGGGCCAAGCATGAAAAGTGCAATTAGGAAGAAAACACAGCAGTAACTCTACATCCTTAGATGTTTGTGAAAATTTGGCATGATATTTATAACTTTGACAAACTGCTATAGATGTGTGGTGGACAGTATATTGACTGGCTACATCACAGCCTGGTATGGAAACGCCAAATCCCATGAATGGAAAATCCTACAAAAAGTAGTGAATGCAGGCCAGACCACCATGGGTAAAGCCTTCCCCACTATTAAGCATGTCTGCATAGAGTATTGTTGCAGGAAAGCAGCAGCCATTATCAGGGACATCCCACCAACCAGGTCATGCTCTCTTCTCGCTGCTGTCATCAGGAAGAAGGTACAGGATCCTCAGGACTTACACCACCAGGTTCAGGAACAGTTATTACCCCTCAACCATCAGGTTCTTGAGCCAGTGGGGAACCAATGAACCATCACTCAACTTCACTAGTCCCATCACTGAACTGTTTCCACAACCTATGGACTCACTTTCAAGGACTCTTCATCTAATGCTCTTGATATTTAATGTTTATTTATATATTATTATTATTATTTTTCTTTCTTCTTCTATTTGCACAGTTTATTGTCTTTTGCACACTGGTTGTCTACCCTGTAGGTGTGGTCTTTCATTGATTCTGTTATGGTTATTGGATTTATTGAGCATGCCCACAAGAAAATGAATCTGCAGTTGTCTATGGTGGCATATATGTATTTTGATAATAAAATTACTTTGAACTTGAACTTGAATTTTGAACTTTGAACTTACACTACCATCTCCTCCAGGCGGATCAATAGTGATTATCAAGCCTTCATACTCTCAGAGCACACCATTTCTTTGTTCGAAAGAAAAGACACAGACAGTAAATATTGACTATGTTTCTCTCCTCACAGATACTGCCTGTCCTCTTGTGTATTCCCAGCATTTCCTGTTTTTAAACAATTTATTCTGACTTGTGTGGTTACTTTAATATGGAACCCTCCTGGAAATCTTTTGGAATCCATTGCTTTTTATCCTAGAAGATTATAAGATAAGATCAACTTTATTTGTCACATGCACTTTGAAATATTGAAACATGCAGTGAAATGCATCATTTCTGTGCCAATGATCAACACGGTCTGAGGATGTGCTAGGTGCAGCTCGCAAATGGCACCACGCATCTAGCGCCACCATATCATGTTGTAATTTACTAACCCTAATCCATGTGTCTTCGGAAAGTGGGAAGAAGCTGGAGCACGCAGAGGAAATCAACATGGTCACAGGGAGAACGTGCAAACTCCTTACAGACAGCGATGGGAACTGAACCCTGATCGGTGATCGCTGCCACTGTAAAGTGATTGCGCTAACTGCTAGGCTACCATGCCACCTCGTCTGCTTGTTTCATCCATGATTTCCCTTTCATTAAGTCACGGTCGCTATACTTGATTGTATTGTGATTTGAATTGCACTATTATTGCTTCCTTAATAGTGTCTTCCATTGTTTTCCCAAAGTCAGATGTTACACCAACTGGCTGAGAATTTCCTGCATTTTCCCTTCTTCCTTTCTCTGTTAGAGGGCTTGCAATGACGGATTTTTTGACAAAATGAAACTTCTTCAGAATTTTGAATGACCTTATAGGATCATGATTAATGCATCCACTATTTCAGCAGCCATTTCTTTAAACAGCCTAGGATGCAGGCCAGCATGACCAGACAAGTTGTCATTCTTTCAAGATACAAGAGACTGCAGATGCTGGAACATGGAGTTGAAAAAAAAACAAATTGTTGGACAGCTCAGGTGGATCAGCATTTGTGGACAGTTAACATTATAAATCGATACCCCTTCATCTGGAGTGTAATTTTTAATCAGATTATTTTGCCTGGTGTATTTTCTCTGATTTACTATAATTTAAGTATACTCTACTCTGAAAACAAATAAAGCATTTTTTCAAGGTCTTTGCCATTTCTTTTGTTCCCATTATTAATTCCCTAGTTTTATTCTCTACAGGAACTTTGCTCCCTTTCGTTTAATACTAACTTTACTCTGTGTTTGTATTTTACTCCTTACTACTTTTTTTGGTTACCAATGATTGGTTTCCAATTTTCCTAAATCTTTGGTCTGTTATTTATCCTTGTAAGATATCATATGCCTTTCCTTTCAATTCAATACCATCCCTTAACTTCCTTAGTTAACCACAAATGTTTCACCTCTCTTGTTCTTATTAGAATGTGCCTTAATTGACAATTATAAAATAGTTTTTAAGTGCCAACTATTGCTAATCTGTTGTCTTAGTTTTTCATCTATTTCCCAGTCCACTCTATCTGACTCTGCCTTCATAATTGTATAATTGCTTTTATTTAAGTTTAAGACTATTTTCAGACCATAGTTTTTCACTGTCTTACATCTTGTCCTATGTTTCTACCTTTTTAGTTTCTTGTAGTTACCCTACAACCATCAAGCACCTAATCCGGCGTGGACAACTTCACTCTCCACAACCTATGGACTCACTTTCAAGGACTCTACAGCTCATGTTCTCAATATTATTTATATTTATTTTTATTTATTATTTTATTTGCACAATATATAATCTTTTGCACATTGCTTATTTGTTAGTCTTTGTTTATGTTCAGTTTTTCACAGACATGATTGTATTTCTTTATTTTCTTATAAATGCCTGCAAGAAAATGAATCACAAGGTATATATGATAACATAGATGTAATTTGATAATAGATTTACTTTGACTTTGACCTCGGCTTTGTGTCAGCATTTAGCTCTTGTCTCTATCTTTCTGTGTTTTTCGGATTCTCTTGCACGCTGAATCTTGCCCGTGTTTGTGTGCAGATCTCTGCTTCCCCTTTGCCTTGGTTACTGTTAGAGCAGTTCTGCCACATTATGCAAGTCTGACTGTTTGATTTTCTTTTATTCTCCTTGAGGAGGATCACCAACCTTTCCCAGATGGCAGGACCAGAAACTGAATCATGGATGTGAGCCAACTGACTTTGGCTCACTATCACTATTCCCATATTCCAACTGTAATCACCTAGAAACAAGGCTAGAAACATTACCTTCAAACTATCACAATGAATTTTCAATCTGTCTTTAACTTTTTGCAGAGCCTGTCAAGTAAAATTAGGAAGGGAATGCAATTTCTTGGAATAGAAGAACATTACTTCCAAATGAAGATTATCCTTTTTCACCAGCTTTCTGAACTATGCTTGGAGCCAGTATTTATAGCTTAAATCAACATGAAACTGAGCTGCCTTCAAGCAAAACAGAATCTAGGGTTTTCGTAGTTTTCAGTGCAGGCTTCAGAACTGGAGCAGGCTCCTGGTTTTTTTCTTAATCTACTGTAGTTTAATCTACTGTGTGACATACAAGCACCTTTTCTAAGTTAAATGCATCACAGTTGGTAAATCTCTAAAAAGGTATTAGAACACCACACATTTTCCTCTTATATAAAGAATTTTCTTTTCAAGTTCTGTGTCTTCCTCTCCCGAAGGTATCAACCCCCCCTTTCTAAGGTGTAGTCCATAGCTGAGGTCGCCAATTTGCATTGTGATTGAATGAGCACCTTTCAAATTCAGCCAGTGATGATTGCCAGCAGATTATCCAAGGATATGAGTTCAATCATATCTTCTCTGGGCATTGCAATCGTGCACTTTCTGTAAAGATTATCACATTGTGGTCAGGTCTGGAAACGAGAGATACAAGAAACTGCAGCTACTGGAATCTGGACCAGCAAACAATCTGCTGCTTTCACATTCCAGTGAAGACCAAAACACTTTGGAGCTTCTGAATTACAATTGATGGATGTTCATGGTCAGGAGGTTAGCAAATGACTACAAGGTGCAGAAGTAGGCCACTCGGCCCATCACATCTGCACTGCCATTCTATCATGGCTGATTTATTTTCGCTCTCAACGATATTCTCCTGCCTTCTTCTGGTAACCTTTGACACCCTTATTAATTAAGAAACTATGAACCTCAACTTTAAATATACCCAATGACTTGGCCTTCACACCTGTCTGTGGCAATGAATTCTTCAGATTTACCACCCTCTGACTAAAGAACTTCCTCCTCATCTCTGTACTAAAGGAGCATGCTTGTATTCTGAGGCTGTGTCTAATTGTCCTAAACTCCTAATGCCAACTATAGGAAGCATCCTCTCCACGTAAACTATTTGGGTCTTTCAATATTCAATATTGGGTGGTGGGGTGGAAATATGTCTCTCCCAAAGGAGGTGTAATGTGCTCTTCAATCTGCTCGCCTGCAGGTCACCCTTGGGCAAGGTGTAGCACCTGCTTGGCCCCCTGATCAGGGTCACGTGAAGCCATTGCAGCAGGTGGTGGATGGTCGTATGAGCAGCTAGTGTACATCACAAGCCCTGGTTATGCAACCACTGACGCCAGGCAGACAATCCCTTAATGTCCAGAAGAAGGCAATGGCAAACTACTTCTGTAGAAATATTTGCCAAGGACAATCATAGTCAAGACCATGATTGCTCACATCATGTGACATGGCACATGACGAATGAATGAACAATATGCGAAAGGTTTCAACGAGATTCCCCATTATTCCTCCGAACTCCAGCGAGAATGGGCCCAGAGTCATCAATTGTTTTATTAAACAAAATAAACTATTTATAATACAAAAATGTTTACAATAAACTGTTCAATGTCTTTTCATTCCTTACATACTTTACATGGGTAATGCTTCCTATTCTGTTCTAATGCATTCATATCCATCAAGAGCACTGCTGCCTCTCATGTGGCAGTCTGGGGTGGTATACTAACTACGACAATAATTGAGGGTCTTCCACCCCCCTCACCTGGCTCCTTCATCTCCAATACAAGAACCCCACACTCTGGTCTGTAGTCCTTCCCCACCGAGCCCTTGTAGTGACTGCACCGAGCTGCAGTGTGTCCCTCAGCACCTACTCCTGCAGCTTGGAACATCCCCGTCGGCAGCATTCTTCCACGGACATCTCGATGTGCTGGTAGACCCACAAAGGGCTATTTTCACCAAGTGTGTGTGTGTGTCTCTCTCTCTCTCTCTCTCCTTGGAACAGCCCATAGATCAGAGAGAGCTCTCGTAGCTACACAGGATCAAATGTGACACAGGTCCTTTCACCCTTCTCCAGACCTTCTTTCTATTTATTTATTTAATTATTTATTGGGATATAGTGCAGAATAGGCCCTTCCAGCCTTTCAAACCGTGCCTCGCAGTAATCCCCCAATTTAACCCTAGCCTAATCACAGACAATTTATAATGAACAATTAACCTACCAACCGGTATGTCTTGTGAACATGGGAGAAAGCCAGGGCACCTAGAGGAAACCCACACGGTCACAGGGAGAACATATAAAGTCTTGACAGGAGCTGGCGGGAATTGAACCTGGTTCGCCTGTACTGTAAAGCGTTGTGCTAACCACTACACTACGATGCCGCCCCATAGTCCGCAGAGCAGTGAGCTACTGTCTCTTCCCCTCTACAGTTATCCTGCAGGCAATGGGCAGTTGGGATGGTATTCCACGCATGCAGGGAGGATCTGACTGGGCTAGCCAGGCTAGGTTTTAGTTCCTGTTGGAGAGGTCTGGCGATGCCAAACGGTTTGAACAGTCTGCCTGGGGAACCACCCCACTGCGCCCATCAAGTCCATTTCCTCCAATGTCTTCAAACTTTCCGTACTGACCACTATCATTGATGTCCTTAAGGTTCAAATATTAACCCTTCCATTCCTGGGATAATGCTTGTGAAACTCCTCTGGACCCTCTCCAATGCCAGCATATCCCTTTTTAGGCAAGGAGCTCGATACTGCTCACCAAGTGCGGTCTGACCGATGTCTTATCAAGCCCTGGCATTACAAACGCAACAACTGCTTTATGCGTAACTGGATTCCATATGTGACCAGCTAATCGATTTAGATACAGGATAAATATTGCCCATAGTCCTATTCTGTCCTTCAAACGGTGTTATGGGATAGTTTGGATGGGCAGACAATTTTGCAATTATTCTCTGTGTAAACCTATCCCGAGTGCAGCGACTCAGGCAATGGAGCATGACCGCAGCAGCTAGAACAACACATCTTACAATACATAATCATCAACATGCTACACTAAGATTCAAAAATATACTAACGTTCATAAAATGTGCAAGCATATAACAGAAGATATTCAAATATTGCCATTCACAGTGCATCTATCTATAAAATTTATATTACATTGGACCGGAATTAGGCCTTGCTTCCCATCGAGTCTGCTCCACGTTAGCATGACATCAGTTTTACTCCCAGTGAATTCTATGAGTGATAATCCAAGGGGGTTTCTACACAAGCTCCAGACTTTTTGAGTGCAATGGTAAGAGGCTGCTAATCTATGACCTTTCCCTCCAAAGCTTTTGTGGTAACTGCACTAGATTTCAATTCATCCCTTATGCTTTTGTTGACCTTTGACTGTTGTGCATCTCCAGCAAATAAGGTTGAGGGTGCAGTCTTGTGTGACTTGCTGGTGGGTTGTGATGCTGGTCGGATGGTGCTTACTTCACAGTGAAGGCCTCCATTGGGATGGAATCCACAAGCATCAAATGTGAAAGTGTTACCAAGAACCAAACTATAAATTAGTGAAGAGTTGTATAGCACACAGTCTATAATAGTCTTTCAGAGATAGGTGCCAATGAAGCAAGTCAGTGAACTAATTAAGACATCAAATGAAGTCATCAGCTGGTTCACTGCCTGTGCAAGACCGTATAGTCACTGCATATGGAGGAGGGGTTTCTAACGGCTCAATGTGTGTGTGAACACAGAGGCAGGAGGATGCCAGTCAGCTCTTTGAGCCTGTTCTGCTCTTCATTAAGATTCAATCTCGTTTCAGCACCTTGTACTGGGCACAACATCCTGAGAACAACACCCGAAAATAACAAATTAAATTCACTACTAAGGATCCTGCGATGTTTGGAAATATTAATCACTTTTCTACCTTTTCTCTTCATGGTTAAATATTTGATGAATCTTCATGTTGGTAAACATGTGTGGTCTCTGGATTGAAGGTGCAATTAATTTTCCATCTTTTTTGTGCCATGTCAGTCATCAGACTCTCAAGTCACTCCTGTACTGAGTGCCAACAGAGCTATGTTTGTTTTAAGAACAATCACAGATGGTATGCTGCACTATCTCAGCAAGGTAGTTTCTTTTATTTCCCAGGTGGAAAATGATCACAGAATGAACAGTGTGTGGTGGTTTTGCCAATTATGTCTTGTTCTCCCTTTCACAATCTCCCTATGCACATTTTAATTTGATATTTATTTTCTTCTTACTCCTCCCATAAAAAAATATCGGGGTGAAGTCCAACGCTAGCAAGGGCAGAAATTGGCCAATACAGGTGAAATTTAATGAGGCAAAAGGATGCACTTCCTTTTGTTTCCCGTCTGCTAAAGTTAACTTATATCGCCAGAGATTCCTTTCAGGGGTAAAGTTCAAGTGACACCTGTCACTATCCACTACAAAGACTCTAGAACTCATGCTCTCAGCATTATTTCTTTCTTTCTTTATTATTTGCACAAGTTGTCCCCTTTTGCATATATTTGCTTGTCAGTCTTCACTTGTGTGTTGTTTTCATAAATTCTCTTGTATTTCTTTATTTTTCTGTAAATGCCTGCAAGGAAATGAATCTCAAGGTAGTCTATAGTGACATACATGTAAATTTGATATGACCATAGACACAGGTGCAGAATTTGGCCTTTCAGCCCAATGAATAAATAAATTTACTTTGAGCTTTCACGATCCCATTCTTTCTCAGCATTTAAATGATGGATGCTGAGAGGAGATCTGATAAGTGTTTATAAAATTATGAGAGGCATAGGTAGAGCAAACAGCCGGTATCTTTCCCCAGGCCAAAACGTTTAATTCCAGAGACCATACGTTTAAGGTGAGAGGGGGCAAATTCATAGGAAATGTGTTGGGCAAGTTTTTTTACACTGAGAGTGGTGGGAGCTTGAGATGCACTGCCAGCAGTGGTGGTGTAGGCAAATATGTCTGAGTTGTTTAAGAAGCTCTTAGATAGGCACATGAAGATCTACACCCCAGGTTCTACACCCGTGAGGTAGCTGAAGAGATTGTGGATGCTTTAGTAATGACCTTTCAAGAATCACTAGATTCTGGCATGGTCCAGGAGGACTGGAACATTGCAAATGTCACTCCACTCTTTAAGAAGGGAGGGAGGCAGAAGAAAGGAAATTATAAGCCAGTTAGCCTGGTTGGGAAGAATTTGGAGTCCATTATTAAGCATGAGGTTCCAGGGTATTTGGAGGTCCAAAGTAGGCCAATATCAGCATGGTTTCCTTCAAGAGGATTCTTGCCTGACAAATCTGTTGGAATTCTTTGAGGAAATAACAGGCAGGATAGACAAAGGAGAGTCAGTTGATGTTATTTATTTGGATTTTCAGAAGGCCTTTGACAAGGTGCCACACATGAGGTTGCTTAACAAGATAAGAGCCCATGGATAGAAGATTGGCTGACTGGCAGGAGGCAAAGAGTGGGAATAAAGGAGGCCTTTTCTAGTTGGCTGCCAGTGATTAGTGATGTGCTGCAGGGGTTGGTGTTGGGACTGCTTCTTTTCTCATTGAATGTCAATGATTTGGATGAGGGAATTGATGGCTTTGTGGCTTGTGTGAAGGTAGATTAGGAGGCAGGCTGTGTTGAAGAAGCAGTGTGTCTGCAGAAGGAATTAGGCAGATTGGGAGAATGGGCAAAGATATGGCAGATGGAATATAGGGTAGGAAAGTGCATTGGTCATGCACTTTGGCAGAAGGAATAAAGGTGTGGAACATTTTTTAAGTGGGGAAAAATTCAAAAATCTGAGGTGCAAAGGGACAAAAGTCCTTGTGCAGGATTCCCTAAAGGTTGACTTGTGGGTTGAGTTGGTGGTGAGGAAGGCAAATGCAATGTTAGCATTCATTTTGAGAGGATTAGAATATAAAAGCAACAATGTAATGCTGAGTCTTTAATAAGGCATTGTGTATTGTGAGCAGTTTTGGGCACCGTATCTAAGAAAAGATGTGCTGATTTTGGAGAGGGCCCAGAGGAGGCTCATGAGAATGATTCCAGGAATGGAAGTGTTAATGTGTGAGGAGCATTTGATAGATCTTGGCCTGTATTCACTGGAGTTTAGAAGAGTGAATGGGAATCTCATTGCAACCTATTGAATATTGAAAGGTCTGGATAAAGTGGATGTGGAGAAGATATTTTCCACCATGGGTCAGTCTAGGATCAGAGAGCACAGCCTCAGAATTGAGGGATGACCACTTAGAACAGAGATGAGGGTAAATTTCTTTAACAGAGGGTGGAATTTATTGCACATATGACTGTGCAGGCCAAGTAATTGGGTAATATAAGGCAGAGGTTGATAAGTTATTGATTAATCAGAGTGTCAAAGATTACAGGGAGAAGGCAGGAGAATGGAGTTGAGAGGGATAATAAATCAGCCATGATGGAATGGCAGAGCAGACTCACTGGGCTGATTGGCCTAATTCTGCTCCTATGCCTTATGGTCTAATATGCAGAAAATTGAGGGATTTGGATATGTGCAGGCGGAAGGGATTACATGTTTTTAGCTTAATTAGTTCAGCACAACAAGGGCTTGTTCCTGCATTGTACTGTTCTGTTTCCTATGTTCCAAATGAACCCTGATTATTCAGATACAGAGCAGATCGACTTCTGGTTGCTTAGCTGAAGGAAAGATGTCACTAAGCAGGAAAGTGTGCAGAAAAGATTCACCAAATTGCTTCTGGGACTGCAGGCCCTAAATTATAAGGAGAAGCCGGATCATCTAGGTCTTTTTTCCCTGGAGAGTAGAAGGCTGAGTGGTGACCTTATGAGGGGCACAGATAAGATGAATTGTTGCAGTCTTTTTCCCAGGGTAGTGGAGTCTAAAATGAGAGGGCAAAGATGTAAGGTGAGAGGGGGAGGTTTTAATGACCTGCGATATAATCTTTTCACACAGAGGTTGGTGGAATGAGCTGCTAGAGGAACTGGTAGACAGAGTACAATTAAAAGCTATTTGGACAGGTACATTTTGACAGGAAGGGTTTAGAGAGATATTGGTCAAATGGGGGGGGGGGGGGGGAATTGGGCCAGCTCAGGTCGGCAACTTGGTTGACATGGATGACTTGGGGTAAAGGGCCTACTTCTGCGTTGTCTAAGTCTGTGATTCTGGTATTCAGGAACTTCCAATGGTGGTCACTGGCTGATTTCCTTCCCTTGTGCTGGAGGGACTGAAGCAAATCACACTCTCTAGCTGATCAGCTGATCCAGCGAATGAATTAGGAATCACCCTTCTCCCCGCAGTATTAGCTACTCATTGCCTTTCCTGACAGACACGTTATGAAGCTCATATTGTCAAGAGCCATTCACCTGTTCTCTTTCAGAAACAGTTCCATTACCACTTTGGCCTTGCACGTAAGATAATTATCCAGAGGCTGGTGTGCATCAATGTGCCATCACACAACTTGACATCCCCCACAAACCACACCCCACTTCTGGAAGCAAAGGCAATGAAGTGTTCCTCTTTCCAAAAACAATAATGGAATGCAGAAATTTAATGTGGAAAGCACGGTGATACTCAGAGATGGTGAAGGTCAAAGAGTGCGTCATAATCTCTAAAGAGGTAACATTCTAACAATAGACCTTTTATAGCCTGTGATAAAAACAATGCCATTTTGTTATTGTTTAGAAAAGAAAAATTGAAGGACCATTGCCAGCTGGCAACGTTGAAGCCCTTCGTGCAAGATGTTTAATTGTATTGGCTTGGAACGAGGTCGCTTTGATTTTGTGTGAGTGATGGTGGGGGGAACATGATCCTATTGCAGCCGGGTACAATGGTTACATCACTCCATGTCAAAAAGACATGAATATTGGGCAGGCAGTCAGTGCATTTATTTGACAGGATGTCAGCCCCTGGGGCCAATCTTTTAACATGAGAAACAGAGTCAGGTGACAACTTCTACCATAAATCACCTTAGGGTTTTCCAGTGGTTGCTTTACTGAGTTTTGGCCTTCATAAATTGTTGTACTAAAAAGCCTGATTTCCCCTAAGGTGCTTTGAAATATAACTTATAAAGGGATGTTTTATAAAGGTGCTTTGAAATTTAACTTACAAAGGGATGTGTTTCTTGGGGGCAAGGTTAGGTACTGACAATCACTGCACAAAAAAAGCTATAGGGCACTGTTTACAAATAGTCAGTTGTGAAAGATGATGATTTTGCTGTTCGTTATTAGTAACTGTGCTTAAACTGATATGACGCGTTTATATGGAATTACTGATTCCTGGAAGGACTGCACATGCTGAACAACAAAGCGTCATTACTTCTTCATGCTGAGGCACCACTTCATCTGGGTGCCTGAGAAAGTAACAAGAGTAAGCAGAAGATACAAATCAGGCAGTAAGCTAGAAAACAGCGACTCAATCAAATGGTTCTGAAATATTTTACTCTGTGACTCATCTCATCAGTAAAGCAAGAGAGTACCTTGGCTACTTGTGTTCTTCTGTAAATATTTATTACAATATGTATAACATTCCTCCACAGGTTTACCTTATTTTCCCCTGATCTTGCTTCATGCTGGGATGCTCTCTGATAGATTACACTGCTCTGGTATCCCACATGTATCTGATATTCAATATTAGACCAGACAACCAGCTCTATATGAATGTTGGGGGTTGCTATTACCGTTAAGTCAAACAATATATTTTTAAAGCTATAGTGCACCTTCTAAAGCATGTAAAATTATTATTTGCAGAAAGTAAATGAGAGCATAGTCAAAGACCTCTGCACGAGATTATGTCAAAGCATGTAACTCTGTAAGCGTGCAAAGATGTAACCTTAGTGTTCTGATAGTTGTTAGGAGTGGGAATCTTTCCTGATTTTTAACCCAAACATTCTGGAGGGCAAGGCTCAAGAGCAGTTTTGATTCCACCCTCTTCACGTCTCTGGTAATTCAATCAGAAAATTTACATTCATTTTGCACTTTTGGCCAAGAACTTACAGTCAGGAATGGTAAACAGAATCTGTTGAACGTCTAGTGATCTTTGCTCCGAGAATTTTTCCTTTTCATGATGCCTGCAACTGTCAAATGGAAATTCAAAGGGAATTCTGGCACCCAGTAGATGTGATCTCATCGATCAGCCTAAGCTGCCAATCACTTTAAAGAATTCTCATAGATGGGAAACTAACTAAATTTTTAAACATTACACTGAGTGCAGAATGAAGACTGGAACATAGAGATGCATTAAGTAGTTGCAGAAATACGAAGATTAAACATGCCTGAAACTAATCTCTTTTTATTTTGAATTTTATTTTCTTAAATGGCTATACAAGAAAATTACAAGCCCAAAATAAAATGCACTTCTCAGAGCCAGATAGCTTTCTAACCAATAATTATGGCTCAGTAATCTCTCTTAGATCCCATATGTAATGTTTTCAGATTATTTTATAGAAGGACTTGATCGTGAGATCCTAATCCCACATCAGTTCAAGTAATTTCAACATGATTGCTTTTGAGGAGGCTGTAAACAGAATGCAGAATGGATTACTGATGGCAGCTTCAGGATTCCAACTTCAAAGTTCAAAGTAAATTTATTATTAAAGTACATATATCTCACCATATATAACCCTGAGATTCATTTTCTTGCCAGCATTCTCAATAAATCCAATAGCTAAAATAGAATAAATGAAAGACTGTACCAACAGGCTGGACGACCAAAGTACAAAGCTAATTTTATTATCAGAGTACATATATGTCACCACATACAACCCTGAGGTTCATTCTCCTGTGGGAATACTCATCAAGTTTATAGAATTGTAACTGTAACAAGATTCAGTGAAAGATCAATGAAAGTTGAGTGCAGAAGACGACAAGCTGTGCAAATACAAATATAAATAAATAGCAATAAATAACCAGAACATGAAATAACAAGATAAAGGTTTCTTAAAGTGAGATAATTGATTGTGGGAACATCTCAATGGATGGGCAAATGAGTGTAGTTATCCCCTTTTGTTCAAGGGCCTGATGGTTGAGGGGTAGTAACTGTTCTTGAACCTGGTGGTGCTAGTCCTGAGGCTCTTGTACCTTTTACCTGGTGACAGCAGTGAGAAAAGAGCATGGCCTGGGTGGTGAGGATCTCTGACGATGGATGCTGCTTTCCTACGACAGTGTTTTATGTAGATGTGCCCAATGGTTGGGAGGGCTTTACCCATCATGTACTGGGCCAAATTCTTTACCTTCTGTAGGATCTTATGTTCAAAGGCATTGGTATTCCTACACCAGGCCGTGATGCAACCAGTCAATGCACTTTCCACTACACATCTATAGAAATATGCCAAAGCTTTTGATGTCATGCTGAACCTTTGCAGACACCTAAGGAAGTAGAGGAGTTGGCATGCTTTCTTTGCAATTACATTTACATGCTGGGTCCAGGACAGGTCCTCTGAAATAGTGACACCCAGGAATCTAAGGTTACTGTCCCTTTCCAGCTCTGCTCCTTCGATGAAGACTGGTTCCCTCCCCTGAAGCCTGCAATCACTTCCTTAGTCTTGTTGACATTGAGTGAGAGATTGTTATTATGATACCACTCAGCCAAATTTTCAATCTCCCTCCTATAAGCTGATTCATCACCACCTTTGATTCATCCCACAACAGTGGTATCATCAGTAAACTTGAATATGGTGTTGGAGCTGTGCTCAGCCTTACAGTCCTGTGTAAAGCAAGTGGAACTGGGGGCTAAGTACACAACACTGTGGTGTTCCTGTGCCGATGGATATTGTGGGGGAGATGCTAATGGCAATCCGAACTGACTGGAGTCTGCAAGTGATGAAATCCAGGATCTAATTGCACAAGGAGGCATTCAGGCCCATGTCTTGGAGTTTACTGATTAGTTTTGAAGAGATGATAGTATTAAATGCTGAGCTGTAATCGATAAAGAGCATCTATATGTATGCATCTTTGCTATCTAGATGTTCCAGGGTTGTGTGAAAAGCCAATGAGATGGCATCTGCTGTGGACCCGTTGCTGTGGTAGGCAAATTGGAGTGGATCCAAGTAGCTTCTCAGGTGAGAGCTGATATGTTTCATCACCAACCTCTCAAATCACTTCATCACTGTGTATGTAAGTGCAACTGGGTGACAGTCATTGAGACAGGTCACCACACTTCTCTTGGGCGTCGGTATAATCGAAGCCTGCACCAGACCGGTGGGTTCCATACACTGCTGAAGTGAAAGGTTAGGGATACTGGTGAACACACCAGCCAGCTGGTCACACAGCTCTTGAGTACTTGACCAGGTACACAGTCAGGTCGTGATGCTTTCCTTGGATTCACTCTCTTGAAGGCAGCCCGCATGTCATCTTCAGATACTGAGACCAGAGGATCAGTGTGAAAAAGACAACAAACTGTGTAAATACAAAAAGAAAACAAAGGAAATAATAATAAATAAATAAACAAGAAATAAATATCACGAACATGAGATGAAGAGTCCTTGAAAGTGAGTCCATAGGTTGTAAAAGCAGTTCAATGTTGGGGCAAGTGCAGTTGAGTGAAGTTATCCCCTCTGGTTCAGGAGCCTGATGGTTCAGGGGTAATAACTGTTCCTGAACCTGGTGGTGTGAGTTCTAAGGCTCCTGTACTACATTCCTGATGGCAACAGTGAGAAAAGTGCATGATCTGAGCGGCGGGGGGTTCTGCTTTCCTGCGACAATGTTTCATGTAGGTGTGCTCAATGGTTGGAAGGGCTTTATCTATGATGGACAGGGATGTAGCGACTACTTTTTGCAGGATTTTCTGTTCAAGGACATTGGTGCTTCCATACCAGGCTGTGATGTAGACCATAAGACCGTAAGATATAGGAGCAGAGTTAGACCACTTGCCCATCGAGGCTGCTCCACCATTTTCATGGCTGGTCTAGTTTTCCTCTCAGCCCCAACCTCCTGCCTTCTCCTCATATCCCTCATGCCCTTACCAATCAAGAATCTATCAAACTCTGCCTTAAATATACATAAAGACTTGGCTTCCATAGCTGCCTATGGCAACAAATTCCACAGATTCACCACTCTCTGGCTAAAGAAATTCCTCCTCTTCTCTGTTAAAAAAAGGTGCCCCTCTATTCTGAGGCTGTGTCCTCTGGTCTTAGACTCTCCCACCATAGGAAACATCTTCTCCACTTCCAGTCTATCTGTGTCCTCTGGTCCTAGACTCTCCCACCATAGGAAACATCCTCTCCACTTCCAGTCTATCTGTGTCCTCTGGTCCTAGACTCTCCCACCATAGGAAACATCCTCTCCACTTCCAGTCTATCGAGGGCTCTCAACATTTGATAGGATCCAAAGAGGTCATCCTTCATTCTTTTTAATTCTGGCAAATACAGGCCCAGAGCCATCAAACGCTCTTCATATGGCAAGCTATTCAATCCTGTAAGCATTCTTGTGAACCTCCTTTGAATCCTCTCCACTTTCAGTACATCTTTTCTAAGACAATGGGCCCACAAATACTCACGATACTCCAATTCAGGCCTCACCAGTGCTTTATAAAATTTCAATATTACATCCTTGCTTTTATATTCTAGTCCTCTTGAAATGAATGCTAACATTGCATTTGCCTTCCTCAAGAATGACACTGAAGAGTCATTCTCAATTGACAAATTAACTTTTAGGGAATCTTGCACAGGGACTCCCATATCCCTTTGCACCTCAGTTTTTTTGTATTTTCTCTCCATTTAGAAAATAGTCAACCCTTTCATTTCTTCTACCAATGTCCTGAAACTTCCCTCTGCCACTTCTTTGCCCATTCTCCTAATCTATCTAAGTCCTTCTGTGGCCTCTACTTCCACAAAACTACTGCTCCTCCACCTATCTTCATATCATCTGCAAACTTTGCAACAAAGCCATCAATTCCATCATCCAAATCATTGACCTCTTGACTTTTTGTAAAAAGAATTGGTCCCAACATAGACCCCTGTAGAACACTACTAGTCAGCAGCAACCAGCCAGAAAAGGTTCCCTTTATCTCCACTCTTTGCCTCCTGCCAGTCAGTCACTGCTTTATACATGCTAGAATCTTTCCTGTAATACCTTGGGCTTGTAGCTTGTTAAACAGCCTTCTGTGGCACCTTGTCAAGGCCTTTTGAAAATCCAAGTACACAACATCAACTGGTTCTCCTTTGTCTATCCTGCTTGTTATTTCTTCAAAGAATTCCATCAGATTTGTCAGGCAAGGTTTTCCCTTCATGAAACCATGCTGACTACAGCCTATTTTATCATTTGCCTCTAAGTACCTTGAAACTACATCCTTAACAATTGGCTCTAACTTCTTCCCAACCACTGCAGTCAGACTAACTGGCCTATAGTTTCCTTTCTTTTGCCTCTCTACCTTTTTGAAGAGTGGAGTGACATTTGCAATTTTCCCGTCTTTTGGAACCATTCCAGAATCTAGTGATTCTTGAAAGATCATTACTAATGCCTCCGCGATCTCTTCAGCTACCTCTTTCAGAACTGTGGGGTGTAGACCATGAGAACCTTTTCTCTAATTATGGTAACTTCAGGACTCCCGACACCTGGAACTTCCACCATACTCCTCGTGTCTTCCACCATGTAGCCAGTCAGTACACTCTCCACGACACATCTACAGAAGTTAGCCAAAGTTATACAGTAGATGTCATTCTGAATCTTCACAAGCTTCAAAGGAAGTAGAGGTGCTGCTATGTTTTCTTCGTAATTGCCCTTGTGTGATGGGCCCAGGACTGATACTCTGAAATGATAACACCGAGGAATTTAAAGTTGCTGACTCTCTTTAGCTCTGATCTCCCGATGAGGACTGACTCATGGACCTCTGGTTTCCTTCTCCTGAAATCAACAACCAGCTCCTTGGTCTTGCTGACATTGAGCGAGAGGTTGGTGTTGTGAAACAACTCAGCCAGATTTTCAGTTTCTCTCTAATATGCTGATTCGTCACCACATTTGATTTGCCCTACGGCAGTGGTGTTGTCAGCAAACTTAAAAATGGTATTGGAGCTGTACTTAGCCAAACACAATCCTGCATTGAACTAATTGTGTATGAAAATCCCGCAGCTGGTATTAAATCTGTAGTCATGACGATGAGCTCTGATAGATTCAATGTCATTGCTACCACATTCTCACTTTCTGACACTTTGTGGATTTGGGATTTGTGGACAATGAGTGTAAGCAGGGGGTATAGAGTGGAGGGAGTCAATGAAACAAAATTATGCTGGTGCTGCAATTGACTGGAGGAACTCAGCAGGTCAAGCAACATCTGTGAGGGGAACGGAATTGTTGAAATTCCGCATCTAAACCCTGCAGTGGGATTACTCTGTCAATGTTGTGGAGAGGAAAGGGTGGGGGGGGGGGGTGTAGGATGAATGATCAGTAGCCTAGTTATTAGCAGCTGTTGACCCTTACCTTGATCAACTAACCTAGGAAAATGACCACACAAATCCTAATTAATTCAAACTCACAACTTTATTGTATCAATGTAAATACCCACATACAGTGATGAGCAAAAGTCTTAGGTATATGTATAACTAGGATGCCAAAGATTTTTGCACAGTACTGTAGTAATTTTATGCATTGCACTGTACTGCTGTCACACAAAAAAAACTAATTTCATGACATATCTGAGTGATGATAAACCTGATTCTGTTCTGGTCTGAGAGTGGGAAGGGGGCAGGGAAAGTGGAATCGTGGTTGGGAAAAGGAGGAGGGAGAGAGGGGGATGGACCAGAGAGACTTTTTGTAATGATCACTAAACCAATTATTTAGAAGCAAATAACTTTGCCTGGTACCTCAGGACTGTATGTGTGCACATGTGCCACCCCCTCCGCCCTGGCACTCCTTCTCTGCCGCATGTCCCACACTCCACCTTCGCCATTTCCAACACCCTTGCCAGATTTACAACCTTGCTCTCCACTCCACAATGACAAATTCAATACAGTACAGAAGTCTAAGCACCCTACCTATATATACTGTATGTGCCTCCGACATTTGCACGGTACTGTACAGTAGGTTATGTTGACCCTGGCTGAATCGTTTCCGAATGCTATTGCTCCTTTATTACCAGTACTCACTGAAGGTACTCACTCATAACACTGAAATAGGGATCTCCCACTGGCCAAACAATTGATCTTTCTTTTTCCTGCTCCTGCTCCAGACATAGGGGGTCTTCCTTGAGATTTTACTGCTCTACCTCTGAAATCCTTCATTTTTATTCTTTTCTCCCATCAGTTCCAGACCACTTTCCTTTGATTCCAATGGTTCTGATTTATCTGTGTTCACTTTTCACTGGCTCTGGCCCAAGGCTACAGGTAGCATTACCTCACTGCTCTTCTCCTGAATAAGCATATGCCTCTGATGTCATTTCTTTGCTCTTCCCTGAATCAGGCCATTTCAAACCAGTTTCAGCCAATTGAAGTCAGACACCACCCTCAAGTTATTTCAATTCACAGAGACAGACTATTCTTCTTATAAGCCTGTGTTGGTTCTTCTTCTTTATCAAAGAGCATCCCCCAAGTAACTTCTCATTTTGAAATTATCTCTGATTTAGTGGATTATTGGTAGGGCCCTTGTTATGTCCACTTTCATTACTTTAATCCAGCAAGAGTTAGTTCAGAAAACCACTTTGCAAAATGGCGGCCACAAGAACAGCCTCAAAAAGTAACAGGCTCTATTTCTTCCACAACGTGTTAGAGCTAGCTGTTTTGCAGATTTTTAATTTCTTCAGGCCAACAGTGTGGAAGGTTCATAGGGCTAAGGATATAGATAGGAGTTTTCTTGAGAGAGAGAAGATACCGTAGATGTAACGTTGTGATGGGATAAAGATTTAGGTGCACACTTACCTTCAATTGAAGGTGTTCAGTCAAGCACTGTTTAAAAGACCATGCTTTCTGGGAAGGTTCCATGAAGATCCCCCTGTCTCTCCCCCAACTGTACCCGCACCAAATCCCCTGTAATGCTTCCAAAGGAGCTTTACAAGAGGAATCATATCCACTCATGCAGCCATGGCATCAAAATGATGCTAATTTCACTCACTTTGTGAGTGGCTGGTGAATATTCTGAATGATACATAACAAATCTCTTCTGTTATTATTACTGTGCTTCATTCATAGAAAAATTAGTTCTGAATTGCATATTGTAGAAAATGAATATCACACAATCAAATTTTCAGACAATGGCATCATGCCAGTTCTTACGTTATTTTTCAGGATGTGGGGATTGCTGACACTTTTCACTCTTGCTTTGAGATTGTTGTGAGAAGTCACCAGAGAAACACTGAAGCTTGTTTATTCAGCAGAACAAGCAGGCCTCATACTGGAGACACTCTTGGAAGAGGCTCCCTGACCCCAATATTACATCACATTTTACATGTTAAAGAACAAAGGTAATAACAGGACAATTTCTATAGTTATAATGCACTCATAACGCTTTCTTTGAGTTGCACATAATTTTTAAACACCTAGATCTTCACACCAACACACCCAAAATGAGTGCTAATTTCCGCTATATCTGAGCTGCATTCATGCACATGCAGATATCTCTCGTCCATTCTGCTCTCCAATGTCCGCTCCCTGGACAATAAATTGGACTACATCTGACTACAATGAAATACTCGGTGGGAGTACACAGTCTGTTGTGCGTATGTTTTTATAGAAATGATGGAATTTCGGACGCCGCCGTTCAGCTGGACGGGCTTGCCTTGTTTCGAGCAGACAGGGATGGAGCTCTCTCTGTTAAGACTCATGGTGGTGGCTTGTGTGTTTACATCAACACGGAATGATGCAAGAACTCTGTGCTGCTTTCCGGACACAGCTCATCGCTAGTGGAGTTTGTGGCTGTTAGATGCAGACCATTTTATTTGCCACGGGAATTTACCTCTTTCCTTATATTCGGTGTGTACATTCCCCCCAGCGCTAATGCTAAGGAGGCGCTCTGTGAACTGTACGGGGCTATTAGCAAACTGCAGAACGCACACCCTAATTGTCGCCGGTGATTTTAACCACGCAAACCTTAAGTCACTGCTCCCCAAATTCCATCAGTATGTGGACTTTGCAACGAAGGGGGAGAATGCATTGAACCTAGTTTATACAAACATCTCTGACGCGTACTGGGTGGAGCCCCGCCCACACCTCGGTTACTCAGACCACATCTGTGTTATGCTAATCCCAGCATACAGACCGCTCGTCAGGCGCTCCAGACCAGTTCAGAAGCAGGTAAAAACCTGGCCAGCAGGAGCCATCTCTGCTCTTCAAGACTGATTTGAGCACACTGACTGGCACGTGTTCAGGGAGGCCGCAACCGATGGCGACTCTACCAACTTAGAGGAGTACACGGCATCAGTGACCAGCTACATCAGCAAGTGCATCGACAATGTTACTCTGTCCAAGACCATCAGTACATGCGCTAACCAGAAGCCATGGATGACAGTGGAGGTGCGTGCACTGCTGAGGACCCGTGATTCCGCCTTCAGAGCAGGTGGACAAGGCAGCCCTAACAACAGCGAAGGCCAATCTGTCCCGGGCCATCAGAGGGACAAAACGTGCACATGCCCAGCTAATCCACAGTTACTTCCAGGACAGTGGCGACTCGCGGCGCATGTGGAAGGACATCCAGGACATCACCAATTACAGGACAACATCACCTGACTGTGCGGGTGATGCTTCCCTCCCAGATGCGCTGAGCAACTTCTACGCCCGTTTTGAGGCGGAAAGTGATGTGCCGGCAAGGAAGTCCACCCCACCTACAAATGACCAGGTGCTGTGTCTCTCCGTGGCCGATGTGGGAAGAACCCTGTGCAGGGTCAACCCACGGAAGGCTGCTGGACCAGACAATACTCCTGGCAGAGTGCTCAGAGGATGTGCAGACCAGCTAGCAGATGTTCTCACTGACATCTTCAACATCTCCCAGAGCAGCGTCATCGTTCCAACGTGCTTCAAGGCCGCCACCATCGTCCCCGTGCCGAAGAAGTCTTCAGTGTCCTGCCTAAATGACTACCGTCCCGTTGCACTTACATCCATCATCATGAAGTGTTTCGAGAGGCTCGTCATGAGGCATATCAGGACCCTGCTGCCCCCCTCACTGGACCCACTGCAGTTTGTGTACCGTCCCAACCGCTCAACAGATGACACCATTGCCATCACTCTCCACCTGGCCCTAACCCACCTGGACAAAAAAGACACATACGTTCGGATGCTGTTCATAGACTTCAGTTCAGCATTCAACACAATCATTCCTCAGAAACTGATTGGAAAGCTGAGCCTACTGGGCCTGAACACCTCCCTCTGCAACTGGATCCTAGACTTCCTGACTGGGAGACCTCAGTCAGTCCGGATCGGAAGCAGCATCTCCAACACCATCACACTGAGCACGGGCCCCCCCTCAGTCCACTGCTGTTCACTCTGCTGACCCACGACTGTGCTGCAACACACAGCTCGAACCACATCATCAAGTTCGCCGATGACACGACCTTGGTGGGTCTCATCAGCAAGAACGACGAGTCAGCTTACAGAGAGGAGGTGCAGTGGCTAACGGACTGGTGCAGAGCAAACAACCTGTCTCTTAATGTGAACAAAACAAAAGAGATGGTTGTTGACTTCAGGAGGGCACGGAGCGACCACTCCCCACTAAACATTGACGGCTCCTAGGTAGAGATCGTAAACAGCACCAAATTTCTTGGTGTTCACCTGGCGGAGAATCTCACCTGGTCCCTCAACACCAGCTCCATAGCAAAGAAAGCCCAGCAGCGTCTCTACTTTCTGCGAAGGCTGAGGAAAGTGCATCTCCCACCTCCCCTCCTCATCACATTCTACAGCGGTTGTATTGAGAGCATCCTGAGCAGCTGCATCACTGCCTGGTTCAGAAATTGCACCATCTCGAATCGCAAGACCCTGCAGTGGATAGTGAGATCAGCTGAGAAGATCATCAGGGTCTCTCTTCCCTCCATCACGGACATTTACACTACATGCTGCATCCACAAAGCAAACAGCATTATGAAGAACCCCACACACCCCTCATACAAACTCTTCTCCCTCCTGCCATCTGGGAAAAGGCATCAAAGCATTTGGGCTCTCATGACCAGACAATGTAACAGTTTCTTTCCCCAAGCTATCAGACTCCTCAATACCCAGAGCCTGGACTGACACCTTACTGCCCTATTGTCCTGTTTATTATTTATTGTAATGCCTGCACTGTTTTGTGCACTTTATGCAGTCCTGGGTAGGTCTGTAGTCTAGTGTAGTTTTTTTTTTCTCTGTGTTGTTTTTTACGTAGCTCAGTCTAGTTTTTGTACTGTGTCATGGAATACCATGGTCCTGAAAAATGTTGTCTCGTTTTTACTATGTAATATACATAGCAGTTATGGTCGAAATGACAATGAAAGTGACTTGACTTGACTTGATCTCAGGTGAGTGGGGTGTTTCCTGGTTTGCAATCAACCCCACTCTGCAGCTTCAGGAAGACCGTTGCTCTGAGCTGCATTTTAAATTCAATCTACAGTCCACATTCAGATCTGAAGACTGGTTAATATTGAAATTAGTATCTGCTATATTCCATAACTCCAGGATACATCCTAACAGAGAAAATTGTCCTTTTGGTGGAAATGGAACTGGACTTGGTTTATTATTGTTGTCGCATGTACTGAAGTACAGTGAAGAACTTTGTTTTGCATGTCGCTCATGAGACCATCTCAAAACATCAGGACATTGAGGTAGTACAAGGGAAAGCAATAACAGAATGAACGTGCATGGAGAAAGTGCAGTGCAGGTAGACAATAAGGGTCAAGGTTCATGATGAGGTAGACTGTGAGATCTAGAGTTCATCTTTATTGTACAAGGGATCCATTCACAAGTCTTATAACAGCTGTCCTTAAGTTTAGATCTTCTGCCCAATGGAAGGAGGGAGAAAGGAGAATATTTGGGATGGGAACACGAGGAAATCTGCAGATGCTGGATATTCAAGCAACACACACAAAATGCTGGCGGAATGCAATAGGTCAGGCAGCATCTATAGGAAGACGTACAGTCAATGTTTCAGTCTCGGCCCGAAATGTTGACTGTATTTCTTCCTATAGATGCTGCCTGGCCTGCTGCATTCCACCAGCATTTTGTGTGTGATATTTGGGATGGGAGTGGTCTTTGATTATGCTGGCTACTTTTCCAGTGGAAAATGCTGAAGGTGAAGATGTTCCTATAATATTGTTGGGTGGGGAGATCCAGGAATTTAATTCAATGGTCATGAAGGAACAACAATCTTGTTCAGGTTGAGGGAATGAAAGGGTTAATGGATGAGAACTGTTTGATGAGCCTGTATTGACTGGAGTTTAGAAGATGAGGGTAATTTCATTGAAACCTACTGAATACAGTTGATTTTAGTTAATTTTGGTGGAGTCACCTATTTGGGACAACTCTTAAAGAATAAAAACTAATTAAGAAAATAGTTGGGATTCCTTTGTTTCTTTGGGGCACTATGCTGCTTAGTTGGGACAGGAGACTGTTACTGAACAGTTTTTAACTAGCATCAATGGTGTGCACTTGTATGGCCATTTGACACGACATCATGCTTAGCACAGACAGTTTTTAAATAGCATCTGTTCAAAGAGCACTGATTTTCATTACTGATAGTTAGTGAGAAATGAGTGTAAGACCATTCAGAAATGTTTTGCTCACTGCAGTTTTTAGCATTCAAGCTTGGAGATGCCAGAAATGGCTGGGAGTGAAAATGAAATTAAAGACAAAGTAAAACTTATTATCAGAGTTCATCCATGTCACCACATACAACTCTGAGATTCTTTTTCTGTGGGCATTCTTAACAAATCTATAGAACAATAACTGTAAACAGGATCAATGGACAACAAACTGTGCAAATGCAGATATAAATAAATAGCAATAAATAAAGAGCATGAAATAACAAAATAAAAGAGTTCTTAAATGAGTGTAGTTATCCTGTTTTGTTCAAGATCCTGATGGTTGAGGGTTAGTAACTGTTCTTGAGCCTGGTGGTGTGAGTCCTGAGGCTCTTGTACCTTCTACCTGATGGCAGCAGTGAGAAAAGAGCCTGGCCTGGGTGGTGAGGATGCTGCTTCCCCACAGTAATGTTTCATATAGATGTGCTCAATAGTTGGGAGGGTTTTACCCATGATGTACAGGGCCAAATTCACTACCTTTTGTAGGATTTTGTGCTCAAAGGCATTGGTGTTCCCATACAAAGTAGAAAAAAACCAAGTAGCGAAAATGATTTCACTACTTCAACAAGCTAGAAACTACTAAGAATTTGAAGGTATCAACAATTATCTTGAATATTACAGGACTTGGAAGATGCAATTATCGAAGGCATTGTAGGGCATTGTCTGCATGAGGTGTCTGCACTGATTTTGTTCAGTCTCAGTTAATCAAAAGAACACAGTAGTGTACACTGGACGAATTCCTCAATCAATAACTATTAGGAACTAATACACAGCTCCTAATTCGATATTTCATTTAACTACACAATTGGTTACTCAGATAAGCAGTAGTTTGTCTTTTTTGTGGCTTTTTAGCAATTTACATGAAACTTCAGCTAATTGGAGCAGCTGCTTAATTAGGCCAAAATGTACTGGTTCCGATGTGTCCCAATTAACTAGAATCCACTGTGTTGAAAGGCCGAGATACTGTAGAGTGGACATGGAGAGGATGTTTCCATTAGTGGGAGAGTCAAGGACCAGAGAACACAACCTCAGCAAAGGAGGCCATCCCTTTAGAACAGAGTAGAAGATGATTTTTTTTTTAGCTTGTGGGTGGAATTCATTGCCATAGATAGTTGTGGAAGCCAGTTTATTGGGAATATTTATAACAGAGGTTGGATAGGTTCTTGATTTGTAAGGGCACCAAAGACTACAGGGAGAAGGCAGGAGAAAGCTTTTGACTAGGAAAATAAATCAGCCATGATTGAATGACAGAGCAGACTTGATGGGCTGAATGGCCTACTTCTGCTCCTATACCTTATGTTCTTCGGGACTTAAAGCAGAGCCTACAGGTGAAAGACTTTATTGTAACTACAGCCCTTGACCTTCTTGGTAGTACGGTTGCAAGCTTAGGAAGTGCTGTCAGTGTAGGCCGGTTGCTGGATTTTGGAGATGACTCACACTGCAGCCACAGTGCGCTAATGCTCGTGGGGATGTATGTTTGTAGCCCAATCAAGTGGACTGCTTTGCTCCCACTCCTGGAGGGCAATGCTAAATGTACTTATCTTTCCTTTTACAACCTTAGCACCCAGCAGTTTTATTTGAATAGCCAGTCAGCAGGTGAAGTTCAAAGTCAATTTAATATCAGAAAAACTATGTGTTGCCATATATTACCGGGAGATTCGTTTTCTTGCAAGCATTAACAGGGGAAAAAGATATATAATAGAATTTACGAAAAAATGTACATGAATAGACAAAGCTTGACAAACAACCGATGTGCAAAAGAAAACTGTCTAAATAAAAAAAAATATTGAGAGCATTAGTTTTAAATAGTCCTTGAAAGTGAGCCTTTAGGTTGCAGAATCAGTTCAGGGAAGTGCTGGTTGAAGTTATCCCTGTAATTTAGAGGAGTGATCAAGAGCCTTCTACAGCTGTGCTTTTAAATGTTGTTTTGATTTCTCAGCCTTTGTAATATGCTGTTCAGCAAATTCCTACCCATTATTCGACATCACTTTTACATTATTGTGTGACCTTTATTTGACTCCTTGTGATGTGGTTTAGATAAGAACTCAAAAATCAGGCTCATTGCTCTGGAAAGCAGTTCTAATCAGTGAACTGGACAAAGTTTAGAAGGTTTTCAGTACTCACAATGAATTTTCCTGTCCAGATTGTAAAAATGAATTTCAAAGATATGACCTTGCTGGCATAATTGGTGTTCGTTACTAACAACAAGAAAGCCTTTGGTATAACTGAATAACTTGCCAGGCTACTATAGAGGGCATACACAAAACTGGAACATGTGTAGATTTATGTCTCGGCAAGGACAACAGAATACTTTCCAAGCAAGTGCCCCGAAATCATAAGGTAGAGAAGTCAAACCTTAAAATGTGGTTATCAAAGTTAGAGGCACAAAGGAATGGAGTTTCCACTGTCAATTTGAATCCCAGTTATGTTCACCACCTTTTGTGCTACAGTGGAAAATCAATTCATCACTGCAATGCCACTTTTAAGCATTATTACTTAAAATTATGATTTTATATGTTGAAAGTTTTGTAGCTACCTCTACAACATGAATTTAAATCAAACCGAATAAGAAATATGAAAAGCTATTCAGATATGAAATGGTTAATAAATCACTTTGATCCACCAACTGTGATTTTACTCATTAAGGAAATATGCTGCACAAGCCACGAATGTGAGAATTATTAAATAATGTGGGTAATGAAACATGTCATGTTAAGCATTGCTTACAAGTTTATCATTTTTGCTCCTGCGCCCTTCCTTCAGCTAATTGCTGGACACACCCTCTTACTGTTTTTAAAATTAGTGTGTGTATAGATATGTGCAAACTATTCATTCCTGTTCATTGAATAGCCCTAGCTGTGAGTGCTGAGGTCACATCATCTTATTCAATGATTGGGAAACTTCCACTGCAATTTTGTTGCATAGTTCAAAGCTCAAAAGAATTCTTTTGATATAGTAATTGGTTTCACAAAGCTATCACTGTGACTTGCAACAACTTGATTGGTTTTTGAAACAGTAGAAATTTAGAAGAATCATCTGAAATAGACTATGTGACAACAGACGAAGAGCTCATTAACCAAATATATTCAGTACATAAATACAAATAACAATGGTAGAAAATGTTAATCAATTTTCAAATTCTATCCCTTCCATAGTGACAGTTCTGGGACCCAGTTAAGAAAGGATGAGGTTAACAATTTGTATGCAGTGTAAGCAGCATAATTAGTTCAATACCATCTGTGTTTACAACCCAATTTAAGAACTGAGGACTTAAGTAATAGAAATAAATAAGATCCCTGGTCACAGTAGTCTTGGAAGTTTAGAAGGGAAAGAAAAAGATTGATTAAGGATAGTCTGCATTACTTTATGATGGGAGATCGTGTCTCATGAATTGAACTGAGATTTTCTGAAGAGGTGATCGAGAGGATTGACAAGGACAGGGTAGTAAACGTGGATGTTGACAAGCCTTTCTATGGGGTCCTGCATGGTAGGTTAGCCTAGCAGGTTAGACCATATAGGATCCAGGGTGAGCTAACCAAATTGATACAAAGTTGGCTTGATGGAGGCATCAGGGGGTGGTAGTGGAGCGTTGTTTTTCAGATTGGAGGTTTCTGAGAGGTGCTATGCCACAGGGACTACTAGTGGGTCCCCTGTTGTTTGTGCGCGCGCGCGTGTGTGTGTGTGTGTGTGTGTGTGTGTGTGTGTGTGTGTGTGTGTGTGTGTGTTTGTGTGTGTGTGTGTGTGTGTGTGTGTGTGTGTGTGTGTGTGTGTGTGTGTGTCTGTGTGTGTGATTTCAATGAAAATACAGGCAGCACGCTTAGTAAGTTTGTGGATGATACCAAATTTGGTGGTGTGTTGGACAGTGACAAAGGCTGTCTAAAGTTACTATAGCACCGATATCAACTGGGAAGGTGGGCAAAAGAATACCAGATGGAAGTTAACACAGACAAATACAAAGTGGTGCATTTTGGGAAGTTAAACGAGGGCAGTGATGGCAGGGCCACTGCGAGTGTTGTAACATTGGGGTACAAGAATATAGTTCTTTGAACATGGCAACACAGGTAGACAGAGTCATGAGAAAGATGAATGGTATGCTTGCCTTCATTGGATAGGGCTTTGAGCACAAAAGATGGGACATCATGTTACAATTGTAGAAGATATTGGTGAGATTGTATCTCGAATACCGTGTGTAGTTCTGGTCGCCATACTACAGTAAAGTTGTGATTAAGCTGGAGAAGGTTCAGAAAAGATTCACAAGGATGTTGCTGCTTAAGGTATAAGCAGCAACTGAATAGGCTGGGACTGTTTTCTCTGGAGTGAAGGAGGGTAACGTGTGACCTGACAGTGATTTATAAAACCATGGTGGGCATAAATAAGGTGGATGGCCAAAGGTGTTTTCTCAACCTAGGAGAAATCTAAAATTAGAAGACATAACTTTATAATGAGAAGAGTAAGATTTAAAGGGGAACTGAGGGGGACAGAGGGTTGTGGGATATGGAACAAGTTGCTAGAGGGAATGGAGAGGACGATACAATTACAATATTTAAAAGACATTTTGACAGGTGCATGGATAGGACAGTTTGAGGGGGATATGACCCAAATTCATGCAAATGTGTCTAGCTGAGTAAAGCACCTTGTTTGGCAGGGATAAATTAGGTTGAAGGGTCATTTCCTATTAAATATGTCCAAATTTTCACATTGGACTACCTCTGGGGTTTTCTCCTCTCCTAATGTGTAAATGGTTCTGAGCAGACATGATCTCTCTAGACCCTTTTCCAACATCTGCACTATCTGATACCAGAAAAATTTGATGAGCTAATGGCCATTTATGCCTGGGAAGGAGAGAGCACTACTAAATTGTTCTACCCTTGATGCAAAGCGGCAGAACTAACCTGTCACCACATGGCTCAAGAGTAG
The DNA here is from genome assembly GCF_030144855.1 of Hypanus sabinus. Lineage (NCBI taxonomy): Eukaryota > Metazoa > Chordata > Chondrichthyes > Myliobatiformes > Dasyatidae > Hypanus > Hypanus sabinus. Next base: position 44,968,927 of record NC_082738.1, read on the forward strand.
AGGAGTAGTGCTGCAGCATTGAAAGGGCCAAATGGTCACAGTGGTACTGGGATTGATTTGCTATGAACTGCCTGCTGATACAGAACCAAACAAGAAACTTAGCTGTGGTTGACTTTTATCTTTGAGAATAAGAATGAGACAAAAAACAATTATGTTAATCTTTCTGAAAATTCTAAGATCATTCTCTGTGTTCTTATTTCAACTGAATTAGACCATAAGACATAAGAGCAGAATTAGGCCATTCAGCCCATCATGCCTGCTCAACCCTTCTATCATGGCAGGTTCATTATTCCCCTCAACCCCATTCTCCTGCCTTCTCCTCAAAAATCTTTGACACCCTTACTAATCAAGAATCTATCACCTTCTGCCTTCAATATACTCAATGACTTGGCCTCCACAGCCACCTGTGGCAATGGATTTCACAGGTTCACCACCCTCTGGCCAAAGAAATTCCTCTTCATCTCTGGTCTAGAATTCTTCCATCCAGTTCAAGATGGGTACAAAGATCCTACAGGATGAGAAAAGAGTTATCAGAGCAGCTCCAGAAACAAGGGATTTCAACTCTGAAGTTAGCATGGAAATGCTGGAGCTGTTCTTCCTGCAGTAAAGGAAGTTGAAAGATTTGACTGAGGTGGGCACAACCATGACTGGTTACGATAGAATCAAGGACCCCTGCCACCCAGGCCATGCTCTCTTCTTGCTGCTGCCATTGGGAAGGAGGTACGGGACCTCCACCACCAGACTCCTGAATCAGCATGGGTAACTTCCCTCACCACAACTCTGAACTGATTCCACAACCTATGGACTCACTTTCAAGGACTCTACAGCTCAAGTAACAGTATTATTTATTTATTGTATTTGTTTTCTTTTGCACATTAGTTGTTTGTCAGTCTTTGGTTGTGATTGATTCTACTGTATTTCTTTGTTCTACTGTGAATGGCTGCAAGAGAATGAATCCCAGGGTGACATATGTATATGGTGACATACCTATTTGGATAATAAATTTACTTTGAACTATGTCAACCTGTGAGGAAATTATATTGCAAATGAATGTACTAAGAACCAGAGGGAGATATTTTCAAGGACATGGGAAATGGTGGTATAATAGTGCTATAGGCATAGACTTGATGGGCTGAATGGCCTTCTTTTGTGTTGATTCTCCAGCAAGGAACGTCTCCTTTAAAACCCTTGTGCTCTAAACAATGCACTGCAGCAAATTAGGTTAATGCTTAACAAGCTCCTGAATTTGTCAATAATATTCAGCAATTCTAATGAAGCTCAGAATGAAGTTTATCCACCACTTAATATTGTCCTTACCTTCAAGGGCTGATTTTAATTTTCTATATAGTTACAATGATAAAACATGGGTTGTAAAGTGGCACTTTACAGACTCTAGAATATGCTAATTTTATAGGCATGTTTTAATGATAACTTATGTACATTTACCCTCTGTTCTTCAGCAGTGCACAAACATGCTGCCACCTCTGCTGTAAATTCCAACAGAACACAATAAAAAGAGCAAATGTAAGGTTGTAAAGCAAGCTCAGGCAGTTAGGCTGGTGCATGCACCAAATTAACTGACAAGCGTAAACTCCTTGCCTTTATTTGCTTCCATTACAAGAGACAAATGTAAGACACAGTACTTTTGTTTAACAAGGCACAGTTCCAGCAACAGTTCACACAGACAGGCTCATTTGTTTGAGACCGAGCCCGCTCTGCTACAAGTCTTGTTTCATGATAATTACATGATAGAGTATTTTCTATAACTGCTACCTGAAATAATTTTATCCTGTGCCTCTGAGGAATTGGTTGGCAAGTTTCCAGAGTGCAAGCGAGCCATTCAGGGCACGCAAGTTCAATTTCTGGTCTAAGAAACTAACTTGTGTCAATCATTGGAAGAGTTGATGCAGAGTGCCCCAGGGCAAGTGAAAGAAAAATAAACTTGGGCTCCCATTGTTCCTCATTATCCAGTAATCCCTGCTGGAAAAGTATGTGCTCATGCATGGACGTTGTGGGGGAACGGAGCTCTGAAATTTCCTTCAGTCTAAAATCTGCCACCACTCAGTGTCAAGGCTCACACATGCAGAGTGACTCCAGTTTCCAGTCAAGTTACGGCTTCCTTTGTAGCCACACTGGAGACACTGTTAAATTTTGAAGTGTATTCATCTGGGGAGTTGAGCAAAGTGGAAAAAAGGAAGAGAGAGAGAAAAAAAGATCTGATATGCTAATAGAAATCCCAAACTACAGGTACTTTATCCTCTAGTCATGCTCAGTCAATCAATGGTAATTGAAAATATACGCGGCACGGTAGCATGACGAGCGGCATGATGGTGTAGCGGTTAGTACAACGCTTTACAGTGCCAGCAATTAGGGTTCAGTTCCCACCGCTGTCCGTAAGGAGTTTGTGCGTTCTCCCCGTGACTGCGTGTTTTCCTCTGGGTGCTCCAGTTTCCTCCCACATTCCAAAGACGAACAGATTAAGGTCAGTAAGTTGTGGGCAAGCGATGTCGGTGCCAGAAGCATGGTGACGCTTGTGGGCTGTCCCCGGCACATCCTTGGACTTTGTTGGTCGTTGAAACAAATGATGCATTTCACTGTATTTTTCAATGTTTCAATGTATATGTGTCAAATAAAGCCAATATTTGATAAAACACATGTAGCAACTTTTGCCTGCTTAATTTATATGTGAGAACTCTAAGATCAATGGATTTTCCTGTCATGAAAATTGGTGAAGTTAAATCATACGGTGTGAGAAGCTTACATGATGTAATGTCCAGAAAGACCTTGAAGTGGCTGGCTTAAGAGTCTTATTAAAATATTTAGATTAGACTCTTACAAAATCCACGCATTAATAACTATACCCTAACTATGATGTTAAGTCAAGTTCTGGGATTTTTGCCTGGTGATCAAAGTGAATGGCAGTAAATGTCCAATTCTGGAAGTGGTGATTCTGAGGGGGAATCTGTCATGAATTTATTCCTTTGCTCCTGGATTTCTCATGGGCAGAAGATTCTGGCTGGGGAATTGGGAACTTGAGTGTATGGTTGCACTCCTGCAGACTGACACCAGGCTCATCCTGCAAGGTTTCCAGCTTCAATGCCAACAATGATGAGACCTCGAGACAGGGTAATGACTTCTTCCTTAATGTCAGTAAGACAAAGGGGATAATTACTGACGTCAGGAGAACTCACAGCACTCTCACCCCCTCTATATCAGTGGCACAGCAGTTTGAGGCTTCTGGGGGTACCCATCAAACAACCTCTCATGGTCCTAGACCATGTCCTACATAGTCAGGAAAGCTCACAAACTCCTTTGCTTTCTGAGGGGGCTGACAAGAGCTGGGCGTTGCACATCTATCCTCACATCATTCTACAGATGTGTAGCCAAGAGCATCCTGACAGGCTGCATCTGCGGCGGGCAGGAAGGCTCTACAGTGGCTGGTCAGAACTGCCCAGCACATCGCCAGCACAGCTGACCCACCGTCAAGGACATAGAAATGGAAAGGTGCCAAAAAAGAGCCAATAACATCATAAAGGATGCCACACATCCTGCTCATGGACTGTTTGTCCTACTCCTATCAGGGAGGAGGCTATATCAGCACTACCACACTCAAAAACAGTTACTTTCCCCAAGTAGTAAGGCTGATCAACACCTCCTGCTACTAATTCCTTTATTATTTCCCTTCAGTCACCTTATGTACAACCTAGTATCACTTTATGGAGATACAATCTATATACAGTATATAAACTATCTTATATATTTTTATTTATTTTGTGTGTTGTTTCTTACTTCAGGTTGAATATCCCTTATTCGAAATGCTTGGGGCAGGAAGAGTTTCGGATTTCAGATTTTTAAATAGATTTTGGAATATATTATAAAATAGCTTGGGGTTGCCATCATTTCCGACTCTGAATTTCTGTGCTACTGCTAAGCAGTCTTTGTCTTACACTTGTTCATCACACATATGTACTGATGCAGCCGTTCATCGTGTCAGATTTTCATCAGCGGCAATCTTGATAAACTCATCAATGAATTTCTCAGCTGCTTTGTGATCAACAGATGCCTATCACCACAAATCTTTAAAAATTTAATGCCGTGCCTTTTCTTAAATTTCTGCAACCAGCCTGCTGAGTATTCACAATTATCTTCAAATTTCAGTTCATCGTGATAGATTCTTGTTTGTTTCTTGATCAGCAGACTGATAAATGGCACATAGTCACTCCGACGCTGACAAATCCACTCTTTCGGTATGTGCTCGAGATCTTCATTTTTTTGCTTTATGTAGTGTTTTTCAATTTTTCATTAATTTTTGTTCTTCACATTTGTGAGGTCACCTCTCAGAATTGTGTACGGTGCGCAGAGACCTGGGTGTCAGCTGGGAACCTTCCCAGCACCTTGTGGAATTTTCCATTTGTGATGTCATGTCAGAGCTCAGATTTTGGAGATTTTCAGATTTAGGAATTTCAGATAAGGGGAACACAACCTGTATTATTATTATCATGCTTTATCTTTTGTGGGTTTTTTTGTGCTGCATCAGATCCAGAATATCAATTATTTTATTCTCCTTACACTTGTGTACAGGAAATTTCATTTAGCTATTTTGAATCTTGAATATTCTTGAGAGTGCTTTTGGAGCTATATTCAAGTGGAAGTGAGCACATTGCTGAAATAAAGCCTGTAGATACTTGGAGGGCAGGCACTATTGACAGAGACTGAATCCTTATCTAGCTCTTTTGGTCAGCAAGACAAATCCACTTAAGCTTCTAATCAATCAATCATGGACCACAATGGTACTACTGGCAGTGATGAGAAAGTGTCTGAATCTCTTCTTGGTCTAGTTACTTACCTGCTTTAAGCCTTAAAAGGATTACTTGCTAGTAACCATGAAGTCTAGACTCTCAGCAACCTCCTCTCCTTGGACTCTGTCTACACTTCTTGCTGTCTCAGTAAAGCAGCCAGAATAATCAAAGGCCCCTCCCACCCCAGCTATTCTGCCTTCTCCCCTCTGCAATCAGGCAGAAAATACAAAAGCCTGAAGCCCGTACCACCAGACTCAAGAACAGCTTCTATCCCGCTGCTATCAGACTCCTGAACAGACTTCTTGTACAATAAGATGGACTCCTGGCCTCACAATCGACCTCGTTATGACCTTGCACTTTGTCGTTTACCTGCACTGCACTCTTTCAGTAGATTTGACATTTTATTATGCATTGTTATTGTTTTACCTCAGTGCACTGTGTAAGACGTGAACTTTATAAACAGCATGCAAGACAGCTTTTCACTGCATCTTGTGACAATACTAAATCAATACATCAATAATACTCTAAATCCTGTGGTAGGTCGGTTTTGTCTTTTTTACTGCAGAGAAGCTGTGAACGTCCTCAAGAGCAAACAGAGCAAAGGATTCCCACGGCAATATCAAGAAATCAAAAGCATTTTCCATTCTGCTTTGCTACTCAAGCTACTCGAGTCTTCCTTGTGATTTGCTCAGCTGTTTTGTAAGTTGCTGTATTCAGTGCAATACTGTCCTGATACTTTCCACTCACATCTATTAGCATTCATCTCTTGTGTTGTCTTGATTTGAACGGCTCACCCTAAACTATCACATGTGCACCAACTTCTAAAGGGGGTGAAAAAACAATCTGCTGGATGAACTCAGCAGGTCAGGCAGAATTTGTAGAGGGCAATAGACAGTCAATGTTTTGAGTCGAGATTCTTTCATCTGGACTGGAAAATAGAGGGGAGGTGGCATGCTTCTCATCTCTTAATACTGGCAAGCTCCTGACTATCTTTCAATCCAGATTGAAAGCCTTCACCTGAAATATTGACTGTCCATTTCTCTTTACAGATGCTGCCTGACTCATTGGGTTCCTCCAGCAATTGGTTCTTTGAACCAGGTCTAGCATCCACTGTCTCTTGAATCTCCATTCAAAAGAGGGTCAAGTGATTTCAATCTCACAAGATAAAATAATAATGAGCTCATGGTATACATACATATCAAAACTGAATTCATTCTATACTTGAGATTGATTATTTTATTTGACTGTATGCTGCATGCTGTTTCAATCAGGAAAATCAAAAAAACATGAGAATTTAAAGCAATTTCTAAATCTCCAAGAGTTGTTTCTCTATTGAGCTATGAGCCTCAAAAATCTCCTCAGGTTGGAGGTCTGAGCTTTGGGAAAATAGTGTTTGCAATTGTTAGAAGTCTATTCAGTCCATCTTACCTGTGCATGCTCCTTGAAAGAAAGTAATTACTTTTATATTGTACCTTTCATGTCTTGAGTGTAATACGGAAAATTCAGTAGACAAGATGCACACGGTAATGTCTTAAGTTTGGTGAAGAGATAATGACCAGACAAATTATGTTTTCTTAGAAATTTTGATCGAGACTTGAGGCTGTCTGTTGGTCAGGGTGACTATGGTGTGTCCCAGCTGTCTACATGATACTCAAACCAGGGAAGTACGATATGGCAATCAAGCCCAAGCAGCAGTCTCTCCTCTCCACACAACTGATGAATCCAAAGGAACGGCAGAGATCGATACAGTTTGGGACCTTTGGCATTGCAGGAGTTGCCAGTCAGCATTGAACTTACCGTAGGACTACCTTAGGGACTCCAGCTCTAGTTTTTTCCTCAGGGTTTACTCCCGAAACCTTCCTCATGAGTGGGTGTAGCCGCAAGGAAGTGGATGTTTGAAACCAGAGTTTTTCCTCTCCTAGATGAGCTGCTAACCATGGCTGATGAGCCCCATCTCCCTGAAGTGACTGGTTTTAAGGTGCTAGTAACCCTTCTTTGTCCCTTCTCCTGTCAGTAGAAATGGTTCTGCCAAGCTTAGTAGCTAAGTCACACGTAAAGGCCAAGAGCTGGACTTGGTAGTCAGAGGCTATTTGAAACACACACCATTAATAACTATTAAGCATTTAATTGTTATCCCCACTACCTCCCCAGCTATGACAACCTTAAGATTCAAACGTTAGCTAGAAATCTGGAGGTACTTCCTCTGAGCATCTTGCATGTCTTATTGCAAGAGAAGTTGGTATGGTCTTAACTCCTTCCATCCTGCATTTGAACTTAGGCCAATATTTTTGTGTTCAAGCCTTTGAAATGGGATTTGAATTCAGAACTTCTTGACTTGAGGCAAGCGGATTATTGTCCTTGTTATGACTGCTGAACCCATACACTATCCGTATAATCCTGCTAATATTTCCTCGTTGTGTATTTATCTCATGCAATGGAATATGTTTCCACCATCTATTCAGCTTGTGCATTTCTGATTACTACATAATATTGCACCCTTCTGTAATCCACAGTTCGTTAACTAATTATTTTAAATATATGCAACACACACAAAATGCTGGTGAAACTCAGGAGACCAGGCAGCAGCTATGGAAAAGAGTAAACAGTCGACGTTTCAGGATGAGACCAGTCCCGCTGAAGGGTCTCTTTTCCATAGATGCTGCCTGGCCTGCTGAGTTCCTCTAGCATTTTGTGTGTGTTGCTTGGATTTCCAGCATCTGCAGATTTTCTCTTGTTTGTGATAAATATATGTCCTCTGCCACTGGAAGTAGTTTAGTATTTATTGCCTTTATTGATGTCCTTCTTATTTTTAATTAACCTCTATCAATTCTAGTCTTAGTTTTCCCTCCTTTAAGAATAAACAATCTTCGTGTCTCTCCACATTAGTTCTTTCTTGCATTTATACTGAAATGTAAATTGGTCAGTTCAAGAGCTTATATACAGCCAAATTAAGCAGAACCCTTTCTAGCTACCAGCTGGCTTCCCTGATGGTGCCTTTCGACACCTACTGTTTATACAAAAATGATGCCAGAGTACAAAAAAAGGTCACACGTGATAGTCAAAGAAAATATCAAAAGGTGTGTCAGAGCTGAATGCACTTCATCTGCTTAATTGTAGAGACAGTCGTTGATATGACCATTGCCTAAAATTACCACCCTGACAGCTCTTACTAGGAGTGCAAACTGGTTGTGGAGAATGGGAGGAGTTTTATATTTGAGAGACTAATCGAAGATGGCTGTTTTTACAGCACAGATTATATCTGTTCTCTGGAGGTGGGAGGTATAGTCAAGAATAGGGCTGCAACAGATATCTATGCACTCACAATTGGGAATTTCCTGTGAAGCAGATGGCAGTTGTAACAAATGCTAAATGCCAGCTGAGGAGCTGAGAAGATGATGAGTAGTTTGTAATCCGTTAAAAGGGCACTAAAATCTAGGCAACAGTAACTCTGAAAACACTGGAAAGAGATACAGTGGATTCTGGTTAATTGGGACACACTGGGATCAGTACATTTTGGCCTACTTAAATGGCTGCCCCAATTAGCTGAAGTTTCATGGAAATGGTTTAAAAAGATATAAAGAAGTCAAGATAATATTTGACTGATTTAAATGAAATACAGAGCAAATTTTAAACATTACCTATATCACTACATTACTATAAAAATTGCATTAGTTCCTAATATTTATCGACAGAGGAATTAATCCAATGTACGCTGCTGTGTTCTTTTGATAGACTGTAAATGAACAAAATTAGTGCAGGCACCTAGTGCAGGTAATGGACTTCCTTCAGACAGTGCTTTCGATTATTGCATCCTCCGAATCTTCACTTTCATTGTAACATTCAAGATGATTGTTGATATATTCAAACTCTTCGTAGTGCTCAACTTGTTGAAGTACTGAAATCATTTCATTTTCACTGCTGGCTGTTTCTGGCATCTCCAAGCCTGAATGCTTGAAACTGCAGTGGACTAAACAGTTCTGAATTGCCTTGCTGCTTATTTCTCAGCAACTATCAGTGACAAAAGTCACTGCATTTCAAACATAAATACATCAACTGATGCTACTTAAAAATAGTTCGCTGTAAGCACAGAATTGTGCTTACACCCACACAAATGCTGACATTGTAAGAAACTGTCTCAAATATGTGGCTGCCCTGATTAAGCAATGGTCGAATTAATTGGAATCCATCCATTGATGGAACAACGGGATCATCATGTTGCAAAATAAAATCAGAAATAAGTGGAAGCACTCAAGAAGTCTGGCAACATATACTGGTAAAAGGTCATTGACCCAAACATTTACTCTGTTCTTCTCTCCACAGATGCTGCCTGACCTGCTGAGTAGTTTCAACATTTTATATTTTTTTATCCATTAATCTCAACTCTGTTTCCAGTTCATTAGCCAATGCTCTACCTATGCTAGTTTATTCTCTTCAATGTCACAAGCTCTTGCCTTAACTCCATTTCTCTCTGCACAAATATCGCCTGATGTGTTGAGTATCCCAAGCATCCTCTGGCTCTGTTTCCCACAATCAGCTTCTGCAGAATTTTAGTTTGATTATTGCTTATGTGTTGCCTTGTGAAGATTATTTACAGTCAGATCATAGGGGTTCAAGGAAACAGTTTGTTGAATTTCAATTTAAGAGAGGTATAGAGCAATACAGCATGGAAGATAGCCTATCATCCCAACTTGTCCATGGTGCCCACCAAGCTTGTCCCCTGTCTCTCTGTTTGGTCTTTCCTATCAATCTACCAGTCCAAATGTCTTTTGAATCCTATTATCGTACCTCCCTTAACCACTTCCTCTAGCAGCTTATTCCATATACGCATCTCTGAGGGAAGAACTTGACCCTAAGACCCCTTTGAAATTTTTCACCTCTCGCCTTAAACCAATGTCCTCTAGTTCTTTGTTCCTCTGCCCCCGAAATCAAGACTATGTGTATTCATCCCATTTCTGTCTCTCATGATTGTATGCACCTTTATAAGGGTACTGTATAGCCACTGTTTTCCATTCTGATTGTGGCAGTGTCCTTTGCTTCACAGCCCATTTAAAAGTTAATTAGCAAACCCATTGGTTCCTTATGCTGCATCGCAATGTTAAGATTGGTCAGGTTTATGTGTTAAAGACACAAAACTGCCTTTACAATGTGGTCAACTTTCCATTATGTGTCAAATTGCTGTGGATTTGGCTACAGATATAAAATGGTGAAATCAAAGACAGAAGTCAAATGCCAACTACAAATTTGCTGATGACACCACTGTTGGTAGAATCACAGATGGTGATGAGGATGCATACACAAGCAAAATAGATAGGCTTGGTCGAGTGGTGTTCCAATAACAACCTTGCACTTATATCAGCAAGATCAAGGAAATGACTTTAGACTTCAGGGAGGGGATGTTGGGAGAACACACACCAGTTCTCATTGAGGGGTCATCAGTGGAAAGGGTGAGCAACTTCAAGTTCCTGGGTGTCAACATCTCAAAGGATCTATCCAGGGCATCATAAAGAAGGAATGCCAGCAGCTATATTTCATTAGGAGTTTGAGGAGATTTGGTTTGTCACCAAAAGCTCTAGCAAAATTTTACACATGTACTGCGGAGAGCGTTCTGACTGGTTGCATCACCACTGGTGTTGAATTCCTTCCAATCATCCCCATCCTGATAATATGCCCTCCTTCTCTCTTCCATTATCTCTTGGAATCTGATTATTGATTCTTCCCATCCCATGTTTGTCCTGAAAGCATTCAAGTTCAAGCTTAAGCTCAAGCTTATTGACATTCAGCCACACATATGTATACAGCTAAATGAAACATCATTCCTCTGGGACCAACGTGCAAAGCACAGTACATACAGTCACACACAGCACATATAGTTAGTTATAATCTAGCACATCCTTTCTCTCTCCAGTGCCACAACTCTCCTCTTTGGTCCATGATCTTGATCTCCTCCATCCTCAACTGCTTCCATGCTCAATAATATGCTCCAAGTTTTCCAGGAATAATCTCCCATTCATACGGCAACAGAGCTGAGCGAAATGGCTTAAGTGCAGTGGTACCACTTCTGCTGGATTTCTACACACATTCTTGCAATTTTTCTCCAGACTACCAGGAGCCTCTGACTTGTATCTGGTGACTGAATGGACTCTTGAGGTTCACTATCATAATTTATGTTTCATGAGACAATGGGAGTGTCTTACAGCATTTCAACACCTATCCAGTTCACACTGCTTTAAAGTTGTGACAATCCCCTTTTACTTTGTTCTATAGTTTAATTAGAAAATTGGAAGTACATATCTTGTATTTAATGTACTTAATGAGAACAAATTGTAGTTTCCATTTGCACAACAGTGAGAGATCATTGCAAAGGAATGCTGACAGATCATTCCAAAGTATTCCTGCGTCATTCGGATTCTCCTTTAGAAATGCTTTCTTCACTTTAAAGTAGGTCGCGTTTGGGCAATAACAAGAAGTGGCATGAAAATAGGAGAGGCAAACATGTAGGCTTAGGTCAATTGCTGATCAACTGCAATTCAATTGCATAACTCAAGAAGTTTCAAGTGTGCATTTGAAAATTGAAAATCATCCGATCAAACAACCAGTAAGCGGAAAGGACTGTCATATTGCAGCCGATCCAAAGGTATTTATACTCTGGGTCTTGATTTTAGTAGAAGAGTGGATTTGGATGTCAGATACTATAAGTTTCAAAAGGGGAGTTGCACAGGGACACCCATTTGTTAAAACTAGTGGAACAGAGCTGAAAATAGTAGTCCTAATGGTTTCATAGGATTATTATTCATGGAGATCAGTCAGTTAACAGGGAAAACCTACATTGATTAACTTTATCAAAGAAAAACATCTAAAGACACATGCAAAATAAAATCAGACAGACATTTGCATCAAACCACACAGCGAACTACTGATCCTTTGTCAGAGAGTCAGTCTTTAAGTAACATCAAAGTTGACTAAAAGTGAGAACGGTATTGAAAGATCAGTTCACCACTGCATTGTTGTATTGCTGTGATGTCCAGTGGAATTCAAAAACCTGAGACTGTGAAATGTGAATGGACTTATTGTTCATGTTCTCAGTATTATTTATTTACCTATTATTATTATTATTGTACTTGTACAGTTTGTCTCTTTTGCAAATTGGTTGTCAGTACTTGTATGCAGATTTTCATGGATTCGATTGTTTTTCTTTGTTCTACTGTGAATGCCTGTAAGAAAGTAAATGTCAAGGTAGTACTTTGATAATGAATTTACTTTGAACTGTGCTCTCAACACCCACACACTAAGCTCTTGATCCATTTGGATAATCACAAGCAAAATTTACTAAACGATTCTGTAAAATATTTTCTTGGTGTCCCAACACATTGAAGTAAAGCACCTAGCTGGCAACTGTGGCTGTAAACGCTGTTAAAGTGATGTCTTCTCACTCTCTGAATTTGAGATGACTACATCAGTATCGGGTTTCCGAAGATCTAACAAGTGTCTTTCATAGTATAAAGACAACTCTTGATAATATGTGGTGCATTTATCGTTAAAAGTTCCAGTTTTAAACAATCATTCAATGCTTCTTTTATTAGAGCTAAAGGACACATCATTAACCACATTAATGAGAAATGAAGTTACACAGCCGGGAATTTCTTCTTCATTATCCTCATTTTGTTTGAAGCTTACAAATTCTCTCCTGTGTGTTGAATTATGGTTATAATGAGAATGCAGATAGCTTTAATGGAGCTAATGTTAATGTTATTTGCTTGGATATTTAGCAATCTGAGAGGGATTTGATTTTCTTTTCCTGAAGACAATATTATGAGCTGCTTCTTCCCATTGCTAATCTCTGCAGTGACATTAACCGCTGTGGTTGTTGATGCTGCATGTTGCTGGCTGGCAGGGAGCTCTTTACTGAGGTTTCTTTCTATTTGCTGTTTCCTCCACCTTTGTGCTGATAACTCAGTTCTTACGTCTTGGACAGGGAATTCATTGGAAACTGACAGAAACCTTTCCCTCCTTTCCTCTCCCACGTCAACCAGTTATTTCCCAAATGTTCCCTTTCACTCTGAAAGAATGGTGACTAAGTGCCTTACATGATGGATTCGGTGAAATTAGGATCATCCAGTACTCTCCCCAAGCAGCTGCAATTAGTAAGTGAGCAGTATAGAATGAGGTCGACATGATAATAATGCAAATATGTTTCATTAGAAGATAATGAAACATTGGATGATGGGAAACAATGTGCACCCACTACTAATTTGCATAAGTGGCTATTGATGGCTTTAGATTCTTACATAACAGAAGGACCTCGTCAGTCCATCATGTCTGTACTAGCTTTTTGAAACAGCTAATGTAATAGAGTCATAGAGCACTACAGCACATAAACAAGTCCTCAGCCAATTTAGTCCATACTGACCTGTTATTCTGTCTAATCCCATTGATTCACAACCAGACCATAGCCCTCCATACCCCTCCCATCCATGTACTTATCCAAACTTCTCTTAAATGTTGAAATAGAACCTGCATCTGCCACTTCCTCTGGAAGCTCATTCCACACTCACACCACCCTCAGGCAAAGACGTTCCCCATCAGGTTCCCCTTAAGCATTTTACCTTTTACATTTAACCCATGACCTCCAGTTCTAGTCTCACCCAAACTCAGTGGAAAAGGCCTGCTTGCATTTACCCTATCTATACCCCTTACACTTTTGTATATCTCTAACAAGTCTCCTCTCATTCTCCTACACTCCAGAGAATAAAGTCTGAACCTTTTCAAACTTCCCCTCAAGTCCCAGCAACACACTTGAAAATTTTCTCTGATACCACTTTCTACCACTATTCCCCCGGTCCTGCAATTATCTTTTCAAGTAATTCTCTAATTCCCTGTTGACAATTTCTGTTGAAACTGCTTCGGCAGCTCTTGCAGACCTTCCAACTGCTCCTCCTCCTCTCCCCTCTGTATCCTTTGGCAATAATTTTAAATCCATGCCTTGTGTTTATTAGCCTTCCTACAAGTGACAATGGCTTCATTTTACTTATTCTGTCAGAGCTCTTCATAATTTTCAACACTGCAATTATATATGCTCGAAAGGGGGTTCTTTCAGATCACTTAGTTCCTCAGTATAAAGCAATTGTCCCTTCCTTAGCTGGACTGTTGGACTTGCTAGCATCATATCCTGGGGGAGCTTGTGGAACTGGGATGTGTCTTGTCCTGTAGAGTGGAGTCAGAAAGCTCTATAGCTGGCAATATTCTCACAGATACATAGGCTCCGGAGGCTGAGCCTATTAGGCATGCTTGTTGCTTGCAGAATGCTGTATGATCCAGCTGTGTGTGTGTGGGAGTGTGGCCTCCTTGGAGTGGACCAGGCTGCACACTTTTGAATACTCTTTATTCATGAGAAAGGAAGACTCTGATTTCCTTAAGATATGTGTTAATTTTTATAGTGAACCCAATTTTCACTTCCTGGTGTTAATGGGCATTCCCAGAATTTTCTTGATTAACAAAGTCATCAAGGTTAGGAACCTATTCGCCTGTTGGGACAAGAAAATAGGACTTGATTCTTGATTCACGATTTACAGTGAAAGCAATTTCTTCAGTCACGCTGGTTAATAATGAGAAGGCAACTTCACTTGAATCCAAGTGAACAACCTTGATCCACAGTGTTGACTAGCCTTTTCCCTCCATAGGTAATGCTTGTCCCCATTGAGTTCTTCCAGCACTTTCTTCACTTGAGCGGTACCCTACATCAACTAAGGCTACTTATTGCAACTTGATAGCTTAAAATCAACTTAAGTTGCTGTTTAATTAATTTTTAAGTCCCTCACATGTTCTATATTGCAATTGGCTGGCTGGATGCCTACACTGGTACAATATCAAATAATTATTATAAAAGCATAATCTCATCTCAGGCTAGGCATTAAATCTTGTTTGTACTTAACAATAAAGTATGATAAGAAAACCATAACAACCATTATTAAATTGGATTAAGTTAAATGATTTTCTTTAAATGCTTATTTGATTGCAATCTAAAATTTCAATCAATATGTGCTGGACAGACAGTTTGGGAGAATCAGCTCCAGGTTGTTTCTTGATAAGGTCATTATTAGTGATGTCAAGGACATTAATTGACATGCCCAAATGTCATTCTGCGTCAAGGACATTGAATTCAGCCACGACTGACGTGTTCTTAGAATCAATGCTTGCCCAATATCCGAATAAAACTGAAACAATGTATAAATAAAGATTGAAGTGTCATGATTTGATGTCACTCAAGCATTTATCATTTTGAAACAATACAAAAGAGCATTCAATACAGAACTGGAACAATAAGAAGCACAGAGTAGAATAACCAGCATAGGGAACTCCAAAGAGTTACACAATGTGACTTGAATTGAATTCTGTGCTTGGAGGGATAAACCAGACAGAGATTATTGAATTCAGAACAAGCAGCTGAGTAAGGGCAGATGGATCCCAAAACCTAATGTTTGACAAACTCTAGATCAACACTGGGGAATAGCCTTAAAAGCTAATGTACATTCAGTGGCCACTATATCAGGTACACTTATACACCTGCTCATTAATGAAAATATCTAATCAGCCAATCATGTGGCAGCATCTCAATATATAAAAGCATGCAGACATGACCAAGAGGCTCAGTTGTTCTGACCAAACATCAGAATGGGGAAGAAATGTGATCTAAGTGACTCTGACCGTGGAATGATTGTTGGTGCCAGATGGGGTGGTTTGAGTATCTGAGAAATTGCTGATCTCCTGGGATTTTCACACACAACACTCTCTGGAGTTTACAGAGAATGGTACGAGAAACAAAAAAAAACACCCAGTGAGTGTCAGTTCTGTGGGTGAAAATGCTTTGTTAATGAGAGAGGTCAGGGAGAACGGCCAGACTGGTTCAAGCTGACAGGTAGGTGACAGTAACTCAAATAGCCACACTTTACAACAGTGGTGTGCAGAAGAGCATCTCTGAATGTACAACACGTCGAACCTTGAAGTGGATGGGCTACCACAGCAGAAGACCACAAACAGACGCTCTGTGGCCACTTTATTAGGCACAGGAAGTACCTAATAAAATGGCCACTGAGTGTATTTTCTGTATTGGATTTCAGACTATTTCATACTGATGGGCCAGAGATTCATTTCTCTACTGGCTGTAAAACTGTTGAACAATTTAAACCCTATATCAAGGGACATGGGTAACTGTAAATCCTACTTTTAAGTTAATATAACATGGAAATAAACCTACAGATCGACTTAGAAATGCCAAAAAGGTGGATGCTGCAGGAACAGTGCTTGTGAGATCGGCATCAGAGCATATTATTGGAAAAAGGAAGGAGATTTATTCAAAATTCAAACCTGATTAATTTGTTTGGTATTTACATCTTGCACTTGGAGCAAGATTGTCTACATTGGCTTCTTTCAACTTGTCATACTTCAGACATGAATAAAATGAACAGCGTGACAAGGTGATCTTTTGGTTCTAGAGCGCAAATGCCTGTTTCCATCTGGTCTTGCAAGCTAAGCAAGCTCAGGCCTCCCTCTCACTTTGTGACAGTGTCCATATATTCCAGATTCTCTTGTCACTGAAAACATCTACACCTGTCATGCCAATAAGATTAGCCTTGTTTCATATAAACTCCAAAAAATATAGATCTTATCTTTTCTTCCCAGCAATTAGCCTAGTGAATCTCTCTTGGATTGCCTCCAATGCCAGCATATTCTTTCTTAATGAAGGGACCAAACCTGTGCACAGTATTCCAGATCTGGCCTCACTAGTACATAGAAAATAGAACAGGTCAGCAGAGGAACAGCCCTTCGGTTCACAATATTGTGTGGATCTAATAAACCTAGTAATTAAGTAACTAACTAAACTAATTCTTTCTGCCTATGCAGTGTCTGTATCTCTCCATTCTATGCACAATACCCTGTTTAATTGTAACAATACCTTTCTATTTCTGAACTCCAACTCTTGTGCAATAGAGGCCAAGGTGCCATTTGCATTCCGAACCATTTGCTGCATTTACCTTTTCCCATTTAAATAACAGTTTGCCTTTCAATTCCACTTACTGAAGTGCACAAACTCACTTTCTCATGTTAAACTCCATTTGCCATTCGTTCAATCAACCCATCTACTGTATGTCCAGTTGCAGAGATTTAATATCCCACCATAATATGCCCACTCATTGCACCAAATGAATTAATGGCGGTTATACGAAAAAAAGCTATTTAAATTGCAAATAGCCACCTGAAAAACATATTTTCATAGGATGATTATTAAAAGTGAGGGGATAAGAATTTGAAATCCAGATAGTGTTCTTGGCCTTCGCCTGACAATAATACCTCCCTATGCTTTTCTTCATTAATTTATTTTTTTCAAAGTGTGCAGCAAAAATGTTCTTTCTATGTGGCATTCAGAGAATGTGAGAACATGCCGAACAGATGCAGTTCACCCAAGTCTGACTAATTATTTAACAAAAATCAGTCACGCAGCAATAAGGTTGGGCCTATGCCAGTTGATAGCAAGGCCTCATGGGCCTATTGTGACTTTAGCAAGACAATGAGCTGTGACTACAGGAGAGTAATTGAGCGGAAGAGATGCTTATGCTGCTTCACAGCATACAGACCGGTGGCAGCCAACACAAATGTGGCAAATTACAGTTTTATTTTCACTGGAGCTGTGGTCATTTTTCTTTTATTTTAAACATCCGATTTCCAGAACACTCACACTCCCATTAACCTTAAGCATCATGAACATGTTGAGCAATGATGCCTTGCTTGGCCTTTCCTCTCTCCTCAAGGTACTGACTTATGCTGGGGTTTGGATACACTCTGCCATCTGCTCCCTCAACAATTTTGTCATTCTATGTGTTCGACCATGGAAGGGGGTGGGGAAAGGGAGAGGGCACCATAGCTGAGCCCAATCTGTCCTTTGGAAACACTCACACAGCAAAATTTGCAACAATATTTCAATGACTATCAGTGAAAGCATTTCTTTCTCATTTATTTACCCCTCTCCACAATTTGTGTGTGCTTCTGTCAGTCAGAGCAACATTTCAACAGAAATCAACTAACTCAGTCTGGCTAGGACTGAACACAAAATGCTGGAAATGCTCAACAGGTAAGTGGAGAGAGGGAGAAGCACAGTTACCATTTCAGCTCCGTCAGTTTTGTTTATTTTGTTATATTCCACATTCTTTACCCTGGGAAAGTAATGCTAACATCTTATTAATGTAGGAAATACTTTTTCTCACTTTACATTTAGTAATTTTATGCTGCTGTTAGTTATATCTCCACCACATAAAATTGCGCATTAAAAACAGCGCATAGAATTCACCATTCAGTTAACTTCTAGAAGTGTGACAGTGACCTGATTTCACCTGTTTGTAGTTGCCTGGGCTTCATTCAGTATTTATGTAACCAGGTAACCATGGAATATCATTTTTTATTGTTAAAGTGCTTGTGTATTCACCCTGGTAATGCTAAAATAGCTGCCTGTGCCTTTAAGACAAAACGGTGATGTCATTATGCATGGGTGGAGTAGAACGAAGAGTTGCAAGGTTCTAGAATGACATTGAATGCTAGTCATATGGCGGGGAAAGATTTTCGTGAGTAAGGTGTTGGCACTGAATAGCGTGGTTGTGCGAAGAGCCAAGTAGGTTAGTCTTTTTAGTAATTTAAACTCCAAGGCAATATATCGTAAAAGTTTTGATAGAAGTTTATTTTTGTCTTTCTTTATTGTTTCATGACCAAATGTGAGCATGATGGAGTAATGTGAATGTGTTAATCTCTGTTTACAGAGCGTGAGTGAGGAGAACTCGTTTCAGGGTCTAGCCTATATGTGTTTGGAAGTTAAGTATGTGTGTGCCAAAGTGAGTATATTTCTTAATTAAGATGAGATGTATTTACTCATATTTTTGATGTTGTGTATAAGGTAAGGTGTTGGTGGGATTCTAATGTTTGCACTGTGCTTTTTAGAATTGCCACTACCATATTGGTTTTATATATTTTGTTTTATTTATTTTCATCCTGCATATGTAACAAGGGTGTGGGCCGAAATTAAGCTGCAATTTTAACAGCAGGATCTGTGTTTCTCTTAAATTCACTTTGTCATTTTTATTTTGATACCCTCTTTCTGCATCCAAAACAGAGAAAGGAATTAAAGACCCAAAAAAGTATTTGT
Source organism: Hypanus sabinus (assembly GCF_030144855.1). Lineage (NCBI taxonomy): Eukaryota > Metazoa > Chordata > Chondrichthyes > Myliobatiformes > Dasyatidae > Hypanus > Hypanus sabinus. The sequence continues at coordinate 44,987,911 of NC_082738.1, forward strand.
TGTCCTGCGTGTGTATTTTTCCCCAGGCTACAAAATTTATCAAAGCTATATCATAGCTTTATCATAGGCAACAACCTATGTTCACACACCCGGGAAAAGCATCTCAAGGTACATTATAGAGGCTTGAGGGAAAACAAATGCTAAGCAAAAGAAGAATTGGCGAACAAAGACTTGATTAAATAGGTGACTTGATTAAATAATGAGAGAGTGATGAGGACACAAAGTGATATTGGAAATGCAATCCAGAGAGAAGAAACAAGGCTGTTGACAGCATGGTAAAGGAATCGGTGGATTCAATCACTGTAGATTTGGAAAGCACAAGGCTACAGAGGATTCTAAGGACAAGAGTGACAGTTTCAAATTTTTTGCATAAATAGGTAGAAACCAAAATAGTTATAAGTACAACCTATTAGCTATCTTATTAGACTGTAGTATAGCATGCCACTAAATAATGTGTGTCACTTTTGATATAGTTTTCCTTTCCAAGGGCAATGGGACAAGAAAATTAGGTCGAAAGCAATCATTATAAAGGGATATACAAATGTAACTTCCCTCTAATTAGTTTGCAAATTAGATCTTTTGTTTACTCTGTTGTGTAATTGTCTTCAATCCAGGGGTGCCCTTAGTTAGAAAAGATGACACTTTGGAGAAAATGGGCAACTATTACCTTTTTCAAAATGGAAACAGAAAGAAAAGATTCTGATGCGGCAAGATGGTTCAGTTATTTATTCTTGTATGTGATGTGCAGCAGGGCCTTGAGCTCTAAGATCTAGGCTGGTAATCCAGTTCAATACCAAGGGAATGTTATGCTCTTGGAGATGCAATTGTTCAGATGAGATGTTAATTGGAAGCCTTGTCCACCCTGCAGATGGATGTAAAAGATCATTTGGCACAGTTATGAAGAAAAGCAGCTGTCTGGCTGATCTGCTGCTTGACAATACTTAAGCAGATGTCATTGTCAACTGCTGTTTGTAGGAGCTCCCTGCCTGCAAATTGGCTGCCTTATCTTCTACATTAGCACAGTGGCTCTTCACCAAGCTACTTCGTTAGTGCCAAAACGCTTTGGGAGAACATAGCACTATTTAGTCCAAGTCTTTCTTTCTTTCCAATTCTCTTTTGGTTGAATAGTTTGGCAGCTCCTTCAGCATAGGAGGAAAGTAAACCTAATGGAAAACAAGATTGACTGATTGTTGTGAGATACAATGCCAATATTCCAAGAAAAATAGAAATCATCCCTTGACTATTTTTACCTTCCTTCATGACTGCACATTCAAATCAATATACGTATGCACAAACATAACTGTAATCTTGATATATCCAGACAAGCTCATACATGTAGAAGCCAGAGTCTGATATATGAACTTTGCATGCTTCAATAAAGGCTGTCATTTAAACATACCAGTGCTGTAAGTGGGGTTCCACAGCAAACACATTCAGCCAGCAAAGGAATCAAAACTACCTTATGCCTTTGAAAATCTAAGAAATTTCTTGCAAGCTTAAATAAATTGGGTAGGTCAAAGGGATTAATCTCCCATTCCTCTTTCAACAAGAACAGAGAAAGAAGTCTGATTGAAATTATCATCAGGGAGCAGACTGCACACACATTGACTGCCGCAAATCATGAAATGATCAAATTTTTATACCAGGTCTATCTATAAGCTTCTTTACACTTCTTGGTTCAGGATACTTCCTTCTAGTCTTTCACCAGCGATGCTGCATTGTTGGAAACATCTATTGAGTGGTTGGAATTACACTCTTTCTCTTCCACTTTGCTTTCTGGAATAGTGCATTATTCTTCTTCAATATAATGAAACCAATTTCATTCTCCTGTTATCTGGGATCTGGAATTTCACAAGACTACCTCAGGTTTAAAAGAACCATTGTGTTTGGAGTAAACTAACTCTATGAAATCAGGTTGGCATGACAAGTCATGAATACAAACAATTTTAAACACACATGTAAGGATGGAGTAGATATGAAGTCTGATGACCTTTCCAAAGCACTGAATGTGAGTGTCACTTTTTAAATGAAAGGAATTACTATACCATTATCTTTTAATAAGAGGAGTAGAATACTTAAACATGCTTGTAGATATAGTGTTTGCAACTGTTCATATGTCTCTGTGAAGAAAATGAAACATACTGCTCTTTTAGTCTACACGATAAAATAGAAACAGTATATAAATATTACTTCTGCCAGTATTTACTAACATCTTTATGATAAAATTTTGCATCCATGTTTATAATAGAAACTATGTCAACCTTTCATCTAATGGCATTCTGCTGTTTGGTTTCAGTACTAACACATCAAAGATGTCACTGCAGCACAGAGTCAATCTCAGCAGAAGAGATAGATTGAATTTTTTTGGCAACTGAAGTCAAAATTCTCAAAATATGATTCATGCAAGTTGCGCAAAGCATTTCAACTAACCTTTAACATGTTGACAAATAAATGTAAGGAATCGTCTGGATGAAGAGAAAGGATTCCATCTGGGCCCCCAAGTGAGTGAATGGCATCTAGGGGGTGAGCCCGGGACGCGGGATTCACTGCCAAACCCTCTGGAGGTGTCGTGGGCCTATCAGCGAAGAGGGCGCCCACTTGATAACCCAGAAGATGCTACCACTCACTTGGCCACCCCACAGAGTCTAGGCAGCATGTCTCAGGAGTGCAAATAAGGGATATTAGCATCTAGTCCTACATGACATACCTGATCATTTGGTGAACCAGTGACTGCTGTGAAAGAGCAGCTGACAACCAGGGAAAGACCTTGTGACAGCATGGAAAGACAGCTGGCAGGAGGGAACAGACCCCTCTGGGGCTTCCGCGGGCTAGCTACCCGCGGCAGCGGGATCCAGCACGCAAAGGTGCGTGGTTACCACCCATCCTTGGCTGCGAAAACACCCCCTGAGTCAGTGAGAGCAGGGGCGGAAGATAACTCATTGGTAGACAGCCCAGCAACTGTCACAGGAACGGAACAGACAATGAGTTGGATGACCAGCATACCTGAGGCTGCAGCAGGACACAAGCTCCAGAGTTGCATATGTGGCTGGGCAAAGGTTACTTCCACTACAGGCCTGAAAACACATCAGGGCAGGAAAGGATGCCTGAAGAAGGGGAAACAGGGATCTCGCATCGACAGCTACTTTTTGAGAAGCAGGTCGAGTCAGTTGACCGAAGTTCAGCAGCAGGACAAAACCCAAAGCCTGCATGACATCAATATCCCTGTCCCAGCTGAGGAAGAGCAAGGCACAGGAGAGCAACACGATCCCAGCCTGTTACGACCTGCAACTGAAAAGAAGACCTGTTGATCAAGTGGCCACAATCCTGCAAGAAAGCAATCTGGGAGGAGGTCAGTGCTGATCTCTATAACATCTTAGAGATGCTCAGAGGTACCACCATGAAGACGTTGGAAAGAATGGGGGAATTAATTTATAGGTATGGGGCAGAACGTTTTGGAGTGCTAGAGAGGAAGAAAACTGCACTGACGATCTCCACTAAGTCCAGGAGGCAGAAGGAAATAGATTGTCTAGTCAGAGAGAGGAGGCAGCTGAAGAAGCAATAGAGGAAGGCCACAGAGGAGGAGAAGGAAGACATAAACCTGTCACAGGCAGATATCCAGAGCAGGCTTGCAACACTGAAGAGAGCTGAGAACCTGGTAAGGAAACGCAGGAAGAAGGAGCACACAAGAACAAGCTTCTATAAAGATCCCTTTAAACCTATGAAGGGTCTTTTCACAGGACAGAAGAGTGGAAGTCTCTCAGTGTCAAAGGCAGAACTGGAAAAACACCTGGAAAAATTCTACACAGACAACCGATGCCACGAAGAGATTACTCTCCCACCTGACATGCCACTAATTCATCCACTGGAACACCAACTAGATATCAGCCCACCTAGATGGAGTGAGGTGGAGAAAATTGTGCACAGAGCAAGGGCCGCATCAGCACCAATGGAGTGCCATACAGGCTCTACAAAAATGCACCAGGTGTCCTGCGCTTTCCCTGGAGGCTCATGAAGGTGGTATGGCATAAGCAGGAGATACCAACATCCTGGCAGAGAGCTGGAGGAATCCTGATCCCAAAGAAAAGGGTTCATCAGTAATCGGCCAATTCTGCCAGATCGGTCTCCTAAACGTCCAGGGCAAAATCTTCTTTAGTGTGGTGGCTCATAGGTTGTCAAGATATCTGTAAAGAAACCATCTGATTGATACATCAATCCAGAAATCAGGGATCTCGGGCTTCTCTGGCTGTCTGGAGCACACTTGCACCATCTGGCATCAGATCCAGGTCACCAAGAAGGAGGGAACAGATCTTCAAGTGGTGTTCCTGGACCTTGCCAACACCTTTGGCTCAGTCCCTCATAACCTCCTCTGGACCACTTTCGACTTTTTCAGGGTCCCGGTGACCCACACAAGCCTCTTTAAGACCTACTTCCAGGATGTGCAGCTACGTTTGACAACAGCAGACTACACCACAGTGTGGAAACATCTGGAAGTGGGAATCATGGCTAGTTGTACCATCTCCCCGCTAGCCTTCACCATGGCCATGGAGGTGATCGTTAGAGCCGCCTATCAGAGCATACATGGACGATCTCACAACGTGCACCATGACTAAGGCTTGTACTGTACGCCTGTTGAGAAAGCTTCAAGAGAATATTGAGCAGGTTCGGCTGAAGATCAAGCCGAGCGAGTCCAGAAGCATCTCCATTGTCAAGGGGAAGCTGGTAGACCAAAGCTTTTACATGGGTGATGAGACGATTCCAGTGGTCTTCAAGAAGCCTGTGAAGCGCCTAGGTCGGTGGTATAACGCATCCCTCAAAGACAGAGAGCAGGTAGGTCAGCTCAGGAAGGATGCCATCAGTGGCCTTGAGAGCATCAACAGAACCACACCCCCTGGCAAGTTGAAGCTCTGGTGTATGCAGTCTGGGCTCCTTCCATGTCTCATGTGGCCGCTAACCCTGCATGAAGTTCCAGTCTTGAAGGTGGAAAAGCTGGAGAGACTGATCAGCTCAAATGTAAAGAGGTGGCTTGGTCTTCCCAGGAGCCTCAGCAGCACAGGGCACTACAGCAAAGGAGTCCTCGAGCTACCCACTTCCAGTCTTTCAAAGGAGTACAGGTGCGCCAAAGTAAGACTGGAGGTTATGTTAACAGAGGCGAGTGATCCACTTGTAGCACAAGCTGCCCTCATCCTGGATACTGGGAGGAAACGGACTCCATCAGAAGCAACCGAGCCAGCAAAGGCGGTACTCAAGCACAGAGACATCATGGGCTGAGTGCAGCAAGGGAGGAGCGGTCTTGGCCTTGGGGACAGTACACCAGCCTGGAACAAGGCTGCACCGTCTCAGAGACGCCGGCTCGTGACGCAGGAGATATGTCGGCAGGAGGCGGTGGCAATGTGCACAAAGGCCGTCGCTCAGGCAGGGCAAGGGCAATGGGTGGGATGAGAGGGAGTGGAAAAAAAAGAAATCTCCTGGAGGGAGCTGTGGGAGATGGAGACATTCAGAGCAAGCTTCACCATCAGGGCTGCCTATGACGTCTTGCCGTCTCCCATGAATCTCAGCCAGTGGTATGGAGAGGACCCCACGTGCTCCCTCTGCCCAACTTCACCCACACTAAGACACATTCTGGTGGGCTGCAAGACTAGCTTCACTCAAGGCCGATACACCTGGCGGCACAACCAGGTGCTACGGTGTCTTGCAGCAGTGCTGGAAAGTCGGCGGATGAGCGTCAACACTCTCCCTCCCCCTTCATCCCGCTGGCCATTAACAGCATTTGTCCGGGAAGGTGAGGCCAAGCCAGATTCACCACATCAAGACCAGACGCCGGGCGGCTAGACGGGGCACGTGATTGGAAGATGGTGGCAGACTTAGGCCAGAGGCTCTGCTTCCCAACTGAAATCACGGAAATCAACCTCAGACCAGACCTTGTGCTAAGGTCGGCCTCACTCCATTTTGCTTACATCATCGAGCTTACAGTGCCTTGAGAGGATGCAGCCGATGTACAGCAATGAGGGTGCGACTGGCTGCAGTGGATTTGTAGCCACATCAACATCAAGGCCACTCCGGGAGCTGGGAGTGCGAGGGACGACAAACCGACAAGCAGTCAGAGACCTCTCCAGAGCTGTTGAAAAGGGTAGTCTCTGGCTCTGGATGAAGAGAAAGGATTCCATCTGGGCCCCCAAGTGAGTGAATGGCATCTAGGGGGTGAGCCTGGGACACGGGATTCACTGCTGAACCCTCTGGAGGTGTCGTGGGCCTATCAGCGAAGAGGGCGCCCACTTGATAACCCAGAAGATGCTACCACTCACTTGGCCACCCCACAGAGTCTAGGCAGCATGTCTCAGGAGTGTAAATAAGGGATATTTACATCTAGTCCTACATAGCATAACATGTTGACAAATGTAAGGAATCATCAAATAGTTTAAATTGGTGACTCAGAGTTTAACTTGTATATGTGATGGAGACAAAAAGATTTTGAAGTGTCTGTCTGGATTACCAGATAAGTAGTATGCATAGTAGGCAATCATTCCTCTTATCTCTGTTCCGTACATTCTAGTTGAAACCAGTAGGAGCTGGTTGATGCATAAACATTACAGGAGACTTAATCTGGAGGCGTCATAAAAATAACAAGAGAAAATGATGACAAAAAACACGTAGACAACTCAGAAAAATACACTACTAAATTGTAAAGAATTACAGATTTGACTGGGTCTGACCATTCCTGTCATAATATAAAGCAATTATGTGCCCTCTCCTTGTGTACACTAAAATTGGCCATGCAATTTTCTAATTAGTTTTGATTCTTTGCATATATAATATATAATTGAAAATTAAATCCTATTTGTACTCTGGAAATACCAGTTATCAAATTTGTGCCAAGTGTGGATTGTTGGTTGAGTTTGCAACCCTCCAAGACACATGCTGTCTTTCCACAGGTGGGTAATGGATGTATTTCCATCCCACACCAGTTTCATTGTAACAGTTTCACTTCCTCCCGTGATACTCTAACAGTGCTTCCACTCGCTTCTGTCCTCAGGCGTGTTCCCCCATGATGAATTGACATGACATACACACTGCAATTTTTGATGCAGCATTTTTGACTTGCATTTATGAAGTCAATGGTTCACTCGGGGAATGGGAATGGTAGAACTGTGAGTCAACAAGACTTGCGATGCTATAAGGTAAATGTTCATTCCATTTCAGCTTCTGATCACAAGTCAACTGGTTAAGAACGAATATGGTGAAATACTGCAGTGCTATGATATCTGAAACCTGCACTTAGAACTAGAGGCGGCCTATGCCTTTTGGTCTTGAAGATGGCCCATGTACGGTTTCAGATCTTGCAAGCTTTGCATTGTGCTCATCATCCATGACCTTGGTGGGTGTACATAAGCAGAAGATTTATAAATCTTTCTATCCATTTCAGCACATCCCAAAAGTGCTTTAGACTATGAAGCTGTGTTCGTGATCACAACAGGGTGACTTGAGCAACTAACTTACACATTGCAACCTCCATCAGTGGCTGATAGATATTACTTAGGATTCAGGGACAATTCTTCCATTCTTCCTCAGAGCCATTGAGAAAAGTACATAGATAGAGGACTATGGGCCCAAAGCAGGCAGATGGGACTAGCTCCCTGGGCAACTCAGTTGGCATGAATGAGTTGGACCAAAGGGCCTGTTTCCATGCTGTATGACTCTAATAGATTTCCTTGATGTCAACCTGAGAGAGCAGATGGTATGATGGCTTGAAGCGGAAGCCCTCCAGTGCAACACCACCACAATACTGCACAGAAGAATCATCCAGATTTTAGGATCGAGTCAATGGAGTAGGTCTTGAGCCCACAAACTATCTGGCTGTTATGTGAAAATACTACCAATCAAACTGTATCTGCCACCTCCCGATATAGTTACATCAGTGAGTTAAACCCCTGACCTCTCAGGGGTGGCAGATGAGCTCATATCCACATTAGGCTGATGGATTTAAAATTGGCTTTTGGGTTCTCTGTGAAGTCATCTTGGACAGTTTCAGTCTAATTCCTTGCTGATATACAAAGTGCCTTAATGTCTGTCAGGGAGACTACAGGAGGACTGGTGTGGGAAATAGCTGTGCAACAGAAGCTCTTTATTCTGAGATAGGACATGCATGCAGTATGGGACCTGCTTTTTGTATCCCATGCTACTGTTTTTTCTCAGTTTTGTAAACAAAAATTTATTAGTAAGTAAAGAAATATCCATATAATTCAACATAAATCTAAAGTGGACCTAACAAATTGCCAGATCATTTCACATTCTGTTTTTCATCCTTGTCTTGTTACATTCATTTGAAGAATCTTATTAGATGTGTCTTAATTATTCATGATTTCATTGTTCAGGATGCCAGCCTCATTTTGCATATATGTCACTTTTCAGAAAAGGGTACTCCTAAATGTTTATTAGGGTAAAGACTGCAATCAATCATAGTAGAAGAATCATAGTAGTACAAATATTTCATTTGATTTTAAAATCAAAATTCTTGATTCATACAGTTTGATTGTAACAAATTTCTCTCTCTCTCTCTTGTTCTTTCTCTCTTTCCTCCCCATTCCTTCCTCCCTCTCTTCCCCTCCCTCTCACTCCCTCCTCTCTCCTCCAATCTCTCTCCCCAACTCTCTATCTCTCCTCTCTCCCCCTCTCTCCCCCCTCTCCCCCTCCCCCTCACCCCCTCTCTCCCTCTCTCTCACCTTGCTTCCCTCTCCCCCTCACTTCCTCTCTTCCCTCTCTCCCCCTCTCACCCCCCCGACTCCCCCCCTCCCCCGACTCCCCCTCTCCCTCTCCCTCTCCCCCTCTTTCCCCTCCACCCTCTTCCCTCTCTCCACCCCGTTTCCCCTCTCTGCTCCCCTCAACCCCTTTCACCTTTCTCTCTCCCTCCTCTCCCTCTCTCATTCACACACACACAGATGCACATCAACACACGTTAACCTGAGTGTGCACGCAGACATTCATATGCACAGACACACGATGTTCAGTACATAATCATGGCAACATATATTCTAGCAGAGTATTGTTTTAACTTTTTGAACAGGAATGAGTATGTAATAGAAGAGAAAATGTCTGTGTACTCATTTACTCCTCTTTCTCACCATTTCTACCCACTCCTGGAGATGAGCAGCTGGACTGTTCGAATTGGCAGTGCAAACTACCCACTCGTAATTTAATAGAGTGGCCTATCTACTAGTAAAAACAAATCTGCTGTTGCTGTTAAAATATTTTTTGCACACTAATGATTCTCTGGACAACATAATATTGTTTTAATCAATCTGTGCCACCCTTTAATTTTCTTCTGCCCCTTTAAGCTCTGTGGAAAAGCAACCAGATTTTCTTTCTCCACCATCTTCAGAAGTCGTTCAGAAATAGTTGGGCAAGAACAGATCAAATGAGAGTCATTCATAGGAGTCAGACCATGAAAGTGATTGGGGCATCAAACCAGTTGTGTATTGGCCTAGTAAAACCCACCTTCCATCAGATATAGTGGATCATATGAAAATCTAGCCTATCGGTCCTGCCAAATCATTATGAAGATGAAGGCATGAAGATGCCTAGTCAGTCATATCCAGGCTGGATGAAGGAACTATACATTGTTAAAGCACCTACACAGTTCCATAATGCTCCCTGCTCTGGAACTGGGAGAAATGTTTGAAAACTCTATAAAGTTCACCTATTAACGTCAATGGACAGAAAAGCAAGGATGTGTAAGTATGCCCTCAAATACAATTCAGTGTAGAAAATTGAACAGCGGTATTTTTAGGTACATTGTTCAAAAAGATCTCCTGTAAAATAGCAATTTTAATAAAAATAAAATAAAAATTACATCTATGTATCAGTTATCCAGATCATATTTATTGATTAATTAATTAATTATGTTCTTAAGTGGATTTAGCCCTTCCGATGCAATGAAAGCTAAATTAATGCTAAAAGAATGGCAACACAAAATCTGCCTATGCAATAAAGCGCACTGATGATTCTAGACTAAAACAACAAAGAATTCCTTGCCTTTGTTTTACAGATACACTGGGGAAACCAAGGTGGTCTGTTGTCTGAAGTATGAGAACAAGCACCAGGTGGATTGAAACTGATCTTTTTATGATATAATGTAATTGAGTTGTGACGGTTGGCTTGGTACCAGAATTCTGATTATTGAAATCTTCACAAATAAAATTACCTCCCTGGCACCATTAGAGCCTTAATCCATGTCATTAGAAGCGGATGAAAGCACTATTATTCCTGTTTGCTTGAGAATTATATTTGAAAATGTATAGGCCATATTGGACCTAGTTTTCATTACTGGGGTAATATTGTGGGAAAAAAAGAGCTTGAGACATATATCTGTGCAAATAATTTTGTAAGAGGTCATGTTGTTATCTTGCACTGAGGTGTTTCTGTATTGTCAAGAACTGGAGCTTCTTTGTTTGTCCAGCCCTCTGACCCAGTTCTGCTTCATATTCAAATTGACATGATGGTGAAGGGAGGAGATGGTACTGTGTTGAAATATCACTTGAATCAGAAGTATTTCCTATGCACCATTTTAAAGAAGCTGTCATTTTGAAAATGACATTATTTTTCATAGGGATTGAGATTATCATAGACACAACCACAATTCATGTTGTGTCGTTAACCTTTCCATTCTATTTAATGCTTTTTAATAACGTGGTCTCTTTAGTAGGTAAGATTACCTCCCAATCTCAAACAAGAGAATATCTGCAGGTGCTGGAAATCCAAGCAACACATACAAAATGCTGAAGGAACTCAGCAGGTCAGGCAGTATCTGTGGAGAAGCGTACGGTCGACGTTTCATCAGTCAAGACCCTTCAGCAGGACTGGAATAAAATAGATGAGGAGTCTGAGTAAGAAAGTGGGGGGAGGGGAAGTGATGGGTGGAACTGGGAGGGGGAGGGGTGAAGTAAAGAGCTGGGAAGTTGATTGGTAAAAGGGATACGGGAGGGAGGGGGCATTACGAAAGTTTGAGAAACGTCGACTGTACTCTTTTCTGTGGATGCTGCCTGGCCTGCTGAGTTCCTCCAGCATTTTGTGTGTGTTGCTTACTTCCCAACGTAATCTGACTGAGCACTGAGGTGACAGCTAGAAGAATTGCCAGACTGACCAAAACCGTACATGATGGTACTGAACAGAAGTACAGAATTTAAACGCTTTGGTTTGTGGGACGATACGGTACTGTAATGGTTAGCTCAATTGTTTTACAGCACCAGTGATCACCCATCGGGGTTTGATTCCTGCCACTGTCTATAAGGCATTTGTACGTTCTCCCCGTGACCATGTGGGTTACCTCCGGTTCCACCCACAGTCCAAGGACATATGGGATAGGGAGTTGTGGGCATGCTATGTTGGCACTGGAGCATGGTGATACTTGCAGGCTGCCCCCTAGCACATCCTCAGATTGTGTTGGTCATTGACACCAAACAACACATTTCACAGCATGTTTCAATGTTTTGATGTCCACGTGACAAATAGAGCTCATCGTTAAACACAATCAATAAAGAAGTTCTCAATGAAGGAACTTGACCTGAAATATTGACTGTCCATTTCCCTTCACAGATGCTGCCTGGCTCCCTGAGTTCTACCAGCAGCTTGGTTTTGGCTCCAGATTTCAGCTTCTGCAGTTTCTTGTGCCTCCAGTTGTGGAATTTGCAGTCAGGTAATTAAATCCAATAATTAAAACAATAAATGATGATGAGCACAAAGCCACTAGTTTGGTGTAAGAGCCCAGCTGTTCATGAAAGCCATCTCCACACAGTCTGACGCGTATGTGACTGCAGACAAGGTACTCTGTTCCAGGAGAGTCAGGGGCAGGAGATAAACGCTGGCCTTGCCCGTGTTGCTTAGATTTGAATGAATAAAAAAAAAGCTGGATTTGGGTTGCTGAGTTCAAATCTTGCCATGACAACCAATTAAACAAACATTAAAAAAAATACTGGTGATTGTTAAACAGCTAGAGTAACATTAAAAAACTTCTACTATTTCAGTTTACTACTGAGCCATCTGCCAGTCTTACTTAATCTGCACGTGACTCCAATTCCCACAGCAATGCAGTTGATTCTTACTGGCTCTTCTGCTCAGATGGATGACTGTATTAAACAAAAGGATGGTAATTGATAGAAACAATATACCTTGGCTCTCTGATCCCACAGTGTGGTGGCAAGCTTCTACCTACTGTTATTAGACTATTAAATAGTGCACTAGTGCGATAAGATGGACTCTTGACTTGCGGTCTACCTTGTTATGATCTTGCATCTTATCCTCTGTCTGTTTTGCAGCTGTTATACTTAACTCTGTATTCCGTTATTGCTTTGCCTTCCACTACTTTAATACACCATGTCATGAGGTGGCCCACATTTACAAGATCGCAGGAGGGGTAGCCATTGAGCTAGAGACTTCGGGTTGATAATTCTGTATGGACAAGTTCAGGAACCATCACTGATCCCTTTACTGGGGCACTTGAGAGGATGGTCCTTAGATTGAACACATGCCAAACAAGGGTTCTCTCCAAACTTGCAGTTAATTAAAGGTAGGGACAATGCCCAAGGACTGATGTAAATTCAATGATGGAATATATCGAATGGTTAATAGTGTGCAAAAATTGTGGAATAATTCACCATCATTATTACTCATTGATACATCCAATACTGTGTGCTGTTCCAAATGGCACAGCACAAAAATGATATTGAAGTTATTGTAATGATATAAAAGCAAGTAACTCGGTGATGGAGAGATTGGAATATGAGGAGCAATTATGTAAATTGCTTATGCTCACACTGGAAATAGGAAGATCGAGCTATGATAAGAGCACCTTATTTAGGATTTCATACAATACAGACTGGAATAAGCTATTTCCGTCTGCATTATAATGGAAGGAATATAGACAGCAGCTGAAGCGGGTGGCTGGGGTAGATTCAAAACTAATCTATGGAGAAGTGGTATATCTGTGGATAGGCATCATTAGGAAGCTGGTAAGATCAAGTAGTTTTCCTTCATTTAAATGCAAATTAGATGACTCCCATAAAATAATATTGTGATTTCAGTACAAGAATAATTTGAGACATTAGTGGGAGAGATTTGTCTTCAGTATTGAATGTACAATGTTTTCAAGTTGCACTTGGTTTGTAAATTTTAATTTCATTAATCTGGTATGGATTCTATTTTTGTAACAATCACTCATTTTAAGAATCAAGAGAGTGAATCTGAAGGGAGAATCTACCTTAGAGGAAGATGGATGGCTCTGGCTCCCCACCTGTGACCTAGATAAGACTTAACCCTTCCATAATCCTCTATGAGTGAATCCTAACCTTGCTTTGGAGTGACAGGTCATCTGCAGTGCATGTACAGACATTCTTTCTGTGCACTATCAAAATGTATTTGGAACTAAAGCTACCACTCGTGTTCAGTAACCTTTGTACACATACAAGTCACACACATGGAGGATCCTAAGAAAAATTTGGAAGTGTTACAAATATGCCCCAAGTATGACTGAATTTTGGTGAAAAGTCTATCATGTGGCACACAAAAACATTGCATTACACGACAAAATTCCCTTGACTACATTTCTCCATATTATATTCAAACTATCACCTTTTGCCCCCTCTTTAAGCTGTCTCTATCATTTTGCAGCCTCTTTATACCCTCCTCGCGATACAATTTCCTAATTGGCTTTCCATCATCAGCAGTTTTAGAATATCTTATAGCTGATCACTTTATCTGCAATTTATATCAACTGCAGGGACACAAATACTGAGTCATGTCCTACAAATTACAGCCCACCAGGCTGAGAGTGACCCATTTAAAGTCTCTTATATGACACCTTATTTCTATAAGGTCCCATATGAGAACTTTCAATTAAATTCCAGATGACTTGCTGTATATGCATATGTGGAAGAGATTTCACCTTTGATGTTAAAACTACAGTACTTACTCAATTTCTTTCAATTTCCCCTTATCTGTCATGCTAGTTCAAGTCAAGTCAAGCTTATTGTCATTTCGACCATAAAACTGCTAAAAATGAAACTACGTTTCTCCAGGACCCTGGTGCTACATGAAACAACACAAAACTACACTAGACTAAGTGAGACAGCACAAGGCTACACTAGACTACGTAAAACAACATAAAAACTGCACTAGACTACAGACCTGCACAGGACTACATAAAGTGCACAAAACAGTGCAGGGCAGTACAATAATTAATAAACAAGACAGTAGGCACAGTAGAGGACAAATTACAATATAATAATAAATGATATAGATGTCAGTCTAGACTCTGAGTATTGAGGAGTCTGATGGCTTGGGGGAAGAAACTGTTGCACAGTCTGGTCGTGAGAGCCCGAATGCTTCGGTACCTTTTGCCAGATGGCAGGAGGGAGAAGAGCTTGTGTGAGGGGTGCATGGGGTCCTTCACAATGCTGTTAGCTTTGCGGGTGCAGCGTGTGGTGTAGGTGTCTGTAATAGAGGGAAGAGAGAGCCTGATGATCTTCTCAGCTGACCTCACTATCCGCTGCAGGGTCTTGTGATCCAAGACGGTGCAAATGGTCCCGAACCAGGCAGTAATGCAGCTGCTCAGGATGCTCTCGATACATCCTCTGTATAATGTGATGAGGAGGGGAGGTGGGAGATGCACTTTCCTCAGCCTTCACAGAAAGTAGAGACGCTGCTGGGCTTTCTTGGCTATGGAGCTGGTGTTGAGGGATCAGGTGAGATTCTCCACCAGGTTAACACCAAGAAATTTGGTGCTCTTTACGATCTCAATGGAGGAGCCGTCGATGTTCAGTGGAGAGTGGTCGCTCCATCCCCTCCTGAAGTCAACAACCATCTCTTTTGTTTTGTTCACATTAAGAGACAGGTTGTTGGCTCTGCATCAGTCCGTTAGCCGCTGCACCTCCTCTCTGTAAGTTGACTCGTCGTTCTTGCTGATGAGACCCACCACGGTCGTGTCATCGGCGAACTTGATGATGTGGTTCGAGCTGTGTGTTGCAGCACAGTCGTGGGTCAGCAGAGTGAACAGCAGTGGACTGAGCACGCAACCCTGGGGAGCCCCCGTGCTCAGTGTGATGGTGTTGGAGATGCTGCTCCCGATCTGGACTGACTGAGGTCTCCCAGTCAGGAAGTCTAGGATCCAGTTGCAGAGGGAGGTGTTCAGGACAGCAGGCTCAGCTTTCCAATCAGTTTCCGAGGAATGATTGTGTTGAATGCTGAACTGAAGTCTATGAACAGCATTTGAACGTATGTGTCTTTTTTGTCCAGGTGGGTTAGGGCCAGGTGGAGAGTGATGGCAATGGCGTCATCTGTTGAGCGGTTGGGACAGTACACGGACTGCAGGGGGTCCAGTGAAGGGGGCAGCAGGGTCTTGATATGCCTCATGACGAGCCTCTCGAAACACTTCATGATGATGGATGTAAGTGCAATGGGACGGTAGTCATTGAGGCAGGACACTGAAGACTTCTTCAGCACGGGGACGATGGTGGCGGCCTTGAAGCACGTTGGAACGATGGCGCTGCTCAGGGAGATGTTGAAGATGTCAGTGAGAACATCTGCTAGCTGGTCTGCACATCCTCTGAGCACTCTACCAGGAATGTTGTCTGGTCCTGCAGCCTTCCGTGGGTTGACCCTGCACAGGGTTCTTCTCACATCGGCCACGTTGAGACACAGCACCTGGTCATTTGTAGGTGGGGTGGACTTCCTTGCCGGCACATCACTTTCCGCCTCAAAACGGGCGTATAAGTTATTCAGGGCATCTGGGAGGGAGGCATCACCCGCACAGTCAGGTGATGTTGTCCTGTAATTGGTGATGTCCTGGATGTCCTTCCACATGCGCCGCGAGTCGCCACTGTCCTGGAAGTAACTGTGGATTAGCTGGGCATGTGCACGCTTTGTCCCTCTGATGGCCCGGGACAGATTGGCCTTCGCTGTTGTTAGGGCTGCCTTGTCGCCTGCCCTGAAGGCGGAGTCATGGGTTAAGTTATAACCTTAAAAGAACAAATTGCTCAAAACCAATTTTACTTTCATAAATCATGAAGGACTGGACTCAATCACATCATTGTTTTTGAAGACCACAAGACAAAGGAGCAGGCTGAGGCCATTCTTGATGCCCTGATATCCAGTAACAGATTTTGTGCTTTCCTTTCTTCTATTGGCTTTTAGTTTCCTGTTTGTTTTTCTTTCTTGGTGTTGTGGCATTATGCTTTCATCATCCAAGCCATAGACACTATTCTAAAATCTGGGAAATCTTGAAAAATCAAGGCAAAACATCAACACATCCTTGAATAAAGGCCAGTGGCTCCAGGCCACGTTTGCCTTTAGCTTCCTTAACTTCTCCACTATTACTCATACTCCAATAATAATTCTTTTAGACTCCTGATGCCGACTAAAACTTTAGTTTCTTCCTATATATGCCGGCTGGTGGCGTAGTGGCATCAGCGCCGGACTTCAGAGCGAAGGCTCTCGAGTTTGAATCCATCCGGCTCCAAAAACTGCCAGGATTCAGATGCCCAAGACACGCTGTACGATGAGCAATCACCAAAAAGATCGGTGCAAAAAACTTGTCATGACGGTGCCCCAACGACTCCACTAGGAGTTAAAAGCACACGCACACATATTCAAAACACATTTTGTCCCTTCTACTGTGAGGGTAGACTGGAATTTAGGAGAACGAGGGGTCACCTAACTGAAACCTATCAAATGGTGAAAGGCCTTGATAGAGTGGATGTGGAGAGAATGTTTCCTATGGTGGTAGAGTCTAAGACCAGAGGACACAGCCAGAAAATAGAGGGGTGTCCTTTTAGAATGGAGATGAAGAGGAATCTCTTTAGGCAGAGAGTGGTGAATCCGTGGAATTCTTTGCCAAGTCTTTATGTAGATTTAAGGCAGATATTGATAGACTCTTGATTGGTCAGGGCATGAAGGGATATGGGGAAAAGACAGGAGATTGGGGCTGAGAGGAAAATCGGATCAGCCATGATGAAATGGCACAGCAGACTTGATGGGCCAACTGGCCTAATTCTGCTCCCATATCTTATGGTCTTATGATGGAAAACTTGATTCACTTAATGTTCTTGTCAATTTTTTTCTTCACATTATCATTTCTCCTCTCTGCCATTAACAGACTCACTTCTATTTTTCCATCACATGCAGTTAAATTATGTTTTGTAACTTCAAAACATTAAATTACTTCAAAGTCCAGCAATGTAGGTTTAATTTCATGTTTACTTTAAGCAAGGTGCACACGTATCACATGGTAGTGTGATGGTGTATGCAATTCACGTATTTATGCATATAACCCATAATGGATTATTTAAGTGACCAAGAATGCTTAATCAAACAATATATACAGAAGATTACTGAAATATTAAACACACAACATGCAGTATTTTTTAATGAAGGAAAAGCTCATTTGATGGGCATTCCTCTTTCATAACATATAGAGCATAGAACAGTACAGCACATTATGGGCCATTTGGTCTACAATGTTGTGCTGACCTATTTAAACTCACATCACAATCAACCTAAACGTTCCCTCCTACATAACTCATAACCCTCCATTTTTCTATCATCCATGTGCCCATCTAAGAGTCTCTCTCTTAAATTTCCCTATTTTATTAACCTCTATCACCACTCCTGGCAGTGTGTTCCAGACACCCTTGTATTTAAAAAAAACTACCTATGACAATCAATGACACTACAGTGATTGGCCTAATCTCAAATAATAATGAGGCAGCCTACAGAGACGTCATCACCCTGACACAGTGGTGTCAAGAAAATAACCTTTCCCTCAATGTTGCAAAAACAAAGGAGCTGGTTGTGGCCTACAGGAGGAATGGAGACAGGCTAACCCCCATTGACATCAATGGATCTGGAGTTGAGAGGGTGAACAGCTTTAAGTTCCTCGGCATAAACACCTCCAAGGAGCTCACGTGGTCTGTACACGTCGCTGTGTGGTGAAAAAAGTACAACAGCGCCTCTTTCACCTCAGACAGTTGAAGAAGTTAATTTGGATTCTCTTGGGTGGGGGGGATGGCTTACCTGGGACAAGCTGCGGCAGCCAGACCTCTGTCACTGAGTCTCGTTCTGCAGTGCAGAAGGCACGGAGGAAGAAGAGGAGAGCGGTAGTGATAGGGGACTCCATAGTGAGGGGTACAGACAGGAGATTCTGTGGTCATGACAGATACTTCCGGATGGTTTGTTGCCTCCCGGGTGTCAGGGTCAGGGAATTCTGTGATCACGTGCACAGCATTCTGAAGTGGAAGGGTGATCAGCCAGATGTCGTGGTACACATCAGTACCAATGACATAGGTAGAAAGAGTCAGGAAGTCCTGAAGAGTGAGTACAGAGAGCTTGGTAGGAAGTTGAAAAACAGAACCTCAAGGATAGTAATCTCCAGATTGCTGCCTGTACCACGTGCCAGTGAGGGTAAGAGTAGGATGCTCTGGCAGATGAACACGTGGCTGAGAAACTGGTGTAGGGGGCAGGGTTTCAGATTTCTAGATCATTGGGACCTCTTCTGGGGCAGGTGGGACCTGTACAAGAGAGGGATTACACCTGAACTACAAGGGGACCAATATACTTGCAGGGAGGTTTGTTAGTGTTATTGGAGAAGTTTTTAAACTATAACGTTTGTAGATTTGCAGGGGGATGGGAACCAGAGTGCCAGAGTAGATAGTGGAACAGGGGTAAAAATAAATGATGTTAGTAGTTCATGCAAAGTCATAAATAGTAAGGTTGTGTGTGGTGGTAACAATCTTCTGAGGTGTGTCTATTTCAATGCGAGGAGTATTGTGGGGAAGGCTGATGAGCTGAGGGTCTGGATTGACACATGGAATTATGTCATCATAGCCAGTAGTGAAACTTGGCTACAGGAGGGGCCGGACTGGCAGCTCAATGTTCCAGGGTTCCGATGTTTCAGACGTGATAGAGGCAGAGGGATGAAGGGTGGGGGGGGGGGTGGCTTTGCTAGTCAGGGAAAATATTACAGCAGTGCTTCGGCAGGACAGATTAGAGGGCTTGTCTACTGAGGCCATATGGGTGGAGCTGAGAAACAGGAAAGGTATGACCACATTAATAAGGTTGTATATATAGACCACCCAATAGTCAGCGAGAATTGGAGGAGCAAATCTGCAGAGAGATAACAGACAACTGCAGGAGACAGAAAGTTGTGATTGTAGGGGATTTTAATTTTCCATGGGTTGATTGGGACTCCCATACTGTTAAAGGTCTAGATGGGTTAGAGTTTGTGAAATGTGTTCAGGAAAGTTTTCTAAATCAATATACAGATGTACCAACTAGGGAGGATGCAATATTAGATCTCCTATTAGGAAATGAGTTAGGGCAGGTGACGGAGGTGTGTGTAGGGGAACACTTTGGTTCCAGTGATCATAACGTCATTAGTTTCAACTTGATCATGGATAAAGATAGATCTGCTCCCCGGGTTGAAGTTCTAAACTGGAAAAATGCCAAATTTGAAGAAATGAGAAAGGATCTAAAAAGCGTAGATTAGGACAGGTTGTTCTCTGGCAAGGATGTGATTGGTAAGTGGGAGGCCTTCAAAGGAGAAATTTTGAGAGTGCAGAGTTTGTATGTTCCTGTCAGGATTAAAGGCAAAATGAATAAGAATAATGAACCTTGTTTCTCGAGGGATATTGGAATTCTTATAAAGAGGAAGAGAGAAATGTATAACATGTATAGGCAACAGGGAGGAAATAAGATGCTTGAGGAGTATAAAAAGAGTAATAAAATACTTAAGAAAGAAATCAGGAGGGCTAAAAGAAGACATGAGGTTGCTTTGGCAGTCAGGGTGATCCTAAGAGCTTCTACAGGTATGTTAAGAGAGAAAGGATAGTAAGGGATAAAATTGGTCCTCTTGAAGATCAGAGTGGTCGGCTATGTATGGATCCAAAAGAAATGGGAGGGATATTAAATGGGTTTTTTACATCTGTATTTACTAAGGAAACTGGAATGTAGTCTATGGAAACAAGGCAAACAAGTAGTGAGGTCATGGAACCTATACAGATTGAAGAGGAGGAGGTGCTTGCTATCTTGAGGCAAATCAGAGTAGATAAATCCCCAGGTCCTGACAGGGTATTCCCTCGGACCTTGAGGGAGACTAGTGTTGAAATTGCAGGAACCCTGGCAGAAATATTTAAAATGTCGATATCCACGGGTCAGGTGCCAGAGGATTGGAGGATATCTCATGTAGTTCCGTTGTTTAAAAAAGGCTCAAAAAGTAAGCCAGGAAATTATAGGCCGGTAAGTTTGACATCGGTAGTAGGTAAATTATTGGAAGGAATACTAAGAGATTGGATCTACAAGTATTTGGATAGATAGGGACTTATTAGAAACAGTCAGCATGGCTTTGTGTGTGGTAGGTCATGTTTAACCAATCTATTAGAGTTTTTCGAGGAAGTTACCAGGAAAGTGGATGAAGGGAAGTCAGTGGATGTTGTATACATGGACTTCAGTAAGGCCTTTGATAAGGTCCCGCATGGAAGATTCAGTCACTAGGTATACATGGAGAGGTAGTAAATTGGATTAGACATTGGCTAATGGACATTGGAAGAAGCCAGAGATTGGTAGTAGAGGATTGCTACTCTGAGTGGAGACCTGTGACTAGTGGTGTGCCACAGGAATCAGTGCTGGGTCCATCGTTATTTGTCATTTATATCAATGATCTGGATGTTAATGTGGCAAATTGGATCAGCAAATTTGCTGATGATACAAAGATTGGAGGTGTAGTGGACAGTGAGGAAGTTTTTCAAAGCTTGCAGAGAGATTTGAATCAGTTGGAGGAATGGGCAGAAAAATGGCAGATGGAGTTTAATGCGGACAAGTGTGAGTTATTGCACTTCGGAAGGTCAAACCATGGTAGAACATACAAGGTAAATGGTAGGACACTGAGGAGTGCAGTAGAACAGAGGGATCTGGGAATACAGATGCATAATTCCCTAAAAGTGGCGTCACAAGTAGATAGGGTTGTAAAGAGAGCTTTTGGTACATTGGCCTTTATAAATCAAAGTATTGAGTACAAGAGTTGGAATGTAATGGTGAGGTTGTATATGACATTAGTGAGACCGAATTTGGAACATTTTGTGCCGATTTGGTTAAAGAGAAAGGTTGAATAGGTTAGGACTTTATTCCCTGGAGCATAGGAGAATGAGGGGTGATTTGATAGAGGTATATAAAATTATGATAGGTATAGATAGAGTGAATGCAAGCAGGCTTTTTCCACTGAGGCCAGGGGAGAAAAAAAAACAGAGGTCATGGGTTAAGGGTGAGGGGGGAAAAGTTTAAAGGGAAGTTTTAAAGGGGGCTTCTTCACGCAGAGAGTGGTGGGAGTATGGAATGAGCTGCCAGATGAAGTGATGAATGCGGGCTCACTTCTGACATTTAAGAAAAACTTGGACAGGTACATGGATGAGAGGGGTTTGGAGGGATATGGGCCAGGTGCAGGTCAGTGGGACTAGGCAGAAAAATGGTTCAGCACAGCCAAGAAGGGCCAAAAGGCCTGTTTCTGTGCTGTAATGTTCTATGGTTCTAAGTTTGGTATGGGCCCCCAAATCCTAAGAACTTCCTACAGGGGCACAATTGAGAGCATCCTGACTGGCTGCATCACTGTCTGGTATGGGAACTGTACTTCCCTCAATCACAGGACTCTGCAGAGAGTGGTGTGGACAGCCCAGCACATCTGTGGATGTGAACTTCCCACTATTCAGGACATTTACAAATACAGGTGTGTAAAAAGGGCGCAAAAGATCATTGGGGAGTCGAGTCACCCCAACCACAAACTGTTCCAGCTGCTACCATCCGGGAAACAGTACTACAGTGTAAAAGCCAGGACCGACAGGCTCCGGGACAGCTTCTTCCACCAGGCCATCGGACTGCTTAATTCACGCTGATCCAATTGTATTTCTATGTTATATTGACTGTCCTGTTGTACATACTATTTATTACAAATTACTATATATTGCACATTGCACATCTGGATGGAGACGTAATGTAAAGATTTTTACTCCTCATGTATATGAAGGATGTAAGTAATAAAGTCAATTCAATTCAAATCCACTAAACTTTTCTCCACCCACCTTAAAAGACCTACTCCGCATTGTGTCTCAATGAATAAATTTGAAAATATTTTCTCATGATCTTAAAAATTCCAAGACTCTGTTTCCACCTAATATTTTCTTTCTTTTGCAATCTTGAGCTTTTAAATCCTGGGCCCCATTATCTAATCCTTCATGTGGATATTTCCTATCAACTTTAACCTTGATAGCGTCCTGTATTTGCATTCAGCTCTTCACCTTGACTTGGCAAGAATAAGTAAATAAGTAAAGGGGCTTTGACATTCAAATAGCTGCATAATAAATATAGCTGTTCCCTGCCACGCTGGCGTAGGATATGTCTTTGGCAAGTTACTGTCAAGTGTCAAACACTGAAAGATTGATTGTTTCTTTGCTGTCACATCCTTTGTGAGCAATGTCAATCAATATGTGCCTATTATGTGATTAAAGAGATTAAGGTGTTGACATTTTGTTTCCAGACAAGCTCTGCTCTTTGTTTCTTAACCTCGATGTAATTAATACAAATAAGGAAAGAAACCACACCATCAGCATACTATTAAAGAAAGATGTAAGAAAATGTTACAACACGTAAACGGAGGTGTGAGCCATAATTTGAAGCCTCTGCTCCGGATCTTTTTACTGCTTGGTCTCCTGTCCTTAAGTTTCATGTATGAAAGATTGCATCAGATAGAATGGTAGTTTCACTGGAGCAGGTTGACATATGGGCCACACTTGTACAGAGATCATGATGATTATTTCTTACTGAAGCTGGGGAAGAGAATACTACCGATAATTTCCAGTACTGGGCAAACAGATATTTTTTTTTTGGTTAACAAATTGTAATCACTACTTTAATTATTTAGTCCCTATAGTTTGTCAGGAAATCTTTCAATTTTTTGGAGATTTCTGACATAAATGTTCTATTCTAATAACGTGCTGTCAAGTATTCAAGGCCTCCCTCCGCATGGTGCATCGCAATCACACGTCAACACACAGCGCCAATTTTACTGAAGAGCTACATTTAATGCTTCCAGCCCAGTTCCCCTGGCAGTTTTACATTAATATAAAACTATTACTGAAATTTTATACTACGTTGACAGTTTCATTTGGGTGACTGTTTAAAAAGATTGTCTTCCATATCACTGCAAATGACAGTTATTTATCTCTCTAGTAGGCTGTCTCTTGGTATTGGGCATTTCTGCTTTCCATTCCAGTTCTGTAGCATTTGAGGTGAGAAGTGGGTCTGATCTTGAACTGCAGTGGGTGCTTGGCTGAGGGCATGGGTGGCTCACTCCATCTGTTGTTTAAACTGACCTTCTGTGTGCACAGTTTTTTCAATATCTTCCAGAATATTCCTTCTCCACTTTCAGCAATCATTGGAGAGGGGTCCTGGGAGACAATAGTGCTTTCAGAATTTTCCTTGGTGCCTTTAACAATACTGTATCCTTAAATTATTTCCTTTATCCTCCTCAAAAGTTCTTGTTAATGACAAGCGGACATGTCCAATGGAGCTGAATGAGTGAATTTTGGGTCTCATAGCTGGGCTGTCAGCCTGGAAGAGCATTTGCACATTGGTTTGCTTATCCTTTCAGATGTTGGACCAAAGCTAAATTAAGTTATTAATAGAAACATAGCAACAGAAACATAGCTGCAAGAAAGTCAAAATTGAAGCTCTCAAGCATGTAAGGGTATATTTAAAGCAGAGGTTGATAAGTAAGATTATGAGAAGAATGCAGGAGAATGGCATTGACAGGGATAATAAATCGGCCATGATGACTCAATGGGCCTAGTGGCCTAATTCTGATCCTGTGGCGACCCACTTTCCGCGCAGGTGAACCGGCTCATGAATAGCCAGCACGTGGGGGGAGACTTTGGTAATGTACCTCCGACGTCATTTCCACCCAGAGAGGGTGGGTGCTCGGGATTAAATGCCAGCGCCGCGAAGTTTGAATAAACTAGTCTCGAAATGACTTACCGACTGCGTGTCGTTATTTCAGCGCTGTGTGTAGCACATCGCTACACTGGTGACCCTGACAGTCCAAAGGGGATTTGGACCAAAGATGACCGACTCTTCATCTGTTCACGCAGTTTCACTAAAACTGCCGACTTTCTGGACGCTGCGACCACGCATGTGGTTTAGCCAAGCAGAAGCCCAGTTCCAGATTCGGCAGATATCTTCTGATTCCACGCGTTACTACCACGTGGTGAGCGCCCTTGACCAGGAGACAGCCGCCCACATTGAGGATTTCATACAGTCGCCCCCGGAAGAAGGCAAATATGAAGCATTCAAAGCGCTGCTCATTGAGACCTTTGGCCTGTCACGGTGTGAGCGGGGTGCCCGCCTGCTTCACCTGGACGGTTTGGGAGACAGACTGCTGTCAGCATTGATGAACGAGGTGCTGTCCCTGGCTGACGGACACAAGCCCTGCCTCATGTTCGAGCAAGCGTTCCTAGAGCAACTGCCTGGGGACATACATCTGCTGCTGGCCGATGCAAATTTCAGTGACCCCTGGAAGGTGGCGGCCCGAGCAGACGTGCTGTGGAAAGCCAAGAGGGATAGCGTGGCATCTGTCGGACAGATTACCAGGCCATGCGCCCAACAGCGGACCAGACCAGGCCCGGCAGGGGGGCACACACAACACAGAGGCAGGAGTGAGGAGGCCAGTGAACGGTGGTGTTTCTACCACCAGCGGTGGGGCACAAAGGCCCGCCATTGTCGCCCGCCCTGCAAGGGCCAGGGCCAGGGCCAGCTGCCGCTAATGACTATGGCGGCTGGCCACCAGGACAGCCTCTTGTACGTCTGGGACGAACAGTTGGGACGCCGCTTCTTGGTCGACACTGGAGTGGAAATCAGCGTCTTGCCCCCGACGGGGTACGACACCCACAACAGGAAGCCAGGACCCACCCTGAGGGCCGCAAATGGCAGCACTATACGGACCTATGGCACCCGCACTGTGCAGCTGCATTCGGCGCCAGCCGGTTCACGTGGGACTTACTCTGCCCGCCGTGGCCCAACCACTCCTGGGGGCAGACTTCTTGCGAGCTCACAGCCTGCTGGTCGACTTGCAAGGGAAAAGACTGGTACATGCCGAGACTTTCCAGACATTCTCCCTGGGTGAAGCCAAGTTGCCGGCCCCACACCTGGATTCCATCACGCTGTCGGACAACGAATCACCAGAATCCTGGCGGACTTTCCATCGATTCTGGCACCGCAGTTCACGGCAGCCATGCCCAGACGCAGGGTACAGCACCACATTCCGACCCAGGGACCACCCCTCCACGCCCACGCATGAAGGCTCCCCCCGGAAAAGCTCCACCTGGCGAAGGAGGAGTTCAAGAGGATGGAGGGATTGGGGATCGTACGGAGGTCTGACAGCCCATGGGCCTCCCCCCTGCACACGGAGCCCAAAGCAGCCAGGGGTTGGAGACCATGCAGCGACTACCACAGACTGAACGAGGCTACAATTCCAAACCGCTACCCCGTGCCGCACGTACAGGACTTTGCAGAAAACCTGCACGGGGCAAGAATCTTTTCCAAAGTAGACCTCATCCGGGGATACCATCAAATCCCGGTGCACCCTGAAGACATCCCCAAAACAGCACTCATCACCCCGGTTAGCCTGTTCGAGTTCCTCTGAATGCCGTTTGACCTGAAGAATGCCGTACAGACGTTCCAGCGGCTAATGGACGCGGTGGGACGCAACCTGAACTTTTTGTTCATCTATTTGGATGACATCCTTATAGCCAGCAGTAGTCGCCAGGAGCATCTGTCCCACCCCTGCCAGCTCTACTCCCGCCTCACGATCAACCCGGCCAAATGCCAGTTCGGTCTTGATACCATCGACTTCCTGGGCCACAGGATTACCAAAGACGGGGCAACACCTCTGCCCACCAAGGTAGACGCGATCTGCCACTTTGCCCGGCCCAACAGGGTCAAAGGCCTGCAGGAGTTCGTTGGTATGGTGAACTTCTATCACCGTTTCCTCCCCTCAGCAGCCCGTATCATGCGCCCTTTGTACACCCTGATGTCGGGTAAAGTCAAGGACATTACTTGGGACGAGGAGGCTGTGGCCGCTTTCGTTAAAGCCAAGGAAGCCTTGGCAGATGCCGCGATGCTGGTGCACCCCAGAACGGACGTTCTGAACGCCCTCACGGCGGACGTATCTGACACAGCAGTCGGTGGGGTGCTGGAGCAGCTCATCGAGGGGCGCTGGCAACCCCTGGCGTTCTTCAGCAAGCACCTACGACCACCCGAACTCAAGTACAGTGCTTTCGACCAGAAACTATTGGCACTGTATCTGGCAATCCGGCATTTCAGGTACTTCTTAGAAGGCAGGCCGTTCACCGTGTTCACGGACCACAAACTGTTGACCTTCACGTTCACGAAGGTGTCTGATTCCTGGTCGGCTCCCCAGCAGTGACATCTGTCCTACATCTCCGAGTACACGACGGACATCCAGCATGTCTCGGGAAAGGACAACGTCATGGCGGACGCACTCTCCAGACCAGCTGTCCAGGCCCTGTCCCTGAGGGTGGAATATGCAGCACTGGTGGAGGCGCAGCAGGCAGACGACGAGATGCCCAGCTACAGGACCGCAGTCTCGGGTTTGCAGCTGCAGGACTTTCTCGTAGGCCCAGGTGAGAGGATCCTCCTGTGCGACGTGGCTACCGGCCAACCTTGCCCCATCCTGCAGCCTGGAGGCGGCGGGTTTTCGACTCCATACACGGTTTGGCGCACCCATCAATCAGGACAACTGTCTGGCTGGTCTCCAGCAAGTTCATGTGGCACGGACTTTGCAAGCAGGTCAGTGAATGAGCCAAAACGTGCGCGCAGTGCCAAACAGCCAAGGTGCAGCGGAACACTAAAGTCCCACCGCAGCAGTTCGAACCCACCCACCGGAGGTTCGACCACATTCATGTGGATATCTTGGGCCCCCTACTGGTGTCCTGAGTAGCGCAATACCTCCTAACTATGGTAGACCGGTTCACGAGGTGGCCAGAGGCGGTCCAGCTCACCGAAACATCTGCCAATTCCTGCGCCCGAGCACTGATCGCAACCTGGGTAGCATGCTTCGGGGTACCGGCCCACATTACCTCCAACAGAGGCGCCCAGTTCACCTCCAGCCTGTGGTCGGCTGTGGCCAGCCTGTTGGGAATGCAAGAACACCACACAACTGCCTACCACCCACAGTCGAACGGACTGGTGGAACGCTTCCTCCATCACTTGAAGTCGGCTCTCATGGCCCGCCTGAGAGGACCTAACTGGGTGGACGAGCTTCCCTGGGTCCTGCTTGGAATTCGTACAGTGCACAAAGAGGATCTGCACGCCTCGTCGGCTGAGTTGGTGTACAGTGCGCCCCTGGCCGTCCTGGGAGAGTTCATACCAGCCCCAAGGGGGCAAGAGGAAGAACCGGCAGCAGTCCTGGACAGGCTACGTGAAAGGCTCGGCAACCTGGCCCCCGTGCCAACTTCACAGCACGGACGGACCTGCAAAGACCTGCAGAGCTGTAAGTTTGTGTTTGTACGAAGGGGCGGACACTGGGCACCGCTACAGCGGCCGTACGAGGGGCCGTTCAAGGTGATCAACAACAACGGGTCCACGTACATTCTGGACATTGGGGGGAAAGAGGAGGTTTTCACGGTGGACCGACTCAAACCGGCCCATGTGGACTTGGCGCAGCCGGTCGAGGTTCAGGCACCGCGGCGCAGAGGCAGACCTCCCAAACAGAGGCTGATCCAGACTGTGGACATTGGTGGGGGGTGTATAGCCGGTTCTGTGGGGGTTATGTGGCGACCCACTTTCTGCGCAGGCGAACCGGCTCATGAATAGCCAGCACGTGGGGGGAGACTTTGGTAATGTACCTCCGACGTCATTTCCACCCGGAGAGGGTGGGTGCTCGGGATTAAATGCCAGCGCCGCGAAGTTTGAATAAACTAGTCTCGAAATGACTTACCGACTGCGTGTCGTTATTTCAGCGCTGTGTGTAGCACATCGCTACAATCCTATATCTTAAGGTCTTAAGCACTCAGGAAAGGTAGTTCTTCAAAGTAAATTTATTATCAAAGTACAGATACGTCACCATAACTACCCTGTGATTCATTTTCTTGCAGGCATTCACAGTAAATACAAAGAAGCACAATTAAATCAATGAAGAACTGCACAATCCAAAGATGGACAAACAACAAATAAGCAAATGACAATAAATTGTGCAAAAGAAAAAAAAATAATAATAAATATTGAAAACATGAGTTGTTGAATCCTTGAAAGTAAGTCCATTGGTTGTGGAATCAGTTTAGTGTTGGGGAGAGTGAAGTTATCCACTCTGGTTCAAGAGCCTGATGGTTGAGGGTAATAATTATTCTTGAACTTGGTGGTGTGGCTCCTGGTGCTCCTATAAAGCACTCTTGCCCTTAGGTCTTCAACAAACACACACAAAATGCTGGAGGAACTCAGCAGGTCAGGTAGCATCTATAGAAATGAATAAACACTTTATGTTTCTCCCATTCCCTCTTCATCTTTTCCACACTCTGTCCTCTTACCTCTTCTCCTGATCTGGCTATCTTCTCCCCCCGGATGCCCCTCCTTCTTCCTTTCTCCCATGATTCTCTCTCTTCTCCTATCTGATTCCTTCCTCTCCAGCCCTTTACCTGTTCCATTTATCATCTCCCAGCTTCTTACCTCAACCCTCTCCCCACCCCACCTGGCTTCACCTATCACCTTCCAGCTTGTTCTCCTTATCCTCCCCCCACCTTATTCTGTCATCTTCCCCTCTTCCTCTCCAGTCCTGATGAAGGATCTCGGCCTGGGACATTAACTACTCTTTTCCATAGATGCTGCCTGACCTCCTCCAACACAAAGTTGTGTGTGTGTTGCTTTGGATTTCCAGCACCTGCAGGATCTTTTGTGCTTAGGCCCTCAGTTTTGTTCTCAAGTGATGGTACATTTGCCAACAAGATGCTGGGCAGAGGAAGCTTTAGTCAGGCTTGGAGTTCATCCCACCTTCCTCTCTTTCAGCAAAGGTGATGGCCAATCTTCATTCGCTTAAACGTACAGTACCTGCATTCCTGAGAGTCAGGTCCATTGAGTCCTTCAGGAGATCATCAATCATTGCATCACAGACAACCTGATTCCACCCTACAAGAGTTGCAGAGATCCCAGAGCATTGGTAATATTATGAATTCCACCATGAAGAGACACATGGGTTCTCTTCCACAAATGGTTTTGTAGGTCAGTACAACATTTTGGGCCTAAGGGCCAATACTGAACTGTACTGTTTGACGTTATAAAACATCAGGACAGTCTTGCTGAAAGTGACCAGGATGATTCAGAAGTAATTAAATGCAAATGCACTGTCCAACAATAAACCCAAAGAAAGAGCAGAGGAGGTCCTGCAACTTGATGATGATTAAGCGCCCATGGATACTGAGTGTTGATGTCCTAGCTTAATCAGTCAACAGTAACAGGCAGGCCACATTGTTTGCATCAGATTTCTGAAACTGACACTCTATTCCAAGCTCCCTCACAACAACAGAATAACAATGGGCAAAAAAAATCAATGATGGTCTCAAGGTCTTCTTGGAAAAGTGCAGCACCCCTGTAGACCTACAGGAATCATTGGTCAGTCACTGGTCTGAAAGAATGGGAACCATTCTGGATGGCGTTGAGAGCCCCAAGTTCAATCACTAGGGCTACACAGAAGCATGGGGATAAACAGTAGAAGAAGTGCACCACCTCCCAAACTTGCTTCATGAAGCACCAGCCCCAGCTGCAACAAAGTCTGAGGGTCCCACTATGATCTCGCCAGCCACTCCAGAACCTGCAGAAATGGAATGGAAGTAAGCCATCCCCTTATTCTCTTACTCCCCATCTGCAGGATTGCCTAAGAAGATAAGCCAGGATGTAAAGACCTGTGAGGATTGCAATAATGCCATTGAAGATCTGTCTTGCTTGGCATCATTATAAAGACTTTAGAGCACTTCCAGGAATTCACAGGTTTTAACCAGGAGCCAGCTCTTGTGTTTTCCTTGGCACATCAAATGAGTTCAAAGTCAACTAAAGTTAACTGAATTATAAAGCTGTGCATGTTTCTAGTGATCTGTTGGTTCAGCTACCAGTTGAATTGCTTTGCTCTGATTGTAGTTGTGCCTTCCCATTGGAGGACCATGCCACCATCCAACATGGATATGTACACAACTCTCTTTATTTCTATGGAAGATCAGTTCTCGGCTCTATACAGGCTGTGAGGGGAATATTCTTTACTGATGTCTTTGCTTCTCTCAAATGTGCATGTCACTGTTATGGTTGACATATGTCCCAAAGGGAAATATACATTACTGTACATCTCTACAGTGGAGTATCCCAGTCCATCCCGATATCTGCCCCATTGGTGAAAAGAGGTGGATTTTTACTTCCCCAACTTAGTTTCAAAGCACTGGAGAACTGGATGATTTGACTTGAGGATTCTGTGTCCTGCACTGCTTTCGCTTGCCTGTCAAACCCTCATGATTACATTTCTGATATTTGTCTTGTTTCACTCTTGTTGAGTTCTTTTAGATCAGAGTGAGTTATTTAAAAATATAAATTCTTAGTGCTATGTATCTATTAATAGAACAATCCTATTAATGGTAATGTTCATGCATGTCTTTTGATGCTGATATTTTCTTACTTATATATTTATGGTAGGGCATTGCTGGCATGGACAGTATTTATTGTCTTTCTCTAATTGCCCATGAATTATGTTGCCTGGGACCCATCCAATGGGTAGTTAAGAGTCATGATAGCGAATTTTTCTTCCTCTGAAAGGTTTAAGTTTTTGTCAATATTGTGGCATTTGTTATTATTGACCCTGCCTTTTTATTGCAGAGTTTAGAACCATACAGCATGGAAACAGGTCCCACAGTCCACGGCTTTGTCAAGTGCAGGTCGTGCCTTACAAACCTGATTAAATTATTAGAGGAAGTAACAGAACACATTGATGAAGGTAGACCAGTGGCTGTAGTGTATTTGGATTTCAGCAAGGCATTTGATAAGGTTCCCCATGCAAGGCTTATTGAGAAAGTAAGGAGGCATGGGATCCAAGGGGACATTGTTTTGTGGATCCAGAACTGGCTTACCCACAGAAGGCAAAGAGTGGTTGTAGATGGATCGTATCCTGCATGAAGGTCGGTGACCAGTGGTGTGCCGCAGGGATCTGATCTGGGACCCTTACTCTTTCTGATTTTTATAAATGACCTGGATGAAGAGTGAGTTAGTAAGTTTGCTGGTGACACAAAGGTCGGAGGTGTTGTGGATAGTGTGGAGGGTTGTCAGTGGTTACAGTGGGACATTGATAGGATGCAAAACTGGGCTGGGAAGCGGCAAATAGAGTTCAACCCAGATAAGTGTGAAGTGGTTCACTTTGGTAGGTCCAATTTGAAGGCAAAATATAATATAAATGGTAAGACTCTTGGCAGTGTGGAGGATCTGAGAGATCTTGGGGTCCATATCGATTGGACACTCAAAGCTGCTGCGCAGGTTGACAGTGTTGTTAAGAAGGCGTATGGTGTGTTGGCCTTCATCAAGTGTGGGATTGAGTTCAAGAGCCACGAGGTAATGTTACAGCTATATAGGACCCTGGTCAGATCCCACTTGGAGTACTGTGCTCAGTTCTGGTTGCCTCACTACAGGAAGGATGTAGATACTATTGAGAGAGTGCAGAGGAGATTTACATGGATGTTGCCTGGATTGGAAGTTGTACCTTATGAGAATAGGTTGAGTGAACTCGGCCTTTTCTCATTGGAGCGACGGAGGATGAGAGGTGACCTGATAGAGGTGTATAAGATGATGAGAGGCATTGATCGTGTGGATTGTCAGAGGCTTTTCCCCAGGGCTGAAAAGGCTAACACAAGGGAACATAGTTTTAAGGTACTGAGGGGATGTCAGGGGTAAGTTTTCACACAGAGAGTGGTGGGTGTGTGGAATGGGCTGCCGGCAACGGTGGTGGAAGCAGATTCAATAGGGTCTTTTAAGAGCCTCTTAGATAGGTACATGGAGCTTAGGAAAATAGAAGGCTGTGCACTAGGGAAATCCTGGCAGTCTTTAGAGTAGGTTACATGATCAGCACAACATTGAGGGCCGAAGGGCCTGTAATGTGCTGTAAATTTCTGTGTTCTATGTTCACCATATCCATGTTGGCCCAAGGTTCATTTACACTAATTCCTCACATTCTCACTAGCTGCCTCCCTCTTCACTATTCACCTAAATGGCAGAGACAATTTTTAGTTGTCAATTAACTTACCGACTAACACATTTTTATGATATGCAGGGAAATCTGAGCTGCCGGAAGAATCTAAGCTTTACTCGCTACATCGCTGTGTTGTCCATTTCATTGAATTTCTTTCCCATCTGTCACAGTGGGAGCCAAATGTATGCTTCCAGATCAACAGTCCAGGTCTTCACACATAAATCTAATAGCATAACCACTGTGCCAAGTGGAAAGAGAATCACTTTAATGCCTTCCCTGTTCAATTAATGTCCACTTGCTGCCTTTTTAACCCCTCACAATCAGGTTTGTTATTACCGACATATGTTGTGAAATTTGTAGCTATGTGGTAGCAATACATAAAAAATTACTATATATTATAAAAGATATATATATAAAAGGGAGCAAAAATAGTGAGGTATTGTTCATGGGTGGGCTTACTATCTGTACAGAAATCTAATGATGGAGCAGAAACTGTTCCTAAGAGGCTTCAGGCTCCTGCACCTCTTCCCACCCTGTTTCATGTAAAATTCTATTCCTTTTTTTTTCAGTTTCCTTGTCTCTACTGCATTTGTTCCCAGGATACGGCTTTTCTTTTCAGGACATCAGAGACGTCCTCCTTCTTCAATGAATGGGGTTGCCCTTCCTTCACCATAAATGCTGCCCTCACCCACATCTCCTCCATTTTACAAACATTGGCACTTACCCCCCCCCCACCTTCCCACCCCTTTAACAGAAATAGTGTTCCTCTTGTCACCTACCACTCCATGAGCCTCTGCATTCAACACATCATTCTCCACAATGTCTGCAATCTCCAAAGAGATCCTATCACCAAACATATCTTTACCTTGCCCCCTCTCTCCACCTCCTCTGTATCTCCCTTGTCCATTTGTTCCTCTCCACTAACCTCCATTCCTGAAAGTGGCTTAAGTGCTACACCTGCCCATTCACCTGCTCTCTCAACTTCATTCAAAGCCCCAAACAGTCTTTCCAGGTGAGACACCACTTCACCTGCGAATCTGCTGGGGTCACCTATCGTGTTTAGTGCCTGCGGCCTCCTCTATGTTGGTGAGACTTGTTGTAAATTGGGGGTCCATTTCGTCAAGCCATCTGCTAAAAGTGTAACTTCCAGGTGGCCAAACATTTTGATTCCAATTCTCATTCTTGTCCATAGCCTTCTCTTGTGCGGAGATGAGACTACCCTCAGGATGGAGGAGCAACATCTTATATTCCATCTGGGTAGCCTCCAACCTGATGGCATGAATTTCAATTTCTCCTTCTGATAAAAAAAATTCCCCATCTCTCCCATCGTCTTCTATTCCTCTCTTCACCTCCCTATCACCTCCAGTGCATCCTGTCCTCCTTCCCTTTCTTCTATAGTCCACTCTCCTCCCTTCTTCTCCAGCCCTTTACCTTCCAGCTATCCTCTTTCCACTCCCCCCACCTTTTTATTTTGGAATCTTTTCCCTTCCTTTCCAGTCCTGAAGAAGGGTCTCGGCCTGAAATGCCATTTCCGTAGATACTGGCTGACCTGTTGAGTTTCTCCAGCATTTTGTGTATGTTGCTCTGGAATTCCAGCATCTGCAGATTTTCTTGTGTTTATGACCCTGTGCCTCCTTTCTGATGGTAGTAATGAGAAGAGGGCATGTCCTGGGTGGTGGGGGTCCTTGATGATGGGTGCTGCCTTTTTGAAGCATCGCCTCTTGAAGATGTTACTAGTTACCACTTATACTGTTCCTGATGCTACACTGCAGAATTTAGAGGGGCTGAGTGACAGATAAGTGAAAACGCATAGTTTTCCAATTTTTCAATTTCTTACCACAAGTAATTTAAAAATATAATTAAAAAAAAACTATTAGAGAGGCATTCTTAAAAGACCATACTTCAAGTGTATAAAATAGGGCAAAGATGCTCCCAATTTAAAGGGTTAAAACCTTCCTTTCTGATATCTTATAATTCAGTGTGACAAAGAATATGCAAAGTTCTTCAACAAATGCTGGAGCACGTCCGGCCTTTGCCAACAGCAGACTTTAATTGATTCGGATTCCCTTCTACATATTCAGATGTAAAGGGTGTATTTACGGCAGACAGACAGAAGTGTGTTAAGGTCAGGAAAGTATTCTCCCAGTCACCTTGACCTCATAATCCAGAACTGATAAACTGTGCAATGCTGATGGTATTTGAGGCAATTATGGAATATTGTTGAGGTTCTTATTGAAAGCAATTTCACCTCAAACATAAAGCAGAATGTTAGTCAGGGTGTAGTCGATGTGAAGGGACTGAAAAACATGAAAACCCACAACCAATAAGGTTGGGCTTGCAGCAAAACAGCATTGAAACTAACACTTGAAGAAGTAAACATTATTTATTGGCAGAATCTCAGATGGACCTATTTTGGCCACAATTACTTTGAATGCTTTGAGAGGATCTTCAGAAGGCGTGATGGCTTAAGTATTAAACTTGTTCATGCTATGATCATGCCCGTTCTGCTGGAGGGTCTTGACCCAAAACGTTGACTGTTTACTCTTTTCCATTGATGCTGCCTGGCCTGCTGAGTTCCTCCAGCATAATGTGTGAGTTGCTCAGATTTCCACCATTTGAAGATTTTCTCTTGTTTGTGATTGTTCATGTTATGATCAGGTTAGACACAAATTACAGCTAATGTAAAGGAAAAAAGTTTTAAAAGATTAGTTTCATTTGTCACCTGTACATTGAAATATTGAACCATACCATGAAATGTGTCATTTGCTTCAAATCGAATCAGCAAACGTTGTGCTAGGCAGTCCACAAATGTCACCATGCCTCCTACACCAACATAGTGTGCCCACAACTCACTAACCTTGACTTTGGAATGTGGGAGGAAACCAGAGAATCCGGAAGAAACCCTTGCGATCCTGGGAGAATAGTCAAGCTCTTTACAGGCTGCAGCAGGGATTGCACCTTGATCTTACAGCTAGCGCTGTAAAGCGATTGTGCTAACTACTACGCTTCTTGCCGCCCATAGTAATTTGCTGAGTTAAGTTAGCACTAGCCAGACCACTTGTCTATCTGCTTAGTCTACGTGCTTCTGTGCTGAGTAGAAGAATGTTCCAGATGTCCCGCTCTGACTGTTAACCTGTGATGCTTCTTTTGAGGAGAACTTGATAGGTTTACCTGTCTCCACTCCACTGCTTTACACAATATAAATTACTCATATAAAGTATCTTTGATAGCATAAATTACCAACTATCAATATTTTAGAGCACATAAGAGAAGACTCTGAGGTATACCTGACTTTGTGCTAACATAAACCACACATCTGTGGATTTCAACCAGGTTTGCTACATTAAAATCATCTCCCCATCATCTGGGCTAAACTAACAGGATAGTTATATGGACAAAGTACCAGAATGCAGAAGATGTCGATGGAACTGTACCCCAGGGTGTGTCAGTTTAGAACATAGAACAGTACAGCACAGGAACAGGCCATTCAGCACATAATATTGTGCTGAACCGGCTAAAAAGCAAATCAAAAACACCCAAACACTAATCCCTCCTACCTACACCATCTCCATATCCATCCATCTTCCTCACATCCATGTGCCTATCCAAACATCTCTTAAAAGCCTCTAATACATTTGCCTCCAACACCATACCAGACAGCCCATTTCAGGTATCTACAACTCTCTGACTTACCCATCATATCCCCCTTGAACCTACCCCCTGACTAGTTGCATCACTGTCTGATATGGGGGCACCAATCCACAGGATTGGAAAAAGCTGTGGAGGGTTGCAAAGCTCAGCCATCTCCAACATGGGCACTAGCCTCCTCACCATCGAGGACATCTTCAAAAGGCATTGCTTCAAGAAGGCAACATCCATCATCAAGGACCCTCACCATCTAGGATATACCCTCTTCTTATTATTACCACCAGGAAGGATGAACAGAAGCCTGAAGACACCCATTTAATGTTTTAGGAACAGCTTCTTCCCCTCCACCATCAGATTTCTGAACGGACATTGAACCTATGAACATCACCTCATTATTTTGCTCTATCTGAACCTCAATGCTGTTAAGGGCCCTATCAGAATCCGGTTTTTTATATGTTGTGAATTTTGTTGTTTTGCAGCAGCAGTGCAGTGCAATACATAATAAATTACTATAAATTACAATAAGGAATACATAAAAATGAGTAGTGCAGAATTCCTCATTGTAACTTATAGTAATTTATGATGTATTGCAAAACAACAAAATTCACGACATATAAAAAACCTGATTCTGATAGGGCCCTTAACAGCATTGAGGGCCAGAGGGATTTTGGGGTGCAGGTCTATAGTTCACTGAAAGTAGCTATGCAAGTGGATAAGGTAGAAAAGAAGCTGCACAGCAGGCTTGTCTTCATTGGTAGGAGTATAACAGTAAGAAAGTCATGCTGCAGCTATATAAAACTTCTGTCAAACTGTACTTGGAGTATTGTGTGCAGTTCTGGTGTCCCATTATGGGAAGTATGTGGAGACTGTGGACAGGGTGTGGAAGAGCTTTACCTGGATTAGAAGGGATGAGCTGCAATGAAAAGTTGGCCAAACTGAGATTTGGAGGCTGAATGGAGACATGATAGAGGTTTTTAAAATTCTGAGAGGCATAGATAGTCAGAATCTTTTCCCCAAACACTTCGAGGACATGCTTTTAAGATCTGAGGGGGAAGTATAAAGATGATGTGAGAGGTAAGTTTTTTTTTACTTAGGGAGTAGTAAGTATGTGGCTGGAATAGGCTCCCGGAGCAGAAGTTGAAGCAGGTAGTTTAGTGGAGATTGAGAGGATTTTAGATAGACACAGAAATATGAAGGGAATGGAGGGATATGGTTGATACACATGAGGACATTTAGCACAAATTGGTATTAAGATTGGCACAACATTATGGGCCCAATGGCATGTGCTGTACTGTTTGATGTTCTACATTCTACTATGGAAAGCATTTGTAGAAGAAGAGTCCAAACTCAGAATTTCAAATGCTCGAGTTAAATATTTAATACTTCGTGCATGAGCAGCATACTACTTCTCTGCTTGAAATGTCCTTTGCACACAGGAAGCTTGAAGGTATTGCAGCAATAATTAAAAAGTCCCAATGACAGACTCTCCTCATAATGAAATGGGTAACTATTAGTGACAAAGAATATTATCCTTCCCTTTCAGGATATGGATCACCATGTTAATTACAATTGTCAGACACCAGGTAGCAAAACCTAGTGGCCTCACTTTCTTCAAAGCTCCCATCCTGGAAATAATTGCTTCTTTTCTTCAGCCAATGTAAGAATAGAACAAAAATTTCTTTTCTTTGGTGGTAGGGCAATTCAATCTTATTGTGTAGTGTGAAGAAATAATAAAGATCAACAATAACACCTCTTTATTCCCTCTTGACGTGTGTTTTAAGTTGTTACTCCAATGATGAATACTCAATGGAAACTTTTCTCTTTTGACAAAGGCTGAATAACATAAATGTCTATGGCCTTTATCTTGTGTTGACCACTGTTTCCTAGCCCTTGTACGGATAAACTACTGACAAATGCCTGGTGTCAGGACTGTCAAAATATAAGGCAGCCATTAATATGGAATCACTCCCATTTAATTGGTCTAATTATTGCCAATGAAGAAGATTCATGGCTGAGTGTGAGAAGTGTGACAAGATCCAATTAAAATTGTCAGATTTATTTGAATTGCAAGCATCAATGCATTTATTCTTGTTCATCAATTTCCACAAATTCCAGTCTGTTAAATTAAGACTCAGAGATGTCTCTCTGATTTACAGCTTGCTAGCTAAACTCTTTTTATAAGAGACCCCAAATAACACATCATTAAGGCATTAAGTCACTTGTTTAGCTCGGCAGATCAATTCCATTTGAAAATTCCTAATTATTTTCAGCCAAACCATGGCACATTCTACCATAACAAATTTAAGCTTGGTTCACAGCTGTAGTGAACTTGGAAATACTGAGGGCCTGCATAAAATTGCTATGAATATTCGAAGGGCAGGTGGGACAATGCAATGCTGTTTCAATGGACTGAGAAAATGAAATCAGCCATTAACTTTAAAGAAAGCTAGCCTGGTCCAATTCAGTTTGCTGTAGGCATTGACCTTTAGGCTAAAACTGTGCAATTCTGAAATAATTGATATTAATATCCTTAATTTTCTCTTTGTTATTTTTAGCAGTGTTTAATAGTTTCGTATGAATTCTTGCCTGCACTAATTTAGTAGTCATTTCCCTGCTTTAAGAAAATCTTGCTTATTTAACTATTTCAGATTGCTCAGAAAGAGACCTGCACAAATCGATGCACTCAAAGAAATGGATTAGGAAAATTAGGAGGGAAATTGGAAGTTGCCACAGGGAAATTATGTCAAGTCGTTGAGAAAAAGTAGAGTGAGCCCTGGTTAGCATATGACTTGTGTTTGATAGGACATGATAAAGGCCAGAGGATATGGGGTCCAGTTTATGATTTTGAACATCACCAAGTGGGTGACCAAAGAAAGAATGAAGTAGCAATAAGATCTGTATTATCAGTACAGAACTGAACAATCAGCGTGACGTGTCTGGATACACTTGTGGATCACAAAATCAGTGTCAAGTTATACAGAAGCATTCAGAAATAAGCAAGATCCATTGTGTCAGTGACGTAGTCCATAAGATGTATGTCATAGTCCTGCACACTGTGTTTTAAATTGTTATTCTTCAAGACAAACATTCTCAAAGATAAAGTAAATTTCAACTAAATAAGCAGAAACCCTCTCAAGCAAGCTTAATTTGAAACAGCACAGGTCTAAAATGATAGCACGGGATGTTGATGTTGAATCTAAAGTTTCTTTTGTTTGCTATCATAGCAGAGGTAGATTCAGTGGTAACCTTCTAAAAAGGGTTTATTAGCTCTCCATGAAGTATTGTGAAGAAGACTGGGACTCTGAACCAAATCGATAGTGCTGCCAGAGGCACAATCGGCCAAATGGTCTCCTTAGTTGTGTTATGCAATGACTTGGAGTGCATCTCCCATTTCATTTGTTTGAAACAAGTTTAACCTTTCCCAAAATAGCAGGAAGATGTAATCTATTGGCATGTTTCAATATTTGAAGAAAGCACACAGAATTTGTAGGGAATTTAAAAGCAAGCTATAAATAAAGCCTCAGATCTCGTAGACAGTTAATGGTTGTGAATATTTGACTGCATAGATTCTTCCTGTTATAAATTCACTACTCTGACTGCCAACACAACACTATTATAGCTCGAGGTGTCTGAGTTTGGCGTCATCTGTAAGGAGTTTGTATGTTCTCCTCGTGACTGTGTGGGATTCCTCTGGGTGCACCTGTTTCCTCCCATAGTCCAAAGATGCACTGGTTAGTACGTAGGTTAATTAGTATTTTAAATTGTCCTGTGATTAGGCTAATGTTAAATAGGTGGGTTACTGGGCAGTGAGGCTCATTGGGCCAAAAGGGCCTGTTCCATGCGGTCTTTCTAAATAAAAATAAATAAGCCCAGATCTTTCAGTTTTTAGTTTTTGTTCCATTGTAAGCTTTCCAGTTACAAGCATTGTTTGACATGTCTATAAGGAGACACTGCCTTTGATTATATATCAGATCCACTTTGTTTTTTTTCATATCTAATTTGCATTTCAAGTATTATTTTGAAACTGTGAGGAATCCAATTGAAACAAGTGGTGTTGGATGATGAGTGTTTTTCCTGGACAATACATTTACTTTGTATACTATTGCTAGCAAGCACAAGTCTATCCGCAGTGTTATAATTTAATCAACATGGCATCCAGATCTCCAGTGGCACCGTGTGCTACTGGACTCACATTGCCACCAAATAATATGTTCCTGAAAGCTGAAGCCAATGTTAACCTAACCTTGGCGTTCTTCAAACTCTTCATTTTCCTGTTCTCTCTGACAGAGGGGGAGGGGAGTCACCAAATCTTGATGGAATGTGTTCCATGAGTTGTTATAACGTTTAGTTACATAACTACTTCAAGGCATATGAGGAGCTTT
The DNA here is from genome assembly GCF_030144855.1 of Hypanus sabinus. Taxonomy (NCBI): domain Eukaryota; kingdom Metazoa; phylum Chordata; class Chondrichthyes; order Myliobatiformes; family Dasyatidae; genus Hypanus; species Hypanus sabinus. The sequence goes on from NC_082738.1 coordinate 45,028,246, forward strand.
TCCTGAATTCCTTAGACATTTGGATGATTCTGACCTTAAAACTGGGCCTGTAACATTTCAAGTAGAATATCAGGGGCAGTTTAGTGAAGAACACTTGCCCGAGTCTGAAATCTATGAGAAATGTAATGTGAGTATTATTAAAAGTAAGTTAATCCTAATCGGGGAGCTGTTGGTAGCAAGAAGCGGGATCCGGGGTTGGCGGGGTCTTTACGTCCACTCTTTTCGCTCCCAGTACGCATTGTATATAGTTCCTCCACCCATGCCGCACGAGGTACCTGGAAGCCTCTGTATTGTAAATATCATTTGCCGTCCCAGATAAAGATGCTCTTTTGGCCATCAAGTTGTCGAGTGGTCTTTTTGTAAAGTAGAAGTTACCACAAGAAACAATTTGGCTATTGGTCAGGAGGAAAGTAAATGTACTGTGATACACAGCAGACTTACATCAGCATTGTTGATGGGAGTGGCCTATCAACTTGAAGATGATCTCTGATCTGTGGTAATCTAATCCATGACCCACAAATATATTTGCATAAACTGAAAATATTTTCATGTGAGAGGAGAGAGAAGCTGCTGGCCAGAGTTTACTTCTGTCCCCTTTGGTTTTGAGGACAAAGCATTCATCGTCAAAGTAGGATTTTGCTTGATGAAGATTTTGCCACCGTTGGGATTGGTTGGTGACTTGCTCCTTCCAACCAAATGGAGAGGGAAACTTGGGCAGATAGAAGCAGATAGAGGGAGGGGATAGGAGGGATGTTAGTATTAATTTCAAGGGGACTAGAATGCAAAAGCAAGGATATAATACTGAGGGTTTATAAGGTATTGGTTAGACAATATTTGGAGTATTGTAAGCAGTTTTGGACACCAGAAAGAGTGTGCTGGTATTAGGGAGGGTCCAGAGGAAGTTTACAAGAATGATCTCAAGAATGAAAGGGTTAACAAATGAGGAGCGTTTGACGGCTCTGAGCCTGTTCCAGCTGGAGTTTAGAAGAATGGGGGGGGGGGGGAATCTTAGTGAAACTTATTGAATATTGAAAGGTCCAGATAGAGTGGACTTAGAGAAGATGTTTCCTATAGTGAGGGAATCTAGGACCAGAGGGCACAGCCTCAGAATGGAAGGATGTCCCTTGAGAACAGAAATGAAGAGGAATTTCTTCAGCCAGAGGGTGGTGAATCTGTGGAATTCATTGCCATAGATGGCTGTGGAGGCCAAGTCATTGAGTATATCTAAAGTGGAAATTAATAAGTTCTTGATTAGTAAGGGCATCAGAGGGTATAGGGAGAAGGCAGGGGAATGAGTTGGAAAGGAAAATAAAGCAGCCATGATGAAATGGTGGAGCAGACTTGATGGGCCAAATGACCTAAATCTGCTCCTATGTCTTATGGTCTTTTATTTGTTCACTGTCGAGTTTTCTTTATGTCGTGTAGAAAATACAACACAGATGGGAGCTACTTGGCCCAAACATGCTATGTTGGTGTTCCTTCTCTACACAAGCAATGGTCCAAATCTCACATGACCATGTTATACATATCTCTACTCTATTTACCTCTACTTTGCCTTAACTATTTAACTAAACCTTTCTCTATAACCTTTCCAGCTGACACCAGGCCCCAGTCTCATGACTTTTCTTAGCACCAATTTCAGTTCTCATTGGGCTCAGTGACTAATTGAATTTAATATAGAAAGTGCAAACGAAACACGGCACAATACAACACAGTGATATCAGACTCAGCTCACTGGTGGTGGCATGGTAGTATCAATTTTTGTGTTTCACGGTGCCAGTGATTACCCATCGGGGCATGATTCCTACCGCTGTCTGTAAGGAGCTTATACGCTCTCCCTGTGATCATGTGTGTGTTACGTCCCCATGCTCCAGTTTCCTCCCACAGTCCAGGTTAGGGTTAGTGAGTTGTGAACATGCTATGTTGGTACCGGAAACGTGGTGACACTTACATGCTGCTCAACTCAACCTGCCGTATTGATCTGATGTATTTCACCATGTTCCGATGTACATATGACAATTAAAGTTAATTTTTAAGAAGAGTCTTGAAAAAAACCATCACAGCTCAGACATTCTGTTTGTTTAGATGATTGCGCTTCCATAGCAATTAAACATGGCCAGTGATGAATCCAAATATCCTTCACATGACATTACTCATCCTTGAGGTTGAATCACCAGCTCTCATTTCCTGATGGAGTGAAGGCACTGCATGGACGAACGTTGACCTCTTAAAGTTACAGAAAGTTGTCCACAATTTTGTTGATTGATGATAATTGGCAGAAAATTTAGAGGAGAGGTGGGAAGCTTTTTTTTGTCTCAACTAATTGTTATGTTCTGAAGTGCACATTTGGAATCTGAGGGGAAGCAGATTCAATACATTGAAATGGGAACTGGCTAATATCAGAAAAGGGGAAAATGAGCAGAGATCTGGCAAGAGATTAGAGTAAGAAACTGCACATCTAATGAACAGAATGATTAAACGATTAGTCACATACATCAAGGCCTACAGTGAAGAGGATATTGCTGGGCAGCCCTCCATTGTTGCCATGATTCCAGTGCCAACACTGAATGCCCACAACTCACTAACCCTGAACCATACATCTTTGCAATGTAGGAGGAAACTAGAGTGCCGGACAAAACCCATGTGGTCACGGGAGAATGTGCCAACACCTTACAGACAGCGACGGGAATCGAATCCCGATCTTACAGTTTGCCGCTGTAAAATGTTGCACTAACCTCTACACTACCGTGCACCCGCTCCCCATTCCCTTCAATACAAGAAGATTATAGCAAATAGGCTCCAAATTTTCACTGTAATTTAATTATGGACGAGCTCACACCAAAGAGATGTCATTTGGAGCCAGTTACTCTTAGTCACACTCAGAAGCTGTTGGTTTAATACAGCAAGTTAATTGGTTGAGGCATTGTTGTTAACAGAGCATGGCTTTGTGTTCTTTTTATATTTTCACAGGTCAGGCAGAAGCAGATGGAGAAGATTGCAAACTGTGCCACAGAATGGAAAAGGACTGCTTTCTCAAAATAATGCATTGCTTTAATATACACTGCACCATGGTGCAGGGTGCCTCTTGCTGACTTTTCAAATACATTACCTATATTTGGCCCTCAGGCTAAGCTAGATCGAGGAACTGCTTGTAAATCATGCTGTGCTGCTGTTGTATCAGACAAGCTCGGCTGCCTTACTTAATTTTTTACCATACTGTGTCCAGGTTCATCTGCAGGCACTGAGGAAATAGTCAGGATGAGCCAGTTAATGCATGATTCAGTGCAGAGCTCCCTGTTCATTTACTTTGCCAGCTTCTTCCATCTTTCCATCTCTGGCCTTGTCTATAACCATTCCTTTTCAAGCTGATTCAGGGACCAGATTCCAAAGTTCAGACTACACAATTACATCCTATGGGCAGAATCCTGATAGGGCAGCTTCAAAATATCACAGGGCCTTTCATAAAAGTTGCCATTGTTCTATTTCACCCTTGCTGTTTGTAACTCTGTTGGGAGCTAATTTCCTCAATCTTTTCCTTTTGATTTGACAGTTTGTCAGTTATCATAATTGTGATCAAGGTCGCCAGCTGATATGAAGCAGGACTAACGAACAGAGCCTGATAGAAGAAACATGTTTTCAATTCTTTAGTTTTGTTTTCAGGGAAGTCACTTCAGACACTCTATAGCCAGAACCCCTGTAACATCAGTCATCAGGGCAATCAATAGGTGGACTAAGTTTTTGCTTGTACAGTTTTATTAGAACTGTATTGACCAGAGTTTTTAGCAAATTGTTTTAACCTGCAAACATTCATTATAATAATAGCTGTTAAATGTATTTGTAAAAGTAATACAATAATGTTTTAAAATAAAAAAACTTGCTTTTTCAGAGTAACACTCAAAACATGCTGGAGGCGATCAGTAGGTCAGGCAGCCTCTATGAGGAGGAATAAATAGTTGCCATTTTGGGCCAAGACCCTTCATGCATCGTTCTAATGAATGGTCTCACCCCAAGACACGATTGTTTATTCCTCTCCATAGATGCTGCCTGGCCTGCTGAGTTCTTCCAGCATTTTGTTTGTGTAACTCTGGATTTCCAGCATCTTAGAATCTCTTGCATTAATCTATTTTTTCAGCAAATGGTGGATTCTTGAACCTGGATTTTGAATTGAGTGCTGTCTGATTTAGTTGAGTAGCTGTGGTGAACAAGATACAAGAATATAAGAAGTGTATTTAGGGTGTTCACACTTCAAGCTACCACAAAGAGGACACACAAGAGACTTCACGCTCTTGGGTTGTATTCCCTGGAGTTCAGGAGAATGAGGGGAGATCTCCTAGAAACATTCCAACTGTTAAAAAGCCTGAACAGATTAGATATGGCAAAGTTATTTCCCATGGTAGGGGAATCTAGGACAAGAGGGCATGACTTCAGGATTGAAGAACATCCATTTAAAACAGAGATGTGGAGAAATTACTTTAGTAAGAGGGTGGTAAATCTGCAGAATTTGTTGCCATGAGCGTCTGTACAGACCAAGTCATTTAAGGCAGAGATAGATAGGTTTTTGAATAGCCAGGGCATCAAAGGGTATGGGAAGACGGCAGGGGAGTGGGGATGACTAGAAGAATTGGATCAGCCCATGATTGAATGGTGGAGCAGACTTGATGGGCTGAATGGCCTACTTCTGCTCCTATATCTTATAGTCTTTAAATAGATGCTGGAATTCTAATTTTTTTATTGGTGGTTCTGTACGGTAACAGGCCCTTCCGGCCCAACGAGCCTATGCCACCCAATTACACCCATGTGACCAACTTACTAACCTCTACATCTTTGGAATGTGGGATGAAAATGGGGCACTGGGTGGAAACCCACATGATCACAGGGAGAATGTACAAATTCCTTATAGACAGTGGCAGAATTGAACCTGGGTCGCTAGCGCTGTAATACAGTTATGCTAACTGCTACACGGAATGAATCTCACAAGGCTGCTCAACCTCACACCATATCAATCTACCATCCCAATAATAAGTCCAGTAAATCTTTGCTGCAAATATATCCTATTTTAGATAAGGAGCCTAGAATTGTTCACAATACTCCAGACAGGATCTCACCAAAGACCTGTTTAATTTTTGTGAAGACACCTGTACGCTTGTATTCAAGTCCTTTTTCAATAAAGGCCAATATGTCATTTCCCTTCTTCATTGTTTGTTGTACCTCTATGGCAGCTTCCATTGACTTGTCTACAATGACAACCAGATCCCTTTCTCAATCACATCAATTTAAAAATGAAACTCAGCATTTATGTACTTTTAAAGTGGATAACCTTACAGTTTTCCACATTGTGCTTTATCTGCCATATTTTCTATCATACCTGGCTTGTCATAAATCCTTGAAACATCTTTGCATCCTTATCACTACTTAGTTTCTCACTTAGTTTTGTATCTCCATAAACTGAGAGAGATTACATTTCTCTCCCTCATCATTAATATATAGATTTCGTAGCTCAGGCACAACCACTGATCTTTGTGGTACCCCATTAGCCATTGACTGTCAACTTGAGAAAACCCATCTATTTCTATTCTTTGGTTTCTTTCTGTCTTAATTCATATTGCATAAACCATAATTCCATGCACTCTAACCCTTTTCACTAACCTTCTTAGTGATATTTCACTGGGAGATTTCTGAAAATCCAAGTACACTACATTTGTTCCTCTCATCCACTCTATCACATTCCTCCTCTGTTCGATCAGTCAAACATGATTTCCCTTCCATAAGTGTTCATGGCCCCTATTCAACCATATTATTTTCTAGAGACAACAGAAAATTTCTTAGCCCCCAAGAACAGGCAAAGCTGTTGGTAGTTCTCTATTTTATTCCTCATTTGCAACCATTCGATTTTGCAGGAATCATTAGAATTTCTCAAAGCCTCCTCTATTTATGAGAGCATTTCTTTCTAAGCTCTGTAGATCATCAGGTCCTTGAGATTTATGAGTTTATGAGATTGGCTAACTTTTCAAGTGTAGTTTCTCTATGAATACTTGTTTCTTTTATTTCCTCATTTTCAATAGACCTTGGTACTCCATTGTCTCTGTGAGCTCTTTTGTGTCTTCTTCTATGAAACTCACAAAGTATTCTCTTTATTCCTCTGCCATTTCCTGATCCTTCATTATAAATTCTCTAGTCTCTGTCTGTACAGAAGAGCCTGACTTATATCACAGAGCATGCAGAAACCACTGATATCATTATTAAGCAATGGGAAGAAGACACGGCTGCCAGAGAGTTAAAATTTCAGACGAGGCCCATTGAATGATAGATATTTCCCCAGACAATATGATTTGTACGATACAATCAGTTGCAGCTGATTTAAATGAATGACAAAAATCCCTGCCCCCCTCAATTTTCTGATTTTTCTCACGTGACTCCAGAAAAACTCCTCCCAGGTGATTTATAGAGCAAAGAATTGTACAGTGTGTGTTGGTCATTAAGCACAGTCAGCACACCATCCAGGATCTCTCCCATATAGTTTCTGCCTTCTGGTCATTAGATCTTCCACCTGTTCTTTGCTGTAACCTGCTGTTCTGTACCTGTAAAGTCTTCAAAAATATAAGCACAAGGAGGTTAAAGCTGGTAAATTCATTCCGAGAGAATGCTTCCTGCCCTACGTTCAATATGGCATGCACGATTCAATTAGCTATGCCAGGGGCATTTTGCTACTTTGCCCATAGTGTTCATAATAAAATTTCCCTCAGCACACTGATTTCTCTGCAAAATATTATGATACCACTTTATGAACTGTCTCATTTTAAGTTGTACATTTGTTCCCTGACCCTCAGAAGATATTTTAAGCTTTTAGCCCTGTCTCATTAGATAACCTCCTAGCAACTGTAGTTTTCTTAATGAATATTTAGGGACCATCCTTTCCTGCAAATAGATGTGTCAGTGGTTTTCTGTCAGTGGTGTAAAAAAGGGTTTTTGCTTGGTCATAAGGTTAAGATATTTGTGTTCATCACTGAGTACCTTTGAGCAAGTGATCTTGTATAACTTGTCTGAAATCCAACAGGTACATACTGCTGGCAAAGTCCCAATCCCAATACCAGTGATAATAAGCCTGATTCTGATTCTGATTTTGACTTCATCCTCTTTGCTGCCCCTACCTTTCTACTCAACCATCCCTGCTTCTCCAAGCCCATTCACTCTCTTAGTTTCCTGTCCATCCTCTTCATTTAACCCTAAACTGTACACAGTAGTGGAATATTTATATCAGTCATAGTCCTGTTTTGGATGTAAAATATGAAATATAAATTTATAAAAAATATAAAAATATGAAATAGCATTAATAATTTTCAAAATATCACATGTAATGTTCTGTTTTCCCTACAACTACATTCCTCTCCTTCTCACACACCACGTCCAATTCAAAAATCTTATCAGCCATTCTATGATCTATAGATTCTTTCCAATTTTGGTTTTGATTAGAAATGAACAGACGTCATCATATTTTTCAATTACAGAATAATATTGTCCTACCAGACTGGAAAACAATTATTTTACTGAGTGCAGTAATTAGTCTGATATCTGTAGCATGGCTCAATAAATTGATCACGTATGTTTGGAGGGCTGAGATCAATCATACGCAAAGATTTCTTCCTAGTTAGAATCAATGGATGAGGTGTTAGAAGGTTAGATTTTCTTTTTTATTGAAGGGTGATGCTTACAGGCAATGAGTAATTGTTTCATCTATTACACTGGTGCTTGGGGACCCTTTTGATAGAGCTGACAGTTATTGATGAGCTAAAGCCTTCTAAGTCTGCCATGAGGTCCATTTATTTGCAACTTTTGTAAAAAAAAACTAGTTGACTGTTGGTTCCTATCTGCACCCAAGTTGTTTTCAGTTTTCTTTCTGTGTTTGAATCTTCTGAGTACAGTGACATTTTTTTGAAACAGTTATGCCCTGGTTCCTTTTGTTGCCACCCTTTTTTATTCATTCTTGCTCTCTTTCCACCTGCAGTTGATTTAAACTGAGGGAGAAACAATATAAACAGGTGTGTCACAGACTGCTCACTTTTACTCCCGCCAGTTTTCACACACAGCTGTCAACCACTTAGCTGCCTCTCTTGTGCTTTGATTTTCCCTCTGGTTTAGCTAACGGTGGCTGAGTCGCATCAGATGTCAAATGTCAGATGTCAAACAATCAAATGTCTGCTCGTTCTGCAGGGCTGCGGGGAAGGAGTAACATCAATCTTCACTTCTTTTAAAGATAAAACTAATTTTCTTTGTCAGCCCAGCCAGGTGGAGCTATCAACATCAAACATGCTTTAAATCATGCCAGGTCATTGGGTATATTTAAAGCAGAGGTGCATAGATTCTTAATTAGTAAGAGCGTCAAGGTTATGGGGGGAAGGCAGGAGAATGGAGTTGAGAGGGATAATAAATCAGCCATGATGGAATGGCAGAGCAGACTTGCTGGGTTGAATGGCCTAATTCTGCTCCTATGCCTTATGGTCTTATGATCTAAAAAATGCAAGCTGGTATTGTTGAAAATGCATTGAACCAATTAAAAATTGGACTTTCTTGGATTCAATAGTGCTGACAAATTTAGATCTGGGTTCAGGGCTCCCGCAATGCACAAAATCTAAACAGCACTGGAACATTTTTTTCTTAAGTAGTCACAACATATTAACATCCATATAACCAGCTCCACACAGTGATTGAAATTGTTTTGTCCCAGATGTTGGACAGTGAATTACACTGAGCTTTATTTAAGATACATATGTAATATATCTAGAAAGCTGCTGATCTGTACTGATATCTTGAAAAGAAAGTAAAGGTTTCTAAAGAAGGTTCTGCAACATGGATCTGTTTACAATTTACTAGTCACACTCATAAGCACATTCTTTCCACTCTCTGTACACAAATGAGATTCCGCTTCCAACCCACACACAATCCAATCAGGAATTAATGGGTAATGAGGGAAGGAGGAGCACCAGTAATTTTGTTTTCCGTGTGCAGTCTGACAACTCCTGATGTACAGGTTTGAAGGCAAGAACAACATAATAGCAAAAGGAATGCTGAGAAGAAACAATATTTATTTTATGATGCTTCAAAGCATCTTGCAGCCACTGAAGTACGTTCAAAGGGGGTTTGCTGCAGTAATGCAGGAATGTGGCATCTGTTTAAAACAAAGACTACTGCAGCAGTTTTAGACCATAAGACTGTAAGTCAAAGGAGCAGAATTAGGCCATTTGGCCCATTGGATCTGCCTACTATTCCATCATGGCTGATTTATTATCCCTCTCAGCCCCAATATCCTGCCTTCTCCCCGTAACCTTTAACACCCTTACCAATCAAGAACCCATCAACATTCTGTTTAAATATACCCAATGACTTGGCCTCCACAGTTGCCTGTGGCAGTGAATCCAACAGATTAACTACCCTCTGGCTAAAGAAATTCCTCCTCATCTCTGTCATAAGGGATGTCCTTCTATTCTGAGGTTGCGATCCTGGTCTATGCTCCCCCACTGTAGGAACCATCCTCTTCATATCCATTATATCTAGGCCTTTCAACATTTGATAAGTTTCAATGAGATCCTCCCTCATTTTCCTAAAACTCCAGGCCCAGAGCCATCAAATGTTCCTCATATGTTAACCCTTTCATTCCTGGGATCATTCTCATGAATTTTCGATGGAGCCTCTCTAATGCCAGCACGTCCTTCCTTAGCTAAGGGGCCCAAAATTGCTCCAAGTGCAGTCTGACCAACAACTTATAAAGTCTCAGGATTACATCCTTGCTTTTATATTCTAATCCTCTTGAAATGAATGCTAAACATTGCATTTAACTTCCTGGCCACAGACTCAACCTGCAAATCAACCTTTGTGGAATCCTGGACAAGGACTCCCAAGTCTCTTTGCACCTCTGATTTCTTAATTTTCTCCCCATTTATAAAATAGTCCGTATCTTTATTCCTTCTACTAAAGTGCTTGACCATAGACTTCTGACACTGTATTCTATCTGCCACTTCTTTGCCCATTCTGTTAATCTGTCCAATTCCTTCTGCAAACTCCCTGCTTCTTCAACGCTACCTACCCTTCCACCTTTTTTGTATTGTCCCCAAACTTGGCCACAAAGCCATCAGTTCTGTCATCCAAATCATTGACATATAACATGAAAAGGAGCGGTCCCAACATCAATCCCTGCAGAACATCACTACTCACAGGCAGCCAATCAGAAAAGGGCTCCCTTTGACATCAATCCTCCACTTCATTGGTCTTTTTCAGGGATGGGTGCACCTCTAAAAATCCCCAGTGTATCCTGGATCCTGACATTTCTCTTTCCTATACAGTACTGTGCAAAAGTTTTAGGCACATATATATAGCTAGGTGCTTAAGACTTTTGCACAGTACTGTGGAGCAGAGAGTGAGGTTGTAAATCTAGCAGGAGCAAAGGAGCTTGGGAACAGTGAGGGTGGAGTGCCACAGGAGGGGTGTGGGACAGGTGGCAGAGAAGGTGTGCCAGGGGTAGGAGGGGTGGCGGGGTGTGTGCAGAGACCCTGAGACACCAGGCAAGGTGATTCCAATGATTGGTTTACTGATCATTACAGAATGTCTCTCTGATACTTCCCTCTCCCTCCCTTCTCCCTTCCCCCTTTTCCAACCATGATTCCCCTCTCCCTGCCCCCTTCCCTCTCAGTCCACAATAGAGACCCATATCAGCATCAGGTTTATCATCACTCACATATCTCATGAAATTTGTTGCTTTTGTGGCAGCAGTACAGTGCGATACATAAAATTACTGCAGTACTGTGCAAAAGTCTTAGGCACCCTATCTATATATGTATATGTGCTTAAGACTTGTGCACAGTACTGTACCTTTCTTCTAGAACAATACTGCATTTTTCATTGAATATTGATTGAGGGTAATTGTGGATCAGGATGCACCCCTGGCTCTTTTTTGACATTTTATATCCAGTTTTAGGGGCAAGTTCAGTCTCAGTTTAACATAAAAACCATAAGCAATGAATCCTTACTAAATGTTATAGCAACACTAACCAGAGAAACTCTTGCCTCTGTGTTTTATTTGTCGCTTAAATTAATTTAGCCCATAGCTGCAGCTGGTGAGATTGATGCTCATGTCTTTTGTTGGGTGGTTAGACAACTGCGTGAATTGTTAGACTGCTTATCTTGTTGTTACACTGTGTGTGTATGATCACACAGTATCTACATTAAAAGCTTGTTTAGAAATAAAGGCAACCAAATCTAGTTTGCACGGCTTGCTACTGACGAATAGTTTTTTAACCCATTGACCTGCATTTATCCCGCTGGGAATCCGTTTATCCTTTCCTTTTAATGGGAAAAGATAAGCTTAATGGAAATCCCTGTCAGGATGGACGTGGGCTGGCATCTTCTTCATCATCTTCACTCCCTGCTATTGACATCAGAGCCTCTGGAAGGCCAAGTCTCTATGTTTATTATTTATGCACCTTTCTGAATATAAAAACGTGTTGCAGCTTCAAGAATTATGGCAAATATATATATGTTCCTTTTTAATTAAAGAAGAATTTTGTGGAGCATTTTGTTTTACTTTTCATGGTTAATGTGTATGACAGATAACATTTGCATGTCACCCTGGAGCACATTACAGGGTCCTTTAAGTGAGGAAGAGGGTGATACAGAATAGAGTGCAAAGGTTGGATAACAGGCGACTGAAAGCAAGGCTAACAGGGAGGTTTTGAATAAAGAAGCTTTGACGAATGACTAATGCAAGACAAAAGGATGACCATGTGGAATATTTCTAGCATTGCTTTTTCAAGCAACTGTAGGATAGATCTCATGTGTTAGTAATACCTCGGATGAAGCCTGAGAGGGTGGAAAAATCAAAGGCATTTGACCTATATAACAGGCCAAGCTCAAAGCATTTGGGGGATTTTCTTCATTCTAGCTTCTGAAGGATTGCAATGAGTATTTAAAAGGTTGTCATCTGACATCAGGGCTCAGATGACACCATAAATAATACAAGAAAAATTTGAGTAAGTTATTACTTGCTATCTGAACCACAGCACTGGGTTAAGGCTTTGAAATTGTCCTTCCATTTATCATTATCCATAACTTTTTTGTCCAGTCTGGTAAGTTTTCCCATCTTTAGCTGAGGTCCTGTGGCAGTTTTTACTGACCTATGCGTAACCCTATAAGATCATAGGGACAATGATGGAGCACGTTCATCTGAAATTCCATTGTGCGTTATTTTTATGTAAACGATTATAAAAATAATGAGTGAAGCTCAGCTGAAATACTGTATTTGAGAGTTTGTGAAAAGCACAGATTATAATACATGATTGAAAGAGATTTTTATTTTGCTAAAGTTAAGCTATTGGGTCAATCGTTATTTTTTTTAAAAAGTGAATCCAGTGAGATGAAGTCATTCCTGACTGTGGACACACTCACATTGATGAAATGTTGGGAGCAGCACAGTATATCAGTGACCAGGCATCTTGGCTGCATTTCATGTCATTGCAGCAGAAGCTCCAAGAAAAAATCAAATCTCTGCCTTTTCCTCCTTTCCATTTTAAAATCTTTTTATGAATTATTATTGAAGATTGACAAAAAAAGATACATTAAGTCAATATGTCATTATGTGCAATAAGGAATTAAATTAGCAAATAACTGATTAACAAAGCTAAGCAATGTATCAATAATAATAAAAAAGTAAAGTTTTAAGAATTTTTTTGAAAGAAAAGGGTAAAAGAAGAGCCCCTACTAACTAAAAACAACCCCTGCTAACTAAAAAAAAAGCAAGAAAAAGCCATTGGGAGCACAACCCCGGAGCTATACATCATACAAGCTTCCATAAAAAAAGACATCAATCCACCAACTCAAATCCACTTAAAGAAAAATGGGAAGGAAATCATATTAAATCACTCAAATCAGATGATAGTAGAGGGCAAATGAACTCCACCTTTTCTCAAAATCAAGTCGAGGATCAAAAGTTCGACTTTTGATTTTCTCCAAACTAAGAGATAACATCACCTGGGAAATCCATTGTATCAAAGTAGGAGCAGACCAATAATGTAACAAATGCAATTACATGTTGGTCTGATGGAGAAATACCATGAACAAATTGAGGGTTTATACCAAATAAAACTGTCAATTTGTTAGGTTGTAAATTAATTTTTAAAACTTTAGAAATTGTAGAGAAAATAGACTTCCAAAAATGTTTCAATACAGAACATGACCAAAGCATATGTCTCAATGTGACTGTCTTGGTTTTACATCTGTCACGTTGACTATCAGCATTAGGAAACATTTTAGACAGTCTCTCCTTTGTCAAATAGTAATGATGCACAATTTTAAATTGAATTAAAGTGTGATTGGCACAAATCGAAGAAGAATTGACCAACTTCAAAATCCGCAGCCAGTCTTCTGCTATTTAAGTCATGGTGTTCTCTCTCCAAATCTTGCTTAATCTTAAGTGAAGGGTAATTGTGTTGCTGTAACAATAAATTATAATATTTCCCAATAAAGCCCTTCACTAAAGGATTCATTTTTAAAAATTTATCTAACAGGTCAGAATCTTGTATATGTGGAAAATTACTTAAGTATTTTTGTAAGAAGTGTCTGACCTGAAGATATTGCAAGAAATGTGAATATGAAAAAGGGTATTTAGTTACTAATTTCTCAAAAGACATCAGTCGGCCATCTTGGAACAAATCGGTGAAGGAATAAACCCGGTTATTCCTCCAAAAAAGAAAAGTAGTATCACTTAATGAAGGTTTAAATAAATAATTTCGATAAATTAAACTAAAAAGTTTAAATTTTTTAAGATTAAAAAAATTACAAAACTGGAACCAAATTTGTAATGACTGCTTATTCACAGGATATAGACTTAAATTAGTAATTTTGGCTAGCTGTACAGGCAAAGAAGCTCCTAATAATGAGTTTAAATGAAACTGTTTCACAGCATTCAATTCCAAATCAGCCCAAGGTGGTCGTTCATCTCTATCAGCCCAATATAACCAAAAACATATATAATGTCTATTAACAGCCCAAAAATACATTCTTAAATTAGACAAAGCAAGACCTCCATCTTTTCTTAATTTTTGTAAGTGATATTTAGCAATTCTTGGTCTTTTATTATTCCAAACAAAAGCTGAAATAATGGAATCAACCTGATCGAAGAACTTAGTTTTAAAAAAATAGGGATATTTTGAAATACATATAAAAATTTTGGTAAAATCGTCGTTTTAATTGCATGAATTCGACCGACTAACAAAAGTGTAAGTGGATTCCATCTACAAAATAATTGCTTCATAAAATCCACTAAAGGAACAAAATTAGCTTTATAAAGATCTTTATAATTTTAGTGCTAATAATACCTAAATATTTAAATAAGTCTGTAACTCTAAAAGGAATATCGTCATATATAGAAGCAGAGTCATTTAGGGGAAATAACTCACTTTTATGAAGGTTTATATCCTGAAAACTTTCCAAAATCATTTAATAGTTTCAATAAGCTAGGAATGGATTCCTCAGGATTTGAAATATAAACTAAAAGATTGTCAGCATAAAGAGAGATCTTATGAACAGTCCCATTTATAAAAATTCCATGAATATCTTTAGCTTCAGGAAGTGCAATAGCCAAGGTTTCCAGCACCAAATTAAATAACAAAGGACTTAACGGACGTCCTTGTCTTGTATGGACATCCTTGTCTCGTACCCCGTGAAAGCCATAAAAAAGGAAATCTGCAATTGTTAGTAATAACAGTATCAATAGGGCTTTTATATATCATTCTAATCCACTTATTAAAATTAATACCAAAGCCAAATTTCTCTAAAACATTAAAAAAGCTTTTCCATTCAACTCTATCAAATGCCTTTTCAGCATCAAGAGAAACGACACATTGGGGAGCCTTAGGGAAGGATGAATATATAACATTTAACAATCTCCAAACATTAGAAAAGGAATAACAGCCTGTTATTCTGTTATTATCAAAACCTGTTTGATCTTGAGAAATAATTCTAACTAAAATATTTTCCAGCTGGTTAGCCATTATTTTTGAAAGAATTTTAGCATCCACATTTAATAAGGAACTAGGTCTATATGAAGCACAATCAGTAGAATCTTTATCTTTCTTAAGAATTAAAGAAATAGAAGCTTCATAAAATGTAGGAGGTAACTCTCCTATCAAAAAAGAATTTTAATCGTTTCCAACATATATGAAGAGAACAACTTTTCAATTTTTTTATAAAATCCTACAGAATAACCATCCAGTCCAGGAGCTTTACCAGATTGCATTGAAAAAATAGCTTTCTGAATTTTCCTTTCAGTAATAGGAGCATCAAGAGTTTGTTGATCTTCAACAGAAATTTGAGGAAAATCAATCTTTTGTAAAAAAAAAAGGCACTCATTTCATTTTAGAAGAATCAACTGGAAATGAGATTTATAAAGTTCAATATAAAAGTCTTGAAAAATTTTATTAATATCTTCATAATTGCATGCTAAACTACCATCTCCCTTACAAATTTTTAATATTTGTCTTTTAGCTCTAGCTGCTTTTAATTGAGATGCTAATAGCTTATTATTTTTATCTCCAAACGCATAAAATTGACTTTTCAATTTAAGTAAATTTCTTTCAATAGTATAAGTTAATAATAAATTATATTGTGATTGGAGTTTAACTCTTTGTTTAAATAAATCAATGTTAGGAGAGACTGCATAACTATTATCCAAGTCTTTAATTTGTTTGGAAATTTTATCTAACTCTGTTTTTGTCTGTTTCTTAAGCTTATCTGAATAGGAAATTATCTGACCATGCAAATATGCTTTAAATGTATCCCATATAATCAATTTTGATACATCCCCTGTATTGTTAAAAAGAAAAAAGTCTTTTATCTGAGTCTCAATAAATTTGACAAAGTCCGGACTTTGTAATAAATTTTCTGGAAAACGCCAAGGCAAATTTGCAATAACGGCATCATTCAATTCAAAAGCTAATCTTAAAGGCGCATGATCCGTAAGAACTATAGCATCATATTCACATTTCTGGACTTTGGATGAAATCCAGGGATCAACTATAAAGTAATTGGTTCTCGAATATTTTTTGTGAATGTGTGAAAAAAAGAATAATCTCTATCATTAGGATATAAATATCTCCAAATTTCAACCAGGCCAAAACTAATTAGAAAAGACTTAATAAGTGATGCAGAACAACTCGGAAGCCACTGATTTATTGAACTCTTGTCAATCAAAGGGTTTAAACAACAGTTGAAATCACCACCCATTAGCAACATATATTCATTTAAGTCTGGCAATAAAGCAAATACATTTTTTAAAAAAGAAGGCCCTTCCACATTTTAAAAAATCTATTTTGATCACCCATTTTGATATGCATTTCTTAACCAAAAATTATATCAGGTTGGAACTTTTCCTCTTTTATTTCCAATTCCATCATTGATTGTTCTTCCAAACATCTATAAAATGAGCTCTAGTTCACTACCACTGTATAACTGTAATCCTGCCATTCGGTAATTTTACCCCATGCCTATGGTTACAATATTAAAGATATAAAGATTAGCTTTATTTGTCACATCTGCATCAAAACACCGAAACATACAGTAAAATATGTTGTTTGTGTCAATGACCAATGTAGTCCGAGATGTACTGGGGACAGCCCACAAGTGTTGCCATGCATCTGGCACCAACATAGCATGCCCACAATTCACTAACCCTGACCCATACGTCTTTGGAATGTGAGAGGAAACCCACATGGTCAAGTAAAAATGTACAAACTCCTTGTAGACAATGGTGGGAATTGTACATCAATGTTACAGTGCCAAGTGTTACACTAACCACTCTGCTAACATCAGTGGTGATGGCTACCTGCTGTACTGTGCTGGGAATTATATGTATCATTAATTCTTGATTCTCAGTATCTGATTCACCGTGAGAAGCACTTTTTTAGTACAGAGCAGTCAGGTTGGAATGCTCCACCTGTCAAATATGGGAACTCAGGATTTCTGATGGTTTCCCTGATGATAACGCCTGTGCAAAGTACACCCACTTTCAGCCCCTGACTGACCAGGTCAAGGAATTGGAGCTGGAGTTGGATGTACTCAGTATATCCGGGAGGCTGATGACATTATATGTGAGTCTTTTGAAGAGGTGGTCACACCAAGAATACAGGCTTTGGACAGTGGATGGGTGACCACCAGGAGAGGTAAGGTATATAGAGTTTCAAAAGAGGCTGGAGAGAAGAACCTTCAAGGTAGCAATCACTGTTTCATGGGTTAGTGCAGGTAGGAAAGGGATAATAGCACGGATGAATGACTGGCTGAGGAAATGGTGCAGGGGACAGGGTTTTACGTTCTTGGATCAATGGAATCTTTTCTGGAGAAGGGGTGACCTGCACAAGAGGGATGAGATACACCTGAATATTTGTTGATGCTACTCAGGTTTTGCAGGGAGCTGGGAACTAGAGCCCCAGGCCAGTAAGGGAAGGATTGGACCAGAAAGTAGATGTGAAGGAAAGTACTAAAAGGCAAAATCAAAATAACACATATGATGGGTCGGATAGTTTATAGTGTGTGTATTTTAATGACAGGGGTATTATGGGCAAGGGTGATGAACATAGAACATGGATCAGTATATGGAACTTCGATGTTGTGGCCATTCCTGAAACTTGGTTGAGAAAGGGACAGGAATGGGTGATAAATGTACCAGGCTTTTTAAGTTTTACAAAAGATAGAGAAGGAGGTAAAAGTTGGGGGGGTGGGAGGGAGCTGCACTACTAATCAGGGACAATATCACGGCTATACTCAGGGGAGGCATAATCGAGTTGTCAGACACTGAATCCATTTGGGTTGAACTCAGGAATGGAAAGGGTGGAATCACACTGATGGGATGGTACTACAGACCCCCCCCCCAAATCACCACTGGGACATTGAGGAACAGATAAATAATCAGATTAAGGAAATAAATAATCAGATTAAGGAAATGTGTAAAAGTAATTAATGTATAAAATAATGTCATGGGAGATTTCAACTTCCCTAATATTAATTGGGGCCTTTTTAGTGCAAGGGGTTTAGATGGGGTAGAATTTGTTAAGTGTTTCCAGGAAGATTTCTTAAATCAATATGTGGACAGTACAACAAGAGGAGGGGTTGTACTGGACCTGGGTAATGAGCCTGGTCAGTGACTGACCTTTCAGTGGCTGAGCAGTTAGGGAACAGTGACCATAACTCCTTAACTGTCAGGATAGCTATAGATAGGGATATGAATGGTCCTTGCTGGAGAGTTTTGAACTGGAGGAGGGCAAATTGCGAGAGCATTAGGCAGGAACTAAGAAGTGTTAACTGGGAACACCTTTTTTTTCTGGCAAGTTCATGTCAGACATGTGGAGGGTGTTTTAAAGATCAATTGCACATAGAACAAGAAAGGTATGTTCCTGTTAGAAAGAAGGACATGGATGGAAAGATCAGAGAACCTTGGATCTCCGGGGAGGTGATGAATTGAATCAAGAAGAGAAAGGAAAAATAGGTAAAGCTTCTGAAGTTAAGATCAAACAAAGCACATGAGGAATATAAAGAAAACAGAAAAAAACTAAAGAAGGGAATTAGGAAAGCCAGGAGAGACCATGAAAAGTCCTTGGTAAGTGGGTATAAGGTGAATCCCAAGGCGTTCTATACATACACCAAGAGCAAGAACATAACTAGGGAGAGGGTGGGACCACTCAAGGGTAAAGAGGGGAACATTTGCTTAATTAGTACTTTGCTTCAGTATTTACCAAGAAAAAGGATGTGGAGAACCAGGAGATCATTGCTGAGTGCATAAATATGTTAGGACGTTGAGAGGACAAGGAGGAGGAAGCGTTGGTCCTCCTAATGAGCATTATGGTGGCTAAGCCCTCTGAGCCTGATGGGGTTTACCGCAGCTGATTGAAGGAGGCAAGAGACGAGATTGCTGGAGCCTTAGCGTCCTCTCTAGGCACAGGCAAGGTTCCAGAGGACTGGCAGGTGGCTAATATTGGACCTCTACTTAAGAAGGGAACAAGAGAAAGTCCTGAGAACCTTATACAAGTGAGTCACATGTTAGTTGTAAGGAAATTGCTGGTGAAAACTTTTAGGAATAGGACATATGAACACCTGGAAACCTATGACCTAATTAGGGAGAGCCAGCATGGCTTTGTGTAGTACAGGTCTTATCATGACTCCATATGCTGTGTTTTCTGGTAAGTATACATTCCAGGTCTTGTGGTAGCATTCTTTTCTCTGAGATAGAGAGATTATCACAAAATCTGGAATGATATATTTCAGAGTAGTATTAGTCAGCATTGCAATGCCAGTGGTTTCAGTTGCCATGTTAAATGTGTTTCCTGTCAGATCTTTCACATGCATGTAAAGATCCCGTGCACCACTTCAAAGACAGGTATGGGGGCTGCCCCTCATGACCTGGCCATTATTTATCCCTCAACATCATCCGTTCATTATCACTTTGTGCATTCTTGCCTTGTGAAAATTGACTGCTGCATTTCCTACAGAATCAATGCTGATATGCTTAAAAACTGTTCCATTGGCTCAAAAACGTCTTGAAATGAAGTTATGTGTACTTCGTTAGAACATAGAGCATCGGACACCACAACACAGTACAGGCCCTTTGGCCCACAATTTTGTGCGGACCTTTTAACCTACAGTACTCCAAAATCATTCTAATCCTTGCCTCCAACATAACCATCCATTTGTCGATCCTCCATGTGCCAACATAAGTTTCTTAAATGCCCCTAATATAAAAGCCTCTACCTCCACTCCTTGCTGGATTTTCTATGCACCTACGCTCTGTGTAAAAAAAACCTTTGATATGCCCCCCTCTGATATTAATACAGCTCTTCCTCTATTAATTATACTATCTCAAGGGTCTGCCTCATTATGACTAACACAGAAGGGCACAGTTTTAAGGTGCTTGGAAGTAGGTACAGAGGAGTTGTCCAGTAAGTTTTTTTATGCAGAGAGTGGTGAGTGCGTGGAATGGGCTGCCGGAGACTGTGGTGGAGGCGGATACGATAGGGTGTCTAAGAGACTCCTGGATAGGTACGTGGAGCTCAGAAAAGCAGAGGGCTATGGGTAACCCTAGGTAATTTCTAAAGTAAGTACATGGTCAGTACAGTATTGTGGGTCAAAGGGCCTGTATTGTGCTCCTGGTTTCCTATGTTTCTATTAGAATGTTCTGGAGAGCTTGTTGTTCTTTGAACATTGAATCTATTTGAATCAAACATTAACTTAACTTGACCTGGCCTGTAATGCATTATGTGCAGTCCTTATTTTTTCATGAAAAACGATTGTTGCTTTTCTCTTTTCTGATATGTTGCTAAGAACTATCTTATATTGTTTTATCAAATATGACTACATGCTAATGCTTAAACTAAGCATGCAACAAGTAGGCTGGGATCACTGATTTCTTCAGGTTTTCTATTCATGCACTGTGATTGTTACTGAATTAATGGGGTGCATCCAGGTCAAACTTTGACATACTTTTATCCAATAATTACCAACACAGACTGCTAATAGACTATTAGAGAATTTATGGCTCTCAGAACTATTCATCTGTCTGAAGGGGAGTAGTCAGCCTTGGCTATGAAGTCAATAGTAGGCTGGCCAAATTGAAGTCCATCCAAATATTGGTCCTCTGGATTAACAAATGTTTTACTTCTTGACTTCTACCCTATTACTACCCCTGTCATGGCATCGAGTGAAATTGAGATAAAGTTGTCCTTTGTGAAGCTAACAGGTTCCCCTGTGAGATTTCACTCATTGAAGTCTTTTGATGCTGGAGGCAGTGAAGTGCTATGGGATTGGATTGGGGTTTGGGGATGGTTCTTATGCCAACTGTAATTTGAGGTGAGTACGTGCTTTGAACAATACAATTTGTGGATACAGACAATAAACAAAAATCTGTTTGCATTCATACAATTGTACACTGGTGTTATACTGAACCAAGTACTAGAGCTGATATGTGCACTTTAATGAATCCATGAAGTATAACTTGGCACCGTTGCTAATTGCATGAGACCTGTCCATTAGGGGTTAATAGTGTCGAGAAGCAGAAAGGCAGCTTCAGTAGTAGAACTGGTCAGAAAAACTCTTGGTCTTGTGTGGCTAGACTAATGTGAAATCCTTGATTCTGTTCTGGTAGATTCTGGTCCGTAGTCCTGGTGAAACAAGTTTAGTCTCTTGCAGATGGTCATAACACAGTGCGTGAAGGTTAATTCAGAATTCATAAAACTGATCTGAAACTAAAATTTATTATAGTTTCCCAAGGAAGAAGGATGATGCAGTTTTTTTTAAGCCAAGGCTAATTGAACTGTCTGATACAGAAAAGACAAAATTCCACAGATCATTAAACTTTTACAGAGTTTCACCTTGAAGCACTCTAAGTTACTCGCTCATCCTTGCATTCTCAAAAGGTTCCTGCAAAAGCTGTCCTGTGCAGGGAGAGAGCATTCATGCAGAACACTGTAGATATTTTGTAACGGAGAGCAAATTGTTCAGCACAACAGGACTTCACATCAATGATTGCATACAAACAGAATATTCATCTGTAAATGTCTAAATACACCACTGTAATGAAAATATCGTTAACTCATTGCAGTGTACCAGGCTGTATGGTTTAATTGGTGAATTTGAAGTGCAAGGGGACAAGCACGTGATCAAATTATTGCCGAGAAAAGAGAGGTTATGGATGTATATACACCTTTGCCCATAACATTAAGAAACTCATATATTTGCCCCTCATATATTAAGAGCTGACAATTTTAAGTTCCTTCTTCTGCCTCTCTTTTGAAGCAAGGTAAACTCCAAGGAGCTCATGTAATGGAGGTCAGCTGTTACCTGGATAAAGCATTAAACCTGTTTCTGTTATCCCAGATGCTGTCTGACCTGCTGAGCATTTCCAGAACTTTTCATATTTCAGATTTTGTGATCTACTGCATTTTGCTTTGGTAAGCTTCGATTTGGGTCTTCTGGTATTTTACTTTGGAAAACTCTCTGTGTGCAATATTCTTCAGACACACAGAGGGTTCAGTTCAAAGATAATGCCATATTCATTATGATCCTCCAACTTCCTTTCCTATCTGAAAGTTTACATAGTATTTTTTAAGGATTGTCTGCTTCATTACATTTAACTACAGCTCACATGGCTGCAATCTGAAGGACGAATGTTCAAGCCTTTGGGAGATTTGGAGGACTTGAACACAAAAAAACTGTAGTCAAAGCATTCAATAAACTTGAGATCTTTTGAATGTCTTACTTTGTTTAAAGTCCGAATTTGGAATATTTTAAATTCTATTTCCTAAAAAGATGGATGGATTGTCTTTCACAGTGCATTCTCAGAGGAAGACGATACTGAACCGCCGAGTGGCTGGAGGCTGACAGGATTCAACTGATGTGTGAAAAATGAATTGAAAATGGGAATATTGGAATTTTTACTGGGGAAGAAGGAACTGATGCCACCAAATATGCAACATTAAGTATATCTTCTAGAGGGGAAATTGACAGAAACTTGAGATCTTTCTTGATGAAAATATAAAATTAGAGCATAAAATAGTGAAAATACTCAGCAGGTTATGTGGTATCTGTGGAGAACGAAACTGCTAATATTTCTGGTCAGTCATCTTTCCTCTGAATAGTTTGTGATTAAAATTACTAATCTTAAACATTAGCTCTGTTCTTTTTCCATAGATGCTGCACAGAGTATTTCCAGCACATACTTTTCTCTTCAGATTTCCAACAACATCTGCGTTTTGTTTTATATTTCTGATGAAAAACATTTCCCGCAGATCATCAGTATGTGAATATAGCTTGTTTAATGGTCAAATCTACTTCATTAATCTCTGTTCCCCATGGTTTACTGCTTTATTTTATTGCTGGCTAATATTTCTCTAACAAGAAAACCTTCTCCTGGCGTAGATTAACTATTCAATGTTCCTCATGAATGACTTGGGGTGACCTATACCAAATTTTCTATTTATTATGGTGAAAAATGTTTCTGCTGACAGCTTGTTTCTAGTTGCTGTTCATGAGAGTTTTATACATTGAGCGAAGATTTTCTACATTCCTCCCAATGTTCTGATGTGTCCTTGTATGAATTCTTCAAAATATGTTATTGCTCTCACTATCAAAGAAATACAAAATCTAATCTATTTCTGTTCTGCATTCAGCCACAAAGATGTTTTCTCTACCATTTTTATTGATTTTTTTCAATTATTTAAATGGCCAAATTAAGCAGCACAGATTTCCAACTTTAGTGATATTAAAAGAAGCCATTAATTATTAACCTTTTGCTCTTATGTTTGTTCTCTGCTCATTTCACATTCCTCTCAGTCACACAACAGCCAACTTGTGTTACTGTCTGAGATCAAAAAACTCCGTCCAGCTTACATATCCATTGTTTTACTGTCAATCTCCCTATTCCCCAACCTGTGTTAAGAAGCTGACTAGTAAGCTATTTAACGAGGCTTTTGATTATGCATATTCAATAAGGCCATTACATCCTCTGCAAATATGCTTCAATGTGCACAAAACATATTTTTATGATTAAATGTTAAGGTGATAAGGTTGGAAGCCCAGACAACCAGACTCAAGAACAGCTTCTTCTTCACTGTTAACCTATCACCACATTCACATCTGCTTTCCTACTGGTGCTGCCACATTCTCAAACCCTTCGTCCTGCCTCTTCAATTATTGTCACTTCAGTATTCCTTTTTGCACTGTTTCAGACTGCATAGTACACTTTGCACCATTCCATTGTTTGGCACCAGTTGCTATATTTATTGTTGTATTATTACCATGTCTGTGGTGGCCAGTGCTAAGATGTTTGCTGTTGTGTGCTGGGGCAGCAGGCTGAGGGTAGCAGACACCAACAGAATCAACAAACTCATTCGTAAGGCCAGTGATGTTGCGGGTGTGGAACTGGACTCTCTGACGGTGGTGTCTGAAAAGAGGATGCTGTCCAAGTTGCATGCCATCTTGGACAATGTCTCCCATCCACTCCATAATGTACTGGTTAGGCACAGGAGTACATTCAGCCAGAGACTCATTCCACCGAGATGCAACACTGAGCGTCATAGGAAGTCATTCCTGCCTGTGGCCATCAAACCTTACAACTCCTCCCTCGGAGTGTCAGACACCCTGAGTCAATAGGCTGGTCCAGGACTTATTTCCACTTGGAATAATTTACTTATTATTATTTAATTATTTATGGTTTTATATTGCTATATTTCTGCACTATTCTTGGTTGGTGCGATTGTAACAAAACCCAATTTCCCTCGGGATCAATAAAGTATGTCTGTCTGTATGTATACTGTTCACTCTATGAACTTAACACTTAACATGAGTACGGAATTTGGAATTGGAATTGCAATTGGAATTTGTTTATTATTGTCATGTAAATCGAGATAAGAGTGAAAAACTTTTCTTTCCAGGCATATCAGTACTGTGAGGTAGTAACAATAAAACAGAATGCAGACTATACTGCAACATCTACAGAGGAAGTGCAGTGCAAGTAAACAAAGAAGGTGTAGGTTAGTTGTCAGACCTGGAACTCAGTAGGGAGTAGATCTCTTAATTCATTCATGATTTCAGATACACTCACAACGACTCCTTTGACATAATTTTCTACACACTTACTGACGAAGTCTATGATGGCAATAGCTTTCTCATTTAAATTGGTTGCTGAGTCCTTGAATATGGACCAGTCCAACGATTTGAAGTAATCGCGTAGGAGCTCACCTATTTCCCCAGACTAACACTGTACAACTTGCTGTAATGGATCTTCCCATTTGAGTTTGAGCAGGGATAAGGAGCACAGCTCCATGGTCTGATTTTCCTTAATGGTTGTGCAACAGTTGAAGATGTTTGAGCCTATGGTGTGACAGGAGACATGCTGATAGTATTTTGAAGTTGGCCTGGTTGAAGACCCCTACTGTAATGAATGAGTCTTCAGGGTAGCCATTTTAAGACTATCGAGAGAGGAGTATAGTTCATCAGGCAAGGCTTCGTGTCTGCCTGGGGTGGGAAGTATACTGCTATTAGGACAGCTGAAGTGAATTCCCATGGCAGATATATATTCCAGGTTTGGTGAGGAGGAACTCGTCAGGACTGTCAAACCCAAGCGTGAGGAGTTGATTAGGAAGGAAACCCTTCCATCTCTTACTTTGCCTGAGGACATAGTGCTGTTCCTCTGGTGAATGGAGAAGCCCTCAGGTTGTACGGCACAATCAGTTGAAGCTGGTGTATTCCAAGTGTCCGTGAGACAGAGCACACGGCAGTCTCTCAGTTTCTTTTATAGGGAAATCTAGTTTTTAGTTCATCCAGCTTATTTTCAATAGCTTGAATGTTTGTCAGGTGTGTGATGAAGACTTGAATTTCGTTGCACCCAGATGTATATGATGTCCAATTTGAATCTGAATCTGACCTGACTCTGAATCTGAATCAACTGAGCTGTATGACCAGAAATACTTGAAGTTTAATATCTAATATGGACGCGATTTTCTCATCAGCAGACAACAACTGAGTTGCTCAGGTTTGTTGGTTGGAGATCCCAGCTTTGGAATTTCTGACAGAAATCCAGAGCCTACTGTGAGTATTGGGCAAAGATCCAACTGAGGGTAGGGTAGCCCACCGCAATAACAAGGCCTGCTGATACTTCCTGCTCTCAGTCGGCACACGATAAACAGAGGTTTACTCACTCTCCCTCTAACCCAGCAACTGGAATGTTGGATAAAATCGTATGTTTCATTTTTGTTGAGCCAGTTCTTGTGTACAATGTGTTTTGTGCTAACTCCTCCTCTCAACAATGCTGATGTATTTCCATCTGTCTAACAATAAATTAGTTGAGTTGCCAAGTATGCTGTAGATCTCAGATTTATGACCCAAAATGCATCATCTTGTTAACTGAGAAACATTTAAGGAGAAATACATTTTAGTAAGAAGTGTGCCTTTTTCCCATGATTATCCCTCTCCCTCAAAGAAAATTTAAGGCTAGGAATTGGAACAACATATTCAAAATTCTGAAACTCTTCCCTTCCCAATGTAGACTGGTAATTTGTGTTACTGTTTCATCAGTATTTGGTGGAGGGAGCAAATGAATAGTGACAAAGAAGTAGAGGAGAGCTGGCACCACAAACTGAACCAGCATCCTAAAAGGGAGTCCAAGTTGCAGCTCTTAAAATGTTTAAAACTTGCTTTATCAATCATTGTTCTGGTGAGAATAAGATGGAATTGACAGCAGCTCATTCCCCACTCAGAGTGCAAAGATGACTAAAATCAGAGCCACTCTAATTCCATACTGCATCCATTAATTTGTGAAGAACTGAGTTTGATCAAAAGATGTAGTCAGGATCTCTAGGTTTTAGCAGCTTTTCATCAATGAGTTACATATTTTCTCTCAATTATTATGACATGCACCAAGTAAGGGAACTGGTTTCAATGTCAGTGGGAGAGTAGCCAGAGCTTAAGGTGTTAATACCAACTGTGACTGGCTGATATGGGTCTGTAAGGAGAAAGTTGACCTTTTGGTTCTCATCTCCCTCCACTTATGAAGGGGCTATCACATCATTATAAGGTGCTTTTGCTGTCTGACAGTGAACTAATGAAGCTTGTAGTCAGCAGTAACAGGAAGACCCCAGGGACCTGAAGTAGTGACTGTCTGGCTGGGAGGCAGTTTCCCTTTAGTTTTCAATCTGATATCTCTTCAAGTACCATGGACAAACTAAAGATAATTTATTTTACACTGTATGCTGTTGAGTGGGACAGAACCACCCAATCAGGTCTAAAAATAACACACAAGGATTTTTTAAATTATCTTTCTCCTCAGGTGATTCAGTGACAGAGAAAGTAAACATTTTGGCAAATTATGAATGTCATTTATGTTCTCGCTGTTGTCTCTCAAGAAAGCCTGGAGTGTGCCTTCTGCTAATCTTTCTTATTGTGAATGAGTTGAAGCAGCTATTTTTCTACATACCCGTCCCTGAGTGCATAGTTGCCCATGGTAACTGAGGTTATCATGAGTTTGGTTATGTGGCTGAAATCTTATGGAATAGTACTTTCTCATATGTACTGTTGTTTTCTGAAACTGTGG
The DNA here is from genome assembly GCF_030144855.1 of Hypanus sabinus. Lineage (NCBI taxonomy): Eukaryota > Metazoa > Chordata > Chondrichthyes > Myliobatiformes > Dasyatidae > Hypanus > Hypanus sabinus. The sequence continues at coordinate 45,055,358 of NC_082738.1, forward strand.
GGGTACAGCTTCTTCACTTATAACTTGGGATGATGGACCATTCAGCTAAAGAACCTACTTGCCATGGAAACGGAGGAAATGAAGGAAATGCAAACTAGTTTCCACCATTTCAAATTCTTCCTGTTCCTCCACTTCCTACTCCTTTTGTTCTTCACCTCTGTTATGACACTTCATGACATCTTGTTAAAGGGTTTTTGCTTTGTACACTCATAGGTGCTGATAATTTTCAAACCCTTCTGAAGTTATTTGAGTGATATTCAATAGAATCACAGTTAGAGCACATTAATTGTGTGTTCCAATATTAATTCAGGTGGAGGCATGAGCTTTTCTAGTTCCTGTTTGCAGAAGGGGAGTGGGGGACAATGGGGTCCTCACCAGTATCAATGATCCATTGATGAGTCTTGAACGGGAAGCTTTCTCTCTGCTTGTTCCTTCAAATTTCCCAGTGGCCTGCTGGGAAATAACTGTGGGCTTCTGGGCAGTGATCCAGAAGTAGCTGGACCAAGGGCCACTTCTGGGCTACTGCCCATTAACTTAACATCATTCTGTCATTGTAACCTAATGCCAAGCTTACCAGATGGAATGGAAGCTCTATTCATGCATTGTTTGCATGTTGATGTCTGCTCTGAGCAAAAATCATTGACCTGAAACAAGATGCTGCCTGGACTGAAGCATTTCAGTTATAAGGAGAGGCTGAGGGGGTGACCTAATGGAGATATGCAAAATTATGAGAGGTGTAGATAGGGTAAATAGTTGGAATCTTTAAATTGGTGTGCCAAAAACAAGAAGATATAGATATAAGGTAAGATGTAGCAGGTTTAGGGGGGATCTGAAAGGGAATTTTTAACAGAGAGGGTCATTAGAACTCGGAAAATGCTCTCCTGAGAAAGGGGTGGAGGCAGATACTCTCACAGCATCTATACAAGCACCTGAATCTCTCAGGCATAGAAAGCTATGGACCAAATGAAGGTAACTGAGATTAGAATATCTCAGTGCAATGATTACACTCCAATGTTACGAAGAAAAAAATGTCCTGGAACTTTTTATTTCCAATGCTTAAAATAATTAAATTGTGTCCAGGAGGTCACATACACCAAGTGCTGACCTCTACATATAGGCTGTCAACCCAAAAGTTAACAATTCCTTTGCCTCCAAAGATGCTGCTCAAGTGACTGAAGTCTTCTAGCAGTGGTTGTTTTTGTTGCCCTCTGTGTAAAGTGATCATTATGCCCTTTGGGATAGGTATACCTTCAGTTCTGTTCGGCCATTCAATGCGACCATGGAGGATCTGTGAGGTAATTTCATTTGCCTTTAACGGGTCTATCAATCATGAACTGTAACCTAATGAGCTCATCTCAATCTTGAAAGCATTTATGTAACTAATCACATGGGAAAAGAAAACATGCCAAATTTCCTACCACTCCTACTCTTTTATGGTTTCATCCTCTTGCCCCCACTGTAGAATAATTTATCAAAAGAGATGATATCCAATCCTTTAATCAGTCCATAAGCCTCTATTAGTCACCTTCTAAACCTAAGCTGCTTTTTTTAACAATTGAGAAATGAGACAATGAAAGGTCAGTGGGGCTGGAGACTGGGTTCAGGGCATAGCGTAATTAATGGGTTTTGGATGAGCTGAAGTTTAGAGGAAGGAGAAGACAGTAATCCTGAAGGAAGGTGGTGGACTCTCCACTGCATTGCTTTGCACGGTACTTCTGTGACAAAACAACGAATTTCAGAACATATGTTAGTGATAATAACCCTGATTCTGATTCTGAATATCTGAACATGGAAGTAATAATAGCACGTGCGAGGGTGCCAGCAGCTGATGAGAGAGGCAGGGATGGATTTGGTTAATAAAGGTCGTGATTTTCAGCATTTTTGACAGGAAGGATTTGGAGATGAAATGTAATTTCTGGGTCAAACAGGACATTGAAGTGATGCTGGATAACTCAGGAGTTTGATCAGTGATAGGGAAATGGACAATGAATTGAATTGACTTTATTACTTCATATACACGAGGAGTAAAAATCTTTACATTACATCTCCATCTAAATATGCAATGTGCACAATTATAGTAATTTATAATAAATAGCATGTACAACAGGACAGTCAATATAACATAGAAACACAATTGTATCAGCAAGAATTAATCAGTCTGATGGCCTGGTGGAATGAACTGTCCCGGAGCCTGTTGGTCCTGGTTTTTATGCTGTGGTACTGTTTCCCAGATGGTAGCAGCTGGAACAGATTGTGACAGGGGTGATAAAGGAAGGAATTTAGGGTGGTGTCCAAACAACACTCAGTGGCTACTGATAGATGTAACTCACTGCCTGATATGCTGATAATTGTTTCTGACATCTTTAAATTCAGTTTTGTCTACTAAAAAGCAGTTGAAGTGTGCAGAGGGGACACCAAAAGCCACATCCGGAGACACTGTTTGGTTTCTTGGTGACTTAAAATTCAAATGGTTCTTTTTTTTAAGTGTATTTTTCCAAAGGGCCAGAATATATGTGGTCCTTACACTTACTTATGCCTATAGTTCGGGAGAGGTAATATGCATAGAATCTGTGAATTCAAGCAATTGCACTTCTCAAATTGCATATGCTAATGAAGAGATTTGTTTAACCTTGATCTTGCTCCTGGCCAGGCCTGTCCACTCATTGTCGAAGCTGTACAATTTCCCAACTGAGAATATCTGGCAAGCAGCAACATAAAGCCAAGTGGCTGGTCCCCTTTGGGCACTGGAACACAACTGCTTCTTGTTCCAGGTGAACCTCAATTGATTCTCTCATTAAAATCTATAACTTGAAGATGAATTCCAGTCGCACTTTGCCCATGGCGTGATTTTCACATGTTGATAATTTTCTCAAATTAGATAACACACCATCGAAAGCAGTCGCAATAGCCTGCTGAATAATTCATTGCATACACACAGCTGAGGCACCAACACAAAGCTTCACTGCCAGATGGACAAGAATTGCCGTATGCAAATTACTGTTGTGCTTAGAACAAAAGGGATGCAGTATCTGTAACAGAGCGTCATATCAAACTCTTTATTTAATTTGTCCCATTAAATTGAGAAATTATAGATGCAATTGAAAAGAGATAACATCTGGTTAATAATAACTGCAGCAAATCATTCTCTTATCAGACATACCCACCTTGAGGAGATGTGACACTGTTTGACAGCACTTATCTGTGATAAATGGCTGAAGTTTGCCTGTTCACTGATAATGAATATTTTATCAGGCAGCTTGAAACATGAACATTTTCGATGTCATTACAAGTATATCTTAATTTTAGAAGGGCGCCTTTATGCATCTGACTATGAGACTGCACATTTCTCTATTGTACTGTTTAATATAAAATGATTACTACAAATCAGACATGTGATGCATGATGGTTTATTTGACCATATTCTTAGTCCATTAGGAGCCCAATTTGCTTGAGTCACCTGGAACAACCTAACAATAGATATAATGCCTGCTTACTTAAGCAGGTTCTATAAACGTGAGTTTGACAATAGTGACATAAACACAGCAGGAGCTAAATTTGATAACCTTGAAGAAAGATGTGTGGGGATTGCAATCTACGATGAACTCTTCATTGATTGTACTGCAGGCAGCACGCCAGCTTTGGCCCTCCCGTATACTCCTTTTGCAGTCCTCGGCCAGTGCGAACTGTGCTGCTGATTGACTTGACTCCCCAGCAGGGAGCCAATATTGTAGCTGTCACAGGGTAAAGCTATAGTTCTTAAATCCAGGCACCACTCTTTGTAGAGAAGGGCACCGCGGATGGAGCAAATGCTGGATGTCACTTTATTTGAGAATCTGACCTGTGACATACTGAAGGTAGCAGAACATGGGGGCGACCAAGCTGCATTTGAAGCTGTGGTGCCGGAATAGGAGAGATGAACTGAACTGATATGTTACCACTCTGCTTTCCAAACAACATCTAATTAGGCAGAGAGAGAAGAGAGCTGTGGCAATTGATGCCATAAGTCAAGTTCCAAGGATATGAAAGCTGTATTGTAATAAGTTCAATGAACTCACAAGAGTGAAAGGTCAGTGATTGCCTCTCCAAATCCTTCTCATTGCATCACTGGCCACAGATTCAGTTATACTGTATGTACTGCACTGCCAAGATCACATGCCTGACTTTCATGTGCTCCATTGCAGGAAAGAGTTCAGGACTGATTAGGTCCATTAGAACTGTAATTAGTGGAGTTCCGCAGGGATTTGTGCCGGGACCTCTACTATTTGTGATGTATATAAGTGACCTGGATGAAAATGTTGATGGCTGGGCTAGTAAGCTTGCAGATGATACCAAGATTGGTGGAGTTCTGGGTAGTGTAGAAGACTGGCAAAGAATACAGCATGATATAGATCAGTTGCAGACATAGGCTGAAAAATGGCAGATGGAGTTTAGCCCAGGTAAATGTGAGGTGTTGCACCTCAGTAGGTCAAATGCAAGGAGACTGTACACTGTTAAGGGCAAGATCCTTAACGGTGTTGCTGAGCAGAGAGATCTTGGGGTCTAAGTTCATAGCTCCTTGAAAGTGATTACGCAGGTCGATATGGTGGTTAAGAAGGGTTACTTTTATTAGTCAAGGTATTGAGTTCAAAAGTCAAGAGATTATGTTGCAACTTTATAAAACTCTGGTTAGGCCACATCTGGGGTATTGCATACAGTTCTGGTTGCCCCTCCCCCCATAGGAAGGATAGTGAGGCTTTGGAGGGGGTGCAGGAGAGGCTTATCAGGATGCTGTCTGGTTTAGAGGGCATGTGCTCTCATAAGAGGCTGCATAAACTTGTTGTTTACGCTGGAGGCTGAGAGGAGATCTGATAGAAGGTTACAAGATTATGAGAGGTGTACATAGAGTGGACAGAGAGTACCTGTTTCCCAGCGTTGAAATGTCTAATACCAGAGGGCATGCATTGAAGAGGGGTGAGAGGGGTTAGGTTCAAGGGGGGTGTGAGGGATAAATTTTTTACTCAGAGTGTTGTGGATGCCTGGAATGTGCTGTCTGGTATGGTGGTGGAGGCAAATACATTAGAGACATTTAAGAGACGTTTGGATAGGCACATGGATGGAAAGAAGATGGAGGGGTGTGGACATGGTGTAGCTAGGAGGGATTAGTGTTTGGATTGTGGGCTGAATGGCCTGTTCCTGTGCTGTACTGTTCTATGTTCTATGATCGACAGATTGTTTTGTTCAGAGCTTGGGGTCCCATCATTTCCAGTGTGGAAGCACTGGCATCGCTTGATGCGCTCTTGCAAACCCAGCCGTGAGTAGCGCCTGATGGCCTTGGTACAGCGGGGACTGCAGAGGAAGATCAGGCTGCTTTTATGGCTGTGGATTTCCGGCCAATCTGTACTCCAGCTAAGGCAACACCCAAGGAATGAGATGAAATTAGTCATGGAAAATCTGTGCCAACGCCTTTGTATACAGCACGGGGTAATGTCTCTATGGAACACCATGCTGCTGTTCTTTCCCAGGTACTGTAGAAGCTATCACTGCACCTGTTGGCCTATTTGCCACAATCCACAATGAGATTCTGCAGGTTATAGTCTCCTCATCCATACCCAGAGCTGTGAAAAACCTCCACCTTCTCCTACTCTTGTTCTTCCTTGGCTCCTCGGTTATTTGCTTTACTGGGGGTTGCCAGGGCTGAACCCAGAAACTATGTTGTGGAGCACACAACAGACTATTCAAGTCTACATTTTTATCATAGAGTCATAGAATCAGACAGTATCACAGCACATAAACAGGCCCTTCAGCCCATCTAGTTTGTGTCGACTTGTTTATCTATCTTGTCTAATCTACCTGCTCCCAGTAATATCAAGGTTATATTGGGAACCTGCTTTCCCACCAATTGTCATCAAGTCGTAGAACACTACAGCACAGAAAAAGGCCACTTGGCCCATCTATTCCATGCCAAACTACCAAACTGCTTAGTCCCTTCTACCGTACCCTGACCATAGCCCTCCATACTACTCTCTTCCATTTACCTGTCCAAATTTCTCTTAACTGTTGAAATTGAACCTGCATCCATCACTGCTGCTGGCAGACCTTTCCACACTCTCCCACCTTCTGAGAGAAAGAATTTCCCCTCAGGTTCCCCTTAAATATTTTACCTTTCTCTCGAAACTTATGAACTCGAAACTTATGAACTCTAGCTCTCATCTCACCCAACCTCAGGGAAAAAAGCCTGCATGTATTTCAATCTATACCCTTCATAATTTTGCATACCTCTATAAGATCTCCCTTCATTCTCCTGTACACCTGAATAAAGTCCTAACCTATTCAACCTATCCCTGTAACTCCTGTAGCTCCTCAAGTCCCGGCAATATCCGTGTGAATTTTCCCTGCATTCTTTCAAGCTTATTGATATCTTTCCTGAATGTATGTGCCCAGAACTGTACACAATACTCCAAATTCAGCCTCACCAATATCTTATACAGCTTCAACATAACGTCCCAGCTCATGTACTCATTGGTCTGATTTATGAAGGCCAATGTGCCAAAAGCTCTAATAACAAACCTAGCTATACGTGACACCACTTTTAAGGAATTATTGATCTGTATTTCTGGATCCTTCTGCTCTACTGCACTCCACAGTGCCCTACATCTACTGCATGTCCTATCCTGGTTTGTCCTCCCAAAATACACCTCACACTTGTCTACATTAAATTCCATCTACTATTTTCCAGCCTATTTTTCCAGCTGATCCAGATCACACTGCAAAATCCAGATCTTGTCTAGATTTGAATGTGGGGTGACAAAGAATAGAATCCATGAAAATGTTAGAACTATTAAATAAGTTGTTTGCTGTTTCAGGTACATATTTCTTTATCCACAATGAACAAACAGAAGTAACGCGATAGTGTGACAAAAACTACTCTGTCCTTGTTGTCATCAACCTCGAAGATTTATTGAGCATGCTGAGATAGAAATGAGACTCTATACTGAGACACATGTCTTAAATAGCCACTTCGGTAATTATTAGAAAGTAGAAAAAATATAGCACAGCTCACTATAGAAATGCGACATGCATGCTGACCTTTTACCCATTAGCACTAAATCTATTTGCCTATTTTAAGTCTGTATTCTTACAGGACTTGTCTATTTAAGTGCCTGTTTAAATGTCTTTTAAACTTGTCATTGTCAAAATCAGAATCAGATTTAATATCACTGGCATATGTCATGAAATTCGTTGTTATGCAGCAGTGGTACTTTGCAATACAGAATTTTTAAAAGCTATAAATTACGGTAAGTATATACATATATTGTTTAAAAAGTTAAATAAATAGTGCAAAAAGAGGAAAGAAAAGTAGTGAGATAGTGTTCATGGGTTGAATGTCCATTCAGAAACGTGATGGTGGACAATCACCGCCTCTTTCAGCAGTAGGTTCCAGACAATGACCACAAATATATGGAACTATAACCCAGTACGACTCACCCACACAATAGACAACAGTGTCACAGTCCCAATCGTCAATTCCCTATTTTCTCCTAATTTCCTTTGATTGTGCCACAATTCCGACTGTTCATTTCCCATTTGCTTCTAATTCTCTTTGATGATGGCACCCCTAGCTTCCATCAAGACCAGCAGCATAAGAACCCCGGCGTTACAACCACTAGTTGCCAGATCGTTGGTTTTGCCTGTATGGTAATTAACATTTCCTGGCTGCTTAGGACTGTGCGTTCTAAGTTTTGCTCCAGTACCACGAATCACCTGTGAAACTCAGTCTTGTCGTGTCAAGATCAGTTTTCTAAGTTCTACTCCAGTTCCGAGGTTTACCTGTGAAACCCAGCCCCACCGTGTCAAGATAAGTCTTCTAAAGTTTTACTTCAGCACCGAGGGTTGCCTGTGTATCTCCGTGCTGAGAAGAGTTTTGTCTGCTGTTTCTCTTTCTACGCTCCATGTCAAGATAAATTCTGCCTGTCTCCCGCCTTCCTGTTCTCCTGCCTGTTTGCCGTTCACATCTGCATCCTAACTAAATCTCCGTGCCTGTGTCCTGCACTTGCCTTGTTCATTGCAACAGGACTACCTGGCCACCATGGACCCAGCTGACATGAATACCCTGCGACAAGCCCTCTCCAGCCAGGGTTCTCCACTGGGTCTACACGACCAACTCCTCCGGGAGGCCATGGAGAACCTCCATTCCCTGTCTGATGACGTCACACAGATCAGTGACCAGGTGGACCGAGTATCCACTCATTTTACTCAACCTGCTCCTGAAACCCTGTCTAATCAGCCCATTCAGCCTGTAGTGGCAACCCCCTACATTCAGCAACACCCCTGCCAAGAGAGTCTCAGGTACCGGAACCGGGGCACTATGCTGGGGATGTGGGGAAGTGCCGGGCCTTCCTTCTTCAGTGCTCCTTGGTGTTTGAACAGCAGTCGTCCACGTACTCCACGGAGAAGTCAAAGATTGCTTACATCATGGGGTTGTTGCGGGGAAGTGCCTTAGCGTGGGCCACAGCTGTTTGGGATAATCAACCGGATATCTGCTCTTCTTTCGCCACCTTTATCACGGAAATGAGAGAGATCTTTGACCACCCCACCCGTGGTAAAGGTGCTGCCAAGAGTCCACTCACTCTCAGTCAGGACTCAGGCAGTGTTGCTGAATATTCCGTCGAGTTCCAGACATTAACCACCGACTCGGGGTGGAACAATGAGACACTACAAAGGGTATTTTGGAATGGTCTCAACGACATGGTGAAAGACAAGTTGGTGGCAAGAGACGACACTGACAGCCTGGATTCCTTGATCTCCCTGGCCACCAGGTTGGGTAATCATCTCTGAGAATGCCATAGAGAAAGAACTGGACATCGACCACCTGTGGCCACTCCACAGCACTCATTTCCACCTCCCACCAGAACAAACCTCTCTCCTCCTTCTATTCCTAGAGTAGCTCCCAGCCCAGCCATTTCCACTGCCCCGGGAGAGGAACCCATGCAGCTGGGATGGAACTGCCTTTCCCCCACAGAATGACACCGGAGATTGAGAGCGAGTGGGTGTCTATACTGCAGCCAGTCCTGACACTTCCGCACTACCTGTCCCCTTTGGCCAAAAGGGAGGGCTCACCAGTAGAAAGGGGACCCTGGTGAGCCAGACAACATTCTCTTCTGCTCCCCGAACCTGGATGCAGCTGCAAGCTACTTTACATTACAACCAACAGTCCCTGCCTCTGTCAGCTCGAGTGGACTCCGGCGCCGAGGGAAACCTGTTGGATGAAGACATAGCTTCCCGGGCCGGAATTCCTCAGGAGCCATTGAGTACCCCTCTGGAAGCCCGGGCACTGGACGGTAGACTACTGGCCCGAGTCACTCACTGCACACCACCCCTGTCTCTCCTTCTCTCCGGGAACCATTAGGAACAGGTATGATTCAATTTAATTTCCTCCCTTCAAGCTCCGATAGTTCTTGGTTACCCCTGGTTAAGCCGCCATAACCCCCACATTGATTGGTCCACTGGGAAGACAGCCAGCTGGAGTCCGTTCTGTCACTCCACTTGTCCACAATCGGCCCTTTCCCCAGTGGAAGTCACCGCGACCTCATCTGCCTCTGAAACCCCAACTTCTCCAAGGTTCCGGCAGAGTGCCACGATCTGGGCAAACAATGGGCTCTTTCCTTGCCTCCACACCACACTTACGATTGTGCAATTGACCTTCTCCCCGGAGCCCCTCTACCCACCAGTCGGCTGTACAACCTGTCCCGGCCAGAAAGAGAAGCAATGGAGGCTTTCCTAAATGAATCTCTCTTGTCAGGCATTATCCGACCCTCATCCTCCCCTGTAGACGCAGTTTTCTTCTTTGTGGGGGTGAAAGACGGCTCACTGCACCCCTGCATTGACTACCGAGGCCTAAATCTCATAACCGTAAAGAATAAATATCCCCTGCCCCTTATCAACTTTGCTTTCGAGCCCCTTTCACGGAGCCACCATTTTCTCTAAGTTGGACCTACGGAGTTCCTACCACCTGGTCAGGATAAGGGAGGGAGATGAGTGGAAAACAGCTTTTAACAGCCTTCTTGGTCATTTCGAATATCTGGTCATGCCCTTCGGTCTCACCAATGCCCCCACCGTCTTCCAAGCCCTGATAAATGATGTTCTCAGAGACTTCATTAACCGCTTTTTGCTTGTCTATTTGGATGACATCCTAATCTTCTCCCGCAGTCTTCAGGAGCACACCCACCATGTCCATCAGGTTCTGCAGAGGCTTTTGGAGAATAAGCTATGTGTGAAGGCTGAGAAGTGCGAGTTTCATATCCCTTCTGTCAGTTTCTTGGGGTATATCATCGAGAGCGGGCGAGTGAGGGCGGATCCTGAAAAGATGGCGAAGTGGCCAAAACCCACGACACTCAAGCAACTCCAGCGATTTCTGCAGTTCTCAAACTTCTATCGTCGCTTCATCAGGGATTACAGCCGAGTGGCAATGCCCTTACTCGACTCACCTCTCCTACGACCCCTTTTCACTGGACCCCCGAAGCGGACACTGCCTTCTCGGAGCTGAAGAGGCTCTGCTCCGATTCTGGTCCAGCCAGACCCCTCTCGTCAATTCATTGTGGAAGTCGACGGCTCAGACTCTGGGGTGGGAGCGGTCCTCTCTCAACGCTCTGTCCCAGACCAAAAACTCCATCCCTGTGTTTTCTTTTCTCGCTGACTATTCCCCGCCGAACAGAACTATGATGTAGGGAACCGGGAGTTACTAACTGTCAAACTCGCTTTGGAGGAATGGAGGCACTGGCTGGAGAGAGCTGAACGTCCATTCATCGTCTGGACAGACCACAAGAACCTCGCATACATCCAAACCGCTAACCGCCTGAATTCCCGCCAAGCCCGTTGGGCATTACTTTTTGGCTGTTTCAGATTCACACTCACCTATCGTCCGGGGTCCAAGAACGGGAAGCCCAATGCTCTCTCTCGTCAATACGTCTCCGAGGGGGGCCTTCCCAACCCCAGGACCAGCCTTCCACCATCCTGTGTGGTGGTTGCTCTCACATGGGAGATAGAATCCATAGTCAAAGAGGCCCAACGGACTGAACCTGACCCAGGCAATGGACCCCCTTCACATGGGAACGCTGCTGTACTCACCATGGTGGACCGCTTCTCCAAAGCTGTTCACTTCATAGCGCTTCACAAATTCCCCACAGCCCGTGAAACAGCCGACCTCCTTGTTCATCACGTCTTCCGCCTTATTTGAAATTATTTCTAACCGGGGCCCCCAATTCATCTCTCAAGTTTGGAGATCCTTTTGTCCAGCTCTTGGAGCCTCAGTAAGTCTGTCTTCCGGCTTCTATCTGCAGATGAACGGTCAAACAGAACAAGCTAACGAGGATTTGGAAGCAGCACGGTGCTGCATAACCGGCAACAACCTGTCATCCTGGAGCACCCATCTCGACTGGGTAGAGTACGTCCACAACTCCCGGGTCAGCACTGCTAGCGGAATGTCTCCCTTTGAATGCTCCCTCGGTTACCAACCCCCTCTGTTCTCCACTCATGAAGTTGACATTACTATGCCTTCTGTTCAGGCCCAACTCCGCCGGTGCTGCAAGATCTGGGAAGACACACGCACGGCCCTGCTCCGTTCAGCCCACCGCAACTGGAGGATTGCCAATTGCCATCGAATTCCTGCACCTGATTATCGGCCTGGGCAGAAGGTTTGGCTCTCTTCTAAAGACATCCCCCTTAAGAACAAGCCCAAGAAACTCGCACCCCCCCCCCCACTTCCTGGGACCATTCGAGATTGAGAGTATTATCAATCCCTCGGTGGTCAGACTCAATCTGCCCAAACCTATGCACATCCATCCTACATTCCATGTTTCCCAATTGAAACCGGTATCTGTCAGCCCTTTGTGCCCTCCTGTCGAACCCCCTCCTTCCACCCGGATCATTGACGACTACCCAGCGTACACCATCCAGGGAATATTGGATGTGCGCCGCCAAGGCAGGGATCTCCAATTCCTGGTCGATTGGGAGGGATACGGCCCAGAGGAATGCTCCTGGATTCCCCACTCCTTCATCTTGGACCCTTCCCTCATCCGCGATTTCCATCGAGACAATCCGGACAAGCCAGGTGGTTTGGAGGCTCCCGTTGTGGGGTTACTGTCATGGTCCCGATTGTTAATTCCCTATTTTCTGCTGATTTCCTTTGATTGTGCCACAGTTCTGACCATTAATTTCCCATTTGCTCCTAATTCTCTTTGATGACAGCACACCTGGTTTCCATCAAGACCTGCAGCATAAGAACCCTGGCTTTGCAAACACTAGTTGCCAGATCGTTGGTTTTGCCTGTGTGGTAATTAACGTTTTCTGGCCACTTAGGACTGTGTTTTCTAAGTTTTGCTCCAGTACCAAGAATCACCTGTGAAACTCAGTCTCTTTGTGTCAAGTTAAGTCTTCCAAAGTTTTACTTCAACACCGAGGGTTGCCTGCATAACTCCGTCTCTCTGTGCTGAGAAGAGTTTTGTCTGCCGCTTCCCTTTCTACACTCTGTGTCAAGATAAATTCTGCTTGTCTCCCGCCTTCCTGCTCTCCTGCCTGTTGCCGTTCATATCTGCATCCTAACTAAATCTCCATGCCTGTGTCCTGCATTTGGGTTCACCTCATTCATTGCAACCGAGAATGTTGCTGGTGCCTTAAAACCAGTCACTTTGGGCAAATGGGGCTCACCTATGCGTAGGAGAACTCTGATCTTAAACCTCCGCTGCCTTGCGGCTGTACCCATTCATGGGGAAGGCTTCAGGAGTAAACCCCAAGAGAAAACTCCAGAGCTGGAGTCCCAAAGGCAGTCCTACATTGAGTTCAATGCTGACTGGAAACTCCTGCGATGCTGCTGGTGCTAAACTGTATCAGTCTCCGCTGTTGCTTTGAGTTCATCAGATGCGTGGAAAGAGGGAGCTTGCTACATGGTCAACAGCTTACTCTCCATATTGTATTGGCCAGGCTTGTGTATCTAAACAGCTAGGACCCATATCCATGGTCAGCTCTGACTGACAGAGGCCTCAATCCAACAGACAGACCATGATAGTAAGTTTGCTTTGAACTTTGAACTTTCACCAATCCAGAAGATACTGGTCACAGAATAGCTAATGGCTGTTATTCTCAGCCGTGATGTTCACTCAGTACATTATGGCAATGGGATTTATCACCTGTATAATACTACATTAGCTTGTAACTTAAGATCAGAGAGTTGAAATAAATGTGGTTTATGTGCAAGTGCCTGCTTGAAAACTAGGATGAGAAAACAAAGTTACCTAAACTTTGAGCACTGAGTCAGCAACAGCTGTAGGGGAAATGAACTCTTTGGGCATTAATGTATGAGCACTGTCTTCTTGCAAATCTAATTATTTGGTGTATTGCCTGTCCCAAGAGAAACATGATCAGGAGTAGGACTGGAGGCAAAATTGACAAAGGTGATGAATACAGGACTGAAGGTGTTATATTTGAATGAACAGAGTCTACAGAATAAGGTAGATGATCTTAAGGAGCAGTTAAAGATTGGCAGGTGTGACGTTGTGGGCATCACTGAAACATGGCTGAAAGAAGATCATGGTTGGGGGCTTAACATCCAAGTATACACCTTGTATTGAAAGGACAGGCAGGTCGGCAGAGGGAGTGGGGCAGGTCTGTTGTTAAAAAATGAATTCAAATGCTTAGAAAGAGATGACATAGTATTAGAAGATGTAGAGTCCTTATGGGTAGAGTTAAGAATCTGCAAGAGTGAAAAGACACTGATAAGAGTTATATACAGGCCCGCAGACAGTAGCCAGGATGTGGGATATAAATTTCAACAGGAAGTAAAAAAATCCTGTACTAAGCGCAATAGTTTGATAGTCAAGGGGAATTTCAATGTGCAGGTAGATTGGGAAAATCAGATTGGTGCTGGATCCCAAGAGTGGGAGTTTGTAGAATGCCTACAAGATGGCTACAAGAGCAACTTGTGGGTGAACCCCATTAGGGGAATAGCAATTCTGGTTTGGGTGTTGTGCAGTGACCCAGATTTGATTAGGAAGCTTAAGGTAAAGGAACCCTTCGGAGACAATTACCATGATAGAATTCACCCTGCAGTCTGAGAGGGAGAAGATAAAATCAGATATATCAGTATTACAGTGGATTAAAGGGAATTACAGAGGCATGAGAGAGGAGCTGGCCAAAGTTGATTGGAAGGGGACACAAGCAGGTTTGACAGCATAACAGCAATGTCTGGAGTTTCTGGGGACAATTTGGAAAGTGCTGCATGGACACATCCCAAAGATGAAGACGTTCTAAAGGGAGGATAAGGCAACTGTGGGTGTTAAGGGAAGTCAAGGACCCCATAAAAACAAAAGAGGGGGCATGTAATATAGCAAAAGTTAATGGGAAGTTAGAAAATTGGAGAGCTTTTAAGGACTAACAAAAGGCAACTAAAACAAAACATAAGGAAAGAAAAGATGAAATACGGCAAAATTATCTAAAAGGATGCCAAAGTTTTTTTTTCAGATATATAAAAAGTAAAAGAGAGGTGAGAGTGGATATTGGACAGGTGGAAAATGATGCTGTAGAGGTAGTAATGGGGAACAAAGGAATGGCTAAGTATTCTGCATTTGTCTTCATTGTGGAAGACACCAATACTATGCCAGAAATGCGAGAGTGTCGAGGGGCAGAAGTGAGTGTAGTTGCTGTTACTAAAGAGAAGGTGCTTGGGAAGCTGAAAGGTCTGAAGATAGGTAAGTCACATGGACCAGATGGACTACACTCCAGGGTTCTGAAAGAGGTAGCTGAAGAGATTGTGGAGGCATTAGTAATGATCTTTCCAGAATCACTAGATTCTGGAATGGTTCCGGAGGATTGGAAAATTGCAAATGTCACTCCACTCTTTAAGAAGGGAGGGAGGCAGAAGAAAGGAGAAAGGAAATTATAGGCCAGTTGTGGGTGGTTGGAGTCCATTATTTTGGGGTACCTAAAGGCATATGATAATGTAGGCCAAAGTCAGCAAGGTTTCCTTAAGGGGAAACTTTACCTGACAAATCTATTCGAGTTCTTGGAGGAAGTAACAGGCAGGATAGACAGAGTCAGTGGATGTTGTTTACTTGGATTTTCAGAAGGCCTTTGACAAGGTGCTGCACAAACAGTTGCTTAACAAGATAAGAGACTGTGGTATCACAGGAAAGATACTAGCATGGATAAAGCATTGGGTGGCTGGCAGGAGGCAAAGAATTGGAATAAAGGGGGCATTTTCTGCTTTACTGTCAGTGACTCGTGTTGTTCCACAGGAGTTGGTATTAGGACAGCTTCTTTTCACTTTAGATGTCAATGGTTTGGATGATGGAATTGTTGGCTTTGTGGCCACATTTGGAGATGATACAAAGATAGGTGGAGGGGCAGGTAGTGTTGAGGAAGCAGGGAGTCTGCAGAGGACTTGGGCAGATTTTGAAGGTGGGCAAAGAAGTGACCAACAGAATATGGTGTCAGAAATTGTACGGTCATGCACTTTGGTAGAAGGAGTAAAGATGTAGACTATTTTCTAAATGACAAAAAATTCAAAAATCAGAGGTGCAAAGGGATTTGTGAGTCCTTGTGCAGGATTTTCTGAAGGTTAACTTTCAGCTTGAGTTGGTGGTAAGGAAGGCAAATGCAATATTAACATTCATTTGGAGAAGACTGGAATATACGAGCAAGGATGTGATGCTGAGGCTTTATAAGGTATTGGCCAGACTGCACTTGGGGCATTGTGACAAGTTTTGGGCCCCTGATCTAAGAAAACATGTGCTGGTATTGGAGAGGGTCCAAAGGAGGTTCATGAGAATGATTCCGGGAATGAAAAGGTTTACATATGAGGAGAGTTTGAGGGTTCTGGGCCCGTAGTTGCTGGAGTTTAGAAGAATGAGAGGGAATCTCAATGAAACCTATCGAATATCAAAGGGCCTAGACAGAGTGGACATGGAGAGGATGTTTCCTATAGTGGGTAAGTCTAGGACCAGAGGGCACAACCTCCGAATAGAATGGTGTCCGTTTAGAACAAAGATGTGAAGAAATTTCCTTAGCCAGAAGGTGGTGAATCTGTGGAATTCATTGCCGTGGGTGGCTGTGAAGACCATGTCTTTGAGCATATTTAAAGCAGTGGTTGACAGGTTCTTGGTAAGTCAGGGCATCAAAAGTTACGTGGAGAAGGCAGGACAATGGGGTTGAGAGGGATAATAAATGAGCCTGGGCAGAGAAGTTCTGATGCTCATTCAACTGGTCCAGGAGTGAGGTTGGACTGCTTGGGGCACCAAGCTCATTTCAAGAGCTTGAGAGTGGCTTCAGGCTGGACGATGGAATCTGGGTCTGGAGTGAGTTTCTGGGCAGCATGGTCTAAGGCCAGTGCCCGGGTCTTAGTGTGAGGTACAATTTGCTGTTTAGACAATTTAAGCGCCGGCCCAGATAGGTGGTGAGGGCTGATTTCACTCGCTCTCCATAATGTTTACTTCTGTCTCCAGGGCACGGAGCCTTTCGCTGTTCCGTTGTTTGATCAATTTAAATGCCAGCCCAGATAAACTGCAAAGACAAGGGTGTCGGTTGGGATGAGAGCCTATTTTGCTCATTCTCCGCGATTGTCATCTCATTGGTACTAAGGCTACAAAGACCGCCTTAGCTGCTGTGCTCTGTGCCTGCTGATATGATAAACTGATGCTTTGGGCCTACTCTGGGGTTCAGATCTTCGGACTCAATTTTGGTTCGGAATGCTGTCCCTCGCTTCAATTGTTTGCATGATTTGTGTTTTTTTCTTTTTCTTGCGCATCAGGTGTTGGTCTTTTATTCTTATTTCTTTTGTTAATTTTTTTTTTCTCTTTTAATTGGATTCTTTTGGGTTTCTTACTTTGTGGCTACCGGTGAGCAAACAAATCTGAAGGTTGTATAATTTATACATTCTTTGATAATAAATGAATCTTGAATCTTGGACGAGCCCATGATGGAACGGTGCAGCAGACTCGATGGGACAAGTGGCCCAGTTCTGCTCCTATGTCTTATGGTTATTGTTCTAGAGAAGGAGGTACTTAACTGAACAGATTGGCGAAGCTTGAATGGCAAAGAAAACTAGTCCAAGAGATTCAAATTTAGAACTGATTTGGTTTATTATTATTGTATCATGCCAACCACACAGATCATATCATTACACCAGTGAATTGAAGTAGCACAATGGTGAACAATAACATGATGCAGAATAAAGTGTAACAGCTACAGAGAAAGTGCAGTACAGGCAGATAATAAGGTGCAAGGCTATAACAAAGTAGATTATGAGGTCAAGAGTCGATATAACAGCACTATAACAAGTCTGATAACAGCGGGACAGAAGCTGTCTTGAGCATGGTGTTGCATGCTTTCAGGTTTTCGTGTCTTTTGCCCGATGGGAAGGGGGAGAAGAGAGAATGGTCAGGGTAGGTGGGTCTTTTGCTTGTGTTAACTACTCCACCAAGTTTTCGAGAAGTGTCCATGGAGGGGAGGCTGGTTTCCATGATGTGCTGAGCTGTGTCCACAACTCCCTGCTGTTTCATGCGGTCGTGAGCAGACCAGTGGCCACCCCAAGCCATGACGCATCTGGATAGAGTGTTTTCTATGGTACTGTGTTAAAATTCGTGAGGGTCAAAGGGCACATGCCAAATTTCTTTAAACTTCTGAGTAAGCAGAGGTGCTGGTGAGCCTTCTTGATCATTGACGTAAACAGAAGCATGTGCACCTCCCCCTTCCTGAAGTCGATGACTAACTTTTCTATTTTACTAAGGAGGGAAAGTTTGTTGTCATAACACTCTGCAACTTAGCTCTCTATCTCCTTCCTGTACCCTGACTCATGCTTATTTGAAATCCGGCCCACTACAGTGGTGTCATCTTTGAACTCGTGGATGGTGTTGGAACAGAATCTGACCACACAGCTGTGGGTGTATGGTGAATAGTGAGTATATAGGGATTATAATATGGGCTGAGTAGGGGCTAGAATAAAGTAGGATGATAGCTTTGTAGGGCATCAGTGTTGAGGGTAATTATGGCAGAGATGTTGCTGCCTGTCCTTACTGAATGCAATCTGCTTGCAAAGGACGTGTTGAGTTCCAGATTTAGGAGTCTAGAAATGTGTTTGCTTGGAATTATAGTGCTGAAGGTGAAGCTGTAGTCAATAACCAGTTCTTTCATGTAAAGGCTTTCACTATTCAGATGCTCTGGTGATGAATATTGGGCCAGGGAGATAGTGCCTACTGTTGACCAGTTTCAATGTCGGTGACTTGCAGTGGGTCGAGATTGTCTGAGAAGCTGGAATTAATTTGTGGCATTACCAGCCTGCCAAAGCAATTCCTGATGGTGGATGTCAGAGCCGCCAGGTGGCAGTTATTAAGGCACATTACCTTATCTGTGATAGGTACCGGAATGATAATGGTCTTCTTAAAACAGATGGGAACCTCACTGAAACAAGGAGAGGTTAAAATGTCTGCAGATATCCCTGCCAGCTGATCTATGTCAGATCTCAGGACACGGCCGGGGCCAGGGCCACCATCTGAGCCAGATGCTTTCCACGGGATCCTTCTCTGGAAGACCGACCTGACATCTACGATGATGACTGGGTTCAATCGTACTGGGTGGGGACATTCCACTCCCCTTCTATTCTTGCATAGAATGCATTAAGCTCATCAGGAAGGGATACACTGTTATTGGCAATGCCACCTGGCTTCATTTTGTAGCCTATTATAGCAGGTAAGTCCTGCTAGAACTGATGGCTGGACAGGGACTTGATTTTGGACTGATATTGTCTCTTGACTTCTTGGGTAGCTTTATGGAGGTATTACCTCAGTTTGTTGTATTAATCAAGATTGCTTGATTTGAATGTCACAGTTCTGGACTTCAGCAGAGATTTGATCTCCCAGTTCATCCATAGTTTCTAATTTGGGTACATTCAGATTTACCTCTTTGGCACGCATTCCTCTGTGCACATGCTAATAAAGTCTGTGGTGATGGTAACACAATCAGAGCTAATATTAACTTAGCAGAGTTGATCAAAGGCTAAGGCTACCACTCTCCTTTCAATGTCAATATTTATAAGCACTGTTGTTACTAAAAACTAATTTTTCTGGCATGTAAACCCTGCTCATGTAGGTATGACAATAATAAATTTGAACTTAAACTAAATTTAAACTTAAAATAAACTTGCACTCAATTTCCATGTCACAGTAAAATTTTTAGAAAATATCAGAGTGATGCAGAGTTTATGACACAGTTACTAGGAAACATGAAGTATAGGTATTGGTCTTTGCCTAATCCAGTTTGTACAGAGCCCACAAAAATCGTGAGTATAGACATCAGGTTGAGTCACATGGAGCTGCAGCTCATCATTGTGGGTTTTCCCACTTCACCCACCTTCATATCTGTCAAAGGTTCCAGTGGTAACTGGTTATGTCGTAGGCTGGAATCCACCATGTCATTCTCTTCGATATTTTGTGCATCAGGATTGTACTGGTGGGATAGCAAGATTAATTTTGAGAGGACTAGAATATAAAAGCAATGATATAATGCTGAGGTTTTATAAGGCATTAGTCAGTCCACACTTGGAATATTGTGAGCAGTTTTGGGCTCTTTAGCTAAGAAAGGGTGTGCTGGCTTTGGAGAGGATCTAGAGCAGGTTTACAGTAATGATTCCGGGAATGACAGGGTTAACATATGAGGAGTGTTTGATGTTCTAGGCCTGTACTTGCTGAAGTTTAGAAGCATGAGAGGGATCTCATTGAAACCTGTTAAATACTGAAAGGCCCAGATAAGGTGGACATGGAGAGGATGTTTCCTTTCGTGGGGGAGTCTAGCACCAGAAGGCAGAGCCTTAGAATACAAGCATGTCCCTTTAGGACAGCGATAAGAAAGAATTTCTTTAGCCTGAGGGTAATGAATCTGTGGAATTCATTGCCATGAATGGCTGTGGAGGCCAAGTCATTGGGTGGATTTCAAGTGGAGGTTAATAGGTCCTTGATTAGTAAGGTTACGGGGAGAAGGTAGGAGGATGGGGTTGAGAGGGATAATCAATCAGCCATGTTGAAATGGCAGGGTAAACTCATTGGGACAAGTGGCCTAACCCTGCTCCTAAATCTTATGGTCTTATTTCTATAGCTATTGTAATGTTGCAAAACCTCCTGGGGATGTCAGCCAGTGATTGCAACCACCTTCCATGGTTTAAAAGTACTCGCATTAAAAAATGATCAAAGTCATATAAATATTTATTTTCCATACAATTAAAAGAAACTGTGGTTTTCAAAATGTTAATCTAAATCTGCTTGCAGATGTTTCATGTTCCCATAATACTTGCTTGATAGATCTGAGCAATTACTGAGAGGCACAGTAACATTACACAAAGCTTATTTCCAGAATATTTTAAATAACTGAGCTAATGTTAGTGTTGCATTTGTTCTTTGAGCTACTGTACAGACATCTGACCACAATAGTGATTTATAAAAACATTACAAGAATAGGAATAACAGATGTAAAGTCAGCTGCCTTTGAAGTAAGTAGCATGGAATTAGTTTATGATATTTCCCTGCAGGGGATTCAGTTAGGGGTTTGAGCACTTAACAAAGTCTATGCTTGTGGGAAAATGCGATAATAAAGGACCCAGGCATTAAAAATGAATGCACAAAGTTCAAAGTGCAAAGTAAATGTATTATCAAAGTACATATATGTCACCATATATGACCCTGAGATCCATTTTTCTTGTGGGCATATTCAATAAATCAATAGAAAAAAACCCAGAACAGAATCAGTGAAAGACCGCACCAACTTGGGCATTCAACCAGTGTGCAAAAGACAACAAACTGTGCAAATACAAAAAGAAAGAAATAATTAAAAAATAAATAAATAAATAAGCAAGAAGCACCAGGAGCATGAGATGAAGAGTCCTTGCAAGTGAATCCATAGGTTGTGGGAATATTTCAATGATGGGGCAAGTGTAGTTGAGTGAAGTTATCCCTTTTTTGTTCAAGAGACTGATGGATGAGCAGTGTTAACTGTTCCTGAACCTGGTGGTGTGAGTCATGAGGCTCCTGTACCTTCTTTCTGACAGCAGCAGTGAGAAGAGATCATGATCTGGGTGGTGGGGATTCCCAGATGATGGATGCTACTTTCCTATGACAATGCTTCGTGTAGATGTGCTCAATGGTGGGGTAGGCCTTTCCTGTGCTGACTGGGCCGCATCCTCTACTTTTTGTAGGATTTTCCATTCAAGGGCATTGGTGTTTCCATTCCAGGCTGTGATACAGCCAGCTAATATATGCTCCACTACACATCTATAGAAGTTTGACAAAGTTTTAGATGTCATGCCAAATCTTCAGGGATTCCTGAGGAAGTAGAGGTGCTGTTGTGCTTTCTTCGTAGTTGCACTTACGAGCTGGGCCCGGGACAGGTCCTCCGAGGAATTTAACATTGCTGACCCTCTCCACCTCTGATTCTGTGGTGAACTATGTGCCTGTCTGGACACGCCCCCCGCTGACTGCTCCTGTGGCTCCTCCCACAGGCCCCTGTATAAAGGCGATCTGAGGCCTGACGCTCGGCCTCAGTCTCCAGGTCATAGTATGATGGACACTCACTCCTGGTTCCTTCTTCCAGTCAATAAAAGCCGATATCTCGCCTTACGTCTCAGTGTGAGTTATTGATGGTGCATCAGATTCTTCAATGAGAAATATGAAAGGACTGGCTCATGGATCACTGGTATCCTTCTCCTGAACATGGACCTCTGGTTTCCTTCTCCTAAAATGTACAGTCAGTATATTTCAAAAAGTACAATGAAATATGTTTATTAGTGTCAATAAAGCACTTGCTACCTGCTGTTGGCGAAATAGAGACTGTTTATGGATTGAAGTGAACTCCAACTAGAATGGGGACACTTCAAGTCAATAAACCAAATTGCACTCAGAAGAGATTGGAATTTAAAGGTTTAAAGAGGAACCTTACTGATCTAAACTGCTTTTAACCCAATATTTTGTGAAGAAATATGTTCCAAGTTTTATTATATGGGACCTGTTGGTGATCTGACTTCCTGTCAGATCACTGGCAGGTGGTAAGAGTGAGCTCCCTCACCTCTGCCCCTCTGATCCTCAACACAGGATCTCCTCAGGGCTGTGTACTAAGCCCCCTCCTTTACTCTCTCCTTTATACCCATGACTGTGTTGCCACCCACAGCTCCAATCTGCTAATTAAATTTGCAGATGATACCACAATGATTGGCCTTATCTCAAATGATAACAAGGCAGCCTACAGAGACGTCATCACCCTGACACAGTGATGTCAAGAAAACAACCTCCCCCTCAATGTCGCAAAAACAAAGGAGCTGGTTGTGGACTACAGGAGGAATGGAGACAGGTTCACCCCCATTGACATCAATGATCTGGGGTTGAGAGGGTGAACAGCTTTAAGTTCCTCGGCATAAACACCTCCAAGGAGCTCACGTGATCTGTACATACCGGCTGTGTGGTGAAAAAAGCACAACAGCGTCCCTTTCACCTCAGACAGTTGAGGAAGTTCGGCATGAGTCCCCAAATCCTAAGAAATTTCTACAGGGGCACATTTGAGAGCATCCTAACTGGCTGCATCACTGCCTGGTATGGGAACTGTACTTCCCTCAATCACAGGACTCTGCAGAGAGTGGTGTGGACAGCCTAGCACATCTGTGGATGTGAACTTCCCACTATTCAGGACATTTACAGTGACAGGTGTGTAAAAAGGGCCTGAAGGATCATTGGGGACCCGAGTCACCCCAACCACAAACTGTTTCAGCTGCTTCCATCCGGGAAACAGTATAAAAGTCAGGACCAACAGGCTCCGGGACAGCTCCTTCCACCAGGCCATCAGACTGATTAATTCATGCTGATACAATAATATTTTAAGCTATATTGACTGTTCTGTTCTATATCTCACTGTACATACAATTTACTGCAAATTACTATAATTTACACATTGCAGTCAGATGGAGACAGAACATAAAGATTCTTACTCTTCATGTGAAGGATGTAAGAAATAAAGTCAATTCAATTCAGTTCAATTTTATTGGGTTTGAAAACAGATGATTGACTCAGTAAATTAACTTAAATTCATCGCATGCTGGTTTGATCTGGGAAGTTTCATTATCCAAGGCTGAAAAGCTTGTTTCTGTGCTGTGGCGGTCTATGATTCTATTAGGAACGTCCTGACATCGCAAAATTCTATTCAGAGATGAATTCAAACTGGTGAGAGGTAGATAAAAGATTTATGTCAAGAAATACTCCAAAGATTGATTAATGAATGAAAAGTATGTTTGTGCTTAGCAGATAAAAATCAGCCTGGAAACATGAATATTCCTCATGCCTAGTTCTCTTTAGTCAGATTTGAGCCCTTAGTTTCTGAATCAGTTCTAGTTGTATAACCATTTTAAAGAAATGACAGGAAGAGGACAGGAATACATGTTTGTTTAATTGAAAGAGTTGGGGTGAAGTTCATCAGCTGTTCTTAAATTGTGACGACCATGTAGTGAAATGTCAACATGAATTTTAGGAGAAACAATTATGGCATTACTAATTCCACAAAATCCAATGGCCAACTGTGCAATAGTAAACAAGGCAACTTTGGATTGGCAAGTGTGCAAATTTCATTATAAACAGGCACCAGGCCAACTATTCTTTAACAGTACAAAATCATTATCTCATTGAACATACCCAAAGGTGATTGAATATTTGCCATTCATTACTCTTTGGTGGTGTAACATATATACAGTATATGATGGAGTTGTTCTTCAGTTTTCTGTTATCTGGATTTCACTTGGGAACTTTCATCGAGCATGGGAGAATGTAAGTTTAAGACCTACTCAGCGAACATGTATAAAGGTTGATGCTCCCATGGAGCTGTACTTTTGCACATATGATAGATTTCCTACACATGCTAAATTAAGATTCTAACTGACCTCTAACTATAATGTAAAAGATCGAAGGTATTAGTTTAGAAGCAAGATAATTATCTCTGCTTCCTGCTGATATTTCTCAAAATCAATAGAAACAGATTATCTTGTCATTGTCACTTTGAAGCTATCCATCAAGAATTCTTCATTGGCTGCAAAGCACTTCAGGAGATCCTGAGGTTATTGAAGACATTATTCTGATACTTTGATTATTCCAAAGTTGTTAGGGGAATTGACTTTAATTCCGGGAGATAGTGAAACCCTGCTTTCAGCATTTAAACATGCCACACTGGAATAATTCTGCTGATGCTGGAAATCCAGAGCAGCACATGCAAAACACTGGAGGAACTCAGCAGATCAGGCAGCTTCGATGGAAAGGAATAAACAGCTTTTGTTTTGGGTTCTGATGAAAGGTCTCAGCTTGAAACTTGACTGTTTGTTCCTGACCACATTGGAATAGTTGTCCAAAGAAGATTGCTATTGCAAATGCCAAGGGGTAGAATAACTCTGGTCTATTAAATCATAGTGACAGAATGTGGACCTCTTTATATCTCACTGAGTAGATTACTTCAGGAGGCTGAAAGGTCACCCACTCCCTTTCCTTCTCTAAATACATTGTATAATGTGCAGAGTAGAACGAAACTCCGATAATCTGATTTCTGATGGCTTGGCATCTGGCTCACCAGGTGATATTTACCATGCTCCTCTCAGCTCACTAGGATCAGAATCAGATTTACTATCAGTGACATATGTTGTGAAATTTGTTGTTTTACAGCAGCGGTACTGTGCAATACATAAAACTACTATAAATTACATTAAGAATGTAAAAACCAATTGCAAAAAGAGAGGAAGATAGTGAGGTAGTCTTCATGAACTGTTCAGAAATCCGATGGCGGAAGGGAAGAAGCTATTCCTAAAACATTGAGTGTGCATCCTCAGGCTCCTGTACCTCCTCCCTTCATGGTAATAATGAGAAGAGGGCATGTCCTGGATGGTGAAGGTCCTTCAAGGTGGATGATCATGGTTCTCATTCATCGAGGCTCCAGTCCCTGCATTTGTTTTCTGTCTACCAATGCCACAGTTTCTGTGTTCTCTTCCCATTCCCCAGGGCCCTGGTTCCTGTGCTCTCTTCCCACTTACTTAGAAGATTTATTATAACACTGTGTAACATCTAAAAATAGTGAGTTACAAAGTCCCAGGGGTTTTTGCAGTCTGACTGTATTTACAGCATTTATTTCAGGCTGGTCAGACAAGATGCAATTGCATGTGATGGGTCGTTCCTGAAAGACCAGTGGTCTCCTGTAGTGCATTGGTTGGAAGTAAACCGCACTAAAAGAAGAGTTTCTGGTTAATGTTTTATTCTGTGCTTTATGAGTTGGTCTCAGCCAAGGCAGTTCCACTGTGCCCAAGAGCCTGAGGAGAAAGCAAGCATTTCATGGACAATAAATGATGGCAGGAGTCAGCTGTGTAGGAATGAACCCTGATGCATTAGCCTCTCATATACAGGAGATGCTGTCAACATTTGCAGAGCAAAGTAAGAGAGGGGAGTGGTTGGAAAGAAATTAACTTTTTAAAAAATTATTAGGTGCAGGTAGATTTAAACAAAAGGTTTCATTTTCAGATATTTTGAAGATGACATCAAGGTTGGTGATGCTGTGGATAGTTTAGAAGGTTCTCACAGGTTATAAAAGGATATTGATAGGATGCAGAGCTGGGCTGAGAAGTGGCAGATGGAGTTCAATCCAGAAAAGTGTGAAGTTCTACACTTTGGAAGGTTGATATTGAAGGCAAAGTCCAAGGTCAGTGGCAGGATTCTTAGCAGTGTGGAGAAACCAGGATCTTGGGATCCATGTCAATAGATCCCTCAGAGTTGCTGTGCAGGTTGGTAGGAGGGTTAAGAAAGCACATGGTGCGTGAATTCAAGCTGATGTTGCAACTCTGCTTGACCACACTTGGAGTATTGTGTTCAGTTCTCATTGCCTCATTGTAGGAGGGATGTGCAGACTTCAGAGATTTACCAGGATGCTCCTTGGATTAGACAGCATGTCCTAGGAGAAAAAGTTGAGCAAGTTATGGCTTTTCTCTTTGGAGCAAAGGAGGATGAGAGATGACTTGATAGAGGTGTGTAAGATTTTAAGAGGCATTGATAGAATGGACATAGATCCGTATGCTCCACGACCGTTGGACTAAGTGTGTACATGTAGGAGGGGACTATGTTGAAAAATAAATGAGCTAGGTTTTCTAAAATGGACTCCTTCTACCCTAGGCCTCTGAGATGCTGACGCCTGAAAACTTGAAGCTGCTCACGCTTTTGACATCTGACCTCTCGATAAGGATTGGTCTGTGTTCTTCCATCTTCCCCTTCCTGAAGTCCCCAATCAATTCCTTGGCCTTACTGGCATTGAGTCTAAGCCAGTTGTTGTGATACCACTCAACCAACAGATCCATTTCACTTCTGTATGCCATCTGAGATTCCGCCAACAACTGTTGCATCATTGTGATTATATAAATGGTGTTTGAGCAGTTCCTAGCCACACAGTCATGAGTGTAGAGAGAGTTGAGCAGTGGGCCAAGCACACATTCCTGTGGTGCACCTCTGACTGTCAGCGAGGAGGAGGTGTTATTTCTGATCTGCACTGTCCGTGATCTCCCTATGAGTAAGTCAAGGATGCAGTTGCAGAGAGAGGGACGAAAGCTCGTTTAAAGCTTATTAGCTCTGAGTAGATGATGGTGTTGAACATTGAACTGTAGTCAACAAACAGGCTACTGTTGTCCAGGTGGTCAAAGTCCAAATGGAGAGCCAGTGAGATTTCATCCACTGTAGACCTAACAGGCAAATTGCAGCAGTTCCAGGACCTTGCTCAGGCAAGAGTTAATTCTAGCCATGACCAACCTCTCAAAGCACTTCATCACAGTAGATGTGAATGCTCCTGTATGACAGTCTTTAAGGCAGCTCTTTCTGTGCATCAGTGTGAGTGATGCCCTTTTGAAGCAGGTGAGAACTGTCAGCTGTAGCAGTGAAAGGCTGATGATGTCCTTAAACACTCCCGACTGTTGGTTAGCAGAGGTTTTCAGTGCCCTGCCAGGTACACCATTGGGGCCTGACGTCTTGTGTAGGTTCACCCTCTTGAAAGGTGTTCTTTCATATCTCTGAAAAGCATTCCACTGGAGTAGAGCTAATCTACAGAATTATTGCTCAAGATATAGCACTTATATTCTGTAACCATTCATCTCAACCTCCTTATACAGATGAGGCCTGCATAAGTGTATATTCAGAGATCACAATCCATTAACTTGTTCACTAGAATATGAGAAGATGGACCTCGCACTTAACATCACAAAAGCCCTTTGTCAATCTTCTCCTGCTGTACAACACAAACTTCTGACAAAGAAAATAAAAATTAGCTTTATTTGTCACATGTACACCAACTCATTCTGTCATAAGTCAGGTGTTGAAT
Source organism: Hypanus sabinus (assembly GCF_030144855.1). Classification (NCBI taxonomy): domain Eukaryota; kingdom Metazoa; phylum Chordata; class Chondrichthyes; order Myliobatiformes; family Dasyatidae; genus Hypanus; species Hypanus sabinus. The sequence goes on from NC_082738.1 coordinate 45,082,736, forward strand.
CAGGACCCAACTGCAGGACACAGACACTGGAGTCCCAGAAACAGGACAGGACAGGATGCAGTCTAGGCAGGGGAAGCAGGACCAAGACAAGGGACTGGGAACAAGGAGCCTGGGGTAGACTCCAAGCCCAAGACCAGACAAGGACCCAGAACCTGGGTCTTGCCTCAGGCTCGGACCCCCAAACCCAGGCGAGGATGTGACGAGGCTGGAGGCTGCAGGCTTGGGTCAAGGCTGGAGGCTGGAGGCTGCAGGCTTAGAGCTTGGGGAACTCAGAGGCTGGAGCTCAGGGCAGACTAGGAACTCTACATCAACATGGAGCCAGGACTTATCCTCCAACAAGCTGGGACTCATCTTTAACAGGACACTGACATGAAATGGGACAGTACACAGACAGAGCCAAGGCTTATCCTCCAACACGCCAGGACTCATCTATAACTCCACACCAAGGTGGGGCAGGAACATCCATCAGGTAACAGCAGAACAGCTTGACCTACTCAACAGAGGCAAAGACAAGACAGATTCCCCCCACAGAGCAACAGCAGAATGACCTGACTTACCTCACAGAGGCAAGGACAAGACAAGACAGATCCCCCCCCCCCCCCCCCACAGGGCAACAGCCAGACTTACCCCACAGGGGCAAGGACAGGAAGAGACAAACACCAGGGAACAACAGACAGTTCCACCTCTGCATTGGGGTATCTCCAAGTAGCCATTACAGCCAGCAGCCAGATCCCTCCCTAGCTCAGAGTGGCTGACAGCTACCCAGCTGGCCCAGGGAACAGCTGAATCCATACCACAATGACCACTCCAACTACTACCAGCAAGGCTCCCAGAAGCGATGGTTCTCCAACACAGCCCCAAGACTGGCAAGAGTCCATTCTAGCCTTCCACCAGCCATAAGTACCTTGCCCAGACAAATTCCCCCAACCACACTCCATACCAGGGCCAGCTATATTGCCAGTTCCAATGTGAGCCTCAGGTGTTTCTAGTTAAGTCCAACCGCAGCAAGGGACCGCCAGAAAACCCGGAGTCCGGAGTCCGTGGACCAGACCACGGACTTCGGACTGAACCACCACACATTCATTGAAATGCGCTGTTTGTGCCAAATCAAATCGAGTCAGCGAGGATTGTGCTGGGCAGCCCGTAAGTGTTGCCACACTTCTGGCACCAAATAGCACGCACCAACTCATTAACTCCAACTGGACATCTTTGGAATGTGCAAGGAAACCGGAGCACCTGGAAGAAACTCGCACGGTCACGGGGAAGACGTACAAACTGCTTACAGCCAGTGGTGGGATTTGAACCCCAATCTTACAGCTGACACTGTAACGCGTTGCATTAACTGCTACATCACAATGACAAAATCAAAAACATGGACCCCTCTCAAACTCTCAAGAGTCACCTCGCAGTGAAGGCAGACGTCAATGACAAATTCACCGTCACCTTCAGCGTTGCAACACTGGTTTTAGCAATCTGAGGAAAAGCGTCTTTGGAGATCAAGACGTTAAACCTGATGCAAAACATTAGTGTATATAGAGTTAGGTTAGATGTCTTAAGTTGTGTCCCTTTGGAATATCAACCAGTAGTAGAAAGAATATGATCCTGCTGCAAAATGGAACTGTGTGAGTTCAATGGCTGGAAGTTGTCCTGGGTAATCAAGATTGATGGGTTAATACAAATTAGTGATATTAGTCACAGTAGTCTCCTGGAGTTCATTTCATCGTTACTGAGGGCGGGAGAGGAATTTGTCAGAGCTTTTGCCCCTAAATTGACTTGAGGTCTCTCCCTTTCCCCCTTGCTCTCTTCAGATGATTATGTGACTCCAGAGTGTGATTAGGAAGTGTAGTGGGACTAATATTTATTACTTAATGATTGCCAGAGCATTAAGGGGATTGTTTATCTTCTTTCATATTACAGGAGAGGTACTGTTTTAATTAGAGGCTGAATATGCAATTTAGTGTGGATGTCTTATAGAACAATAGACAGCACTAAAAATCAGTGCAAGAGGGAGGAATTGTTTTTCTGACAGTTCCCTAAGCACTCCCACATAGTGGGAAATTGTTTTACCGTTACCATTCATGATAATGTTTTTTTTAACCAAGTTGATAAATTGCCTTAAATTATACACATTGTAAAAGCTGTTTTGCAGCATGTTTCAACACCACGCAAAATGGCAAATTTGCATTCCAATCATTTCAGAATTTCAATATTTCACAACAGCAGATAAAATGACTTAAAGCTTTGCTGACAATTTGAGAAAGGTCTGACCTGAAATAAGCTTTCCTCTAATGAGATGCCACCACATCATTCTGTATGGCTAAAAACCAAATCCATGTAAGCACATGGAAAGATCTCTCATACAGTGGCCAAAATAAAATCCATTGAAAACTGGGTCATATGATTGAGAATTCCTTATCTCCAATGGGACAACAAACCATATGAAGGCAAGCATTGACATCTTAGTCAGATTAGTACAGATCAGATAAAGTCCATTTTCCACATTCTTATTGTTTATAGAAGAAATGATAGGCTGTTATTTGTTGACATAATTTGTGCAGCAGATGGTTGGAACAGAAGGGTTGGGGATTAGTGTGACATTCAATTGCAAAACAACAGACATTAATTTCCAATCCTTTCAGAGCATAAGTAATTTTACTATAGAAGTGTCTGGGTTTGGTTAAGATGTAGAAGAAGAAGTGGGGAAGTAAGTGAAAGAGTGAAATTCCTCCATTCTGCAAATATATTAAAAAGTGGAAGTGAAAAGACAGGAGAGCTATCTATTTGTGGTCCATTAACATTTGAGAAAATATATTCAAGAGTTGAGCAAGAAATTAGCAGATGAGTAATTGAATCTTGTATGAATGGGCTATAAACATAAAGATTACAGGTTGGAGATTTGAGCATGAGGATGAGTGAGACCACATTGTGGTGATACCTGTTTTCAAGTTATTTATTTCAATGGTCAGCAGATCAGGAGCACATCAAATCCAATTCATTAGCCTGTATGTTTCATATGCATTCCTCTTAAGCTACAGTTCTCACCAGGAGCAGAGTTTTTTAAAATGTATGCTCATTAAGGTCTCAGTAAAGTTCTTGATGAGACAATCATCCATGAATACATTACTTCTCACAGCCAAACCAAAATGTGACTGCTGTATTCTTATCCTGCCCGATATTGAGCTGTGCAACCAGAATTTCAAAGATTCAAAATACTTTTATTATCAAAGAATGTATAAATTATACTACCTTGAGATTTGTTTGCATACAGGTAGCCCCAAAGCAAGAAGAACTACAATTAAAGGAAAAAAAAGACTAACACCTGATATGCAAGAGAAACAAAAAAAACACAAATTGTGCGAACAACTGAAGTGAACAACAACATTCAGAACCAAACTGAGTCCTCAGATCCAAACCCTGGAGCAGCCCAGAGTAGGCCAAAGCCTCAATTATCAGTTCATCATATTAACGGGCATGGATCACAGAAGCCGGGGCTGTCTTCATAGCCTCAGTGCCATAGAGAGAGGAGTGACCATCGCAGAGAGTGAGCAAAATTGCCTCACACCTCAGATCCCGACAGCTTGTCTTTTCAGTCTATCTAGGTCGACATTTAAGTTGACCAAACAACGGAACAGTGAAAGGCTCCAGTGCCCTGGAGAGAGTAACAAACATTGCCGAGAGCAAGTGAAATTGGCTCTTGCCTCCGATCTGGGCTGGCATTTATATTGTCTAAATAGCGGATTGTACCGTGCAAACACGAGGAAATCTGCAGATGCTGGAAATTCAAACAACACACACAAAATGCTGGTGTGTGTTGATTGTACCATGCACTGGGACCCAGCTACTGCAAAGGGCTCGGAGCCTAGAACACACTGCTCTGCGATTTGCTCTGGGCCCAGATTTCACCGCTCAGCCCGATACCGCTCTTAAGCTCCTCAAAACAGCTTGGCGCACAAAGTGATCCAACCTCGCACCTGGGCCATTTGTATGGGTATCGAATCTCCTCTGCCCCGACTTCTCCTCTCAGCACCCAGAGCAATCCCACATTGCAGCCGGGCCATTTGTTTGGTTATCGAATCTCCACTGCCCCAACCTCTCCTCTCTGAGTGGCTCCCTCCATCTGCATCGATCCTGCGGCACACCATTTTGGTTCATCCCCGATCTCACCTCACCATCATTCGCTCCCTCACTGTTTGCAGCAATAACTTAACACAATGTACCTCAGAAAAGGTGTTTTTGGTGATGGTTTTAGTTGAATATCCTGCCTTTATAGCTACCAGTGAGCTGTTGCACACATTCGGTAGTGCCCTCTTAACCGGAAGAACAACATTAAAATTTTTTTTAAAGAGTTTTGTTTAAATGTAAAAAGATTTTCTATTCTAGTGTGAGTGGTTGAGAACACTATCAGAGGGACTTCTTCCACTTTGTACTAGGTATTTAGTCTTGTCAACTTTGCCATTTAGTCATCTACTTTAAATGGCATATTCAGTTTCTGATTAAAATTATATTTCTCCTGCAATAGATGTAATAAAAAGGTAAACACTTCTCAGAATGTCTTAAGTGAATAAATATTAATCCCACTACAGATTCATCTCACAGTCTGGAGTTATTTAACACAGGCAGAGATATAAAGAGAGATCAATGATTGTTTCTAGCCAGAAACACAGAGCAACAGACACAAAATGCTGGAGGAACTCAGCAGGTCAAGTAGCACCTATGGAGGCAAATGACAGTTGACGTTATAGGCTGAGACCCTTCATCAGGATCCTTGATAGCCAGAGGTCATAGTTGACATATGTTGCAGAGGATGTGGCATGCAAATGGTGGATGGATCTCCAATCAAGTTGTAGTTGTCTCAGCCAATCACAGCCCCACAATGCTGACCCTCCTGTTCTTATCATGTACAAGCACAATCTGGCTTTTTGGTTGTTCTATTTCACTGATACAAATGTTATTCCCACAGGAATGATCTTTTCTCCAGTATAAGCTCGTGGTTGGATATCTGCAGCTTTCAGTTCAGTGTCTTTGAAGTGCCATTCAAATGCATTTTGTGGAATGACTGAAACAGCCAAGCCAGTATCCAATTCCATTTTAAATAATTTCACATCTGGTGTTAGCCAAAATGTTCATCTCTTGTTAATTTTCACATTGTAAATCTCATGGTTACTCAGTCCTGTGTCACTCTCATCATTATCAGATTTTTCATCAACAGCATACAGATTAGTGCTCTTTTTGAAACTGCAACTTGATTTTTTATATTTTTCCCTTCCCTGTTCAGTTCATTTATGTTGGCTGCCCAGCATTCGTTTTGTACGTGTCCTACTTTGTTGCATTTTCTGCAAGTTTAACCTGCATTGGTCTGGTGTATGTATGCCACAGCAGTAACACAATTTGTTTAGTTAGGCAAGTTTCTTTTTAGACATTGCAATTTTGTTCATGGTCACGTTTATTCCTGACTGAACTCAATTGCATCTCTGGCTGCTGTTTCCATTGATATAGCAATTTCAACTGTTCTTTTAAATGTGAGTTGTGCTTCAGTTAGGAGCCATTTTTGAATACTGTCTTGTAAAATTCCACAAACTAAACAATCTCTTAGTTTATCCCATTAAGCCTATTACTGAACTGGCAATGCTTGGACAATTTCTTCAATTCAGCTAAATAGGCTGAAATGGCCTTTTGGTTCCATTTATGAAACCAAAGTATTTTGGTTTCAGTTCTAAATGTTCCTGTATTACGTTCACAATATCAGTAAAGCTCACTGGGCTGGTTTGGTTGTAGCAGTTAAAGTTCTGAGCAAACTATATGCTTTTCCACCTATTACACTCAGCAACACTGACACTTGCTTTTCATTGGCTATTTCATTGCTTCAAAATACTGCTCAATTTGTTCAGTATACATTATCCAGTTATCTGTTGTGCAATCAAATGCATCTATTTTTCTGATGTAGCCAGCCAGTTCTGCATTTTTAAATTTACTATTATCACCCAGTAGTCACTGTTTATGAACCTGTGACTGTACTCATTACTTGATAATTTTGTCCATTTTTTTGCCTTTTTTTAAAAACTTGAATGTTTCTCCCCACTTCTGAAGAAAATGTACTGCACTTCAACAGGTAAGTAGTTGTCTCGGGTTCATTTTAAAACATCCTTGTCATCACTGTTATGTTTTGTAACTCCAGAAACTAATTGAGGGAAAAACACTGGAGCCGGGAACTTGTCTACTTTGTTTTTCTTTTCCTTTTTTTAGTGAGATATTTACATATGATGTGGTGGCATTATGATGTATGCCATTCATGTACTTCTTACATAGAATCCATAATGAATTGTGTAAACAAACAATGCTTAGTCAAACAATATGTTTAGAATATTACTCAAATATTACTGAAGTAGTAAGTACGCTACACATCCTCTGACCTATTTTTGTAGCAATCTTTTTAATGTTGCTAGTTTGGTTCAAAATAGTCTATGGATGGAGGGGTAGGGAAGAGAGATAAATTAACAATGATAATGTCAATGAATGTCAAGGATAGGAGATTATACTCTCTTGGAGATCGTCTTTACCTAACTTTCACATTGCTTTCTCAATTTATGTCTGAATGATGTCTAGTTTTTGCTGCAAGCAGGTATGTGCTCTTTAATTCACTGAAGAGTGTCAAGTGAAGCTGAATATTATATCATCAGTGAACACCACAACTTCTAATGTCATGATGTAAGGAAGGTTATTGGTTATTGGTGAAACATCTGAAGATGGCTGAGTTTGCAACACTGCCCTGATTAACTCCTCTACTGATGTTCTGGGACCAGAATAAATTATCTCTAACAATCAAAACCCTCTTTCTTTACGTGATGTGCGGTGCCAGTCTTTGGAGCATTAGGCATGTTCTGACCATATAGAGAGAACATTTTAACTACAGCATTTTAAAAAATAATCAAGAAAATCATAGGCATACTGCATGTCATTTGAGAGACATTATTAGCAGGTGAAAGAGAAAGACACAGGGTCTGTATTGTGCTGTAGGTTTCTACGTTTCTACGTTTTTCTATGACACTACCTGAATTTTAAATTCTTATCCCCTCACTATTAATAAACATCCTACGAAAATAACAAGTAGTTATTTGAATTTAACCATGTAGCTGCCTTCTTATAACCATCAAACTGGTAATTCCTTTGGTATAGTGAGAGGGGTATTAAATCTCTGTAACTGGATAGCAATGGTTTGATTGAGTGAATGGCAAATGGTGTTTAACATGAGAAAGTGGGGTTATGAATTTCAGTAAGTGGAATCAAAAGGCAGACTATTACTTAAATGGAGAAAAGTAAGTGCAGCAAATGTTTAGGAAGGCAAATGGCTTAGTCGCCTTTATTGCAAGAGGGTTGGAGATTAGAAATAGGGATTGGCCTTATCTCAAACTATAAGGAGGTGGCTTACAGGGAAGAAGTCATCTTTCAGACACAGTGGTGTCAAGAAAACAACATCTCCCTGATGGACCATCAATAACTCACTCTGAGACGTAAAGGCGAGATATCGGCTTTTATTGACTGGAAGAAGGAACAAGCAGTGGTTGACCACCATACTACATCCTGGAGACAGAGAGGCCAGGCTCAGGCCTCAATCGCCTTTATACCGGGGTCTGTGGGAGGAGCCACAGGAGCAGTCAGCAGGGGGCGTGTCCAGACAGGTATATGTAGTTCACCACACTCCCTCAATGTCACAAAAACAAAGGAGCTGGTTGTAGATTACAAGAGGAATGAAGACAGGCTAACCCCTATTGACATCAATGGATCTGGGGTTGAGAGGGTGAACAGCTTCAAGTTCCTCGGCATACACATCACTGAGGACCTCACGTGATCTGTACACACCAGCTGTGTGGTGAAAAAGGCACAAAAGCACCTCTTTCACCTCAGACAGCTGAAGATGTTTGGTATGGGCCCCCAAATCCTAAGAAGTTTCTACACAGAGAGGAATGAACATTGTGCAGGCAGAAGGGACTTGGGTTTTAATTGCGAGGTTACCTTGGCACAACATTGTTGGCTGAAGGGCCTGTTCTTGTTCTATGTTAGAGCATAGCAACAGAATTCTTGAGAGTATGGCATCATTCAATTTGATCTGTATCTCTAACATATTTTACTTTTAAAACATTAAAATTCTCACCTAGCAGAAACCTGTCAGTATCAGTCCTAAAAATGTACTTGGCCTAGATCTGAAAGTCTTTTGGAAGAGAAAATCTTGAATCTCTATTACGCTTTGAGTAAAATAAATCTTCTAAATTTCAGTCCTAAATGCATAGTCCTGATTTTAAAACTATGTCCCATTATCCTAGTTGACCCCACTATGCCTATCCTATTTAATCCCCTTTATCAGCATGTGTTGGAAATACTGTCATGTTCAATATATATCTTTTTGATGATAGTTTTCCAACTGTATATGCTGGACTAAAGGGAAAAAAAAACAAGTAAGTCATTTTCATCTAACATGCTTCAGTAACGCTCATTTTCATTTCAGTTTATTCTGTATTCTTGTAAGTATCCATAGACATCATACAGTTGGTTTGGATACCTTTACATTGTTTATTGTGCAGGAAGTGTTCACTGAGCAACCCCCCCTCTGAGTAACACTGGGTGGGAAGGATAAGAGCAATCTAAATTGAGGCTAACCTCCCCTGGGGCTGCAGGGAAATTCTGAGCTATACTCACCATCTTTAGCCCGATCTCCGTCCGTTACATACATCTATATCTTTTCCATTCCCTGGACCCTGATGAATTCATTAGCTTTGTGGTGCTGAGCTGCTTAAAGTGGCTAGCTCCTTATTGTGGAAAGCATAAAAGTAAAAGGTGCTTATAAAAGTCACATTATATTTCTCATATTTCCTAATGACAGTGAAGGAAGCCATTTACCCCACTTAGTTTATATTGTCCCTCAGAAAATTCTTATTAGCCCCATTCTCCCACTTGTTTCCCTATGATGTATCCTCTCACTACTCTTCAAAATCTTCCTGTCACCCACCTATACTGGGGCAATTTGCATTAGTCAATTATCTACCAGCTTGTTTTTGGAATGTGGGAAGAGACTGAAGAAATCTTCAGAGCCTCCAAGAGACTGTGCACACTCCATACAGATGGTAGCTAATGTCAGGATTGAACCTGTGTTTTTGGAGCTGTGGTAGCAGCACTAAATGTACTAATCTCAAACATCTAGCGGAAAGCCATCGACATTATATTGGTTTGCTTCTCTTCTTGCCTGGGAGATCAAAACCCACCTGTTAAAATGTTCAGCTTTCATGAATATAGGAGAATACTTTGATAAACATTCATCTCACAACTGTTGAAGCAAAATCTAATGTTCAGAATTATAGTAGCACAATATTAATTGAATGAGTCGGTGTTACTGAAAATGGGTTCAGAATTGCAGCCACACTGTACAATAAATATAGCTAACAGTCAGAATCAATTTGTACTGTGAGAGAAATTCTCACAGTTTACATAGCAAGTAACACTATGCTTCCAGGAGGATATAGGTAATTTGGATAATGTAGCTGAAATATTACTATGTGCTACTGATTAAAATTTGTCTTTAATTTTCAATTAAAACAATGTTGCAGATCTTAAAGATTATAACATGAATTTATTTATTTATTGACATGCAGTGTGGAATAGGCCCTTCCGGCCATTCGAGCTGTGCTGCCCAGCTGCCCCTGATTTAACCTCAGCCTCATCATGGGACAATTTACAATGACCAATTTACTTACTAACTCATATGTTTTTGGACTGTGAGAGGAAACTAGAGCACCCCCACGCATTCCACAGGGAAGACGTCAAGACTCCTTACAGGTGAAATCAGAATTGAACTCTGAACTCTGATGCCCTGAGCTGTAATAGTGTCATGCTAACTGCTATGCTACTGTGGCAGTTAGCAAAATGCTATTAGAGCTCGGGGCTGTAATCATGAAATGTTCATTTCATGATTCCTCTATAAATTAATGATTCCTCCTCCATACTCTGACTCCCACCGTGACCACTGAGGTTCTGACACTGCTTCCCTTACCAATTAAAGTTGAATTTCCCCCATTGTACTCCCCGGTTATCCACAAACTAAATACACAAATAACCTGCTTTCTTTTACTCAGTCTGCAATGGCAAAGCAAGAACACATGAAATAGGAGCAGGGGTTGTCCAGTTGCCAATCGTGCCTGCTCTACCATTGTCAATATTATCACTGATTGTCTCCCTCTTTGTCATTTTCTATTGCTGCTACCATATCCCTTAGCATCTAGAAATCCCTGTTTTAAGTTAACTCAATGACTGGACCTCCATGGCTCACTACAGAAAAAAATTACAAAGCTTCACTGCACTCCAAGTGAAGAAAATTTTTTGCCATCTTAAATGCCTTTCCCTTATTTTCAAACTGAATCCCTTGTTTGCAGACTCCTCAATCCTCCCTGCACTTAACTTGTCAAGCCTTTTAAGTTTTGACGTGATATCCACTCATTTTTCTAAACTCCAGGGAAATCAGTCCCATTCTACTCAATCTCACCACGTATGGTAAACCCTCCGTTCTTGGAATTATGCCTAGTGAATCTTCATCACCCTTCCTCTTTATCACATATATCCTTCTTCAGATGAGAGCAAAACTGTAGGAAATGCTCAAAGGACTGTCTCACCAAGACCCTGTGCAATTGCAATATGACTTTATTATTTATACAATCAACTTGTGTAATTAAACCGTTTTTGGATAGAGTCTAACCTTCAGGTTCATTTTTCATGATTTATGAACAGACATTATGTACATGAGTGCTTTTAAGCACCAACACTATCTAATCTCTCATGATTTAACAAATATTCTGCTTTTCTATTATGTTCATATGCTTACCTACTTACTCAGCTTGCCTACAGCACCTTGAAGTGCCTTTATGTCCTCCACCATTCTCACAATTCCACCAAGTTTAGTATCATCAAAGTCAAAGTTGAGTTTATTGTCATATACACAAGTGCATGTATGCATGGCTGCAACTTAAAACTTAACATCATCTAACAGCATTCGTGAGAAAAACATAAATTATACATGAATTTATACAATTTCTACAAGATAGACCAGGTAAGAATGAAAAAAAAATACAGTCCATTGAGTGCCAAGTTGGAAATATGAAATTTAGTTCCCATAGCCAAATTGTTGATATGAATTTTGAATAGTTGGGGCCCAAGCACCAATACCTATGGTACCCTGCTAATCACAGCGCACTAATCTGGAAAGTATCAATTTATCCTCACTCTTTCCTTTCTCTCCAGGGAAGAAAAGGGTGAGATACTGTAAATAGAGTTGGACTCGTCACAAGGTACCTAACACCCAATGCCTTGTGTGCAATATAACTTTAGCAGTTCCTTGAAAAATAGAGATACATCACAGACAAAATGCTTTGTTTGGGAGGGGGCAAGATAATTCCAGCTATTTGATCACAGCTACAGTAACTATTATACAAACAATTTTCCAGCATTAATTCTTGTGGACAGAATCACTTCTATGTTCCAGTCTAATATTTGTTTCATTTGCTTTTTTCTCTTATCTAACTATGCTTGCACAATGTTTAACTTCTGTTCAGATTGATCCTCGATATTTTTCTTCCCAATTTTTTCTTATTTTAACCATTTTCTGGAAAAGAATTGAGTAGCTATATTAAAATAAATTCTTAAAATCTATCCGCAAATGTAAAACATGTAATTCATAAAATGTATTGAGAAAAACGTTTAATGCTTAGTACAATTTCAACTGAAATTTGACTGTTAACAAATGGCCTCACTGGTTTAGTAATAGCTGTTTAAAACTTGACTGCTCAGTGTACAACCTGACAGTAGAATAGCTTCCGGAGGTTATCATATCTGTTGAAGTTTGCCAATGACCTATGTTGCAAACACTTTCCATTCAGGTGAGCTGACCCAATTTAAGCTACTCATTTAAGCAGTTTGTTGGGCCTTTCATGATGCCTGTGCTCTCACTCACCAGCTCGTTCCCACCACCACCAAATACACTTTACATATTGCCCAGAGACAGCCTGAGTGGATCCAGTGCTCCCATGTTAGGTTTCTACCAAAGCGTTGATTCTCAGGAATTGTACTTCAAAAACTTCTCAACTGTCCTGGAAGGGTGGCTAAATTACGATTGATCAAATTATTTAATGGCACTTTTAACTTTCTCAAACACTAATTTTCAAGTTTAAAACTGAGAGTACCGTTGAATAAGCCATGATGCATTGGATTCATATCTTAAGTCATTCTTTTTTAGATGGTGTGTGTTTTCTTTTCTTGAACCCTTTGGTATGCATTTGCCAACCTCCCTTCTGTTGGCCTTGATGTGTGTATCTCACCAGAAAGGACAATGAGCCAACAACCCATGAACACTACTCACTACCTCTCTATTTTGCTCTCTTTCTGAGCTACACATACACATATTTTAAATATACCTGTGTATGTATATATACTGTTTACAAAAGTTTGGGCACCCCTGGTCAAAATTTCTGTTACTGTGAATAGTTAAGTGAGCAGAAGATGAACTGATCTCCAAAAGTCATAAAGTTAAAGATGAAACATTCTTTTCAACATTTTAAACAAGATTAGCATATTATTTTTGTTTTGTACAATCTTAGAGTGAAAAAAAGGTAAGGAGCACCATGCAAAAGTTTGGGCACGCCAAGAGATTTGAGCTCTCAGATAACTTTTACCAAAGTCTCAGAACTTAATTAGCTTGTTAGGTCTATGGCTTATTCACAGTCATTGTTAGGAAAGGCCAGGGTATGCAAATTTCAAAGCCTTATAAATACCCTGACTCCTCAAACCTTGTCCCAACAATCAGCAGCCATGGGCTCCTCTAAGCAGCTGCCCAGCACTCTGAAAGATTAAAATAAATGATGCCCACAAAACAGGAGAAAGCTATAAGAAGATAGCAAAGCGTGTTCAGCCATTTCCTCAGCTCGTGATGTAATTAAGAAATGACAGTTAACAGGAATGGTGGAGGTCAAGTTGAGGTCTAGAAGACCAAGAAAACTTTCTGAGAGAACTGCTCGTGGGATTGCCAGAAAGGCAAATCAACACCCCCGTTTGACTGCAAAAGACCTTCAGGAAGATTTAGCAGACTCCAGAGTGGTGGTGCACTGTTCTACTATGCAGTGACACCTGCACAAATATGACCTTCATGGAAGAGTCATCAGAAGAAAACCTTTCCTGTGTCCTCATCACAAAATTGAGTGTCAGAAGATTGCAAAGGAGTATCTAAACAAGCCTGGTGTATTTTGGAAACAAGTCCTGTGGACTGATGAAGTTAAAATAGAACTTTTTGGCTGCAATGAGCAAAGGTATGTTTGGAGAAAAAAGTGTGCAGAATTTCATGAAAAGAACACCTCTCCAACTGTTAAGCACAGGGGTGGATCGATCATGCTTTGGGCTTGTGTTGCAGCCAGTGGCATGGGGAACATTTTGCTGGAAGAGGGAAGAATGAATTCAATTAAATACAAGCAAATTCTGGAAGCAAACATCACACCGTCTGTAAAAACAGCTGAAGCTGAAAAGAGGATGCCTTCTAAAACAAGATAATGACCCTAAACACACCTCAAAATCCACAATGGACTACCTCAAGAGGTGCAAACTGAAGGTTTTGCCATGGCCTTCACAGTCCCCTGACCTAAACATCATCAAAAATCTGTGGATAGACCTCAAAAGAGCAGTGCATGCAAGATGGCCCAAGAATCTCACAGAACTAGAAGCCTTTTGCAAAGAAGAATGGGCAAAAATCCCCCAAACAAGAATTGAAAGACTCTCAGCTGGCTACAGAAAGCATTTACAAGCTGTGATACTTGCCAAAGGGGGTGTTACTAAGTACTGACCATGCAGGGTGCCCAAACTTTTACTTCAGGCCCTTTTCCTTTTTTGTTATTTTGAAGCTGTAAAAGATAGAAGTAAAAAAGTAATCTTGCTTAAAATATTAAAGAGATGAATGTGTCATCTTTAACTTTATGCCTTTTGGAAATCAGGTCATCTTTTACTCGCTTAGCTATTCACAGTAACAGAAATTTTGACCGGGGGTGCCCAAACTTTTGCATGCCATTGTATTTATGTGTGTGTGCGTGTGTGTGTTGTTTACACTGTAATGCTGCCACAAAACAACAAATTTATAGTCTCTATAAAAAATTTTCATCCCCTTCAAGTCAGTGTTTAGTAGATGCACCTTTGGCAGCAATTACAGCCTTGAGTCTGTGTGGATAGGTCTCTATCAGGGTTTGCACATCTGGACACTGCAATTTTTCCCTATTTTTCTTTACAGAAGTGCTCACACTCTGCCAGATTGCATAGGAAGTGTGAATGAACACCCCTTTACAAGTCCAACCACAAATGTTCAATTGGATTGAGGTCTGGACTCTGATTTGGCCACTCCCGGACATTAACTTTGTTGCTTTTAAGCCATTCCTATATAGCTTTGTCTTTATGCTTGGGCTCATCATCTTACCAGAAAACAACTCTTCTCCTAAGTCACAGTTCTCTTGCAGACTGCATCAGCCTTTCCTCCAGGAATTCCCTGTCTCTTGCTGCATTCATTTTACCCTCTGCCTTCAAAAGCTTTCCAGGGCCTGCTTCAGTGAAGCATCCCCACAGCATGATGCAGCCACCACCATGACCATGCTTCATGGTAGCGTTGGCATGGTTTTGATGATGTGCCGTGTTCGGATAACGCCCAGGATAACCTTTAGTCTGATGGCCAAAAAGCTCAGTTTTGGTTTCATCAGAGCATAGAATCTTTTCCAGCTGACTTCAGAGTCTCCCACATGCCTGCTTCCTCTTCCTGCCTTTCCCTCCAGACTTGTTACTGTCTGTTGCTACTGTTGGGTTAATGAGATGTGCGTCCTTTCAAGGACTGAATCTCTAACTTTTATGCTGGGTGTGTGATTGCCAGCTACGTCAAATTTGACAGGGAAAATTGGCATTCAGCACTAATTTTTCCTCATATGGTCTTGCTCAAAAATAAAACAAGCCTTTGCAGTTGCACAAGGGTCATGATCTACTGCACTAAGTTCAAATGGTATGGTGCAGCGTGCAAAACTGTTTCATACTCCATACATGGAGCAAATGAATTACCAGGCAGCCAAACGTGTGCTTTGTGTGCCAGTCAAAAGAACACAATAACAAAGGGAAATCAGAAGGTTAGCTTTTAACTCATGCCTTAATACTGAGAGAATAAACAAAGATTGTAGCTTTCAGCAGCAAAATGAAAAAGAGGTAATTAGTAACTACAAATAGAATCCATCTAGAGGGGATTTTGACAGTAAAGAAAACCCCTCTAATTATTTCCAATGAAGTTGCTTTCAACCAGCAACCACTGTAGTAACGTTGCAAACACAGCAGCCTATTTCCTCAAAGTATGCAGGATTGAATGTAGAAATTAAACCAACATCTCCCAAACACATATAAAATTATAAATCTGACATTTGGCCTCAGTGTTACAGTGAAGTATTTTACGCTAACCCTAGCGAGGCCATGAAGTAGGCGCAGGTGATTTTGACATTCAAGTGACTTGACGGTTTTGTAACATGATTTCCACATTATGTGCTCATGCACTTGAGTCTTAGATGCGGCATATAACAGCTGGGCTCACTCCTTCACTATAATTTCCATGACAACAAATACATTTGGAAATAATCAGAAGTGTTTTTTATTGTCTAAGCCCACTCTAAATGGATTCTATTTTTATTGCTAATTACTTCTTTTCTGTTATTCTGTTGAAAGCCTCTATCACTGTGGTACTCTTTCAGTTTTAGTTAGAGGTTGTGCATATAAGTAACCTTCTGCTTCCCCCATGTCATTAATTAGCAAACAGAGTATTTGACTGTCACGCAACTGTATTAAAACTGAGGAAACATTTCATCACAGCTGCCTAAATGAAATATTTCCTTTATTTTTCCATTGGAAGCAACATTTTGTTAGCTGTTCAGAGGAGTTCTAGTCACAAATCTTCAGGTCATTCACAAAACCAGCACTCTGTCAATTCATCACCCAAGGGACATCAGTGGTGCCAGACTGGCAAATTTTCCCAACTATTGGATATTACTCTTACTAATACCCAAACAGACTTCTATTTCATATTTTACACGTCACAGTAAAATGGATAAGATTCAACTGAATGGGGAAGATCCAAACAATCCAGATAAAGGTGCAAATGAAGACACAGGGAGAAAAGGTAATATGGGGCAATGGTGTTAGGGATCTCAGAGAACCGAGGAACTATGTATACTGTAAGACCACAAGAGGAAAGAGGATTTCATGGTGAAAAGAGAGGGAGCAAAAGGATCTCAGAGGGTGAGAGAAAATCTTTTGGTGGAGAGTAGGTGTCTCAGAGGAGAGAGTAGATCACATGACGAGTGGACCATGAAGCAAGGGGGAAGGAATTCTTATCCTTCGCATTCTAGACCCTAATTCTGTGTACGATTGCACACCAGTTCCCAACAGTTTGCCAGCACTCTGGACCTTGGCTCAGAAACTGGACTAATGGGTGAGGCACATACCAGATCATTAGAATTTGTGTACAATTGGATGCTGAATTATCAGAGTTTTGATGTATTACCAATCATTTTGGTAGCAGTTTACATTCCACCTCAGGCCAATGCCAAGCAGGCTCTAGATGATCTGAGCAATGGGATCAACATGCTCAAAACAGTGCAATCCGACGCCTTCGCCATCACTTTAGGGGACTTTAACCAGGCCAGTTTGTAAAAGTCACTAAGCAATTACCATCAACAAATTACTTGGAACGCCAGAGGGAACAATACACTGGACCATTGTTATACCACCTTCAAGAATGCCTATCATGTTATTCCACGCCCACACTTCAGAAATTCTGATCAACTGAATGTACTTCTACTCCCCGAGTACAGACAGAAACTGAAGATTGTAGCACTAGTCGTGAGGGCCAAGAAGGTTTGGACAAGGGAAGCACAGGAGCACCTACAGGACTGCTTTGAATCGGTGGATTGGACTATATTCAGGGATTCATCTTCAAATCTGGATGAGTATGCTGCAGTTGCTACCGACTTCATTAAAACCTGTCTGGATGAGTGAGTGCCTATGAAAACACTGTACATGTTCAAACCAAAAGGCATGAATGAACCAGGAAGTTAATTGTCTGCTAGGCATAGCTCAAATGCCATCTCTAAATTTGCTGATGATACAGCCATTATTGGTAGAACCTCAGATGGAGATGAGAAGGTGTACAGGAGTGAGATATACCAACTAGTTGAGTGGTATCACAGCAACAGCCTTGAACTCACAATCAGTAAGACAAAAGAGCTGACTGAGGACTTCAGGAAAAGTAAGACGATGGGACATGAACCAGTCCTTATAGAGGGATCAGAAATGTAGAGAGAGAGAGCAAGTTCCTGGATGTCAAGATCTCGGAGGATCTAACTTAGTCCCAACATATCAATGCAGCTATAAAGAAGGCAAGACAGCAAGACTCCTAGTTCACTAGGAGTTTGAAGAGATTTGAAATGTCAACAAATAAATTTGAAAACTTCTACAGGTATACCATGGAGAGCATTCTGACAGGCTGCATCACTATCTGGTATGGGGAGGGGGGCTACTGCACAGGACCGAAAGAATCTACAGAAAGTGGTAAAATTAGTCAGCTCCACCTTGGATACCAGCCTCTGTAGTATCCAAGACGTCTTCAAGGAGCAGTGCCTCTGAAAGGTGGCATTCATTATTAAGGACCCCCATCACCCAAAACATGCCCTCTTCTCATT
This sequence comes from Hypanus sabinus, assembly GCF_030144855.1. NCBI lineage: Eukaryota > Metazoa > Chordata > Chondrichthyes > Myliobatiformes > Dasyatidae > Hypanus > Hypanus sabinus. The sequence continues at coordinate 45,100,507 of NC_082738.1, forward strand.
GTTACCATCAGGAAGGAGGTATAGAATCCTGAAGGCACACACCCAGTGATTCAGGAACAGCCTCTTCCCTTCTGCCATCTGATTTCTGAATGGACATTGAACCCATGAACACTACCTCACTTTTTTATATTATTTCTGTTTTGAACTATTTTAACATCTAACTATTTAATATACATATTTACTGTAATTACTTTTTTCTTTTTATATTATCATGTATTACATTGTATTGCTGCTGCTAAGTTACCAAATTTTTACAATCAGTGATAATAAATCCTATTCTGAAATATCCAGACACTCTGCTTAGATGTTTGAGCTTCAGTTTCCAAAATCATATTTTTTTGCAAATTTCATGGTAAAAGGTGATTTTATGCTTTGCTGTTTGACTTGTGCATAAGACAACATTATACTTTCATGATAGTAATAGCAGAGGAAATTTAACAGATTTGTTTTACCATGGTGGAAATCAAATTGGTTAAGTTGCAGTGGTAGTTTTGTTAAATCCATCATCAAAATGGCTCTTTTTCTGCATGAAAAGTTACCACTGTACTTTGTATCTCAGAAAACTGTCACAAGTGTTCTGAAGTGGTCTGTGAAACAAAGAGTAAATTACCACCATTGAAATCACCATTTCAAAAGCAAATTCTTTGCAGTGAGTAGAAGTGCAGTTGTTGGATGAGAGACTACACTTGGCATCTTTATCTTCATTTCGATATGGTACACAGTGGGGAGATAGCCATTATAAAGCAGTGAGGGAAAGGGTTGGGATAGAGCGGGAAAGTGATAAATGGATACAGGTGATGAGGGGTGATTGGGAGATGGAGGAATGAAGAGTGGAAATCACCACAGAGACTGGGAGGTGAGAGGTGGAGGTAGCAAAGAGCCATAGATGATGGAATCTGAGAGAAAAGGAATTTAGAGCATCGCACCAAATGAGGGAGGTAGTGTGGGCAGATGGGAACAGTGGGAGGAGTGTGTGAACGATGAGCAGATGAAGTAGGTGGGGAAGGAGAAAGAACCTTGGTGATAGGATGGTGGGATGGGAATGTGGTTGGGCGTGGATGGGAGAACCTGGGTAGATCACAAGGAGATAGGAAGGGTAGGGAGAGGGGGGAGCAAGTTACCTGAAATTGGAGATTCCACTTCCCAGGTGGTATGTGAGTGTGCCTCCAATTTGTGTTGGACCTCATCATGCCAGCGAAGGAGGCAGAAGATAAAGAGATTGGTGTGGAGGGGGATAAAATAGCACACACTGAGCATCCGCTTTGCTGAGCACCTGCGTTCCATCTGCCATGGCCACCTGGAGCTAGCTGTATAAATTCCCCTCCCTAATTCCACACACCCTGCCCTTTCTTGGCTTTCTTCACTGCAAGGCTGAAGCCAAATTCAAAGTAAAGGAACAGCAACGCATAATCCACTTATGACAAGTGCACCACACATCATGTTAGCTTGAGTGCCTCATAGTCAGTTGGTATATCAGTCTGAAACAGTGTTGAAGCTCGTCATGTTATGTAGATTGGGTATTACGAGAGTTGTGGGGCCTTCAAGATGAAACCTGGGTTCAGCTGGGTGAATCTTATCCAGTGCATGCTTTGCTAGGCCGTCATGAGCAGCCTAATCAGTGATCTGTAAAGGGATTGACAGTGACCATTCTCAAAAAGAGAATTATGAGGCTATCAGGCAGGAACTTGGAAGCTTAAATTGTGAATAGATGTCCTCAGGGAAAGGTACAGAAGAAATGTGGCAAATGTTCAGGGGATATTTGCGTGGTGTTCTGCATAAGTACGTTCCAATGAGACAGGGAAGTTATGGAAGGGTACAGGAACCATGGTGTACAAAGCCTGTAGTAAACCTAGTCAAGAAGAAAAGGTTCAGAGAGCTAGGTAATGTTAGAGATCTAGAAGATTATAAGGCTAACAGGAAGGAGCTTAAGAAGGAAATTAGGAGAGCCAGAAGGGGCCATGAGAAGGCCTTGTTGGGCAGGATTAAGGAAAACCCCAAGGCATTCTACAAATACGTGAAGAGCAAGAGGATAAGACGTGAAAGAATAGGACCTATCAAGTGTAACAGTGGGAAAGTGTGCATGGAACCGGAGGAAATAGCAGAAGTACTTAATGAATACTTTACTTCAGTATTCACTATGGAAAAAGATCTTGGTGATTGTAGTGATTTCTTGCAGCAGACTGAAAAGCTTGAGCATGTAGACATTAAGAAAGAGGATGTGCTGGAGCTTTTGGGAAGCATCAAGTTGGATAAGTCACCGGGACCGGATGGGATGTACCCCAGGCTACTGTGGGAGGTGAGGGAAGAGATTGCTGAGCCTCCGGCGATGATCTTTGCATCATCAATAGGGATGGGAGAGGTTCAGGAGGATTGGAGGGTTGCGGATGTTGTTCCCTTATTCAAGAAAGGGAGCAGAGATAGCCCAGGAAATTATAGACCATTGAGTCTTACTTCAGTGGTTGGTAAGCTGATGGAAAAGATCCTGAGAGGCAGGATTTATGAACATTTGGAGGGGTATAATATGATTAGGAATAGTCAGCATGGCTTTGTCAAGGGCAGGTCATGCCTTACGAACCTGATTGGCTTTTTTGAGGATGTGACTAAACACATTGATGAAGTAAGAGCAGTAGATTTGGCGTATATAGATTTCAGCAAGGCATTTGATATGGTGCCCCATGCAAGGCTTATTGAGAAAGTAAGGAGGCATGGGGTCCAAGGGGACATTGCTTTGTGGATCCAGAACTGGCTTGCCCACAGAAGGCAAAGAGTGGTTGTAGATGGGTCATATTCTGCATGGAGGTCAGTCCCCAGTGGTGTGCCTCAGGGATCTGTTCTGGGACCCCTGCTCTTTGTGATTTTTATAAATGACCTGGATGAGGAAGTGGAGGGATGGGTTAGTAAATTTGCTGATGACACAAAGATTGGGGGTGTTGTGGATAGTGTGGAGGGCTGTCAGAGGTTACAGCGGGACATTGATAGGATGCAAAACTGGGCTGAGAAGTGGCAGATAGAGTTCAACCCAGATAAGTGTGAGGTGGTTCATTTTGGTAGGTCAAATATCATGGCAGGATATAGTATTAATCGCAAGACTCTTGGCAGTGTGGAGGATCAGAGGGATCTTGGGGTCCGAGTCCATAGGATGCTCAAAGCAGTTGCGCAGGTTGACTCTGTGGTTAAAAAGGCATACGGTGCGTTGGCCTTCATCAATTGTGGGATTGAATTGAAGATCTGAGAGGCAATGTTGCAACTATCTTGGACCCTGGTCAGACCCCACTTGGAATACTGTGCTTAGTTCTGGTTGCCTCACTACAGGAAGGATGTGGAAACCACAGAATGGGTGCAGAGGAGATTTACAAGGATGTTGCCTGGATTGGGGAGCCTGCCTTATAAAAACAGTTTGAGTGAACTCGACCTTTTCTCCTTGGAGCAAAGAAGGATGAGAGGTGACCTGATAGAGGTGTAAAAGATGATGAGAGGCTTTGATCATGTGGATAGTCAGAGGCTTTTCCCCAGTGCTGAAATGGTTGTCACAAGAGGACACAGGTTTCAGGTGCTGGGGAGTAGGTACAGAGGAGATATCAGGGGTAGGGTTTTTATTCAGAGAGTGGTGAGTGAGTAGAATGGGCTGCTGGCAACAGTGGTGGAGGCGGATACGATAGGGTCTTTTAAGAGACTTTTGGATAGGTATATGGAGCTTAGAAAAATAGAGGGCTATGTGTAAGCCTAGTAATTTCTAAGGTAGGGACATATTTGGCACAGCTTTGTGGGCCGAAGGGCCTGTATTGTGCTGTAGGTTTTTTATGTTTCTATGAATATTCAGATTTTATACTTAACAATCAGGCAGATGCAGAGGTCACTTTGTTTTTATAGCCCATTCAAGACTCAAGCAACTGAGGGAGGAACAGGCTACTTTTGTGCTTTACTTGTCAGTGAGCCGCAGAGAGGAGCCCCTTTCCCAGGGCAGCTTAAGTAAGCACTTGATAAAGGCTTAAACTTGCAGACTTTATGCATAGGCTATGGTTTGTAGAGTCATTGTCCTGTAAACTTTGCACTTGCTTGGGATTAAAGTCAATTTTCTCTATGGTAAGCTCTTGACCTGATGAAGATTCAAGAACTCTCTCTCTCACTGCAGCCTCTTAGGAAGTAAGTGAAGCCACAATGAAATATTATTCTTGCTGATTTGTGCAATATTTCTACGTATTTTCACTTCAGTTTTAAAATGACGGTATAATTCTCTCTCTGAAAGGCACATCGAAACTGCATCAAGAAATAAATACAATAAAGATGTTTTCCTTGAGGGAATTTTGTCATCATAAAATTTCATTGGCGGTAAAACTAGATTGCTTTGTACTCACTGTGATCAGCATCTGAGCACCACAGATCAAATATGGGCCCAGTTTAGTAAGGCAAATCCCCTCACTGTACTGCTCCAACAAATCTTTACAGATATCAGCTTTAAAAGAGTACTTGAATCTGCGGTTAGTGTGACATTTCTATTTCCCACAACAGCATATCATCATGACCTCAATTTAGTGACTGTCAATTTAGTGTGAAATGATATGCAGTTTTATAATATGAACTTCCACCCACCCGCTGATTTCAGTTTTCCCAAACTCATTTGGCTTGGGATCATTACAGCCCATGGGGAAGAGAGGAGATTTTCAGGGCATTAATTTGGTTAGGATATGAATACAGGCCCCGAGGTGACAAGACAATGTTTTAATGTGCAGCCCCAGCCTCCAGAGAGAGATTTGTTCTGGTCTTCAATCATGGACAGAGTCATTGCCTGTTGTACCAGTGATCATAAATTGTTGCAATCCCTACAACAGCTCTGAAGGTTTATCCACACACAAGAACTGCCTCACATTGCTGGCTTTTGGAGTGCATAGAATCCCTGGTTATGTAAGGGTTCTGTTCCTGAGAATTGCCTGCAAGACGATTTCCCCATTAGTCAGAAATGCCTGTTGTCCATAGTAACCAATATTGTATGCTCTACAAACATTTATTCTAATTCTTTCACTCCATTGAATAATCACACTAACACTACTGATAATTAAATTAATGCAATATATGTAGCATCTAGTCCATAATGAATACCATGAAAAGCATTTTAGTACTATTATTACTAGCTTGGAGACTGCTTTAAAAATGTAAGGGAGAATTTACGTAAAGTTCTATTTCTGAACCAGGCCATTTATAACCGAGGGAGCATCTGTCTAATCCTTCCTTAAAAGAGAAAATTATGAAGAGCATTTAAATGGAATTAGAATAAAGGGAAGAAGAAGATAAACATACACATAAAACGGATGGGTAAAAAAATCCTTTCATGTCATAACTGTAAATATCTGTGTCATCAGTCTAGGGCATATTTGATCATGTCTGTATGTAGTCTAAGAACCTTAAGTGAACCATCCATGCCTTTTAAACTCTCTGTGATATCCACTTGTTACTCTACACATTCTGCAAATTACCTCAGCATGGACCTGGAATCGCAGTAGCAAATACGTAACGCTGGATATGAGGCAGAATGGAAAAGTATTGAAGCTGTCTGAAAAAACGAAGACATTGCACTACATGGTAGCAAGGTGGTAGGGTGAGTCTGTGAACTCACAATCAGCCACAATGACTTCAAGATGCAGAGAAGTGGTAGGACTTGAGTTGACAGTCATTCACAGAAGTAAGAAAGTGTAGTGCACTGAGGCATGTATTTGTCCTAAGAGGCCACATGAGTGGCAGTGGTGCTCTGTACATAGAATGTGATAACACTACAAACATATAGACCATACATTCTGAATGTACTGTATAGACTGGGTAACCAGATGAATGTACAGAAAGCAATGCCCTATTTTGTATTTCTTTATATATTGCTCATGAATAAAGATCATTTTTGAAATTAAAATACCTGTAAGCTAAAATGGGAATAATGCAAAATGGGACCTCAACCCAATCCAGCGAGATTGGGAATCTTGGTAATTATGATAAAGCCTTCCTGTTAATGGAAGGCTTTCTGTTCTCTTTTGGGAGCCACAGCCAGCCTCTCATCAGGTTTCCACCCCAATCTAACAGTCAGACTGAGAGGCTGAATCAGGAGCTGGAGACAACCCTGAGCTGCCTTGTCTCTTCCAACCCCACGTCCTGGACTCCCAACTGGTTTGAGCAGAGACTGCCCACAACAACCTCCAGTCACCCTCCACTGGCATGTCCCCCTTCGAATGCCAGAAGGAATACCAGTCATCACTCTTTCCTGACCAAGAGATTGACGTTGGAGTTCCTGCTGCTGAACAGTTGGTCCAATGCTACAAGCGCACCCCCACTCCTCCTCCCGCTTGGTGCATGGGTCCCCAGTCCGTTATGTGCAGTGCCTCCTGGCATCTCTCTCGTTGTGGGGCAGGGTCTGGCTTCTAGTGGATTGAGAGGGCTAAGGAACATTTTTGGGTTTCAGTCCATAACATTCTGGACAAGTCTCTCAACTGGGACTTTGAGTCTGGGCACTCTTGCAAGAGGGCAGCTAAACAGGGTCAGCAATCACACTTGTGAGTATGCATGTTCCAGCCAATTATTGTTTCATTGTGGTTGTATTTAACTCCCTTTCTCTTGTTTCAGTCTTGCTGAATCTCGCCCAAGACATAGTGACGGCAATGCTCCCTGCTTCCTTAGCCTACATTCCGGTAAAGATTACAGTTTAGATTGACACTGAAAAGGAACAGTATTAGCTTAGTATTAAATTACTTTGTCTGAACCACAGTAACGATGTTGGATTTTAGTCTGAAAGTTTTAGTTAGCGCCCTGTTGGCCTAGCATTTATTATTTTTCCTTTGATTCTGTACAATTCTTATTAAACCTCAGTGAACTGCTCATACTGAAGCTGTGTCAATCCCTCTGCAATTGGGCCATCTCCAAACACTGTGTCACTTTTAAATCTTATTATAGACAAGGTCCCTGAAAAGCCCACTGCATTGCTGTGCTGCAACACTAACAAAGAATAAAATGAATGAGCTCAGATATGATACAAGACATTGACAATCACACTTATTTTGTTCCTGTTAGGCAGAGCATTTACATCGGTCACCAACCACAAACCATAGTTAGCTAAGTTTGAAACCAAGATTGTGAAAGCACCCTCAAAAATGCAGCAATGAGCCAACGTCCTGAACAAATATGAGTATTATATTCAATTTCAGATATTGAGGCCATATTACAATGATCAAGACTACAATGCAAAGATTCTGATATAAACATAGAGAACACAATATACACCTTACATGGAGTACAGAATGGAGACACAAGAGACCGCTGATACTGAAAGTTGGAGCAAAGCACAATCTCCTGGAGAAACTCAGCAGGTTGAGCAGCGTCTGTGGAGAGGATGGGGGTAAGGAAATGTCTATGTTTTTGGTCAAAGCACTGCATTAGAATGTAATGCGGGATTTCAATCTGAAATGTCTACAAATCCTTCAACCCTCCCACAGATCCTGTTTGACTTGCTAAGTTCCTCTAGCTTGAAATAGATAACAGTAATGAACATGGGGAAATTGATGTGAAAGAATCTAGTATTAAACCAAGTTTATGTATATGCTCTGAGTAGCTAGACCTATTTGGACTCATGTTTGGATAAAAATATAAAGTGTCTTCATTACAGACACAAACTGGGCTGCATCAAATGAGGTTCCAGAGCAGTTGCACTCAAAGCATGATGATGATGATGATGCAGGATTATAAAGAAACATCACTTAGGTTATTGGCTATTCGTATAAGTGCAGTCTTTCTGGTTGACAAAATAGGAATCTCGAAGACCTAGCCCACAAATGGACAGTCTGACAGGATTATACCAACCAGAACATCATCATGGACTGGCATACAAGGCCAGTCTTGTTTGCCCACATAGACCACTACGGGAAAGGGATGGGTAAAATTTTGGTGTAATCTTGATTAAATCTTGAGTAAAACAGTTTTAATCAAGAGTTAGATTTTCCATTGCTAAACTTGCCTTGACTAAGTATTAGTCATCAACAACAATGTATTATTAAAACAGGATTGCCTAACAGATCGAATTCCTCTAATCCAGTTGTTAGGACAACCATTGTTCTTGAAGTAAACAGTACCAATATACTCCTGTGACATCTTGGACGAAGCCTCAATGTCTCGTTAACTTCTTTCCTCTTTAAAAACCTATCATCTATAATTCCATTATCAGCATTCTTCCTATCTTCACTTACTCTGCCCAAGCAATTGCGAGAAGAAGATAGGAAAGGGTTTAAGCTTAACATAACTCAAAGGGAGAGTAATGGTTTCTCTTCCATGTTAACTGCTAAGGCTAACAAAATGGTTTCTCTGTAGTTTTATAATGAAATGGCTTCTCTGTAATGTTAATCAATGATGTAATGGTTCTTTGTAGCTGTAAATGTTTGGGTTATAACTACAGATAATGGAGAACTAACCAATAAATGATTGTTGTGGTGTCTTGTATAGGGGGAACCAAGAAAGAGTTCGCGGTCTTTTTGGGGAGGCGAGTGAAGAGGACGGACGTGTGTGGGAGCAGTCGGGGTCCCAGGACAGTGGGTACCGGAATTCAGCGGTTCGGAGGTTGTCGGAGGCTTGAAGATTGTTGTAGACGGATCCGGAGGCGTGAGCTCCAACGTATTCATTTTCTTGTGCACAAAACTGATAAACTTACTGAATTGGCATCTTTATTTTATTTGTTTCTACTAACCCATCACCAAGAAATAATTATAAAGTGTAATCATTTAATTGCATATGGTGCACTGTCTGATATTTTATGTTGTGAGCTTGTACCGGGGTGCATCACACTGTATCCACATCAACGTGATTACACTGTTGGCGGGGTCAACGCCTGTTTCCCCTAGACGAACATGAGTCAATTGGTCTCGTCCAGGATTTGAATTTTGTTTGATACTGTGTAATTCGCCTGGCTTAAGTTAGTGGAGATGGACCCAGATAAGATTGAATGCTGGTGTGAGATCGAGGAAGTACCGGTTAATCGTGCCTGCGTATTAGGTGGGGTGGATATGCGTACCTCGGAGGAAGTGTTAATTCGATGTTTGAGTATGGTTAAAGCTATCGGTAAGGTCGAAATCGTAGCCAGAAACTTTGGTAAAATGGCGGACTCAGGCTTTGTGTTAGTGCAGACTCGTGCTGACGTCACGGCGGTGGGACTGCCAACGTGTATCGCTGATGCACCATCAATAACTCTGTCTGAGACGTGGTCAAGATATCGGCTTTTATTGACTGGAAGAAAGAACAAGCAGTAGTTGACCACTATGCTACATCCTGGAGAATGAGGGCCGGGCTCAGGCCTTGATCACCTTTATACCGGGGTCCGTGGGAGGAGCCACATGAGCAGTCAGCAGGGGGTGTGTCCAGACAGGTATATGTAGTTCACCACAATCGCTGACCTCAGTGAGGCAGGGCCATGGGGCATACACATTGTCACAGAGGAAGGGCCTGATGGGTCTGATGGGTCATCAGAGGAGTTGGCAACCGTTGGGGGTGGAGATTTTAGAGATCAGGTCCTATTGTTCCTGAGGGATGAAGGAAGGGAGTGGTCAGATGTGGAAAATTTAATTAGTCCCCATACCCCACAGAAGGGTGAGGGCTCTGAGTTGGCATCAGGCATTAGCTCCCTGGTGAACAAGGCAGCGGGTCCTCGTCAGAGGTTGAGAATTTTCTCAGGGAGGACTCCCACCCCCGAAGGTGAAGATGATTATGAGACATGGGTGGAGCAAGTCTCTCAGCTCCCAGGTGAGTGGCAGTGTTCTGAGGACGAAAAGCGACAGAGATTGGTTGAAAGTTTGAGGGAGGTGGCAGCTGAGATAGTAAGAGGCGTGAACGTTAACCAGCTCTCTGCTTCTCTGACTGAGTATTGGAGGCTTTTGGTCTGATGTGGAGCATGGTGGAGCTCTTAGGGGGGCTTCGGAACATGCGTCAGGAGAAAGGGGAAAAGCTTTCTGAGGATCTTTTCTGGATATGTCGATGGTTAAATTGTTTGAGACACCGGGGGGTCATTTCGGGGACTGAGGTGGATCGGATAAGGTTAGACCAGGTAGCCAGGGGCACACAGAGGCATGAAATGATTGCTATGAGTCTCTGGCAGTCCCGTAGAATGCTTACCCCCCATTCCTTTGTCCAGTTGCTCAGAGAGGTGAGGGAGGAGGAGGACGCATTGGAGTCAGTACTGTGCAGTCCTCAGTAGTAGCCCCTTGTGGTGAAGTGACTGGGGCCAGCTCCAATCGGGAGATAGTAAAGGGGGTCGGGGCAGAGTGGAGAACAGAGAAGTTGGGGGGTCACGGTAGGTGGGGTCCCTCTGAGGGAGGGGGATAGCACAAAGCGCCCCTACCTGAAGGGACTGACTGAACAATGGCCCGTGGGAGGCATGGGGTCCTGCAAGATGAGGCGTGTGTTATAACTGTGGGGAAGAGGGGCACTTCAAGTGGGAATGTGAAAGGCAGGGAGCCCCCCCGGAGAGCGAGTCCATGGGTATCCCAGCAGCAAAAGAGGTCGGAAAACTTAGAGGAGACCCAGCCTGGAGTCTCTGGGAAAACGCGTTCCCAGCAATGTGCCATGGGACCCCTGAGAGGAAAAGACCCTGTCCCAGAAGGATTGGTGGGGCCCTGATCCAGCGTGTCGATACGGATAGAGGGAATAGATGCAAAAACCATACTTGACACTGGGTCGCAGGTCATGTTACTGTACCATTCATTCTACGATCAGTATTTGCAGCATTTACCCTTGACACCCTGCAGTGCACTGGAAATTTGGGGTATTTTGGGGTACTGGTGGTTACCCGTATGATGGGTATTTGTCCGTGAGGCTGGAGTTCCTCGAGGCCGAGGTGGGAGTGTCTGGGGCTCATGAGGCCTTGGTGCTGGTTTGCCCGGACCCAGTTGTGACTGGAGGTGTGTCAATTCTGGTGGGGACCAACACCCCTGTGGTGCGGAGACTCCTGGGGGCCTGCAAGGAGAAAGCGGGTGAGGACTTTTTGGGAACCCTGTCGGTGCACCCAGTGTTTCGAGCTGCTTTTGAGGAAGAGTGTGGCCGCACTAGGCTGGACACGGAATTTAAAAGAGGAACTGTGTGGTGTGCCCAGTCAAAGCCCCGGGTGGTACGACCCAGTGAAGTATCACGGGTGATGGGGACCCCCAGTTTCCCCGGAGTGCCTGAGGGTGAAGCCCTTTTAGTGGACACCCCAGAAGATCTTGAGGGGGAATCGAGATTTCCAGCTGGTGAGACCTGAGCTGCAGAAGCTCTCGGTGGTGCAGGCACGCCGGGTGGTGGTGAACGTCAGGAACACCACACAACGGGAGGTCACCTTTAAGCGAGGGATGCCCCTGGCCTTTTTGTTCCCGGTGCCGGTGTTGCACGGTGAGGCTCGCGGGGGGAGGGCCATTGGAAAACAGGGATAAGTTGACCGTTGAGGCTTTTAACTTTGGGGCCTCATCTGTGCCATCGGGTTGGAAACGGAGGCTGGTGGAGAAGATGTTGATGCTGAAAGATGTTTTTCCCTTTTGCGAGTTTGATGTGGGTTGTTCCAAGAGAACTCGTTACACCATCTGGGTGACTGAGGACACCCCGAATAGAGAAAGGTCACGGCGACTGGCCCCTGCAGATGTGGAAGACGTGCGGCAGCATTTGTGTAAGTTGTAGGAAGCTGGGATCATTTCAGAGTCCCGCAACCCTTATGCGTCCCCGATAGTCGTGCCCAGGAAGAAAAATGGGAAGATTCGTATGTGTATGGACTATAGAACTGTGAATAGGCGCACCATCCCTGACCAGTATACAGTCCCCAGGGTCGAAGACACGCTGGCCTGTCTGAGTGAGGTGAAGTGGTTCAGCGTGTTGGACTTGAGGAGTGGATATTACCAGATCCCGATGAGTGAGGCTGATAAAGAGAAGATGGCGTTTATATGCCCTCTGGGATTTTTCCCAGTTCAAAAGGATGCCCCAGGGCATATCGGGAGTCCTTGCCAACTTTCAAAGGGTCATGGAGAAGACGGTGGGGGATATGAACTTGCTTGAAGTGCTGGTATATTTGGACGACCTCACAGTGTTTGGATCCACCCTGGAAGAACACGAAGCGAGGCGAATGAAGGTGCTCAACCGGCTGAAGGATGAAGGGTTAAAAGTTTCCCTGGACAAGTGCCAGTTTTGCCAGATGTCTGTTAGCTATGTTGCACACATACTCTCGCGGTTTGGAGTAGCTGCAGATCTGGCTAAGATAGGGGCAGTGACCACCTGGCTGAGGCCCCAGACTGTGAGTGCTCTGCGCTCGTTTTCGGGGTTCTGTGGATATTACCGAAGATTCGTGAAGGGCTACACCAAGATGAGTCATCCCTTAAACCAGCTTCTGCACGGCTACCCTTCTTTGGAACAGAAAGGGAAAGGGAGGAGAGGACAGGAGGTTGGAGAATGTTTGAACCTGTCAGAGCCCTTCAGGCAGAGTTGGGATAACCAATGTGAAGCAGCTTTTAAGTCACTGAAGGAGATGCTGACCCAGGCGCCGGTGCTGGCTTTTGCGGACCCCGATTGCCCTATGTGCTACACATCGATGCCAGTCGGGAGGGGTTAGGGGCTGTCCTGTATCAGGATCAGGGCACTGGGTTGAGGCATGTGGCATTTGTCAGCCGGAGTTTGTCGCCCTCTGAGAGAAACTATCCCACCCACAAGTTGGAGCTTCTGGTGTTGAAATGGGCGGTGGTGGATAAGCTGAATGACTATCTCTACGGAGCCAAGTTTGAGGTGAGGATGGACAACAACTTGCTCACCTACATCCTGACCTCGGTGAAATTGGATGCCACAGGCCACCGGTGGTTGGCAGCCTTGTCTGTATATGATTTCAGCCTGAAGTACCAGCTGGGGAGCTGGAATGTCGATGTGGATGCTCTGTCCCGACGGAAGCATGAGGAACTGGAGAGGGACGAGGAGTGGGAGAGCGTTCCTACATCCGGGGTGAAGGCCATGTGTCAGTTTGCTATCACTGTGCATACCAAGGAAAAGGAGAGGCCAGGTTGTGCAGTGGACCCACTGGGGGCATCCGATGATGCCCTACCCCTAGTTTACTGTGACCTGACTGCTCTGAAGACCCCGCAGCTGCCAGCCTTGAGTCCTGGGGAATTGGCAGCTGTTCAGCGAGATGACCCTGGCGTTGGCACTATTTGGTACGCAGTTGAAAAGGGGGATGTGGCGTGGGCGGAGAAGAGAAAACACGGCTCAGTGTCTCTGTTACCAAGAGAATGGCCTCGGTTGAGGTTGAAGAACCAAATTTTATACCGGGTAATGTCACCCCCGGACCAACCTCGGTGTTGGCAGCTGGTCCTGCTTGAGAAGTATCGAAGGGTTGTGTTGAAGTCACTGCGTGCCGACTCTGGACATTTGGGGTGCAACGACCTATGGATTGCTCAAGGACCGGATTTACTAGCCCCGAATGAGGTCAGAGGTCGAAGAATACTGCAAGTCCTGCACTCGTTGCATACGCCGGAAGACGCTGCCTGTGCAGGCTACTCCGTTGTTGCCCTGGCAGAGTGTGGGGCCTTTGGACCTGGTGTGTATGGATTTCCTGGCCATAGAACCCGATACCAGCAACACGGTGAGTGTCTTAGTCATCACGGACCACTACACCAGATATGCTCAGGCCCTTCCTGAGGGTGACTATGGTGGCAAAGGTGCTATGTTGGAAGTTTTTCATTCATTATGGCCTTCCCAGGCAGATGCACGGTGACCAAGGACGGGACTTTGAGAGTAGGCTCATCAAAGAGCTACTTTGCTGGGAGCTGAGAAATCAAGAACCACACCCTATTACCCGCAGAGCGATCTCCAGCCTGAGAGGTTTAATTGGACCCTGCTGGATATGCTTGGGATCCTGGAGGTTAGCAAGAAGAGCTGGTGGAGTCAAGATATTGGGCACCTGCTTCACTGTTACTACTGCACACGGAATGAAGCAACTGGATACTCGCCATATTATCTGATGTTTGGGACTGACGAGGGTGGAGTGCCGCTGAAGTGTTATTTGAAGTATGTGTCTGATATGAGGAGAGAGCTGAAAAGGGCTTACGGATTGGCTGGGGCAGCGCCGCCAAGCAGGATCAAGGAAATGAGAGGAGGTACAACCAGAAAGTGAAGTTCTCCCAACTCCTGCTGGGAGACAGAGTCCTCATAAGGAATATGGGATTACCTGGGAGGCACAAGTTAGCTGACTGTTGGGCAGATGTGGTGGAGAGTCAGATGTCAAACTTGCTGGTTTTTCGCGTGCGGCCCAAGGACGGGAAGGGACCTGTCAAGATTCTCCATCGGAACCACCTGTTGCCCCGGGACAAGCGGTGCAGGTAGATCAGGAGCTTGACTTGGCGGCTGCCCCTAGTACCAGGACTCTGTGTACACATGGGGTGGGGAAAGAGCCCACACCAGAAGAGACATGGACGAGCCCAGACCCTGTGAGAGATATTGATTCAGATGATTGGTACATGCTGCCATTCTCTGATGCCCCCGTGATGGAGGAAGAGACTTCTGGCCCTTCCCCCACTGGGTTAGGTGAGGTAAGGGGGGCTATTGATGGGTAGTTGGTGGTACCACAGGGCGCTGAAGGAGGGGATGTGGGGCCTGAACAAGAGACGGAGGATTCCAGGGTGCAGAGGGGTTTGAGTGACTGTTCACGGGAGGGTTCACCCCGTAGCTCCACAGGGTCCCCCATAGTGTCTGAGGTGGAAGAGTTAGAAGAGGGGTTATGCACGTCTCATAGAATTAGGAACTCCCCAGATAGGTTGGCCTATGTAGCACCATGGTCCTGAAAAACGTTGTCTCGTTTTTACTGTGTACTGTATCAGCAGTTATGGTCAAAATGACAATAAAAAGTGACTTGACTACGTAGCACCTGGGGAACAGGGTGTGTTCTCCACTGTTTTGGGAAGCTATGTCAATGCTTTCTGCACTTGGATTGGGCTCTGTGCTTTGCAGGAAGGGTTGACAAATTACTTCAAACGTCACGAGGGCATGACTAAATTCGGTGAGGGGAGAATGTAGTGGTTTCTCTTCCATGTTAACTGCTAAGGTTAACAAAGTGGCTTCTCTGTAATGTTATAATGAAATGGCTTCTCTGTAATGTTAATCAATGATGTAATGGTTCTTTGTAGCTGTAAATGTTTGGGTTATAACTACAGATAATGGAGAACTAACCAATAAATGATTGTTGTGGTGTCTTGTATGGGGGGAACCAAGAAAGAGTTCGCGGTCTTTTTGGGGAGGCGAGTGAAGAGGACGGACGTGTGTGGGAGCAGTCGGGGTCCCAGGACAGTGGGGACTGGAATTCGGTGGTTCGGAGGTTGTCGGAGGCTCGGAGGTCGTTGTAGACGGATCCGGAGGCGTGAGCTCCAACGTATTCATTTTCTTGTGCACAAAACTGATAAACTTACTGAATTGGCATCTTTATTTTATTTGTTTCTACTAACCCATCACCAAGAAATAATTATAAAGTGTAATCATTTAATTGCATATGGTGCACTGTCTGATATTTTATGTTGTGAGCTTGTACCGGGGTGCATCACACTGTATCCACATCAACGTGATTACACTGTTGGCGGGGTCAACGCCTGTTTCCCCTAGACGAACGTGAGTCAATTGGGCATACACATTACAGGAGTAAGAGAGAAGTACACAAAAGGATACTACAACAACAGCTTCTGTTGAGCTCCCAGATCAACACAAATAGCATTGGTACAGTTATGAAGTCAATTTGAAACTCAGTTAATTGGTTTAATTTGTCAATTCATTTGAATTCCTCTCAATCTTCTCTTTTAAAGGGGCAAGCATTTAGTACATGTAAATGGGCATGATGACACTGTGTAATATATGACCGTTAAAAATCAGAAACAGGTGTAATATCACTGGCAGATGTTGTGAAATTTCTTGTTTTGCAGCGGCAGTACATTGTAATACATAATAGGAAGAAAACTATAAATTACATTAAGAAATATGTATTAAAAATTAAATAAAATAAGAAGTGTAAAAGATCTAAAAATAGTGAGGTAGTGTATATGGGTTCATTGTCCATTCAGAAATCTGCTGGAGGAAAGGAAGAAACTGTTCCTGAAGTATTTAGTGTGTGTCTTCAGGCTCCTGTTCCTTTATGGTAGCAATAATAAGAGGGCATGACCTGGATGACGTGGGCCCTTAATGCGGCCTTTCTGAGTCATCGCCTTTTGAAAGTGATGCACCATCAATAACTCTCCGAGACGTGAGGCGAGATATTGGCTTTTACTGACTGGAAGAAAGAACAAGCAGTAATTGACCACCACACTACATCCTGGAGACTGAGAGCCAGGCTCAGGCCTCAGTCGTTTTTATACCGGGGTCTGTGGGAGGAGCCACAGTCAGTGGGAGGGGCCACAGGAGCAGTCAGTGGGGGGGGCGTGTCCAGACAGGTATATGTAGTTCACCACATTTACCCCCCCCCCCCTTGTTTTAAAAGAGAGTCCCCATGGAGCGAAGTTTCTTACAAGTATATTTACAGGTCAAGTCTATCAGGTGGTCGAATCTATCACTGCGATCTATGTAGCACCGGCTGTGATTGCACAGATGTCGGTGGTGCTTGCACCGGAGACGGAGGTTGTGCTGGCTCCGGCCTGACTTGAGGTGTCAGCCCACTAGGCGTCAGTAACCCCTCATGCGTGTGCGAGGCGCCTGGTATATGTGCGTGCGAGACGCCCGGTATAGGAGTGTTGTGAGGAGTCTGTGTAGGGCCTGGTGTGCACGGTGTCACCTCGGGTACAGGGTTCATAGTTACCGGAGAGTGTTCAGGGTAGTGGTCTGCTGCACCTGCGGGCGCCAGGTCGTGGATGGAGACCGTGTCCTCCCGCCCATCAGGTAAGACCACGTAGGGGTTCGCATGTCGAAGGTGAACCCTCTCGACCAGCAGGGAGTATTTATTGCTCCTCACATGTTTCCGGAGCAGCACTGGCCCTGGGGATGTCAGCCAAGCTGGTAGGGTGGTCCCAGTGGCAGACTTCCTGGGAAAAGAGAATAGGCACTCGTGAGGGGTGGCATTGGTGGACGTACACAACAGAGAGCGGATAGAGTGGAGTGCCTCAGGGAGGACCTCCTGCCATCGAAAGACCGGCAACCCTTTTGACTTAAGGGCTAAAAGTGTGGCCTTCCACACTGTGGCATTCTCCCTCTCCAGCTGTCCATTTCCCCGGGGATTATAGCTCGTGATCCTACTAGTAGCAATACCCCTAGCCAGCAGGTACTGGCGCAGCTCGTCACTCATAAAGGAGGAGCCTCTATCACTGTGGATATAGCAGGGATATCCGAACAGAGTGAAGAGCTGGTGCAGGGCTTTTATGACGGACATGGCAGTGGTGTCGGGGCAGGGGATGGCAAAGGGGAACCGCGAGTACTCGTTGATAATGTTGAGAAAGTAGACATTGCAGTCGGTGGAGGGAGGGGGGCCCTTAAAGTCAACACTCAGTCGCTCAAAGGGGCGGGTGGCCTTTTCAGTATGGTAGAAGTGCGGTTTGCACTCAGCGTAGATTTGGCAGTCCCTGGTCATCGTCCTGATGTCCTCAAGGGAGTACGGCAGGTTCCGGGCTTTCATGAAATGGTAAAATCGGGTGACCCCCGGGTGGCAAAGATCTGCATGGAGGGCGTATAGCCGGTCAAGCTGTGCACTGGCACGCGCACCCCGGGATAGGGCATCAGGGGGCTCATTGGGCCTGCCAGGCTGGTACAGGATGTCATAGTTGTAGGTGGAGAGTTCTACTCTCCACCTCAAAATTTTATCATTTTTGATTTTGCCCCGCTGTTGGTTGCTGAACATGAACGCAACCGAGCACTGGTCAGTCAGCAAGGTGAACCTTTTGCTGGTGAGATAGTGCCTCCAGTGCCTAATCGCTTCCACTATGGCCTGGGCTTCTTTCTCCACCGTGGAGTGCTGAATTTCAGGGCCTTGAAGGGTACGAGAAAAGAATGCTACTGGCCTGCCTGCCTGATTGAGGGTAGCAGCCAGTGCGAAATCGGAGGCGTCACACTCTACCTGGAAGGGAATGGTCTCGTCCACCAGCAATGTCCCCTTTAATGCAGCTGAAGGCCGCACAGGCCTCGGCAGAGAGGGGAAAAGTGGTAGACTTGACCAGGGGGCGGGCCTTGTCTGCGTAATGGGGGACCCATTGGGCATAATAGGAAAAGAAGCCCAGGCCCCGTCTGAGGGCTCTGAGGGTGTTGGGAAGAGGGAGTTCTACAGGGGGCGCATACGGTCGGGATCAGGGCCAATGACCCCGTTCTCCATCCGAGTCGGGTGGTTCTGAACACACACTTGTCCCTGTTATAAGTAAGGTTCAGGGCTTTGGCCACTTGGAAAAATTGTTGGAGGTTGGCGTCGTGATCTGGCCAGTCGTGACCACAGATGGTGATGTTATCCAGATAGGGAAATGTGGCCTTCAGTTGGTACTGGTCCACCATCCGGTTCATTTCCCTCTGGAAGACAGAGAAACCATTCGTGACACCGAAAGGGACGCGCAAGAAGTGATAGAGCCTGCTGCCCGCCTCGAAGGCGGTGTAGGGGCGGTCCTCTGGGCAGATGGGGAGCTGGTGATAAGCGGATTTCAGATCTATTATCGAGTACACCTTGTACTGAGCAATCTGGTTGACCATATCTGCGATGCGGGGTAGGGGGTACGTGTCAAGCTGCGTGAACCTATTGATGGTCTGGCTATAGTCCACGACCGTCCTATTTTTCTGCCCAGTCCGAACAACAACCACCTGGGCTCTCCAAGGACTTGTACTTGGCTCAATGATCCCCTCCCCGAGCAGCCACTGCACCTCCGACTGAATGAAGGCCCTGTCCCCTGTGCTGTACCTCCTGCTCTTAGTTGCCACAGGTTTACAGTCGGGGGTCAGGTTGGCAAAGAGCGGTGGGGGAGGGATCTTGATGGTGGAGAGGCTGGAAGTGGTGTCAGTAGCGCAGCTGTTGGCATGGTGCAGGGTACGATGTGTGGGTCAGTGTGTGTGTGTGGTCAGTAGCGGGGTATATGATGAAGTTCCACTAAACTGAGGATTCCTGAAAGTGAGTGGTGGGAGGGGCCCATCATATGCCATAGTCACACTTTTCAGGTGGCTCTGGAAGTCCAGCCCCAATAGCACAGGTGCACACAGTTGAGGCATGACCAGTAGCGCAAAGTTCCGATATTCTGTGCCCTGCACCACCAATGTCGCTACACAACCCACCCGGATGTCTGTGGAATGTGACCCAGAAGCCATGGTGACCCTCTGGCCATGTCACGAGTCTGCAGCGTTGCACCGTGTCCGGGTGAATAAAACTCTCAGTGCTGCCCGTGAAAAAACAGGCAGCTAGTCCTGTGCCCCTCCACCAGGATGTCCATCATTGGCCTTGCAAGCTGGTGTGGGGCGCTTTGGTCGAGGGTTACAGAGGCCAGAGTTGAACTGCTGTCTTGGTGGCCGGTAAGCACCGGTGGGTCGGGGGCGGGGCGATGTGGTACCGACAAAGATGGCCGCCCCCATGTCTCGCACAAGGCGGGCAGGCAAGATGGTGGCCCCCATGCCTCGCATGAGGCGGGCAGGCAAGATGGCGGCGACCAAGATGGCGGCCCCCATACCTCACACGCAGCGCTGCCTGAACCCACTCGTGGTTTAGACTTACTCTAGATAGTAATATTTTGTACTTCGTGGCAGGCTCAGTCACTGGAATCTGTTCCAAGTATGATTGGAAGTATGCAAGCCAGAGTTCAAAGGCAAGAGCTGCTTCGGAGTCTTGTGGATTAAGGTCTAATTTTTCTGGACATAAAATGCTGTCCATGTTTTAAACTTCCAGTCAATAAAATTGATGCATCATCAATAACTCTCCGAGACGTGAGGCAAAATATTGGCTTTTATTGACTGGAAGAAAGAACAAGCAGTAATTGACCACCATACTACATCCTGGAGACTGAGGGCAGGTCTCAGGCCCCAATCTCCTTTATACCGGGGTCTGTGGGAGGAGCCACAGGAGCAGTCAGCGGGGGGCGTGTCCAGACAGGTATATGTAGTTCACCACAGAAGGAGTCCTCAATGCTGGGAAGGCTGGTGCCTATGATGGAGATGGCTGAGTTTGCAACTTTCTGTGGCTTTTTCCAGTCCTGTGCAGTGGCCCCTTCATGCCACATGGTGATGTGACCAGTTAGAATGCTCTCCATTGTACATCTGTAGAAATTTGCTAGTCTTTAGTGACATACCAGATCTCCTCAAACTCCTCATGAAATATAGCCGCCGCTGAGTCTTCTTTGTAATTGCATCAATATCTTGGGCCCAGGATAGACCTTCAGAGATATTGACACTCGTGAACTCAAAATTGCTCATCCTTTTTGCTGCTGATCCCTCAATGAGGACTGGTATGTGTTCCCTCGACTTACCTCGCATGAAGTCTACAATCAATTCCTTGCTCTTACTGACGTTGAGTGCAAGGTTGTTGTTCCAACACCACTCAACCTACTGTCTCCTGTATCCTCCTCGTCACCATCTGAAATTCTGCCAACAATAGTTGTGTCATCGACAAATTTATAGATGATGTTTGAGCTGTGCCTAACCACACAGTCATGGGTGTAGAGAGAGTAGAGCAGTGGGCTAAGCATGCATCTGAGATGATAGTCAGTGAGGAAGTGATGTTATTTCTGATCCACACTGATGAGGAAGTCAAGGATCCAGTTGCAAAGAGAATTACAGAGTCACAGCATTTTGAGCTTTTTGATTAGAACCAAAGGTATGATTGTATTGAATGCTAAGGTGTAATCAACAAACAGCAGTCTGACGTAGGTTTTGCTGTTGTCCAGGTGATGCAAGAGCCAGTGAGATTGCACCACTCTAGACCTATTGTAGCAATAGGCAAGTTGCAGTGGGTCCAGGTCCTTGTTTAGTTGATTCTGGCCATGACCAACCTCTCAAAACACTTCATCACAGTAGATGTGAGAGCCGCTGGATGATAATTGTTCAGGCTGCTCACCCTGCTCTTCTTGGGCACTGGTATGATTGTCACCCTTTTGAAGCAAGTGGGAACCTCGATCTGCAGCAGTGAGAGATTGAAGATGTCCTTGAACTCTCCTGTCAATCGGTAGGCACAGGTTTTCAGTGCCCGACCCTATGTACCATCAAGGCCTGACACCTTGCGAGGTTTCACCTTTTTAAACGATGTTCTGACGTCGGCCTCTGACACAGAGATCACGGGGTCACCAGATGGTGCAGGAATCCGCACAGGCGTAGTTTTATTTTCCCTTTCAAAGTGTGCATAAAAGGTGCTGAGCTCATCTGGAGTGAAGCAGCACTGCCATTCATGATGTTAGGATTCATCTTGTAGGAAGTAATGGCTTGCAAACGCTGCCAGATTTGACGTGCATTCAATTCTGCCTCTAACTTCAATCAGAATAGTCTTGTTGTTCTTAAAATAGCCTTCTATAGGTTATACCTGGACTCCTTGTATAGTTCAGGATCACCACTCTTGAATGCCATAGATCTAGCCCTCAGTAGACTCCGAATCTCCTGGTTCAACAATGGCTTTTAGTTTAGGTATGTCCAGTATGTTCTCGAAGGCAAACACTCATCCACACAGGTCTTGATTAAGTCTGTGACAGCTGTGGTGTATTCATTCAGATTCAAAGATAAATCCCTGCATATTGCCCAGTCCACCAACTCAAAGCATTCCTGTAAGCTCTTATTTGTCTCTTTTGACCATGTCTTCTTGGTTCTCACCACTGGTGCTGCAATCTTTAGTCTCTGCCTGTACACTGAGAGTAGAAATATAGCCAGGTGATTGGATTTTACAAAGTGTGGGTGTGGGATGGTGATCAAGCTCCTCTACTTCCACAGGTGATATGTTGGTGGTAATTGTTCAGAGATCTTTTTAAGCTGGCCTGGCTGAAATCCTCTGCAATGATAGGGAAGGCATCAGAGAATGCTGGTTCGTGACCGTCGATCAGGGAGCTCAGCTCTTCCAGTCCCTGCCTGACATTGGCCAGAGGCGGAACACACACAACTAACAAGATGATATGGAAAACTTTCTTGGCAGATAAAATGGACGATATGTGTATTGTACGTGTATTGTTCTTTGTATGTGCAGCACCTGAGATACATTCTCAAACATACATTCAGGAATTTTGCATGTCTTAGTATCTCTTCACAGTAGACTATAAACCTACAGGTATATATATTCACAAACAAGAGAAAATCTGCAGATGCTGGAAATCCAAGCAACACACACAAAATGGTAGAGCAAACGTCGACTGTACTCTTTTCCATAGATGCTGCCTGGCCTGATGAGTTCCTCCAACATTTTCTGTGTGTGTGTAAGTGCTGAACAGAACTAGCTGTAATTATCTTAATAAGATCACAAGAAAAATAGCAAACAAAATTAATGACACAAAATTAACAGGATGAAATGGATGAATCTTGTGTTCACCAAACTCAATGGATTGGTTGAAAAAAGAACATTGCAAACAAATTATTGCCCATCCATTTGGGTTATCTAGCATAGTAAAAATATTATTGGGAAGCTTCATAGTTCATATTCTGCATTCCTTTGAAATAATACCACCTTTCTGCAGGCAAACTGTTAAAAAGGGCATCAATCTGCAGCTTTGTACAGTAATGAAACGGCATACTTTCTCAATTTGTGACTATCCCATGCACTGATTTAAGTCAATCCTATTTCACAAAATATTGTGTTATTGTGACCTCCAGAGCCGTTGGAAGAGTCACTGCAACTTTCAAAGTAAATGAGCCTGCAGCGGAGGCCATAGCTTTGTCACATTTTTAGCTGTGAAGTGACAAAGGGAGAGACAGATCTGATATCGCACATCCAGGTTAGCATAGTGTAGTCTCAAGAAGCCAGCACTTGAGTATTGATGGAAAGACAAAAACAGCCTGAAGTGTTGTCAGTTTGGACCATCAATAAAATATCTTTTTCATCAAGTTTGTGCCAACATGGTGGGAATACACAAAGCAATTTATCATGCAGCATTAATTAAGACAGATTGTGGCAAAGTCTTGTTCACAGACTCATAGCTTTAGCAAAAATGAGTACATGCACAGGCCAAGAAATCAATTCAAGATTTAATTCCTCACTACACAATTGGGATGAAATTTTGTAAAAGGTTGTGTGAAATTATGTATGGGCCTTAGTTTAATTACTTTTTTTCATTTAAATTAGTCTCCTCTGGCCCATAAAATGGCACCTTACAAAATTCTGCATGGTATAAATCCCATACACAATGCCTTCCTTCCAATCTCCTGAGTTGTGCAAGGCTCTAATGAGGTTCCGTGATGCCAATAAAACCTTGCTGAATCCGGGATCACACATAAGCAGACACTCCAGATGGGACTTGTGCTTTGCCCAATTTTTTTATTAGCACCAAACAGAAAATAGAAAGCACTTGCATTTAAAAAGCAGATAACTTTCTACCGGAAGAAATGTTTGACCTCAATGTCCCTAATGTAAATTATTTTCTTAAAATTTTAATTCTACCTTTATGTCCCCTTTATAGTCTAACTACGTGATGCACCATCAATAACTCTCAGAGACGTGAGGCGAGATATAGGCTTTTATTGGCTGGAAGAAAGAACAAACAGCAATTGACCACCACACAACATCCTGGAGACTGAGGCCGGGGCTGTGTCTCCAATCGCCTTTATACCGGGGTCCGTGGGAGGAGCCACAGGAGCAGTCAGCAGGGGTGGGGGGGTGGTGTCCAGACAGGTATATGTAGTTCACCACACTACTTCACTACTTCACCTAAAACTTATCATGAAAAGGGTAATTAAATACAGGGGCACACAACTATAAACACAATAATGTCTGCAGAGGCTGGCAATCCAAAGCAACACACACAAAATGCTGGAGGAGTTGAGCAGATCAGGCAGCATCTATGGAAATGAACAAACAGTCGCCGTTTTGGGCCAAGTCCTGAAGAAGGGTCTCAGCCCGAAACATCAACTGTGTTTATTTCGTAGATGCTGCCTAACCTGCTGAGTCCCTCCAGCAGTTTGTGTATATCACACAACGATAGTGTTTCTTGTCAGTGATTTGCATGGCTCTGTGTTACTAAATGAACAGTGAATCTTATCAATAAAATTTGAGCTGCTGTCCAAGGCTGCACAAATAGCAGCCAAATTGCTACTTAGAATCAAGGAGTGCTTTAGCAGATCACATGCTCTCCCACACAAAATGACTTGTAGTGAGAGTGGAAATAATCTGTAACTGGAATAAATGGTGGCAGATCTAAGACAAATGATAAAGAAACTGAGATGAGTGCTTCTTTCACAGATGGCACCGATATGCAAGAAGTAAACATGGAGAAAGAAACAGAAAGGAATTCGGAGTCAAGCACTGGGCTATATGTGCAGCATTGTAAAACGGTAACAGGAGGAATATGGTTCAGTTGAAATATTTTCCTTAAAGGATTAAGGAAGTCAAGTCTATGTTAGCATATGAAGCAACAATATTACAGTATCTCTCCTAAACTACTGACCCCTCTCCATCAAATCTGCCATTAAAAAACTTAATCCTGAACCCAATGTCCTATCAGCCTCATCTTTAACTGCACCCAGGCTCTTGCCTTAATCCCAGCTCACCTTTCTTCTCCCAAGTCCATGCCTGGGAAACTACAACCCTTGCTTGAATTCTCCATTTCTTTTATTGTGACATCCTATGTGATTTTGGCAGGAGTAATCCATTTGTCCTTGTCATTTTGTGATGTGATCATTGTGCTGTTTTTCATTGGTTCTATAGTATTTCTCCTTTCTACTGTAAATGTCTGTAACAAAATGAATCTCAAGGTAGTATATGGTGACATACATGTACTTCAATAATAAATTTACTTTGAACTTTGATCAGTCCAATCTCCAGCACCATTCCAACAGCACCCACTTGGATATGACTGCAATTTTTAAGCCTGGTTCCATTATTATCTACCCTTCCTTAGCTGACAAAACACTAGTAGTGTGCCACACTGTTATCTCTGCTATCCTTAGTAAACTGTTCTTGGCTTTTTACTTTTTGCCCTCATCATTATTTGCAATGTTGCCTCTATTTTTTTTTACAGCTGCAAGGACCAATCATTGCTCTGAGCAGGAAATTTTTACCCGGCCTGGAAACTGTGCACCACTTTATATTAATGTTGTATAAAAGAGAATTCCAGCTGCGCGGCAACGAAGACTATGTGCACGGGAACATTTCAGTTACTGCGTGGCCGCGCACTCACGCATCTTAGAGGTAACGGTGATCATCTGTGAAAACATGCTATTGGTTTTCATATTACACAGACAGAGACAAAGTGTTGTTTTTGGATTTGGAAGCCCGTATGTGTGCTCCACCAGGGTTGTTGCTGAGATCTTTACTACTTATTATATACAATAACAATATGGATGTGAATGTAGGAGGTATGATTAGTAGGTGTAGATTACGGAGAAATTAGTGGTGTTGGCAATAGTAAGAATGGCCTCAAGGTACAGAATGATACTTACGAGTTGGTAAGATGGGTAGAGTAATGGTAGATGGAAGTTAATCCTGATAAATGTGAAATGATTGACTAATAAATCTTGGACATACATAATAACTGACAGAGCCTCAGAGACAGAGGAAACTTGTGCTTGTCCAAAGACTCTTGAAAATGGCAACAAAGGTAGAGAAGTTGGTTAAGAAAGCATGAGTTATTTTCCTTCATTAGTTGGGACAAACAATATAAGAGCAAAAGGATATAGTACAACTTATAAAAAAACACTGGTTAGCCCATGGGTACTGAGTAATACTGGTGTCACACTTTAGGAAGAACATGATTGCACTTGAGAAGATATTGCCTGGGAGAGAGCAGTTCAGATGTGAAGAGAGACAATAAATTGAGATTGTTTTTCTTTAAGTGGAGGATACTGAAGGAGATGATTGAACTGTTAAAATTATCATGTTATCATCAATTATCCCTGTTGCTCCAATTGCAAGTGAGCTATATCTGAGGGTAGCATTAAAATGCTTGCTTCATCTGTTAAAATCTGAGCTCAGCGGTATTTCTTACATCCCTAGTAATGTAATGGCAACAGTGGGACTTAAAAGTACAATTTCTATTTGTACAGGATCTCTCATGACATCAGATAATGAAAAGTACTTTGCAGCCAGTGATATTACATATCACTGTTGTGAAGTAGGAAAGATTTTGGGCCTGATCAGGCTCATCTTAGACAGATAGTTCCTCAGAGAACTCCCAGCCAGTCCACTTTGACCAGCCCAATTCTCATCCTCATGTTTGTACACTGTAATGCAAAAGTCGTGGATGAGCATAAGGTCAGCAGCTGCTATCCGCCATGCCCGATCCAGCAACTGAGGTACTGATCTGATCTTTCATCAGTGTAGTTGCCATGTCTAGAATAAACAGGTGACCCTGTCAAAAAGTAGATACAGGAGAGTGGTTTATAATTTAATATTTGAAGGCAAAGTAACAGAAAAAAATTCCATCATTTAAACAAAAAAATTGGTTCATTGTAGCTGTTTCTAAATATTTTAAAAATAATTTTCCTTTTGATTTCAAGGAATCAAACAGTACACTGTCAGTAACACAAAAGTACAACTGCAGATGCTGTGGATCAAAGAATACGTACACAATGCTGGAAGAACTGATGAAAGGTCTCGGCCCGAAACGTTGGCCACTCTTTTCTCACGGATGCTGCCTGACCTGCTGAGTTCTTCCTGCATTGTGTATGTACACTGTCAGTAACTCTGGTCAAAAGGTGATTGGGATTTTCTATCTTGATTCATCAAGTTGACATAGAACCATAGAACATTACAGCACAGATACAGGCCTTTTGGCCCTTCTTGGCTGTGCCGAACCATTTTTCTGCTTAGTTGGTATAGGTATCTGTCTGTTTGATCAGCTTCTGAAAGGGTTCTCAAGGCAAAAGTTAAATGTCAATGCTCATCATTTATCTCAGAGATTAAAATATCCCTCATATGATTAGTTAGTGATTATAGAGGACTATGCGCTAGGCAAATTCTAGGCAGTTTCTAGAGTAGGTTACATGGTCGGCACAACATTGTGGGCCAAAGAGCCTGTAATGTGCCGTAGATTTCTATGTTCTATATGAGTCATGCAGACCATAAGGTTTCTGGGTTCAATCCCTGGTCTTTGCAGGATGAATTGATCTCTGTAAGGATGCTGCTATGTCTTTGGATTACAGAGTGTAAAGATCAGCTGCTCCCAGTTTGAATTGCTGTTAGGTTTGTACAAGTGTTTGAGAAGGATAGAGTTAGTCTTGGCCTTATTTCTTCACATGGACAAACAACCAGCTGATGCTCAGGGACACAATTAGTTTTTTGATGCAGGAACTGGATAATTTTTTCTTAGGGAATGGATGCTGAGTAATGACTGCTAACCCTGGGTTCTATATCAAATTCATGGCCAACCTTGTAGCAATTTGAAATTGTGTCCACTCAGGTTCGTGCATTTTGTGTATGTCAGCTGGGAGCAAGTTCAATGGTGGCTTGAAAAAGAAATTGAACAGAATATATCTGCTATGGTAAGAGCCCTGGGAAGTGAAACCAGCTGGATTGAACTTGCGTTGAACCAGCATCTTCTAGGTGGGTTGTAGCTAGTTACTTCACAACAGAAATCTACGAACCACTGTTTCCTGCCACTGCTGAGGATGTGAAAGCCCTTGAACCTTGTCTTATTAATTGCTTGGCTTTTTATCCCCTTTTAAAACTGGAGCTGGTATAGGGTTGCGTTTTGACCTTAACTCTTGGTTATGAGCCGTTTGGTTCTGTCTAAAGCAGGTTGCTTCCACCATTTCATATGCATGTGTTGCAGCTTCGCCAGGTGACTATGTCACTTGGAAGGATGTCTGTTGTTACTTCTGGCACACCTTAGGTATATGTACAAGACAAAATTGGTCACCTGGCTTTATGGCAGTGGCAGAGGGAAAAGTTTGACCTGCTGTAAGGTACAGACTGTGGGATAATACATTTCTGCTACTGATTATAACCCAGGGTATCTCTTTTCAGCTGCTGGACCTCCCCACTATTGAATACATTTACATGGATCACTGCCACAAGAAATCAGCACCCATCATCGAATGCTCCCACCATCCGGGCCATGCCCTCTTCTCACTACTACCATTGGCAGGAGGTACAGAATCCTTAGGTCCCACACCACCAGGGTCAGGAACAGTTAATACCCTTCTACCGTCAGGCTCCTGAACCAATGTGGATAACTTCACTCACCACTACTCTGAACTGATTCAACAATATGCAGACTTACTTTCAAGGACTCTTTATCACTCCTGTTCTCAGTATTATTTTTTTATTTGCACAGTTTGTCTTCTTTTGGACATTAGTTGATTGTCAGGCTTTGTCTGTTGATGTATAGGACATAGAACATTACAGCACAGTACAGGCCCTTTGGGCTGAATTCTGGCTGGCAAAAGACATAGCTTTTGGTAAATTCTATTGTTTTTTTCCTGTAAATGCCTGCAAGAAAATGAATCTCAGGGTAACATACGGTAACATACGTATACGATCTTTGGTAATAACTTTACTTTGAACTATTTGAACTTCTTTTGGATCTATTTTACAGTGTGTGCTGCATCACAATCATCACACAAAAGGACAGTCATTTTCTGTAAAACTGAAACCTTTCCACATCTTGAACTGTGTTGATGTCGCACCTTCCAATTTTTGATCACAGATACTCCTCCCAAGCTATTGTGCTCTTCTGTATGGCTTCTGTCTTTATTGATCAACTTCCCTTTGTGCTGTTATCACCCATTTCTGAAGCACCAGATTTTATATTCTGCTTCATCACATCAATGTCTTTCATTTCAGCAATTGTCTCCAATGATAGCACGACTTTCCTTTAGATAGATTACATGATTTTTCAGGTCAAAGGGTGTCTGGGATTGTGTCAATGGTTTCAGAGAGTCACAGCATGAAAAATTTTATAAACTACTGATATAGGGTGACCTCATTATTCCAGCTAGTTAAAATGTCACTTCTATTACTTCATACAGTCACATCAGTGGGAGAGCTCAATAGATCTGGCTATCAAAGCCATCAGTGTCTTTCATATACCTGCAGGCCTAAACTGACCTATAAAATCTGGCGCACTCCATTGGGTTAAAATGGAACCGTGATACTCAGAATGTATTTTTAAACTTTCCCAATAGTTTTTACCAAGCTATTAATACTGGAAACATATTCATTTGTGTTATTTTACTCTGAACCTCATCCTTCAAAAAATCCATAAAAATGGTTGAGATCTGAGATGTGGATATGAAGGGAATTCTTGGTATGAAGCTAGGCCCTCTAAATCATTTAGAAATTAGATTCATATGAATTATTTCATGTATAAGGTCTAACCTGATTAGAACACCCCACATTTGATTGAATTTCTATACCTAGACATAAGGACGCCTTAGTATCCATTTTTATAGATGCACACATAAGTCATTTCCACCATGGATGGTTCACGGCTGTGAAAGGAGGAGGTTTGGGCATGGGGCTAACAACCCCATCCCATAAAAACACAGAGCTGCAGAAACACCAAGAGAAGCTTCAAAGACCTCGAAGACCTATATAAAGTTGTCTGGTGAAAGCGGAAGCCACGGGGCCAATCGACCTTCGGCCCAGGTCAGTAGACTCTGGCGAGATACTGTCAGTGGCATATGCCCCAATAGGGGTGATGGGTGTAACCAACACATGAGCCACTTTGTACCCCTTAATTTGCAACAGCGTTCATTTCTGGTTATTTCAGGGCTGTTTCAAAATTGACCCAGACACTACCAGGCACGATTCCCCATAGTACTTTTGACATTTTTGCACAGTATTCATTCCAAAGCAAGCGGTGTAATCAGAAATGATACAAAAATTATTGCCTTAACCAAACTAAATAGGAGATGGAGCACTTCAATAAAGAAGCACAAAAATAAAGGAGCAAGCCTTGCAGTAAGTTGATCAAAGAGATTTTCTCTCTGACTGGAGGCCTGTGCCTAATGGTGTACCACAGGGATTGGTACTGGGGCTGTTGTTTTTTGTCATCTATATCAATGATCTGGATGATAATGCAGTAAACCGGATCAGCAAATTTGTAGATGACACCAAGATTGGGGGTGTAGTGGACAGCGAGGAAGCCTATCAAAGCCTGCAGCGGCATCAGGACCAGCTGGAAAAATGGGGTGAAAAATAGCAGATGGAATTTGAGGCAGACAAGTGTGAGGTGTTGCACTTTGGAAGGACAAACCAGGGTAGGATTTACATAGTGAGGGGTAGGATACTGAGGAGTTACTTCCTCAGCAGTTTGAACCGGGCACGACTGCGCAAGCGCGTGGTCAGCCAGTGACAACAGTGAGAAGAGTTTAAAAGGAAAACAGATTTATACAGTGGGCGTCAGCATAGAGGGAGACAGAGTAGGAAGGCTTTGGCTCAACAGGGCTTCGGCTATAATGGGTTGAGACAAGGTAGGTTATCTATGTAAAATACAGACAGAAAGAATGTGTGTGAGGCTGTGCACAGTGTCAGATGTGGGAGGTCCTGGAGACACCCGATCTCCCAGACAGCCACATCTGCACCAGGTGTGTCGAGCTGCAGCTCCTTAGGGACCAAGTTAGGGAACTGGAGATGCAGCTCGATGACCTTCATCTGGGCAGGGAGAGTGAGGATGTGATAGATAGGAGCTATAGGCAGGTAGTCACTCGGGGGCCTGGGGAGACAGATAAGTGGGTACCAGTCAGGAGAGGGAAGGATAAGAGTCAGATGCTAGAGAGTACCCCTGTGGTTGTACCCCTTGACTATAAGTACTCCTGTTTGAGTACTGTTGGGGGGAACAGCCTACAAGTGGTCGTGCCTCTGGCACAGAGTCTGGCCCTGTGGCTCAGAAGGGTAGGGAAAGGAAGAGGATGGCAGCAGTGATAGAGGACTCTATAGTCAGGGGGTCAGACAGGCGATTCTGTGGACGCAGGAAAGAAACGTGGATGGTAGTTTGCCTCCCAGGTACCAGGGTCCGAGATGTTTCTGATCACATCCACGATATCCTGAAGTGGGAAGGAGAATGGCCAGAAGTCATGGTAAGTATTGGCACCAACGACATAGGCAGGAAAAGGGAGGAGGCCCTGAAAACAGACTACAGGGGGTTAGGAAGGAAGTTGAAAAGCAGGACCTTAAAGGTAGTAATCTCAGGATTACTGCCTGTGCCACGCAACAGTGAGTATAGGAATAGAATGAGGTGGAGGATAAACGCATTGCTGAGGGATTGGAGCAGGGGGCAAGGATTCAGATTTCAGGATCATTGGGACCTCTTTTGGGGCAGGTGTGACCTGTACAAAAAGGATGGGTTGCACTTGAATCCCGGGGGACCAATATCTTGGTGGGGAGGTTTGCTAAGGCTATTGGGGAGAGTTTAAACTAGAATTGCTGGGGGGTTGGAACTGAACTGAAGTGACGGAGGAAAGGGAGGTTGGCTCACAAATAGAGAAAGCTTGGAGACAGTGCAAAAGGGAGGATAGGCAGGTGATGGAGAAGAGACACGAAGAATATTATGAACAAAGCAGATGACCTTAGAACATGGATCAGCACTTGGAGCTATGATGTCGTGGCCATTACAGAGACTTGGATAGTGCAGGGGCAGGAATGGCTATTTCAAATGCCAGGCTTTAGATGTTTCAGAAAGGACAGGGAGGGAGGCAAAAGAGGTAGGGGTGTGGCACTGTTGATCAGAGATAGTGTCACGGCTGCAGAAAAGGAGGAAGCCATGGAGGGATTGTCTACTGAGTCCCTGTGGGTGGAGGTGAGGAACAGGAAGGGGTCAATAACTCTACTGGGTGTTTTTTATAGACCACTCAATAGTAACAGGGACATCAAGGAGCAGATAGGGAGATATATTTAGTAAAGGTGTAGTAATAACAGGGTTGTTGTGCTGGGAGATTTTAATTTCCCAAATATTGATTGACATCTCCCTAAAGTGAGGAGTTCAGATGGTGTGGAGTTTGTTAGGTGTGTTCCGGAATATGTAGATAAGTCTTGATCTACACAATATGTAGATAAGTTTGCAAGAGGAGAGGCTGTACTTGATCTGGTATTGGAAAATGAACTTGGTCAGGTGTCAGATCTCTCAGTGGGAGAGCATTTTGGAGATAGTGATCACAATTCTAACTCCTTTACCATAGCATTGGAGAGGGGTAGGAACAGACAAGTCAGGGAAACGTTTAATTGGAGTAAGGGAAATAAGAGACTATCAAGCAGGAACTTGGAAGCATAAATTGGAAGCAGATGTTCTCAGGGAAACGTATGGAAGAAATGTAGCAAATGTTCAGAGGATATTTGCATGTGGTTCTGCATAGGTACGTTCCAATGAGACAGGGAAAGGATGGTAGGGTACAGGAACCGTGGTGTACAAAGGCTGTTGTAAATCTAGTCAAGAAGAAAAGAAGAGCTTAAGAAAGGTTCAAAAAACTAGGTAATGATAGAGATCTAGAAAATTATAAGGCTAACAGGAAGGAGTTTAAGAATAAAATTAGGAGAGCCAGAAGGGGCCATAGAGGCCTTGGCAGACAGGATTAAGGAAAACCCCAAGGCATTCAACAAGTATGTGAAGAGCAAGCGGATAAGGTGTGAGAGAATAGGACCAATCAAGTGTGACAGTGGAAAAGTGTGTATGGAAGCGGAGGAGATAGCAGAGGTACTTAATGAATACTTTGCTTCAGTATTCACTACGGGAAAGGATCTTGGCGATTGTAGGGATGATTTACAGTGGACTGAAAAGCTTGAGCATGTAGATATTAAGGAAGAGGATGTGCTGGAGCTTTTGGAAAGCATCAAGTTGGATAAGTCACTGGGACCAGACGGGATGTACCCCAGGCTACTGTTGGAAGCAAGGGAGGAGATTGCTGAGCCTCTGGCAATGATCTTTGCATCATCAGTGAGGACGGGAGAGGTTCCAGAGGTTTTGAAGGTCGCGTATGTCGTTCCCTTATTCAAGAAAGGGAGTAGGGATAGCCCAGGAAATTATATACCAGTGAGTCTTACTTCAGTGGTTGGTAAGTTGATGAAGAAGATCCTGAGAGGCAGGATTTATGAACATTTGGAGAGGCATAATATGATTAGGAATAGTCAGCATGGCTTTGTCAAGGGCAGGTCATGCCTTACGAACCTGATTGACTTTTTTGAGGATGTGACTAAACACATTGATGAAGGAAGAGCAGTAGATGTAGTGTATATGGATTTCAGCAAGGCATTTGATAAGGTATCCCATGCAAGGCCAATTGAGAAAGTAAGGAGGCATGGGATCCAAGGGGACATTGCTTTGTGGATCCAGAACTGGCTTGCCCACAGAAGGCAAAGCGTGGTTGTAGACGGGTCATATTCTGCATGGAGGTCGGTGACCAGTGGTGTGCCTCAGGGATCTGTTCGGGGAACCCTACTCTTCGTGATTTTTATAAATGACCTGGATGAGGAAGTGGAGGGATGGGTTAGTAAATTTGATGATGACACAAAGATTGGGGGTGTTGTGGATAGTGTGGAGGGCTGTCAAAGGTTACAATGGGACATTGATAGGATGCAAAACTGGGCTGAGAAGTGGCAGATGGAGTTCAACCCATATAAGTGTGAGATGGTTCATTTTGGTAGGTCAAATATGATGGCAGAATATAGTATTAATGGCAAGACTCTTGGCAAAGGCATTGATAGTGTAGATAATCAGAGGCTTTTTCCCAAGACTGAAATGGCTAGCATGAGAGGGCATAGCTTTAAAGTGCTTGGAAGTAGGTACAGAGGAGATGTCAGGGGTAAGTTTTTTACACAGAGATTGGTGAGTGTGTGGAATAGGCTGCTGGCAGCGGTGGTGGAGGTGGATACGATAGGGTCTTTTAAGAGACTCCTGGATATGTACATGGAGCTTAGAAAAATGGAGGGCTATGGGTAAGCCTAGGTAGTTCTAAAGTAAGGACTTGTTTGGTACAGCTTTGTGGGCCGAAGGGCCTGTATTGTGCAGTAGATTTTCTATGTTTCTATCAGTGCAGTAGGACAGAGGGATCTGGGGATCTTGAAAGTGGCATCACAGTTAGATAGGGTCATAAAGAAAGCTTTTGGTATATTGGCCTTCATAAATCAATGAATTGAGTACAGGAGTTGGGATGTTATGTTGAAATTGTATAAGATGTTGGTAAGGCCTAATGCAGTTTTGGCCACCTACCTACAGAAATTATGTCAATCAGACTTAAAAAGTGCTGAGAAAATTTACAAGGATGTTGCCAGGACTTGAGGACCTGAGTTATAGGGAAAGGTTGAATAGGTTAGGATTTTATTTCCTGGAGTGTAAG
Source organism: Hypanus sabinus (assembly GCF_030144855.1). Taxonomy (NCBI): domain Eukaryota; kingdom Metazoa; phylum Chordata; class Chondrichthyes; order Myliobatiformes; family Dasyatidae; genus Hypanus; species Hypanus sabinus. The sequence goes on from NC_082738.1 coordinate 45,134,842, forward strand.
AGAATAAGGAGAGATTTGATAGAGGTATACAAAATTCTGAGGGGTATAGATAAGGTAAATGCCAGCAGGCTTTTTCCACTGAGGTTGGATGAGACTAGAAATCATGGATTCAGGGTGAAAGGTGACATGTTTAACGGGAACATGAGAGTAGTGAGAATGTGAAATGGACTGTCAACGGAAGTAGAGGATTTTCACATTTAGGAGAAATTTGGACAGGTACATAGAAAGTAGGGGTATGAAGGGATATGGTTCAGGTGAAGGTTGATGGGACTAGGCAGATTAATAGTTTGCATGGACTAGATGGGGCAAAGGGCCTGTGTCTGTGCTGTAGTGTTCTGTGTTTCTATGACTAGATGGGAATAACAGGCCCCCAATATAACCATATTATTATGCTAATTGTCTCTGGGTGATTCATTTTTTATGTTCAAATCATCTGCAGAAGTATCAGCCTGATTTTCCTTTGTGATTACAGATTTCCATGTATGTCTGTATCTCTTCCTAGTTGTCAGCACAGCGATGATATGTACAGATCTTGATGGGAACCAAATGTCACATTTCAGCAAATGGATTGGATTGCAAAATTGCCACAGCATTTCTTTTAATACTTATTTTTCCTGATTTCATGAATTTTTTAAGGAGCCTTGAGTAAGTAACCATGTCCTTTTCAGCACATGTTTGTAACAGTGGATAAATGTCCAAATGTCTATACAGGTCAACTGAACTCGACAATTATGTTTTAGAAATATGATAGTTATACGACCAGATTAAAAATGCAAAGTTATTCAGAGGAATAAATTCAAATGCAACCCCTGCAGCTAGGAAATGGCCGATAATAATCAAACTACACAGTGTATCAAATTTATTTGCGCTGCGACTCATGACTTAAACTACAATGATTCAGAAAGTGACTAATTTACCCAAGAGAAACTAGAGCTGGACATTAAGTCTTGACCCTGACACTCCTTGTGTGCAAGTAAAAAAAAACTATTGTTACTTCAAGATATTTTTGCTATTTTCTATTTCTATTTCAACAAATCTTATAAAATCTATTTTGCAATCCGGGCAAAGGTATTATTACATGAATATTACATGCTTCTCAATGAAAATGCCTTTGCTTTTTAGCCATGCTCATAAAGGCATCAAGTCAGTTATACAGTACAGAAGCCTACCACATCCGTGCCATCTCTTTGTTCATCTGCACAAATTCTATTTGCATTAAGATCACATCCTTCTATGACTTGCTTATTTAAATATCTATCTAAATGCCTCTTGTATGTAGTAATTGTAGCTGATTCTACCATTTCTTCTGGCAGCATGTTCCAGCTATCAACTACTCTCTATGTAGAAACGAACTTGCCTGTCACATACACTTTTAAAATCCTAACTCTCATCTTAAATCTATGCCCTCCTCCTTTGATACCTTTGCCATGGAAAAACGACCTTGACCCTCTACACTTCCGTTAGATCTCCTCTCAGCTTCCTTCACTCCAGGAAAAAGAGGTCCTGCCTTTCCAATATCTCCCCATAAATAAAGCCCTCTAATCCAAACTGAAGTGTTTGCAAAACAACAATGAAAATTAAAGAATTAATGAATTAAATAAAATTAATGAAAATTATAAAGCATGATGATTTGAAGGAACATTTAAAAAACACACTAAATCTGCCTCAAGCATTAAATCAGCAATAAAATACAATTCTTACATTAAAGTAGTTTTAATAAATCAGCTTTTGGGAAAATAAGTGGAAATGACCTGAAGTCTCAGACCTTGCTTATCAAAGCATACAGTTCCTTTGTAGATCTGTAAGTGGAATTAAATATGGCGTAAAAGTTCCAGTCTGAGTAAGATTAATATCATTTTGCAATTTTTTAAAACAGCTCTGTGCAAGGAGCTTTGCAATCCTTGTTCATTGACAAGGAAATCCCAAAACAATTATGTGTTATTTTTAGAAGTAAAATAAGATTAATAAATTTCATAATAACTTGTTTTGGTGTTATTTCTAACATTGCAGTTTGGAAAAGAATTTCACCATTTCATATGAAGACATTATCACCTTAATGGCTTGATTGATGGGGACAAGAAAAAAAACTAAGATACATCAATGAAAGTTGCTTTCTTCTTAAAAAAATGAACAATAGACATATCTGATTGGCACTATAATAAAAAAAATAAAGATTATTATGTTTCTTCTCAGTGTTGTATTTTCTGATTATATTGAGACAGAATTTATGTTTAAATCCATTTGTTCAGGTAATGTAGTGACCGTCATTAAATGCCCCTGAACTTAAGTGTTGCAAGGATCTCAAAGGGGAATCAAGGGTCAATTGCATGGCTCTGGGCCTGGCGTCTCATCTGGACTAGACTGGGCATCGATGGCAGACTTTCTTCAGTGAAGAAGATAAATGAACCATATAATTTTTTATGACAATTTTGAACTTTCATGGTCACTGTCACTAGCTTTTTATTCTAGATGAATTTTGTTCCTTGAATTCCTGAGTTGTCTTGGCTAGCTTTGAACTTATATGTCTAGATTAATAGTCCAGACCCCTGGCTACAAATCCGACTAGTTTCATACCATGTTCCTCATTATTTTTTAATTGATACGACTACCTCAAGCCCCGTTCTTAAATTCAATGATCTATCTGTTTCTTTTTGGTAATCTGATGCATAGAAACTCATCACTATACTGCTGAGCTGTAGATATAGAATCCACATATGCCAGAGAAGCTTACTACAGGGGACAGGTCATTTACTTGGAAGTGTGCAGGAGATATGGGTTATGCATTCAATGATTTTCTCAGACAGGGAGGAATGTCCGTTATTTTGTAATTCATTCTGGGTACAGACCTGTGTAGGTTTGGAATAGTGCACTCCATTGATTCTCACATAGCTCATGTTGCTGATACTAATAGGTGTAAAATTTCTGATGTAGGATTTATCAAGAGAACAATTGTAAGAAATTTCCTCTCCAGAATTCCAGGACTACACATTTAGAAGAAGGAAATAACATGAATAAGAATATCTATCTGGAGCTGTACTAGAGAACTGGATTTGCAGAGTCCGGGGGCTTCATGTGACCCATGGTTTGGACAAGGTTACCTGAAGCCAAGTGTGAAGAGCCGCTCATGTTACAATTCAACAAGCTGGCCAGTCACCTTAGGCCAAATGGAACCATTCTATGGATGCTCTTAGACCATACTGGTGACCGAGGCTAGGCTTCAAATGGTGGATATACAGTCCAGCATATGTAAATTAACCCATCATTGTGTGTCAAGTGTGCTCCAATGGAAGTTCAAAGTGTTATATTCTGAAAGCCCCTCACACATTTAATTTGTAACTCAGATTAATGTTCAAAGCCAGCAGCAGCAATTGATGAACAACCTCAGATACAAAGTAGAAGAATGTTATGATATGAATGACGAGTCTTTGCAAGCACCTACTGCTTGCTCTCTATTGTTTCTGTAAATACAGTAAAATATCAATTTGAACATTTTCAGGTGTATATACTTCGTAGAGGGACTTTAATACAAAAATATCTGACTAACATGAAGGTCAATTCACAAACTGTCCATCTATAATTGTCTCTGTATATGAACTCATCATAGCTTCAAAGTCACTGATGACCTGCTGAAGTAAATAACTGGTTCAGCATTATTAGCATGGGCTCACTGCTCATTCCATGATTGCCCTCTGCTGTTTCATCCAGAAATCTACGCCTCAAAAAGTTCCAACATTGTTTCCAAGCATTAAATGCAGCTCCTCAGAATGGCGGGGCCTGGGGTTGTACCTGCTGGTGTCCCCTGATACTCTTAGCCATAGTACAGCATAGTAGTGTAGCACTTAATGCATCACTTTACAGCGCCAGCGATCACCAATCTGGGTTCAATTCATGGCACTGTCTGAAAGGAATTGGTACATACTCCCTGTTATTGGCGTGGGCTTCCTTCGGGCGCTACAATTTCTTCGCACATTCCAAAGGCACGGGGTTAGGGCTAGCAAATTATGGACATGCTCTGTCGGCACTGGAAATGTGGCGAGACTTGTGGGCTGCCCTGCATATTCCTCGTTAATTTGATTTGACGCAAACAACGCAGTTCACTGTATGTTTGATGTGACAAATCAAGCTAACATTGAAGTCTTTATCTTTGAAGTGACTGGGTACCTGTGCTTCTTCAGGCACATCCAGTGACAAACTATCCATAATATTTGGATTTCTTAGTGATTTTGGCTGTGGAATGAACGATTAGCCAGGAGAACTAACTTCAAATAAGAGTTTAGGGGACGCAGATGGGTATTAATTTAACCTCTGCTGAAAAATGAAAGGCTGAAGTAAGATTAGACAATTTTAAAACATTTAATAGAAGAATGAACCAAATCCTTTGATCAAAGGCAGGTAGGTGAAACCCAGAAATACATAGAGCATGGCAATGTAAGCTTATAATTGTGTGACAGTGACAGTCTCTAGGGTTATTTAAACCAGTATTCCTTTAATAAAATGAACCATAAGCAATCAATGTGATAGTGGAATTCATGTATTATCACTAAGTGCCAAAAACATCCAAACATCCCTAAAGATTGTACCGCTGATGTTGATAAAAGATGATGAATGAGAATGGAGGAGTCAACAGCTGGGATAACACTAACTCCATTAAAAGGCATTAAATAGCATTTGAAGCCACATTAATATCTTCTCTGCTTTGCATTTTTTCTATAATTTTCTTGGTTCCCACAAGAGCTACAAACCTTGAGGCAAAGAAGCACTGAATTTATTGACGTGCCAAAGTATTCATGAAAACTCTGAGGCCTCATTCTTTGAAAAAACGTCACAAGAGAAAATTCCCCACAATCCCATATCACTGGCCTGTGCCTCTGATTCCCCAGGTATTGAGAGTTGGCAGTTTGGAAGGAATGAAGCACGTTCCATGCAGAACTATTTCTGGGAAGCTCAAGTGAGGAGCCTCTGATTGAGTTAATAATCTGCTTTCTCATCTGGGGGAAATAAGATATGGACAACTGAAACGCAGAGAGTATCAGCATTAACAGATGGGAGAAAAAAAAATCACAGGGAAAGAGATATCCCTTAAAAGAGCTAGTTTATTCCAAATTACTTGGCATAATAGTTTTATACCAGTTTGACAGATAAATATCTTTGTCTTAACCTGCAGGATGAGGTAGTTTAAAGATAGAAAAAACTGCTGATGCTGGTATCTGGAACAAAAAAAACACCAGTCTGCTGGAGGAACCGACAGTGGGTCGAACAAAATTTGTTAAGGGAAGGGAATGTTGACGTTTCGGATCAAAACCCTGCTTTAAATCCTGCAGTAGGGATTTCATCTGAAATATCAGCAATCTGGAATCTGGGGCAAGAAACAAACTGCTGGAGGAACCTGGTTAGTTGAGTGGGATCTGTGAAGAGGAAGGAATTGTCAACATTTCAGGCTGAAACCCTTCGTCAAGTCGGGTTTTGACCTGAATCGTCGACATTTTCTTTCCGACCAGACAAGAGAGATTAATTTTCAGACAACCCCAGAGTATGTTACAATAATTTCTTGTGAAACATTTTACACATATTTAGCTCATACTTTTTTTACATTGCCAAATTTCCTGTTGACTCCTGAAACTTGATTCTTGCTTATTGTTCCTCTGGACCTGACAACTCTGAAACTCTATTGCAAACCTGCCTCTTTACACACTCCATGAATATGAGGATTTTGCAACCTGTGCCCTAACTTGCATGCACTTCCATTTGTCTGTCACCTCGGCGCCCCTTGACTCACATCGGCTCCTTTAAGACTGAACTTAACACCTGCCTTTTTGAGCAAGCTTTTGGTCAACTGCCCTAAGCTTATCTTCATGCAACTTGGCATCAAAATTTGCTAATACTGCTGTGACAGCTTATGGAACATTTTAAGAAATTATTGTAAAATGGGGAGGAGAAGATAAATACTGTTTGAACCAGATGTTAAATTTGTATTTGTTTAGAGACTGGGATAGCAAAGTTCTACAATCCAAGACATCCTGAAGGTTGAAAAGAGTAGAAAAAGATAAAGTACATGTGAAGAGCTGGCTCAGAAATGGTGCCAAACTTGGGGCCTGAGCTCTGTAGAATGAAGGCCAAATACACTGAAGAACAACATAGTTTGTCAATCTAAGAAAAAAATGACTAAGAGAAGGGACTGTTGGTGGGCCGTTATTTAAGGAGTCATCAACCAACGATGAAGAGTGTGACTATGCTACAATTCAATCATAAATTTATTTTGATTTATTTTTGATTGATTTACTTTTAGAAAAGATACTTAACCTTTTACAGAAAGCTCTATAACAGCATCTTAAGATTTATACACCTTCAGCATTGACCTCTGTCTTTTGCCCCATGGTTCCTGATTGACATGGGGACAGAAACTAAGGCTAAGTTCAAAAGATAGAGGTCAGTAGCATATCTTAATCCCTACTCTTAAAAAATCGATAAAGAATGATGTAGTGATTGAATTTTCCCTTTGCACTCCACATCCTAATTTAGAGACAGGAAAATGCAGTTGGGAGATTGCCCTTTTAACTGGTTCCATTTGAATCATACATGACATGATATTACAGAATAAAAGATGATTGTGCATAAAGGGCCAACTGCAGTGAAAAGACTCAATTAAAAATGGAAAATAGGACCTATTCATCAATAAATGGATGAGCCTATGTTGTTCAAAACCGTTTCTCTTGCAAGGCTAAGTATTCCCAGATGGTGTGGCTCTAATTTTTTCAGTCTGTTTCAGTTGTAGAGGCATAACTCCCGCATACTATATCTTGGCAGCTGGGACCTTTTCCCAAGGCAAGTTTAAATGACCTGACAGCTGATGGGACCTCATTAATCAACAGGGGACACGTACAGGGTTATTTTTCTAAAGCAAAAATTATTACAGTAAATTGTTACTATTTATCATCCTCACTGACATGCTCAGTGGCTTGCCAGGTTAATGTACTATTCTTCGAACTTACTAACACTAAGTACAGCATGCTAGCATGGCTAAAATTCATCTATTAAATACATGTCAAAAACATGACAACAAGCCCCAGCTCTAATTGTGAGTGTCATCTTTGAATCAGTGTTGTCTTCTCTTTCATGGCAATTATTGGCCTTAATAAACTGCTTGATTTCTTGTGTAAGGTTTGAGTGTTTCAGATGAGAACGTCTGAAAGGACGTTGCTGCCTGGAATGTGACAAGTCGTACTTTTACTTGATTAGTGATGGTAACTGAAGTGATGAGTACATTTTTGACACAAAAGCAAAAAATACTGCATGTGCTGGAAATATGAAGTCAAAGATTTTGGAAATAGGTCAGGCACATCAACAGAGGGAGAAACAGTGTTAATTTCTACAGATCAATGATCTTCCATCAGAATATTTTTGGCACTGGATATGATACATCATCCTTCAATTTGTTTTGATTAAATAGAAATTCGTTAGAATTAACGAACACTTAAATAAGTCTGATGGCACCATTTTTTCATAGAAACATAGAAAACCTACAGCAAAATACAGGCCCTTCGGCCCACAAAGCTGTGCTGAACATGTCCTTACTTTAGAACTACCTAGGCTAACCCATAGCCCTCTATTTTTCGAAGCTCCATGTACCTATCCAGGGGTCTCTTAAAAGACCCTGTCGTTTCTGCTTCCACCACCGTTGCTGGCAGCCCATTCCATGCACTCACCATTCTGTGTAAAAAATCTTACCCCTGACATCTCCTCTGTACTTATTTCCAAACACCTTAAAACTATGCCCTCTCGTGCTAGCCATTTCAGCCCTGGGAAAAAGCCTCTGACTATCCACATGATCAATGCCTCTCATCATCTTATACACCTCTATCAGGTCACCCCTTATCCTCCATCGCTCCAAGGAGAAAAGGCCAAGTTCACTCAACCTATTCTCATAAGGCATGCTCCCCAATCCAGGCAACATCCTTGTAAATCTCCTCTGCACCATTTCTATGGTTTTCACATCCTTCCTGCAGTGAGGCGACCAAAACTGAGCACAGTACTCCATGTGGGATCTGACCAGCGTCCTATATAGCTGCAACATTACCTCTTGGCTCTTAAACTCAATTCATTGGTTAATGAAGGCCAATGCACTGTATGCCTTCTTAACCACAGAGTCAACCTGCGCAGCAGCTTTGAGTGTCCTATGGACTCAGACCCCAAGATCCCTCTGATCCTCCACACTGCCAAGAGTCTATATTCTCCCATCATATTTGACCTACTGAAATGAAACACCTCACACTTACCTTGGTTGAACTCCATCTGCCACTTCTCAGCCCAGTTTTGCATCCTATCAATGTCCCGCTGTAACCTCCGACTGCCCTCCACACTATCCACTATTTACTGCATGACCAGAATTTGTTTCCATCAGACCATAAGACCATAAGTTATAGGAGCAGAGTTAGGCTATTTGGCCCATCAAGTTTGCTCTGTTATTTCATCATGGCTGATCCATTATTCCTTTCACCCCAACCTCCTGCCTTCTCCCTGTATCACTTCATGCCTTTACCAATCAAGAATCTATCAGCTTCTGCCTTAATTATATACACAGTCTTGGCTTATACAACTGCCCCTGGCAAAGGATTCCACAGATTCACCACTCTCTGGCTAAAGGAATTCCTCTTCATCTCCGTTCTAAAAGAACGCTCCTCTATTCTGAGGCTGTGTCCTCTGGCCCTGGACTCTTCCCACCATAGGAAACATCCTCTCCACATCCACTCTATCAAGAGCTTTCACCATTCAATTGGTTTCAATTAGGTCACCCGCTTCTGCATTCTAGCTTGGTGGCCCAGAGCCATCAAATGCTCTTCAGTCCTGGAATTATTTTCATGAACCTCCTTTGAACCCTCTCCTGTGTCAGCACATTCTTTCTAAGATAAGGGGCCCAAAACCTCTCACAATACTCCAAGTGGGCCTCACCAGTGCTTTATAAAGTTTCAACATTACATCCTTGCTTTTATGTTCTAGTCCTCTTGAAATGAATGCTAATATCACATTTGCCTTCCTCACCATTGACTCAACCTGCAACTTAACCTTTTGGGAATCCTGCACAAGGACCTCCAAGTCCCAATGAGCCACACATTTTTGGATTTTCTCTCCATTTAGAAAATAGTCAACCCTTTTACTTCTTCTACCTCAGTGCATGACCATACACTTCCCGTCACTGTATTCCATCTGCCTCTTCTTTGTCTATTCTCCTAATCTGTCTAAGTCCGTCTGTAGCTGCTCTACTTCCTCAAAACTACCTGTCAGGGCAGGTAGTTTCAGGACATTTGAATCACTAGCTATGTTGTTCGGGAAGCGTACTTTATTCTCCTTCCCTCTTTTTCCTTAGAAAGCTCCAGACTTTGTTCCTGGACTTCAATAATTACTGCTGTCTACTTTGCTACCTCCCAAGGTAATTCTGTACACTGAAGATTTTACATAAATTGTCACCGTGGGTAAAGAATGGTTTTAGCCGACAGATTAAACATTACTGAAGCCGGTCCTGTGCTGCATAGACCCACAGGATCAGGTTCAAAGGTCAAGAAAACAGTCGCAGCACTGTTCTTGACCTTCTTGCACCTCACTAAAGCCTTTGATTCCATCAGTTGGGAAGGATGGTGCAGCAGTTGGGAAGGACCCTTTTCAAATTAGTGTGTCCACAAAAATTCATCTTGCTCTTATACATGATCTATGATGTCATGCGAGCCACAATACTGATCAATTGATCTGCAATAGAATCAATCTGAGTGAAGATTGTGTTAAGCAAGGCCTCATTGTCCTAATACATTTTGCAGATGCTGAAATCCAGAGTAACACACACAAAATGCTGGAGGATCTCAGCAGGTCAGGCAGCATCTATGAAGATGAATTAAACGCTGACATTTCAGGCTGAGACCCTTCATTTTTTATAGTCTTTCTTCTGTAATCTTGTCGTGGTATACTTGGATTCTCAGAAGGCCTTTGACAAGGTGCCGCAAAGGAGGCTGCTTAGCAAGATAAGAACCCATGGAATTACAGGGGAGTTACTAGTATGGGTGGAGCATTGGCTGATCAGCAGAAAACAGAGAGTGGGAATAAAGGGATCCTATACCGGCTGCCTGCTGGTTACCAGTGGAGTTCCACAGGGGTCGGTGTTGGGACCGCTGCTTTTTACAATGTATGTCAATGATTTGGACTATGGGATTAATGGATTTGCGGCTAAATTTGCCGATGATACAAAGACAGGTGGAGGAGCGGGTAGTGCTGAGGAAACAGAGAGCCTGCAGAGAGACTTAGATAGTTTAGTGGAATGGGCAAAGAAGTGGCAAATGAAATACAGTGTTGGAAAGTGTATGGTCATGCGCTTTGGTGGAAGAGATAAATGGGCAGACTATTATTTAGATGGGGAAAGAATTCAAAATGCAGAGATGCAAAGGGATTTGGGAGTCCTTGTGCAAGATACCCTAAAGGTTAACCTCCAGGTTGAGTCAGTGGTGAAGAAGGTGAATGAAATGTTGGCATTCATTTCAGGAGGTATAGATTATAAGAGCAGGGATGTGATGTTGAGGCTCTATAAGGCACTCGTGAGACCACACTTGGAGAATTGTGTGTAGTTTTGAACTCCTTATTTTAGAAAGGATATATTGACACTGGAGGGGTTTCAGAGAAGGTTCACGAGAATGTTTCCAGCAATGAAAGGGCTACCAAGTGAGGACCATCTGGCAGCTCTTGGGCTGAATTCCCTGGAGTTCAGGAGAATGAGAGGGAATCTCATAAAAACATTCCAAATGTTAAAAGGCCTGAACAGATTAGATATGGCAAAGTTATTGCCCATGGTAGGGGAGTCTAGGACAAGAGGGCACGACTTCAGGATTTAAGGATGTCCATTTAGAACAGAGATACAGAGAAATTACTTCAGTCAGAGGGTGGCAAATCTGTGGAATTTGTTGCCATGAACAGCTGTGGAGGCCAAGTCATTGGGTGCATTTAGGCAGAGATAGATAGGTTCTTGATTGACAAGGGCATCAAAGGGTATGGGGAGAAGGCAGGGGAGTGGGGATGACTGGAAGAATTGGATCAGCCCATGATTGAATGGCAGAGCAGACTCAGTGTGCCGAATGGCCTACTCCTGCTCCTATATCCTATGGTCTTATGATGTACAATAAACTTCCCATGGGGCTAGAGTTAATCTTGAATACTAATGGTGAACTGTTCAATATAAAGCAATTACCCTTCAGACGCAGGAACACCCAAACCTCAATAATCAAGCCTCAGTAGGCAGATGATGATTGTGTTTGCATGACCATAAGACACAGGAACAAAATTAGGCCATTCAGCCCACCGAGTCTGCTCTGCCATTCCATCATGGCTGATCCCGGAACCCACTCAACCCCACACACCTGCCTTCTTGCCATATCCTTTGAGGCCCCAAGGCAAGTGCTCCAAGACATTGTCAACACGTTCACTGAAACTTTGTACTCAACATTTGCAAAATAAGGGTCATCTACCAACCTGGCCCTGCTGCACCATAGTATGCTCTAATAATAAAGGCTCATGACAAGACACCTGAAATGTTGACCACTTCCTGTTTCTATTGAACCACCATTCACCAAAACTGGATATTGATGAATAAATTCACTACATCGTACCAATGCACCAGCACTGCCTTTAGTCGACTGAGGAAGACCAAGGTCTCAGGACTAGCATAAAACTCATGGTCTATCTGGCAGCTGCATATGCTTCTAAGGTCTGGATTACCTATGACATGCATTTCAAGACACTGGAAAAATGCTGTTCTTCAAATCTTCCAAATTTACTGGAAGGGTAAGTAAACCAAGATCAGTGTCCTCTCCATGATGGTAAGAGGTTTGAGTCACACTCGGTGAGTCACATTAGGCAGGCTAAGTTGTTCATGTCTGATGAATGTAAGACTATAAGTAGTCCCAATACTGACCCCTGAGGAACACCACTAGTCACTGGCAGCCAACCAGGAACCCCCCCCCCCCCACCTTATACACACTTGCTGCCTCCTGCCTATCAGCCATTCCTCTATCCATGCCAATATCTTTCCTGTAACACCATAGGATTTTATATTGTTAAGTAGCCTCATGTGTGGCACCTTATCAAATGTCTTCTGAAAATCCAAGTAAATGGCATCTACTGCCTCTCCTTTGTCCACCCTGCTTGTTACTTACTCAGAGAACTCTAACAGATTTGTCAAGCAAGATTTCCCTTTATAGAAACCATGCTGAATTTGACATACCTTATCATTAGTCTCGAAGTACCCTGAAACTTCTTCCTTAATACTAGACTGCAGCACTTTCTCAACCACAGAGGTTAGGCTAACTGGCCTATAATTCCCTTCCTTTTGCCTTCCTCCCTTAAAGTGTGGAGTGACATTTGCAATTTTCCATTCCTCCGGAACCATGCAAAAATCAAGTGATTAGAAACATAGAAAACCTACAACACAATGCAGGCCCTTCAGCCCACAATGCCTGCCAAACATGTACTTACTTTAGAAATTACCTAGGGTTACCCATAGCCCTCTATTTTTCTAAGCTTCATGTACCTGTCCAGGAGCCTCTTAGGAGACCCTATTGTATCTGCCTCCACCACAGTCGCCAGCAGCCCATTCCACACACTCACCACTCTTTCCTTAAAAAAGTTACCTCTGATATCCCCTCTGTACCTACTTCCAAGCACCTTAAAACTGTGCCCTCTTGTGTTAGCCATTTCAACCCTGGGGAAAAGCCTCTGACTATCCACACTGATTATTGAAAGATCACGGCCAATGCATCCATTATCTCTTCAGCACCTTCTCTCAGGACTCTGGGATGTAGTCTAACCAGTCCAGGTGACTTATCCACCTTAAGACCCTTCAGCTTGCCTAGCAGTTTTCCCTTTGTAATAGCAATGGCACTCTCTCCTGCTCCCTGACACTCACAGACCTCTGGCACACTGCTAGGGTCTTCCACAGTGAAGACTGATGCAAAATACCCATTATGTTCATCTGCTATTTCTTTGTCCCCATTACTACCTCAACAACATCATTCTCTAATGGTCCAATATCAACTCTCAATGCCCTTTTACTCTTTATATAACTGAAAAAACTTTTAATATCCTGCTTTATATTAATGGCTAGTTTGCCCTCAAATTTCCTCTTTTCCCTTCTTATAGATTTTTAGTTGCCTTTTGTTGGTTTTAAAATCTTCCCAATCATCCAACTTCCCACCCTTTCCTTGGCTTTTATGCACTCTTTAACTTCCCTTGTCAGCCATGGTTGCCTAGCCCTGCCATTTGAGAACAACTTTTTCTGTGGGACATATCTAAGCTGCACCTTGTGAACTATTCCCAGAGACTTCAGCCATCTTTGCTCTGCCATCATCTCTGCCAGTATTCTCCTCCAATGCACCTGGGCAAGCTCCTCCCTCATACTTCTGTAATTCCCTTTATTCCATTGTGATACTGATACATATATCACTATGGAGGATTTTAATTGTAAAAATATTTAACTATGATTTTAAAAATCCAGGCTGGAATCAATTTCTGATTAAATTGCAGCACATCACACTCTTCATCTCTGAATGATGATGGTTTAAATCAAGCTATGCTGACTAGATTCCTGAAAAGGACACTCCATTACAAACTCTTATGGAGGGAAATTATCAGGTGGACAGAGAAAAAGATTCAAAGATATACTCAAAGCTTCCCATCTCCACCATTTTTCTAGGAACATACAACTATGACTCTTCAAAGAGATGGTAGAGAAAATTTCAAGGCCATGCATCAACAGCACACAAAATCCCTGCATTAGTGTTAGAAGGAGTGGACCACCTGATCATCCACCCACCCATTAAACAGCCACCTCCTGGCTCTTCTGAGGTGGAGTCTGCAGTTCCTTTATTGGTCTCATCTGCCACAACAGGACTCACAAAACTGGAATGGAAGCAGATCTCCCTCAATCCTAAGCAAAGGAAGTTGGTAAGTTTGAAATGTGTGCAGGGAATTTGAACCAGCTACATCTTGTGTCATTGCTGAACTGATGCAAAGTGAATAAGGAATTAATAAAAAAGTGGTACTGTGCCAGAAGTGTCACATCAAGACTGAAGAGTAACAAAATTTATTGCTTTGCTGCAAAAGCCCACCCTAACCCAGTCCTGGGACAAGTCAGCCTTTTATAACACTGCAAAAGATAATTAGGCGTAAGAACTGATACTTTCATATGACAAGTTTATTTAAAGTTGAGCCTTTGAAAACACAATTTTCATTGGCGCTATCTTCAAAATGTAAACCCTATTACAGAGAAATGGGACAGGAAATACAATCTCCTGTAATAAGTAATTTCTTAAGTCATCAAATGGTCATTGACTTGAAACAACAACTGTCTCCATCTCCTTAGATACTGACTGACTTGCTGAGTACTTTCAGCTTTATTTCAAATTTTCAGTGTCTGTGGTTTTCTTACTTTTTGAAGTAATTTCTGATGTTAGATCCTGGGGAGGATGATATGATAATGGATTGCATGGCTGCTGCTAGCACTGTTGTAATCATGACATCAATAGATTATATTAATCTTGCTTCACTGCATGATAAGGGTATTGAATTTGTGAGATGAATTCTAACTGGGGAATATTGCTCACCAGAACTACAGCCACTGATCTCAAACCAGTGATGGGTGAATAAAACATAATCAGAACTCACAACACTTCCTTCATTTACAGGAGCTCTTAACCACAGGAAAATGTTTATTGCACAAACTTTTATACATCACCATATACCATAATGATTAGGGCATAAAAAAATCATAAGAGTTGAAAGAGACAGAAAGATGGAGAGGTTTAGAGAAGGAAGAAGTTGCATTTAATAAGTTTAGAAGTTTAGAATTAGAGAAGCACAGAAATCTCTGAGAGCTTTATCACAGAAAGATGTGACAAAGATCGGAGAGATAGACTGCTTTGCCGAGCATCTACACTCCACCCATCAGAACAAGTGGGAAATCCCAATGGCCACCCATTTTAATTCCAATTTCCAGTCTCATTCCGATATGTCCATCCATGGCCTCCTCCACTGTGGTGATGAGGCTACACTTGAGTTGGAGGAACAACACCTTATATTCCGTTTGGGTAACCTCCAACCTGATAGAATGAATATCGGTTTCTCAGAGTTCCAGTAATGCCCCCACCCCTCTTTACCATCTCCCATCCCTTTTCTCTCTCTCACCTTATCTCCTTGCCCGTCCATCACCTCCCTCTGGTGCTCTTCCCTTCCTCCCTTTTTCTTTCTTCTATGGCCTTCTGTCTCTTTCACCAATCAACTTCCCAGCTCTTTACTTCATCCCTCCTCCTCCAGGTTTCACCTATCACCTTGAGTTTCTCTCTCTCCCCCCCCCCACCCCCCACACTTTTTAAATCTACTCCTCAGCTTTTTTTCTCCAGTCCTGGCGAAACACCGACTGTACTTTTTTCCATAGGCGCTGCCTGGCCTGTTGAGTTCCTCCAGCATTTTGTGAGTGTTGCTCGGATTTCCAGCATCTGCAGATTTTCTCTTGTTTGGGAGAGATATATTCAGTTTTGAAACTTCCATGCAGTCCAAGCAATCGAACAAATCTGCACAAGGCTAGATTTAAAGACAAATCCAAAAAGCATGGGGTGGCTGAAAATGAAAACCCTGCATATGTTGTACATTTGAAATAAAATGGAAAACACTGGAAATACTCTGCAGATGAGGCAGTATTTGGGGAAAGGGAAATTTTAGGTTTGAGGATAAAAACCCTTCCTTGGATCTTTTCTGACCTTCTGAGTGTTTCTGGCATTTACTGTTTTTAAAAATACATAGGATAACTTTTTTTCAGGAAATGTAAAACTTCATCGTTGTCTGGTCTTGTGAGATCTCAGACATGCCTGTCACTTTTCAGGTCAGTCCATATCCATTTTGCATCAGCTCAGCAGTAGCATAATAATGCATTCTCCAACTCCCATTCTCCTTGGATACACACGCGTCAAATTTGTTAATGGAAATGCAGTGACGTCATTTGCCAGAGATGGACAAATATTTGAGAGAAAGTTAGAACCTATCATTGTGTGAAATGATACAGATCTTTATTAAATCTGTGTATTGATATTTGAATCCATCATTTTATTTATTGATTTTGCATCAGTTTACCATTAAGTGAAAAGCATGTCAAAACAAAGACCTGTTGTAGGATTGTACAATTAATGTACCACATGGGCAGAGAAAATTAACTAATGTCCTGGTTTTCTCCTTTAATGACCTGCATAATGTTTGCATATGTTTTAATTTCATTTGTTTTATAATTGGTATCAGTAACATAGGCTCAGAAAGGGCTGGAGAAACATGCCCCCAGTTCAGGCTGTGGGAAGTGTCATAGACCCAGCTGTAAGTGCACATAATACCTTGCCCTCATACAGACTAATACCAAACAGAATACCTAATTAATATTAAACACAAAGTACACTGCAGATGCTGTGGTCAAATCAAGACGTACAAAAAAGCTAGATGAACTCAGCAGGTCGGGCAGCATCCGTTGAAAGAAGTTGAAACCCTAACCCTAATGCTGCCCGACCTGCTGAGTTCATCCAGCTTTTTTGTACGTCTTACCTAATTAATATGTCAATAACAATAAATTATTCCATGAAGTAGGCAAACTCATCTAACATGCCAATGTGTGCCATACACAACAAGCAAAGTTAGATTCTAAAATAGTACAATTCATTAAAAATGTGCTCGGGCACTCAAGTGAGACATGTACAATTTCTTTCCATTACGATTTACGACCAACTTAGTAACCTGCAGAGATTTCAATCATTTGAACTCTTGCTGGAGCAGCTGACCACCAGACTGGGTAAAACAAGAACAGTATTTAGAGACTCATGAGAATTAACAAGGGCTTACATTAAATCGCTTATTTCCAATGGCATTAGACAAGAGGAGCCAACTAAATCCAACGGTAACCATTTGAAAAAGCTTGCTACCAGCACTATGTGTGCTATGTGGTATTATATTATCCCAAATGGCTGACATATTTATCATGGAGAAGGCAGATACTTTGGGGAAACCTCTGTACCATGGAAGAGTTGTAGAAATATGAGCATAATGAAAATAACTGGTCTGTGTTAATTGATTGCATGCTGGATGACATATTAGTGATGAAGTGAGTGTGGGCAGTAACACGCTGCTAATGTACAGGCTTATGCATATTTTCATTGTTTTTTTCAACATTACAATATCTACATTGACCTTTCATGTGAGGTGTTGCAAGTCCATCATTGCCTGAGCAGAGAGAGTTAAAGCTCCTTCTAGTTTATAGATTTTAAAAGCCTATCATGAATTTTTCAGCAATAGCATCCCCTCTTTTGATCAACACAATATTCATTACAAGTGAAGTTTCCAATTAAAAGTGCTCAGATCTGGGTGCAGTCCTCTACATGTGTTTCTGCGATTCCTCTAGACTGGGGTTCCCAACCTTCCTTATGCCATGGAGGCTTACCATTAACTGAGGATCCCCGAGGTTGGGAACCCTTACTCTAGACTTAGAGTTAAATGTTATTTTAAATGAATTTAATTCTCTTTTAACTTTAGCTGTCTGTGTCTGCGAATGAAACCATTCTGGTTTCAACTGGTCAAATTCAGGTTCTGTTGTTTACAGTTTAATACCATTTGTCAAAGTTTAAAATTAATGAAGTTTCTGTTTCCACAAATGCTGCCCTGAGAATTTCTGGCATTTTCTGTTTTCACTTCAGTTTTCCACCATCTGCAGTTATCTTTGCGTTTCCACTTCAGTTTCGGTACCTGACTCCAAAACTGTGATATAAATCTCACATGTCCTCTGACCCATTTGGCTGCTGAATAGGCTCCATTATTGCCTGGAGATCAAAAGAAAAGTGAGCTTTAATTCCCATAGCTGGCATTGGTGGAACTTGATATGAAGGTCAGCATTTTTATGGTAGCTTTCATGACGTCAGTTTATCACAAACTGTTTTACAGACCACGACCTACATTTGGGAGTCAATGCTGTACAGTATGTAGTGGATTATATGGTATAACCAGTGTCTAAATGAAATTGTGTTTGTCTCCTGAATTGAATGTTCTGAGCCTACTCCAATCAAGAACTTAGAGTTCTCTTAGTGTTGTTCTTTTTATGAATAGCTGCCTGCAGGCAAATCAGTTCCTGTTGAGCATGATACTTGTTCACCTTTGATGATACAGATTTATCAGGTGGGAAGATATATGCTTAATCCAGAGTTTCCCAACCTGAGATCCACAGATCCCTTGCTTAATGGTATTGGTCCATAGCATAAAAATAGGTTGGGAATCCTTGGGTTTATCAGTGTTACTCCAATGGAATTTAGAGTATACTTTAAATGTTATAATTTATAAGTGAGTATGAATGAATGTTTACTATCAGCATAATAGAGGAAACGACTCAGGAGGCTTCACAGCTAATTAATTATTGAGCCTTCTTAGCTTTGATAAATGCTTCTGATCCGCAAATAACTAGCATAATTTGACTAGTTCTGTAAAATTGCACTTGATGGCAGTGGGGTACATGTAAATTTTAGCATTTTTATACTTAAATGGTTATGTACAAAGGATTGTACCTTCTTGCTGTAACACATACTGTACTTGTCAAACTAATAATTTCATATTTTATCATATTCTCCAAAATTCTTAGAAGAGATAAGCTGGCACTTTTAAAAGGCATTTACTCACATTTGATTAATGTGAAGAGCTCAGTCGTGATTTTAGCTTGATTACAATTTTACACTGTATGTATGTTTAATGCTGAGTTATTGATGTTTGTTGTTTGGTTCTTTAAATTGGCTTAGTATAACCCCTTCAAGCCTTAGGCCAATGCCAATCTCATGCCATTTGTGTATTAAATCTTTGAACATAAAGCGCTTAATTCTTAGTTTTTCCATGTGGTTCTCCCTTCCACATTCTGTTCAGCTCTATAATGATTGGTTATAGCTTTAGTTGCTCTATTTCCAATTAGTGTTTATTGAGCACAGTTTCCCTGTATTCTGATTTCCGATCAAGCCATCCATGGGAAAAGTTACACATGAGTCTAAAGACATCTAAAGCATATACACCAAAGACAATGATAATCTTTGTCATCTTTCATTTTGATCAATGACATTTCCAAAGGGCTTTATACAAAGGCTTCCTCTTGGGCAGTGCCTCAGGATCATAGATGACTTGGTTCTACTCTAGTTTTGTGGGTTCTAAGGTGGCTAATGAGAAACCACCATTTTTCCGGATGAGGCAGGGGCTGAATGTCAAGGTAGCATGTGTGAGGGGGATGCTTCTTATTACGCGTGGCTTCTGATCCATGGCCTCAGTTATCTCAATATCATCCCAGAGACTTATTCTTCACTTTAAGTAGCCGTGAACAGTAGGTTTTCAGTATGTTCTTCTTCAACAAAGCTTCGAGCATACCCTGAATCATTTATTCCATCTACTTGATAATCCCTCCCGTGACAGAGCTCACGATAAAGTGTCTGTTTCAAAATTGGGAATGCAAACATCACGGCCTGACTCATAAACAGTTTCTTTCCCCAAGCATTGAGGCTGATCAACACCTCCATCCACTAACCTACCCCAGCACACCTTCAACCACCACTACTTTATCATTTTCTGTCAGAGTTACCTTATGTACAGACACTCCTATGCCTAGTCACTTTATATACATATAATCAATCTATGAAGATGAGCTATCTAGTGTATTTATATTCATTGTGTTTTTATTTTTGTCTTCTTAACCTTATTGTGTTTTTTTTGTGCAGCATCAGATGCGGAGAAACAATTATTTTGATCTCCTTTACACTTGTGTACTGGAAATGACGTTAAACAATCTGGAATCAATGATTACATATTTGCAATTATAAACCATGATGTTTTCAAGATGTCTGTACCAAAGTTTAAATATCTCAGACAAAGATTTGGATTAATTTCAGATTAAATGATGAAATTTGAGTTAATGACAATTTAGGCATTTTTCGATTGACTTTTGTTTCTGCATTTTAGGATACATTTCTTGCTGCTCAATTTCTCACATTTTGACAGACTGTATTACAAAAATTCAAATAAACCTTAAAGTTGTAAAGTATTAAATGTGTTTATATGAAGTCATATAAACAACACCTGAGGTGTAGCCGTGGATGAACCAGAAGGAACATCATCAGCTGAAGGCTAGATCTGTGGCGTTCAAGTCTGACAACCCAGACCTGTACCAGAAAACCAGGTATGACTTGCAGAGGACTAGTTCAAGGGTGAAGAGACAATCTCGAATGAGGTTGGAGGCGACATTGGATATACAACAGCTCTGGCAGGGTCTGCAAGACATTACTTCCTACAAAACAAAACCCAGTAGTATGAATGGCAGTGATGCTTCACTACCAGATGAACTCAACGCCTTCTATGCACACTTTGAAAGGGAGAACACAACTACAGCTGTGAAGATCCCTGCTGTACCTGATGACCCTGTGATCTCTGACTCAGAAGCCGATGTCAGACTGTCTTTAAAGAGAGTGAACCCTCACAAGGTGGAAGGTCCCGATGGAGTACCTGGTAAGGCTCTGAAAACCTGTGCCAACCAACTAGCGGGAGTATTCACGGACATTTACAACCTCTCACTGCTATGGGCAGAAGTTCCCACTTTCTTCAAAATGGCAACAGTTATACCAGTGCTAAAGAAGAATAATATGAGCTGCCTTGACGACTATCGCCCAATAGCACTCACATCTACAGTGATGAAATGCTTTGAGAGGTTGGTCATGACTAGACTGAACTCCTGCCTCAGCAACAACCTGGACCCATTGCAATTTGCCTATCACCACAATAGGTCAATGGCAGACACAATCTCAATGGCTCTTCACACAGCTTTAGACCACCTATAGACAACACAAACACCTATGTCAGGATGCTGTTCATCGACTATAGCTCAGCATTTAATACCATCATTCCCACAATCCTGATTGAGAAGTTGCAGAACCTGGGCCTCTGTACCTCTCTCTGCAATTGGATCCTCGACTTCCTAACCGGAAGACCACAATCTGTGCGGATTGATAATAACATCTCCTCTTTGCTGACAATCAACACTGGTGCACCTCGGGGATGTGTGCTTAGCCCACTGCTCTACTCTCTAAATACCCATGACTGTGTGGCTAGGCATAGCTCAAATACCATCTATAAATTTGCTGATGATACAACCATTGTTGGTAGAATCTCAGGTGGTGACGAGAGGGCGTATGGGAGTGAGATATGCCAACTAGTGGAGTGGTGTCACAGCAACGATCTGGCACTCAACGTCAGTAAGACGAAAGAGCTGATTGTGGACTTCAGGAAGGGCAAGACGAAGGAACACGTACCAATCCTCACAGAGGGATCAGAAGTGGAGAGAGTGAGCAGTTTCAAGTTCCTGTGTGTCAAGATCTCTGAGGATCTAACCTGGTCCCAACATATCGATGTAGTTATAAAGAAGGCAAGACAGCAGCTATACTTCATGAGGAGTTTGAAGAGATTTGGTATGTCAACAAATACACTCAAAAACTTCTATAGTTGTACCGTGGAGAGCATTCTGACAGGCTGCATCACTGTCTGGTATGGAGGGGGGCTACTGCACAGGACCGAAAGAAGCTACAGAAGGTTGTCAGTCTTGTCAGCTCCATCTTGGGTACTAGCCTACAAAGTACCTAGGACATCTTTAGGGAGCGGTGTGTCAGAAAGGTAGTGTCCATTATTAAAGACCTCTAGCACCCAGGGCATGCCCTTTTCTCACTGTTACCATCAGGTAGGAGATACAGAAGCCTGAAGGCACACACTCAGCGATTCAGGAACAGCTTCTTCCCCTCTGGACATTGAAGCTTTGGACACTACCTCACTTTTTTTTAATATACACTATTTCTGTGTTTGCACATTTTTAAGATCTATTAAATATACGTAATTGATTTACTTGTTTATTTATTATGTTTTATTTTATTTGTTATTATTTTTTCTCTCTCTGCTAGATTATGTATTGCATTGAACTGCTGCTGCTAAGTTAACAAATTTCGCGTCACATGCAGGTGATAATAAACCTGATTCTGATACTATTAATCTTAAAAATCTGTTTAATTTCTCTTGTGGGTGTTTATAAATATCCATTTCCTGTTCGTATTTATCATTCGAAAGTTTCCTTCTGTATAAAACTTATGTTGTACCTTGAAGTGGGGGGGGGGGGGTGATTGTCAGAGAAAGTGGTAATTAGCCAGGAAAGTGAGCTTGAGACACTGAATCAAGCTTCATGGTTCTCATAATTCTTTAATTCTCATAATTTAAAGTTTTGCAAGCACCTGTACAAACCCTGGTTATGTCCTACCTACGAATTTTGAACATGGTGGTCCAGAAAACATTTTTTTGTTTTAATGGTGGGGAAGGAGCCGAAGAGCAGGTGCTGCTGGCCCCGTGGAAACAACTCGGAGCCGATCGTCTCCTTTAACTGAGCCACGCTGCTCCGCTGCGGCCCCTTGCGGTGACGGGGCTGTACTTTCCACCCGAGGATCTCCGGAAAGAACCGAGTGGGAGCCGAGCAACGGGCGCAGCGTCATGAGGTGAAAGGTGAAAGTTGACTGTGTCTGCGAGAAGATGGCGACTGAGTGAAGAGAGGTTGATTTGATTTCTCGTACGGGAAGTTTATGAGGTTTTTCTCGGACGAGCAAGTACTGAGAAAGGCCTGGAAGATGGCGGAGGTGGCGCTGGAGGAACTGAGTAAGCTGGAATACCTGTCGCTGGTGTCCAAGGTCTGCACTGAGCTAGACAACCACCTGGGCATCAACGACAAGGACCTGGGTAAGGATGGCCTGCGCTAGGGTGGCCCAGGGGGCTTGTATCATTTGTTTCTCGACCCCTTCTTCGCCCTGAGCAGGGAATGACACCAGAAAGTGCTAGCAATACTCAATGGGTCAGGCAGAATATACGGAGAGCGTCCATGTTGCAGGAAAAACAAGAGACTGTGGATGCCGGAATCTGGAGGAGCCGAGCAACATTTGTTGGGTGGGTGGGTTGAGAGGAGTTGTTGATATCGCGATTTAAACTCTGTTTCAGGACTTGGAGGAAAACTTCAGCATACCTTGAGACTTTGCAGCGGAGTAGTTTCAGGTCAATGTTTCGATTTTCTCTGTTTATTAATGCTGCTGACCAACTGAATATTTCCAGCTTTTTTGTTTGTTTTTTATTTCAAAATTCTAGCATGTGCAATTAAAAAGCCGTTTCTCTTATTGCTGGGCCTGCAATTTCCAAGAGTTTCCATAAGGATGCTTTGAACACATTCTTTTTCCTCTGTCTACCTTGTGACAGGGTTTGGAATATAAGTGCTGGTGTTGGGGGATATAGAATGACATTACATCGCAAAGTAAATAACAATATCCTTTGGCTCTTGGTATTGGGGCTGTTGGCCTGCAAATAGACATTTAGGTTGGTTTGTTCATCATCCAGTAAATTTTGAGATTTTTCATAGTGCTCATGGTATTTTTTCAGCACTCAGGGGTGCTTGCTTTATATACTTTGGGTTTTGGAGATGTGTAGGTTGGCAGGCAGTGCTGCTATCTGATAGACCATGAGCTTTGTGCCAGATCTGAGATTTTGAAGAAAATCAAATAAAATCGTAAGGCGTTGGAGCAGAATTAGGGCATGTGACCCATTGAATCTTTTCCACCATTTGATCATGGCTAATTTATATTCTCCCCTCAACCCTATTCTCCCTGTAACCTTTGGTTACACTAATTTGGCCCTCACTAATCAAGAACCTATCAATTTCCACCTTAAATATACCCAATGATTTGGCTTCCACAACCATCTGTGACAATGAATTTCATAGATTCACCACCCTCTGGCTTAAGAAATTCCTCCTCATCTCTTTTCTAAGGGGACCAAACTCTGTCCTGTTGTGTTGAAGGGAATGACAAATTTCATCATTGCTGTCTGGCTTCACTAAGAGGTAGTTCAAGAAATAGAAAAAGTAGTCCACATTCTAAAGGATTTCACCAATGACCTTCACTGTCAAAGGGCAGGGTTGTACAGTGTGGGCAAGTTGTGGGTGTTGGGTGTAAGGCCCATCCTTTTGTGAACATGTCAACAGTGGTTTCAGGTGCAGCCTCTGGTGACTGGAAATGTCTATGTTTCCTGCACCTTGATTACTTCAGAATCTGCATGTGTAATTTGCAACCTGGATGTTCCAGACTGCCCCTGTGTCAAGAGGTTGTAGGTTATAGAGATTTGAGCACAAATTTAGTCTTTTGGAATTGTTGTTTTTCCAGTGGAGATGTCACATCCTGACTCTTCATATGGATGCTAATGTTTTCTTAACAATAGTTCTGTGAAGAATAGGGGAATCATTCCTGATGTTCTTGTCAATATTTGTCAATGAATTCTGATTTACTGGTCATTGATTGTTGACATCTGCATCTCCAACGATACAACAGGAGCTACCCGTGAGGAAAACACTTAAATTGGTGCATTGTGATTGTCACTTAGAGAATGTGTTTGTTTTTATTGTGCTCAATATTAGGGACAGAATCAACAAAATTTACTGTTTTTTTATCAAATGTAAGGCTAAATTTGATTTGCTTCCATTGAATTGTGCAGTGTTATGTGCTGGCTTTTTCAATATAATGTTTTCCTTTTTTTCCTTTTTCCAGCTGAATTTATCATCAGTCTTGCTGAGAAGAATATTACTTTTGATACTTTCAAAGTAGCACTGCTAAAGAATGGAGCTGAGTTTACAGTAAGTTCTGTACAGAATGATTTGTTCCTTACTGATGTACCCATCCCTTTTACACAAAAGGATGAAGAATGTTCCATAATCCTCAAGATAATCTGGCAAAAAGGGTCATTTTTTTGGACTGTGTTGAATCAACGGAAGTCTTCCTATAACCAGTCTGCTGTCCTTTTCTGCAGCACTGAAATATACTTTTAAGATGCAAACATTAGTGAAAGAGTGCTTTTGTAAAGTTTTAAACAGAATTGGTATTTCTAAATTCATAATTTTCTTTATATGCTAAGTATCAGCTATCAATGTACTTTCTGATATTTTCATTACTATAGACATTCTGTTTACGAATGCATCATAAATAACTGATAAAAAATTGTTAGCAAATATTAGTAAAACCTAAGGTGGTACAAGTCTGAAGTATAACTGCAAAATGTTAGAGAAAAATGTTAAAGATAAGTTAGCATCCGAAAGAACAAAGGGAACGTTACTTTTTGAAATATTGATAAAGGGTCTCCGCTAAAATGTTAACCATTTTGCTGACCAGTTTGTATTTTCAGCATTTTTGTTTGGTACTTGTATAAATTTTTCTACTACTTTGAAAAAATTCACTATAGTATTATGCAAAGGCAATGGAATTTTTGAAACATCTTTGCAATATACTGTATGCTGATATTAGAAATTCAATTGTGGGCGGAATGTATATTTTATAACTCATTCATTATTTCTGGTGCATATTGCCATCAACCAAAGATCAACAAAATCATAGACCAAACAGTGACAGCACCCCCTCCACTCTTATCTGCCTCTCTGTTACACCTAGAGCATCAACATCCCGGAACATTGAGCTGCCTTGCTTGAAACAATTTATGGACCTTTTCCTAATGCAATAAAGGGTGTAACATCTGTTTAAAAATCACACTGAAATACTAGTTCCAATTTATAAATGGAATATTTTTGTTAAATACATTCTCCTCTTAATGTCAAAACTTCTGAACTCAGAAATTGAACTATCCATTTTTTTAAACTGACGAATGACTAATCATCATTAAGTAGTTGGCTCATTATTTCTGCCTTTCTTTGTTGTCGTGGCTGGCCAAGTATTGAAGTAGAACAAATACAGAATGCTGGAATGAGTCAGTTTGCATCTGTAGGAGCAAAAGGTGTAAATTGGTGCTTCATGGCTGAGAGGGAAGAAGAAAGATTACCAATATATAGTAGTAGGTAGGGGGCTACAGGCTGGTATTCCAAGCAGGCAGGTTAAGGGGATGAGAGGGTGAACAAAGGGAAAAGAAAGGAAAATCTAGTGGACAAGTGAGTGTGAGGAAGGAGAGAGCCAGAGATGTAGGTTATCTGAAAGTAGGGCATTCAGTGTTCGTACCATTGGGTTGTAAGCTATCCAAGCCAAATATGAAATGGTCTTCCAGTTTCTGTTTGCCAGTGACAATATTATGGCAGTATTTCCTGTTTCCAGTCCTGATACAGGGGTTGAACCCAAAATGTTGACGTTCATCTTTTGGCTCCACAAATGCTGATTGACCCAATGAGTTCTTGGAGCTTACTGTTTTTGTTTGAGATTCCAGCAAATTTCTTTTGATGATTTGCAGATTTCTTGCAAATGTAGCATGTTGCTAAGTGTTAATCCAAGAAGTGACTTTTATTGTGGATTCTAATTGCTTGCACTAACTGTGTTCATAATTTCTGTTACTTTCCAGGATTCGCTCATCAGCAATTTGTTACGTTTGATCCAGACTATGCGACCTCCACCCAAGCCATCAAGCTCCAGCAAATGTAAGAAAAACAGCACCTTCCCTCTTTGTACATGTGCAGTAGAACAGGTTTCCAGAGATCTGTGAAATTTTAGAACACAGATGGAGGTCATACAGCCCGTCCCAACTGCTCTGGTCACTGTAAAACTGTTCATTTTGTCCTATTTTCATTTTTATTCTTAATGTTTATCTAATTCCTTCTCAATTTTTCTTAATACTTTCATGCAGCTGAATTACCAAAACAAAAATCAGAAAAAGAAAAAATGAAGGAGCTATTCCCCGCCCTTTGTATGCCGGATAATCCATCGATGCGGGTAAGTTCTGCATTTACTTTTACCCTTAATGGGGAACTTATTGGTTGATGTTTACCAGTCTTTAAATGCCTTTAACTTTTCCAGACAAGATGGCGCCAAGATGCCGTCTTTGATGAGGTTGTGGCTCAGACTTTTATCTTTTATCTTTTAGGTTTTTAGGGATGGTTTTGGGTTAAGTTAAGGGGTCAGATAGAACCTAGGGACAGTGATGTAGGGGAGCCAGAGCTGTCTGGTCCTCTGCTCCATCCTCCTCACTATGTTTGAAGGCCAGTGATGTGGATGTATGGTAAAAGGCATCTGTGGTCAGATATCAGACCAGCAAGGTCAAATGCTGGAGGTTCCCCCTAGTCAGCATGTTGTTGGCTGGTTCTGGGTTCAGAGTTCCATACGGGCAGGAGGCACAAGCGACAGTAACTCACTAGGTTCGCAAATCATTGAGTCTGGCGTACAATGTATAGTATTCAGGGTCCTCCTTCATCGTAATCAGTGAGACCTGGGGTCAGTACAATAGATTGAAACCCAAAGGTCAATCAGAAATCAAGGCCCAATGGCGAGAGATCCGAGTCTATGAATCTCTGCAAGTCCGCAGGGAAGTTGAAGGCCCAGTGTTTGCGAATCCTAGTCCGCTGGAGGTCCGAGGCCAAAGAAGATGGCCTGTTCTGGTTCGAGCACTGTGTGTGTGCGTGGGTATGTAGGTGGGTGGGAAGGAGGAACAGGGCTCGTTTTGCTGTTTGTATTTTGTCGCTTGTGTTTTGTATTGTTCTGCCTTGCGTGGTGGACGTGCTATCTTGACGCTGAATGTGTGGCGACAGTTGTGGGATGCTCCAGCACATCCTTGAGTGTGTTGGTTGCTAACACAAGCAACGCATTTCACTGTATGTTTTGATGTACCGGTTATAAATAAAGCTGAATCAGTTTTTAGGCATTCAACTGAGATTTTGTACATTTATTGGGGGGAGTGGTAACTGTTTGGCAGATTTATTGTTATCTTGTATTGAAATGGAAACAACAAATATCACTGGACAGCAAATTTTATGGAAGTGTGCTTGCTCAGAAATTCTTTGTGGTTGTGATGATAGACTGCTTGAAGCCCAACCCAAATATAATTTCAGACTACTTGTATCACGTAGAAATTTGGGGAAACATGAAATTAACTTTTATTGATAAATTGAATTTAATTGCATGATGGTGCTGACACTGTGCAATAGTTAACTAAGGTAAAACTGTTTTGATGATTTTTATTTGTATTCAGTGTCTAAGGCTTCTTGCTTAATTGTCCAACAATAATCAGCCAGCCAGAATTCCAGTTGCCCTGATACCATCTTTCCGTGACTTGTGATGTCCTGGTGAAACCTTTCACCATGCTCGTCACTGAAGTTAAGATTTGCAGGGAAGAAGTCTAAATGGAAAATGAATCTTTAGTGACATGTTGCACTTCATGGTTTTGTATGCTTGAAGCATGTTGTCAACCAGCTGTGCGTGGTTTGGTGCTCTGTGTTTGCAAAGACAAGTTTCAAAATCCCCAAATGCCTTCCATGCGATTTGGTCTGGTCCCACTGGAAGTTCTTTGAATTGCCTATCATTTGTGGACCAACAAATATGCCTGCCTTAATTTTAGCATCAGTTATTCTAGGGAGCATTTGTTTCAAATAGCAAACTCCTTCACTTTCCTCGTTCAGCACTTTCGTAAAATCGTTCATAAGCCTGATGACAGCAGATTTCATCCTAGCAGTCTTGAACCCAATAATTCAGCTTTTGTCTTTGATGAACCCAAATCTCTGGCCAGGTCATTTAACTCCACAAACACGAGGAAATCTGCAGATGCTGGAAATTCAAACAACGCATACAAAATGCTGGTGGAACGCAGCAGTGCCAGGCAGCATCTATAGGAAGAAGTACATTTGCCGTTTCGGGCTGAGACCCTTTGTCAGGACTAACTGAAAGAAGAGATAGTAAGAGGTTTGAAAGTGGGAGGGGAGATCCGAAATGATAGGAGAAGACAGGAGGAGGAGGGATGAAGCTAAGAGCTGGAAAGGTGATTGGCAAAAGGGATACAGAGCTGGAGAAGGGGACGGGAGGCCTAGGGAGAAAGAAAGGGGGAGGGGAGCACCAGAGGGAGATGGAGAACAGGCAAGGAGTGATTGTGGGAGGGGCAGAGAGAGAAAAAAAAGGGGAGAGAGGGAAAAAGGGGAGAATAAATAAATAAGGGATGGGGTAAGAAGGGGAGGAGGATCATTAACGGAAGTTCGAGAAATCAATGTTTATGCCATCAGGTTGGAGGCTACCCAGACGGAATATGAGGTGTTGTTCCTCCAACTTGAGTGTGGCTTCATCTTGACAGTAAAGGAGCCCATGGATAGATGTATCAAAATGGGAGTGGGACGTGGAATTAAATTTTTTTGCCACTGGAAGATCCTGCTTTCTCTGGCGGACAGAGTGTAGGTGTCGGAAATGGACCAGGTAAATTTGAGGGCAGGGTGAAAGTTGGAGGCAAAGTTAATGAAGTTAACGAGCTCAGTAGTGAAGGAAAAGTGGGGGACGGATACCCGTATAGGCTTGGAACATGGTCTGCTCAAATTTACCTGGTCATTAACTTTGCCTCCAACTTTCACCCTGCCCTCAAATCTACCTGGTCCAGTTCCGACACCTCCCTCCCCTTCCTTGATCTTTCTGTCTTCATCTCTGGAGACGGCTTATCTATTGACATCTACTATAACCCTACTGACTCTCACAGCTACCAGGACTATTCCTCTTCCCACCCTGTCTCTTGCAAAAATGCCATGACCTTCTTGCAATTCCTCCGTCTCCGCTGCATCTGCTCTCAGGAAGAGGCTTTTCATTCCAGGATGAAGGAGATGTCTTCCTTTTTCAAAGAAAGGGGCTTCCCTTCTTCCAGTGTCAACTCTGTTCTCAAACGCATCTCTCCCATTTCCCGCACATCTGCCCTCACCCCATCTGCCTGCCACCCCACTCGGGATTGGGTTCCCCTTGTCCTCACCTACCACCCCACCAGCCTCTGGGTCCAACATATAATTCTCCGTAACTTCCGCCACCTCCAATGGGATCCCAATACCAAGCACATCTTTCCCTCCCCCCCCCACTTCTGCTTTCCACAGGGATCGCTCCCTACGCGACTCCCTTGTCCATTCTTCTCCCCCCCCCCCCCCCATCCCTTCCTACCGATCTCCCTCCTGGCACTTATCCCTGTAAGCGGAACAAGTGCTACACTTGTCCTTACACTTCCTCCCTCACCACCATTCAGGTCCCCAGACAGTCCTTCCAGATAAGGCGACACTTCACCTATGAGTTGGCTGGTGTGATATACTGTGTCCGGTGCTCCTGGTATGGCCTTCTATATATTGGTGAGACCCGATGCAGACTGGGAGACCATTTTGCTGGACACCTACGCTCCGTCCGCCAGAGAAAGCAGGATCTCCCAGTGGCCACACATTTTAATTCCACGTCCCATTCCCATTCTGATATGTCTATTCATGGCCTCCTCTGCTGTCAAGATGAAGCCACACTCAGGTTGGAGGAACAACACTTTATACAGTCGGCCCTCCTTATCCATGAATTCTGCATGCGCGAATTCAACCAACCGCAAATCGCAAAAACCCGGAAGTGCCCTTCCAGCACTCATTGTTCGAGCATGTACAGACTTTATTTTGTCATTATTCCATAAACAATGCAGTATAACAACTATTTACATGGCATTTACATTGTATTAGGCATTATAAATAATCTAGAGATGATTTAAAGAATACGGGAGGATGTGCATGGGTTATCGTGGATCAGGATCGAAAAAAATTGGAAGTTCTCTTACTAAGTAAGTCGGAAAAAGTATATCCGGTACTATTTAGCCTCAGTTAATCAAACATTTGTTAGTATATAGTACATAATTTACCTTTCTAATGCATATAAAACACTAAGAATGTATGTTTCAGCGCCGGGCTCCAGTTCGATCGAGTGACAGATCGCTCCCGAGTGCGCTGTCCACCGTGCTGGGTTGATGTGGAGGATCAAAAACCCAAAACCTAATAATTAAACCAATGCATTGCTTAGTAATAATTGTAGCTTTCATTGTGGCAGAGCCTTTCTCACTTATTCTTTAAAGTTGTTCCGATCGTTGACCGACGTAGCCTAACGCTTTTCCATTGACTGATGGAGTTTCACCTCTTTCCGATCGCTTTATTATTTCCACTTTATTTTCAATCATGATTATTTTCACAAAGAGAAACACTGCGGATTCAGAGCTCTGATGCTGGGTCCTAATGTCCACAGCACTGAGACAGGTTAAATAAGGTCTGGGGTTCCGCTGGGTCCTAAGGTTCACCGCGTTGAGACAGGTTGAATAAGAGACTTGAGCATCCGTGAATTTTGGTATCCACGAGGGGTCCCAGAACCAATCCCTCACGGATAAGGAGGGCTGACTGTATTCTGTCTGGGTAGCCTCCAACCTGATGGCATGAACATTGATTTCTCTAACTCCCATTAATGTCCCTCCTCCCCTTATTTATTTACTCCCCCCTTTTTTCTCTCTCTGCCCCTCTCACAATCACTCCTTGCCTGTTCTCCATCTCCCTCTGGGCCTCCCCTCCCCCTTTCTTTCTCCCTAGGCCTCCCGTCCCATGATCCTCTCCCTTCTGTAGCCTTGTATTCCTTTTGCCAATCAACTTTCCAGCTCTTAGCTTCACCCCACCCCCTCCTGTCTTCTCCTATCATTTCAGATCTCCCCTGCCCCCTTTCAAATCTCATACTCTCTCTCAGTTAGTCCTGACGAAGGGTCTTGGCCCGAAACGTTGACAGTGCTTCTTCCTATAGATGCTGCCTGGCCTGCTGTGTTCCACCAGCATTTTGTGTGTGTCATTTAACTCTGATTGAGTTATCAGATGAGGCTCACTCGACATAAAGTGTTCCAAATCTGTATCAGTGTCATTTTTATTCCTGGCTTCTGCATCATGGCATCTTCTGCCTCCTCTAGACTCCATGTCTCTGGTGGCTTCAGTACAGCAAGACTGTTGCTATGCGGTCCCATGACAGTAGGGAGATTGGCGTATTCAATGTATTTCTTATTTTTAGCAGAGAAACCAGACACACTGGTCAGACAGAAGTAGCTGTCTGTCACATGATCCTTCTGTTTTCGCCATAACATTGGGACAGCAAACCGTGTTGCTTTCAGAAATACCTCTGTGCCAAGCTCTAAGATTGACAGCGCATGTTCTGCAACAAATGTGAGGACCTCAGGCTTTGTCTTGGTTGCCAAATTTACACCCAAAGTTAGAGCTCATAGACTTCTTTAATAAAAGGAGTCGTGCTTTATCTTTGAGATTTAAGCGTATACTCACCACAAATATAACAGAAAATATATTGGCTGTTGCAACTTTGGCGAGACATTTTACTATCACAGATACTCCTGTAGTATTCACAATATGCTATGCGCATCAATGTGGTCGCAAACCAATATATATGCAGACGCAATGCATAGAACAGTGTGTGTGTGTAATGCTTTTGTAGCCTTTCTAAAACCTGTCCTGCCATGCAGCATTTGCCCTGCCTAAGCATGCCTGGACAAGATAGAAAACCTTTCAGCTTGCATTGTGGGCAACATTTTAATTGACTTGAATCATGAATTGAAATAACAAATAATATGGGATTTTTACAAAATAGTGCTTTATTGGGAAATTTCATGGTATTTTCATGATCAACAGCCCAAAATCCATAAGATATACCTAAAAATATTCAGGAAGCAAAATCTTTGTTCTCCAGTGATTCAAAGTGGATGGGATTAGTATCTGAAAGAGAAAAGGCATGAACATTTTCGGGGTGCCCTTTCATCAGATTAGAGTTCTGATTTGAAGCAATTTGCAATTCCTTCCTTAGTGCACTGATCTCATTCTCACACTCAACAATGTGGACATCTCAAGTAATTTGAAGGAGTTGTTGGAATATTTGTAATATTCATGAATATTATAGTATTGCAATACTATTAGATTTACAAAGATGTCATTTTTGGTCAGTGCGTTTGAATAATTTTGACTTTTTTAGGTTTTTATCTTGGTATCACTGTAGGCACATTTAACTAATTACCACTTAATATTATGAAATAAAAGCCATTTTCTGTGATTTGAGATAGGACTCTTTCATGATCTATTACTGTAGACATCAAGTGATAGTCTTTCTGAGTGGCCATCAACTAAATTAGTATGTGCATTTCATGATATTCTATCAATTTAATTGCAACCCACCTAATTGTGTCCAAACAGTACAATATTCCATATTAATCTTAGAAGGGTGCACCCCATTGGAGATCTTGAATTATGTTGCATTTGAGGCAATCATGGCTTTTAAAAAGTCTTTTTGAAAAAATCTAAACTTACTCTTTGTTTTGCAGACTTTACTGGATGAAGATGATTTGAAAGTGGCTGCAGATGCATTGAAGGAACTTGAAGCCTTGATGCCATCAAAAAATGATATTAAAAAGAGTAGCAAACACGGGTACTTTTACAGTGTCCTATTAAACACATTTTATAATCTTTTTTAATAGACTAGGAATAGATACCAAATGATGTGTAATAAGTGGTCCTGACTGAAAAGCCCTAGGTCTGTTTACTCATCTGTATTGAGTTATTTTACAAAACCAAGCCAATTTCCCTTCACCACAACTTTCACCTGGTTCAACTTGTTCTCACATTGAAGTTTCTCTTTCAACTTTACTCCCTTCAGATCAAAGTTATAGTTATTGCACAAAAAAAACTACAATGACAGGCAGGACAGAAGTATCAACTTGTTGAGAAAGAGTACCCAAAATCATATCTGGAGCTTTCTTTCAAAATTAAGCCATCTAAGTAGAATTGAAATGTTTATGGGGAGACTTGGCAGAAAAAAAAATAAAGAAAAGTCCAGGCGTTATTTCAGAAGTTAAATAAATTGATGGTAGGATACTTTTCAAGTCAGTAAAAGGTTAACTTTGGCAGCCATTAGGCAGTTTTTACTTTTAATGAGTTATTGAAATATTGAACTCGAAAGAGCAGGACAGGCCCTTCAGTCCACCATATCTGAATTGAATGTGATGCCAAATTAAACTAATCTCATCTGCCTGCACAGGATTCATATCCCTCTAGTCCCTACACAGTCACATGCCAATCTGAAAGTCTTTGAATGCCACTATTGTATCTCCTTCCACCGCTAGTCCCTGCAGCCCATTCTAGGCACCTATTTGTGTAAATAAAAGAAAACATATTTTCCATTTCCCCCTTAAACTTTCCCCCTCTGATTCTATAAAACTATGCCCTCTAGTACTTGGCATTTCTATCATGAGGGGGAAAAGATTCTGACTGTCTACTATGTTTATGTCTGTCATCATTTTATAAACTTTATCGGGTCTCTCCTTAACCTTCACTGCAGGGAAAACAGCCGAAGTTTGTTCAACCTCTCCTTATAGCTCATACTTTCTAATCCAGGCAACATCCTGCTAAATCTCTTGGGCACTCTTTACAAAGCCTCCATGTGCTTCCTGTAATGGCGCAACCAGAATTGCATGCAGTACTGCAAGTGCGGTCTAACCAAAGTTTTATGATACTGCAGTATGACTTCCTGACTCTTGAACTCCAGGTCCTAGTAATGAAGGCAAGCATCCCATGTATTCTTTACCATTCTATCTTTTTGTGTTGCTATTTTCAGGGAGCAATATACATCAATGCTGTTAAGTATCCTGCCATTTACTATGATTTCCCCATACATTTGATTTTCAAAAGTGCAATGTCTCACGCTTCCCCAAATTCAAAGCTGCAAAGAGATGGCATGACAGGGTGGTGGGTATCTTTCATCTGCTATTTCTTTGCTCATAACTGTAACTAGTGGATATCCTGTATCCTTTGACTTCAGTGTCCACAAGTCCACCAATTTTCTTGTCTTACTTTCTGACCCATCTGCATTTTTGTTCAAGATGTTTGTATATCTCATTTACAGAGGACCCAGTATGGATCCCTGCAAAACACCTCTGGGCAAGTCAATTCTGAATCCAACTTGCCTGGTCACAGATCCCATGAATCTTAATTTTCTTTATCAACCTATCATGCGGGACCTTGTCAAATACCCTACTAAGATCCACATAAACATCCACAGCCCTATCCTCATCAATTATCTTCATTACCATCTCCAAAAAAAGCCTCAGTGATGTTTATAAGGCATGACCTGCCCCACACAAAGCCATGCTGTCTCTAAACAGACCACGTTCCTCCAAATGGGAATAACTTCCATCTCTAAGGATCTTTAATAGCTGTACTACCACTGATATGAGGCCTATAATTTCCTGGATTATCTACATTTCTCCTCTCAAGCAAAGGAATAATATTGGTATCGTGGAATAGAATTTCTTGGTGAGCAGTTGCTGCAATCAATCTGGAATCTGTTGGTATTACTGGGGTGACTTTAAAATGTAAGTGCATTTTGGCATGGAACCAATGAGTCAAATGTCAGCCCTGTGTCATAAACTTCCATGTAATTATGGGCAACTCTAAATTGGAACTACTTAGATGTGTGGACCATGGGCCCTTGCTGCAGAAAGTTCAAAGAACGTTTATTATCAAAGAGAAGGAAGGATTCAAGGGGGGGAAAGGGGCCACAGTGGTTGACAAAGGAAGTCAGAGATTGCATAGCAATAAAAAAAGAAGTATGACAGAGCTAAGGTGAGTGGGAAGACAGATGATTGGGAAATTTTTAAGGAACAACAGAACTTAACTAAAAAGGCAATATGGGGAGAAAAAATGAGGTACGAATGCAAGCTAGCCAGGAATATAAAGGAGGATAGCAAAAGCTTTTTTAGGTATGTGAAGAGAAAGAAGATAGTTAAGAACAATGTTGGGCCCTTGAAGAATGAATTGGGTGAAATTGTTAGGGGAAACAGAGAAATGGCAGAGGAATTTAATAAGTACTTTAGATCTGTCTTCACTGGGGAAGACACAAGCAATCTCCCAGATGTATGGATGGGCCAACGACATAGGGTAACAGAGGAAATTAAACAGATTGACATTAGGAAGGAAACGGTGATGAGTAGACTGATGGGACTGAAGGCTAACAAATCCCCAGGTCCAGATGGTCTACATCCTAGGGTACTAAGGGAGGTGGCTCTGGAAATTGCGGATGCATTGGTAATCATTTTCCAATGTTCCTTAGATTCAGGAACAGTTCCTGAGGATTGGAGAATGGCTAATGTTATCCCACTTTTTAAGAAAGGAGGGAGGGAGAAAACAGAGAACTATCAACCTGTCAGCCTGACATCGGTGGTGGGGAAGATGCTAGAGTCCATTATTAAAGATAAAATAGTGGCATATCTCGATAACAGTGATAGGATTGGGCCGAGCCAGCATGGATTTACCAAGGGTAAATCATGCTTGACTAATCTATTGAAACTTTTTGAGGATGTAACCCGGAAGTTAGACAAGGGAGATCCAGTGGATGCAGTGTACCTCAAATTTCAGAAGGCATTTGATAAGGTCCCACATAGGAGATTGGTGGGTAAAGTCAGAGCTCGTGGCATTGGGGGGAAGATATTGACATGGATAGAAAACTGGTTGGCAGATAGAAAGCAAAGGGTAGCGGTGAATGGGTGTTTCTCGGAATGGCAGGTGGTGACTAGTGGGGTGTCACAGGGCTAGGTATTGGGACCACAGCTGTTTATGATTTACATCAACGATTTAGATGAAGGCACTGAGAATAACATCAGCAAGTTTGCTGATGATACTAAGCTGGGTGGCAGTGTGACATGTGATGAGGATGTTAGGAGAATTCAGGGTGACTTGGATAGGCTGGGTCAGTGGGCAGATACTTGGCAGATGACATTTAATGTGAATAAGTGTGAGGTTATCCACTTTGGGAGTAAGAGCAGGAAGGCAGATTATTGTCTGAACGGTGTAGAGTTAGGTAAGGGAGAAATACAAAGAGATCTAGGAGTCCTTGTTCATCAGTCACTGAAGGTGAATGAGCAAGTGCAGCTGGCAGTGAAGAAGGCTAATGGAATGTTGGCCTTTATTACAAAGGGAATTGAGTACAAGAACAAGGAAATCATTTTGCATTTGTACAGGGCCCTTGTGAGACCACACCTGGAGTATTGTGTACAGTTTTGGTCTCCAGGGTTAAGGAGGGATATCCTGGCTGTAGAGGAAGTGCAGCGTAGATTCACGAGGTTAATTCCTGGGATGTCCGGACTGTCTTACACAGAGAGGTTAGAGAGACTGGGCTTGTACAAGCTGGAATTAAGGAGATTGAGAGGGGATCTGATTGCAACATATAAGATTATTAAGGGATTGGACAAGATAGAGGCAGGAAATATGTTCCAGATGCTGGGAGAGTCCAGTACCAGAGGGCATGGTTTGAGAATAAGGGGTAGGTTATTTAGGACAGAGTTAAGGAAAAACTTCTTCTCCCAGAGAGTTGTGGGGGTGTGGAATGCACTGCCTCAGAAGGCAGTGGAGGCCAATTCTCTGGATGCTTTCAAGAAGGAGCTAGATAGGTATCTTATGGATAGGGGAATTAAGGGATATGGGGACAAGGCAGGAACCAGGTATTGATAGTAGATGATCAGCCATGATCTCAGAATGGTGGTGCAGGCTCGAAGGGCCGAACGGTCTACTTCTGCACCTATTGTCAAAGTATATATACTGTATACAATTTTGAGATTTATTGTCTTGTAGGCTGCTATAAAATGAAGCAATACAATAGAATCCATGAAATACCCCACACAACAAAAATTGTCAAGGATCCAGTGTGCGAAAAAGAGCAAATCATGTAAACAATTTTTAAAAAGTAAGCAAGTAATACACAACATGAATCACAGAATCTTGAAATTGACTCCACAGCCATGGAGTCAGTTCAGCACTGCAGGCAATGCAGGAGCCTGATTGCTGCATCTGAAGATCAGTTTGTCCTTCACCTTTGTCTGGCTTGTCGCATAGTTCTGCTCAACATCAGTTTGTTTTTTTTGCTCTCGGGCCTGGGCCCCACTGCTTCAGCCTGGCTCAAAGTCTACCCAGCAATGGCCACTGCGGCCGTACCTGCAATCTGGAGAGTTCAGTTCGCCGAATCCTTCAGGAAAAATGCAAAAACAGCAGCTCATGCAGATGGCTTAAAAAGTACAACTCCCAAAGGGAAATCACAGGCTGCGGATTGCAGTGACCATAGCCCAGAAAAAGTATATTTAGTAGAATAGTTAAAGATTTTTTGCTGCCTGCAAAATGTTGCCATGTCTTGCCAGCACCAGCCTTGTCAATTGATATATTAAGCAGAATGTGACCAGTAACACTGATTAAACTAGCCAATGTAATGACAGTTTACCATCATAAATATTAGATGGTAATCTCAGACCTACTCCCTCTCCAAGAGGACATTAATTAGACTGATAAGCTACCCTTAAACTGGATTTGTGTTGATATTCAGGTCAGCATATTTCTGCCTTTCTCATGATTCTCTTCCGATGTTTTTCTTTGTCCGGTGAAATATTGTCATGATTTATTTCAAGTTTGTAAAAGTAGAATTGTTTTTAATTCGTAGCTCTGAAAAAGTAAAGAAAAAGAAAAGGAGTCGCAGTCATAGTAGAGACAGAGACCGGGACCGGAAGCGTCGTCGCAAGTCAAGGTCCAGATCGCACTCGAGAGACCGGAACAAAGGTAAATTCAGCAGGCGATCCAGAAGCAGGAGTCGGAGCCCAAGCCGAGATCATAAGGAACGTTTCAGAACTAGAGAAAAGAGCTGTGAGAAAAGGAAAGAAAGATATGTCGACAGGCCTCCACCTGAAGAACCATCTGTTGGTGAAATATACAACGGCAAAGTCACCAGTATCATGCAGTTTGGATGTTTTGTACAGCTGGAAGGTTTAAGGTATAGTAAGCAGCAGGTAGTGTAAGAAGTCATTACAATAGTGTGAACACTTGAGAAATTGGATTTGAGTGATATGATTATAATTTTTCAAATTAAAAAAACTTCAAATATGCTGCAAACTGTTTGACTATATTGATATTGGGTAAATGACATTTCAAGGCACGTGTCACAAATTCCCTTTTGCATCAGTTTCCTGCATGCGAATAAAAATTCCCAAATCTTCAGTGTTTTAATTTCTGTCAAATAGTTTCTTACAGTTATTGCTGCAAGGAGGAGTGTTTTCCCTTCCATGTATACTGCTCAGCCAATGCTTCCAAGTTCTGGATGGTGAAAGGAGATATCCAGATGTGCTTAGAACAAAAGGCTTGTTCTTCCCTTGCAAAATAATAGCCAAGCTGTCTCCTCATTTGTTCAAAAGGATTATTTAAGTTATAGAGGAAAAATACATTTGGAATAATAATAGACAATTGTTTAAGTATTTTGAGATTGAAATTTGTAACTTAAGTCTTTAGAGCTGAGCTTTGTGTTCTTCCAATTCTATAAGTTTACAAGGCTCAAGTTTGCTCAAAATTAATTTTTATTTATGATAGTTTCATGGGGAAACCATTGCTTTGCATTCTGTAGGTAGAAGGAAGCAAAGTATGTCATACATTGACTCAAGTGCAACAGGAAATGATTGAAGCCTATTTCTCTATCATGTTTTAAAATATTTGTTAAAATTATTACTGGGAAATGGTGCCCTAGATTCTATGTACCTTGGAGCATGATTTGAATTCATATGATTTTGTAATATAATTCTGTGTCGATTTTGTCTCTAAAATTTTAATACTATTACTGATTTTATGGAAATACTTAAATGAAAATTGCAAACCTGTCTATTGATTATATTTTTTTTATCTGTGTTTTTCTTGGATGTTTCAGATACCAACCGTTCCTCAGGTGTGTTTCAATGTATTAACTGTTTTAAGAAATGTAGAGCTTACAGTATTATTTGAAAATACATCATTCACCATGTAAGTAGAATTATGTATAATTATTGTGGTCAACTTGCCAGTAATTTTTTTCATTGCGCTTTTCAGAAAACGATGGGAAGGCTTGGTGCACATATCTGAGCTTCGACGAGAGGGGCGTGTAGCCAATGTTGCTGATGTTGTTAGCAAAGGTCAAAGAGTAAAGATTAAAGTGTTATCATTCACTGGGTCCAAAACAAGCTTAAGTATGAAGGTAATTATTTGCAATTTTGAATATTTAAATGAAGTTCAAATCTGGTTAAAGTTTGACCCATGCCCAAGTTGGGGAGGGGATGGAAAAGACTATCTGACTTTAAATTTGAAATCCAAGAAAATATCATTTCTGCTTTGATTTTAAATTTTTCTGGTTTATTCTGGCTCATTAGGATGTAGATCAAGAGACCGGAGAGGATCTAAATCCAAACCGACGGCGTAATGTTGGAGGTGAAAGCAATGAGGAAGCTGCCATGAGGAACCCTGACAGACCTAGTAACTTATCATTGGTGAACACTCCTGAGGTAGAGGATGATGTTTTGGAGCGCAAACGTCTCACAAAAATCTCCGATCCAGAGAAATGGGAAATTAAGCAGGTAAGACCCTGTTCAGAGATTAACCTATCAAATGGCAGACATAACGGATTTTTTTTTTTAGCTCAATTTGAGCTGGTGTTTCCGAAGTGATTGATTAACCTGAATAAAGTGTCAGTAAAGTTTCTGTATTTGTATATGCCTATCATTGGGAAGCACTACGCCAATCTGTTAGATCCATAGGCCCCACATTGCCACCTGAAACTTCTACACGTTGTACATGGATGCAGAGGCTGAGTGTGGCTGACTCTTGAGGTGTAACAAGGTCATGGCAGAAAGTAAACCACTAATAGCATAGTGCTGAGGCCCTGTCTCTGGGACACTGCACAGCCTTCAATAAAAATAAAAGCTGACAAGCTCTTGCCTCCTCTGAAAGCTGTAAAGTTCAAATATATCAAGAATTCAGAAACCTATGAAAAGATAAAAATTACTGCAATATTTTAAATGCAAAAAAAAATTAATTACTTTCTGTTTTCACTGACTTTTCAAGCTAGGAGGCACTATAAGTGAGATCTCAATTTCTGTGCCTGGTTTGGCTGGGAGAGGAACTGGGAGGTAGATTTCTCATTGGTGGTGGATACTGGTAACAACATAGGGCTCCATTGTTTGACTCCAGCAGTGGAGCAGTGAAGGATGCACTGGGATCTGTTACTAAGCACGTCTATTTGAGTGAGTCTGCCAAAGTTTGGGAGTGACAGAATGCCATTGTTTTCTTTGGAAACAGGCCGGCAGCAAAGCTTAACCATGGTGTTTTTAAGGACCAATTACATTTGATTGCTTCTATAATATTTTTCTCCTTAAACGATATTTCAGATGATTGCAGCAAATGTAATCTCCAAGGAAGAGTATCCAGACTTCGATGAAGAAACGGGTATCCTGCCTAAAGTTGATGATGAAGAAGGTATTCACCATTTTTTACTTTACAGCGTGAAAAATGTATACTAATCGTTAAATCACTTTTTCCATCTTTGTTTACTTTGTGCTTGGGTTTCATCACAATGAATTTACAGCTATTCCTTCAGCTGCTTGGGTCTTAAATTCTGGAATTCTCTTCCTAAATCAATTTTATCTGACCCACAGTCTCTGTTGTGTCTCCTCAACCTTAAGCCAACACAATCCTTTTAAGATACTCCTTTTAAGATACTGTGTAAGATTTTTCTGGGTATAATAACATTTATATGCCATGATAAATTGTGTTTGTAAATGTTCGTTAAGTGCTTTGACAATGTATTTAAAGCACCTTTTCTCAATCAAAGGTGCTGATGGTTATGCTACACACACAAAATGCTTCGAAGGGTCTCGGCCCGAAACATCAACAGTGCTTCTCCTTATAGATGCTGCCTGGCCTGCTGTGTTCCACCAGCATTTTGTGTGTGTTGCTTGAATTTCCAGCATCTGCAGATTTCCTCGTGATGGTTATGCTGGTGTGTTCTCACTCCTGTAAAATTTATTGTTACATTTCTAACTTTTTATTCATGATTTTATTTTTAAAAGTTGCCTTTTAACTATAAGCAAGCTTTTGGCTCTTCAGTGTACAAGAGGCATTTTGTACAAATTGAGTTGTTTCTATC
This sequence comes from Hypanus sabinus, assembly GCF_030144855.1. Classification (NCBI taxonomy): domain Eukaryota; kingdom Metazoa; phylum Chordata; class Chondrichthyes; order Myliobatiformes; family Dasyatidae; genus Hypanus; species Hypanus sabinus. The sequence continues at coordinate 45,176,721 of NC_082738.1, forward strand.
AATTTTGTGCTATGGTAGATCATGACACATGCAAGGAAGAACATGGGAATTAGACACTGGACTTCCCAAGTAACGATAAGATCCTTCTGAATAGATTAGTGTAGAAGAAGCAACTTGATCAATAGGATGCCAACTGTGGCTTTACATTCAAAATCAAATTTTAAAAATCTACTTGACTTTTATTTTGTGGAGCTCTGAAACATTGCGTGATTTTCTGTACTGTTTTTCAGATGAAGACTTGGAAATAGAGCTTGTGGAAGAAGAGCCGCCATTCCTCAGAGGGCACACCAAGCAGAGCATGGACATGAGTCCTGTTAAGATAGTAAAGGTATTCAGAGCAATTAAATCCAGAAACTCAACATTTATACATATATGCTTTAAATAGAATTTGCAAAATGTTTTTCAACTTCCACTTCTTTTGAAGCATTTTGCTGCTTTATTTTTAATGTAATAAATTAGAAATTAATCCACACTTTACCATTGAGGCATGAATGTTCCTATGCTTTTAATTGTGACAATTCTGTAAGTGCTATTTTGTTTGTGAGGTAATGCATTATTTGCAAAGAAATTCTGAACTCATTTGAATTTGGAAACTACAAGTGCTGTATTTAAAAACAATTGAGCCAAAGTTTCGCAGAGTATTCCTGATTGTAAAATTAATTTTTGCAGAGGTGTAGGTAGTGATGACAAAGTGAGATTATTTCCTGAAATGCATTTTCTGGCACAATTTGTATGAATTTTCAAACCTCAATTGTTTGTTCTGCTAATGAAGGGTCTTTGACCTGAAACATTATCTCTATTTCCCATTTCAAAGATATTACCTGACATGCATTTTCTTGTTTTTATTTTGGGTTTCTATTTTCTTCATTTTTTAAAATTCACATTTGTTGGGTACTATGAATGTTTTCCTTAATTGCTAACCTGCTGGTTTATGTTTGATTTAGAACCCTGATGGCTCTCTGTCTCAGGCTGCCATGATGCAGAGTGCTTTGGCTAAGGAAAGGCGGGAAATGAAGCAAGCACAACGAGAGGCAGAAATGGATTCGATCCCAATGGGACTCAATAAACATTGGGTTGATCCACTACCTGATGGTATGCTGATGGCTAGAATATTTTCCTTGTGCAAAGGATGGGGATAATAAAATATTGATTATAAATTGTGACTTCTGCTGATCCTGTATTTCAGTAATTGATTGTGTAGTGTTTTAATGGTTTTCTGGTCTAAGTTACTATTGGGAGAATTATTAAAAGATTGTAGATTTTATTTTTGTGTTTTTATCTGCTCAAAGTGGGAATCCGAATAAAAATAGGGTTTAGTATCACTGGCATACTGTATGCCATGAAACTTGTTATTTTGCCATGAAATTTGTAATTTTGCAGTAGCAATACATTGCAAGACATAGTAAAAATATTTTTATATATACTTATTGCAATTTGATTAAATAAATAATGCAAAAAGAGAGCAAACAAAAAAACCCCAAAAAATAGTGAGGTAGTGTTCATGGGTTCAATGTCCATTCAGAAACCTGATAATGGAGGGGAAGAAGCTGTTCCTGAAACTTCAGGCTCCTGTACCATCACCTTGATGGTAACAATGGGAAGAAGCCATGTCTTGGGGTGAAGGGGGTCCTTAATGAAGGATGCCACGTTCTTGAGTCATCGCCTATTGAATGTATGTTTGATGCAAGCGCCCATGGTGGAAGTGGCTGAATTTACAAATTTGTGCAGCTGTTTCCGATCTTTTGCAGTGTTCCCTCCATACCAGACAGTAATGCAACCAGTTGGAATGCTCTCCATGGTGTTTTTGTGGAACTTTGCAAAAGTCTTTGGAGGCATATCAAGTCTCCTCAAACTAATGAAGTACAGTGGCTATCCTGCCTTTATGATTGCATCAATATGTTGGGCCCAGAATAAATCTTCAGAGATGTTGACACCCAGGAACTGACCAACCTTTCCACTGCTGATCCCTCGATGAGATCTGCTGTGCGTTCCCTTGATTGCCCTTTCCTGAAGTCCACACTTAATTCCTTGGTCTCTCTGACATTGAAAGGTGGTTGTTGTAACAACCAGCTGATGTATCTCGCTCCTGTACGCCTCGTCAGCTTTTGATGCAAGGATTAGAATCTTTTATGCCACTTGATCATATGAAATTATCAAAGGTGAAGTTGCAGGACAAGGCACTGGTACTTGGTATTAGTAATCTACCTCTCTCCATTGCCTCAGTGCTAAATCTTTTGCAAAAATTGTTTATGCTTTTCCTGAAGTGGTTAGTTATTGTGAATATTATGGCAATTTTGTGACCTGACTAGAAACCAGCTGTACACTTTTCGATTTGGTGTTTTATTGCTGTAGATGGAGAAATATCTATGCTTAGAAATTTGACTGGATTTGAACTCGATTGCTGTTGAAAAAAGAAGTACCTTGCTCACTAAAACTTTTGCTTCTCCCTTTCTCTGAATAAAATTTCATTTTAATCTGAGTGAAATAAATTATTGCAGTTGCTCTAGATATAAAATGATGGTCTTTCTTTCTAGTTGATGGCCGACAGATTGCAGCAAACATGAGGGGCATAGGAATGATGCCGCAAGACATACCTGAGTGGAAAAAGCATGCCTTTGGAGGGAACAAAGCATCTTATGGACGTAAAACCCAATTGTCAATTCTTGAGCAGAGAGAGAGCCTACCAATCTACAGACTTAAGGAGCAGTTGGTTCAGGTATAACATTTGCAATCTATCACATAAATGTATATATTTTCAAATGTCGTCTTACTCTGTGTGAAAATACTGCAATGAAGTGTTTTAAAAAGGAAATTCCTTGTCAACAGGTTTAGTAATTGCTGTAACACCAAAGAATCTGTTGCTTTCGATTGCAGCATCTGCAGTCCTTTTTCTCTACTGCCTTTGATTGCTGTAATTGCAGGCCACCAGGTGGTGCTATAGCTTTACATCCCTGGGCGATGTTGCTCTTCTCCCGATCTGAGTAACAGCATCCATTAAATCCATTAAAAAAAATAAATTAATATATTTTTCAGGGCTTGTTATACTTAGGAGCATGTTATTAATTTAAAGCTTGAATAGTTTGGTCTGATAAAGAAAAAAAGCCAGAACAATATTAATTTTAACATTTTCAATGTACAACTGGTTAGTTATCTACCTATAATACTACTTGGTAAACAACTTTGAAGTGCAAATATATTGCTTGATTTATCCTTTTGAAGCCTGGCACATAACTGGATGTTCCTATATGGGGCACCTTTTCTGATAAAAATTCTTTTGGAAAACAATATTTTTGGTAATGAAATGCTTTTTTCTTTTGTAGGCTGTGCATGACAATCAAGTCCTGATTGTCATCGGGGAGACTGGTTCTGGTAAGACCACTCAGATAACCCAGTACTTGGCAGAGGCAGGATATACGACTCGAGGCAAGATTGGGTGCACACAACCAAGGCGTGTGGCTGCAATGTCAGTTGCCAAAAGAGTGTCGGAAGAGTATGGTTGCTGCTTGGGTCAAGAGGTAAGCTGAAATCGTCTATGTTAAAATTTGAACTTACATAAATTACTAGATGCTACTATTTTTAATGGTTAGCCAGTTATTGTCATTTGAGGTTACTAAGATAAATTGCTTTCAGATTTAATGCTCTAATAGTGTCTCCTTTTTCCACATTTTCAACAATTTTTTTAAGTATAAACAATAATATATTTTAAACATGCAATTCTGCAGACGCTGGAAATCCTAAAATAAGTTTTTCTTAAAGATAATACATTATCATTTCTATAAAAATTACCAAAAGTTAACCCCACCAAAATCCTCCACAATCTGTGTCTATCACTATGCCATTACAATCAAACCTGTGGATCTTTCCTGGTTCGGTGAAAATGCTGAAGAGCATGTTTGGAACAGCAAGCACCAAGTATACCCAAAAAAATATGATGCAAGTCAGGTGAAGCTGCAAGTCTGCATGCTGAACAGCAGAGGGAAGCAATCCACAATCAAAGTTTTTTTCAGTCGCTTAACCACACTGATCAAAATAGTCGACACAGCCCGCAAAATTCCCCGTTCTCACTCAAAACACACTTAGTCAATCAAGACAAAAAATACTTGTAGTAAAAATGAATAATTCAATTAAAACAGTAGTCCACAACATTGCATCACTAACACATAAGCAGTCACCAAATAATTACGTACTAGCAAAACAGTGACCACCCTTCTCGTTGAGGCATAACATGAACAGTGTAGTCAGTCGTGCAGTGTGATTCTTGTTGCATACTGTGTATGATGCCAGAGATGGGACATTTAGTCCATTAGTGTAAATATGATTACAACTCCAATCACGAGTAAGAACTGAACGACCACCAAAATAAGATGCAAGAATAAAAACATACATACACTTTTCACTGTAATCTCAGTCATTTACTATCTGTCATTACATGAAAGTCGAAGACAAAATTGCTCACATCTTTAGGGGAAAAAATCTTATATCTCTGGATAACAGAAATGCAGTGAGATAATGGTCAGTCAGCATTGATCTATTCTTTCCCTAATGTTGGACCACATGCTTTCATCAACATCACAGAATGTCCTCCCCAGTGATGCAGTAGGGGAATTGCCTAATCCAGCTCTGGCAGTCTGATAGGGTGATTATCTGACAAGCCTCAATCATGACGTCAACATTTCATCATAAAGGTGCTTGCTATAGACTTTCAATCTCCAGGAGGAAAAAACTCTTCAATAGGGTTGAAGAATGGGAGTATGATGGAAGGAAATCCATGGACATGCATGTGTGAGCCTGAAACCAGTCTGTCATTGCAGATGAGTGGTGGAAAGATACATTGTCTCATATGATGACATAGTGTGGGACATTGACCCTGGCATCCTGTTCCCCCTCGGAATCTGAGGCTTGTCTGTAAAGCCCATCAAGGAATGTGTTAAGATGTGGGGTTGTTACATGACCCAATCATTAGGATGTATGTTAGAACGTTAGTGTCTGGTATGGCTGCACACATGGTAATGTTTGAACCTCTCCAGCATGGTACCTGTTGCCCTTTGCCCTACAACATTCCTCCCTCACCTCCTTGTCTTAGACATATTGAAGCTAACTTCATCAACCTAGATGAATTTATGTGGCATCGCATTGAACTCCAGCTCTGTAAATCCTCTAAATACAGTAGAGAAGACAAAGTGAAACACATGGAAGAGTGTATGAAAAGGAATACAGTACAGTGGATACTGGTTAATTGGGACAACTCTTAAAGAACAAAAACCAATCGAGAAAGTGGCAAGGATTCACTTTGTTTACTTGGGACCTTGTCACTTGTGACAGGAGACTGTTGTCAAACAGTTTCTAGCTAGTGTCAGTCACATGCAATTGTGCAGCCGTTAGACATGACACAGTGCTCGGAGCAAGTAGTTTTTAAATGGTGTGAGTTGCGTCAGTTTGTGTTCAGAAAACAGTGATTTTTGTCTGATAGTTGGCAAGAAATATACAGTAAGACAATTCCGAACTGTTTTGCTAATTGCAATTTCAAGCATTCAGGTTTGGGAATGCCAGAAACAGCTGGGATTAAAAATGAAGCAATTTCACTACTTCAAGTTAGGAACTATGAAGAATTTTGAAGGTATCGACAATCATCTTGAATGTTACAATGAAAATAAAGATTTGTAGGATACAGTCATCAAAAGCATTGTATGAAGGCAGTCCATTACCTGCACTAGGTCTACGCTAATTTTGTTCATTACAGTCAGTCGAAAGAACATGATAACTATGAGGAACTAATACAGAGTTTTGTAGTACTGTAGTAATATTAATATTAGTAGTTTTCTAATTTGTTTGTTATTTCATTTTAATATATAATTTGTTACTCAACAGTAATTTGTCTTTTTTATAAAAATACCTTTTTACCTTTTCTATGAAACTTAAGCTAATTGGGCCAAAATGTACTGGTTCCAATGTGTCCCAAATAACCAGAATGCACTATACTACTTTGTAAAACTTGTACAATATTGACAACTTACCTGTACATACAGATACCTTGGCTTCTTAAACCTATCACTGTTTCTAGCAAAGGGCACTCTAGATCTGTTTTATTTTGATGTGACATTTCAACATATAACCATATAACAATCACAGCACGGAAACAGGCCATCTCGGCCCTCCTAGTCCGTGCCGAACTCTTAATCTCACGTAGTCCCACCTACCCGCACTCAGCCCATAACCCTCCACTCCTTTCCTGTCCATATACCTATCCAATTTTACCTTAAATGACACAACTGAACTGGCCTCTACTACTTCTACAGGAAGCTCATTCCACACAGCTATCACTCTCTGAGTAAAGAAATATCCCCTCGTGTTTCCCTTAAACTTCTGCCCCCTAACTCTCAAATCATGTCCTCTCGTTTGAATCTCCCCTACTCTCAATGGAAACAGCCTATTCACGTCAACTCTATCTATCCCTCTCAAAATTTTAAATACCTCGATCAAATCCCCCCTCAACCTTCTACGCTCCAATGAATAGAGACCTGACTTGTTCAACCTTTCTCTGCAACTTAAGTACTGAAACCCAGGTAACATCCTAGTAAATCGTCTCTGCACTCTCTCTAATTTATTGATATCTTTCCTATAATTCGGTGACCAGAACTGCACACAATATTCTAAATTTGGCCTTACCAATGCCTTGTACAATTTTAACATTACATCCCAACTTCTGTACTCAATGCTTTGATTTATAAAGGCCAGCGTTCCAAAAGCCTTCTTCACCACCCTATCTACATGAGACTCCACCTTCAGGGAACTATGCACTGTTATTCCTAGATCTCTCTGTTCCTCTGCATTCCTCAATGCCCTACCATTTACCTTGTATGTTCTATTTGGATTATTCCTGCCAAAATGTAGAACCTCACACTTCTCAGCATTAAACTCCATCTGCCAACGTTCAGCCCATTCTTCTAACCGGCATAAATCTCCCTGCAAGCTTTGAAAACCCACCTCATTATCCACAACACCTCCTACCTTAGTATCATCGGCATACTTACTAATCCAATTTACCACCCCATCATCCAGATCATTTATGTATATTACAAACAACATTGGGCCCAAAACAGATCCCTGAGGCACCCCGCTAGTCACCGGCCTCCATCCCGATAAACAATTATCCTCCACTACTCTCTGGCATCTCCCATCTAGCCACTGTTGAATCCATTTTATTACTCCAGCATTAATACCTAACGACTGAACCTTCTTAACTAACCTTCCATGTGGAACTTTGTCAAAGGCTTTGCTGAAGTCCATATAGACTACATCCACTGCCTTACCCTCGTCAACATTCCTCGTAACTTCTTCAAAAAATTCAATAAGGTTTGTCAAACATGACCTTCCACGCACAAATCCATGCTGGCTACTCCTAATCAGATCCTGTCTATCCAGATAATTATTAATACTATCTCTAAGAATACTTTCCATTAATTTACCCACCACTGATGTCAAACTGACAGGTCTATAATTGCTAGGCTTACTTCTAGAACCCTTTTTAAACAATGGAACCACATGAGCAATATGCCAATCCTCTGGCACAATCCCCGTTTCTAATGACATCTTAAAGATCTCCATCAGAGCTCCTGCTATTTCTACACAAACTTCCCTCAAGGTCCTGGGGAATATCCTGTCAGGATCTGGAGATTTATCCACTTTTAAATTTCTTAAAAGCGCCAGTATTTCCACCTCTTTAATTGTCATAGGTTCCATAACTTCCTTACTTGTTTCCCACACCTTACACAATTCAATATCCTTCTCCTTAGTGAATACTGAAGAGAAGAAATCATTCAAAATCTCTCCCATCTCCCTCGGCTCCACATATAGCTGACCACTCTGATTCTCTAAGGGGCCAATTTTATCCCTCACTATCCTCTTGCTTTTAATATAACTGTAGAAACCTTTCGGATTTACTTTCACCTTATTTGCCAAACCAACCTCATATCTGCTTTTAGCTTTTCTAATCTCTTTCTTAAGATTCCTTTTACATTCTTTATATTCCTTGAGCAATTCCTTTACTACATGCTGCCTATATCTATTGTAGACATCCCTCTTTTTCCGAACCAAATTTCTAATATCCCTTGAAAACCATGGTGCTTTCAAACCTTTAACCTTTCCTTTCAACTTAACAGGAACATAAAGATTCTGTACCCTCATAATTTCACCCTTAAATGACCTCCATTTCTCTATTACATCCTTCCCATAAAACAACTTGACCCAATCCACTCTCTCTAAATCCCTTCGCATCTCCTCAAAGTTAGCCTTTCTACAATCAAAAATCTCAACTCTAGGTCCTGTCCTGCCCTTCTCCATAATTATATTGAAGCTAATGCTATTGTGATCACTGGACCCAAAGTGCTCCCCAACACATACATCTGTCAGCTGACCTATCGCATTCCCTAACAGGAGATCCAACACTGCCCCATCTCTAGTCGGTACTTCTATGTATTGTTGCAAAAAACTATCCTGCACACATTTCACAAACTTTAAACCATCCAGCCCTTTTACAGAATGAGCTTCCCAGTCTACGTGTGGAAAATTAAAATCTCCCACAATCACCACCTTGTGTTTACTACAAATATCTGCTATCTCCTTACACATTTGCTCTTCCAACTCACGCTCCCCATTAGGTGGCCTATAATACACTCCTATCAGTGTTACTACACCTTTCCCATTCCTCAATTCCACCCAAATAGCTTCCCTAGAGGAGCACTCTAATCTATCCTTCCAAAGCACCGCCATAAGATTTTCTCGGACAAGCAATGCAACACCTCCTCCTCTGGCCCCTTTTACTCTATCACACCTGAAGCAACTAAATACAGGAATATTTAGTTGCCAATCACACCCTTCCTGCAACCATGTTTCACTAATAGCTACAACATCATAATTCCAGGTATCAATCCACGCTTTAAGCTCATCCACCTTTCTTACAATGCTCCTAGCATTAAAATAGATACATTTAAGATACTCTCCACCTCCTCCTCTCTTTTCATCCCTAAGAATGCATTCAATTTTATTATCCTTTTCTTTCTTCTCCCCTACATCTTCGGGCTGAGTGCATCCCTTCTCCATCACCTGCCTTTCCTCCCTCACACACTGTCTATTTACTTGCTCTACTGGTGAACTAACCTCCTCTCCCATAGTTTCTTCCTATCAATCTAACATCCTATCAATTGTCATTTACCAGTGGTACGAATATTTGAGAAGATGGTGCAATCTGCAATTACAGCTGTCTGTATTTCATGCAAGCGTATGGCATCGTTCACTAGCACCATCAGAACTGAAATGTTCTTGTCCAGCATTGAACACTTTTGGCTCATCCACCAGCCTGAGGTCTTCTTTCAGTTCTATGAAAAAATAAGTATACTTCCACCGATGACACTTACTGTAGCACACTATTTATAGAGGGAAAAGTATTGTTTCTTACATGTCAAAACTTAGTTACGTAACATATTGGTGTAAATCTGAGATGTTGTGTCTCAGTGATTCTCATTCCTGAATGTCCAGGTAATTGATGTGGCACATTAGACTGCACCCTTAGACTAGCCTCATGCATGGACAGGCTATGGTGTAGGACATGGTCAACAATAGTTGTTTCTATGTCATTAAAGACCTCTGTTCTTTGCAGTCCTCTCCCATCGGCTCTTTCAGCATGCGTCTGATCTCTTCCCTGTTGTGCTTGTGAATGTCTTCCGCTTTTGTTTTCCATGTTCAAATAAAGCAACCACACCACCAACCACTTTTATACGTTTGAGTATCTGGTGTATCAACAGAATCTCTGATTGATTGCTGTCAGCTTGGGGCATTTGATTGTGATTTGCTTGATCCGATGCTTCCAATTTATTTTTGTCTTCTGGTGACTGCTGTGTCTCATAGTTTGTAAAAAGCTCAATAGCAATTGAGACTGGTGTACATGCAATGAGAAATAGTTGATTGTTGTGCTGAGGTGGTAGCTGATTTGCTCATAATGGAGTTTAGAATCAACAATAGCAGGAGGGCTGGAGGGATTTAATGGGTCAAGCAGCATCCATGGAGGCAAAGGGATGGTCAACAGTTCAGTTCAAGACCCTGTGTCAGGGCTGACTCACTGAGTTCCTCCAATAGTTTTTGGTCCAGATTCTAGCATCTGTCGTCTCTTGTGTTTCCAAACTAAGAGTAAAATGATAGCAGTCTAGGCTGAACCATTTTAGTCACAATTTTCACATTGAAATATTGTGTGGCTTTTGGCTAACAACTGAGATCATTACCATTACAGAAGTTGGCCTTCTCACCATGTGATATGAAGAAACAACCAAGAATACCAGATAACAGTGAATGCATTTGGGCCAGAAAATGTCCTGGTTGTAGTACTGATGACTCACATTTGAGAATTAGCTGTGCCTTCCTCCAAACCTTTCCAGCACAGCTACAGCAGTACCATCTTACAATATGAAAAATTGGCCATTTATGCTCAACAAATAGGAGAAATCCATTCTTGCTATTTACTTTCCCAGTCATCTCTCAATTACGGTAATGAGAAGGCTCTGTAACAGTGGCATTTACTCACCACTAATCTCTTAGTGCATCATTTGTTTGAGTTTCATCAGGATCACTCAGCTCCAGACCTCAATATCACCTTGGTCCAAAGAGGTGAATCCCATTGGTTAGATGTGAGTGACTTACTCTTAGCATCAAGGCATCACGTAACTTAATATGGCATCAAGCTGCTCTGGTAAAAAGGTACACAGGCATCAAGAAAAACTGTAATGGTTATTGAAGGCCAATTGTGCCAGTCCAGAGGCCTTTCAACAGAAGTTCCTCAAAGCAGTGTCCTGGTCCAGCCACTTTCAGCTGCTTCAGCAGTGAACTTCATTCTAATGTTTATGAAGTCAGAAATGAGGATGTCAGTGATGAATGCACAATGTTGAAGTGCATTTGCTACAGCCTTGAAAATGCATTTGGCGCCTTCATTTGTCAAGATCTGGATAACAATCATTGTTAATAAGTGGCATAACATAACCATTTCCAAGTATTCCACAATCAGCATCCTGGGGATCATTATTGGCCAGAACTCAACTAAACCAGACAAATAACTGCCATGGGTTCTGGAGCAGGTCAAAGAGGTGGGTATCAGAAATGAGCGCAGCTCCAACATACTGAGGCAGTGCAGTTCATACCTTAATTAAAGCTGAGGGAAATTGGATGCAGTAGATTCATTCTTGTTCTTGTGTGCCCTGCATCTTCCATGTTGCAAAGTTAAAGAAAACCAATTTCGGTGGATCATGCAGAGTCAGTCTATAAAATTGTAATGATTTTGAGTGTGCTGGTGTGCTCCATTAAGTGGTGCAATTCAAGTTGCTTTGACCTTGCTCACTGTGGCAGTTCCTTCCATTCTTCACCCAGGTTTTAGTTTGTTTTCTCAATCTGTTGTGTCATGAGTGAAACCTTGTACAAGTTAACTTTGCAGTAGCAGCTTTTAATTGATGTATATCTCAGAAACAGTACTAAGTAATTTTAAACTGTAAAAATTTTAAGTAGTAACAATAGCTGGTAGGAATGGGAGAGAGCATTCATTTTCACAGTTTCTATTGAATGTTGTAGGTTGGTTACACCATTCGATTTGAAGATTGTACCAGTCCAGAAACGGTAATAAAGTACATGACTGATGGTATGCTGCTGAGAGAGTGTCTAATAGATCCTGACCTGTCTCCATATGCTATCATCATGTTGGATGAGGCTCATGAGAGGACCATACATACTGATGTTCTATTTGGGCTGCTGAAGAAGGTAAACTATCTTTTTTTTCTTGGTTGAAAACCCATTAAGTGGTGAACATTACATATTAAACTCCTGAAATAAGTCAGACACATAAGTGCATCAACTAGCTTGTCAGTAAAAACTAGTCTTCCTTAGTACTACTTTTACTTAGTTGATGCAGAAGTCAAAAATTAAGATGTGACTGGCTCACAGATCAGACTGAGTCAATATAATTTGAGAGATTTGGATGACGCCTTAAATTCTGAAAATGTTTAATTTTACAACCCTTCTTTAAAGCTCAATTTAATTGCATCCTTGAAATGAGCCAGTTACCTATGCTTATCTAATATGTCCATATAAGTCAAGTTTGTATTGTAAAGTTACATAAATTAAGATGGAGTTGCAGATTGTATATAAAATGATTTTTTTCCCCAGTTTATTCTGTTGCCCTCTTTACTCTAGATCAGGGTAGTGAACATTTTTGATAGCGTGTCCAAATTTGCAATAATTTTCTTGAAAAAAATGTTCTCTTGTGTGCTATACCATGATAATTTTGAACAGAAGTCATCATTAATGAATTAGTAACAATAATTATAGACTTCTGAAGGAAAAAGGATGAGTCCTGTTGCTTATTTATGTGTATTCATTGTTTTTCTATTAGTAACAGTTTAACAGCTACAAATTGAAATGAAACATTTTTAAAAACCTTTCCTAAAAGTAATCTTTTTTCTTAGAAAAATTGAAAAATAAATATTCATGGAGGTACTAAACTGCATACGGAATTTACCATTATTATCACTGAGCATCCAGTGTTCACTCACAAACGACAGTAGAAAAAAATAAGCTGAGCCAAGCCATTGCCAACTGGCCAAGCCATTAACTATCCAAATGCAAGTACACCAAATCTGTGAGGATTTCACAAGATGTCATCCAGTGTCATGTGTTCTCACAACACTCTAGCTGGCAGTAAGCTGGTGTGAGATGTTTACTATGAAACATCTTGCTGCTCTCCTGTTTAAAAAAAATCATTGGCTGCTTCATCTGGTGGTAAAGATGATCATTATGTATCCTTCTATTATGGGTAGCATTTAAAGAATGTCGCATGCCACGTGCCAACAAAAATTTTTTGTGCCATCTTGGGCACATGCCACAGGTTCCCCACCCATGCAGATGTTTTTGTAATGTAAAGCAATAAATCAATCTGTTATGTTTGTTTAATTATAACTTGTTTTTTTCTATTTTAACATAAGTTATGTAAATTTTCTTTTCTGTAGACTGTTAAAAAGCGTCCTGATATGAAATTGATTGTAACATCAGCTACGCTGGATGCTGTTAAATTCTCCCAGTATTTCTATGAAGCACCTATCTTCACCATTCCTGGTCGAACATACCCAGTGGAAGTGCTCTATACTAAGGAACCTGAGACCGATTATCTTGATGCTAGTCTGATTACAGTGATGCAGATTCATCTAACTGAACCACCAGGTATTAAGATCTAGTTACTAAACTTTTTTATGATTCTGACCTGCTGCTCTTCTGAAAGGAGAACAGTACTGTAGCTCTTTGACCTACTACGTGTGCACAGATCATGTTGCTAGTCTAACTAATGCAATGTGACACCACATTATTTATTTATCGAGATGCAGCACGGAATAGGTCCTTCCATCCCTTCAAGCTGCGCCACCTAGCAATCCCTGAGTTAACGCTAGCCTAATCGTGGGTCAATTTACTTCCTAACCGGTATGTCTTTTGGACTGTGGGAGGAAACCGGAGCATTCCACGGGGAGGTCGTATAGGCTCCTTGCAAGTGACATTGGAATTGAACTCTGATGCCCTGAGCTATAATAGATTTGAGCTAACTGCTACACGACTGTGGCACTGCAAGATTTGCATCCCTCTGTTCCTTACCTGTTCATATATCTATCTAAATGTCTCTTAACTGTTGCTGTGTACATTGTTTTATGCAGTTAATATTGGAGATTCTAGATTGTTTTTCTAAAGTCTAAATAATCTTAAGGTTTAAATAGCATAAAAGTTCAATTTATCCATTATAATCTCATGCTAAGTTAATTGAAGTTGGCATGGATTTAGCAGTAAAATAAAGTGTGAGGTGAAGAACAATCAATGTTACTAAGGATTTAATTGTATGTAAACTTCATTTAAATATACCTGAGCAACGACATACAGAAATCAGGAGTTTGCTTACAATTTCTGCTACCCCAGAAGTGTCAATATGCTGTTGTCTCCTCTGATAGAGACAGTTATCATTCAAATGAATGCAAGTTGTTTTGTAGTGTAATAAATGCTAATGACAAAGTTGTGACTTGTTTGTTCATAAGTAAGTGACTTGGTGGCTGCAGGTTATTAGTCAGGCCAGTCCAGCGTTTTCAAAATTACGCACCCTGGAGAGCGTTTTAGAAAAACTCCGTTTACGGTGGACTAAAACGCCGTTTTAGTGTGGACGGAGGGTCAAAACGAAGAGAAAGAGCTTCGGTTACGGATTTATCCGGTGTAGTGTGGACGTAGCCTTACTCTCTGTTGCATGCTCATCAACAGTCTTGACTCTAAACCCAATTTTCAACTGCCACCTACACAATGGTTCATTTACATTAACCAATTAACCTATTTAACCAGTACATCCGTGGGCTACATCCACACTGCACTGGATAGATCCGTAACCGAAGCTTTTTCTCTTCGTTTTTACCCTCCATCCACACTAAAACCGCGTTTTCGTACCCCAAAACCGGCCATTTCATTGTTTTCTTGAACGCAACCTAACAATTTCAGAACAGACAGTAATGAGACTGAAGCCAGAAGAGTTAGAAATGTACTCACCAAATACTTTCACCCATGACTTACTGAATAAATAAGTATACTCACTTTGCCCTGTTTTCTGTCCTTGCTTGTATGAAGGTGGTTTACCTAGTTATGCAAATACTTCTCTGACAGTGGATGTGTAACAGCCTAATGTAACATTGTTTGGAAATACTATAATACTGATGATAATACTGATGCAGACATGTTTTATACATTTAACAAGTGGCTTTATTAATGCAACAGAGTTAGTTAGTTAGTTTTTCAATGTTTGTTGTCAGCCAGGTCATACTGTCCATGAACTCTCTGTCGGTTGCCTCGATACACTCCAGTATTTGTTTTATCTTACTTTAAGTCCTCTTGCGCGAGAGCCAACAGGTGTCCGTCGTTTTAAGTTTTTCTAGTCTGTAACTGCCAAACGTGCACCGTCTTTCATGGCGAGGTTCGACACCAAGCATGTTGCTTGTTTTCAGTAGATGTGTCCTGCGCATGCGCAGTAAGAGGAAATTTGCCGAAATATCCATTTCAATGTGGACAGACATATTTTTAAAAACGCATAGTGTGGATGCCTATAATTTTTTACGCAAAACCGGTTTTTTTCAAAATTATCCGGTCTAGTGTGGACGTAGCCTTGGGATGTGAATGTTAACTCGAACACTCAGGTGAAATCCACATGATTGTAGGGAAAGTTTGTAAACTCCACAGAGATCAGAACTCAGACCAGGATGCAGGAGCTGCAAGTTAAAACTGTAACTGCTGCACCACTGTGTTACTCCAAGTTCCTGTGTGAATGAGCATGCAGAGTCCTTGAACAAGCAATAAGTCTCATCTGTTTTCCACTGGCTGGAAACAAACAAACCTTTTTCTTCAGTATTTTGGTACATAAAACCTGATAAACCATCAACTTTCCAACCCACTGATCAAAGTGACCTCAAGCCTCTTCAGACCACTCTGTCCGGATCTCTAAGTACATTTATTGACTTCATAGATGAAACTGTAGGCTATTAAATTTTTTTTCATTCAAGCTTAATGTGTACCTAAATGATTAAAACTTTTAATCCACTTTAAAAGTCTGTACTCTAAATGTTACTGTTGTTGTTGTTAGGAGATATCCTGGTTTTTCTAACTGGTCAGGAAGAAATTGACACTGCATGTGAAATTCTGTATGAGCGAATGAAATCGATGGGTCCTGATGTGCCAGAGTTGATTATCCTGCCTGTCTATTCTGCTTTGCCAAGTGAAATGCAAACTCGGATTTTTGATCCAGCCCCACCAGGCAGCAGAAAGGTAAAAATTCAATCTATCAATTTCATTGCTAAGTATATTAATTATATTTTATCTAAATTAAAATTATCTTGCATTGAGTTGGGAATGTATTTTGAGTAAAACTTTAAATGAGAGCTCCTTGAATATTTGGCCATTAGTTCTTCAGGAAAATGAGGTTTAATTCTTTGAATTAACTTTCATCTAGCTTTTCTTGCATGCGTCATTGAAAAGAGACTTATATCTGTAAAATTTCATTGGTTATCTTGTTGCCTAAAGTAACTAGCAGTTAATGTCCCTTGAGAAAACTTAATACGAGTAGGAGATGGTCATATGGGCCATTAAGCCTGGCTTTTCAACAAGTTGATATGGTTTTGGTTTTAACTACTTCGCCTTCCCACCTGTTTCTCACAATCTTTAATTCTCTTATTTTCCAAGAATCAGCCTTGATCACATTCAGTGATTCAGCCTCTACTGTTTTCTGAGTAGAGAATTCCAAAGAATCATGACCTTTAGAAACAGGGAATGCCTTCCTGTCTAAAATGAATAAGCCTTCATTCTCAAACTATCGTCCTAGTTTTTAATTCCACAAGAGATAAAACATTGTCTCAGCATCTATACTGTCCAGGTCCACACGAATCTTGGATGTTTCAATAAGACCATCTTCCAAATCTTCTAAATTTCTTTGAATATAGAATCAGAATCAGGTTCATTATCAGCAGCATGTGATGTGAAATTTGTTAACTTAGGAGCAGCAGTTCAATGCAATACATAATATAGAGGGGAAAAATAGAAACATAGAAAATAGGTGCAGGAATAGGCCATTCGGCCCTTTGAGCCTGCAC
Organism: Hypanus sabinus; assembly: GCF_030144855.1. Lineage (NCBI taxonomy): Eukaryota > Metazoa > Chordata > Chondrichthyes > Myliobatiformes > Dasyatidae > Hypanus > Hypanus sabinus. The sequence goes on from NC_082738.1 coordinate 45,193,406, forward strand.
CGCCATTCAGTATGATCATGGCTGATCATCCAACTCAGAACCCTGTACCTGCTTTCTCTCCATACCCCCTGATCCCTTTAGCCACAAGGGCCATATCTAACTCCCTCTTAAATATAGCCAATGAACTGGCTTCAACTGTTTCCTGTGGCAGAGAATTCCACAGATACATCACTCTCTGTGTGAAGAAGTTTTTGCTCATCTCAGTCCTAAAAAGCTTCTCCTTTATCCTTAAATTGTGACCCCTCGTTCTGGACTTCCCCAACATCGGAAACAATCTTCCTGCATCTAGCCTGTCCATCCCTTTAGAATTTTATATGTTTCAATAAGATCCCCCCTCAATCTTCTAAATTCCAGTGAGTATAAGCCTAGTTGATCCAGTCTTTCTTCATATGAAAGTCTTGCCATCCCAGGAATCAATCTGGTGAACCTTCTCTGTACTCCCTCTATGGCGGGGGTCGGCAACCTGCGGCTCCAGAGCCACATGCGGCTCTTTTACCTCTGTGCTGCGGCTCTCTGTTGCTTTGGGAAATAATTGGTCTTTTGCAGCATCCGCGCCCATGGGGGCCAGGTTGAGGGAGGCTTAAAAACAAGGCTGTTTAGTTCGAATAAAGTTATTCGACTGCAGTTTACTGACTGCGTGAGCACACCGCTACAACGTGTTTTTATCGCTATTAATATACGTCACCACTGCCAATACCTGACACCCGTCAGTGCGCGATTTCTTTAATTTTTCGATCCAAGGTAGGCCAACTATGGAGAATTCTAAAAAAAGAAAAGTGACTGAAGAAAACAGAACGTTTAATGATACGTGGACAGATTCATTTGCTTTCACTGTTGACGAGACTGGTTTACCGGTATGCTTAATATGCAATGAGAAACTAGCAAACAACAAAAAGTCAAATGTTGCAAAGCATTTCTAGAATAAACACGCAGCCTTTGCTCAAAAATATCCGGATGGAGATGAGAGAAAAAAAGCCGTTTCGGAACTGATGCGGAAGGTTGATCTGAGCAAAAATCATTTCAAGCAATGGATGAAGTCCGGAAAACCAACGACATACGCTAGTTATATTGCCGCTCAGGAAATAGTCAGGCACGGGAAGCAGTTTACAGATGGTGAATATATAAAAGAATCTTTCATTAAGATTTCAGACTTTAAAAACAAGAGTGAAATTGTGCAGAAAATCAGGGATATGCCCCTCTCTGCAAAGACTGTCAAAGACAGAACCATAAAAATGGCAGAAGACATCACAAGACAGCAAATTAAAGACATCAATTCAGCTGTGGCCTACTCTATTGCCTGTGACGAGTCTAAAGACAAAGGTGATATTGAACAAATAGCGTTGTTCTGCCGGTATGTAAACTCTGCCGGGCCACAGGAAGAACTGATTGAGTTGATACCTCTAAAAGACCAAACACGGGAGGTGGACATCTGTGAGGCTGTCTTGAATTGTTTAAGAGCCAAAGGAATAAAGACTACCCACCTGGTGTCAGTAGCTACTGATGGGGCACCGAATATGACGGGAACGCACAAGGGAATTGTGGCTTTACTGCAGAAGTCGCTGGACAGAAAGCTGCTGATTTTTCACTGCATCTTGCACCAAGAGGCACTGTGCGCTCAAACATTTCCTCCGGAATGCACAGAAGTAATGGATGTTGTCATTCAGATTGTCAATAAAATAATGGCAAAAAGTTTAAATCACCGTCAATTCCGTTTGTTACTGGACGAGCTGGAAAGCGCATATTCTGATCTCCTGCTGCACAACAAAGTCCGGTGGCTGTCCAGAGGGGAGGTGCTGAAACGCTTTGTCACATGTCTGGAAGAAGTGAAAACTTTCCTGGGCAGCAAAGGGCTGGAAAAGCTACACTTCATGGTAGACATGACAGCGCATCTGAACACGCTGAACACAGCTCTTCAGGGGAAAGGACGTACAGCCCTACACATGTTGGAGGAGTTTTGGCATTCGAGCGCAAGTTGACAGTGCTTGCCAGAGATTGACAGAAAGGCACATTGTCTCACTTCCCCAATTTGAGAGAGTTCAAACAAGGTCACGACATGATAAGTTCGGAGTATTTACATTCTGCAATCATCGCAATGCAAACATCGTTTGGGAAACGCTTCTGTGAGTTCAGAGAGGAAAAAAACACATTATCCTTCCCGGTCACTCCCCCAAGCATCGATTCATCTCTACTGAATACGACTGCATTGGCAGGTGTGAGTAAACCTGATCTTGAGATGGAACTGGCCGAAATAGCCGACAAAGACATATGGGTGTCCAAGTTTAGACGCTTGACAGCAGACCTTGAAGATGTTGCCCGTCAGAAGGCCGTTCTTGCTCAGAATCACAAATGGAGTGATATTGAAAACCTCCCTAACCGGACAAACTTGTGTTCGAAACATGGAATGCTATCCCCGACATTTATGTAAACATTAAAAAGTATGCGCTTGGAGTCCTGTCGATCTTTGGATCCACATATGTATGTGAGCAGGTGTTCTCCAACATGAACTTTATTAAAAACAAACATCGTGCACGCCTCACAGATGACAGCTTGCGATCCTGTGTAAAGATGAAGGTGACGTCATACAGCCCTGATGTGCAGATGCTGTGCGCAGAGGTCCAGGAGCAGAAATCCCATTAACCAAGTATGATACATATTTTAATTGCCTATTATTTTAGGAATATTCATATTTTTTCATTGTTCAGTGAAATAGTCCTTTTATTTTTCAGGTTGACACCTGGCTGACGTTATTTTTGGTTTGCTGCTGGCGGAAAATTTAAGTTCAGCGTTTTTCATAAATACAAGAAGAACTCAAATAGACATTGAGTATTTGACTTAAAAGTAACCTTCAACCCAACGTCTTTTTTTCGGAGTTCAAAATGTTTTTGTGGCATGCAGAAATGTAATTTCGTTTTCTCTGCAGGAGTTCATCAATTTCATAAATGCAACACATTATAGTTTGTTTATACATAGCATAAAGGCAAAAAAAACGTTGTATGCAGTGTTATTTCATTTTAAATGTCAAACGGGTTTTGCGGCTCCCAGTGTTTTCTTTTCTGTGGGAAACGGGTCCAAGTGGCTCTTTCAGTGGTAAAGGTTGCTGACCCCTGCTCTATGGCAAGAATGTCTTTCCTCAGATTAGGGGACCAAAACTGCACACAATATTCTAGGTGCAGTCTCACCAAGGCCTTGTGCAACTGCAGTAGAACCTCCTTGCTCCTGTACTCAAATCCTTTTGCTATGAATGCCAACATACCATTTGCCTTTTTCACTGCCTGCTGTACCTGCATGCCCACCTTCAATGACTGCTGTACAATGACACCCAGGTCTCGTTGCATCTCCCCTTTTCCTAATCGGCCACTGTTCAGATAATAATAAGTAAATCAATTACAATATATATAGAATAGATCAAAAACCATGCAAAAAACAGAAATACTGTTTATTTTTAAAAAAGTGAGTTAGTGTCCAAGGGTTCAATGTCCATTTAGGAATTGGATGGCAGAGGGGAAGAAGCTGTTCCTGAATTGCTGAGTGTGTGCCTTCAGGCTTCTGTACCTCCTACCTGATGGTAACAGTGAGAAAAGGGCATGCCCTGGGTACTTTGTAGGCTAGTACCCAAGAAGGAGCTGACTAGATTTATGACTCTCTGTAGCTGCTTTCAGTTCTGTGCAGTAGCCCCTCCATGCCATACAGTGATCTAGCCTGTTAGAATGCTCTCCACCGTACATCAATAGAAGTTTTTTAGTGTATTTATCGACATGCCAAATCTCTTCAAATTCCTAATAAAGTATAGCCGCTGTCTTGCCTTCTTTATAACTACATCGATATGTTGGGACCAGGTTAGATCCTCAGAGATCTTGACACCCAGTAACTTGAAGCTGCTCACTCTCTCCGCTTCTGCTCCCTCTATGAGAATTGGTATCCGTGTTCCTTCGTCTTGCCCTTCCTGAAGTCCACAATCAGCTCTTTCGTCTTACTGACATTGTGTGCCAGGTTGTTGCTACGGCACCACTCCACTAGTTGGCATATCTCACTCCTGTATGACCTCTTGTCACTAGCTGAGATTCTACCAACAATGGTTGTATCGTCAGCAAATTTATAGATGGTATTTGAGCTATGCCTAGCCACACAGACATGTGTATATAGAGAGTAGAGCAGTGGGCTAAGCACACACCCTTGAGGTGCGCCAGTGTTGAACATCAGTGAGGAGGAGATGTTATCACCAGTCCGCACAGATTGTGGTCTTCCAGTTAGGAAGTTGAGGATCCAATTGCAGAGAGAGGTACAGGGGCCCAGGTTCTGCAACTTCTCAATCAGGATTGTGGGAATGATGGTATTAAATTCTGAGCTATAGTTGATGACCAGCATCCTGACATAGGCATTTGTGTTGTCCAGGTGGTCTAAAGCCATGTGGAGAGCCAGTTAGATTGCGTCTGCTGTTGACCTATTGTGGCGATAGGCCTTGTATGCTCAGACATTCCTCATAGGACAGTCTCTTCAACATAAAGCAGTTTTCTCACAACTGTTTCCACTGAAAGTACTTCCATCATTAAATAAGGAGATCATTAGTATACTAGTATTGTAGGTGAGGTCTTATTCCCTATATGATTTTTAACTATAACTGCCTAGTTTGATGCTCCATCCATCTTGAAGTAAATGGCAAAATTTCCATGACCTTCGCGTTTATCTACAGAGCCTCTATACTGTGTTTCATGTTCAAAGACATTCAGATCTTTCCGCACAGCAGCATTTGCTATGTCTGTGCCCTTGAACAACATTCTCTTTTTTATTATTCCAACAGAAGTGGATAACCTCTGATTTCTCAATATATTTGTTCTGACATATTTTTATCTATTCGTTTGCACTACCTGTATCCCCTTGTATCCTCAGCTTTCTTCACACCTATCTTTGTATCATTAACACATTTTGCGACAATATATTTAATTCTCTACATCTATCTTATTGATAGTCATTGTAAACAGTTAATGCTCCAGTATTTGCTGTTACAGCTTGCCAGCCTGAAAGTGACCCAATTCTTGTTTTCTGTTAGTTATGCAATTTCCATCCATATCAAAATATGTAATGTCAAGTGTTAATTTGTGCATTTCCTTTCCTGTGGTGTTTTGCCAAAAACCTTTTTGAAAATCTAAATTAACAACTTCAGCTGGTCCCAGTGTCCATCCTGCTGGTTACATCCTCGATAAACCCCAATAAATTTGCCAAGCCTAATTTGTCTTTAATAAAACTTTGACTCTCTAGTTGTATTGCACCATATGTGCTTGCTCATACATAGTCCACAGGCTTCTTTAGTTCCCCTTTACCTGCTAACCTTTTGGCTTTTAGTCTTCCAAACTTCCTCCCTTCCATCAACACTCATTTCAAGCAACTACTCTTGTTATTGTGACCTGCTACAGCACCTGCGGATCTTAGACTTTTATACACAAGGTGCTTTTAGATGCCTTAGACAATAGCAATTGTTGACAGCTGTATTGAGATCCATGGTTCAAAGTTCAAAGTAAAATTCATTATCCGAGTACATACACGTCATCACATACAATCCTGAGATTCTTTTTCTGTGGGTGTACTTAGCAAATCTTTAGAACAGTAACTGTAAAACTAAATATCAGGAACTTTTTACTGTAAACAAACTGCAAATGCAAATATAAATAAATAGCAATAAATCATGAGCATGAAATAACAATATAACAGTCCTTAAATGAGTGTAGCTATCCCCTTTTGTTCAACAGCCTGATGGTGGTGGTGTAGTAACTGTTCTTGGACTTGGTGGTGTGAGTCCTGAGGCACCTGCACCTTCCATCTGAAGGCAGCAGAGAGAAAAGAGCATGGCCTGGGGGGTGAAGACCTTTGATGATGGATGCTGCTATTTTCCAGCAACATTTCATATAGATGTGCTCAATGGTTGGGAGGGTTTTACCCATGATGTACTGAGCTGAATCCATTGCATCTTGTAGGATTTTCTGCTCAAAGTCATTGGTGTTTCCATACTAGACCTTAATATAGCCAGTTTGCACACTTTCCACCACACATCTATAGAAGTCTGCCAAGGTGTTTGATGACATGCCGAGCCTCTGCAGATTCCTGAGGACATAGAGGTGTTGTCGTGCTTTCTAAGCAATAATCTTTATATGGGTCCAGGACAGGTTCTCCGAGATAGTGACACACAGAAATTTAAAGTTACTGATTACTGGCATGTGGGCCTGTGATTTCTCTCTCCTGGTGGATTAAGATGAGATGAAAATAGCCATGTTATTGCTCCATCTTTTAAAATTTAGTCATCCAGATATGTTTTTTCCTTTCCTTAATCTTTTCTGTCATAACTAACTTCTTGTTTAAATTACAGGTTGTAATTGCCACTAACATCGCTGAAACATCATTGACCATTGATGGCATCTACTATGTTGTGGACCCTGGTTTTGTTAAGCAAAAAGTTTATAACTCCAAGACTGGTATTGACCAGCTAGTGGTGACTCCAATTTCACAGGTTATACAAATAACTTTTAAATTTAACTTATTGATAATATTTACTTAGTAATTTTTGTTAGAAGCAAGGCTGACATTGTGCATTAAATTGATATGCATCAAATGCCTTTCAGGGTTCCCTGCAGACTATACAATCATTATTTCTTAAAACAAAAATCTGGTTTAGTATTCAATGCTGTGCTCTGCTGAAATTTGAATTTTATTTACTGGTTATAGTTTGAAAACTATCAGACGCTCTCTGCTAATCTTCCCCAGTGGATGGTGTCATATCCAAGCTTGATCCTTTTTGATTTAGGAGCATAAAGACATTCAAGAAACCAGTTAGGAGCTAGGAGGCTGAAGCTCAGCTTGAGTAACTCCTGTAAATTGCAATATTTTAAAATAATGTGACAGATCAGCGAGAGGTAATGGGGAAATTCAAAAGATTTTATTTTCATTTGGGTAAATGCTCTTTCAAATTATGCAAAAGATAGTGAACAGAAAAAAATATATTTTAAAATTAAAACATTAAAAAAGCATTTAAGTATTTTTAAAAATTAAACTCTCACTTATTCTTAAATACTGTGTGGCTTTGTTGTGCAATTTTAAATATTGACTCCATTTCCAGGTTCTAATATTATCCATTGTCCTTAGGCTCAAGCTAAGCAGCGTGCTGGCCGTGCAGGAAGGACAGGTCCTGGGAAATGTTATAGATTGTACACAGAGCGTGCTTATAGGGATGAAATGTTGACCACAAATGTTCCTGAAATTCAAAGAACTAATCTTGCAAGTACTGTACTTTCACTTAAGGTAAGTTAAATATAAATTGCAGTTGTATCATAAAACATTTTTAAGTTCTCTATGCATTAAGGGGTAATTAGAATTCTTTCCCCACCTCTTAGTGACACTGAATTTTGAGCAAACTGCATCTGTGTCATAAAAGTAAAGAAAGTTGCAGTACAAAAGGAGCCCTTGTTTCTAGTGATTCTTTATGGCAGAAATCAAAAACCATGACTTCTCTTGATGCAAATGATTGTTCACTGGATGCAATGATATTTACCTCTATTAACCCTGGTTACAAACATTCAATGATGAGGTCATTTTTAATTGTACTTGCATGAAATACATTGCCTTATCACTTCATCACAGTATTAAAACATATAATTATTTTTAAATCCTGGACAGTTGGCCCTCCTTCTCCGCGGGGGATTGGTTCCAGGACCCCCGCGGATCGCAAAAAATGCGGATGCTCAAGTCCCTTATTTAACATGTCTCAGTGCGGTGGGCCGCCCGCAGTGTTTCTGTTCCGGAAAAACTTACTTTATTGTCACCGAACAATTGATACTCGAGCATACAATCATCACAGCAATATTTGATTCTGTGCTTCGTGCTCCCTGGAGTACAAATCGAAGTAAATATATAAAAATTTAAATTATAAATTATAATTAGAAAATAGAAAAGGGAAAGTAAGGTAGTGCAAGTCAGGTCTGGATATTTGGAAGGTACGGCCCAGATCCGGGTCAGGATCCATTCAGCAGTCTTATCAGAGTTGGAAAGAAGCTGTTTCCAAATCTGGCCGTACGAATCTTCAAGCTCCTGAAACTTCTTCCGGAGGGAACATGGACAGAAAGTGTGTTGGCTGGGTGGGTCGTGTCCTTGATTATCCTGGCAGCACTGCTTTGACAAGTGAGTCCAAGGATGGAAGAGTGGTTTGTGTGATGTGCTGGGCTATGTTCACGATCTTCTGCAGCTTCTTCGGTCTTGGACAGGACAACTTCCATACCAGGTTGTGATGCACCCTAGAAGAATGCTTTCTACGGTGCACCTATAAAAATTAGTGAGGGTTTTAGGGGACAGGCCAAATTTCTTCAGCTTTTTCAGGAAGTAAAGGTGCTGGTGGGCCTTCTTGGCAGTGGACTCTGCTTGGTTAGACCAAGTCAGGTCATTTGTGATATTCATCCCAAGGAATTTAAAGCTTTTGACCTGTTCCACCAGCGCACCACCGATGTAGATGGGGTCGTGCAGTCCGCTACTCCTTCTGAAGTCAACGACCAATTCCTTCGTCTTGCTGATGTTGAGGGATAGTTTATTGTGAAAACGATTGCGATTGAAAATAAAGTGGAAATAATAAAGTGATCGGAACAATTTTAAAGGATAAAGTGAGAATAATAGAGCATGTGAAATGCCCTGCCCCGATAAAAGTTACAATTATTACTAAGCAACACAGTGGTTTCATTATTGAAATACATATGTTTCTTAAGTGTTTTATATGCATAGAAAGGTAAAATATATACTATATACTAAGACAAACATTTGACTAACTGACGCTAAATAATACCGGATGTACCTGTTCTGACTTGCGTACAAATCCAACTTAAAGACCGCCTGTACTTTAAATCATCTCTAGATTACTTATAGTAGCTAATACAATGTAAATGCTATGTAAATAGTTGTTATACTGTATCGTTTAGGGCAAGGGTCGGCAACCCGTGGCTCCGGAGCCGCATGCGACTCTTTGATCTCTGTGCTGCGGCTCCCCGTAGTTTGTTAGTTTTTGAAATGTAATTCGAAATTTGAAGATTATGGTGATCTTGTACAATCTAAAAACGTTGTGGCGACCCATTTCCTGGCACATCCGAACCGGCTCACAATTAGCCACCATTCCGGCTAAGGGAGATAGCCTACGGGGGTTTGTGAGTACGTGTCTTTTGGAGCATCCGCGCCCACCGGGACGGGTTGAGGGAGGCTTTAAATCAAGGCTGTTTAGTTCGAATAAAGTTACATTTGACTGCAGTGTCTTTATTTTAGCGCTGCATGTAGCGCTATACCGCTACAACGTGTTTTTGATCGCTATTAATATACATCACCACTGCCAATGCCTGACACCCGCCAGTGCGCGCTTTCTTTTAATTCTTCGATCCAAGGTAGGCTAACTATGGAGTAACCTTCAACCCAACGTCTTTTTTTCGGAGTTCAAAATGTTTTTGTTGCATGCAGAAATGTAATTTCGTTTTCTCTGCAGGAGTTCATCAATTTCATAAATGCAACATATTATAGTTTGTTTATACATAGCATAAAGGCAAAAAAAAACCCGTTGTATGCAGTGTTATTTCATTTTAAATGTCAAAGGGGTTTTGTGGCTCCCAGTGTTTTCTTTTCTGTGGGAAATGGGTCCATATTGGCTCTTTCAGTGGTAAACATTGCCGACCCCTGGTTTAGGGAATATTGACAAGAAAAAAAAGTCTGTACCTGCTCAAACAACAAGTGCTGGAGGGAGAACTTCCGGGTTTTCCTGATCCGTGATTGGTTGAATCAGCGCATGCGAAACCCATGGATTAGGAGGGCCGACTGTACCATATCTTTCCATCTGAAGAATCTTGGAGCATTTCAAACATTTGAAAATGTGTAGAAATATCTGACTGTGTTGATCTTAGAAGCAGAGATGGGATGGAAATGGGACTCTTGGCCCACCAAGTCCACATCAACGACCCATTTTCACTATTTTACATTAATCCCAATTATTTTTATTCTCCCAACATTCTCATCTCCTCCTAGCACCTGTCTATACACAAGGGAGTATCAAGTCATAAGATTCTACAACGTGAAAAAACAAGCCCTTTGGCTTAACTAGTCTGTGCCAATTGTGTTGTCCTTCTTCCAGTGTTGAGCCTGTAGCGCTCTAAACCCCTCCTTGTTGCTAAGTGCTAAAATAATAAATTTGCAGTAATCTAATCTACCAATTTGCATGTCTTTGGGATGTGGGAAGAAACTGGAGCATCCAGCTAAACCCTCGGTGGGCGTGCAAACTCCACACAGACAGTATCCACAGTCAGGATTAAACCCCTATCTTTGGTGTTGTGAAGCATTGTCTATTAACTGTGCCACCCTTATATACTAATTCTGTATTGACTTGGATCTGCTGAGCACAGCAGTTTAATTTAAAAGCATGGTGGAAGTGAGGAAAGTTCTGTGGTCCAGTATCTACACCAGGTGTACAAATTCCAGTTGCTCATGCATACTTGGGGTGCATTACCCTGGTCAGGAATCAGAATGCCCTGTTGAGATTCGGTTCTTCATTAATATGTATCCAGTACACTGAGCTTGAAATATGCACAACTGTTTGATGGGATTGTGAGTAGTTAAAGACCACAATTTGATTCCAGTTTTGATATGTAAAAATAATTGTTCCAGGAAATTTGTGTGGCTGGTAACATAACATTAGAACTAACACAGATGATTTGAAGGGTAAATTGTGTATAGTGAAATTTATAGTACTTTTCATAATTTAAGCAAAATTTGTGGAAGTTTAAACATGTAGGCATAAAAGCTTTTATTGCACTGACTTAATTTGTTTTACTCATGTGGTCTGTGCTCTTTCACAATGCGACCTCTCTCCTTCTCAGGCTATGGGAATCAATGACCTCCTTTCATTTGATTTCATGGATGCCCCTCCTATGGAGACCCTCATCACAGCCATGGAACAGCTGTATACATTAGGAGCTCTTGATGATGAAGGCTTGCTGACAAGGCTTGGGCGTAGAGTAAGAAGATCTTATACATTCCTGATTTTCTAAAAACAAAATGCCTTTCCCTTTAAATTTTGACCTGAAAACATACTTTTACCTTTAATTACAATTGCTGTTATAAGGATGAGTTTAAATCATTCTACAAATTTCACTATTTTGTAATGGAAAGTATATCAAGTTATTAGGTAAAGTGAACATTAATGATTGAAGTGTGTTCATTTTAATATCAGTATGTAAGTACTAAGCAGGAAGTGATTGAAGTGAAGCTCATCACTTCTCATTTAGGTCCATTTATTACTCAATATGTAGGTCAGTCATGCAGCTATTAACCTTGCAGTGTTTGCTGATGTCGTTGTGATAATAAAACTGTCTTCTATAGAACAGGATGAGATGTGTCTGCACAATTTTTCAACGGCCAAATTGGCTGGGTGGACAAGGTGATCAGTCTTATTAAATTTTCTGTTGATTTAAGTTTTTGTATTGATTTTATTTTGATTGATTGACAGAGCTGAGCTATGAGCTCATCCTGATCGAATGCTGAAGTCTTTCAGGAAAAGGATCTATAACATAAAATATGCTGTAAATAACTCGTATTGTCTTGCAGAGCCTGAAATCGTCTTTTAGATGTATGGGGCATGCACTCGGCATTTACTGAGCTTGATGCAGTACACTTTTTGAGATTTTATGGAATGTATGATTGGCGAACAAAGAATTTGCTTTAAAAAAAAGTAATGAGCTGTATTGCATCCTAGTCGACTTTCAATGTAATAAATTGTGAGGGAAGTTGAATTCTGTTTCATTCCCGTATTAAGTTGTTCAGTTTTTTCATGTCGTTCTTTTTAGATGGCAGAATTTCCTTTGGAGCCCATGCTGTGTAAAATGCTGATCATGTCTGTACATCTTGGCTGCAGTGAAGAGATGTTGACAATTGTGTCTATGCTGTCAGTGCAGAATGTATTCTACCGACCAAAGGTAAGCAAATCTACTTGGACTGATCATTGAAAGTACTAGTGGAATTGCTGTCAATTGCAAATGTACTCTACTGGACATAGATGTGAAAATTTGAATTTATAGATGCTATTGTTTTCCTTCAAGCTGTGAATTTCTGGGAAAAAATATTTTAGAGAGAAAGGATCTAGACTCATCATTTGTGTGCATTTATTTTTATTCTGAAAGCAAATGTAAGAGCACAGTAGCTCAAGTGGTTTGGTCTTGTAAACTAAGTGCTTCTATTACAATTGAAAATGCTTACTGCTTGTCAAAATAAAATGTGCATTGCATATCCATTGTCAAATGTTACAAGAAAATATTTGAGCTACAGCAAGGGTTGTGTCAAAAGAAGATCAACAAATGAGTTATTAATCATTTTCTCTTCATATGAGTTAACCAATCTGTACATTTAAAGTTCCTTTGTGTTTATTCCAAATTTCCAGTTTTTTTTATGGGTTTCTTTTCTGTCTTTATATTTAAGCAGTTGTAGTTGTCAGTCCCATTTGCCTTTATTCATTTATTGGTCATGTGTCATCCCTTACTCAGGATAAGCAAGCACTTGCAGACCAGAAGAAGGCTAAGTTCCACCAGGCAGAAGGAGATCACCTCACCTTGCTTGCTGTTTATAATTCTTGGAAGAACAACAAATTCTCCAACCCCTGGTGTTATGAAAATTTCATCCAAGCACGTTCCCTTCGCAGAGCCCAAGATATCCGCAAACAAATGCTGGGCATCATGGACAGGTAAAGGAAATGTCGTACTTGCAGCATGTTTCTTAAAAGTGAATTGAAACTAAAGTACTCAATATATACAAAGTCATTGGAATTCATTTGAAATGCATGGCAGTTCAAATCATATGAAGTTTTACTGGATAAATCTTTGTTTTTCCTCTGGTAGAATAGGCACTAAACAGGTAACACTGCTCCCTGGCCATTTAACCATTAACTACAGGAATTCTGTCAAAAACAATTTGACATGCCTCTCTTAGAGTTCCGTGTTTTGTTTCTATTATGTAGAGGAAGTGGTTTGCTTTCCAAGCAGCACTTAACTATGTGCGCATGGCATTAAAAATACTTTATTCTTTGAATCTATGCCCTACAACTTCATGCTATTTATGCAGTCCATGCGCAGTATACTGATAACAATAATTCACAAAAATAATTAGAGTAATTGTGGACATAGGAAGAGTAGGCAATGGAATAATCTGCAACATATGCAAATTTTAAAAGGTTTTATTTACTGGCATTCATAATGTTTTTATCACGAAAAAGGTGCACCATTTGCCTTAATTCTTTTGAAGTACAACTTGATGGCTGCTGCCAGAAGTTAATGGTTGCAAGCATGCTCTGTTCTATCAAGAGAAGAAAATGAGAAAAACTTACTATTGCATTCTAGCACTATATAAGTATGTTCTATAAGAAATTTAAGATAGTTTCTTGCAAGCATTTCTTGTTCAGTAAATGCTGCTTGGGACAGTTCTGTGAACTGCATAAGTTACTTTTAATGAAGAATAGACCCAATTAAAACTTCAGAGTCTTATCTGAAGGTTTTAATTACAATTTTAATTAGCATAGAATAATGAAAAATAATAGTGTATGGCTTATCAAATTGTGCTGTCAACTCTAACTTAATTTCTGTAGTCCTTTATTTCTCCTCTGAATCTAAATAACATTGTCTCTTTCAGTATGCAAGAGTAAAACATTCCATGTTGTGGTAGACATATAGAATAAAAGGCAGGGACATTAGGAGCATTGATGTACTGAGAGACCTTAGGGTGCAAGTACACGGTTCCCTAAAAATGGCTACACAGGTTGATAGGGTAGTGAAAATGCATTTGGTATGCTATGCTTCATGAGCCAAGGCATTATGTACAGGAGTTGGGGCATCATGTTGCAGTTGTACAAAGCAACAGTTAGACTGCACTATTGTGTACAGTTATGCTTGCCACACAAAAGGAAAGTCGTAGTAATAGAGAGAGTGCAGAAGAGATCCACTGGGATGTTACCTAGAAGAGACAGCTGTTTGTTCTTACTGAAATGTAGAAGGCAGAGGAGTGACCATATAGAGGTTTATAAAATGAGAGCATAGATGGTGAGTTTTTTTTTTGTTCCTAAGACAGAAGTCTAGAACTAAAAAGTTTAAGGTGGGGGGGGAATCTTAAAGGAGATCTATGGGGTAAGTTTTTCACAGAGGAGGTGGTGGAGGCAGATATAATTACAACATTTAAAAGGTGTTTGGACATCTACTTGGGTGGGAAAAGGGGTATGGGCCTATGGGATTAGAGTGGATGGACGTCACAGCATGGATGGAGTGGGCTGAAAGTGCCCAATTCTGTGCTGTCGGGAAGGAGGTACAGAAGCCTGAAGGCACACACTCAGTGATTCAGGAACAGCTTCTTCCCCTCTGCCATCGGAATTCTAAATGGGCATTGAATTACCTCACTACTTTGTTATTTCTGTGTTTCTGTGCTACTTATTGTAACTGAGCTATTTAATGGACATATATGCGCTTAATGTAATTATGTTTTTTTCTCTATTTATTTTTCATGCGTTTCATTTTACTGCAGCTATTAATTAACAAATTTCACAACATATGCCAGTGATATTAAATTCTGTACATTTCTGATAATAGGTGTAAAAGATTTTTCTTACTTTTGGAATGATTCTATATTTATGTTGCATTGTTTCAGTTTTAAACATTAGAAAGCCTTTGGTTATTTAGAAAACATTAAATAAATGGCTTTCCTCCCCACAAACAGTGTCAGGTTTTCAAAACTTTATTAATTGCAGCCTTGTGTTCTTTTCATCATTACAGTGACTCTTCATCATGTGCTTTCTAATGCACTATTATTCTTTTTGTGGCTATGTTACATTTTCCCATCACTTAGCTTAGTGGTGTCAACAGGTTATTTTATTTCCTCTTCTCTTCCCCCCCCCCCCCACCTCCAAATAATTGAACTCAAAGTGATCCTGCAGATTTTTGGAGCATGCCAACTCTTCCAGTTTACTTCTTCAAGGAACATTAATTTGTTTTATTCTGCTTTCCATTGCCAAGATCTTTACTTTGTGTTTTTACAAATGTAATTAAATATAATAGGTGCTCAGAAAAGTTAATAATCTTTTGATCACTTTTACCAGTATTATAGTTTTGATCACTGTCTTCTAATGAAATCCCTGCTATCAAATGGTGTTGTGTAAACATACTCAGTTATGAGTGCAAAATTAAAGTTACCCATCACCCAATGATAGAATGCAGTGATTACTGCTACTAGTGATCAGTGCATTGGTTTATTTCTTTGTTCATAACATTACAAGCTCTTGTTTTGACTTCCACAGAGTTTAGATCATCTGGCTTCTCCATCATCCCAATGTTTGTGAAGCATTACTTGTCAAGGCAGATTAGCACCAATGCCTGCTCTGTTGATGTACCTCTAATTCTAAAAGTGAAGAGGAATATTTGTAGTTTCTTTGAGTTTCCAGCCTTCCTCTCTTTAGCCTGTACAAGGCCATAATCTCACAGTGCATGCTCGGTTATGGCTGGTGATACTGTCACCTAAATTTCCTATAATAGCCAATGATATTTGCTGAGTGTTGAAGACTTGTGCCAAACAGCTATCTTTGCATCCAACTTTCAAGGGATCCAAATATGTGAAGTACTTTGTCATGTTTCTCTCCTTTTAAATCTCTATTTTGCATCTGTTTAAGCATGTTCTCTACCACCTCCCCAGCCCAGATGTGCTGTAAAAATAGGGAGAAGCGCTGTCGACGTTTCGGGCCGAGACATCGACAGCGTTTCTCCCTATAGATGCTGCCTGACCTGCTGTGATCCACCAGCATTTTGTGTGTGTTGCTTGAATTTCCAGCATCTGCAGATTTCCTCGTGCTGTAAAAATGATAGGTTAAGTGAAAGTCTAGGCAAGATATTTGAAGTAAATTCATACCTTCTGTTAAGTTCTTTCGCACATTGTCTTGTAATCATTTTGTAAGTTTTCCTTGCATTTTCACACAGACATAAACTGGATGTTGTTTCATGTGGAAAAGCTACAGTGCGAGTTCAGAAAGCAATCTGCAGTGGCTTCTTCCGCAATGCAGCTAAGAAGGACCCACAAGAGGGATACCGTACATTGATTGACCAGCAGGTGGTGTACATTCACCCTTCCAGTGCGCTCTTCAACAGGCAGCCTGAATGGTATGTAGTGGTGATGAGGTAATCACAATACAAACCTCTGTATGGACTGACCAGGGTGGTTGGTATGGTTCATATTTTAGTGCTGAAGTATGTTTACTGAGGACAAAAATATAATCCTTGAGATTTAATTTCTGAAAAATCTTAATTTTGCTCATTAGCAGAAACTTAATACTGCACAGGAAGCCATTCATACCATTGTGTTCATGTGACCTCTTTGCAGAGCAGTCCTTTCAGTCTGATTTTCCCCATTTATTTTCTTTTAACCTCTTCTTCCTCACATGCTCAATGGTCTTTTGCACAGTACTGTATTTGTCAATATGGAGCAGAAAGCAAATCTGAAGGGAGCAAAAGATGTTAGGAATGGTGAAGGATGTTGAAAACTGCTCTACATACCATCCTTGTGCATTTAGAGAAGAAGGATGCTTATGTGAGAATGCTGTTCTTGAACTACAGTTCAGCATTCGACACCATAATTCTGTCCAGGCTCAGGTACCTCGGCCTTGACCCTACCTTCTGCAGCTGGATTCTGGACTTCCTGACAGATCGCCGGCAGGTGGTAAGAATGGTCTCCCTTACCTCTGCCCCACTGACCCTAAACACAGGAGCCCCTCAGGGCTATGTACTAAGTCCCCTCCTTTATTCCCTGTATACCCATGACTGTGTCACCACCCATAGCTCTAATCTGCTAATTAAATTTGCCAAGGACACTACGTTGATTAGCCTAATCTTCAACAGTAACGAGGTGGCCTACAGAGAAGAAGTAATCTCTCTGACACAGTGGTGTCAAGAAAACAACCTCTCCCTCAATGTTGCAAAAACAAAGGAGCTGGTTGTGGCCTACAGGAGGAATGGAGATGGGCTAACCCCTATTGACATCAATGGATCTGGGGTCGAGAGGGTGAACAGCTTTAAATTCCTCAGCGTTCACATCACCGAGGATCTCACGTGGTCTGTACACGTCGCTGTGTGGTGAAAAAGGTACAACAGCACCTCTTTCACCTCAGACGGTTGAAGAAGTTTGGATTGGGTCTCCAAATCCCAAGAACTTTCTACAGTGGCGCAATTGAGAGCATCCTGACTGGATGCATCACTGCCTGGTATGGGATGCCTGGTACTGGATGCACCACTGCCTGTCCTCCCTCAACCGCAGGATCTGCAGAGAGTGGTGTGGACAGCCCAGCACATCTGTAGATGTGAACTTCCCACTATTCAGGATAGTTACAAAGTCAGATGTGTAAAAAGGGCCCGAAGGGTCATCAGGGACCCAAGTCACCCTAATCACAATCTGTTCCAGCTGCTACTATCTGGGAAATAGTACCACAGCATAAAAGCCAAGACCAACATGCTCCGGGACAGCTTCTTCCACCAGGCCATCAGACTGATTAAAACGCTGATTTGAGTGTATTTCTATGTTACATTGACTGTTCTATTTATTATAAATTATTGTAAATTACTATGATTGCACATTGCACATTTAGACGGAGACGTAACGTAAACATTTTTACTACTCATGTATATGAAGGATGTAAGATTCAATTCAAGCTGAGGTGCTGTGGGAGAGGTGGCAGAGAAGTAATGCCTGGAGTGGGGGTGTGGTGTGGGTGCAGACACACTCAGCCCTGAGACACCAGGCAAGGTCACTTGATTCCAAACGCTTGGTTTATTGATCAATACAGAAAGTCGCTCTGGTGCTTCCTGCTCCCTCCCCTCTCCCTTCCCCATTTCCTGACCATGATGCCCCTCTCCTTGCCTCTTTTCCAGTCAGTCCACAATGGAGACCTACATCAGAATCAGGTTTATCATCACTCGTATATGTTAAGAAATTTGTTTTTTGCAGCAGCGGTACAGTGCAGTGCATAAAATTACAGCAGTACTGTGCAAAAGTCTTAGCATCCTAGCTATATATGTGCCTAAGACTTTTGCACAGTACTGTACTTACACTAAGGGTAGTTTGCTAACCAACTAGCCTATCAGCACTATTTTAGGATGTCAGAGGAAATTGGAGAAACCTTGCAATTACAAGGGGGAAAGTGTAAACTTCGCACATTTCTCACTTGGGGATCAGTAGTGCCTGCACTACTGAGACTATGAATCAACAAAACCTAACTGATGCATTACCTGAAGCCCAGACTCTTAATACAACTTGCTATTGACTGAAAGATGAGATTAAATTGTTACCTGACTTGTTTTCCTCTGGGTGGAAGATCGAGTAGAGGAAGAACATGGCATTGACGTTGTTCAATCTGTCCTCACCTTGGTGATGTGTGTATGGTGTTACTCTGTCCAGCAAAAACCTCTGCACATTTTAACTCCTGTTGTGGTCACTGCTCAACAGCTTTTTGTGGTAAAGTGTGTGTGTGTGTGTGCGTGTGTGCGTGTGTGCGCGCGTGTGCGCGCGTGCGTTGGCCAGCATGGGAATTATTCTAATTTTACCCTCTTTCATGAAAGTGTCAGATCATACTTTAACTTGAAGAACTCCATTTTGAGCCATAATCTAAATCCATAGCCTGTCACTCATCTTATGATTTTGAAATTTTGCCTTTCATAATAAATCTTTTGAAGGCTGTAATACCATTTCAGTAATATGTTCAGAACAGTACTTGGCACAGCAAATACATTCTCATCAGTATTTTTGCAGAATTTATTTCTCATATTTGTTT
The DNA here is from genome assembly GCF_030144855.1 of Hypanus sabinus. Classification (NCBI taxonomy): domain Eukaryota; kingdom Metazoa; phylum Chordata; class Chondrichthyes; order Myliobatiformes; family Dasyatidae; genus Hypanus; species Hypanus sabinus. The sequence continues at coordinate 45,212,247 of NC_082738.1, forward strand.
CACATCATTGGCCCTATAATACACTGCAGCCTTTCTGGGTTGAACTGCATCTGCCTCCAGTATTCACACTTCATTAAATAGTCTTCTAGCGTTCTTCTTAACAGTTTTCCAGTTTTTTTTTTAAGTTTGTATCATCAGCAAATTTTAGTATCAAACCTTGCTAGGTATGTCCAAATCTGTACTGAATTAGTAGTAACTGAGGCAAAATATTTATTTACATGTTACCACCAAACCTTTGCTTTCTATTACACAAAGATTTCTTTTGTAAGTATTTCTATACTGATCTTGTTTTTTTAATACTCTTCACTTGCTCATAAATTATTTTGATATTTCATTTCCTGATAACTTTTCTCATACATCCTTTCATCCACTTTAATCTTTGTGTTTGCTGTCATGTTATTACTGTAGTGTTTCTGAATGTTCCTGATTGAGTAGTGTGATCTCTCTTATGGTATAACCTTTCCTAAGCTAGCATTCTAGGTAGTTTTTCTATAGTGGTTCTATAGTAAAAAGTTCATTGAGGGTATGTGTTTGTAAACAGTTTACATTACCCTACTGCTTACATATTTTTGGTATTTATAAATATACCTAATGTCACTTGAAAGCTTGCTGAATAAAAGTATTATCTAACATACAGAGCTATACATGACATGAAGTTCATGGTGTTGAGCAGTATTAGTGATGTGGGACTTCACCGCAGTGGAATTCCATGCTCAAGGGTCAACAAGAGGAAAAACTGGCTTGAATTCCTGTAATTGATTGCTGTCCACATGCAGAATGTAGTGTTTAGATGCCAGATGTGCCATTTGTGAGCAACATCTGCTTAGCAATCATCCCATTAATTTTGAATGATGTGCTGACATTCACTAGACTCACCAAAAGCTTAGTAAGAAAAGACATTGGAAAGCTTTATCTGCAGTAGGCTTGTATACCAGCTAGAGTTTACATCATTTGTGTGGAGGTAGACAGAGAATATTGAAGTATTGGAACCACACACACAAAATGCTGGAGGAACTCAGCAGGCCAGGCAGCATCTAGGTAAAAAGTACAGTCAGCGATTTAGCCCAAAATGTCGACTTTACTCTTTTCCTAGACGCTGCCTGGCCTGCTGAGTTCCTCCAGCATTTTGTGTGTGTGTGTTGCCCAGTTTTCCAGCATCTGCAGATTTTCTCTTGTTTGTGATTAAAGTACTGGAGGTGCATTGTAAAATAAAGGAAATATTATTGGTGACATTATAGTGAACAGAAGTAAACTTCTTAAGTTTAACTTCTTCATTTAAAATGGCAGATAAAGAGCTGTTCCGCAAGGCCATTTCATGGTTTGTGTTAGTATCACCAGTAATTGAGAGTTTAACTCTTTTTTTAATAGGTACCAAAGGGAAATTAAAAATGGAAATGTAAATAACTGCTTAGTTGTGAGTTTTGTGCCATCTTTCAAACTTATTGGGAATTGTGCTACAATTGGCCAAATTCCAGTTTGCTGAATCACAGAGCAATATTCATCTTATTAACAATTCTGATTTTAAGAACAGTTTCTAAACGTTAAAGTGCATGCAGTAAATTCATCACTTGTACCCACCTCTTTGAATTAAAAAAATGATGTTTGCATGTAATACATGAGTCCCCACTAATAAAACTGATGCACCCTGAGTGTGAAATTGTGCCTTTGAGAATTTTGTCTCAAAGTAGACTAGAAAACGAGAAAAAAAATCACGTAACAACATCTAAAACTGTTTTGTCAAAATGACTCGCATAGATTCAGTGCTGTTTCCTAATTCATTCCAAGGAGCTCCACAGGTGCATTATGTAAAAATCAAATTTACCACATGAAATATTAGGACAAGAAAATCTGAAAGCTTGAGCAGAGATAGATTTAAATGCCTCTATAAGATGAGAAAGATGGAAATGTGGCGTAGAAATAATAAAAGGCCAAATATAGTTGTCTTTAAAAAAAAGTTTCAGTTGTATTAAAGTTGTTCAGTTGACCAGAAAATCTGCACTAGAAATGTTGGTAGTGACTATCACACACTGCATCAGGTACAATGAGATGTACAGCTAACTGAAGGAGAGATTGTTGATGGAAACCATGATTATACTTTTCACAAAAAAGCCTTCTCCGAAGTCCACTCCACTACACCCCTCACATATTGGAGATCATGGAAGTTTCAAATTTCTTGGCTGTTTTTTTTTTCGCTTCATTGGTGGAACTCCACCAGGAAAGGTAATTAGAAGAGTAAATCCAAAACTTAATCTAAAAAATGATGTAATTGGCTTGTTTTAGAATGCTGTGAGAGATTGGAAAGTGGATATAGTAATAGAACTAATTAGCAAGCATCTACCTATAACATTCTGGTAGTTTTATGCAATTCTAATTCCATGAAAATTTATTTTTCAATGCTGAAGTTTCTTTTAATTGGCATACAGATAATGTCAGCCCATATTCCATAGTGGATTATGGTATGGTAAACCCTTTGGGCTAAGTGAGTCACTTCCCCATTTATTTAATTGATTTGCTTCATTTGGCAGCCTGGTTTAACATTCTGTCTACACAGCATGAATATTCTTGTGCAGATGGCTATTTGCAAATCTTTGTTTTATTTGAAAAAGAAGTAATTCTTTATTTTGTAACCTCAAAAATTTTATGCCTTATGACTTCTGAAAACTACATATAAACTCAATATAATGTTTAGTTTTTTTTCTGTGTACATAAGTTGCAGTTTACTTTCCAATGTTCAATTTTCAAAAATGTTTTTCCTCCTTGTCACATCCTTAAATTAATTTTCACCTAACTGGTTGGGGGTCATTCCATTTCCCTAGTTTGGGCAAAATCCTGCTAATCCCAGATCTTGTTCTGGGTGGGCATCCTCACAGGAAGAAACCTCAGTTTACGAAAGAATACCTCAAAAATGTGAATAATCTGTTTCCTGCTCCAGCTTCACACTGGGCACCAGAACAAGCCTTAAGGTAATGTCCTGAACAAGTACGACTCCATAAGTTCAAGGCTTTCCTAGTGGGCTTGTTCTGTTGTCTGGAATGAAGCTAGAATAATGTCTTTATTTTTGAGATTCCCGCCCCCATGATCTTTTTCCAGTGGTGGTAGATCCTAATTAATAAATCATTGTGCGCGAAGTTGCACAGTTCATTTTAGCATAATATTCAAATCAAATTGTTTTCATAGTATTTGTCAATGTCAACAATGTCAATTAAAGTTGGTGTAGGAAAGCATGGTACTATGTCCTTGACAGTACAGCATTTGGCCCAGGAAATGGAGAGATGTAGCAACAAGGGAGGTCCTTGTTTGCTCTACACCTTTTTGACGATCCAGTTGGTCCTCTGCACTTTATTCTTTCAAGTATTCATCTCAATCCCACCTGAAAGCTGTAATTGAATCACTTTCCACTATCTGGTCAGGCAGTCATTCCATACTCTTAACATTTGTTACATGAAACAATCAAAAGGTATTGGAAAGAGAAAGAGATAAGTAAATTGATCTGTCCAGAAAATGACAGGTCGTTTTCCTGTTTTGGAACTCACAACAGGCTTAGACATGTCTTAAGTACAAAACAGTTTTATTGCACATTTCGTTACCCCAGGGCTTCTGAAAATGTGGCATAACCAGTTATAATATTTTTAAATTGCAAAATATGGCCTTATTGTGCATAGAATGTCTGTCAGTATAAGGTAATTGACTAGGTGGTCTTTTTTTTATTATCAGTTAGGAGTAAACCACTGTGAGAACTTCCTTGCTTCTCTTTGAACAAGACATCTTTAGATTTTGGCATGAGAAAGCTGTCTTGGCTTTATCCTATTCACTCATTTTTAAAGGCAAGGTCCCAACAGTACAATACTCACTTAATGCTTCAGTGATATGGCAGCCTAAATTGGATTCAAAAAGAAGAGACTGGAAACTTCGGATTTCCGGTGTTGTCTTAAGTGAAAACACTGAGCCAAAGTGGTAACATAATTCCCAACAGTATGGAGTAGACCTTGTACTGCATCGTTGTGTATTTCCTTTTTTAATGGCAGTGTTCTTTGTGGCATTTCTTAATAAAATTGCCATTTTGTGTTAAGTTGCAAGAAAGGGTTCATCAGACATAGCTCACATGAATGTTCTTTTGTTAACGGAGGGAAGAAACTTTGAGCCCAACAGTCTCAGCTGACCTCCCGATTCCAAAGACAATAGCACCACATCAGTTCTCCTGCCTGTTCCTACATTTAATGACTCATTATTAAAGTTCATTGGTCAGAGTCCATTGTTAATATAGATTTAGATTCTTTCCTTGAATTGTTCATAATCTCCTATGAAAAAACATAAAATATTTCTTTCTTTCAGGGTTGTATATCATGAACTTGTGTTAACTACCAAAGAGTACATGCGAGAAGTGACCACAATTGACCCCCGCTGGTTGGTGGAGTTTGCACCTGCTTTCTTCAAAGTATCTGATCCAACTAAACTCAGCAAACAAAAGAAACAACAGAGGCTGGAGCCCTTGTACAACCGCTATGAAGAGCCCAATGCCTGGAGAATTTCTCGAGCATTCAGACGACGTTAGGCTGCTGGTCATCTTGAGGAAGGTGATGGAGAGGCAGCATTGAAAATGAATGGGTGAAAAGGGGTCTGTATACTTCACCCTTGGAACTGGAAATTGGTGCCTGGAATATTTAAAGCAATTAACGCTGCTGTATAATTTGTTTTTAAAAGTTTAAAAAAAGAACTGCATAGAAGCTTTTTATACAAGGAAATACTCCATCTCTTGATTTATTCTTCATGTGTCATAGTGATGCAATCTGTCACATGTAAACTTGGTTTAAAGCTGCAATCTTGTGTGCCTGCATAATATATAATTATAAATGTTTTTTTTTCAATTTGGCATCCCCTTTATCTTCTACAAAAGCAGAGTTACTTCGTGGACACTTGCACAAAACAGAATAAAGAATATGTTTTACCATTTTTCAAAAAGCTAATGTTTAAAGATTCGTTAAAGTGCAGAGCTAGCTTTAACATCAACCCACTTTTTTTCCTTTAGTTTTGCTTTGCACAGAAGGTCCGGTACTTTTTTTAGTCACTCGAGTTTGACTTGGGAGTTTTAAACTTGATTGAAATAGATTAAATGTTTATTTGTAAAACATTGCTTTTCTCATTACATTCTTAAAAGACGTTGTACCAGAGGAATGCCGGATATTGATGAGTTGCCCAGTGAACGGAGTGATACGGATGTTTCTTTTGTTTCCATTTAATTTCAGAAAGGAATGTCAAATACTGTACTAACCTTCGAAATGTTACATTTTCTATTTTATGTGTAGCATTTGGTCCTGATAGATGTTTTGCAGTGCAGTTATTGCAGCAGTGAGAACGAGAAACAAGGGAATTTTTTTACATTATACGACATGCCAGTTTTATTTACAAATTAGGTGTATATAAATTGATATTTCATGTATGTAAAAAAAAAAGTTCATTTTTTATTTGTGTTGTATGTCACAAGTACAAATAAAAACAGCTGTATATTTTACATTCCTCGATATATTTTTCATGCTACTCTAGTTCTTTTGGACATAACTACAAAGTTATAATTACAATGTTGTAACTTCATTCATCCAGGCAGGAACCACAGGGCCACTTCATCATTGCTCTGTGTGCTAATATGTGGTTACTGCCTGGAAATGCACTTACACATTTCTTTTTGCATGGTAATTACTGTTAGAGTTTTGGTTTTAGGTAATGAATATTGACTGTCAGAATGTCAAAGTAAATAATGCAGATGGCACCATTAAACTTTATATAATGAAGCTACCTAGTGGTGTTAACTTGATTACTGGGAAAATAACTTATGCTTGGAGCTATCCATGAAATATCCTGTCTATCTACTCACCTTTTGTCCTATGGTTCTGTTTGCTTTTACTTTCTGAAGATGATTTTCAATATCTACAGTTTTTTGAATATTTCCACTTGCAGGAGATAATTGGCATGTGTTAAAATGCACGATAAAATGCATGTTATGTTTCTAACATTTTTGGAGTCCGTTTTAGAAGTCAATATGGATTTGTTGCTGAATCTGAATTGACTTTGCATGTAATCAAGGCCATTTGTCTGTCTTTCATGCTGGAGGTCCAGTTTTGCGTCAAGACCCTTCATCGGAATTGGATCTGATGTGTTTTGAAGAAGGGTCTTGACCCAAAGCATTGATGTTCCATTTCCTTCCATAGATGCTGCCTGACCCACTGAGTTCCTTCAGAGTTTAGTTTGTTGCTCCAGATTCCCATGTCTGCAGTCTCTTGTCTCCATTTTATGGAATTATTTTAAGAGTTTACTCTGGGATCAAGTAGCTGCAAGGATTCTAGGTGTCAGGGTGGAGAATCAAGTTGAAGGTTCTGCATATGGATAAGCCTGGTGCAGAGGCATACCACCATTTTATTAGGGAGAAGTGGCAATGAGGGATTGTGGTGTCGGTATTTTTAGATTTAAGTTATTTTAATTTCCTTTAAGTGCTTTGTTTTTATTCTTGGATTATTTTTATATTACTATCTTTAACTGTTTGTTTATTTTTAGTAGCTTTCAAATGTTTTTGAATATCTGAAAGCCCCCTGCTATCAAAGATTAGGAATGGGTTAACCCTGGGAGATGCAAGTTAAATATACCGACCTGAGTTATAGCCACAGTCAGCAAATTGTGAGCCACCTTTTCTTCCCTCTTGCTTTAATTTTTTTCATATAAAATGTAGCCCCTGGCTGTTGTGCAGAATTCAGACTGGAAATTGTTCTTTGTGAGTAGATCAATATACTACATGGGTAATTCAGGGAATCAGACACTTTTTATGAGGTGGCATCCTGACCTATAATGCTCAGAATACCTGGTTCTAGCATCTAAAAGACCGAGTAATTGAAGCAACCGGTTTTGTTGCATTCCTTGAAACTCCTGAGTTACAGAATGAAATTACTGCGATGAATTTTTCATAGTTATTTCAACTACTTCACACTTCTTAACTGAAGTGAATTCCTTGTTGCCAATTAGTTCTGGAATATCATTTTTAGTTCTTAGGTTGCTGAAGACATCCATATCTATTATAGCAGCAATTGAGAGTAACAATAAAGACAGATTTCCAGTTGAAAAGTTGAACATCAAGGTTTAGATATTCTGCAAAAAGGTCTGTTTTATTTCAGATGTCCAGCATCTGCATATTCCTTTGGTCTCAGGCCTACCCTCATTCTCTTTATTGGTTCCACTCTTTCGCCTTCTCTGCAACTTAAAGTATATTTGTTCTGTGAATCACAATTTCTTGCTGTGCATGCAGTTAGACATGTTGCCTTTTTTTCAGCATTTTTTTTAAACTTCATATTTTCTACCTCTTTTGCTATGGGAAGTGTGAGACCACAATGTTTATGTAAAAACAAAATACACAGGAGTTCTGCAACAGTGAAACATTAATGTTGAATCCTCGAGAAAATTCAGTTCCTTTGCCAGTGGGTTTTAGGGGTGGATAAGAGTGGAAGAGGAAAAGTTTTAAGTAGGTTCCAAATGTATGGGAGGAAGAAAGTTCATAGAAGCAAATCAAGAAAAAAAAATGTTTGGCATGCCAAACACCCAGTCAGCAAGCTTGGGGAGAGGTATGGAAGATGGGAAGTGTGATTAAGAGTTTGAAGAATCAAGATTGGCAGATGATTCAGAGATGGGAAATGTGCACTATGAAGGGACTTAACTGTGAGGAATGGGCAATTCGAATTCAAGATTGAACAGGAAACCAGAATTAATAAATTAGATAACTGTTTTTCTGTTTCCATTTGAATTTTGGCTATTTAGATAGAATTGTTGAGAATCTAGAGCATTGAATCAGGTTGATGTACCATCCAAGCCACACCCCACTCCCTCATTTAACTGCATCATGTTGTCTGACTCATCACATGTTTCTGTTGATTTGATGTAGATGCATTACTACTGGTGAACTTAACCACTCCTAATGCTAGTGAATTCCACATTCCTAACCATTCTCAAGTTTCTCTTGGCCATTTGATGGTAGCTCATATTCACACCCTAGGTCAGGTCCTCTCAAACCTCCTAATACAAGACCTCAGCTCCTAACATACTTGCCTAATATGAGCCATAATATTTATCTTACAAATTGGCATTTTTCTCCCAATATCGAAGTTACTTTTCAAATGTCATTGGAGGCTCCTATCCAAACGTTAGCTAAGCGTTAGGGCACCTATTGTAAAAAAAAATTCTCTTTTAGCTAACCATAAGCCCAAACTTGCTTTTCAAAACACCAAAATAATTTGCTTGGACATCCTCAAGTGCAGGAAATTCATTAACATTTTGCTGTCCTGTAAAGATGAGATGATTTGGCTTTGATCCATTGTCATCAAATGACTCTACTAAACTGTAACAGTAAGCTTTTACCTCAGGATATGAAGAGAACATTTAAAGGATGTTGAGTCCTTTGTGTTGATTGATCATGCCATATACATGTTTAAAAAATTTAATGTTTATGTAGCTAAAATTTAGTAAGATCCAAAACCTTAAACTTTTTAGAGTTTGCAAGGACTTAAATCAGAGAATTGTCAGAATTTTTTTTTATTACAAGGACCTCATTTGACACCTTAGCAACTTTTATAAAAACAGTTGCATGTCTTGTAAAGCTGTTTTTTTTCTTGAATCATAGGAGCCAATCCACTCATTTAACCTGCTCTAGTTATAATTAGTAGCAAATATTCATAATTCTGTATGTTCTCTTTGACTCTTTGAGACAGGAGTGATTTATGTTCATCTTCCATATTATCACATCAGTCTACCATCTTGTGACAAAATGAAATGGCATACTTTCTGATACAGTCCTGCTACTATGGGGATAAAAAGCACTTACAAGGTAAATGTGTAATTACTACACTTGCATATGAAAATGTTTAGATTTCTTCAATTCCTTTCCCCTTCTAAGAACCACAGTTCTTTGGGTGTATCAATATTTATTGAAAAATGACATTGGCTGAATCCAGTTTATTTGTCATTGTTTATATAAAGTCAATTGAATGAGCTGGTTTGTTGGTTCTGTACATTTTCTGAAATGTAGCACTTGGCTGTTTATGTGCTTGAGGGTGGTTAACTTTTTGGCCTCTGCTGCTGTTTACCCTGTGTGCAATCAGTTTATCACTAAATATAGGATTTTTCTTTTTTTTTATTTAGCCTTGTTTTTGGTCCTCCGCCCAATTGATTTGCTAACTATAAACACATCTTTAACTCTTTATTTCTCAGCTTTATTTCTCTTTCTGAGCTAGTTGGATTCTGAAAGAAAGGTGGTTTGCAGCCCATTTGAAAATCAGTGTTAAATATAGTCATTTGGAAATGCATATTTAGCTCAGTTTAAGCAGAAACAAAACATGTGTTTTGCACTAAACGTGGGGTCCAAGTATGAATAAGTTAGTTGAGGTGAATTATGTATAAATCTAGGATGCTTTTCCTTTCTTGCAGCAAACATATTAAGATTGATGGCTATGCCTTAAGTTAGGTGGCATATTAATTACATAAGTATAATACTGGCAATGAATTAGTTGAGTTATAGTCTAATCCATAAAAGTAGGAATGAAGCAAATCTTGTGTTTATCTTTAAATTCAATCCAATCTCATGCATTGGATAATATGTTTATGTAATTGATTTAAAAGCTTAAGTTGAGGGGATGCCTTGTGTCCAGCCTGGGTTTACAGTTCAGATCAAAGTTATGGAGACATGCAACAGGCACCTAATTGTGAATGCTCGTGGTCAATACATGCAATTAATGTGAACCACTTCAGCAAAGGAACTGATGGACTGGTTTTCGGGAGTCAAAGAGAGTCACTGTCACAGGGAAACTAGCCTCTGACTGGCTTTTATTGCTACAGTGTGGCTGGTTAAGTTTCTGATCAATGGTAACCCAGATTTTGTTGATGTGAGATTTGACAGTAGTAAAACTATTGAATGTCAAGGGCAGATACTGTTATTGGAGATGGTCATTCATTGGTATAAATTTTTCTTGCCACTTCCCTTTTATGAACCCCTTCAGCAAAGGAGTTAAGGGGATCATCTTTGGTGGCTTTTAAGGACCCAATCACAGCTAATTCAATTCACTCCATTCCACACAGTATAAACTCAATTGGCTGAAGGGCCTATTTCTGTGCTAAACAGCTCAATGCTCTAAGAGCATAAGAAAGATTAAATATCTGGATTCTTGAGATGCTCCACTATTCTGTAAAATCATGGCTGATCCAATCTTGGCCTCATACTTGCCCATTTTCTCCTTTGACTCTTTGATGTTCATAATTCATAATATCTTTGCTTTCTTGATACTGCTAAATAGAGAAGATTCATGCCCCTGCAAGAGAGAAGTTCTCCTCATTTCTGCCTTAACGGGAAATGTTATGCTGATACTGTGCTCCCTGATGCTAGATGCCCATACTAGGGGAAGCTTCTCTCACTATTTACTCTGTCAATCATCTTGAGTGCTACAATAGGTCAACTGTCTCTAAAATTGCTCTCTTTTTTTCCCACAAACATACCCCGATCTTTTGGGCATGTCCAACAACTAATTGCTTTATAGATTTTACATTCTTCATATTCTCTTTCTCCATTAACCTGTCAACAAGGTAACTTCATCGAAAGCTTCTCCCCAAGACAACCCTGGCTTCACCCTATCAGATGTATTCCCTTTATCCTACCGGTCCCTGCCCCATTCTCTGTGCAACTTTAAAAATTAATTTATTTTCTCTCGTTCCTATTTCACACAAAGGAATGTCAGCCTGAAATATTAATTCTGTTCCACGGGTGTTACATGACCTAAGTGTTTTTATTTAGAGGTAGAGTGTGGAGCAGGCCCTTCCGGCCCAACGAGCCGCACTGCCCAGCGACCCACCTATTTAACCCTAGCCTAGTCACAGGAGAATTTACAATGACCAGTTAATTTACTAACCGGTACGTCTTTGAACAGTGGCAGGAAACTGAAGCACCTAGAGGAAACCCCACAGTCCCAAAGAGACATACAAAATTCTTACAGACAGCACCGGATTTAAACTCCGAATTTTGACACCCTGAGCTATAATAACGTCGTGTTTGCCGCTATGCTACTGTGAAGTCCTGGAATACAGACTTACAGCCTTGGTAGTTTCTTCTTCAATTTTCACTTTCAACCACAGAATCCAGTATATTTCAGTAAGAGGGACTCTTGTTTTTCTGAAATCCAGTGAATACAGACCCAACATTCTTGTCCTCTCTTCATCTTGCCAAACTCTTCATCACAGGAAGCAGCCTAGTGACCCTTCCTTGCACTGCCTCCAATGCAAATATGTTCTTCCTTAAACATGGAACTGAATGCTGCACCATCCTCAAGAGCTTTGTAAAATTGTAGATTGCGATACATGACAATGACAAAACATGCAAAGTCTTAGTGGTATTCATGAAGTATTGTTAAAGTTGTGTGTTGCTGATCTAACTACACTTCTAACTAAGCATTTGTATAGCTAAATTCTAACATTAACTTGACAAAGTGGAAGATTGCTGAAGTATATTCTGCCTGCATAAAACAGGCCAAATGTTCAGCCTGGTGACCTTTCCTTACAATTAGCATCCATCAGCCTATTCCCAAACATTAACAAAGTGAAGGGAAGGGTCGTTGAGCTTATTGAAAGGTGGGGCAAAAGTACTGACCTTGATGTCGAGGCAGATTTTGACTGATGGGATGGCAAGAGCATGAGTAAAACTGGAGTCAGTGGGGTCAAAGAAAACATTCCATTACCTGGAATCCTTCCCTGCTATAGTGTAGCACTCAGCGCGACACTATTACAGCTTGGAGTTCAGTTCTGATGCCATCTGTGAGGAATTTGTACATTCTTTTTGTAACTGTGTGGATTGTGTAGCTCATTGAGCTGGAAGGGCTGTTCCATGCTGTATCTCTAAATAAAAAAAATAAAATGAAGGAAGATAGTTGTGGTTACTGGAGGTCAAAAATCCCGATCACTGGATAGCACTGCAAAAATTCCCCTGGACGGTTTCATAGATCCAGCTATCTTCAACAGCTTCTACATATAAAGAAAGTGACAAGAAAAATGTATACCAATGAATGGCAAGCAGAGACCATCTCCAATATCAGGATCTACCCTTGGACATTCCTGTCAAATCTCACATCAACAAAATCTGAGTTACCGTTGATCAGAAACTTAACCAGCCACACTGTAGTAATAAGAGGCAGTCAGAGGCTAGATTCCCTGTGCCAGTGACTCTCTCTGACTCCCGACAGCCAGTCCATCAGTTACTGTACACAAGCAAGGAGTGTGACGAAGTGCTCTCCCTTTACCCCAATGAGTGTAGTTGCAACAGTGCTCAAAATGCCAGGACACCAACTGCCACCTTAAATTTTCACTCCTTCCATGACTGGTGCACCATGTCTGTTGTGTGTACAATCTATAGGACCTTCCAAATCCCAACATCTGCCATCTAGATGGGTAGTAAGCAACACTTTAGTATAGAGCATCAGAATGAAAGTTAAAATACTTTGGTGAAACAAACTTTATTTTAACCACATACTGTATAACCAGGTACTGTCAGCTTTAGCCATGTCATTCAAAGTACCAAAAGTTGAAATTTATTAACAACCTGGTTTTCTGCAAAGAAGTGCAGCCAGTAGATTTGCTGTGTCACAGCTCCTGCAACCCGGGTTTAATTCTGAGCTCTGGTTCTGTCTGTGTAGATCTTATGCATTTCCCAGCAGGTGCCCTGGTCTATTCCCACACCCCACAGTGATGTACAGGCTGCTAGGTTAATTGGACACTGCACATTGCTGCAAGTGTGCAGATGAGCCAAAGTAGCTGGGGAAGTTGATAGGGATTTGGGAGAAAAAAATTGGATTAATGTAAGTAGGCACTTAATGATCCACAGAGAATTCTGGGCTGAAGAGCCTGAGTTCTATGATTCTGACTGCGATTCTATTACTCAATCAAACTACAGCAAGCCAATAATGTTTCTGCATTTAACATATGGGGAGTTGGACAGTAACTTGTGGTTATTCGCCAAATCTTTTTCAGTCTTCGGAAGTCCGGCACACTCAATGTGTGACAATTAGGGGCAATGTCAAAACATTCCATCATTGATGTTATTAATTCACTGCACAATGAACTAATTAGATCTTTAATGCAAATTTGCCACTCATTTCCACACCAGCTAGTGTGGAATTTACTTTGTTTTGTTTATTGACTGCTCCGACCACAAAAAAAATCGTTTCTATGTTGTTTGCTGATGAATCATACAGTACTTGTCCTTCGTCTCTCCCATCACCCAGCCAAGTTCTTCTTTATTCCCTAAGTAGAATCTCCATCATGCATTGTATACATTGACAAAAGTCGAAAGGTGGAAGACTGAAGAAGGACAAATACCTTTGCATTTTTTCCACAACCGCTTAGAAAGAAATACAAAATTCAGTTTTCAAAGGACTAATTTACTGATCAATATGTCAATTATTACAATATTTTATTATACACACCAGTGAAAGTGATGTGACAACAGAGAACAGATGCTGCTAGGATCAAGCATCAAGGATAATGCCTCAAAAATAAGGTATCCATTGTTAAGGATCCCCATCATCCAGGACATGCCCTCTTCTCATCAAGGAAGAAGTACAGGAGCCTGAAATCACACACTCAAAAGTTAATGTAATTTATAACTTTTATTAGTATGATCTGCTAGAGCAAAACAACAGATTTCATGACATATGTTGGTGATATTCAATCTGATTCTGAGCCCTGTTAAGCATTCCCAGTATTTGCACACTCCATTGCTAGGCCTTAAGATCCCATTGCATTCCACCATGAACTTTATTTGCAGTGCTGTGAGATCCATGGATTACCCTATAGGTAGGATAGCATTTCATGAAATGTCACTTGACAAAATAAGAAGACTGTTTTGGAGAGTTTTCTTGTTGCAGGCAGAAGAAAATTAGAACAATCCCTATCTTCAACTAAGAACGCGGACTGAGTAACCCTTGTTCCTAGGAGGAACAAGTTCTATTAACCCTCTCACCACTGAGACTACAATGAAGAAGCTTAAAATACCTTGATTCTCACCATTGATGTAAAAGCAAATAAAGACTAGACCGAACAGTGACAAGAAACCCTGTAATTCTCATGGTTATCTTGACTATATCTCTTCCCACCCTGTCTCCTGTAAAAATGCTATTCCCTTTTCTCAGTTTGTTCACCTCTGTCACAACTGTTCCCAGGATACAGGCTTCCAATCCAGGACTTCAGAGATGTCCTTCTTTAAAGAACGCTTTCCCTCCCTCCCTCCCTCTATCAATGTTGCCCTCACACACATCTCCTCCATTTCCTGTATATCTGTGCTCACCCCATCTTCCCGCCACTGTAATAGTGGCAGAGTCCCTCTTGTCCTTAACCTACCACCCCAGCAGCCTCTGCGTCCAACACCTTATCCTCCACAACTTCCGCCATCTCCAAAGGGATAGACAATAGGTGTAGAAGTAGACCATTCGGCCCTTTGAGCCTGCACTGCCATTTTGAGATCATGGCTGATCATCTACTATTAATACCCGGTTCCTGCCTTGTCCCCATATCCCTTGATTCCCCTATCCATAAGATACCTATCTAGCTCCTTCTTGAAAGCATCCAGAGAATTGGCCTCCACTACCTTCCGAGGCAGTGCATTCCAGACCCCCACAACTCTCTGGGAGAAGAAGTTTTTCCTTAACTCTGTCCTAAATGACCTACCCCTTATTCTCAAACCATGCCCTCTGGTACTGGACTCTCCCAGCATTTGGAACATATTTCCTGCCTCTATATTGTCCAATCCCTTAATAATTTTATATGTTGCAATCAGATCCCCTCTCAATCTCCTTAATTCCAGTGTGTACAAGCCCAGTCTCTCTAACCTCTCTGCGTAAGACAGTCCGGACATCCCAGGAATTAACCTTGTGAATCTACACTGCACTTCCTCTACAGCCAGGATATCCTTCCTTAACCCTGGAGACCAAAACTGTACACAATACTCCAGGTGTGGTCTCACCAGGGCCCTGTACAAATGCAAGAGGATTTCCTTGCTCTTGTACTCAATTCCCTTTGTAATAAAGGCCAACATTCCATTAGCCTTCTTCACTGCCTGCTGCACTTGCTCATTCACCTTCAGTGACTGATGAACAAGGACTCTGAGATCTCTTTGTATTTCTCCCTTACCTAACTCTACACCGTTCAGATAATAATCTGCCTTCCTGTTCTTACTCCCAAAGTGGATAACCTCACACTTATTCACATTAAACATCATCTGCCAAGTATCTGCCCACTGACCCAGCCTATCCAAGTCACCCTGAATTCTCCTAACATCCTCATCACATGTCACACTGCCACCCAGCTTAGTATCATCAGCAAACTTGCTGATGTTATTCTCAATGCCTTCATCTAAATCGTTGACGTAAATCGTAAACAGCTGTGGTCCCAACACTGAGCCCTGTGGCACCCCACTGGTCGCCATCTGCCATTCCGAGAAACACCCATTCACCGCTACCCTTTGCTTTCTATCTGCCAACCAATTTTCTATCCATGTCAATGTCTTCCCCCCAATGCCATGAGCTTTGATTTTACCCACAAATCTCCTATGTGGGACCTTATCAAATGCCTTTTGAAAATCAAGGTACACTACATCCACTGGATCTCCCTTGTCTAACTTCCTGGTTACATCCTCGAAAAACTCCAATAGATTAGTCAAGCATGATTTACCCTTGGTAAATCCATGCTGGCTCGGCCCAATCCTATCACTGCTATCTAGATATGCCACTATTTCATCTTTAATAATGGACTCTAGCATCTTCCCCACTACTGATGTTAGGCTGACAGGTTGATAGTTCTCTGTTTTCTCCCTCCCTCCTTTCTTAAAAAGTGGGATAACATTAGCCATTCTCCAATCCTCAGGAACTGATCCTGAATCTAAGGAACATTGGAAAATGATTACCAATGCATCCGCAATTTCCAGGGCCACCTCCTTTAGTACCCTAGGATGCAGACCATCTGGACCTGGGGATTTGTCCGCCTTCAGTCCCATCAGTCTACTCATCACCGTTTCCTTCCTAATGTCAATCTGTTTCATTTCCTCTGTTCCCCTATGTCCTTGGCCCATCCATACATCTGGGAGATTGCTTGTGTCTTCCTTAGTGAAGACAGATCTAAAGTACTTATTAAATTCTTCTGCCATTTCTCTGTTTCCCCTAACAATTTCACCCAATTCATTCTTCAAGGGCCCAACATTGTTCTTAACTATCTTCTTTCTCTTCACATACCTAAAAAAGCTTTTGCTATCCTCCTTTATATTCCTGGCTAGCTTGCGTTTGTACCTCATTTTTTTTCTCCCCGTATTGCCTTTTCAGTTAAGTTCTGTTGTTCCTTAAAAATTTCCCAATCATCTGTCTTCCCACTCACCTTAGCTCTGTCATACTTCTTTTTTTTTAATGCTATGCAATCTCTGACTTCCTTTGTCAACCACTGTGGCCCCTTTCCCCCCTTTGAATCCTTCCTTCTCCGGGGGATGAACTGATTTTGCACCTTGTGCATTATTCCCAAGAATACCTGCCATTGCTGTTCCACTGTCTTTCCTGCTAGGATATCCGTCCAATTAACTTTGGCCAGCTCCTCCCTCATGGCTCTATAGTCCCCTTTGTTCAACTGCAACACTGACACCTCTGATCTGCCCTTATCCCTCTCAAATTGCAGATAAAAACATCATATTATGATCACTACCTCCTAATGGCTCCTTTACTTCAAGATCGCTTATCAAATCCTGTTCATTACCTAACACTAAATCCAGAATAGCCTTGTCCCTGGTCGGCTCTCGTACAAGCTGTTCCAAGAATGCATCCCGTAGGCACTCTACAAACTCCCTATCCTGGGGTCCAGCACCAACCTGATTCTCCCAGTTCACCTGCATGTTGAAATCCCCCATAACTACTGCGACATTACCTTTGCCACATGCCAATGTTAACTCCCTATTCAACTTGCACCCAATAACAATGCTACTGTTTGGTGGCCTGTAGACAACACCCATTAGGGTCTTCTTGCCCTTACTGTTCCTCAATTCTATCCGCACAGACTCCACTTCTGATCCTATGTCCCCCCTTGCAAAGGACTGAATCTCATTCCTCACCAACAGGGCCACCCCACCCCCTCTGCCCAAATTTCTGTCCCTACAATAGCACGTTCATTTCCCAGGTCTGATCCCCCTGCAGCCATGTCTCCGTTATCCCAACAACATCATAGTTACCCATTTGCACCTGAGCTTCAAGCTCATCCACCTTATTTCTGACATTTCGTGCATTCAGATATAGAATTTTTAGCCCATTTCTCCTCTCTCATTTAAATCTCTGCCTATTGTGCTTAACCCAGCTCCCCGAACTCCCATCGGGCTATACACCCCTAGAATTTTGTTGTCCTTCCTAAACAGCCAGCCACTAAGCATACAGTTACCACCCCCACCCCATTTTCTGCGGGGATTGCTCCCACTGCGATTCCCTTGTCTATTCATGCCTCAACATTAATTTCCCTCTAGGCACTTACCCCTGCAAGTAGGCTAAGTGCTACTCCTGTCCACACACCCCCTTCCTCACCTCCTTCCAGGCGAGTCAACACTTCACCTGTGAAATTGCTGGGGTTGTCTATTGTGTCAATGTAGGCTTTACGTTGATGAGACCCGTTGTAAATTGGGGGACCACTTTGTCAAACACCTCCGCATCACCCACCACAAGCCCAGTGGCCAAACCTTTTAATTCTGATTCCAATTCCCATTCCAACGTGTTGATCCATGGCGGCCTCTTGTGCCAAGATGAGGTCATCCTCAGGGTGGAGCAACACCTTCCGTCTGGCTACCTTTCAGCATGATGGTATGTATATCAATTTCTGCTTCCGGTACACAAATTCACCCCCTTCCCCACTTGACCTTTTACTTCCTTTCACTTGCCTATTACTTTCCCCTGGGGCCCCTCCTCCTTCCTTTTCTCCTATAGTCCACTCGCCATTCCTATCAGATTCCTTCTTCTCCTTTGACCTTTCCTATCCATTTGGCTTCACCTATCATCTTCCCCATCCCCCACCTTTTTATCCAGGCATCTTCCCCTTCCTGATGAAGGGTCTCAGCCCAAAATGTCAACTGTTTACTCTTTTCCATTGCTGCTGTGGGACCTGCTGAATTCCTCCAGCTTTTTCTGTGTGTTGCTCAATATTTCTAGCATCTGCAGTCTTTCTCGTGTCAATGATATCAATGATGCTAAAGTCAATACACTTATCAGGCCTGGTGGCGAGAAAAAAAGCTGATAGCAATTTGACCTCCCGACTATAAAGCATTGCTACTGAGAGTGGCATTATCTAAACTGCATTTAGCATTTATAAATATGGTAGTAAAATTTTAACAGACAAAACAAATTCAAGGAGAAGCTCCACGATATCTTAATTATTTTTCTGGGCATCTGCTGTTAGACATTCACTTCATTTAGATAAGCACGCCATCTGTAATTGGTTATGTTGTCATATAGCAACGATAAGGGTTGATTATTCTCTACAGAAACAAGTTACAGCAATGCTTGAAGAGATATATTTGCCAATGTCACACCCGGGATGGTAGATTTTGACAGTGTTACTGACCTTTGTTAAAATGATAAATGAAGATCTGTGAAACCATGTGAGCAAGGGAGAAGACTGAGCAAGCTAATACAAATAAAGGACTGGTTAAGGTTTAACAAGCCTGCTTAGTGCATGTCTGAGCACAACTTGTCATGAATTATAGGTCATTTTATACAATGTAATCATGTAGGTTGGCACAGTAGTGTAGTGCCAGTGATCGGAAGATGTCTGTAAGGAGTTTGTACGTTCTCCCCGTGATTGCGTGTGTTTCCTCTGAATGTTCCAATTTACTCTTAAAGACATTTGTGTTACGGGTAGTAAGTCGTGGGCATGCTATGTCGGCACTGGAAATGTGACACTTCCGGGTTGTCCCCAGCACATCCTCAGACTGTGTTGGTTGTTGATGCAAATAACACATTTTACAGTATGTTTCAATGTTTTGATGTACAAGTGACAAATAAAGCTAATCTCTCTCTAATATGTTTCTTTGTCTCTGCTGTAAAGGATATCTTCACTCAAGAAGGCAATGTTGGTCCACTTCAGCCAGAATTTTAATGTTAAGCTTCTGTGTTGGATGGGAATTTGGGTTAGATAGAGAATGCTAAGTTTTAAAATGCTTCAAGATCCGTGTAGAGACATTGAGATAGGCTCCCTCACTGGGCACGAAAAGCTTCAGATTCCCCAAAGGCTTCAGTTCACCTAAAGTCCTCTAAAGAGTCTGGTCTTGATGATTCATCAGAAGACTTATTATTGACCACCTTTGTTCCTTTTCTGATTTAATTCCTGATGTAACTTGTTACTTCATTCAATCCTTTATTTCAGTAAGGGTGAGAAGATGATTCCCTAATTCCCCATTGCAGGCCTCCTCCACTTCCCCAATTAGCAAAAGTAGCCAGAAAGAACTTGACACAAGTTTCCTGGCCTCAAAAGTGGTTCTACTGCTCAGCTTACTGTGTTAAACAAGTGTGTAAGTATTCATTTCAGACAGAGCTGTCTAAGTACATGAAGGAGAAAGACTTGGTGATTTTGTGAGAGAGAATAGGCTAATTGGGCTGAATGGCCTTTTTAGCAAGCTCTCATGGTATGTAAGTTGAGTGATTACTTTAACAAACCTCTAAACACCAATTAATTCTGAAAATGAACTTAAAATACAATCTTCTCATGGATAAAGAGGGCATAGTTATAACAGTTAAAGCCATATAATTGAAATTGTGTTCATAAAGTCATTTTGTCAGATCCAAGTAATTCAATCACTTTCTCTATGTCATTTAAGATTTCGTGGACTCGTTGCTCCTATAAAGTATGATGTCACATACACTGAGTGTTGAAATACTGACTAATGTTAATGATTATTCACTGTGAGAATGGATGCAAAGTTAGGAATGAATGTTAATGAAAAAGTCAGCACTTTATTATATGGTTTGTGTCATAAACTAAATGGACAGACTTATTTTTAGAGATGTGCAGTGGGTAGGGATGTTGTTTTGAGTGTTCTTCTGCTCTGGAGTTGCTCATATTAATTTTTTTTCATCATGTTAAAAGATTGCAGCAGCTCTATCCATATGGTAAGAGCCAGAGGTTGAGTCCTCTCGGGGAGCCTGGAACAATGGTGTTCTGTGATCAGCTTGTGTTCCCAAAGCATCAGAGCAGTTATTTGGTGCACTGCTCCAAGTTCCTTTGGAAATATCATATAAAGGACGAGAAATCTGAGCACAAATACAGAAGTTTTTGGTTTCCATTTGTACTTGTCTCAGCATTTCCATTTCTATTAGCATCAATGCTCCCAAATGTTGATCCAAGATGCAGATTTATTTATCACATGTACATCGAAACATACAGTGAAATGTGCCGATTGCATTAACAACCGACGCACCCAAGGATCTGCTGAGGGCAGCCCGCAAGTGTCACCACACGTTCTGTTGCCAACATAGAATGCCCACAGCGCTCAGCAGAGCAACACAGCACAACAAGCAACAAAACGACAACAGCAAAACAAGCTCCTTTCCTCCCACCCACCCACCCACAAACGTATGCTGTCTTCTAACCCCAGGACAGGCCACCAGTCTCCAGTGGACTCAGATTCTCAGACCCTGGGCCTTCTACTTCACCAGTGGGCTCATAGAGATCTGCAGACTCGGAGCTCTGGCCATTGGGAAATTAAAAGCTAGTAATATTAAACCTGATTCTGATTCTCTTGCATGGGTTTAGTTTCGATGATGTTTCATCGATGCTGGATCTGATCTTTGCCGCCAGAGGCTGTAAGCGAGTCAAGAAATCAACAGAGCTCTATTCCCCACCGCATCGCCGTCGACCAACTTCCTCATTACACTGGTACCTTGCACAGAATGCAGGGTGAGCTCTCAGGAATGATGTCAGCATTATAAGGAGTCATTATAGAAGTTGGTGTACCAGGGAGCCAGTGTGAATCCCGGCCGCTTGCAATGAGTCGCCCACAGCTCTGTGGCGAGGCTGCTTCTGAGGTCACGTGCTGGATGGGTTGGGATAAGCCTCTCAGTGATTTCTCGATAGGGAAGGACGATGTGGAATTTTCCGGGCTGGGGAGAGCCTTGTAGTCATTCAAGCACAGGGAAAGAGCAGCTTCTGTCACATCCAATAGGAGATGCAGGTAGTCTGACAGAACTCAGTACAGGTGCTGCCAATCCCTGGCGATGTATTCACTCTCTGGGCAGAGTTCATCCACTCTGCTGGCTCAATACCAGTCCCCTCAAGGTGTGGTAATTCATTACTGGGCTGATTCATTCCTTGTTTCTGTCTTCCTACATTCCATTCTCCCTCATCCTTGTCTTTAACTTTCCACAAACTTTATTTCATTGGTCTGAAACATTAGCTCTGTTTCTCTCTATGGCTACTAGGCATTATCAAGTTTTTCCATTTTTATTTCAGAATCCAACCCTGTAGTCTCTTGCATCAGTGCTATCAAAAACAGTTCGGACAATCCATGCACATTATTGTTATTTGTGGCCCATTTGCTACATAGCAACTGTCACTGGACTTCATAGTAAGTCATTAAGATGTGAGATGCTTTTAGGCTGGACTGATAATAGCGTTATATGAACTGAAACCATGCCTTCTAATCAGTAGAATTAAATCAGTCATACTTTGCCTTTACAATTGGCATTGTTCTAGGAGCCCAATTACTGGCCACTGGTGCAATGTAACGAATATTTCTTTACCCATGCAATCTCCAAAATCAAATAAGTCATTTACTTTTTTTTCTGCTTTTTTCCACTGCCTTAATTAGATCTATGGCCATCTTGAAGAAAAGACTTGCTTGTATATTATAAACGCAGGAGATTTTGTAGAAGTAACACACATAATTTGCTGGAGAAAATCAGTAGGCAGCACCAACCATCAAGCATTCCACCTGTAACACAGAGATCCTGATGGAAGAGCATATGCTTTTCATATATGAGGTCTTGGGTTCAATCTGCACAGGTGACCTTGAATCTTGCTAATGACCCGGGTTCAATTTCGCCACTGTCTGTAAGGAACTTGTACGTTCCCCCTGTGACCACGTGGGTTTCCTCCGGGTGCTCCAGCTTCCCCACGCAATCGGAAAACATACAGGCTTGTAGGTTAATTGGTCACATGGGTGTAATTGGCTGGTGCAGGCTTGATGGGCCAGCATGACCTGTTACCATGCTGTAACTCCAGATAAGTTATCCATAAACTGCAATGTGATAACAATCAGTGATGTCAGCAAATCTTCAGTGGTGCACCAAAGTTTTTAGCGAGACACATTCCTGAGTGAGCAGATAGAAGCATAGAACATAGAAACATAGAAAAACTACAGTACAATACAGGCACTTCGGCCCACAATGCTGTGCCAATCATGTACTTTAAAAATTACCTAGGATTACCTATAGCCCTCTATTTTTCTAAGCTCCATGTACCCATCCAAAAGTCTCTTAAGACCCTATCGTATCCATCTCCACCACCGTTGTCCATTCCACACACTCACCACTCTCTCCGTAAAAAACTTACCCCCGACATCTCCTCTGTACCTACTTCCAAGCACCTTAAAACTGTGCCCTCTCATGCTAGCCATTTCAGCCCTGGGAAAAAGCCTCTGACTATACACATGATCAATGCCTCTCATCATCTTATACACCTAGTGCCTTGGATTGGTTGATTATCCACTTGAGACATGGAACCATGGACACCGTGGAACTCCTTTTGTATTGCATAGGATGTCAGCCTAGATTTTTCTGTTCAAACCTCTGGAGAGGACTTGAAACCTTAACCTCTGAGACAAGAGTGATGTCAACAGCTAGTGCATTGCACATGAACTTGATCAGGATATTGATTTTCAGGAGGGAACTATCAGTTCTATCTTATTTTAAATCAGGGTTTCCAAACCAAATGACAATGTTGGATATTTTCAGTATTGTTCACAATCTAAGTAGCAGTGACTCCAACAGCTAATGCTTCAGAAGGGCAGCAATATATGATACACCCACCTTCCCTTTCTTCTGGTTTCACCTATCACCTTTCAGCTTGTACTCCTTCCCCTCCCTCCAACTTCCTTATTCTGGCATTTTCCCCTTCCTTTCCAGTCCTGATGAAGAGTCTCGGTCTGAAACGTTAACTGTTTATTCCCTCTCCATAGACTTGCATTCCTCCAGCACCATTGCTCAAGATTTCCAGCATTTGCAGAAGCTCTTGCGCTGATAATGTACATTTTGACGTAATTTGCTGACATGCACTCAGGATAATGGGAGCATCTTCAGAACCTGTGTGACATGTTGATTAAATTTCATGCAATGAGAGCAGGTTCACAAGGATGATTTCAGGAATGAAAGGGTTATCATATGAGGGGCGTTTGATGGCTCTGGGTCTGTACTCACCGGAATTCAGAAGGATGAGGGGGATCTCATTGAAACCTTTCGAATGTTGAAAGGCCTAGACAGAGTAGATGTGGAAAGGATGTTTCCCATGGTGGGAGAGTCTAGGACAAGAGGGCACAGCCTCAAGATAGAGGGGTGCCCTTTCATAACGGAGATGCGGAGAAATGCCTTCAGCCAAAGGGTGATGAATTTGTGGAATTTGTTGCCACATGTATCTGTGGAAGCCAGGTTGTTGGGTGTATTTAAGGCAGAAATTGAAAGGTTCTTGATTGGACATGGCATCAAAGGTTACGGGGAGAAGGCCAGGAACTGGGGTTGAGGAGGAGAAAAAAAAGGATCAGCCATGATTGAATGGCAGAGCAAACTCGATGGGCCAGATGGCCCAATTCTGCTCCTATGTCTTATGGTCTTATAATCAGCAATAATCAAAATGAGAAGCTGTTACTCTAGCAATAGCATTCATTCATAAACATGTCTTACTTAATAAAATACTTGCAACTGAATGAGACAGATATTCATTTAATCATTTATTGAAAGTGCAGGACTTCTTAATATTTAAACAGTTCTTGGAATTCAGTAAGGTGTTCAGTATAACTGAGGCTGTTAACGCTGCATTTCCTACAAACTAACCCAGTTGCTTCTTTTTTCACAGCTTATGTTACTTGAATTTAAAATGTGATCCATGTGTGGGTTGGGTCCATCTCTATTCCAGATGTAGGGATGAGCTTGATCTATTGTTGATGAAAATCACTGGCCTGTATTGTGTTTAGTGGCAACTGCGATGCCTTGAAATAGGGTTCCAGAACTGAACAATGTGTTTTTGGCAAGTTCTGAGTTGTGCTACATTCTGCCAAATCCAAGTGGATTGTTTTCAGGACTTTTCAAATGATGTGCTTTAGATGGGCTTTTCATTAATTTGCAGGGCACTGGATCCTTAAGATGGAGCATTCTTTTCTTGGGGAGCTGTACAGAGGAAGTACCATTTGCCAGGAGAATAATGAACTGATGACAGACAGCTTATTTATTCAGCGAGTCCCTTCAGACAAAGGCCTGTGCTTTGTTTGAAATTATCCAAGCTGATTTATGAGGAAATGTCTGACCACAGCAAGTAACACACCATAAGTCTGCCATGCGTATGATTTATATCTGTGGAAACTTCCGGACACCCTTTCACTTCAAGATACTACTTGCTCGTGTAAATGAATTCCCCTAGGTTTATGATAATGATATCCTAGCATAGACTTAATTATGATGTAATGAATTGTTGAATTTAATCATTCTAGCAGCCTAAACTAGACAACAACAATAATGTGTTTTTAAATAGAACCTTTAAATTGTCCCAGGGTACTTCACAGCAGTACTCAACGGAGTTTAGAAGAATAGGTGGGGGTGGGGGATCTCATTGAAACCTACTTGATATTGAAAAGCCTGGATAGTGTGTATGTGGAGAGGACGTTTCTAATATTGGGAGAGTCTAGGACAGGGGTTCTCAACCTACCATTAACAGATGGGTCCGTGGACCCCAGGTTGGGAACCCCTGGTCTAGAATCAGTGAACACTGCCTCAGAATATAAGGACATCCCTTTAGAACAGAGATGAGGAGGAGTTTATTTAGCCAGAAGGCAGTGAACTTATGGAATTCATTGCAACAAATGGCTGTGCAGGTCAACTCATTGTGTATATTTAAAGTTGAAGTTGATAGGTTCTTGATTAGTAAGGTGTCAAGGGTTATGGGGAGAAGTCAAGAAAATGGGATTGAGAGGGAAAATAAATAAGCCATGCTCAAATGGCCAAATCTGCTCCTATGATGTTATGGTGTAAAATATGAGATTCAATCAGATAGTGACACTAGAGAAAGTCTTTCAGCCCACGTACTGGCTCTTGGTAAGATGATCCTGTCTGTCCCAATCCCCTTCTTTTTCACTGCAGCCCTGAACATAGTTCTCTCACATACCTTTCTAATTTCTCTTCAGAAGTCCTAATTGAATCTGTTTCCTCTTCCCTTGCAGTTTGTGAATTTAAAATCCTGCTCATATTAGCACCTTCTGCTAAAATTTTTAAATCTATGTCGTCTGGTCCTCAGTCCATCCACCAATGAGAAATGCTTCTGTTCATCTGCAGTTAGAAGAACATGTGAGAAGAGCTGAATGAAAGCCTGAGCTTGGATGTAGGTTTTAAACAGCAAATTAAAGAGGGAAGAGGGAGACAAAGGGCGTTGGAGAAGATTCAACCACCCAGGGTGGAATGATTAAAATCAGGAATGCTCAAGCAGGTGTGGGTAGGGCTCTCAGTACCAGTAACTGTGGTGTTAACTGTTCAGGTTAACAAAATGGCTTCTCTGTATTGTTATAATGAAATGGTTTCTCTGTAATGTTACTTAATGCTGTAATGGGTTTCTGTATCTGGAATGTTTGGGTTATAACTGGAGATAAGGGAGGAACTAACCAATGGAGAATTGTTATGCTATCTTGCATGTGTGAGCTGAGCGGGAGTTCGTGGTCTTTTTTGGGAGGTGAGTGAGGAGGACGGACGTGCGAGGAGCGGACAGCGGTTCCAGAGCGGCGGATACTGGATGTCGGCGGTTCGGATGGTAGCCGAAGGCTCGGAAGGTCATTGTGGATGGAACCGGAGGCGTGAGCTCCAACGTATTAAAATATCATGTGCACAAACTGATAAACTTACTGATTTGGTGCCTTTAGGTTATCTGTTTCTACTAACCCATCACTAAGAAATAACTATAAAGTTGTAATTATTTACTCACCTTTGGTGTATTGTTTGATATTTGTGTTGCAAGCGTGTACTGAGGGGGCATTACACCATATTTACACCAAAGTATTGCCTTATTGGTGGGGTGATGGCAGTTCACCCTTGGCGAACGGGGGTAAATTGGGGGCATGGATGCTTCACAGGGAAGCATAGATATCTTGATGATCTGTCAGACTGCAGGTTATAGTAGTGAGAACTTGTGCTGTTCATCGACTTTTCTTCCCAGTGAGTATGTTATTCATTTTATTGGACCTGACTGTCATCATTTGCAGCCAGTAGCAAGATGGTGGTGAGCTGCCTTCTTGAACCACTGCAATTTCCCTCACAAAATACATCACTTTCTTTTTGATGTTCGTTATCTTGACAGGGGTCATATTTGGATCAAGACTTTGATGGGGTTAGATGATGATTAGCCTTGGGGAAATCTAAACTGGGTCTCAGTGTATAGGATATAGAACATGAAAGATTTGATTTAATTTTTATTAGAGAATCAGCACAATAACAGGCACTTCTTGCCCAATGAGCCTCCACCGCCCAATTACACCCATGTGGCCAATTAACCAATGAACCTGTGTGTCTTTGTAATGTGGGAGGAAACCCACGTGGTCACAGGGAGAAGATACATACTCCTCACAGACAGCAGTGGAAGTGAATCCAGGTTTCTGGTTCTGTAGTAGCATTGTGCTAACTGCCACACTACTGAGTCACCAACATTAAAGAGGGTCAGGCCCCCCCAGTCCACAACTAATTAAATGCCCCAACTAATCGGGGTATAGGCGGGTTATGCCGAGCTAAAGTAATAAGGATATAGATGAGTTATTGGCGTTAGAAGGTACAGTCAATGACATCTTCCATGAATTTGATGACTGAGTGTAAACTGTGTGATAATAATCTAGATTGGATTTGTCCTGGTTTTTTTTTCATGAACAGGACATATGTGGACAATGTTGGTAGATTCAAGTATTGTAACTGCACAGGTATGGTTTGGCTAAACTCATCGTTAGTTTTGGAGCTAAGTCTTTTGCACTGCAAGTGGAACATTGTTTGGTCTTTTGACTTTTGCCGAATCCAGTTCTCTCAGCCTTTTCCCAACAAATCAAATTGGCTGGAGGCTGCTTTTCATGATCATGATGCTCTTGAAAGAAAGCCAAGATCGGTTAGAGTCACCACTTCATGATTGTGAATGCTTCAACTTTTTCATTCTCATCCAGTGTTGGGAATGGGGATGTTCTTGGAGTCTTCCCTTTTGCTGTTTAATTGGCCACCACCATGACCAGCTGTGGTTGGATTGCAAGGTTTTGATCTGGTCTATCGGTTAAGAGAGTGAACTGTTAGGATTTGAATCCGGATATTGTTGTTCTTTCAACTGTTGTCTCTATTCTCTACTGCAAGTGGGCAATAGTAAAATTATCAACACGAGGTT
Organism: Hypanus sabinus; assembly: GCF_030144855.1. Taxonomy (NCBI): domain Eukaryota; kingdom Metazoa; phylum Chordata; class Chondrichthyes; order Myliobatiformes; family Dasyatidae; genus Hypanus; species Hypanus sabinus. The sequence continues at coordinate 45,239,922 of NC_082738.1, forward strand.
CTGCGGATTATGGAAATCCAGAGTAGCGCACACTAAATGCTGGAGGAATGCAGCAGGTCAGACAGCATCTATGGAGAGGAATAACAAATCCTGATGAAGGATCTCGGCTTGAAAGTCAACTGTTTATTCCTTTCCATAGATGCTGCTTGACCTGCTGAGTTCGTCCAACATTTTGTGTGTGTTAACAATAGTAAAGTTAATTGTTCTTTAAGTCTGTGATGATCAAGAACACTGCTGCGATGAACACTATGTAGCATTCATTGTACGATGCTTAAGTATGATAATTAGCTAGATTATGATTCATAGTTAGGCCCAAAAAGCTCTGGGAAACTTGTGTCATCAAACTTTTCATGAGTATCCATACAGATCAATTGGTTGAACAATCGGAGATCAATGAAGATGAGTGTGTATTTGATATCATTCCTGTATTATGAATTGCTGATGCCATTTTCAGTTTAACATTGTACATTCTGATGTTGCTCATGACAGTACCCGTAAAACATAACCCTCTTTAGATTGAGTATTGATAAGGTCCTGATGAAGGGTCTTGGCCCAAAACGTCAACTATTTACTCCCCTCCATAGATGCTATATGACTTGCTGAGTTATATAGAAACATAGAAAACCTACAGCACAATACAGGCTTTTCGGCCCATGAAGTTGTGCCAAACATGTCCCTACCTTAGAAATTACTAGGCTTACCTATAGCCCTCTATTTTACTAAGCTCCATGTACCTATCTAAATGTCTCTTAGAATGCCCTATCGTATCTGCCTCCACTACAATAGACAATAGAGAGTAGGTGCAGGAGTAGGCCCTTTGGCCCTTCTAGCCAGCACCACCATTCACTGTGATCATGGCTGATCATACCATTGCTGGCAGCCCATTCCACGCACTCACCACTCGCTGAGTAAAAAACTTACCCCTGACATCTCCTCTGTACCTACTCCCCAGCACCTTAAACTTGTGTCCTCTTGTGGCAACTTGTGGTATTTTGTTTGTGTTCCTCAAGATTTGCAGCATCTACAGAATTTCTTGTGTTTATGAGAATTGATAAGGGTCTCATTGCCTTTTTGAGAATAATATTCAATGAAGTGTCTAAAAAAGTCATATTCAATATCCCTATATTTCCAGGGGCTTTGGTAAATTCTTGACAAATTGAAAAATTTTATAATTCCCCTACCAGTTGTGTACCTCAAGTGACTAGATACAAATTTTCATTCTCTTCGCTGCCAACAACAAAAACAACACTGTTTTGTTCAGGAGTTCTTTACCTTTTATTTCTCCATCTTTGATTCACAGGAAAATCCTCTCAACCTGAGCATTCTAGGCTAGGTGAATCAAGGATTTTAGATGATCTTGGGAAAATAGTATTGGTTTAAAAATCTGAAGAGTCTTGTCCCATCAATTTTAGAAATGATGCTCTACTAGGAAGCTGGATGTTTTGTTTTAAACCTCATACATTTCCAATTATGTAGGATTGGAATGTAACTAGGAGAATTGGCTAGTGCAGGCATGGGCAAACTACCGCCCGCGGGCCATATGCTTTTTAATCCGGCCCGCAGAACTTGATGAAATTATATTAATAAACCTTGTTAACATTTATTCCCCCCGCAATTCTGGCGTTTTCCCAATAGATGACGCACTCTATATACATTTGTGGTGACCCATTTCCTGGCACATCCGAACCGGCTCACAATTAGCCAGTGTTCCGGCTAAGGGAGATAGCCTGCGGGGATTTGCGAGCACAGAGCTTTGGAGCCTCTGCGCCACGGGTGGCAGGTTGAGGGAGGCTTAAAAGTGAGGCTGGGGATTTCGAATAAAGTTTTTTTCTTCGACTGCAGTTACCGACTCCGTGTCGTAATTTTAGCGCTGCATGTAGCACACCGCTACACATTGACCTTTGTTGAGGTGCAGCGTATTACTCCACATTTGCGCTTTACTCTTTGTTCGGCTTGACCTATTTGTGTGAACAGGCGTTCAGCGTCATGAACATCAACAAAGCCAGCCACAGATCCAAGTTAACTGACCAACACCTCAGATCCATCCTGAGAATCGCCACAACAAAACTAAATCCAGACTTTGATGCGCTGGTTAAAAAGGGAGGCCAACAACACTGTTCCCACTGAAATTAAAAATAAGTTTCTTCGTTGTGTTATGTAAAAAATGCATTTGAAAATATTTTTCTCAATAAGCCTTACACATTACATGTCATTTCTGTTAAGTGATGGACATGAGTAGTGCGCAGGTGCACGTACATTCTCAAAATAAAAAATGAGCTCCAGATCAAATAATGTGCTCTGCATACTGGCGCGCTGTCACTGTTCTGTCTTTGTGCTGGTCGTTGTTGAGTTTTGGCACGGGACAATTGAATAAGAAGGAGTAGGACAAGTAGACCTGCATCTCCTACCGTTTTTGAAGTAAAGACAGTCAGGAGGAGAGTGATGATGATAATATCTTGAAGGATAACAGAATTTTCAGTGCTTTAAAATAATAACTGTTACTATTAAAAAAGCTGTATTTTATTCATTTAATTTTCAGTGTTTTAAAAGTCATTTCAATAAATAGCTAAATACCATGGGACTTCAAAGACAGATATTTTGTTGTAACGCATTTGTCCATTTTCAATTGAAATTAAAGCAAATGTTTTCTACTTATCCCATGATATTTTATTTTCTCTTATGAGGTGTATTACCAAAACACTCCGTCCAACTGCTCCTGTCAAATTTTAGAACCCTTTGTGGCCCACAAGTCAAAAAGTTTGCCCACCCCTGGGCTAGTGCTACTGAGAAAAAAGAAGAATGATTTTCCAAAGTCCCCTGAGCACTTTTAAATGATAAAGTTAGACGTAGTTCATCAATGTTTCGTTCTCAGTTATCATCATTAGATGTTTTTCTCAAGCAGAACCAAACCGGCTCCCAATATTTTTGTGAATGGTTGTGTTTGTTATTTATTCCTCTTTGTGTGTGAGAGAATGATATATTGAAGACACAAGGGACTGCAGATGTTGGAATCTGAAGTAACAAGCAATCTGTTGCAGGAAGTTAGTAGGTCAAGTAGCATATGTGCAAGGAAAAGAATTGTTGACATTTTGGGTTGAAACCCTGCATCGGAACTGAGACTGGCGAGGCGAGATGGCCAGTATGATGAGGAGAAAGGGAGTGGCAGGAACGGATTCTCAGATGATCACTGTCCAACCGCACCACCACTACCCCCCACAGTCCCCATCTTGCTCCATAATTCTAGAACAGTATTTTAAAAATGAAGAAAACATTGCTGGGTAGGCTTCTGCTCACTATATTAACAGAGAAGTTTCATTGCGCAAATATCTGCTGAGAATGACCATTTCTAAGTCTGTTTAATGCTGTTGCTAAGGTTAAAAGTAGTGCTATGTTATTTTTAATTAATTGCATTGGTTTTCATGATATACCTTAGAGTAATATTCCAAAGATACTTTACTGTTTTTAATCAAAGGGTGCAGAGAGGCCTAATGAAGATTGACATAGAATTCAATCCGTTATTAATAAAGTAACTTTGGATTTTCAATAAATTAATTATTCTCAGGCTAATTTGGATTCATTGCCTCTGCAGTTTCATGCAAATCTTTTGAATGAAATGTGTCTTGACTTGTAATTATGTTATCGGCATGGTAGTGTTGGCTCTAGAAATCCATGTCATTGATCTAATGAAATGAAGAAATGGAAATGTGTCAGGATAGTATAGTTTGGAAAATGAATATGATCTCTGGATGTTCTTATCCTTGTGCGTGGTTAGAGAGTTCATAGGAGTTGGTCCATCTTTCAGAATAGCTTCAGTGAATTTCTGCAAATTCCTGTAGATTTTCCATCACCAAACTCCACTGATCTGGAAACAAGTGGGCTTTGAGTATAGTGGGAAGAGCTCGTAGATGGTAGATATTGCACATAAACTTTGAGAGGTCAGAAGTGAGTGACTGATTATAAGATTCCCAGAATTCATCCAGCTTTTGGCTCTGCCTATTTAGTTCAGCTTCAGGTCAATGCCTGATAAATAGGGAATTCAGTAGTAGAAGGTTGTGGGAAAATGGCTCGTCCTTCTCTTATTTAAGATGATCATTACTTGAATATTTCTTAGTTATGCATGCCAGTTGTTTGTCAGTCTGCACTGTAGGTTTTCTCTGGATAATGCTTCAGTTTGGCAAGCGATTTTTCATGGTTGATCTGTTTAATAAAAGATAATTTCCTATTAGACTTTATATTTATCTCAGACTTCCATTTTGGGGTCTCACTGTACTTCTGATTTCGATGTTGTGTGCTTCTCTGATTAGATCTGCAATGGCAATGCTCTAAATGTTGAAGTTGAATTATTGGGAAAATGGAACATCCTGTTTGAATAAAGAAAGAAGTGTGGTTATTTTCTATTAAAAATGATCCCAGAGACAAGGCAATTGTTTAATCTTTTACACTTTGTTGTTGCAGGCAGCACAATGAAGTAATATGTACCAAATCTGAATTTCAGACTTCTTTCTAAAGCATTTCCCAGCTGTGTCTCAGAAATTTTAAAATATAAGTGAACCCTAAGTCAACAGCGATACCAAACTCTCCAGAGCAGTAGGATTTTGTTTAAAGTTGGAGTGCAATCTCAGTTAAGCCTGAGTTGGAAAGCTACAATTGACATTAGGGTCAGTGAGATGGTGTGGGGTAGGGTAGTCAGGGTTTGCACTCCTCAGCATGAACTAGTAATCGTGGTTGAGATTTGATTGGGCTCAGCTATACTGAAAAGAAAGTCTCTTAGACAAGTATTGGAGAGTCTCCTAGAAATGGATGTCAATGTGAATCGGCACTCTTGGTAGGTAGGAACAAAAGAAATAGGAGCAGGAGTAGGCCATCAAGCCTGTCGAGCCTGCTCCGCCATTCAATAAGATCATGGCTGATCTGGCCATGGACTCACCTCCACCTACCTGCCTTTTCCCCATAACCCTTAATTCCCCTAATCTGTTCGTATTGATGCAGATTATTCATTAAAGCCTATCAAATGAAAAACTGGTGAGTTACAATAATATGGGAAAATGGTATGGAGTTAATGAATAAGATGCAGAATTACAGAAAAATAATACATTCAACTCTTGAGCAAAATACTTTAATGCTAATTTTATAATTATTGAAAGTGGTTACAAGTAGCATCATGTAATAGAATATGTTGGTGGCCTGGCAGAACAGGGATTAGAATGGCTGTCACTGCTGACCACAAAGATGAAATCAGATTCATTGACTCTTTGACTGGCTTAAGGCATTGGAGCAGAATTAGCTTGGCCCATCGAGTCTCTTCTGGCATTTGATCCTGGCTGATTTATTTTCTCCCTTGTGATTGTGATCAAAGTCAGTGGAGAGACACTGACATAGAAGTTTTCATTCATCACAACAAGCAGGCTTTCTTCCGGAGACACTCATGGTAGATCTCACAATCTCAAAAGTACATCAGGTTTTTATACCTTTACGATAAAAGATAACAGCAGGTGACACAATACAATTTCAATAGTTACAATGACATAGTTTACTTCAAAGTTCAAAGCAATTTTATTATCAAAGTACATATATGTCACCATATACAACCCTGAGATATGTTTTCTTGCGGGCATACTCAATAAATCCAAGAACCACAGCAGAATCAATGGAAGATCGTACCCATCAGGGCAGACAAACATCTAATGTGCAAAAGACAGCACACTGTGGAAATTCAAATGAGAAAAATAATAATAATAAATAAATAAGCTATAAGCATTGAGAACATGAGATGAAGAGTCCTTGACAGTGAGTCCATAGCTTGTGCGAACGGTTTCAGGATGGGGTGAATGAAGCTGAATAAAGTTATCCCTACTGGTTCAAGAGCCTAATGGCTGAGGGCCAATAACTGTTCCTGAACCTGGTGATGTGAGTCCTGAGGCTCCTGTACCTCCTTCCTGATGGTTGAGGGCCAATAACTGTTCCTGAACCTGGTGATGTGAGTCCTGAGGCTCCTGTACCTCCTTCCTGATGGTTGAGGGCCAATAACTGTTCCTGAACCTGGTGATGTGAGTCCTGAGGCTCTTGTACCTTCTTTGTGATGGTTGAGGGCCAATTACTGTTCCTGAACTTGGTGATGTGAGTCCTGAGGCTCCTGTACCTCCTTCCTGATGGTTGAGGGCCAATAACTGTTCCTGAACCTGGTGATGTGAGTCCTGAGGCTCCTGTACCTTCTTTGTGATGGCAGCAACGAGAAGAGAGTATGATTTGGGTGTTGGAGTCCTTGAAGATGAATGCTGCCTTCCTGCGACAGCACTCCATGTAGATGTGCTCAACGGAGGGAAGGACTTTACCTGTCCTGGATTGAGTCGTATCCACTATTTTCTGGAGGATTTTCCAGTCAAGGATATTAGTGTTTCCATACCAGGCTGTGATCCAACCAGCCAATACACTCTCCACCACACATCTATAGAAGTTAGTCAAAATATTAGATGTCAACTTCACAAACTTCTAAGGAAGTAGAGGCGCTGTCGTGCTTTCTTGGTCATTGCAATTTTCATGCTGGGCCCAGGACAGGGCCTTTGAATAGATAGCACTGAGGAATTTAAAGTTGCTCAACCACTCCACCTCTGATCCCCTGATGAGGATTGGCTCATAGTTCAACTGTTTCCTCTTCCTGAAGTCAATAATCAGCTCATTGTTCTTGCTGACATTGAATAAGATATTTTTGTTATGGCACTACTCAGCCAGATTTTCAATCTCCCTCTTAAATGCTGATTTGTCACCACCTTTCATTCAGCCAATGACAGTCGTTTGTTGTCAGAAAACTTGACTATGGCATTGGAGCTGTGCTTAGCCACACAGTCATAAGTATAAAGCGAGTAAAGCAGGGGTAAGCCCACAGCCTTGTGCTTCAGTCGATTGTGGAGATTGTGGAGGAGATGTTGCCAATCTGAAAGTAAGGAAATCAAGGATCCAGTTGCACAAGGAGATATTGAGGCCAAGGTTTTCAAGCTTAACGATTAGTTTAGGGGAAGATGGTATTGAATGCTGAGCTGTAGTCAATGAAGAGCATCCAGATGTATGCATCTTCACTGTCCAGGTGTTTCACAGTTGAGTGAGGAGTCAATGAGATGGCATTTGCTATTGACCTGTTGTGACGGTAGGCAAATTGGAGTGCATCCTGCTTCTCAGGTAGGAGTTAATATGTTTCATCACCAACTTCTTTAAAAAAAAAGACTTCATCACAACTGGGCAATAGTCACTGAGGCAGGTTACTGCATTCTTTTTAGGCACTGGTATACCTGAAGCAGGTAGGTACCTCAGACTGCCAAAATGAGAGGTTAGAGTTCTCAGTGGACACTCCAGCCAGTTGATGAGCACAGGTTTTTCATATTCGGCCAGATACCCCCTTTGGGCCGGATGCTTTCCATGGATTCACCCTTCTGAAGGATGCCCTGCCGTTAGCCTCAGAGACTGAAAACACAGTGTCATCAAGGGGTGTGGGAGTTCGTGAAGGTACCTCCATTTTTTGACGGTTAAAGTGAGCATAGAAGTATTGAGCTCATCTGGGAGTGAACCCTTGTTGTCAGTTATGTTGCTTGATTTCACTTTGTAAGAGGTGATAATATTCAAGCTCTGCCACTACTGTGGAGCATCCTTCAGTGATTCAAGTTTGGTCCAGAATTGCCACTTTGCATGTGAAATGGCTTTCTGGAGATTGCACCTGGATCTCTTGTATCTCACTTGGTTGCCAGACCTGAATGCCTCGATCTGGCCCTCAACAGATTGCAGACCTTGTGATTCATCCAGGGCTTCTGACCGGGGAAGACCGAATGACTTCATGGGAACTCACTCATCTATGACTATTTTTATATATAGTCCCTGACAACTGTGGTGTAATCATTCAAATCCTCTGATGAGTCCTTGAACATGGCCCAATCCATCAATTCAAAGCAATCCTGCAACTGCCTCCCATGACCGCCAATTTGTTGTCCTTATCTCTGCAGCTTTGCTCTTTAGCCTCTGCTTGTATGCATATAGGAGGAGGACAGCCAGATGATCAGATTTCCCAAAATACGGTCTAGGCATGGATTGGTATGCACTCCTAATTGTAGTACAGCAGTGGTTGAGTGTGTTGGGACCCTTGGAGCTGCATATCATATGTTATTATCATATGTTGATGATAATTGGGCAAAGATTTCTTCAGAAAAGCCTGATTAAAGTCCCTGACAATGATTTGAAAGGCATCAGGGTAGGCTGTTTCTTTATTGTTGATGGCAGCAGTCAGCACCTCGAGTGCTTGCTGAACATTAGCCTTTAGTGATATCTAAACTGTGGTCAGGATCACGGAGGAGATCTCTCTTAGTAAATAGAATGGTCGGCACTTAAACATTAGATGTTCCGGGCCAAGGGAACAAGAGGTGCGACAAGACCACTGCATCTGAGCACCACAAAAGAACTTATCATACACCAAAGAACCCCACCTTTTGCCTTCTCTGAAGCAGCTGTCTGGTCCATCAGGTGAATAAAGAAACCCTTGTATCTGATTGCCAAATTCAGTGTGTCCAAAGTGGGCCATGACTCCATGGAACACAGAGCACAGCAATTCATAATTTTCCTCTGATACAGCAGTCTTGCTCTTAGGTCCTCGGTCTTGTTCTCCAGTGTCTGTATACTTGCTAGCAAGAACTTGGGTAGAGGAAGTCTTATACCCCGGCGTTTTAGTCTGGCTTGGGAAAAGACCATTGTTAGTGAGATATCTGGAGTTACGTGAATATACCAGATATTAATTCAAGCACAAACCAGTCTTCAGTTCTTATTGTAAATTGCACGCAGTAAATTGAAGTTAAAAGCACAAGCTGGCCCACAGACTAAGAGATATGGTTTGCAAAATGGTGACCATGAGACATTCACATAGGCATCAGCCAAAAGTTAAGACAATGAGGTTGTGTTAATTGGCCTGCATCAAACCAGGCAACATGGCTAAGTTATTTGCACCATTGTTACTGAGTTCAAGGGGGCAGACCAGACTGACGTTGCACTTAGCATATCAAACATGGTCACAGGTATAGTTGCAAACATAAGTTGATCTGTTGTTTACTCAGTGAGTTAACTTGCACAGACACTAATCGTGGGCATCCGGTTCTCTGTCTTCAGACGTTTTTAGAATACCTATGACAATTAGTTTGTCCCAGGGTTGTCTGCACATTCAGGAGTGTCTCCACTTGTATATATGTAATTCAGAGGAAGCATTGCCAACCCAAAACATGCTTGACAGCTGTGGTGAGGCTTCAATGCTATTACTTCTTACAAAGTGAAATCAAGCAACATATGTGACAAGGGGATTCATTTCCAGATGAGCTTAATGCCTTCTGTGCTTGCTTTGACCAAGCATATTCATATTGAGCGTTACAATGAAAATGAAGATTGAGAAGATGCAATCATTGGAAGAATTGTATGAGGGCAGTCCATTATCTACAGTAGGTATCAGTGCTGAATTTGTTCATTTACAGTCAATCAAAAGAACATGGTCATGTACACTGAACAAATTCCTCTGTTGATAACTATTGGGAACTAAAACACAGCTTTATAGTACTGTAGTAGTATTGGTAGTTCTAATTTGTTCTGTATTTTATTTAAGTACAAAATTTGTTACTCAGTTAAACAGTAATTTTTCTTTGTTATATCTTTTTAACTATTTCCATGAAACTTTGGCTAACTGGGGCCAAAATGTATTGGTCCCAATATGCCCCAATTAACTGGAATCCAAAGTATATGTACAAATGTATATGAACAGTACTATGTAAAAGTCTTAGGCACATGTAAATGAATTCTGTAAAGCAAAGATGCTTTCAAAAAGTTTCTAACTATCAAAAAAATTATCATGAAGAACAGTAAACAGTAAAAAATGTATCAAAATAATATTTGGTGTGATCACCCTTTGCCTTTAAAACTGTAACATTCTCTTAGGTACACTGTCATGCAGTTTTATAAGAAAATCAGCTGGTTGGTTGTTCCAGGCATCTTGGAGAACTTGTCACAGTTCTTCTGCAGAGTTTGGCTGTTTCACTTGCTTCCATCTCTCCAGGTAATCCCAGACAGCCTCGATGATGTTGGGATCAGGACTCTGTGGAGGCCACACCATCTGTTGCAGAACTCCTCGTTTTTCTTTTTACAGTTCTTTATGACCTTGGCTTGTGTGTTTTGGGGGTCATTGTCCTGCTGCAGATTGAAGTTGGGATTAATCAGACCCTTCCTGATGGTACTGTATGATGGGTGAGAATCCGCTTGAACTCCTCAGCATTGAGGATTGCATTAATTCTGACCAGATCACCAACTCCATTTGCAAAAGTGCATCCCCAAACCTGCAGGGAACTCTGCCGTCCTTTACTAACAAGAGAAAATCTGCAGATGCCGGAAATCCAAGCAACACACACACACACAATGTTGGAGGAACTCAGCAGGCCAGGCAGCTCAGCATCTATGGAAAAGAGTACAATCAACATTTCAGGTAGAGACCCGATGAGGGGTCTCAGCCTGAAATGTCAACTGTACTCTTTTCCCTAGAAGCAGTTTGACCTGCTGAGTTCCTCCAGCACTGTGTGTGTATGTGTGTGTGTGTTGCCATGCTTCACTGTTGGCTGCAGGCACTCATCCATGTAGCGCTCTCCAACTCTTCCAAACTGCCTCCTGTCCAGAGCACTTGCTGCCATTGTTCAGCACCACAGTCCTTGTGTTTCTACTTTGGAGGAATAGCCTTCTGGCAGCAACTCTTCCATGAATACCACTTCTGACAAGAGTTCTCCAGACTGTGCCAATGAGTACTTGGGTTTCAGTGGTTTCTATTGTTATGAATGTACCACAGCTCTGAGGGGCCGAAGGGTGCGGGGTAGCCCCCTCCTTTGTGAGAATCATAAGATCACTATTGACACTGTTCAGGAGACCCAGGAAATGAGAGAAAGACATGCAGAATTCACAAAGGTTGGAATGTGACCTGGCCTCCAAGAGGGGACCCATTGATACCGGCTATTGTCTCTTGGAGACGGACTTGTGTATTGCATCCTGTACGATGCATCGAAGCCCCAGGCAATGAACCGAGGGGGAGGTTAGTGGAGGGATTGCATCATCCCAACCTGATTGACATCTGAGACCCTGTGAGTCATGATAAAAGAGGGTCTGGGGAACAGCCCCTTCAGACGCACCAGGAGAAATGCTAGCGATCCAGTAATAGCAAAAGCCGGTGGGAAGGCCGCGTGCATTCGTTTCCATTTGCCCCGGAATCGGTGAGCCTTGACCACGGAAGAATGGTTTTTAGCTAACAACGGGGAAATCAACTCCCAATGACTCTCGAAGGATTGGCATCATAAAAGGACTAGGCAAGTTTTAACCCGTCGTTCTCTCAAACCAAAAACGCTGCAGCTTGAACGAACTAACAGTGACTTCTATATTTCCATCGGACAATACATTATCCCCTAGACAACGATATTTCTTATTGATTATTATTATACCCGCGCTTTTAGATTTAGTATTGATGACGTATATTATCTGTATGTTTGCATTGATATTATTTTGTGCATTTTTATCAATAAATACTGTTAAAAATAGTACCATCAGACTTCAACGGACCTCTCTATCTTTGCTGGTAAGTGACCCAGTTACGGGGTACGTAACACTATGAGTTCAGAGCTGATAGCAGTGCTGGACTTCTTACGATTTAGAAAGGATATCTGTTGATGTATCTCTCAACTGCTGCAGTTAGTTTCCTCGCCAACCACTGCATTTCTGCTCCTCAACCTTGCCTGTTTCTTTGTGCTTCTTCAGAAGAGCTTGGACAGCACATCTTGAAACCCCTGTCTACCACAAAATTTCTGCTTGGGAGAGACCTTGTTGATGCAGGATGACCACCTTGTGTTTTGTTGCTGACTCTTGCTATGGTGGAAGAATTGATGATTTGAAGGTTAATCTGTCACATCTGCCATAGCCTCACCTTTTAGTTTGGTTGTCCTTTGCCCAGTTTCATTCCTTCGACACCCATTTCTGTCTCAGGTAATCAGTTTGATTCACTCAACTCATTATGTCATTGATCACTGTTGCCTGTTCGTTATCTTTGCTTATTCATCCACTGGGCTATATTCACACACATATATGGCTGCAATTGTTTGTTGGCCAGGGACTGAACTGGAAGTCGCTGACATCAAGACCTGGAAACTACTAACGATACATGGAGGATTCCACCCAAAGTCCAACGTTGAGCCACTGTACACCTGCCGGATTAAAGGAGGGCGGTGGGGAATAAAGGAGTACTTGGAAGTGTCAAGGCCACAGTCCTGGAAGAAATGCGAAACATCTATGAGTATGTCAGGAAGATAGCCCCTAAGGATGACCTGCGAGGAGAATACCTCAGACAGCAGGCAGGGGACATGGAAATGGAAGAGGGTGAAGCAGAGCCAGAAGACCAGAGGCTTTGGCAGGACAAGCCACTGCACGGGATGTACCATCGCCAGGTAACAGAGGAGGCTGACGTAAGAAAGTCCTACCAATGGCTGGAAATGACAGGGCTGAGACAGCACAGAGACGCAGCTCATGGCTGCACAGGAACAGGCGCTGAGCACAAGAACAATAGAAGTAGGGGTCTCTCACACCAGACAAGACCCAAGATGCAGATTGTGCAAGAAATTCACTGAAATCATCCAGCACATGGTAGCAGGGTGCGAGATGCAGGCAGGGACAGCATACACTGAACAGCACAACCAAGTTGCAGAAATATGTACATGGATATCAGTGTTGAGTATGGATTGGACACTCCCAAGTCCAAATGGGAAACACCTGAGAAGGTAGTGGAGAATGACAGAGCTCAGATCCTGTGGGACCTCCAAATACAGACTGATAAGCAGGTACTAGCCAACCAACCGGACAAAGTAGTGTTGGACAAGGAACAGAAGAGAGCAATTTTAATAGATGTGGCAGTCCCGAATGACAGTAACATCAGGAAGAAGCTGGAGAAATACCAGGGTTTGAAAGAGCAGATAGAAAGATGTGGGAGGTTAAAGCCAGAGTAATCCTGGTGGTGAGAGGAGCACATGGAGCTGTGACACCCGGACTGGGAGAGTGGCTCCAACAAATCCTGGGAACAACATCTGAGATCTCGGTACAGAAGAGCGCACTACCAGGAACAGCAAGGACACTGTGCTGAATGCTCAAACTCCCGGTAGAGGGGCCGAGATTGAGGGAAAAATACACACCACCCGTAAGGGGTGAGGGGGGGGGGGGAAGCGTGTGTGTGTGTGTGTGTGTGTGTGTGTGTGTGTGTGTGTGTGTGTGTGTGTGTGTGTGTGTACAGTGCAAAATGAGTGCAAAAAAATAATGAGTTAGTGTACATGGATTCATTGTCCAATCAGAAATCTGATGGCAGAGGGAAAGAAACTGTTCCTCAAACATTTTTTCTCTGAAACTGTGATGTACTATGCTGCATTCTGTTTTGGTTTTCTCTTGTACTACCTCAATGTACTTGTGTTTGGATTGATATGTCTGGATGACACATAAACAAATGCTTTTCTTGTATCTCATTACACATGACAATAATAAACTAATTACCATTTACTAATTACAAATTCCTCAGCAATCCCACTGTGGTGGCTCAGTTCGAAGTCCATGGTCTGGTCCACAGACTCCAGACTCCAGGTTTTCTGGCGGTCCCTTGCTGCGGTTGGAGTTAACTAGAAACACCTGAGGCTCATATTGGAACTGGGAATATAAGTGGCCCTGGTATGGCGTGTGGTTGGGGGAATTTGTCTGGGCAAGAGACTTAAGGCTAGAATGGACTCTTGGGGCTGTGTTGGAGAACCATGGCTTCTGGGAGCCTTGCTGGTGGTAGTTGGAGTGGTCATTGTGGCAGGGATTCAGCTGTTTCCTGGGCCAGCTGGGTGGCTGTCAGCCACTCCGAGCTAGGTAGGGATCTGGTTGCTTCTGTAGTCAGACAAGGCTGTTGGCTGTAATGGCTACTCGGAGATACCCTGTTGCAGAGGTGGAACTGTCTCTTGTTCCTTGGTGTTTGTCTCTTCCTGTCTGCGCCTCCGTGGGGTAAGTCAGGCCGTTCTGCCGTTACCCGATGGATGGTCCTGCCCTACCTTGGTGTGAAATTATAGATGAGTCCTGGCTTGTTGGAGGATAAATCCCGGCTCCATGTTGATGTAAAGTTCCTAGTCTGCCCCTAGCTCCAGCCTCCGAGTTCCCCAAGCTCCAGGACCGCAGCCTCCAGACCCCAAGTCTCCAGCCACGCCTCAAGACCCTCGACCCAAGCCTGCAACCTCAATCCTCAAGACCCCAAGTCCCTAGCCAAGCCTCGTCATGTCCTCGCCTGGGTTTAGGGGTCTGAGTCCAAGGCAAGACCCAGGTTCTGGGTCCTTGTCCAGTCTTGGGCTTGGAATCCACCCCAGGCTCCTTGTTCCCAGTCCCTCGTCCTGGTCCTGCTTCCCCTGCCTAGACTGCACCCTGTCCTGTCCTGTTTCAGGGACTCCAGTGTCTGTGTCCTGCAGTTGGGTCCTGATTCAACACCCGACTAATGACACCCACAGATGATTAGTTCTAGTAACTCCTGTTGGACAAAGAGTTGCTTTTTTTTACAAAGTGATGGAGGCTTTGCCAACCCCAACCATTCTGTTCACAAGCTGGTGTTTGATAACAGAAGCTTCCAGGTCTATCTAGCTGTGTGGACCACATTCTTCAGCTTAGTGGTGCCGAGTTTGATCACACATCTACTGGTGCTTTATAGTTATTATAACAATATATGAATTGTTAGTTTTCATAGTTTTGGGCAATTTCAGCAGTGAGGCTTCCTTTTTGTCTCCGATCTGTTAAGTATGTTTACAGGTTCAGGTCTTGGACAGCTAAAGGTCTAAAGCATCTTGGCAGTGCCGTGGGAACCTGGCATACTCCTTCAGAAATATCTTTTTAAGTTGCTGAGTGTTTAATGAAGTTTTCTGATGGATACCAGGTTCCTGAATTGGACTGCGTTTTCACCTTACTTTTCCTGGACAGTTTGCCTGAATCCCAGGGAAACAATAGATTAAACATTAACTTTAAAATTGTTGAAGTATTACTCCAATTAGTACATAATACTTGCAAGCATGCTTCACCCAAAGGGATTGTCATCATTCAGTCTCACATATTTGAGTTAATTGTGAAAATTGGTAGTTTGTAATGAGTTTTTAGCTACACTTGTGTTTTTTGCTGAATTAACACCCTCTAACCTAACCCCAGTTTCCACTCTGCCTCTCCACTCCTTGCCAAGCCTTTTGTGGCTTTACTTTTTGCTAAGACCAGAACTACGTGGAATCCATCTTCTCCATTGTAATGGGTTGACTGAACCCTTTGTTAAGGCAATGCCACCTGCTCAAAATAAGAGTGGGCTCGCTTGGTCAGCAAGAGGGGAACAAGGTCTGCCTTGTTTACACCAATAAAAATGGTTATTTCCCTGCTGTTTATCGTGGCTGGGTGGTAATTGAATGCTTTATCTTCCTAATGCTATACTACGAGTCATAACATGGATGGTTTGTGAGATTACAGCTTGTGAATACATGGAAAAATAACAGCTTTATTTAAAACTGTAAGACATAATATCCTGAGCCTGCAATTTTGAATTAATTTATATATAAACAAAAATTGGCAGTAATGTAGCTCTGATAGCATCTGTGGAATGTTAACTTATTTAGAGTCTTTAATAAATGCCAGAAAGAGAATTATCAGAAACAGACATGTCAGTAAGTTAAACAAGGGTATATAAGAATGGAGGTAATGTTTTAAAGGAAAAGAGGAAGGGATGAGGAGAAGTTTAGAACAGAAGAAAATAAGAAATTGGGTGCAGGAGCAGGCCATTCTGCCCCTCAAGCCTGTTCCACTTCATTATGAAAACCAGTGACAACCAACTAGTGGGTGTGTTCAAAGACATTTTGAATCTCTCATTGCTACAGTTGCTTCAAAAGTGCAACAATCATACCAGTGCCCAAGCAGAGCAGGGTGAGCTGTCTTTAATGACTATTGTCCTGTAGCACTCACATCTATGGTGATGAAATGCTTTGAGAGGTTGGCTATGGCTAGAATTAACTCCTATCTCAGGACTGGGACCCATTGCAATTTGCCTATTGTCATGGCAGACACAATCTCATTGGCTCTTCACATGGCCTTGGGTCATCTGGACAATACAAATACCTAAGTCAGGGTGCTGTGACTACAATCATTCTACAATTTAACACAATCATTCCTACAGTTCTGATGAAATACCTCCAAAACCTGGGCCTCTGTACCTCCATCTGCCTTTATAACCGGAAGACCACAGTCTGTGGATTGGAGACAACATCTCCACCTCTCTGATGTTCAACACTGGCACACCTCAGGGATTTGTGCCTAGCCCACTGCTCTACTCTCTCTAAACCTGTGGATAGGCACAGCTCAAATACCCTCTATAAATTTGCTGATGATACAGCGATTGTTGGCAGAATTTCAGATGGTGACAAGAGGGTGTACAGGAGCAAGATATATCAACTAGTTGAGTGGTGTCACAGCAACCACTTAGCACTCAGCATCAGTAAGACCAAATAACTTATTGTGGACTTCAGGAAGAGTAAGAGAGGGAGCACATATCAGTCCTCATAGAGGGATCAGAAGTGGAGAGTGTGAGCAATTTTAAGTTCCTGGGTGTCAATGCCTCTGAGGATCTAACCTGGGTCTAAGATATCAATGCAGCTACAAAGAAGGCAAGACAGAGGCTATATTTCATTCAGATTTTGAAAAGATTTGGTATGTCACCAAGAAACTCTACAAAATTCTACAGATGTACCGTGAAGAGCATTCTAACTGGCTGCATCGCTGTCTGGTATGTTGGGATGGTGCTACAGGATCAAAGTAGGCTACAAAGAGTTGTAAACTTAGTGAGCTCCATCATGAACATCCAGGACATCTTCAAGGAGCGGTGCCTCAAAAAGGTGGCATCCAGCATTAAGGACCACCATCACCCAGGTCATGCCTAGTTCTCATTGCTACTATCAGGTAGGAGATACAGAAGCCTGAAGGCACACACTCAATGATTCAGGAACACTACCTCTCTATTTTATTTCCAGTCTTTGCATTACTTATTTAATTTAACAACATATATGTAAATCACAGTTTTTGTCTTCTATTATTATGTATTGCTGCAAAGTCAACTCTCACAATGTATGCTGGTCATATTAAACCTGATTCTGATTCTAATTTTTTCGTTTGTAGCACCTCTCCATAGTCCTCAATCAGCTGATCATTCAAAGAAGAATTGACTTACTCTTTTAAGCAGCTTCTACGACCTGGTCTCTACAACCTGTTGGGGTAAAGATTTCCAGAGATTCACCAGCATCTGTAAGAAGTTCCTGCACTTTACTAATTTCTCCTTAATCTTGTAACTATATCAAGTTCAAGTTTATTGTCATCTGACTGTACATATATACAACCGAGTGAAATGTTCCTCCGAACCACAGTGCACCCACAAAACCTCTCACACATATCACATAAAGCAAAATATTGGCCACAAATAAGTTAATAAAATATAATTCAAAGTGCATGTACTGTGTAGCACAGGTAAACAGTAAACAACTCGCTGTTCTAGTGGCGAGACCTTGGTGTTGGCAGGGTATTCTTTGGTCTCACAGCCGGAGGGAAGAAGCTGTTACCCTGTCTGGCAGTCCCAGTCCTGATGCTCCCATACCTGCTTCCTGACAGTAGTGGGTCAAAGAAATTGTGGGGTGGGTGTTAGGGATCCTCAACAATGCTTCTGACCCTTTGTTTGCAACGCTCCCGTTAAATGTCACAAATAGGGGAAAGGAGATCCCAGTGATCCTCTCGGTGGTTTTACTGTCCTCTGAAGGGTCTTGTGGTTTGACAGCTTCCACACCACACAATGATGCATCCAGACAGGACACCCTCGATGGTGCTCCTGTAAAAAGTTGTTAGAATGGGGGTGGGGAGCCTTACACGTTTCAATCTCCTCAGAATGTGTAGACACTGCTATGCCTTCTTGACTAATGAGGAGATGTTGTGGGTCCAGGTTAGATCGTCTGTTCCATGCACACCAAGGAACTTTGTGCTCTTCAATCTCTCTGTGGCTGAGCCATTGATGTGCAATGGAGAGTGAATTACCCATGCCTTCCTGAAGCCCACAATCACCTCCTTAGTTTTCAAAATGTTGAGACTCAGGTTGTTGTTCTCACACCTTCTGACAAGCCTCTCTGCCTCCTCTCTGTATGCTGACCCATCATTATTGGTGATGAGGCTAATCACTGTCGTATCATCAGTGAAATTAATGATGCAGTTTGACCTGGATCTGGCAGTGCAGTCGTGAATCAGCAGTGCGAGTAACATGATGGAGTTTGAGATGTTGCTGTCAACTTGGACTGACTGGGGTCCTTCCATCAAGAAGTCCAAGATCCAGTTACAGAGAGAGGTGTTGAGCCCCAACGAGGGCAGTTTACCCACCAGCCTCTGAGGGATGATTGTGTTAAACACTGATCTGAAGTCAATGAACAACATCCTGGCATATGAGGCATTGTTTTCTAGGTAGGACAGGACAGAGTGGAGGGCCGAGGCTATGACATCATCAGTGGACAGGTTTGAGCAGTAGGTGAACTGGAAAGGGTCCAGTGTAGCTGGAAGATGGGATTTTATATGATCCATTACCGGCTGTTCAAAGCACTTCATGTTTGTTGAGGTCAGGGCCAGTGGGCCAGTTAGGCTAGTTGCCATGCTCTCTTAGGATGGTAATATCTCCTAGTTTCAGATTGCTTCACTAGTAGAAACATATTGAGATTAATCTGTCAAACTGTCAGATTCAACTCAAACCACATCATTAAGTTTGCTGATGATATTACAGTAGAAAGAAATGATCTCTTGAGATCAACCTGTCAGGCCTCCTAAGGATTTCATGTGTTTCAAGAAGGTTGGCTCTTATTTTTCTAAGCTCTAAAGAACATAATCTGATTTCTTTAACTGCTTGTGATAGGATAACTCTCTCATGCCGGGTATTAGCCTGGAGTGAAAATTCCAGAGCTTAAAACCTTGGCAACTGAATGAGTAGTCCAATGATGGAGAAATTAAATGATGACACAGGAGACTGCAGGTGCTGGAAACTGGACTGAAAAATAAACTGCTGGAGGAACTTAACAAGTCAGGCAGCATCTGTGCAGTTGATATTTTGGGCCAAGATCATTCATCTGCAGCAATTATACATGAGCATAATCAAGAAGCAGAAATGGAGCACTGTAGATAACTCTGAAATGGTCCTAAAGCTGGGGAGGATTACAGAAAAGGATCAACATAAAACCTTGGATAGATTTAATATCAAGATTAAGAACTGAGGCAGTGAAACCAAGCACATGGTTTTGATGCACAAGGGTACAAATTAGGATATTGGGAAGCATCAAATAGATGGAGAGACAGACAAGTGAGGTCAGTCATGAAAGTTTACAGGGAGAAGGTGGGAGAATGGGGTTGAGAGGGATAATAAATCAGCCATGATGGAATTGTGGAGCAGACTTGATGGGCTGAATGGCCTAATTCTGTTCCCATGTTTTATGGCTATTCTTCAGAACAGCCAAATCTAGCTGTAATGGTTTGAGCAGCAGATTCGCTGAGGCAGGGCTCAATTGTGAGATGTGATTGAAAAAAATGGTTCATAGCTTTAACTATCTTGAACTCCTGCAATAACAAATTATCATGTCTGAAGCCACTGATGTTCAGCTCTCAGCATCTAATAATAGAAAATTTAAGCATCAGAAGTTTGAAAACCCACAACCCAGACTTCACAACCAAACGATAGGAGCATACAATTTTTGACAACTGTATTAAATAACTTCATAGCTCTTCGTTGTTGGGATGCATTTTGAAACATGCTGCTAAATTACTGTTTATTCTAAGCATTGTGCCATGGGTGAGGGTGATCAGCTTCTTTTATTTCGTGTTTGGCAAGAGCTGGGAAGAAATTCATGCACAATTTAGCTTCATTTAATCTTGTAAACAAGTGGTTCCAGAAAAAAGCCCGAGCCTTTGGTGGGATCCCAGTTGCCATGAAGCACTGCTGATTTTACTTTTACAGTACACCATGTCATCAACACTTGTTCCACAGCTGATAGGTATTGCACCAGTCCAGACTGGTGGTGTGCTTTAAGGGTATCAATCAAGAATAGGACTGATTCAACAAAATACAGCATGTTGACTATAGCACTCTTTGAACACATTTTTACAACCTTATTATTTTGATTGTTTTACATAGATAATACCAATAAGATCACTGCATTTACCAAAACTACTGAAGTTAGTACTAAGTGAGAGCTGAACTACTACATGCAGTTGAAATGCTTTATTCCTTGTACACTGAACTAAGAGCTGGATTAAAATATGCTGATATAACTGTACACCCGTTTGCTGCTAGCTTTTAGGGCTGCCTGACATGCGTGCCTGAGGCATCTGAGGAAAATATTGGTTGAGTGAGGTCCACTGTCACTTAGAATATAGAACATAGAAATCTACAGCAGATTACAGGCTCTTTGGCCCACAATATTGCGCTGACCGTGTAACCTACTCTAGAAATGGCCTAGAATTATCCTACTGCATAGCCCTCTACTTTTCTAATCTCCATGTACCTATCCAAGAGTCTCTTAAAAGACCTTCCTCCACCACCATCACTGGCAGAGCATTCCACACACCCACCACTGTGTGTGTGAAAAGCTTACCCCTGACATCCACTCTGTACCTACTTCCAAGCACTTTAAAACTATGCCCCTCGTGTTAGCCTTTTCAGCCCTGCAGGGAGGTCGGTGACCAGTGGTGTTCTGCAGGATTCTGTTCTGGGACCCCTCCTCTTTGTGATTTTTATAAATGACCTGGATGAGGAAGTAGAAGGGTGGGTTAGTAAGTTTGCTAATAACACAAAGGTTGGGGGTGTTGTGGATAGTCTGGAGGGTTGTCAGAGGTTATAGTGGGACATCGATAGGATGCAAAACTGGGCTGAGAAGTGGCAGATGGAGTTCAACCCAGTTAAGTGTGAGGTGGTTCATTTTGGTAGGTCAAATTTGAAGGCAGAATATAGTATTAAGGGTAAGACTCTTAGAAGTGTGGAGGATCAGAGAGATCTTGGGGTCTGTTTCTATAGGACACTCAAAGCTGCTGCGCAGGTTGACAGTGTTGTTAAGAAGACGTATGGTATGTTGGCATTCATTAACAGTGGGATTGAGTTCAAGAGCTGTGAGGTAATGTCACAGCTATATACAACCTTGGTCAGACCCCACTTGGAGTACTGTGTTCAGTTCTGGTCACCTCACTACAGGAAGGATGTGATTACTATAGAAAGAGTGCAGAGAAGATTTACAAGGATGTTACCTGGATTGGAGAGCGAGCCTTGGTCAAAACTTGCAATACCTGCACATTGTGCTCTGCTTCTGAATTTCAATGATGAGCCCCTATCATTCGTAGCATTTTAAGTCTTTACAAATCTGGATCCTGCGTGGTTAATTTGATCCCAATGAATGATCCTGGCCTGCTCGATGTGTCGAACATGATTGGTACAGAAGCTTGAATCTGGGGTAGAATAGAGCTGCCTCACCCATCTCCAATTTTTGGTCAAAACATCATATTTTTCTGTTTTATTATTTCCTAAATTATTTTTGCACATTATTACAAATTATTGCACATGGGTAAATTATTATTGTGTATGCATTATTCTTGACTTTATTATTAGTTATGTCTGTACACTGCTAAGTGTGTTTTTAAATGTTGCTGTAACAAAAGAATTTCCTGCTCAGGATCAAAAAAGTAATTATTATTATTATTATTATTATTATTATTATTATTTAAACTGGAGGGTGCACTATTGTCACAAACAAGAGAAAATCTGCAGATACTGGAAATCCAAGCATCCAAGCATGTTGTGGTCAATTGCTGAACATTTAAAGCAAAAGATTATAATTATTGGTTGTTTAAGCTGAACTCTACAATGTACTTAAATACTGCTTTCATATATTGGTGAGCACTGTTTGTAGTTACATTGGATTTACACCCATTTGTCCCAGCAGCTAACCTGCTTCCTCCCAATGTTGCCCCTCTACTCCCCAATTCTATAAGGCCTCTAAGGTTTTGGGGCTTCATTCTTTCTCTGGCACAGAACAGTCCATCCACTGGTTCAGAACGTTTAGAGAAATAAGAAGAAAATGTAATTATTACTGTATCTTCAAATTTATACCAAACCATTACACTCCAAACGACAGCAGACTACAACAGCCCTCAGTGGAATTATTAGCTTGAAAGGTATTTTGCTAAAAAGCTGTAAACTAATTAGATGATAAGTATCCATGAGACAAAGTTATCAATAGTTTTAATATTTATCAATAGTTAATTAATTGCATGATTGCATTAAAAATTATAATGGAAAGACCGTGTTTGATTCTGGCTGCTATACGGATATATCTGAGCAGCTTCCAGTCCCACTGAGAAATCGATTTAATGCAGTTTATCCTGAAGGCCAGACATGTGGAATGGTCTGAAAGTTGTTTGATTTAGTTCGTAAAAATGCATGTTGTGAAGCTGCTTGGGTCAATGTTGACACGAAAAGAGGCACAGACAGGAACGGCCACCCTTTAAATTGGAGCCTGAACACTTTCCCACTCATGGAGGATTGTAATATAATCTGTAACAAATGACTGAAAATAGACTTTGCAAAGCTATCACTATGTGGATGCTGGGTTGATCAGTATTTCCTTTATGTAGAACAATTGTCTGTCCAGCTAAAACATCAATAGCAAATAATATAGTATTTAGATGTATCCATATACTTTATGAGAAAAAATAACTTCTTCTTTTAAATCTTTAATGATATACTGTGATAATTTAACATCTTGGTGATGGTGGACCTAATCCACAATGCCTTTCAGGATGTGTATAATGGGAAATCAAAAAGGTACAGTTATTATTTTCGCCCATCATTTCCAATCATCCACTACTTGAAGGCATAGCCATCACTGGGATCCTGGAATCACTCCTGAGTAATTTAGTAGGCCAATGATTTTTCAGAGTAGATCAGCTTCATTTATCACATGTATATCAAACCATACAGTGTAATGTGCTGTTTGCGTCAAAGCAAATCAGTGAAGGTTGTGCTGGGAGCAGCCTGCAATTGTTGCCTAGCTTCTGACATAGCATGCCCACAACTTACCCTAACTGTACATCTTTGGAATGTGGGAGGAAATCAGAGCACACGGAGGAAATCCACATGATTACAGTGGCAGGAATCGAACCCTAATAGGTGATCACTGGTGCTGTAAAGTAGAAAGACTATTATACATTGATTTACTGGAGTTCTGGTATTTCCAAAGGTAGATAATGTAGTACTGAACCATATAGAGTAGGCTTGGTCCATGCTTTGTGCTGAATTTACTGAAATCATCACAATCTGTGATGACTTGTGATTTGCTTGGTTAGGAAAAGAAAAAGTGGAGGCATCTCCTGACGGTGGGGGTAGTGAGGAAATTATTCAAGCCATGACAGCTTTCATCAATGTGTCATGTCTTTAATGTACTAAAACAAGTCAAGGAGCTTCACTGTAGTCATTTCAGAACAAACAAAATTTGACATTATGCCTCTTAAATGGACACATGGTCATAATGCTGTTTCTGGATTTCAGTATGGCATTCAACACTATTGCCCCACAGACCTTGGTGAACAAACTCCTACTCCTCATTCTAAATACACCCCTGCGCAACTAGGTATTGGACTGACTAATGAACAGACCTCAGGTAGTCAGGGTACACAAGCACTTCTCCCTCCCCATCATCCTCAACACGGGTGCCCCCCCCCCAGGACTGTGTGCTGAGCCCACTGCTGTACACTCTACTCACATATGATGCACGGCCAAATACCCGAGTAATCACACCATCAAGTTTGCCAATGACTTGACAATGGCAGGGCTCATCACCAACAATGATGACAAGGCTTACAGAGAGGAGGGGGAAGAGCTCAAGTCTTGGTGCCAGGCAAATAACTTCTTCCTAAACATCAACAAGACAAAAGGGATGGTTATTGACTTCAGGAGAACGCACATCACTCCCCACCCTTTACATTGATGACGCAGCAGTGTAAACTGTGAGAAGTTTCAAATGCCTGGGAATGCACATCTCACACAACCTCTCATGGTCCCAGAACACATCCCACACAATCAAGAAGGCTCACTAATGTCTCTTCTTCCTGAGGAGGCTGAAGAGAGCTGGACTATGCACATCTATCCTCACATCATTCTACAGATGCACAGTAGAGAGCATCCTGACAAGCTGCATCACTGCCTGCTACGGAAACTGCTCTGTGGTGGACTGGAAGGATCTACAATGGGTAGTCAAAACTGCCCAATGCATCACCAGCACAGCTGACCCACCATCAAGGACATAGGTACAGAAAGGTGTCAGGAACATCATGAAGGATCCCACCCACCCATCCTGCTCATGGACTGTTTGTTCTACTCCTATCAGGGAGGAGACTATGTAGCAACCATACCAGGACCACCAGACTCAAAAACAGTTACTTTCCCCAAGTAGCAAAGCTGATCAACATCTCTACCCACTAACCCACCCCACCACGACTGCTTTATAATTTCCTGGCAGTCACTTTATGTACAGACAGTCCTGTGCCTGGTCTCATTTTATGGACCTATAATCAATATATGTACAGTATATAAGCTATCTTATATATTTATATTCATTGTGTTTTTTTTATTATTGTGTTCTTTACCTTATTGTGTTTTTTTTTGCGCTGTGTCAGATCTGGGGTAACAACTATTTTGTCCTCCTTTACACTTGTAAACTGCAACTGATGTTAAACAATCTTGAACAAGGAAATTGGACAAAGGGCTTTGGTGGAGAGAAATTCTCAAGTAGAGTAGAGAGAGAGGAACCATAAATTTACCTTTTATTGGTCTTCCAGAAGGCATTTGAGATGTTTCATAAAACATTAGGATAACAGTGTTGGACGTGATGTATTGGCTACCAGGCAGGAAGCAACAAATAGTGATAAAGGAGTCGTTTTCAAGTTGGTGAACTGAGGCTTGTGAGGCACTGTGAGAATCAGAGCTGGGACAACAACTGTTTCTTATATTAGTCTATAAAACCATAAGGCATAGGAGCAGAACTAAAACATAGAAACACAGAAAACCTACAGCACAATACAGGCCCTTCAGCCCACAATGCTGTGCTGAACATGTACTTACTTTAGAAATTACCTAGGGTTACCCACAGCTACAGTCAGTATCTCCAGTTGAATTCTGTCTTTTTGTATGTTTCCCCCCAGCTGTCAGTTTGTGGTTTTGTATTGCCATGTGCTCCTGTCCCCGCTCCTGTCTACTCCGGCCCCTGTATCACTGAGTACTCCGTCTCTCACCTGTTTCTCATTATTACCTGTATTGCTGCCACCTGTGTCTCATTGTGCTCCACCTATCATCTGCCTCTCTGTTTATTGCTCAGTGTATTTCAGTCCTGTGTTTTCACCAGATTGTGTCAGTGAATTTTCCTGAGCCCTTCCAGCATTCGTATCTGTACTCTGTCTGTCTGAATATTGACTCTGCCTGTTTCCCGATTCTGGATTTCTCTGGAATTTTTGATGATCTCTGCCTGAACTTTGACGCTGACTTTGTTTGCACCTTGGGGTTTGTTATTCAATTAATATCACTGTGTGCACAGTACTGGGTCTGTGATTGGATCCCTGATTCAGTGTCCTGACACTATATCTGTTCAGCAGTACCATGCCCTCTTTTGCATCCCTCCCTGTCCTTTCTGAAATATCTAAAGCCTGGCACTCTAAGTAACCATTCTTGCCCCTGCACCATCCAAGTCTCTGTAATGGCCACAACATCATAGCGCCAAGTGCTGATCCATGTTCTAAGGTCACCTGCTTTGTTTATGATGCTCCTTGCATTAAAATAGACACATCTAAAAACCATCAGTCTGAGCACGTCCCTTCTCTATCACCCACCTATCCTCCCTCTCACACTGTCTCCAAGCTTTCTCTATTTGTGAGCCTCCTGCCCCTTTCTCTGTCTCTTCAGTTCGGTTCCCACCCCCCAGCAATTCCAGTTTAAACTCTCCCCAACAGCCTTAGCAAACCTCCCTGCCAGGATATTGGTCCCCCTGGGATTCAAGTGCAACCCATCCTTTTTGTACAGGTCACACCTGCCCCAAAAGAGGTCCCAATGATCCTGAAATCTGAATCTCTGCCCCCTGCTCAAATCCCTCAGTCACGTATTCATCCTCCACCTCACTCTTTTCCTATATTCACTGTCGTGTGGCATAGACAATAATCCTGAGATGACTACCTTTGAGGTCTTGCTTCTCAAATTCATTCCTAACTCCCCGTAGGCTGTTTTCAGGACCTCCTCCCTTTTCCTACCTATGTCGATGTTATGTACCACAACCTCTGCCTGTTCTTCCCACTTCAGGATATCTAGGACGTGATCAGAAACATCCTGGGCCCTGGCACCTGAGAGACACACTACCATCCGTGTTTCTTTCCTGCGTCCACAGAATCACCTGTCTGACCCCCTAACTATAGAGTCCCCTATCACTGCTGCCACCCTCTTCCTTTCCCTACCTTTCTGATCACAGGGCCAAGCTCTGTGCCAGTGGCGCGGCCACTGTTGCTCCCCCAGGCAGGCTGCCCCCCCACAACAGTACTCAAACAGGAGTACTTGTTGTTAAGGAGGACAGCCACTGGGGTGCTCTCTAGCATCTGACTCCTATCCTTCCATCTTCTGACTGTTACCCACTCATCTGTCTCTCCAGGCCCCGATGTGACTACTTGCCTATATCTCCTATCGATCACCTCCTCATTTTCCCCGACCAGACGAAGGAATTAGGTCATCCTTCCATCGAGTCTGCTCCACCATTCCATTATGGCTGATTCATTATCCCTCTCAACCCCATTCTCCCATTCTCCTGCCTTCTCCACATAACCTTTGGCCTGACTAATCAAAATCCTATCAACCTCCACTTTAAGTATACCCAATACCGTCTGTGACAATGAATTCCACAGATTCATCACCCACTGACTAAAGAAGTTCTTCCTCATCTCTGTTCTAAATGGATGTCCTGCTATTCTGAGGTTGTGCCCTCTGGTCCTAGACTTCCCCCACCATAGGAAACATTCTCTCCAGGTCCACTCTATCTGAGTCTTTCAATGTATGATAGGTTTCAATGAGATCCCCCCCCCCCTCATTCTTCCAACCCCAGTGAGTACAGGCTCAGAGCCATCATGTGCTTCTCATACATTAACCCTTTCATTCCCAGAATCATTCTTATGAACCTCCCCTGGACCCTCTCCAATGCCAGCACATCTTTTCTTGGATAGGGTGCCCAAGATTGCTCACAATTCTCCAAGTATGGTCTGATCAATGCCTTATAAAGCCTCAAGCATAAACATCCTCATTTTTATATTTGCGTCCTCTCCAAATGAATGCCAACATCATATTTCTCTTCTTTCCACTTACTCAACCTGCAAGTTAACCTTTAGGGAATCCTGCACGGGGACTCTCAAGTCCCTTTGCATTTCTGATTTTTGAATTTTCTCCTTGTTTAGAAAACAGTCTCTGCTTTTATTCCTTCTACCAAAGTCCATGACCATACACTTCCCTACGCTATATCCTATTTGCCACTTCTAAGTCCATTCTCCTAATCTGTCAAAGTCCTTTTGCAGACTCTCCACTTCCTCAACACAACCTGTCCCTCCACCTGTCTCTGCAACATCCACAAACTTGGCCACAAAGCCAACAATTCCGTTGTCCAAATCATTGACATATGACATGAAAAGAAGCAGTCCCAACATTGACCCCTGTGGCACACCACTAGTCACTGGCAGCCAATAGAATAGGCCCCCTTTATTCCCACTCTTTGCCTCCTCCCAGTCAACCAATCTTCTATCCATGCTAGTATCTTTCCTGTAATACCATGGGCTCATAACTTGTTTCGCAGCCTCAAGTGCAGAACTTTGTCAAAGCCCTTCTGAAAATCCAAGTAAAGAACATCTATTGACTCTCCTTTGTCTTTCTTGCCGGTTATTTCCTCAAAGAATTCCAACAGATTTGTCAGGCAAGATCTCCCCTTAAGGAAACCTAGCTGACTTTGACCTATTTTAACATATGCTTCCAAGTGCACTGAATATCATCCTCAATAATGGACTCCAACATCTTCCCAATCACTGAAATCAGGCTAACTGGCTTATAATTTCCTTTCTTCTGCCTCCCTCCCTTCCTACAGAGTGGAGTGACATTTGCAATTTTCCAGTCCTCTGGAACCATTCCAGATTCAAGGGATTCTTGAAAGATCACTACTAATGCATCCACAATCTCTTCAGCCACCTCCTTCAGAACACTGGGGTTCATCTGGTCCAGATGACTTATGAACCTTCAGACTTTTCAGCTTCCCAAAAACCTTTATCTTAGCAATAGTAGCTACACTCACTTTTGCCCCCTGATGCTCTTGAATTTCTGGCATACTGCTGGTGTCTTACACAGAGACAACTGGTGCAAAATATTTATTGAGTTCATCTGCCACTTCTTTCTCCTCTATTACTATCTCTCCAGCATCATTTCCCAATGGTCCGGTATCCACTCTTTTACTCTTCACATATCTGAAAAAATTGTTTTGTATCCTCTTTTATATTATTGGCTAGCTTACCTTCAGATTTTATCTTTTCTCTCCTTATGGCTTTTTTAGTTGTCTTCTGCTGGTTTTTAAGCTTCCCAATCCTTTACCTTCCCACTAGTTGCCCGACAAGACATCAAATGGCTCAACTTTAGCATTCCCTCTCTCCCCTTCAAACCTTACTGCCTGAGCGTACTGTCCACCACTCTTTCTGCACCAGTCCCAACTTCACCATCAAACCTACAAATGGGGTGTTGTTGTAGTGTGGTGCACTAGTGTAGTGTGAGGTCAGGCAGCAACTCTCAGACATCTGCTCTTACTTACCCCTTGAAAAGGACCCCACTCAGGACCATCAGCGCATTGTCTCTGGCACTATCACCAACCTCATCAACTCTGGAGATCTCCAATCAACCTCAACAAACCACATAGTTCCTTTACTCCACAGTGCTTGTTTCTACCTCCCACCCAAGATCCACAAGCCTGACTGTCCGGGTATGCCCATTGTTTCAGCCTGCTCCTGCCCCCTGATCTTGTGTCTGCATATCTCGACTCCATTCTATCCCCCTTGGTTCAGGTTCTTCCCTCTTACGTCCATGACACTTCACATGCTCTTGATCTCCTCAACAACATTCAATTCACTGGCCCTGATCATCTAATTTTCACCATGGATCTCCAGTCCCTATCCTCCATCAAGAAGGCATTAAAGCTTTCTGCTTCTTCCTGAATAGTT
Organism: Hypanus sabinus; assembly: GCF_030144855.1. Taxonomy (NCBI): domain Eukaryota; kingdom Metazoa; phylum Chordata; class Chondrichthyes; order Myliobatiformes; family Dasyatidae; genus Hypanus; species Hypanus sabinus. The sequence goes on from NC_082738.1 coordinate 45,269,322, forward strand.
CCCTCCACCACCACCTTCCTCTGCCTGGCGGTACTGGTCCTCACTCTCAAGAATTTCTCTTTCGGGTCTTCCCACTTTCTCCAAACTCAAGGTGTAGCCATGGGCATCCATATGGGCTCCAGCTAAGCCTGCTTTTTCACTGGCTACATGGAACAGTCCATGTTCCACGCCGACACTGGTAACGCTCCAATGTGTGGTACATTGGTGCTGCTTCATGCACCCATGCTGAGCTTGTCAATTTCATCAACTTTGCCTCCAGCTTCCACCCTGCTCTTAAATTTACTTGATCCACTTCTGACACCTCTCTCCCCTTACATGATCTCTCAGTCTCCATCTCTGGACGTCTAAAAATCTCTTTTAAAAACCTACTGATTTCCATGTTTATCTTGACTATACCTCTTCCCACACTGTCTCCTGTAAAAAGGAGGACGTCTCTGATGTCTTGGAAAGGAAAGCTTCCTCCAGGGAACAGATGCAGTGGAGACAAAGGAACTGAGAAAATAGAATAGCATTTTGACAGAAGACAGGGTGGAAATGGGATCTTCCTTCCTCCACCATTGATGCGGCCTTCATCTGCATCTCCTCCATTTTGTCAGACATCTGCATTCACCCCATCTTCCCACCACTTTAACAGGGATAGAGTTCCTCTTAGTCCTCACCTATGAGCCTCCAATCTCAAGGTGTAGCCATAGCCTCTGCATCCAACACATCATTCTCTGCAAATTATGCCATCTTCAATGGGACCCTAACAACAAACACATCTTTACCTCACTCACCGCCCCCACTCTCCACTTTCCGCTGTGATTGCTCCCTCCGGGACTCTCTTGTCCATTCGTCCCTCCCCACTAATCTCCCTCCTGGCACTTACCACTGCAAGCAGCAGAAGTACTACACCTATCCCTACACCTTCTCCCTCACCTCCATTCAGGGCCCCAAACAATCATTGCAGGTGAGGCAACACTGTACCTGTGAATCTATTGGGGTTGTCTACTTTATCCAGTGCTCCTGATGTGGCCTTCTGGTGAGACCCGATGTAGATTGGAGGACTGTGCAGCTGAGCACCTCAGCACCATCCACAAAACTGGAATTTTCTGGTGGCCATTTAAATTCCTAACTTCATTCTCATTCTGATATTTCACTCCATGGGCTCCTCTTCTGCCCCAATGAGGCTACTTTCAGGTTGGAGGAGTAACTCCTCATATTCCATCTAGGTAGTCTCCAATCTGATGGATAACCATCAATTTCTCAAACTTATGCTAATTTTTCCCCTTCTCCTTCCCTCTTCTCCAATTCCACATTCTGGCCTCTTACCTCTTCTCCTCACATTCCCCTTTCTCCTACAGTCCACTCTCATCCCCTATCAGATTCCTTGGCCCGAAACATCGACTGTTTATTCAGTTCCACAATGCTGCCTGACCTGCTGAGTTCTTCCAGCTTATTGTGTGTGTTACCTTTCTCCTTGTGGATTTTTAATGGGCTTCTGTTGGTCTTTAAAAGCTTCCCAATCCTCTAACTTCCCACTTTTTTTGTTATATTGCAGCCCTCTCTTTTACTTTTATACTGTTTTTGACTTCCCTTGTCAGCACAGTTGCCTCATCCTCCCTTTAGAATACTTCTTCATCTTTGGGATGTGTCTAATCTGTGCCTTCCAAATTTCCCAAAGGAACACCAGCCATTGCTGTCCTGCTGTCATTCCTGCTAGTGTCCCCTTCCAGTCAACTTTGGCCAGCTTCTCTTTCACATGTCTCTGTAATTCCCCTTACTCTCCACTCCAATATTGATCCATCTGCCTGTAGCTTCTCCCTCTCAAATTGCAGGGTAAATTCTATCACATTATGATCACTGCATCTTAAGGGTTCCTTTACCTTAAGCTCGCGAATCAAATTGGTTCATTACACAGCGCTCAATCCAGAATAGCTGAAGCCCTCACGGGCAGTTCTAAAAACCCATCTGGTAGGCATTCTACAATTTCCCTCTCTTGGGATGCAGCACCAGCCTGATCAAACTGTATACTGAAATCTCCCATGATTATTGTAATGTTGCCCTTTTTACATGTCTTTTCTACCTCCGATTAACTGAGAGCAAGGAAGCAAATGTATGGTATTGGTTTGCTATTGTCACATCAACCAAGATACAGTTGTATCTTGCTTACTGTTCATACTTATCAAGTCATTGTACAGTGCATTGAGGTAGAATTTAAAGCAAAAAAATACAGAATAAAGTGCAAAAGCTGCTGAAAAAGTGCATTTTTGTAGTAAATTAGTATATTTTAATATAATTATTGATTAACTTACATGTATACGGTGTAATGAGATTGTTACGAATAGATATAATGTAATTGGTAGTTTTAAAAAAGTCTTTTTTGACCTTTTATATATACTTTCTTGTACTCTGTATTCTATGTAGAAACTAATAAAAATATTGGAAAGAAAAAAAATGCAGTGCAGGTAAATGATAAAGTGTAAGATCATAACAGGTAGATTGTAAGGTCAAGAGTCCATCTTATCGTACAAGATGTCCATTCAAGAGTCTGAGAACAGTGGGATGGAAGCTGTCCCTCCTTGAGTCCATTAGTATGTGCTCTCATACTTTGGTATCTTTTGCCTAATGGGTAAAATGAGAAGAGTTTCTAATGAGCAGAGTGAACAGCTGGGGAGGCTGGCAGGGAGAAGTATAGACAGATTCCACAGAGGTGAGGCTGGTTCCTGCGATGTGCTGAGCTCTGTCTACGACCCACAGTCACGTGCAGAGCAGTTGCCATACCAAAGCATTATGAATCCAGACAGAATGCTTTCTATGGTGCATCGATTTAAAAAATTGTAAGGGCCGAAGGTAACATGCCAAATTTCGTTAGCCTCCTGAGGAAGTAGAGGTGTTGGTGAGCTTTCTTGGCTGTGACATCATTGAGGATGTCTATAGGATAGGCTATTGGTGATATTCACACCTAGTAACTTGAAGTTCTCAACCCTCTCAGCCTCAGCACCATTGATGTAGATAGGTGCAAGTACACATGACAGCCCCCCTTTTTGAAGTCAACGACCAGCATTTTTATTTCTTGATGTTGAGGAAAGGTTGTCGTGACACCTTGCCACTAAGCTCTCTATCTCCTCTCTGAACTCTGACTCATTATTAAAGACGCAGCCCATTACAGTGCCATCATCTGCAAACTTCTGAATGGAGTTAAGAGAAAAACCTGGCCACAAGTGTACAGGGAGTAGGGGCTGAGGATAAGTATGGTAATCAGATTTGCAGATAACATGACATAAGGAGAGAAGGGAAGTAGGAAAGAGGACACAAACATATTACAGAGAAAGATAAGTGAGTGGGAAAAACATTGGCAAAAGGATTACAACATGGGAAGATATTTTGGTTTGTTTCGGTCTTTCCAAAATGAACATATTATTTAAATAGAGAAAAGTTGCTGAACCTTCAGCACGAGATGATTTGCAAGCTCTTCTCCATGAAACACAGAGAGGGGCTGGAGGAGGTTTGAGTATGAGGAGTATTCGATAACTCTGGGCCTGTACTTATTGGAGTTTAGAAAATGAGGCATGATCTCACTGAAGCCTATTGAAAGACCTAGAAAGAGTGCACGTGGAGAGGATGTTTCCTATAGTGGGAGATTCTAGGACGAGAGCACACAGTCCCAGAATAGAAGGACCTCCCTTTAGAACAGAGATGAGGAAGAACTTCTTTAGCCAGAGCAAGTTGAATCTGTGGAATTCACTCCCACAGACAGCTGCGGTGGCCAAGTCATTGGGTATATTTAAGTCTGAAGTTGATACTCCTGATTAAGACGTACAAGCAAGCTGGATGGACTCAGCAGGTCGGGCAGCATCCGTTGAAAGAAGCAGTCAACGTTTCGGGTCGAGACCCTTCGTCAGGACTCCTGACGTCTCCTGTACGTCTTCATTTGACCACAGCATCTGCAGTATACTTTGTGTTTGATACTCCTGATTAGTAAGGGCATTGAAGGTTGTGGGGGAAAAGGCAGGAGAATGGGTTTGAGAGGGAAAATAAATCAACCATGATTAGACTCGATGGACAGAATAGCCTAATTGTGTTCCTATTTCCTGTGACCTTATCGTCTTAAAAAATTATCATGTCTAGAGTGCTGCAAATGATTTGTGATCCCCTTATCTCATTGGAGATAATTCAGAGAAGATTCACTGGAATGACTGTTGGTAGGGAGCGGTTGTTCAATGAAGAAAGATTGAACAGACTGGAACTCCAGTCAGTGGAGTTGGGAGAATGACAATGAGAACAGAAGGTGTCAGTAAACCTAAGGCTGAGCCAGACAGATTTGTAATGACTAAGGGGATCATGCGTTATGAGGAAATTGCAGGAAAGTGGACGAGGAATGTTGGATCAGCCATGATCCTATTGAATGGCTACTAATTCTCCTGGTTTTGTAGAGAGCTAGGTTTATGAACAGCATTCCACTGCTTTTTTAAGGGCCCATGCTTTTGCCTTAAAGAACAGTGCAGGCCCTTCAGCCCACAGTGTTGTGCCAACCCTTTAACCTATGCCAAGAGCAATCTAACCCTACCCTCCCACCCAGCCATTCATTTTGTTTCATCCATGTGTCTATCTAAGCGTCCATAATGTATTTACCTCTACTACTGTCACTGGCAGTGCATTCCATGCACCCACTATACTCTGTGTTTCTTAAAAAAAATCCCACCTCTGACATCTCCCCCTATACTTTCCTCCAATCACCTTAAAGTTAAACCCCCTTATAAATTCAGAAACTGTTTTATTGTGAAGTATTTCTGAGTTTCAATAAAAGTTCCACCTCTCAACTAACTTTCCAGTAATTCCTGCTGGATAAACCTCAGTACTTTGAATCAGAGGAAAATCACAACAACTGTAAAACTCTGAAAAAGCAAATCTGGTAATGACTGATGGTATAATGATTTCAATTTATTGATTAATATTCATTTACAAATGAATGGCATCTACAACTTTTGTAGTCATTTAGTTCACTGTTCAACCATTTTATGCAAAAATCCTTGAAAAAAATGAGATTACATTATTTACATTTGTGTGATCATGTTATCTTGCCAAGCTATTTAAAGGATTAACAAAGATACAGGTTCATAACAATTTTAAACCGCGTCAGATTAAGTGAGTTTAATAGACCTTTCAGATGCCCTTGGTGGAGTAGGGATCGATGTGCAGAAGAGTGATCATGTTCCTCTCCACACACAATGTTGGCACAAAGAACTCCACATTGGGGTTCAGCATAGATGTAGCTTGGAGTTCCAAACCATGTGCCTCAGCTTTACTTCAGAACAACAACACGTACAGCATCTTGTTCACAATAGCTGCTTCTAACGGTTTCTAAGAGAAAAATTAAAAATCAGGATTGAGGCTTGTTTAGTGTTCAAACAAGCAAAACTAAGTTTTCAACCCACTTTTGACAGATGTCTTCAGAACTCATAAGGAGACAGAGTTTAGGTGACAGTGTGGTTAGAGGACAGCTGCAGTCCTCAGTTTTAATCGTTCTCTTTCAAAGGCACAGTTTGATAAGATGTTGTTTCTCAAACTCTATTAGAATTGACCTCCACAATATGTACAATGCTACATAATGACTGATTGCTCTGATAGTCTTGCTAATAATATCCAGAAAATTACCATAATATATATTTTCTGAACGGCATCTCTTCTATTCCTTGCCCAGGCAGTCTCCCAGAGATGCTGATTGTCCTTTATCAAGTGTGAACGCTGACTGAGATTTTTAACAAGCTACAACAATGGGGAAGACAGCAGAGCATAAACATCCTCGTACATTGCTTGCACCAACCTCTTCCTTGAACAGTCTCCTGATATTCACTAGCATAGGGGGCTGTGGAGGCAAGTCATTGGGTGTATTTAAGGCAGAGACTGATATGTTCTTGATTGGTAAAGAGGTTAAGGGTTACAGGGAGTAAGTGAGAGAACAGATTTGAAAAAAAAATCAGCCATGACTTGATGGGCCAAATGGCCTACTTATAGACAATAGGTGCAGAAGTAGACCATTCGGCCCCTCGAGTCTGCACCGCCATTCTGAGATCATGGCTGATCATTCACTATCAATACCCAGTCCCTGCCTTGTTCCCATATCCCTTGATTCCCCTATCCATCAGATATCTATCTAGCTCCTTCTTGAAAGCATCCAGAGAATTGGCCTCCAACATCTTCCGAGGCAGTGCATTCCACACCTCCACAACTCTCTGGGAGAAGAAGTTCTTCCTCAACTCTGTTTTAAATAACTGACCTCTTATTCTCAACATTGACCTCTTATGCCCCTACTGTATATTTTATGGTCTTCTCACAATGGAGGAAATGGTTATGGGATCTCAGGATTACTCCTTTATCATGTCTCTCTCCATGAGTATAGCTACTGTAACTCTAAGCAATTAAGGGAACGAAATGAGGAGATTGCTGTCAGCTGGTGGTTCACCTGTTTGCATCTACTGCCCTGAGTTAGATGGTGGCAGGTCAAAACCCATTCCAGAATCTGGGCAAAAATCTAGGATGTCACCCCCATATAGTAATGAGGGAATGACACTTTGTCAAAGACCATAAACCAAGGCCCTCACATGGCCCCTTCAGTTTTTGAGGATGGTAAAGTGGGAGGGAGAGTCTATAGATTGCTGTTTTATTAGATTACACCAGACACTACAGTTCAAATTATTTTATTGCAATGTAAAGCTTGTTGAGAAGCCATGATGGGACCCACATAAATTTAACTCATTTCTTTTTAAAACCTGACCCACACAGTAGTCACCAGCAACTGCAGATAATAAATCTACTGAGTCATTGAGGTGCATAAGCTGAAATGATATTTGCCATCTGAGATCAAAACATTCTGCTGGATATGAAGTTTATGAATGTCAAATGTGTTTCGTGGGTAAGAGCCAAACATTATGAATAAATTTTCAGCAGTCCATCAGGCGCAGTTAACTCCGTTTTGTATGCCAGCACTGGCTAGTTCCTCTTGGTTTATTTCTCTTACAAGCTCCTGTTGGATTTCTTCTCCGATTCTAAATAAAGCATTTACTGCACGCTGGATAAAGACCCTTTGAGCATAAGTTATTGAGAAAACAAACCACATCACAAAGTGAGCCTGAACACTCACTGCAGGCAATACAGTCCAAGGTTACCCGAGGTTTCCTTTTCATTTAGACACTGTAGTGTCATTTATTCAGCTGCTCTCTAAACAAAATAAATGGCTCTTCTAACTCTAGAGTTGGCAAAGACAGTATGTAACTGAACCAAGGAGCTGGATGAAGTATCAATTAGTGTTGAGCTAATTGATGATAAAAATCCTGCACCTGTAAATGAGCCCACATGGACCAGAACATTCTTGGCTACTGTACAGCACCACCTACTACCAAATAGTCCTTGCTCTATCTAGGCTCACACATGATGACCAGTATCTACTGAGTCATTCCCTAGCAAACAATCCAAACGAAATAAATGAGTCACAGAAAGCATGACAATATTTTAAGCTTGATACACCCTTTGTTTCTTTCATTATGTATCTAGTCCTTGGCATTAACTTTCAGCCTGCATAGCCAGGATGATCAGGTTGGACCATCGTCCAAGAGAAGTGTACCTCAGCTAAGATAACAGTATAACATTTAATGTAAAATAAAACACATTCCATAGAATACAAAAACATTGCATTCATAGTGGCAATATGCAACCTAATTTTTCACCCTATTGTACAGGATGCCATTCAACATTAACAGTCTTGACCTGAACCCAAAATGAAGGAAAATCAATTTCAACACTAATGAATATATCAAACACGAGAAAATCTGCAGATGCTGGAACCTTCAGCATCTAGGCTGAATATATTTTTAAAAATTTTTAAATGTATATATTTTTAAAATGGAGATATTAAAAATTCTGATTGTCCCAGACTTTGCATAATTCAGGTGCAACATGCATAGAATGTGCCTATATCGGCCAAGTAGCTTGGGGAGCAGGACTCTTAAATCATGCATTGGAAGCACCATCCCACTCCTTGCACACAGCTCTACACGTACTAGCAGAAGTTACAGCTATGACTTGCTTTAATAGCCTGCGACCACATTACTTTTTTTCCCCTTCAAACAGAGAGTTTCACAGAAATAGAACTAATGTGGTCAAAGTGCGTAAAGCCAAAAATGTTCAATATAATGCTACATTTGAAGTAGTCATTAAAGTAAGTCATGAATAAGTTATGTATTGCTACATCCATTGCTCTACACAACAGGTAGCTTCACTCCATGGCGGCCAGTACCCCTTGCAAGTTTTAGACAATATTTGACTGGCAGATAATTTGCTCCTTCTTTGCAATAATACAGACAGCTTGCATCTTTCCACCTCTGTTTCTGCTCCTGAAATTATTTAAGCCCCGAATCATCATCCTCTGCTCTACGTATCCTTCTGCTTATGTCAATTTCAGCAGTAGTCAGCTTCTATCGAAAGGCTTAATTTGGGACTGTGGACCAGGGACAGTGATATAATTGTGAGTATCTCCTCATTGAGTAACACCACTTCACGAATGTCACTTCCCCATCCTTACCACAACACCAGGACTGGCCAAACAGCAAAAATACTGTTTTTTATGTGTTTGGCTGGCTTGAAGATGAACCCAGGTTGGCTTTTGGACAAAATTGAACATATGGGGTAAGTAAGAAATGAATAATAAGGAAATTGCTGGATTTTCTGCTAATCAGGGTCAAGGAGGAGATAGTTTTTTTTTCCTTTACCAGCATGTTATGAAATCATGGTGATGAAAGGATAAGTTTACTATCTGACAATTATTTCAGCTAAGTTTCTGCAATCTCATAAAATTCCTTCCATTCTAGACCAACAATGACATGCCAAACCAAACCCTGAAAATCCAATCTCAGCAACTCCCACATCACCCGTCCCTCTGACATTGTTGATTGACGCCAAATTTAGTGCCAGGTTTGTACGGTCAGGGTTTGAGCCCTCTTGAAGGTATATCCAGTCAGAATACGGCTGTCAGAGGTGATATTGCGCTAGATTTACTGCACTCTGCATCTATGTGTGTAGACATTCTGTGTGATCCTGTTTGAATAAGAATCATGTGGAGCAGTGAGAATGACTGGAACAGATTCTGTAGTAGAATCCTTACAAATCATCATGTATGTTAAAAGTGTTCTGGCACTTTCCCTTTTGCTCTATATAACTTACAGTCAAATTCTGTCAAATACAGTATTTAAAACCTCATCTCTACACTTGCTTCACACACTGTGTATGCATCTAGTTTCTAATAATCAGCTGCTCTTCATTATTTATTTTCATATCTCCAAAGATCCACTGCATAGTAGGAATTAATAATAATTGACAGTGTCACAATCCATTCTAAGTTGAATCAAAAGTACATTCCTTGGCAACAAACAGTCTGCTGCAGAAACTCAGCAGGTCAGCCAGCAGCTATGAATAGGATGAAACAGTCAACATCTCAACCAAGACCCTTCATGAATTGGTCTTTACTCTAATTAAAAAAAACTCTTGTTCCACTCCAGAGAAAAGGACTCAGGTGTGATAACCCTTAGGTGAAGTGAAGCTAATCAGCTGATCATTGTGAATATGGACTAGGTGCCCACTTCAAAATTAAGACTAGATTCAGAGGTCCATCTAACAAGAGGTGACGTGGTGAATTGAAATAATCATGTTTGGAATGGAATTTTCATTGTACTTACAATGGAAAGTCGCTGCTTAGTCACGGTTAATTGCTTTTTCCGCTCACTAGTGCTGTGGAGCAAAACAACACCTCCGCCTACAAGTAGAATCTAAATGTGGCTTCTCAGTTTTTTTTTAATTCCAGGCTTCTCTTTGGAACTTAAGCAAATTATTTTGTAGAAGGTTAAATTGAGCAGCTTTGATTCAATAATTTCCAATCAATAGTTTTTTTAGGCACTGAACTAGTTTGCTGTTATTCCTATTAATATTGTCAGATAACTCATCATAAATGAAAATCAGAAAAGGTTCAGCTGCTAGAAAACTGAAGTAAAACCCAAAAAATGCTCAAAATCCTCAGCGGGTTGAGCAGTATCTGTGGAAGTGTTTTGGGTTCAAGACCCTTTGTCTATACTCTGAATACAACTCTTTCTAACGACACTGCTTGACCTGATAGGTGTTTCCCAGCATTTTCTGTTTTTGCTTCTTTCTCATAAAAACATTTTGCATTATCAGGATTGGATTGGATGTCCAGAGCAAACAGGACTCTTTGAAAACAGAGCAAATAAAATATCATTTTATAATATTTACTGGTATGATGGCTAATTTTATATGCATGTTTACCTGACAAGTTTCCAAACAGTATTGCCTTTGTTTGTCAGACACATGACCTATAGTATAGTACATGTGGACCATCACCGAGAAAATAACAGGAGACCCCAAATTGAAAACCAGTTTTGGAGATTAATAATTAAACAAAATTCTTGTAAATCAGTGTGACAATAATATACAGGTGTTTGCACAATAAAATAAGTTCAAGGTAAAAAGAAAGTTGTGCACTTGGCAGTGACAAGCATTTGGATGTCTCTCATATATATTTACCAATACTCATTAAAAGATTTTATGCGGAAAGATGCATAGAATGACACAAAGGAAGCATATTGAAGAGAAGCAAGAATATGTAATGGGTTGAAGCCGTGAATCAACTCGCTGCTTTCTTGCAAGTGAATGAGACTGCTGAGAAACCCAGCACTGTCTCAAGCTACTGAAGTCATTTGCACAATATATGTATGTAGTGCGGTGAGATTTATACCAAAAAAAAGCAGACAAACCAACCAAAGTTCTTAAACCACATAGGCTATAACTTTATATCCCAGGTTATTTGTTATATGTAGTTCTGAAGCAACAGATTCTAACTTATAATTACTACCAGTTTCTAATAGTTATTGCAGTGCAATTAGAGAGATTAAAACCAAGTATTCCCATGTTGCTAATCAATACATGTATCCTTTGTTATAGTGCTGTGAATTGATGCACCCAGCATCTGACACGTAGGTGGTGTTCTCATCCAGATGTGACAGGGGTACTGTGTCCTCTTCGTTCACGTGCCGATCAAATTCTGACTTCAACAGTGGCCGCTGATTGTCAGGAAATGCCAAGGAGAAGAGTGCTTCTGGCTCACAGACAAACTTGTACACATACCGCTCACCAGCCACCTGAAAATACCAAAGGTCAATGGACATTTCATTTACAAACGGACACTTGCATCAGGGTTTCAATTCACTGCTTGATTTGAGGTTCCAGTTAATCACCTAAATTTCCCTTTCACATTTCATTATTGGTTGATGAAAAATAAACTTTTTCCATCACCACTACATCCAATTTTTATTTGGAATTTTAGACATGAATTTTAATGTGAGCTTGATCATATGAGACAGTTCAAAGCTTGCTCCATGTGCTATCATGTTTGCTGTTGTGTGCTGGGGCAGCAGGCTGAGGGTAGCAGACACCAACAGAATCAACAAACTCATTTGTAAGGCCAGTGATGTTGTGGGGGTGGAACTGGACTCTCTGACGGTGGTGTCTGAAAAGAGGATGCTGTCCAAGTTGCATGCCATCTTGGACAATGAGTCCCATCCACTCCATAATGTACTGATTAGACACAGGAGTACATTCAGCCAGAGACTCATTCCACCGAGATGCAACACTGAGCGTCATAGGAAGTCATTCCTGCCTGTGGCTATCAAACTTTACAACTCCTCCCTTGGAGTGTCAGACACCCTGAGCCAATAGGCTGGTCCTGGACTTATTTCCACTTGGCATAATTTACTTATTATTATTTAATTATTTATGGTTTTATATTGCTATATTTCTACACTATTCTTGGATGGTGTGACTGTAATGAAACCTAATTTCCCTTGGGATCAATAAAGTATGTCTGTCTGTCCTATCCTCAGCCAACACACACACACACCCGCCCCCCCCCCCCCCAGAAAGACCATCAGGTGACGGAGGAGTGAAAACCTGACTAATATCACCTTTCACCAACAGGGAAATTCTAAGCCACTTATAACACATGTGATCAGAGAGAAAGCTGACCTTACTTGACTCCACATTGAGAAATGCACATATTTCCCTGAAGTTAAGAGCAGAAAGGAGGTCAACAATAGATTGAAATATTTAAAACTTGAGCTGAGTTCCTGAGCCATCAAATTGGTTGAAAGGCATTCTATCCTGTCCTTTCACAATCACAATTCATTGGTAATGCAATTAGGAAGCACTCAACCCAGTTGTAGATAGATCAGAGTCCATGGTAAATACAGGACAAAATATATTTTCATCATATTGATAATCTTGTTCCAACTGTTAACAAATGTTATTGCTTCCTTAATTATATATAAAAAACATATTATCCTCCCTCCTCCCACCCCCAGCTTCTCACCATTGGCTATACCTGCCAATTTGACTCCTTGGGCTCAATCTGGCAATTGCTGGGTACATCAGTCTTCAAAAAAAAAGGCAATACCTCCAAAAGGTAGCATTCATCATCCAGGACATTCCCCTCTTCTCATTACTACTATCAGGGAGGAGGCACAGGAGCCGGAAGCCACACTCAATATTTTAGGAGCAGCTTCTTCCCCTCTGCCATCAGTAGGCAATGAACCCATGAACGCAACCTCGACATGTTTCTAATCTCCAATTCTGATTCTGATACTGATGATATGAAAGTGTGTTTCATAACCTGTAATGGATCATACAGTTTAACCATGGAAAGATTCTTAGCTTCCTTATTGCAAAGACACTTATGTTATAATTCTTGAACTTCAAGAGGTATGGAAAGCGGAGAGGAACTGAAAGTCGGCCAGGCTCGATGGAACTTATACAATGATATAAAAAATTATAATTACAAATCAATGTGAGTAAAACTAAAAAACAAGGAGAGCTTGAGAATTTGTTATTTTGACATTGATTACATTCCTTTCCCCACAAAGACCAGCCTTGAGTGCATCAACCCCTCTGGCGTTTGTCAGAACTGCTGGATAGCTGGTCTGGTTTTGGCCCGCAAAAAGGTTTTTACGCTGACTTCACCATTCTGGCCCAACCAGCCTAATCACTCTGCACACTTACATTACCAGATGAGTCAAACATTATGGGAGGTTAAGCTGAAAGCTAGCTTGATAGGCTACAGACAGTGCTCTGTTGTATGAATGAATTGGACCCTGTCTATGATTGGGCAGCTGAGAACTGTAGTCTTGATCGATGATCTGCAACAGAAGGCAGTCAGATGGGGAATGGTGCCAGGAGGCCTCCAATGACAGAGAGTTAGCTTGCTGTGGATAAACTTGGAATTACTTGGAATAAAGTTATAAATAAACTATCTCTATAAACATTTTACAGAATATATACAACTCGGGATACACTCATTTGGCTCAACCAGTCTCTCAGCCTCTCATTCCTCTTCGTTTAATTCTAACCATATGGCTTTCAACTCTCATCCACCCAGTTTACTCGTTAATGCAACAATATAATTCATCTTAACCCGTGGGATGAGTTCCATTTTCTGGTCACTCACTGGGCAAGGACATATCTGAATTGTTAGTTCTTCCTGGATCAACTTAGGCAAAATCTTAAAGGTCACTGTTATTAGCCCATCTTATTTTCATATCTCTATAGAGCTTCCAAATATATATTCTGTTTTCGGGGCTAGAAAGCAGATAAACAAATAACTGAGATAGAAGAAAAACAATATTCAAAAATCTTGATGGAGATACTGATTTTGATAACCAGCATATTTCACTATTAAGGTTCTTAGTTTAATGAGTGAATTAAACTAACCTTTTGCATGATGCCCTTCTCGTAATAGTAACGAAGGGAACGGCTCAGTTTATCATAGTTCATGGCAGGTCTGTTCTTTTGCATTCCCCAAAGTCTTGCCACCTGGAAAGTGAAGAAATTCTGGTTACATTGTTGTGCACAAATGAAAAGTTATTCTGCTCGTTACTGTCAACAGTTCAGAGACTACGAAAACTCACAACTTCATTACTGGTTGGTCTTTTCTGCAGTCCACTTTTATGAACCTAGAAGCCGGTAAAGGTTCAGGGCCATTAAACAAGATAACAAAGTCTGCCAGTGACTACAGGAACTAAAGCATCTGCTTAATTTCATGTGGTAAGTCAGCAATTGGATGCAGACCTTCGAAACAATCATACAACTGAATAAAATAAAAACACTAAAGTGTAGCATCTATGGGGTGGGAGTGGGTGGAAAACTGTCAACATTTTAGGTGATACCCTGCACTGGGACTCCGATTCCAGCACCTGCAGGTTCTTGTGTCTCCATATAGCTGAAGATTCCACTTGAAATGCTGACCAGTCTGTTTTCCTGAAGAAGGGTCTTGGCCTGAAATGTTGACTGTACTCTTTTCTATAGATGCTGCCTGACTTGCTGAGTTCCTCCAGCATTTTGTGTGTGTTACTTTGGATTTCCAGCATCTGCAGATTTTCTTGTGTTTAGTCTGCTTTCCTTACTTATTCGCCTACATTTTCCCTGTAACCTTGACGCTCTGACTACTCAAGAACTTATCAATGTCCGCATTAAATATAACCAATGATTTTGTCTTCACAATCATCCGTGGCAATGAATTCCACAGATTAACCACCCTCCGGCTAAAGAAATTTCTCTTCATCTCTGTCTAAGCGGACGTTCTTCTATTCTGAGTCTGTGCCCTGTGGTGCAAGACTCTCTCACTACAGGAAACATCCACTCCGCATCCACTCTATCTACAGCAGGCCTTTCAATATTCAAGAGGTGTCAATGCGGTCGCCCCCTCATTCTTCTAAACTCCAGTGAGTACAGGCTCAGTGGCATCAGACACACCTCATACATTAACCCTTTCATTCCTGGGATCATTCTCATTTTATTCAAACTGTATTCCAAGCTTCCTCTCTCTCTTGAACCTCCTGGGATACAGTTTGATAATGATCAATAACCATCAGTAGCTCATCTGAGGAACATTTTTCATTGTGGAATTGTGGTTTATACTATAGTTTGCCACCTTCAAAATGAACTGCTAGATATTCTGCACACTGAGTGAAGTTGGCTATTTGATCTCTGAACACCCTCTAATTAATACTTTTACCAGCTGCAATGAATACTCTGAAATGACATTAGTTAGGGTCCAGAAGTATAGTTTGTAACTATCTTTGGTGGTAAAGTTACAGCAGGTCAGCATGGATGTAATGGGCCAAAGCATCCACTTTTGTGCTGTATTATTCTAAAAGTCTAGCTAAGACCAGAACTATCATTCTGAGGTAGTACATTTGGGGGAGGGAGAGGGGGAGGGGGAGGGGGAGAGGGATACACACACACTCCACAGAAATCCACAATCAGGAGGAAATTGTGCCATGATGACCATGTTACAGACCAACGTGATAGTGGTTAACCATCTCCCCAGTTGAGTTAGTGTACTAACTGAACACTTCTCAGGTTGGTGTGGCAGAGCAAAGTCCAACAGCATTCCCAGAAGAAAGTACAGTGAATCTGGACATTGGGAGAAATTTATAGCTTTATGTAGTGCTGGTGAAAATGGGAGTGATTTTTTTCAAAGAGGGGTCTTTGAGTGGCTCCTCTGTTTAAACTTTAAACACTGCAGGAAAGCCAAACTAAGCTTGGCTGAGAACCACACATCTGTGTTTGCCTGCAGTCATGACTGGATGGATATTGACATAATTAACACATTCCCTTCACCCCCACCCCCACTCCACTTGTTATCTTGCAAGTGCTTCAAGTTCAGTGAATTACAGCAACAAGGACACTGAGTGGCTTTTACTGGGAGGACAATTAAAAAGCACAAGGTGTTATGTGGCTTTCACAGCGCCGACACAGGTGGTCTCCTATAAAATTGTACCCTGAACAGGAGAGGAGGGCAGAGACTGAAGAGGCAAGTTCAGTTGATGTGTGACTAATTAACAAACTATTGCTAAAGGTCCTCCCCAGGTTACAAATACCACATTTATTTACAGCCCATGCATAACAAACGTCCATTTAGGAGATCAGTGAGATGGACTTACCAGCTGCTGAGGGACTACATTAAACCCAGGAGGAATACATTCTAGTTAACAAGTTTGCAAACCTTATTCTGAGATACCCCATTTGGGCCATTAGCAAAACTGTCATCTAAAAACGTAAAATTTCATCTGCAGTAAAATCTTCTGAAAGAATATTATTATCATGTAGCAATGTGCTACACACAGCGCTGAAATAACGACACGCAGTCGGTAAGTCGTTTCGAGACTAGTTTATTCAAACTTTGCAGCACTGGCATTTAATCCCTAGCGCCCGCCCTCTCCGGGCTGAAATGGCGTCAGAGGTGCATTACCAAAGTCCCCCCCACCCCCGCGCGCTGGCTACTTGTGAGCCAGTTCGCCTGCACAGAAAGTGGGTCGCCACATAACCCCCCCCCCAGAACCGGCGATACACCCCCCCAATGTCCACAGTCTGGATCAGCCTCCCTTTGGGAGGTCTGCCTCTGCGCCGCGGTGCCTGAACCTCGACCGGCTGCGCCAAGTCCACATGGGCTGGTTTGAGTCGGTCCACCGTGAAAACCTCCTCTTTCCCCCCAATGTCCAGAATGTACGTGGACCCGTTGTTGTTGATCACCTTGAACGGCCCCTCGTACGGCCGCTGTAGCGGTGCCCAGTGTCCGCCCCTTCGTACAAACACAAACTTACAGTTCTGCAGGTCTTTGGGTACATGGGTCGGGGTCCGTTCGTGCTGTGGTTACCGAGCCTCTCGCGTAGTCTGTCCAAGACTGCTGTGGGTTCTTCCTCTTGCCCCCTTAGGGCTGGTATGAACTCTCCCGGGACGGCCAGGGGTGCGCCGTACACTAACTCAGCCGACGAGGCGTGCAGATCCTCTTTGGGCGCTGTGCGAATTCCAAGCGGGACCCAGGGAAGCTCGTCCACCCAGTTAGGTCCTCTCAGGCGGGCCATGAGAGCCGACTTCAAGTGACGGTGGAAGTGTTCCACTAGTCCGTTGGACTGTGGGTGGTAGGCAGTTGTGTGGTGTTCTTGCGTTCCCAACAGGCTGGCCGCAGCCGACCACAGGCTGGAGGTGAACTGGGCGCCTCTGTCGGAGGTAATGTGGGCCGGTACCCCGAAGCGTGCTACCCAGGTTGCGATCAGTGCTCGGGCGAAGGAATCGGCAGATGTGTCAGTGAGCGGGACCGCCTCTGGCCACCTCGTGAACCGGTCTACCATAGTTAGGAGGTACCACGTTCCTCGGGACACTGGTAGAGGGTGCATGATATCACATGAATGTGGTCAAACCTCTGGTGGGTGGGTTCGAACTGCTGCGGCGGGGCTTTAGTGTGCCGCTACACCTTGGCTGTTTGGCACTGCGCGCACGTTCTGGCCCATTCACTGACCTGCTTGCGAAGCAAACTTGCTGGAGACCAAGCGGATGGTTGTCCTGATAGATGGGTGCGCCAAACCGTGTATGGAGTTGAAAACTTGCTGCCTCCAGGCTGCCGGGACGATGGGGCGAGGTTGGCCGGTAGCCACATCGCACAGGAAGGTCCTATCACCTGGGACTAAGAGTAAGTCCTGCAGCTGCAAACCCGAGACTGCGGTCCTGTAGCTGGGCATCTCGTCATCTGCCTGCTGCGCTTCCGCCAGTGCTACACAGTCCACCCCCAGGGACAGGGCCTGGACAGCTGGTCTGGAGAGTGCGTCCGCCAGGACGTTGTCCTTTCCCAAGACATGCTGGATGTCCGTCGTGTACGTGGAGATGTAGAACAGGTGTCACTGCTGGTGAGCCGACCAGGGATCGGACACCTTCGTGAACGCGAAGATCAACGGTTTGTGGTCCGTGAACACAGTGAATGGCCTGCCTTCTAAGAAGTACCTGAAATGCCAGATTGCCAGATACAGTGCCAACAGCTCCCGGTCGAAAGCACTGTACTTGAGTTCGGGTGGTCGTAGGTGCTTGCTGAAGAACGCCAGGGGTTGCCAGCGCCCCTCGATGAGCTGCTCCAGCACCCCACCGACTGCTGTGTCAGATGCGTCCGCCATGAGGGCGGTTGGAACGTCCGTTCTGGGGTGCACCAGCATCGCGGCATCTGCCAAGGCTTCCTTGGCTTTAACGAAAGTGGCCGTGGCCTCCTCGTCCAAAGTAATGTCCTTGCCTTTACCCGACATCAGGGTGTACAAAGGGCGCATGATACGGGCTGCTGAGGGGAGGAAATGGTGGTAGAAGTTCACCATACCAATGAACTCCTGTACGCCTTTGACCATGTTGGGCCGGGCAAAGTGGTGGATTGCGTCTACCTTGGTGGGCAGAGGTGTTGCCCCGTCTTTGGTAATCTTGTGGCCCAGGAAGTCGATGGTATCGAGACCGAACTGGCATTTGGCCGGGTTGATCGTGAGGCCGAAATCACTCAGTCGGGTGTAGAGTTGACGGAGGTGGGACAGATGCTCCTGACGACTACTGCTGGCTATAAGGATGTCGTCCAAATAGATGAACGAAAAGTCCAGGTCGCGTCCCACCGCGTCCATTAGCCGCTGGAACGTCTGTGCGGCATTCTTCAGGTCAAACGGGGTGATGAGTGCTGTTTTGGGGATGTCTTCAGGGTGCACCGGGATTTGATGGTATCCCAGGACGAGGTCTACTTTGGAAAAGATTCTTGCCCCGTGCAGGTTTGCTGCAAAGTCCTGTATGTGTGGCACAGGGTAGCGGTCTGGAGTTGTAGCCTCGTTCAGTCTGCGGTAGTCGTCACATAGTCTCGAACCCCCGGCTGCTTTGGGCACCATGTGCAGGGGGGAGACCCATGGGCTGTCGGACTTCCGTACGATCCCCAATTCCTCCATCCTCTTGAACTCCTCCTTCGCCAGGCGGAGCTTTTCCGGGGGGAAGCCTTCGTGCGCGGGCGTGGAGGGGTGGTCCCTGGGTCAGAATGTGGTGCCATACCCTGTGTCTGGGCATGACTGCAGTGAACTGCGGTGCCAGAATCGATGGAAAGTCCGCCAGGATTCTGGTGAATTCATTGTCCGACAGCGTGATGGAGTCCAGGTGTGGGGCCGGCAACTTGGCTTCACCCAGGGAGAATGTCTGGAAAGTCTCGGCATGTACCAGTCTTTTCCCTTGCAAGTCGACCAGCAGGCTGTGAGCTCGCAAGAAGTCCGCCCCCAGGAGTGGTTGGGCCACTGCAGCCAGAGTGAAGTCCCACGTGAACCGGCTGGCGCCGAACTACAGCTGCACTGTACGGGTGCCGTAGGTCTGTATCGTGCTGCCGTTTGCAGCCCTCAGGGTGGGTCCTAGCTTCCTGTTGTGGGAGTCGTACCCCGTCGGGGGGCAAGACGCTGATTTCCGCTCCTGTGTCGACCAAGAAGCGGCGTCCCGACTGTTTGTCCCAGACGTACAAGAGGCTGTCCTGGTGTGCCACCCACCATAGACATTAGCGGCAGCTGGCCCTGACCCTGGCCCTTGCAGGGCGGGCAACAACGGCGGGCTTTTGTGCCCCACTGCTGGTGGTAGAAACACCACTGTTCACTGGCCTCCTCACTCCTGCCTCTGTGTTGTGTGTGCCCCCCTGCCGGGCCTGGTCTGGTCCACTGTTGGGCGCGTGGCCTGGTAATCTGACCGACGGACGCCATGCTCTCCCTCTTGGCTTTCCACAGCACGTCTGCCCGGGCCGCCACCTTCCAGGGGTCGCTGAAATCTGCGTCGGCCAGCAGCAGATGTATGTCCTCGGGCAGTTGCTCTAGGAACGCTTGCTCGAACATGAGGCAGGGCTTGTGTCCGTCAGCCGGGGCCAGCATCTCGTTTGTCAATGCTGACGGCAGTCTGTCTCCCAAACCGTCCAGGTGAAGCAGGCGGGCACCTCGCTCACGCCATGAGAGGCCAAAGGTCCCAATGAGCAGCGCTTTGAATGCTTCATATTTGCCTTCTTCCAGGGTAATCTGCAACTTGTATGAAATCCTCAATGTGGGCGGCTGTCTCCTGGTCAAGGGCACTCACCACGTGATAGTAATGTATGGAATCAGAGATATCTGCCTGGAACTGGGCTTCTGCTTGGATAAACCACACGTGTGGTTGCAGCGTCCAGAAAGTCGGCAGTTTTAGCGAAACTGCGTGAACAGATGAAGAGTCAGTCATCTTTGGTCCAAATCCTGTTTGGACCGTCGGGGTCACCAATGTAGCGATGTGCTACACACAGCGCTGAAATAACGACACGTAGTTGGTAAGTCATTTTGAGACTAGTTTATTTAAACTTCGTGGCGCTGGCATTTAATCCCTAGCGCCCACCCTCTCTGGGTGGAAATGATGTCAGAGGTGCATTACCAAAATCTCCCCTCGCGCGCTGGCTATTTGTGAGCCGGTTCGCCTGCACAGAAAGTGGGTCACCACAATCACATCAATTAAGCCCAGGTCAAATTTGTCATAATTAACATAATTAAGAATGGCAAAACAAGATTTAGAATATTTCATCACAAAATAAATGGGCTGAAGGGCCTTTATGATTCTATGACTCTCTATGACTTTATGTATATCTTTGGAACAACCCATCTCTGCTTTGTTTCTTCTGCTGGGTGGGGACTCAGATCATGACTGTATTTCGTACTTGAGAACTGAACACTTCTCAGGAATGGAACCTGGCTTTAACCTGGGAAGGGAATGATCTGCATACACTTAGCTTTGATGGACAATATAAATCTGAACAAAATATTTCTTAACAAACTGCTTGACTGGATGGTTTGTCAGAATCTGTGCATTTTATTTCTTAGTCTGAAAGTTCCTGCTTCATAACCCAAATTTACCCCCTTAACAATTGCTACGTAATTTTCAGTTCTCTCCCCTGTAGTGAAGGAATTTATTTGAAATATTACATTTGAATGAGCATTATAAATCTGATAGAAACAAGTCGTGGTCTTGGAATCTACCCTTTCAAATGGAATTTTCCAAAATGAAATGCTCAATTGTCCTGTTTGAGTCAGACCATCTAAACATCAAATAGCACTCATGCAATTGTACTGTTGCACACAAGTCCCTAGATGGTAAAATTGGCTGGATTGTCAGTCCTTAATGGAATCTGGCAGGTAAACAAGTGACAAGTGGCTAAGTTGCACAGGTACTTATGGTTTGACCGAATACACTACCTCTTCATATCTGTCTGATTCAGGGCCCATGGGTCACTTAGGTCTTTTAGACAATAGACAATAGGTGCAGAAGTAGACCATTCGGTCCTTCGAGCCTGCACCGCCATTTTGAGATCATGGCTGATCATCTACTATCAATACCCGGTTCCTGCCTTGTCCCCATATCCCTTGATTTCCCTATCCATAAGATACCTATTGAGCTCCTTCTTGAAAGCATCCAGAGAATTGGCCTCCATTGCCTTCCGAGGCAGTGCATTCCAGACCCCCGCAACTCTCTGGGAGAAGAAGTTTTTCCTTAACTCTGTCTAAATGACCTACCCCTTATTCTTAAACTATGCCCTCTGGTACGGGACTCTCCCAGCATCTGGAACATATTTCCTGCCTCTATCTTGTCCAATCCCTTAATAACCTTATATGTTTCAATCAGATCCCCTCTCAATCTCCATAATTCCAGCGTGTACAAGTCTAGTCTCTCTAACCTCTCTGCGTAAGACAGTCCAGACATCCCAGGAATTAACCTTGTGAATCTACGCTGCACTTCCTCTACAGCCAGCTATTGGTCCTGCCTATATAGTCAAATGGACCTTCCACAGTTG
Organism: Hypanus sabinus; assembly: GCF_030144855.1. NCBI lineage: Eukaryota > Metazoa > Chordata > Chondrichthyes > Myliobatiformes > Dasyatidae > Hypanus > Hypanus sabinus. The sequence goes on from NC_082738.1 coordinate 45,291,040, forward strand.
AGGCATCAGTTGATCGACCTCATAAATATACCCCAAATGAGGTGATGACTTGGCCGCAATCTTGTATGTTTGCGTCTCGGCTTCCACCAGGCAACATTGAACAGGCACCTGTTGCTCTGTGGCGAGCGAGGGAGGCTGGGAGCTAGCCCCTTGGCACAAATTTTTTTAGAGTAGTACGGTAGAATAGCAGTTAGTGTAACACTATTACAGTGCCAGCTGTAAGATTGGGGTTCAATTCCTGCCGCTGTCTGTATGTTCACCCCATGACCACATAAATTCCTTCAGATGGTCTGGTTTCCCCCCACATTCAAAAGACATACGGGTTAGGGTTAGTGAGTTGTGGCTACTCTATGTTGGTGCCAGAAGTGCGGCAATACTTGCAAGTTGCCCAACACATCCTCGCTCATTTGATTTGATGCAAATAACGCATTTCAAACACCAATGCGTTTGAACGGGAAATCCTACAAAAGGTGGTGGATTCAGCCTGGTACATCACAGGTAAAGCTCTCCCAATCATTGAGCACATCTGCATGAAAAGCTCTCATTGGAAAGCAGCATCCATCATCAGAGATCCCCACCACCCAGGTCATGCTCTCTTCTCACTGCTGCCATCAGGAAGAAGGTACAGGAGCCTTAGGACTCATTACACCAGGCTCAGAAACTGTTACTACCCTTCAACCATCAGGCTCTTGAATAAAAGGGGGTAACTACATTCACTTGCTCTTTATTGAAATGTTCCTACAACCAATGGTTTCACTTTAAGGACTCTTTATCTCATGCTCTTGTTATTTATTGCTATTTATTTATATTTGCATTTGCAGTTTGTCTTCTGCACTCTGGTTGATCTTTCATTGATCCTGATATAGTTATTATTCTATAGACTTGCTGAGTATACCCATAAGAAAATTAATCTCAGGGTTGTATATGGTGACATAGATTGATAATAAAATTACATTGAACTTTGGCTTTGATTTTCACTGCATGTTTCAACATACATGTGGCAAAGTTAATCCAAACCTCACTGCAACTCAGGCAGGTGGGGTATGTCACAGAAACAATCAATTAAGTATAATTAAATGTTCTGTGTCACACATGAACTGGAAAGATGGTGAAGGGAACATCTTCACCCAAATTTCTGCTAGTTTAGAAAAGATCTAACTCTGTTTTGTGCACTTCTAAAATTCAGCAATCACCCTCTGAGTTAATGAGAAAAAATGGGATCATTCTTCTGGTGAAGAACTTTGGCTACTAGCTGGGATTTCAGGCATGGTCGATGGAAAATCTGGTGGGTGCTTGGCCATAGTCCCAAAATGTATTCCTGGCAAATGGCATCTTGCAGTTTGCTCTCAACTATTACACATGAAGCCACTGGAATCAAATTTCAACTGCCTCCAAATGTAAGGTGCTATGATAGTCATGAAGACAAAATCAGCATTAGAAATAAACCCCACAACAATTATATACATAACAGATGAAATTTGTCCACCAACTTTTACCTCTCATTTAAGATACGGTCTATTGAAAAATATGAGGCATTTTATGTTATTTTGGCTGCTGGTGCGCTTCTTTGTTATAGTTGAATCAGCTAAGTTGGTTATAAAGACTCTATCCTCGTATCTGTTTAGACTCTTGCATGAGTGTCATCATAATGGAACAAGACTCAACGGTAAACTTTTAACAATGTTTGTTTTAAATCATTCTGGAAAATGAAACAGTTTGAAATTCAAACTTTTTTTAAAAGCGTGAAATGTAAAAAGATGTCTCTAATTTGGAGTCCAGTACTTGAAACAGATTGCAGGTTGGTTAGAGATTAAGAACACACGGGAAGCATTTGTGTATACAGGGAAGAACAAAGAATTCCCTTTGTAGTTGTATACATCAGGAGATACCAAAATGGACTTCTCATCTATCTTATGACCACACTTTCCTTATTCAGGCATTTTTCTTAACCAACATTATAATCAGCTACTCTCTCCTTGTATCTGTTTAGACTCTTGCATGGGTGACATCATAATGGAGCAAAACTCAATTGTAAACTTTTATCAATGTTTGTTTTAAATCATTTTGGAAAATGAAACAGTTTGAAATTTAATCTTTTTTTTGAGAATGTGATATATAGAATGATGTCTCTCATTTAGAGCTTAGTACTTGAAATAGATTGCAGATAAGTTAGAGACCTTCTGTAATCTGTTTCAAGTACTGAACTAAATGAATGTCATTAGAAGTTACAAGAGAATCTAGCATTCCTTTTTTATGCTTTAATTTGTAATGGTCTAGCTGACCACTGTGAAATTACGAACATAGATGGCATGTTATGGCTATTCTAAGTCCCTATGTACACTAATACTTTGACAGTCAGCTCCTTCTGGACTAGGGGTTTAATCTTTTCTTTAATATTCCATTCCAGTGTGTATTTTCCTTTCAATCTCCATCTTTTATTAAAATATTTTGCAAATATGCGTACTTTCTATGGGGGCTGCTGCACCCATTTCCAACAGTTTTACCACATCCTTCTCTTCTGCTTAAAGTCTCTCATGGCTATCACTTCCAATCCCTACTCCCTCCTTCCGAAGATCAAACCCCAACCTCAAGCTCCAAGCATCTTACCCATAATTTAAAACATGTGTTCCCAGTTATTGCTGAAGATCACCTTGAAGATCTTTGTGTGGTTTCAAAGGAGGTTCATGATGTATCTTTTTCATTGGTTCAGTGTTTATATGATATATTTTTCTATTAATTCAAAATAGTGAAGCAAAATAACCCATGAAGGGATTTTTTAAAAAAGGTTTCTTTAATGGGAATTAGATCTGTGCAATTTCTTTTCTCAACAGTCTCTAAAAGCATTATCAACTCCCTAATCTGCCCCAGTTCCTTTTGCATTCTCTGTTATCTCTCTTCAACCAAAATTCCACCTTTCTACAGTTTTACAGACTTAACTCAAAGATACAAAGAGTAATCTTGGTTACTGTAACCCTGATACATCTCTTCTGATCTCCCCAAGATAATAAGCAACACACAAGATGCTGGAGGAATTCAGAAAGTCAGGCAGCATCTGTGGAGGGAAATGGGCTTGTGATGTTTCAGGTTGAGACCCTTCATCTGGACACTTCAGATTCCAGCATCGGCAGTCACTTGTGTCTCTCTAAATAATAATGACCACATTCATCTCCTCCAATACTTCTCTATTTGCCTGGTGTGATGAGATTGATGCTATATGGCTAGACTCTTCCACCTCCATCAGCTGAATAGTGTACAGGCATTGGTTTAGATCCTATAACAAATTTTGAACACATGTTGACAGCTTCTCTCTTTCTGCTGTCTCCAGTGGATTCAAGGTTTCTGATGGACAGGTTAACAAAGAGGCCTGCACCACATCATCAGCTATGTCCACCCAGAGAGTGGTCCATCCATCTCATGGTTACTTCTCTCCTGAACCGTTTCAGTATTCTCTTTGCCAGCTTCCTAACCTCCTCAGATGCCTGCTTATCCACAATTGTGCTGACTGTATCGGCTTCCATTCTGAGTTCCATTCGTTCTCACTGACCAACAAAAGCTCTCATTACCACGCTGTCTTCAACTTAAAGAAATTATCTTTGTGTTTTAACCTTTTGTGATATTGTATCTCTCTACTTCCAGTCTGCACCAGCTTTATACCCTTTGCCCTTCCTCTTTTTTTGTCCTTGGTCTTCAATCGCTGACTTATTCAATCCCTTCCCCATCCCACCAACATCATTAGTGGTGGTGTTTTTAATTCCCTAATGTCTATATTCTGGGTACCCCTTCCTAAACCCCTCTTGCTTGCCAGCACCCCCTGCTGCGCACCATGGTAGTGCAATGCTTTAAGAATGGGATTTGATTCCTGCTGTTGTTTGTAAGGACTTTGTATGTACACCCTGTGACCACATGGGTTTCCTCCAGGTGCTCTGGTCTCCTCACACATTCCTAAGACATACAGTTGGGGTTATATATTGGCACCAGAAGCATGGCAACACATGAGAACTGCCCACGCCTGATTTGACGCAAATGACAAAATTCACTGTATGTTCCAATCTACGTGTGAAAAATAAAGATGATCTTCGCAATCTTTCTTTCTAATCTTTCCCCCTTTGAATCTCCATAAAATTCACCTCTGTGATCAAGTTGTGATCAGTTCTCATAATATTCCTCCTTTATTTCAACAACTATGTCATGGTTAATTATATTTTGCAATTTTGGACAATCTTCTATTTGTAAAGCTAAATTCAGGGTACTCATAGGAACGTACAGTCATAGAATCATACAGCACAGAAACCCTTTGGCCCAACTAGTCCATGCTTAGCAAAATTCTCATCTAAGACAGTCCCACTTTCCAACGTTTAGTCTATATCCCTCTAAACCAGGGGGTCCCAACCTGGGGTCCATGGACCTCTTGCTTAATAAATAGTATTGGTCCATAGCATATAAAAAGGTTGGGAACCCCTGCTCTAAACCTTTCCTATCCATGTACCTGTCCAAATATCTTTTAAATGTTGTTAATGTACCTACCTCAATTATTTTGTCTGGAAGCTCATTCCATACACTGATGATTTGGGTGAAAAGTTGCCCCTCAGTTTTCTATTAAAGTATCTCCCCTCTCAGCTTAAACCTATGCCTTCTGGTTCTTGATTTCTCCAACCCTGGGAGAAAGATTGTGTACTCACTCTATCTATGCCCCTCATGATTTATACACTTCTGTAAGATTAACCCTCATTATTCTATGTTCCAGTGAAAAAAAGTCCTGATCTGATCAATCCCTCTACATAACCGAGTGCCTTGAATCCTGGCAACATCCTTGTAAACATCCCCTGCAATCTTTCCAGCTTAATGGCATCTATGCTGTAGCAGGGTGATCAAACTGAAGCACAATATTCCAAATGCAATGTCTTGTACAACTGCACAATTACCTCCCATTTTTATTCTTAATATATACAGGCTCTAACTCATCTGAAGGCAACCTTGAAGGTCACTGCTGAGTTTCCATCTACACTTCTGTATCTCCAACCTCAATCTTCCACCCTTGTTGTCCTTTTTAGCTAAGGTTCATACTCAGTTCCTCCCTGCTGGCCATTCCACTCTCTGCCTTCCTTTGTAGATTGCGCTACCTCATGATCCCAAGCTGCTGTTTGATTCCATCTGCTTTAGCTGTCCACACAAAATACCTCCCAGACTTCCATCCCTTAGCCTTTGAGTAATGATTTAGAAAATGTAGCAACAACCTCACAACAACAAAAAAAAACACCTTTCAGTCTATCTCCTCACCTCCTCTGGTTCAACAAGTTTGAATTCCATTCCTCGACCAGTCCAAGCAATGAAGTTAGAGTTGGATGGATCGTCCAGGAGGGCAACGAGAAACTGCCACAACTGCAAAGAACCCCGGCGCTGATATAAAGGACCTTCGCGATATGTATTGATCTCCTGTTTGATGTCACCTGTCAAACAAATACAACATTTTTCATTGAAATCGCCAGGAAAGTTAACAGAACAATAGCCAGCATTCTCACGTACCTGCACGAGTAACTCGCCAATTGTTTTTTTTAGCTTTGTTTGCAGAGCTAGACCATGGAACAAATTTCACCTAGGTTAAAGCCAAAGGTGCATAAAGCATGATAGATTATGTTTGAAAAAAAAACACACACACATATATATAACAAGAAAAGATACATTAAGTGACAGCAAATGGGTAACATTTATTTTGGGTGCTTCTTAAACACGTGGGAGCAAAGAACCACCGATGGATAGAACTGGTTCCACTATTTTAATACCCCAGCAAATAATAACGAAGAGGTCATAACAATGAGGTTGATTTTGTATGTTTTAAATGTTTAGGCACTTTACACATAAATAAAGGAAATGATGCTGAAGTATAGCTGAGGAGTGACTTGAAAACTAAGTTGAAACACTTGAGCTCTGGGAAGGTCTGGAATTAAAAGATAGTAATTTAAAGAGGGAGGCCCATTTAATGATGCCATGGTATTTAAAAGGTTAAGTAATAATACAGTGCATGAAGGGAAGAAGGGAACAGAATGTGAAGAAGTGGATGTACGTCTGAAGGATTTCAGATGCTGTGAGGGGTTTCAAGGCAAACAAATAGTCGGGTAGGGGCACAGTGGTGATGGTGAAATTTGCCTTTGGCTGCCAACACTGAACAGATCTGTACTCTATTGCTAGCTTGGCTCATCTCTTGCATGTTTGATATCTTTTCAGTTGGTGATGCTGATTGTCCTTGAACACATACAATGCTACTGAGAGAAGTTAAACTTCTCCCCCTTAGGAACTTAAGTCATCTATGGGGTGCTGGCCAGCAAGGATGAGGGTAAACAGTACGGACATAACGGAGCTCCTGCTAAGTGTCAGATTGGTGTTCACTGAGGCTGAGAGGTCTGGATGTGATAACGACTCTAGGGTTTCTACAGCTTTCTAACCCAAGAATTAGTACAGCTCTGGGGGTCCCAGTGTCTTGGTAACAGAAAGCAGTTGGACCATGAAGATCAGTTCAGGGCAGAACAAACCACTAGAGCAACGAGCTCAGGACTTGTTTTATCCCCAGTGTTCAGTGAAGGAAATTGCCACCATCCCAAGACAGACAGACATTAGTCTTGAGGGCTGGTACTAGAATGGCATTAATGTAGGAATGAAAACTGTCTTCTGGAAGTGATGGGAGCTGTAGAGAGAGAAACCTTCACTGGATGTGCAATGGGGAAAAGCAAGGCCAGTCCTAATAAGCTGGGCAATAAGAGAGGCAATGGAGGGGGAAGGCAGAGTGAACAATTTGGGGGAAAAACAGCACTACTGAGGACAATAGGAAAAATGTGAATGGTCATGAACAACAAAAACACTTCTCAAGAAAAATATAGAGCAAATGATTTGATTAATGTTCTGCATAGGTGCAGTCAAGCATGTTTATTTTAGTCTTTGACTTTAATCTTTGTTAGTGTCAGGACACCAACACGAAAGCACATAATAGTTTCATAAACTAGGTGGCTAATAAAGAATAAGAGATGAGTCTTGTCTATTGTACCTTGAAAGTACAGGAAAGAGTATGTGCGAAAGAAGTTAGGAAGAATGTAACATCGTTTCATCATGAAGTCTGCTGCTTTCAAATGATGGACATTGGATTAGGAAATTATTTGTGTTTAAGCACTTCTTTTAATATTAATATCTCAGGAGTAAAGAAACACACACACAAAAGCAAAACAGACCATCAAATGATAGTCCAGTCTGACTAGGAGAAAGTCTGAAACAAACATTTCCCTCATAGTTTATACAAAACAGAGACCTGAGGGAAAAAGCTGACTATTACGCAACACAATAGCTATGTTCACACTTCATTGTGAGGCTCCTGTGCTGGATGGTGTTCAGCAAATGGTAATAAACTCCATTCCCACTGGAGTCAGGCTGAGCCACTGTTTCCAATGGAAAATTCACTAGGGTCTTCGAGAGGAAATGTGCCCAGCCAGGAACAGCTTGGTCTGTGAAAAGAGCTGTATTAACAGCTTTTACTTGGATTATTCACAAGTTTTAGAATTAAGATTTCCAAAGTAAAAATCATATTCCGTAGCCTTCATTAGCACCCCCTCATCAAGATTGATCATGTGGTGCAAAAGGACTAAGTTAAACTAAATTATTATCTGTGTCATTGCATTTGCCTTTCCTCAACTTCCACAAGGACATGAATGAAATTACTTCAACAACTGAATATGAAGTTTAGGCTGGGCAAGACAATTATTAACCTGAGCTATGTAAGGGAAGGATTGTATTGGTTTACTCAGTATTGTTTGAACGTGGATGGAGTTAACAGTCGGAACCATTGATTCACTCATTCCCACAAATTATATTTCATGTTTCAAAGCATGTGTTATACAGTGCCTATAAAAAGTATTCACCCCCTTGGAATTTTTCATGTTTTATTGTTTTACAACATTGAATCACAGTGGATTTAATTTGGCTTTGTTGACACAGATCAACAGAAAAGACTCATGTCAAAATGAAAACAGGTCCCCATAAAGTGGCCTAACTTAATTACAAATATAAAACATAAAATAATTGACTGCATTAAGTACTTACCCCTGTAATACAACACACCAAATCATTGCTGGTGCAGCCAACTGGTTTTAGAAGTCGCATAATTAATTAAATGGAGATCTGTTTTTGGAGACCTGTGTGCAGTCAAAGTGTTTCAAATGATTGTAGTAAAAATACATCTGTATCTGGAAGACCCAACTGCTGTTGAGTCTTTATCCTGGCAAAAACTACACCATGAAGACAAAAGAACACTCCAAGCAACTCTCCAAAGATTATTGAAAAGCGCAAGTCAGGAGATGGTACAAGAAAATTTCCAAGTCACCGAATATCCCTCGGATTATTCAAGTTAAGTCAATCATCAAGAAATGGAAAGAATATGGCACAGCTGTAAATCTGCCTAGAGCAGGCTGTCCTCAAAAACTGAGTGACCGTGCGAGAAGGGGACTAGTGAGTGGGGGCACCAAGTGACCTATGCCAATTCTGGAGGAGTTACAAGCTTCAGTGGCTGAGATGGGAGAGACTGCACATAAAACAACTGTTGCCCGGGTGCTTCACCAGTTGCAGCTTCATGGGAGAGTGGTAAAGAGAAAGCCACTGTTGAAAAAACCCTCTATGTTTGGCATAAGCTGGACACTGCACATCATCAAAAACACACCTTTCTTACCAGGAAGCATGATGGTGATAAGAAACATAAGATATAGGAGCAGAAGTAGGCATTCCACCCATCGAGCCTGCTCCGCCAATCAATCATGTGCTGATCCAATTCTTCCAGTCATCCCCACTCCTCTGCCTTCTCCCCATACCCTTTGATGCCCTGGCTAATCAAGAACCTATCCATCTCTGCCTTAAATGCACCCAATAACTTGGCCTCCACAGCCACTCGTGGCAACAAATTCGACAGATTTACTAAAGTAATTTCTCTGCATTTCAGTTCTAAAAGGCCATCCTTCAATCCTGAATTCGTGCCCTCTTGTCCTAGAATACCCTACCATGGGAAATAACTTTGCCATATCTAATCTGTTCGGGCCTTTTAACATTCTGAATGCTTCTATGAGATCCCCCCTCATTCTCCTGAACTCCAGGGAATGCAGCCCAAGAGCTGCCACACGTTCCTCATACGGTAACCTGCTCATTCCTGGCATCATTCTTGTGAACCTTCTCTGAACTCTCTCCAATGTCAGTATATCCTTTCTAAAATAAGGAGCCCAAAACTGCACACAATACTCCAAGTGTGGTCTCACGAGTGCCTTATAGAGCCTCAACATCACATCCCTGCTCTTATATTCTATATCTCTAGAGATGAATGCCAACATTTCATTCACCTTCTTCACCACCGACTCAACCTGGAGGTTAACCTTCAGGGTATCCTGCACAAGGACTCCCAAGCCCCTTTGCATCTTGGCATTTTGAATTCTCTCCCCATCTAAATAATAGACTGCCCATTTATTTCTTCCACCAAAGTGCATGACCATACACTTTCCAAAATTGTATTTCATTTGCCACTTCTTTGCCCATTCCCCTAAACTCTCTGCAGGCTCTCTGTTTCCTCAACACTACCCGCTCCTCCACCTATCTTGGTATCATCGGCAAATTTATCCACAAATCCATTAATCCTATAGTCCGAATCATTGATATACTTTGTGAAAAGCAGCGGTCCCAATACTGCCCCCTGTTGAACTCCACTGGTAACCAGCAGCCAGCCAGAGTATGATCCCTTTATTCCCACTTTCTGTTTTCTGCTGACCAGCACAGTAGGTTTGTCAGACAGGATTTTCCTTTCAGGAAACCATGCTGGCTTTGGCCTATCTTGTCATGTGCCTCCAGGTATTCTGTAATCTCATCCCTAACAATCGATTCCAACAACTTCCCAACACTGATGTCAGGCTAATAGGTCTATAGTTTCCTTTCTGCTGCCTCCCACCCTTCTTAAATAGCAGAGTAACATTTGTGTTGGCGCGTGTCCTAGTGGGCAAGGCATTGGTCTAGTGATCTGAAGGTCACTGGTTCGAGCCTCAGCTGAGGCAGCGCATTTGTGTCCTTGAGCAAGGCACTTAACAACACATTGCTCTGCGACGACACCGGTGCCAAGCTGCATGGGTCCTAGTGCCCTTCCCTTGGACAACATCGGTGGCATGGAGAGGGGAAGGCCTGCAGCTTGGGCAACTGCCGGTCTCCCATACAACCCTGCCCAGGCCTGCGCCCTGGAAACCTTCCAAGGTGCAAATCCATGGTCTCATGAGACTAACAGATGCCATTTGTAATTTTCCAGTCACCCGGTACAATGTCAGAATCTATCGATTCTTGAAAGATCATTGTTAACTGCAGCAGGTCCTGGAAGGCTTGTAAAGTTAGGGGCTTAAAACGAATGCAGCAAAATACGGGGAAATCCTGGACGAAAAGCTGACGTAGTCTGCAAGGGAACTGCAATTTGGGAGATTTGTTTTCTGGCAAGACAATGACCCCAAACATAAAGCCAAAGCTACACAGGAATAGTTTAAAAACAATTAAGTTAATGTCCTGGAGTGGCCAAATCAGAGTTGAGACCTCAATCCAATTGAGAACTTGTAGCTGGACTTGAAAAGGGCTGTTCACTCACGATCCCCATGCAATCTGAAAGAGCTTGAGCAGTTTTGTAAAGAAGAATGGGGAAAAATTGCAGTGTCCAGATGTGCAAAGCTGATAGAGACCTATCCACACAGACTCAAGGCTGTAATTACTGCAAAAATGCATCTACCAAGTACTAACTTGAAGGGGGTGAATACTTATGCAATCAATTATTTTGTGATTTCTATTTGTAATTAATTTAGATCACCTTGTAGACATCTGTGTTCACTTTGACACAAACGATTCTAAACTCAAACTGCATCTCAGGTCACCTCTAAACATACTGTAGAAGAAAGTACTGACTGAAGGAAGGAAAAGGGAATTTGAAGCACAGACAGTATTCCATAGACAGACAAGTCATGGAACATGTTGATGCCTGAATCCTTGGTCAGCGGTTGCTAAAGCTGAGATGGAGTTGTTTAGAAGGCCCTTTCTGTGTCATTCCTAGCAATCACACTGCAATCTTACTGCAAGGGATTGAAGCTATGAATTACAGCAGAGTTAAATTGTTATTCTTCCTACAGGTTCCAACTTAGTGCACCAAGGCCCTTGGAGGTACTCACAGTACATTTGGAGATTAAGACACTCCACTAATCCTGACTCCAAGAAAAAAAATCCCTCAGGCATATGTACCATGATGTTACAACAATGGAAAAACTGGGATTAGACCACTCTAGGTTGTCTACTCTCAGTACCTGTAGAGTACGACATAGTGTAATTGGGAATCAGCTGAGAAAGCCTTTCTGTCCCTTGGGTAATGTCGCAGAGATGTAGAAGTGAAGCTTCCTTCAGGAAGAAGAGGCATTATCGGCTGAGTCTCTGCTCAAGAGAGAATGCGAGTGCTTGCAAGCCACAACTCTCAGACAGTCTGACCAGGCTGCCACCGCTCTGTGCGCTACCCAACGACCACATGAATTGGCAGGATCCCTGCTGGCAAATCTATCTATACTTATTAAGTAGGCGGGAGGCAAAAATAACTGGCTAAATCAACAAATTGGTCCCAATGTGCTTAGAAATGACTGACTGATCTGTTATGTTCTCAGTACGCACACTCTGAGGTTGTCTGAAGCTTAACTGTTGTTTTTGTTATTGTAGCTGCATGGGATGGTTTCCTAAGTCGGCAGATGCTTCTAAATTCCTACCAGCTCTTCTCGTATGATACAGGCGACCCCTGTGTTACAGCAGTTTGGGTAATGGAAATTCACCCTTAGGGAACTCACAAATCACTACCCAAGACTCTGATACAGAATAACAAATATGCTTTTATAAAACTTATATGAAGAAAATTAAATAAATAGTCACAAAATTCACTTTTTTCAACTCAAATATTTTGATGCATGTGCAGATGACATGGCATCACATTACAGAAAGTCATCATACCCTCCAGAAGGTGAGGGCTGCCTATACTGTGCTATCGAGTTTAGAGCACACTACAGAAAGAATAACTATTATTCTTATTTTAAAATATTTTAATTAAAAATTCAGTCACATTTTTATAATTGTTATACCACATCTTATCAATTGAAAAGTGGCCTTCATTTAAACGTTTATTATCAAATGCAATGGATTTATGATAAGCACAGGACTTTATACAGGTGTCCCCCGTTTTTCGAACGTTCGCTTTACGACACCTCGCTGTTACAAAAGTCCTACATTAGTTACCTGTTTTCGCTAACAGAAGGTGTTTTCACTGTTACGAAAAAAGTCAGCCTGCGCCCCGAGCAGCCAAGTTCCTCCCCCGGAACTGCATTCTAGCCGGCATTGCTTAAACACGTGCCTGTGAGCATCTGTGCTTTATGTTGATTTATTTTGTGCATTCATTAGCAAGATGTGTTCTAAGGTATTGGAAAAGCCTAAAAGAGCACATAAGGGTGTTACACTTAGTGTAAAACTAGACATAATAAAGCGTTTCGATGGTGGTGAACGAAGTAAGGATATAGAGAGTTTGGCTAAGGGTTTGTGGAAGTTGACGAAGATGATGTTGAAGAGGTTTTGGAATCCCATGACCAAGAACTGAGAGATGAAAACCTGATGAAGAGGAAAGGATAACAATTGAAGCCGAATGCAGTAGCGAACGGCCCGAAAGTGAAGTCGTCCAGGAACTGAACATGAAGTAATTGTGAGATTTTCGCTGCGATTGATAACTCTGCAATATTTGCAGAAAAGTATGACTTTAATTTTGGAAGGGTACATAGGTTTAGGGCATATTTGCAGGATGGTTTGAGTGCTTACAAAGGACTGTAATATAGAAAAATGCGCGAGGTTAAGCAGTCAAGCATACTGTCGTTTTTCAAGCCTTCCACAGCAGACACAGCAGACGACGAAACTCGACCTGCGACATCGAGACAGGCAGACATAGAAGGTGGTGACCTGCCTGCCCCAATGGAAACAGACAACGATGAGATGACACCCCAATCTCCTCTACCTCCCACCACCCCAACCTGCAACGACTCAGCCTAACACACCATCATCAGTGTGCTCGCTGTCTTCCCGATTCCAGTAAGTGAAACTACACCGGGCATACATTATTTCTACTTTATATAAGCTGTGTATTTTTATGTGTTATTTGGTATGATTTCGCAGCTTCATAGCTTAAAGGTTACTGAAAAAAGTGCTTCTGCCGAGAGCGCTTGCGCCGTGTGTTTTTGCCACGAGTGCTGCCGGGAGCGCTTGCGCTGTGTGCTTTTGCCACGAGTGCTGCCGGGAGCGCTTGCGCCGTGTGTTTTTGCCACGAGTGCTGCCGGGAGCGCTTGCGCCGTGTGTTTTTGCTACGAGTGCTGCCGGGAGCGCTTGCGCTGTGTGCTTTTGCCACGAGTGCTGCCGGGAGCGCTTGCGCCGTGTGTTTTTGCCACGAGTGCTGCCGGGAGCGCTTGCGCTGTGTGCTTTTGCCACGAGTGCTGCCGGGAGCGCTTGCGCCGTGTGTTTTTGCTACGAGTGCTGCCGGGAGCGCTTGCGCTGTGTGCTTTTGCCGCGAGTGCTGCTGAGAGCGCTTGCGTCGTGTGTTTCTGCCAAGAGCGCTGCCGGGAGCGCTGGCGCTGTGTGCTTTTGCCGCGAGTGCTGCTGAGAGCGCTTGCGTCGTGTGTTTCTGCCAAGAGCGCTTGCGCTGTGCGTTTTTGCCGCGAGTGCTGCCAAGAGTGCTTATGCCGTGTATTTCTGCCGGGAGCGCTTGCGGCATGTGCTTTTGCCGTGAGTGCTGCCAAGAGCTCTTGCGCTGTGCGTTTTTGCCGCGAGTGCTGCCGAGAGCGCTTGCGCTGCGCGTTTCTGCCGAGAGCACTTGTGCCATGTGTTTCTGCCGAGAGCGCTTGCGCTGTGCGTTTTTGCCGCGAGTGCTGCCGAGAGCGCTTGCGCCGCGCGTTTCTGCCGAGAGTTCTTGCGTGAGATTTTCGCTGTGGTGGACAGCGCTGCAATAATTGCAGAAGAGTATTCCTACATTATATAGGCTGTGTATTTATCAGATCATTCCTGCTTTTACTATATGTTACTGTTAATTTAGGTTTTGTGTGTTATTTGGCATGATTTAGTAGGTTTTTTTGGGGTCTGCGAACGCTCACAAATTTTTCCCATATAAATAAATGGTAATTGCTTCTTCACTTTACGACATTCCGGCTTACGAACCATTTCATAGGAACGCTCTACCTTCGGATAGCGGGGGAAACCTGTACATGTATTTTAAAAATAGGATAGATTGTTTGAATTGAATTGGAATGAAAACATTCTGCAAAGCACATTTGAATGCTCAATTCATGCTCAAACACTAATCAGGCATCAGTTGAAGGTACTTTCTTATAAAATTGAGGAAACACAGTCCACTACCTCTTGTTAATTAAACCAAGGCACGGTTGCATTGAGATATTCAAATTAAACTACCAGGAATTTTTTGGTAACTGAAGGGTCTTTCTTTTCAATTATATAATATTCATTTTTCTCCTGCAATGACAGTTGGGTCTAAATCCCAAGACTGGTGCAGAAAAATATGATTCAAATTTTATATTTATATTGTTAGTACATTGAGTTACCATTTTCAGCAAAAGTTATTGAACAGGAATCTCAAATTCCTCATTAATGAGTATGGAAAGTTGGCTCTGTTTATATTGTGGTTTCACTGTATATTCTTGCTTTATCTTTCCAATGTCAGAAGAACTGCGGTGCATTTTTTCCAAAATCAATGGTATTAATCAACATCTGGTGAAAACCACCTTGTAGTTTATCGCAACTTCAGATTTGCATTATGACTCTGTTTTTACACAAATTCAACTCTGATATAAAGTTAAACAGAATCCAGGTGGTCCTCCGGGTCATCTTTAAAAATTGAACTTTTCATGGCCATTTGAGACCAGCAAGTGAAGCTCTGTACACATATTGAAACTTTGGTTGCTCTCTCTTGAGTAGTGTGAATGGGCAGTGAAAGTTAAGGTAATATCATTCATTAAAGTAACTTGCATCAACATAGTGTCCTAAATGCAGCAAAAGTTTCCAATGTACTCCATAAGCCACATTAGGCAGTATTAGGAGCAGAGTCTAAAGGTATAGATATAAAAGGAGCAGATTTCTATGGAACCTCTGTGGGAGGAGAATGATTTCAGGTGGAATTCCAGAGTCCATTGCCAGGGCAGATAAAAGCAAATGAGCCACTGGTGAGGCAATAAAAATGGATCTACTGTACAAGCAGATACCATGGTATCTACATTTCAAGATCAAAACCAATAGTCGATAAACATAGAGGACTTGAATGAATGTTAACCTCATGCTATAAAATGGGGACCTCAGTCCAAGTCCATGTAACAACAGAACCTCTTTAGAAATTCAGCAACTGGGAGAAGCTTTTCCATTTCCATGGATTTGGGAATGAAGAATTTCATGTTTAAAGTTGCCTCTGGTTTCTGGGGCTAGATATCTTCATGCCATGTGCAGTATAGCTGCAGTATTGACCTCCGACTGCTGCCCAGGTGTGAAGGAGAGCACAATTTCTGAGTGATATTCATGCATACAATTAGTCCTAATGGTCATGGACCATAGAAACGTTTAATGAATTTATTGTGAAATTTAAACATTGCCCGTCATAAACCTCAGCTTTTGTTTGTCAGTTATTTTAAACCATTTGTGCACTATTCGTCCACTGTTATGCAATGAAAAGTCCTAACCTTCAAGTTTGTCAGGAACTACTGATGCATCGTCACTGTAGGATCTCAGCTGTTTCTCATAGGAGAAACCTGGAATATAAGAAAGAACATTTAGTAACGTATATTATTGCATGCCTCAATCCAATGACTTGTCTTGTGCACCTCATTTGAACAGTGATAACTATGGTTAATAAAGAAATCTATATTAGCTAAGGTATGTACTGATTCATGGCAGCACAATGGTACAGTGATGTTGTATTGATTTTTGGGTCAGTAATTTATCCTATAATGTACGATCTTACTATTTGTAGTGTTCAAGCAGATCGATTGTTCAACTTCGAAAAGTTGAATGCTGGCAGTTTGTACAACCACTTAACCTGTTTAGAAGTCAGTGACAAGAACATACTGTATCCAGGATAGATGGAATTAAAAAGATATTCTTTGAGATTGTTAACGAAGATCCTCATTGGATATTAATGAGATAAAGTTTTACTTGATTGTGAAGATGAAACAAGTGAAAAGGAAGATTAAAAGGTTAGCATAATTGCTGGCTGATACAACTGCACTTTATCAGTACCAACAACTGAACAATCTCGCTTACATTTTTGAATGTGAAAATCTGAAATACTGAATGTGGGAGGATATACGTTGCCTCTGTTCCTGTTGTAAATCTGTAGTTTAATAATGAATTTGAATATGTAGTGTTTTAATTGTGTAATTAACACTTCAAAACAGACATCTATTGAGGCTTGCTTGTTCATTACATCCATCCATGTTGGCTTATCTTCAGGTTTCTGCATACCAGATTTTGCTAACTGCACCCTTTTGTATTTGATTTACAGTTGCAATAGTCGATGATATCCACGAATTTTGTTCTATTTTAATACAAACTTTACATTTTGCAAAGGGTTAAGGCAAAAGGACAAAATGAGACAAAATGGTTCTTGGGAGCAGGCCAGCCTGAACAAATAGAGACAGCATATGCTATAAAATTTAACTATTTTAAAATGAAACTTCCCATTTTAAATTCCTCCTCAATTCCAGATATAAAACCAACTAAATAATGTATTTTATTTCCTAAACTTAGTTCTATTGACCTCAAATGTATATAATAAGTTTTCTTATGCTTGCATATACAACCAAGGACAAATTTCCCTTCCTTGCTGTACAAGGATCTCCAGTCTCATAAATATGAAATTACCAGTTGATCATAGAAGACCTAATTCTGCTTACAGTGCTTTGTCAGGTATCTGTGCTAATAGATAAATCAAGCACATTTTCTTTAGGGACAGCAGCAGGTCATTCTGCATTTCAAGCCCATCCTTCTATTCAATTAGATCAGGGCTGAACTGTACCTCAAATCCATTTACCTGCTTTTCTTCCAAGTCCCTTGATGGTCCTACCCAATAAAATTCTATTGATCTCATTCTTAAAAGTTCAATAGAACTAACATCCATTGGCTCTGGGGAGAGTTCCAAGTTTCCACTACTTATTCATGCAAAAATAGTTTCCAATTTCTAAAATGCTTAACCCTGATTTTAAGATTATGCTGCTTCATTCTTAATTCTTTGGAGGATAGGCTCTTTCTGAATATGTCCTACCATTTTCTAGATTATAGTATTTTCAATATTCAAATGTTTGAACTAATGAGGATTATCGGCGTTTACCTTCATTACACTGAGGTCCCAACCTAGAGAAGCTGCAACATAGGACTATCTGCATGCTCGCTAGCACCAAGCATTCTCAGAAGCAAAGAATCAAATGGATTACATCTAGCATGGTGGTGGTCAATTAAACAACTACTGGGAGGAGGAGACGCCAAGAACAAATTCATCCGCAATGATGCTGAGACCCAGCATATGACTGCAAGGCGGCTCACGTATTCACAGCCAACAGAGATGATTCACCTCAGCCTCCTCTGGATATCCTCACCATCACAGAAGCCAAATAATTTCATTCAATATAGTATCATTAAACAGCTGAGAGCAGAGTCTATGGAACAGAAAACCTACACGTGAAAACCAGTGTGCATCTCTAGCATATCCGGTTGAGATTTTATTCACCCAGAGAGTGATGAATACGTGGAAAACACTGCCTGAGAGAGAGTGGTGGAAGCAGAGTACTTGCCAAAATTGAAGAATTGCTTTGACAAGCACTTGAATCGTCTGGGAGTAAAAGGTTACAAGCCAAAAGCCTGAGGATGGGATTAATACGAATGGATGTTCCACTGGTGGGCATGGATGTGGTGGATTGAACGGCCTGAATCCATATCATATGATTCTATGACTCTATTCAAGCTGTTTCACTGTATTGGCATCTATCCAGAAATGTGGAAAATTGCTCACAAGCAAGACAAATCCAACCCAATTAATCCAACCTACTCTCAAACATCAGCAAAGTTATGGAGGCCATCAAAGACAGTGTTTCTTAGCTGCACTTACCAATTACCTATTCACTGATGCCTAGACCTCACAGCTCCAGCCTACCTGCAGCCTTTGGGCCACAGCGAGAAGAGAGACTGCCCTGGACAAAAAGGAAGCATTTGAACGAATGTGGCTTCAAGGCACTCAGGAAGAACCAAAGTCAATGGGAATCAAAGGGAAAGCACACCAGTGATTGGAGTCAAATATCACTCAAAGTAAGACGGATGAAGCTACTGATGGTATTTCCCATAAACTTTACAGTTCTATAAGTCAATAGCTGAACTGCATCCTATTGTACATGGCCAACCAACAAAAAATTCTAAATGTGATTAAAATGATGAGAATGTATTCTAAAGACAAGACTTACTGATTTAAGTTCAGTAAGTTGAGTGTGTCCCACCCAGGCAATTAATGAATAATGATTCATACATGAATAGATTGAGGATCTAAGGGAGTCAAAGGATAAAAGAAAGTGGAACTGAGCTAAAAGAAAGCATATTTCCACCCTTATTAAAACACCAAATCAACTTGAATCTTCAGTTGTCACTATCATGTTACTTTCCATTTCTTTGACTGTCAATGAATAACAAATCTCTATCTGATGCCTGTGCATTTGTGAAAGATCTGTTTAGACCACTGAAGGATCCTGATTAATTGACAGGAAGCCCAGAGCCACAGGCCAGGTGCCTTGGTGCAAGAGAAACAAGTCAGTGTGGCTTCAGGAAGGTTAATTTCATGGGTGAAAGGGAAACAGCTTTGGTGAACTAACTTCAATGAGCCTTGCAACTACAATATGTGGAATAGGTAGTCAAGGCTTAAGGCAGGAAATTAGCTACTCCCTTGGCATATTAGCAGAGCCTTTGAGAAGTCATTCTGGGTCATAGGTACAAGACTCAGGGTGTAAAATGCCTCAGTTTTACTAGTACTGTCAGCTATTTCTTCCATGTCCTTAAAATGAAGAAGCACCTTCATCTGAAAGCAACTGTATTTTCAAATTTATTTCTTTACAGGTTTTATCTTGTATCTGATGTTGGCACACATTTGTCAATTAACTCAAAGGCTTGATGACTGAAGTTATGACAGTCATTTTTATCACTATCTTTCATGCAGTCAGACTCAGCAATTCCACTGTAGTAATCTGTCCCAGTGTGGCCATTAACAGAAATATAATAAAATCTAAAAGGGGTTATTCAATATGATACAGAACTTTCCTGTCCTTCCTCTTTGGGGTTACAACCACAGTATAATTTTTGTTTCTTATGAAATTAATCATTTCCAAATACTGTAGTGGACAAAATTGCAATTAGATGAAAACAATCTTCAAAAGGTGTGAGAAACTTATCCTTTATACTCCTCCTTTCAAGTCACATGTAAATTTTGGCTACCCAGTTTGTTGACATTTAATATAAGACTTTTTAAAAAAATCTTGCCTTTCAATTCCCTATTAAATGTTACTGCTTCCTTACAGTTTTTTTAAGATATTAACCAAAACCTTTGTAGCCACTGAACTAAGCCATTAAGAAATATTAACTGATGTATAGATTATTGTTGATTTTTTTTTTCTGTAAGCAAATACCCTTGAGTAAAGCAAAGGATTTTTTTGTCAGCAGTAAAGGTTAAAAAAGAGCTATGTACAGTGGAGGCTCGCTTATCCATTAAGTTTACCTTGCCTGTCAGGATTTTTGCAGACTAAGCTATCTGCAGAACGTTGTATGCTGACACAAATGAACCCCAGAACTCAATTTAGATCCAACTAAATCTGGCTATTTATTTCTATGTCTAGATTAACAACATTCCATTCATAGAAGTCCAAAATGTGTTTTGTTTTCTGACCATTTATCAATTTATATTATACGCTGGGGACCCAGTCCATTTGGAATGTATAACAAGAGGTTCTGCTATAGCAATTTAAAACAGATAACCAGCAGGGTGTCTAAAGTCATGGTTGATGACAGACTGTCTCATTAGGATTAAGGTGCATTCAGCATTGCTCTTTGTGGGCAGTTACTCTTCAGAATGATCATAACAAAAGTGCACACTGTTTAGACATCAGCTGTAGGATGCCAAGCAGTGGAGAACCTCTTATAGCTTTTCATCCATCTTAGTACTAATGCAGCATCCACGCCAGAACCACTAGTCTCAAAAACAGTGACTTCCCAAAGCAATCAGACTGCCAAACACCTCCACCCATTAATCCACACACCACTACATACACATCACCTAGCGTCACTTTACGTACATACAATCACTCCATGTATTTAACAGCTACTTGTACATTGTGTTTTACAGGACTGCTTCTATTATTTATTGTGTGTGTGGGTGGTTTTTTGTTTTATTGTGTTCTTTATGCTTATTGTGTTTCTCATGCTGCATTGAATCCAGAGTTACGATCATTTTCTTCTCCTTTACACTCACGTACTGAAGAATGGCAATAAACAATCTTCAATCATAAAACTGAATCTTAAAATCTTGAATCTTAAAACTCTTGCCAAAATCAGTATGGAACCGGTGTGAATTCTGTTCTGGCTCAGGCTTGAAATCCAGACAGGAAGGAGATTTTTAGAAGTATATGTCACAGAACAGACCCTTTGACCCATGATGTCAATGCCAACCATCAAGTACCTATCTATATGAATCCTACTTACCAGCATTTGCTCTGTACCTTTCCATGCCTGAGTGACTTAAATTCTTCTCTAGGATATTTATTGAATGTTGTGAAAATACTTGCCTCCATCACCACCGAATCCAGTGCATTCCAGATTCCAAGCACTTTTTCTGGGTGAAATGGTTCTCCTCAGATCTCTTCTAAATCTCTTTCTCTTTCCCCTAAACCACTGTCCGCTAGTTTCAGGTACCCCAGGCTTGCAAAGAAGTTTCTCAATCTTCCCTATCTATAGCCTTCATAATTTTGCATGACTGTCAAGTCTCCTCCTCTCCAAGGACATCAAACACAGCCTATCCGGCGGTGTCTCCTCATTACAGAAATGCTCCACTACAGGTAACTTCCCCAGTGAATCTCCTCAGCACCCTCCCCAATATAATCACATCCTTCTTATAGTCTGGCAACCTGAACTGTAAATACTAATCCATTTGTGGCCTAACCAATATTAGACCATGGAACAGCAAAGTACAGGGACAGGCCCTTCAGCTTACTGTCACTGTCAACCATGATGCCTATTTACACTGCATATTTGCCTCCACATAGTCTACATCCTTCCATTTCCTGCCTGCACATGGTCTATATCCCTCCATTTCCAACCTATTCCTTTCAATAATACAAACTGATCTCTTTAAAGAGAGTTGGACAATAGAACATTGTCCTATCAAGTGAAACTTTACAGAGTGGAACCTTTATAGAAATTTATGTGTGTAGTACTGATTAAAAATTAAAATGTGCCTCTGACCCATCTGTATGCCATTTGTCTACAGAGATTTATATATGGTTTTATAAGACACTGTTATTTATG
Organism: Hypanus sabinus; assembly: GCF_030144855.1. Taxonomy (NCBI): domain Eukaryota; kingdom Metazoa; phylum Chordata; class Chondrichthyes; order Myliobatiformes; family Dasyatidae; genus Hypanus; species Hypanus sabinus. The sequence continues at coordinate 45,312,694 of NC_082738.1, forward strand.
TTAATATCCAGATGACTGCTCCACTGAATTATCCTTTTGGAAACTGAAGAAAGCTGAGCAGAATAAGGAGGTGCAGTGAAGCTACTGCACAATATTTAGTGATGTCTTTTATATGCTTAATAGTTCCTCCACAGCTCCATTGGTAAATGTCTTGCTCATACTGCAGTGAACTGGGTGATGTCTGTGCAGTGCGGTCTGACCTCTGCTCTGGCACTGGTGGAGATGGTACAATGGCTTCATTGAGATTGAGCCAAGAAGGGGACCAAGTTCCTTCTCCCAGTCTCTTCCCGGTCTTTCACAACCGTAAAAGGAGTCAGGCCCAGCTATGATGGCTCTCATCATGAAACTGTTTGCCGAATCTCACTTTTGAAGACGTTACTTGAAAAATAACCACGTGATCCTTGGGTATGTGAGGCTACTCCTTCCAATAGGGAAGGGAGAAGTTAGGAAAAATTTAGATAACTAGCATATCTTCCAAATATAAACAGAACTAGTTAAGAATTAATCAAAAGCTCACATTGGAATGTCAAATTCAAAAAACAAATTTATGAATGAATTGTTAGAAGGTTCAATTACCCCGTAGCTTTAATATCACAAGTTATTTATGTTCAATTTATTTGTCTATGCCAAAACATTGCAAAAAGTCTGAGTTATCCCAGTGCTTAAATCAATATCTCCTTGAATAACATATTCACATTAATCTGATCAACCACTCTACTTAGCCACTGCATGGCACTGTAAACATTTTAAACTGCTTTTCATAAAGCCGTTCACATGCTGGTATTTATGTATTTATGCCTATTTTATTCCATATCTGTACTTTAACTTCATTTTTATATAATTCTTATAATTGTTAAATATTGTTTTTAAATCACATGTTGTGCCAACACACCACAACAAATTCCAAAAACATGTAAATGTATATGGCAAATAAAGTTGATCCTTGATCCTTACATTTTATAAAATATTTGACAAAACAGGGTAAATACTGTTGACTAAATTAAAAATATTATTATTCAGGAGCTTGGGACTGCGCAAAATTTGGGCAACACAGTAACTCTACAGGTTTTGCATAGGGAGTTCAGGGAGTTAGGTGCAAAGCTGAAGGGCAGGACCTCCAGGGCAACAATCTCAGGATTGCTACCTGTGCCACGTGTGAGTGAGGCAAGGAACAGAAGGATTATACAGATTAATACGTGGCTGAGAGGATGGTGCAGGAGGGAGGGCTTCAGGTTTTTAGATAATTGGGCTTTGTTCCTGGGAAGGTGGGATCTGTTCCGACGGGACGGTTTACACCTGAACTGGAGCGGTACTAACATTCTTGCAGGAAAGTTTGCTAGTGCTTCTCGGGGGGGTTTAAACTAAATTTGCGGGGGCAGGAATCCAGAATGCGAGAGAAGATAGCGAGGTGAAGAATAAAGGACAGGTGGGGACTACACGGTTCCGAAAAATTAAGTGTGTAGTAGAGAAAGGTGAGGCAGAACATGTACAGAGGGATGGTTTGTCGGAACATGGAGTTAAATGTGCAGAAAGAATAAGTAAATTTAGGAAGGACAACAAAATTCAAGGGGCGTATAGCCCGATGGGAATTCGGGGAGCTCGGTTAAGCACAACAGGCAGCGATTTAAACAGAGAGAGGAGAAATGGTCTAAAAATTCTATATCTGAATGCACGGTGTCAGAAATAAGGCAGATGAGCTTGAAGCTCAGGTGCGAATGGGTAACTATGATGTTGTTGGGATAACGGAGACATGGCTGCAGGGAGATCAGACCTGGGAAATGAATGTACAAGGGTATACGTGCTATCGTAGGGACAGAAATGTGGGCAGAGGGGGTGGGGTGGCCCTGTTGGTGAGGAATGAGATTCAGTCCTTTGCAAGGAGGGACATAGGATCAGGAGAAATAGAGTCTGTGTGGATAGAACTGAGGAACAGTAAGGGCAAAAAGACCCTAATGGGTGTGGTCTACAGGCCACCAAACAGTAGCATGGATATTGGGTGCAAGTTGAATAGGGAGTTAACACTGGCATGTGGCAAAGGAAATGTCGCAGTAGTTATGGGGGATTTCAACATGCAGGTGAACTGGGAGAATCAGGTTGGTGCTGGACCCCAGGATAGGGAGCTTGTAGAGTGCCTACCGGATGCATTCTTGGATGCATTGGTAATCATTTTCCAATGTTCCTTAGATTCAGGATCAGTTCCTGAGGATTGGAGAATGGCTAATGTTATCCCACTTTTTAAGAAAGGAGGGAGGGAGAAAACAGAGAACTATCGTCCTGTCAGCCTAACATCAGTAGTGGGGAAGATGCTAGAGTCCATCATAAAAGATGAAATAGTGGCATATCTAGATAGCAGTGATAGGATTGGGCCGAGCCAGCATGGATTTACCAAGGGCAAATCATGCTTGACTAATCTATTGGAGTTTTTCGAGGATGTAACCAAGAAGTTAGACAAGGGAGATCCAGTGGATGTAGTGTACCTCGATTTTCAGAAGGCATTTGATAAGGTCCCACATAGAAGATTGGTGGGTAAAATCAGAGCTCATAGCATTGGGGGCAAGATATTGACATGGATAGAAAACTAGTTGGCAGATAGAAAGCAAAGGGTAACAGTGAATGGGTGTTTCTCGGAATGGCAGGTGGTGACTAGTGGGGTGCCACAGGGCTCAGTATTGGGACCACAGCTGTTTACGATTTACATCAACGATATAGATGAAGGCATTGAGAATAACATCAGCAAGTTTGCTGATGATACTAAGCTGGGTGGCAGTGTGACATGTGATGAGGATGTTAGGAGAATTCAGGGTGACTTGGATAGGCTGAGTGAGTGGGCAGATACTTGGCAGATGATGTTTAATGTGATTAAGTATGAGGTTATCCACTTTGGGAGTAAGAACAGGAAGGCAGATTATTATCTGAACGGTGTAGAGTTAGGTAAGGGAGAAATACAAAGAGATCTCGGAGTCCTTGTTCATCAGTCACTGAAGGTGAATGAGCAAGTGCAGCAGGCAGTGAAGAAGGCTAATGAAATGTTGGCCTTTATAACAAAGGGAATTGAGTACAAGAGCAAGGAAATCCTTTTGCATTTGTACAGGGCCCTGGTGAGACCACACCTGGAGTATTGTGTACATTTCTGGTCTCCAGGGTTAAGGAAGGACATCCTGGCTGTAGAGGAAGTGCAGCGTAGATTCACAAGGTTAATTCCTGAGCTGTCCGGACTGTCTTACGCAGAGAGGTTAGAGAGACTGGGCTTGTACACGCTGGAATTGAGGAGATTGAGAGGGGATCTGATTGCAACATATAAAATTATTAAGGGATTGGGGAAGATAGAGACAGGAAATATGTTCCAGATGCTGGGAGAGTCCAGTACCAGGGGGCATGGTTTGAGAATAAGGGGTAGGTCATTTAGGACAGAGTTAAGGAAAAACTTCTTCTCCCAGAGAGTTGCGGGGGTCTGGAATGCACTGCCTCAGAAGGTAGTGGAGGCCAATTCTCTGGATGCTTTCAAGAAGGAGCTAGATAGGTATCTTATGGTTAGGGGAATCAAGGGATATGGGGACAAGGCAGGAACTGGGTATTGATAGTAGATGATCAGCCATGATCTCAGAATGGCGGTGCAAGCTCGAAGGACCGAATGGTCTACTTCTGCACCTATTGTCTATTGTCTAATGCTGTTATCTCCAGCTCTAGCCAACCCAGGTACGATACTGGCCTCTGGGGCTGAATTTGTGGTGTGCGCATTCTCCATATGACCACGTGGGTTCTGCTTGGCTGCTTCAGTTTCATAGCACAAACCAAAGGCAAGATGGTACGGTATTACGGTATGTTTGGCTGCTGTAAATGAAGGGGGTCATAGCAGAATCAGAGGGTGGTAATGGGTACGTGTGAGAATGAGGTAAGGGGAATTGTGGGGGGGATGAGATTGAAAAGATAGCTTTGAGAATGGGCATGAAGTTGATGGACTGAATAGTCTTCTTTTATGTAAAAAGGAAACTTGAAAACCCACTGTGGTCGAAGTGACTGCTCCCAATATAAAGACACTTGTGCAGACAATGTAGACTTCAGATTAGACTCAATCCTTGAGGACAACCCATTTGATTTAAATCATTGACATTGTGTATCAGTAAAACAGCTATCCTGATTTTAGAAGTAAATATTCTTACAGAAGAGCTACTTGACTGACTCTGTGATTTTACCTTTGGAATTGCTGGACTGAGTAAGGTAACCTTCATTAGGCATGTACATGGAGGGACAGCCAGGAATATCTAGGGAAAAGACAAATATTTGTTGGTTATAACGAGGTCCTGCAGTTTCACCAGTAATTCAGCAGCAGAGACAACAATAAACTTACCTACTTTAATTGAGTATTAGTGTACAGACAAATATTAGTAAATGGCAATTATAAACAGAAATTTGTAGAAATAATGCATGCAATAAGTGATGTGCATTATACACTCCATGGCCACTTTATTAGGCACACCTATAATCAGCAAATCATGTGGCAGCAACTCCATGCATAAAAACATAAAGACCAAGAGATTCAGCTGCTGCTCAGACCAAACATCAGAATGGGGAAATAATGTGATCTAAATGGTTTTGACTATGGAATGATTGTTGGTGCCAGATGGGGTTATTTGAGTATCTCAGAAATTGCTGATCTCCTTTGATTTTTGCACATAACTGTCTATAAAGCTTAGAGAAGGATGCAAACAACAAAAAAAGAATCATTGAGTGGCAATTCAGTGGATGAAAATACCTCGTTAATGGGCAAAATCATACATTCAAAAAATGACATGAACGGACATTCAGTGTCCACATTATTAGGTACAGGAGGCACCTAATAAAGTGGCCACTGAGTGTATGTTAGATATAACTCCACCCTTATTTAATATCTCCATTACTCAATGAATTCAACTTTTACAAATGGGCTTCAAATTGACTCAGAATTTGCAGTGAGGAGAAATGATACTTCCCAGTACCTTAAAAAAAGCTGCTTACAAAGATCTAGAGACTTCAATGCAAGAACTTCTCCTATTCTGATCCCCTTGTGCTGTCAAAGTGATCACTGGCATCCAGCATACGTGTGATACAACAAACAGACTGAGCGGCCAGCCAAGTAAAAGTCTCACACAGTCAGCCAGGATGTAATGTTAATTAACTTCTCAAACATTACACAGAGTGCTAAATAAAGGTGGCAACATACATATTTTGATTAAAGTAGAAGCTAAAATATTATAAACAATTTAAAAAGTCAGATTTAAAAAATCACATTTTAAGTATCCCTGTAAGGAAATTAGATATGTAGTGCTAGATAATATACTCTCCAATAATTATAATTTAGTTGGAGTTCAATAATCACAGCTCTAGAACATAAGACCATAAGATAGAGGAGCAGTAGGCCATTCGGCCCATTGAGTCTGCTCCAACATTCAATCATGGGCTGATTGACTTCATCCAGTCATTCCCACTCCTCTGCTTTCACCCCATACCCTTTGATGCCTTGGCTAATCAAAAACCTATCTATCTCTGCCTTAAATACACTCAATGACTTGGCCTCCACAGCCGCTCGTTGTAACAAATTCCACAGGTTTGCCACCCTTTGCCTAAAGTAATTTCTCTGCATCTCAGTTCTAAAAGGACATCCTTCAATCCTGAATTCGTGCCCTCTTGTCCTAGAATACCCTACGATGGGAAATAACTTTGCCATATCTAATCTGTTCAGGCCTTTTAATATTTAGAATGTTTCTATGAGATCCCCCCTCATTCTCCTGAACTCCAAGGAATTCAGCCCAAGAGCTGCCAGACGTTCCTCATACGGTAACCTGCTCATTCCTGGCATCATTCTTGTGAATCTTCTCTGAACTCTCTCCAATGTCAGTATAACCTTTCTAAATTAAGGAGCCCAAAACTGCACACAATAATCCAAGTGTGCCTTATAGAGCCTCAACATCACATCCCGGCTCTTATATTCTATAGGTCTAGAAATGAATGCCAACATTGCATTCATCTTCTTCACAACTGACTCAAACTGCAGGTTAACCTTTAAGATATCCTGCCCAAGGACTCTCAGGTCCCTTTGCATCTCTGCACTTTGAATTCTTTCCCCATCTAAAGAATAGTCTGTCCGTTTATTTCTTCCACCAAAGTGCATGACCATACACTTTCCAACATTGTATTTCATTTGCCACTTCTTTGCCCATTCCCCTAAACTATCCAAGTCTCTCTGCAGGCTCTCTGTTTCCTCAACACTACCCGCTCCTCCACCTATCTTTGTATCATTGGCAAACTTAGCCACAAATCCCTTAATACCATTGTCCAAATCATTGACATACATCGTTAAAATTAACGGTCCCAACACCAACCCCTGTGGAACTCCACTGGTAATCGGCAGCCAGCCAGAATAGGATCCCTTTATTCCCACTCTCTGTTTTCTGCCAACCAGCCAATGCTCCACCCACGCTAGTAACTTCCCTGTAATTTCATGGGCTCTTATCTTGCTAAGCAGCCTCATGTGCGGCACCTTATCAAAAGCCTTCTGAAAATCCATGTGCACCATGTCTACTGCATCTCCTTTGTCTACTTGCTTGGAATTTCCTCAAAGAATTGCAGTAAGTTTGTCAGGCAGGATTTTCCTTTCAGGAAACCACGCTGCCTTTGGGCTGTCTTGTCATGTGCATGCAGGTATGTCATAATCTCATCCCTAAAAATCGATTCCAACAACTTCCCAACCACTGACGTCAGGCTAACAGGTGTATAGTTTCCTTTCTGCTGCCTCCCACCCTTCTTAAATAGCGGAGTAACATTTGCAATTTTCCAGTCATCCAGTACAATGCCAGAAACTATCGATTCTTGAAAGATCATCATTAACGTCTCTGCAAGCTCTTCAGCTACTTCCTTCAGAACCCAAGGGTGCATTCCATCAGGTCCAGGAGATTTATCCACCCTCAGACCATTAAGCTTCCTGAGCACCTTCTCAGTCATAATTTTCACTGCACAAACTTCACTTCCCTGACACTCTTGAATGTCTGGTATACTGCAAATGTCTTCCACTGTGAAGAGTGATGCAAAATACACATTCAGTTCCTCTGCCATCTCTACATCTCTCATTACAATATCTCCAGAATTATTTTGTATTAATCCTATATCTACCCTTGACTTTCTTTTACCCTTTATATACTTAAAAAAGCTTTTAGTATCTTCTTTGATATTAGTCACCAGCTTCCTCTCATAATTAATCTTTTCCTTCCGAATGAAGTTCTTAGTTTCCTTCTGCAAGTTTTTAAAAGCTCCCCAATCCTCTATCTTCCCGCTAGCTTTGGCTTCCTTGTATGCCCTCTCTTTTGCTTTTACTTTGGCTCTGATTTCACTTGTCAGCCATGGTAATGTCCTTCTTCCCTTCGAAAATTTCTTTATTTGGAATATATCTGTCTTGCACTTCCCTCATTTTTCGCAGAAACTCCAGCCATTGCTGCTCTGCTGTCCTTCCTGCTGGTGTCACTTTCCAGTCAACTTCGGCCAGTTCCCCTCTCATGCCATTGAATGTATTTACAAAGATGAACCCATCCATCCTGAAACCATCCATCCCCAATGACATTCCTTCCATTATGAGACCAGAAGTTGAGACGTCAACAGCCTCAGAACAGAATGATGTCCCTTTAGAACAGAGATGAGGAGGAATTTCTTTAGCCAGAGGTAGTGAGGCTGTGGAATTCATTTCCACAGACGGCTGTGGAGGTCAAGTCATTAGGTCTATTTGGAGTGGAAGTTGATTAATTCTTGATTAGTAAGGGTGTCAAAGATTATGGGGAGAAGTCAGGAGAATGGGGTTGAGAGGGATAATAAATCAGCTATGATGGAATGGCAGAGCAGACTCGATGGGCTGAATGACTTAATCTGCTCCTACAGTATGTTTTCTGGCCTTATTTGCTGCTGAATTATGTATGACTTAATTACTGCTCCTGCAGCAGTCCTCAAGCACACACTGGTACAAATAAAGGAGGACAAAAAAGTGTGTGGTAGGTCATGGTTAACAAATCTATTAAGAGTTTTTCAAGGAGGTTACAAGGAAAGTGGATGAAGGGAAGGCAGTGGATGTTGTCTACATGGACTTCAGTAAGACCTTTGACAAGGTCCCACATGGGAGGTTAGTTCGGAAGATTCAGTCGCTAGGTACACATGGTGAGGTAGTAAATTGGATTAGACATTGGCTCAATGGGAGAAGCCAGAGAGTGGTAGAGGAGGATTGCTTCTCTGGGATCAGTGCTAGGTCCATTGTTATTTATCGTCTATATCAATGATCTGGATGATAATGTGGTAAATTGGATTAGCAAATTTGCAGATGATACAAAAGATTGGAGGTGTAATGAACAGTGAGGAAGGTTTTCAAAGCTTGCAGAGAGGGATCTGGACCAGCTGGAAAACTGGGCTGAAAAATGGCAGATGGTGTTTAATACAGACAAGTGTGAGGTATTGCACTTTGGAAGGACAAACCAAGGTAGACATACAAGGTAAATGGTAGGACACTGAGGAGTGCAGTAGAACAGAGGGATCTGGGAATACAGATACAAAATTCCCTAAAAGTGGCGTCACAGGTAGATAGCATAGTAAAGATAGCTTTTGGTATATTGGCCTTTATAAATCAAGGTATTGAGTATAAGAGTTGGAATGTTATGGTGAGGTTGTATAAGGCATTGGTGAGGCCAAATTTGGAGTATTGTGTGCCGTTTTGGTCACTGAATTACAAGAAGGATATTAATAAGGTTGAAAGAGTGCAGAGGAGGTTTACAAGGATGTTGCCAGGACTTGAGAAACTGAGTAACTGAGAAAGGTTGAATAGGTTAGGACTTTATTCCCTGGAGCGTAGAACAATGAGGGGAGATTTGATAGATGTATATAAAAATTATGATGGGTATGGATAGAGTGAATGCAAGCAGGCTTTTTCTACTGAAGCTAGGGGAGAAAAAAACCCAGAAGACATGGGTTAAGGGTAAAGGGGGAAAAGTTTAAAGGTAACATTAGGGTTGGGGCTTCTTCACACAGAGAGTGGTGGGAGTGTGGAATGAGCTGCCAGATGAAGTGGTAAATGTGGGCTCGCTTTTAACATTTAAGACAAACTTGGACAGGTACGTGGATGGGAGGTGTATTGATGGATATGAGCCAGGTGCAGGTTAGTGGGACTGTGCAGAAAAATGGTTTGGCACAGCCAAGAAGGGCTAAAAGGCCCGTTTCTGTGCTGTAATGTTCTAAAAACAGCAGCTACATGGCAACTCCATCACCTGCAGCTTCCCCATCAAGCCACACCACCTTAGTCTGGGATATTTCTTTCATTTTCTCTGGGTCTAATCCTACAGTCCCTGCCTTCCCACATTTGGACGAGCACCTCCACCAGCAGGATTATAGGGCTTTAAGATTTTGCCTCACTTTCTCAGAGGCAGCTGCAGAGAGGCAATTAATGCTGGCTTGGTTAATAAATGTTGCATCCTGAAAAATAATATACAAAACATTAAAATCATAATTAGATCCTATAACGAAGTGTAAAGCTTTTGGGATATTTCATATGTTGTGACAATCTGAAGTTCACAATGTTTCAAGTACCTCTGACATAACTGCACGGAGAAAGATTAATCCACAGCCTGAAGGTGCACTGCACCTTTGAAAGCAACATTGTGTGACTTCCACAATAACTTCTCCTCATACAGTAAATGCAGGTATTTATTTTTCCATACGATACTGTACATTTTATCACTGAGCCATGGGGGGAGACCTGAAGACACATCTACTAGCAAACTAAGTTCTTCTTCCTTATGGTCATCACAGAGTTAATCAGCTATGAAAACTGAAGTGCACGCCTGGACTAAAACTGGTGTATAAACAATTTATGTATTCATAAATTCAGACCATAAAAGGGAATCTATTCAATGCAAAGGTCGCACAGTAGGAAATCCCCTCCTAATACCTCTCCATTCATAATGATTTTTTTCCATTAAGACATAACACAAGCCACATATCAAAGAAGAATTCCTGTGCTTGATTTCACAGAGAATTTGGAGAAGTGATGTGTACAAAAGTATAATTATAGAGCACATTGGATTAGTCACCACCCAGCTTTACCATCCATCCTTTTCAAATATGAGTTTGGAAGACTTCCAGATGTGCAATTTGCTTCCCTCATTTTATTAGGGAATGCAGGAAGGGTTCCAGTCTCAGCCTTACCATCCCTTACTTAGAAAAGGAAAAAGCTATTATTTCTATTTTGAAGAACAACAGGAGAGTGAGGAAAGAGGCTCAAAAATAGCTTTGCAACTTAAAATTCCCTATTTGGTTGTTACTGTTTTTTTTTGCCCATGTAATGAGGTGGTGATAGCATAGGATCTTGATGCAGAAAGTTGGATTTCCTGCTCCATTGGAGCTCCCAATCATTCATCATTGGCAGAATAGGAGGAGAAAGTCTGATAACTTTTTGTCATTAATATGCAACTTCAATATTTGGGGAGGCGCAGAGTTTGGGGTAAGGTGAGTGCCCGGGACACTGGTGGCAGTATCCAAAAGACTCTGGGGAGACTTGTGGTGGGAAGCTGCAAAGTGGTTGTTGAGTACTCAGCATCAATATAATTTCAACCCAGCCAATACACTGCTGCCTGTGCCTTAACTTGTATTGTCTTTTTCTCCTAAAACCCAGAGCTTTGTGGCTCCCGATTAAATAATGTCCCACTTTACAGTTTTTATACTCGACTTCAATCCCTCCATCATCTGATTTCAATCCCCAGTTCATTAACTCTACCTGTCTTTGGGATAGCTATAGTCATTCAAATCTGCACTGGTAAGTATTCCTGATTTTAACTGCTCCACTGCTGGCTGTCAGCCTTCAGCAGCTGAAGTCCTAAGCTCTGAAACTAACTTCTAACTTTTTCTATTATACATTTTCACCCCTTTAAGACATTCAGAATCAAAATGAGGTTTATTATAACTGACGTATGTTGTGAGATTTGTTCTGTGGCAGCAGTACATTACAAGGCATAAAAACTACAAGTTACAATAAAAAAAACAAGTAACTAGTGCAAAAGAAGCATAGTGAGGTAGTATTCATGGCTTCATAGACCATTCAGAAATCTGATGACGGGAGAAAAAGAAGCTGTTCCTAAAACATCGGGTGTGCATTTTTAGGCTCCTGTACTCCTCCGTGATGGTAGCAATGAGAATAGGACATATCCTGGATGGTGGGGGGTCCTTAATGATGGATGTAGCCTCTTGAGGCATCACCATTTTAAAATAGTGGGGAGGCTTGTGCCCGCAATGGAACTGGCTGAGTACAACCCTCTGCAGCCTCCTTTGATCCTACGCATTGGAGCCTCCACACCTGGCAGTAATGCAACCAGACAACATGCTCTGTAGAAATTTGCTAAAGAGACTTTGTTGACATACTAAATCTCCTCAAACTCCAAATGAAGTAATGCCACTGGTGTGCCTACTTTGTAATTGCATCAATATGTTGGGCCAGGACAAATTCTCTGAGATGTTGATGCCGAGGAACTTGAAGTTACTCACGCTTTCCACCGCTGACCCCACAATGGGGACTGGTGTGTGTTCTCCTGACTTCCCTTCCTGAAACCTGCAATCAGTTCCTTGGTCTTACTGATGTTATGTGAGGTTGTTGCAACACCACTCAACCATCCGAGCTACCTCGCTCCTGTACGCCTCCTCCTCATCATCTGAGATTCAGCCAACACCAGTGAAGTTTTGACCAGGCATCTACCCACGGAGCTCAGTATAGTATCAAACTCTCAGTGACAATATTCCTGTGAAATACTTTCTATTCTTTTCAGCCCTGATGAAAGGTCTCAGACTGAAACATCATCTGTCTATGCTCCTTCATAGATCCTGCCTGACTTGTAGATTTTGAGTATCTGCAGAATCTCTTGTGTTTGTGAAATACCTTGGGATACTTTACTGTTTCAATGGCCAGATGTCAAAGTTGTTATATCTACCACTCTTCCAAGTCCTCCTCTGAACTGGGCCACTGCTCTGTAAAATGTATCCTTTTGTCTTCCTTATGTGGTTTTAACTCCTACCACACCACAGGAATTCCATGAGTCTTTTTGATTTTATTGGATTCAGTCAGTAATTTATATTCAGAGTCTGTAATGGCATGACCTAATAAATAGGCACAAAAAAGCTGATACAGCCCCAAAGCCACTCCACTGTTTAGAACATCACCATCTCTCATAGCCAAACCTGTTACAGCAACACATCCGAACAAGAGCCGCTGAAAAATAACCAGAAGCTTAACTCTGTCTTTTCCTTTCTCTCTCTAGCCTGTGTAGGAAGTGGTTGCAGAACCCAAGTGGTCACTCAGCTGAGACCAGCTGCTTCAAAATGGCCCAGAGAAGGAATACAACTTTTTTTGGCCTGGGTCATCTTCCTTTCTCCCCTTGCAGAAGATACTAAAAGAGATTCTGCAGTTGCTGGAAACCCAGAGAAACACACAGAAAGTGCTATCTGTGGAGGCAGCATTTATGGAAAGGAATGGTTGATGTTTTGGGCCGAGACCCTTCCTCAGGAGAGCCTTGATGCTGGTGAAGGGTCTCAGCCTGAAATGCTGTCTGTTTTTTTCAGGCTGCTGGCCTGCTGAGTTCCTCCAGCATTTTGTGTGTTTTACTGTATTATCCCTACAGCCCAACCAGACTTCGCACACACTATTGTGTTACAGTGCAGTAGCAGCATAAGAGACTCAACTTGGGTCTCTGGATCAGGTGGATGTGAGAGATCCCATAACTCTAGCTAAAGCAGAGTTGAGGAATTTTCCCCGGCATCCTGAACAATGTTCATCATTTATGCAGAGTATCTGCTTATCTACCATTTTGCTTTGGGAAGATACTTATTGAACATCTAGTGCTGCTTCCCACAGCTGTCAGAGTTTCAATCGGAGTATGTGGAGTCTGCATATTCCTCTGTGACTGCATGTGTTTCCCCTGGGAGGCTTTGGTCTTCTTTCTGGTAAATTGGCTACAGTAAATGATCTCTAATCAGGATGGAGTTGATGGGGGATGAATGGGATTGCTGGGATTGATCTGACAGCCAGCATGAATTCAATGGGCCAAATGGCCTCCTATGTTGTAAAAATGAGTTATGAGATTATAGGAGCTTACCACGCACAAACTTCTTCCTGTGTTACCTAAGTAGCACCATTGAGTACAGTTCAAGAAGTGTTTCTTGAAAAATACTTAAGAAACTCAACAAGCCAGGCAGGGGAATAAACGGCTGATGGCAACTGTACATTCCCCTCCATAGATGCTGCCTGACTTGCTGAGTTCTTCCAGCATTTTGTGTGTGTTGCCCAAGGTTTCCAGCATCTGCAGAATCTCTTGTGTTCAGAACATTTCAACAACTGTAAACTGATTTGTGGAGTTCTGAGGCAGTGAACATTTCTATAGAAATACAGGTTACCTTTCTATCTAATAAACCCTCAAAAACCTCCTGTAAATGAGGGCATGGGATGGTAGGCAAGAGCTAACTGGGGATCTGCTGTGATGTCTCCTGAGCACAAATAGCTGTAGCCGCACAGTGCCCACATGGGAAAATTGAATAACAGGACGTGATGTCCCAGGTTACCTTTATCCACAAGTAAATTTTCAACAAGAGTAAGAACAAATTAAAGACAGAAAATGTGTTATTTATTCAGCAAGGTTGAGGTAAATCTAAGCAATGGGCTGCAGCTGAACTAACATCTGGTCAAAACCTTTGTAGCTGGGCTGTTTTAACACCATCTCCAATTTTACTAAGCATGCTCGTTTAACCCTGAAATCATGCGCCCTTATAGAGGAAACGTCTGGTGAAACTCTACACCACAGAAATCCCAGCCGGAATTCTAGCCTTTCCAACCTCCATTTTATGAATGAAATGCTGCAGCCTCCATTCACAGAAAAACAAGCCCCTACTGGTTGTTCCCAGAGGTGAGGCAGTCACTGAAGATAATGGAACAAAGTGTCAGTGGGAGCGGTAAGTGCTGCAAGCTTCGTAAATTTACCTGAAGGGTAGCAACGGTAGACAGACAGGCAGTCTGTTCACAAGTTTTTCCTAAATAATTAACTTGGCCTTGCAACTTTGGCAGGAAACAATAGGGCTCCCTTAAAGGTGGAAAATACAAAGAGAACCAGAAACAAAACCACAGTCTTTCAGTGAAAATAAACAAAGTTTAGTTAAACAATAAACCTGGCAATGTTATTACCAGCTAGGGCATCTTGTGTTCAGCGTTCAATTCCGGTTTTCTCTACAAGAAAGTTTTGTATGTTCTTCCTGTGAACACGTAGGTTTCCTCCCACAGTCCAAAGGCATATCGGTTAGTAGGTTAATTGCTCATTGTAGATTGTCCTGGGATTAGGCTAGGGTTAAATCGAAGGGTTGCTGGGCGGTGCGGCTCGGTGGGCCGGAAGGGCCTATTCTGCACTGTATCGCTAAATAAACAAACACATTTTTAAATAAAATTTACCATTGAGTACTCTGGACAAAATTCAAATCCCGTTCTTATCAAGAACAGCTATGAGAAGTTTGTGGAAAGTGTTCCGAGATTGGAATCAGCAGCATTGTTTTTGTTTATATGCTATTTGCCCAAACTTGACTTGGCCTCGAATAGGCTGTGCTGCCAGTCATTTCTGGGTGAAACTGCCAAATGCGGGATTAGACTGGGGACTTTGTGTGCAATTCACATTCGCACACCTGCCATTTTTCCTGCATCAGGTGGTGCACACTTAATGACAATATTATTTGCACGGCTCATATCTGTTCATACCGCCATGAACTGGAGAGGAAGCTGGAACATTTGATCACATTAGAACAGTCTCAATAGAGTTCAAAGCGCATTATCCAAGTCTATTGCTTTTATCGCTGTTTAAAGGTACACTCTGCTGACATTGGAAGATCTGATGGCTGCCTGCTGAAGTGACTGCAGGCTATTTAAATAGCTCCCAAGGTCCACAACAACTAACAGAAAGTGCTTTCTTCAGTTACTTTGCTGCTGAGATTCTCCACCAGCAGTTCTCCATTACTGGCGGCTTCTCTATGATTGTGGTGGCTTTTTAGTGTGGGTTGGAGACCTCTGGGCAGGTAGCAAAAGCTCCCACAGAGACACCACATCCCAGCTCAATCTCTCCAGTGGCCTGTGTTTTCAAACGTTTTTCCACGATTCCAGGGTTGTCAGACTCTCTTGTGCCTGGACTCCTGCCTCTGTGGAGGTTACGGTTACTTCCTCACCGCTGGGTGCTTCCAGAAGGCGCACCAGATCTCTGCTGGGTCTCCTAAACGCACTAAGCTGCTGCTGCAAAACAACAGGTGATAATAAACCCGCTCCTGATTCTGAATTTGCTGCCTGTCACAGCATCACATAGGTCGCGGGTACTTTACTTTTAAAGGAAAGTGAGCTTGACTTCAATGGCAAGATAAAGCATCAGCTCGGGCTTTGAGACTTGCCAGCATTGTTGGCTTTCCAAAGTGCAGGTAACCATTAATTATACTTGCATGCTCATGAGAGCTCTTCTTAATATTATAGGTAACGTCACAGAGAGATAGAGCACAGTAATAGGCCATTTGGCCCACCGAATCTACACCAAACAGCAAATACCCATTTAGACAAATCTTCATTCCTAATGTTTTTTTATTCTCCCCACATTCAACTCTCCTTGGATATAACCACCTACCTATACACTAGAGGTAATTTACGATAGTCAATTAACCTACCAACCTGCAAGTCATTGGAATGTAGAAGGAAATGGGTACATCTGAAAGAAACCCAGGCAGTCACAGGCAGGATGTGAAAAGTCCACACAGATGCTATCTAAGATCAGTATTGAGCTGGGATTGCGATGCAAGACCCTAGCTCTCGCCTCTGTTGCCATTTGAGACAGTCCTTTGGTCAATGTCGCAATTTGATTGTGCAGGGAATCTGAATATGCATTAGTACTAAACGCAGCACACTAAAAACAGATACAGTCCAATTTCTAGGCTATCCATTGTAACAGTTGGCAGCTATTATAAACTGCAAATTCAACAGAATTGGGCTGTTGAAGAAAAAAAATGAGTGTTTACGTCAATCGAATTCTCCAACTGAGTTCTTGCATAAACTGTTGGCCCGTCTTAAATTACAGTGTGACAAAGCCTACTGAGCACATTAGACAGTACAAGGAACTATTTTAGAAAAAGTGTTAAAGGGGATCACAATGGTATTTTGTGTCACTTGAAGTCAGATATATTTAGCTCACATAGCATTATTAGCAAAGACAGAGTACTGGGAGAAACAACCAACCCTAGAAACCCACTATAGCATACCGTTTTTTTGGCTGATTTAGGAACAGTTTCCATCTTGGTGACATAGACAGGAAGATGCTTGATAAAAATGTGTGTAACTGGCCTGTTTAAAAGCACTGTTCCTTCATCTTGAGTCAAGATTATTATTGGGTCACATTGGAGCAGATGTAAGCCTCTGTTACATCCCAAGAGGAAAGCCTAGGATTTGGAACTTCCTGCCATATCCCTTGACCCAGTAATCATACCATTTCCTTACTGCAGGACATCACAAGCTCACGCCACGTCTCAGTAGTCACAGGCTGAGGTCATTCTCTTTCTGTATGACCAGTGCCAGACTGCAGAAGGGGGTTATCCAAGAAATCAGCTGCCAGAACCAGAGACGCAAGAGAGATGCTGGAGATCTGAAGCAATACGCACAAACTACTGGAGGATCTCAGCAGGTCAGGCAGCATCCATGGAGGGATATGAGCAGCAGATTTTTTGGGCCGAGACCCTTCATCAGGGTGGAACCAGACAGCGGCCCTGGATCTATGAAGTTGACCCATGCTTCTGTGAAGCGAGTGAGCAGATTAACCAAACAGAAAATAATACTTTCCAAACTGAATTGTCAGGTTGTCGTGAGAACTGTGGAGGAGTGGCTCTGGTAGCTGCTGTATGCACTGTAATACAGGAAAGCAACATGAAATCATGTTTTGATCACATGACCAAAGGAGGTGGACAGGGAAGAGTTTGAGAGATGGAACAATTTCCTGCTGTTGATAGTGCTGTGATGTCAATAAAATTGTTCAAGTTCACCTGCCAGTGCTCCCAGTTGGCTTCAGTGCACCTGCCCCGATCTCAAATACAGCAAATACCTCAACTATTTGTCTTTAATTAAATTACAACCGAACAAGCCTGCATATCACCTTATGCAAATACTTCAACTTGGAAGCATCTGGGAAGATGTGACATGTCTCTTCATGTTGCCTGGAATAAAATCTTTCCTTTGTGCACAATTATTTTGCTGATTTGTATTTTTAGATTTAAGATTTACTTTCCTTAATACTAATTTTGCTCCTTACTATTGTCTTTCCTGTTTCCCATATTCTGAATCATATAGCTAAAAACAAATTGCAAAACTACCTGTAAGAAACTACAGGCTGGATTTCACCATGAATGCTTATTGACATTCATTGTTAAGATGAGCTATACGTAGACTGTTGAGTCATACTTGACATTTGTATTTGCATTTTACTAAGTAAGCAATAAACAATATGAACCATCCTGTTGCCTCTTTCTATTCTATGGCGCAAAAGGTGATGCACAATGTTCAGCAAGGTTTCAGTAACAGCACAGACCTATTAATAATTTTTATATCTATCATATGCAACACCACAACACTGTGTGTCAGACAGAGTGGTCAGCAGCACTGGGGCTCCACAGGGGACTGTCCTGTCTCCCTTTCTCTTCACCATCTACACCTCGGACGTCAACTACTGCACAGAGTCTTGCCATCTTCGGAAGTTTTCTGAAGACTCTGCCATAGTTGGATGCATCAGCAAGGGAGATGAGGCTGAGTACAGGGCTATGGTGGGAAACTCTGTCACATGGTGCGAGCAGAATCATCTGCAGCTTAATGTGAAAAAGACTAAGGAGCTGGTGGTGGACCTGAGGCACCGGTGACCCCTGTTTCCATCCAAGGGGTCAGTGTGGACTTGGTGGAGCATTACAAATTCCTGGGGATACGAATTGACAATAAACTGGACTGGTCAAAGAACACTGAGGCTGTCTACAAGAAGGGTTAGAGCCGTCTCTATTTCCTGAGGAGACTGAGGTCCTTTAACATCTGCCAGACGATGCTGAGGATGCTCTACGAGTCTGTGGTGGCCAGTGCTATCATGTTTGCTGTTGTGTGCTGGGGCAGCAGGCTGAGGGTAGCAGACACCAACAGAATCAACAAACTCATTCGTAAGGCCAGTGATGTTGTGGGGGTGGAATTGGACTCTCTGACAGTGGTGTCTGAAAAGAGGATGCTGTCCAAGTTGCATGCCATCTTGGACAATGAGTCCCATCCACTCCATAATGTACTGATTAGACACAGGAGTACATTCAGCCAGAGACTCATTCCACCGAGGTGCAACACTGAGCGTCATAGGAAGTCATTCCTGCCTGTGGCTATCAAACTTTACAACTCCTCCCTCGGAGTGTCAGACACCCTGAGCCAATAGGCTGGTCCTGGACTTATTTCCACTTGGCATAATTTACTTATTATTATTTAATTATTTATGGTTTTATATTGCTATATTTCTACACTATTCTTGGTTGGTGCGACTGTAACGAAACCCAATTTCCCTCGGGATCAATAAAGTATGTCTGTCTGTATGGTTTAACTCTCAACAGCCCTCTTATTTTTTTTTGGATTTAGGTATCACCAGCATTTATTCCACATCCCAAATTACTGCTTGAGAAGATGAAAGAAACATAGAAAACCTACAGCACAATACAAGCCCTTTGGCCCACAAAGAAATTACCTAGGGTTACCCATAGCCCTCTGTTTCTAAGCTTCTAAGCTGAATGGTAGTGAGGGAGGAAGTGTAAGGGCAGGTGTAGCACTTGTTCCGTTAGCAAGGATAAGTGCCAGGAGGGAGATCGGTGGGAAGGGATGGGGGGGGGGGGATGAATGGACAAGGGAGTCGCGTAGGGAGCGATCCCTGTGGAAAGCAGAAAGGGGGGGGGGAGGGAAAGATGTGCTTGGTAGTGGGATCCCGTTGGAGGCGGCGGAAGTTACGGAGAATTATATGTTGGACCTGGAGGCTGGTGGGGTGGTAAGTGAGGACAAGGGGAACCCCATCCTGGGTGGGATGGCGGCAGATGGGGTGAGAGCAGGTGTGCGGGAAATGGGAGAGATGCATTTGAGAGCAGAGTTGATGGTGGAAGAAGGGAAGCCCCTTTGTTTAAAAAAGGAAGACACCTCCTTCGTCTTGGAATGAAAAGCCTCATCCTGAGAGCAGATGTGGCGGAGACGGAAGAATTGTGAGAAGGGGATAGCATTTTTGCGAGAGACAGGGTGGGAAGAGGAATAGCCCAGGTAGCTGTGAGAGTCTGTAGGCTTATAGTAGATATCAGTAGATAGGCCGTCTCCAGAGATGGAGACAGAAAGATCACGAAAGGGGAGGGAGGTGTCTGAAATGGACCATGTAAATTTGAGGGCAGGGTGAAAGTTGGAGGCAAAGTTAATGAAATCAACGAGTTCAGCATGCATGCAGGAGGCAGCGCCAATGCAGTCGTTGATGTAGCGAAGGAAAAGAGGGGGACGGATACCCATATAGGCCACAAAGCCAACAAAAAGGCAGGCATAACTGGGACCCATGCGGGTGCCCATGGCTACACCTTTGGTTTGGAGGAAGTGGGAGGAGCCAAAGGAGAAATTATTGAGAGTAAGAACTAACTTGGCTAGATGGAGGAGAGTGGTGGTAGAGGGGAATTGGTTAGGTCTGGAATCCAAACAGAAGCGGAGAGCTTTGAGACCTTCCTGGTGGGGGACGAAGGTATATAGGGACTGGATATTCATAGAACAAGTACTACACCTGCCCTTACACTTCCTCCCTCACCACCATTCAGGGTCGCAGATAGTCCTTCCAGGTGAGGCAACACTTCACCTGTGAGTCGGCTGGTGTGGTATACTGCATCCGGTGCTCCCGGTGTGGCCTTTTATATATTGGTGAGACCCGACGCAGATTGGGAGACCTTTTTGCTGAACACCTATGCTCTGTCCGCCAGAGAAAGCAGGATCTCCCAGTGGCCACACATTTTAATTCCACGTCCCATTCCCATTCTGATATGTCTATCCAAGGCCTCCTCTACTGTCAAGATGAAGCCACACTCAGGTTGGAGGAACAACACCTTATATACCGGCTGGGTAACCTCCAACCTGATGGCATGAACATTGACTTCTCTAACTTCCGTTAATGCCCCTCCTCCCCTTCTTACCCCATCCCTGATATATTTTGTTTTTTATTCTCTCTGCCCATCACTCTGCCTGTTCTCCATCTCCCTCTGGTGCTCCCCTCCCCCTTTTTCTCCCTAGACCTCCCGTCCCATGATCCTTTCCCTTCTCCAGCTCTGTTTCCCTTTTGTCAATCACCTTTCTGGCTCTCAGCTTCACCCCACCCCCTCTGATCTTCTCCTATCATTTTGTATTTCCCCTCCCCCCCCCACTTTCAAATCTCTTACTATCTTTCCTTTCAGTTAGTCCTGACAAAGGGTCTCGGCTCGAAATGTCGACAGCGCTTCTCCCTATAGATGCTTCCTGTCTTGCTGCATTCCACCAGCATTTTGTGTGTGTTGTCCACATTTGTATTGGTGGGATTAGAATTTAGGTCCCTGGGTTGACAGTCCAGGCCTCTGGACTTCTATTGTGTCAAGTTAACCTTCTACACTGGAAAGCCAGAATTTGGTACATATTCAACCTGTTACAAGTTGTTGTGATGAAGTTTAAGTGGAAAAAGTCCAAGCATTATTTATCTCCCTGGAGGAAGTTGGAAGATGATCTACAGATTTGATGTAATCACTTTGCCAAATCTTGTTGTCATGAATTTAATTGACGACAATTAAAAATGCTCAGTAGCTTTCAACTTACAGTTAACCGCTATCACTCAAGTTGAAAATAGATTGCTTATGATCCCTCCAAATTGCTCAGTAGTTACTATTTCACTGCTTACATTAAATGATAAAAGTGATGCTTTATAAATGAGATATTTAACTATTTCAGCATCTGAAATAATGATGTCCCATCATGATGGGCTGGTCCAAAAAGTGAATGGCCTTAGTACTGAAAAGAGAGTGGCAAATTGAATCCAACCTCACTCTCTGGCAAATCATAGAGAGTAATGGTGAACAGCTGGTGTTGTGACTGGGAGGTTATTTTTGTTCTCTTGTTTTTTCGAATATCTATGTGACGTGATAAAGAAGATTCTGTATGATACAAAAAGTAGTTGCCTGGTTGATCAAAAGAAGGAAAAAGTTACACTATTGGAAGATATAAATTTCCTGGTCACCTGAGCAGAAGGCAGCAAATTGAATTTAAATGTGAAGTGATGAATTTGAGGAAATTTAAAATAAATGGGAGCATAATGAGTAACCTTTTTCATCCTAAATTCTTTGACACCATCACTGGGAAGGGAATGTGGAGCACAGACCTTGAGTTTGCCCACCCACAGAATTCAGCTCCATTTGATTCTTGATGGTGTCCAAAGCAACCAATCCAATCTCAGTGCAGAGCAGTGGTAAACAAGACTTCCTCATTCTCCTGGCTCTTCTTCTGCACTGATGGGTTTAGTTCAGGTTTAACTGATCTGCAGGACAATGGGAAGCTGTTCAACACAGTAGACCAGCTGCAGATGACATACATATTCAGAAGCTGACCTCTGAGTCGTTAACTCATTCACTGTTACATATGAGAAGATAGTTATAACACTCAACATCTACAACATTAAAAATTCCTCTACTAATCTGTCCCTGCTGTATGACATCTTCCTTCAACAATATAGGTCTATACTAATACAATGGAAAACATAGATCACTTCCTTTCCTTGGGATCCAAACATTGATTATGAAAAATTCCATCATCTTTAAAGTATCTGGCCAGCCTTTCCAACTTCCTTCCACAGAGATTGGACCATGTTTTGTTGCCTAACCAGAACATCTGATTGGCCCTAGAAACTGTCTTACCTGGGTCATATGCATAATCTGGAGGTTCTTGCTTGATGATCATGGAGTGGGAGAAACGCTGGCTTCCAGCATTGCCTGGGTTTCCCTGTTCATACATCGGGTCGTGATATTCCTGCTTGTAACTGTGCTGTGGGTATGAGACACAGGGCTCAGACATCTGCTGCTGGTATCCCAGAGGTGCTTCCCTGTTCATGGTTTGGGAAGAGGGAAAACGGTGGCAAAGCTCCAAAGGCTGTTGCTGAAACTGCGAGCTGAGAACAAATATGAAATTGATGATTACTGTAAGTACAAGAGTTGTGGATACTGATTTATCCATCACCTCTTTCCTGACTTTCATAATCTAGCCTTGTTCCCAATGGCCTTAGCAATCTCCTTAGATCATCTGTCTTAAAAACCGTTAACATATCCTTTTTTTTAATATAACTCTAAATAGGTATCTCATTATCTGGAAGAAAATGGAAGAGAAAAACATACAGCTTATCAAATCAGCATTATCCAAAATCCATATATTATTATTATTTTGTTGAAGCTCTCCTTCCATCATATTCACAAATCCAGATACTTATGTCTATTTTGATTAGGCAATGGTATTAATGGGACCAAATTTGGTAGGTGGCATGTAGTCTGGCTGGAGCAGACAGAGCAGTCTGAAAAGCCTGCTCCTCTACGGTACTGTTCTATGTATATGGGATTAAGAAATTTTATCAGCAAGATTGAACTGAGTGGTAGAATCTGTTTGAGGGGCTGAATGGTCTACTGTTGTTTATATGTTAAGATCCCTTTTCCTATTTTATCTAAAGTATATCAAGTGTCTGGATATAAAACTGGGCAAGGATTTTTTTTAGCTAACGTATCTCATACTGGAATAACATCTTATCAACATAACTACTCCCTAACAGCTAGGCACAAGCACAGGATCAGATACCAATACAGTTACTTCTGAAATTTCTCAAATGTTTACACGCTATAAGAATATTGTTGTTTTTGGTATGCATATCATCTTCACGTGCAAATGTTGTTAATCATATATTGAATGATAGAGTTTATTGAAGTTGAGATCAATATATCTTTGATACCAAAAAGATCAAAGGAAAAGGAAGTGGGTGGGAACATGAATGTGAAGTGTATGACCAGCCGATATCTTACTGAGCAATGGGGGAGGTTCGCATTGCTCCTGCTTCTCTTTTCCCATGTCCTTATATGATCAATGGAAAATATTTTCAGGCTGTCCTTTAATGGATTTTGGTGTCTAAGTTAATTGAAATTTTAAAGAAAAAAATTAGGCAGCCTCTGAATTTACAATTGATGATTGTTTCTGGAGCTAGTCTGGAATGAGATTAGAAGACATCGGAAGACATTATCCAGTGGATAGTGAAGTTGTGACTTTCTCTACCACTTAGATAGAGGACCATTTACACGTACTCAAAGCAAAGATTGATAGGTTTGTGTGTATTCAGGGGTTATTGGGTTGATATGGGAAAGAAGAATTGAGGTAAACAATCATCCATGACTTTATTGAACAGGTTCAAGCAATGGAATGCCATACATCTGTTCGGTTTCTTAATCCCTTCATCACAGCTTTATTCAATGTGTTTAAGATTGAAAATAGCAAAACCTGGAAGAACCAATATGCAAAACTTATCAATGTTGCTAAAATACCCCTGACCCAACTGAGAGTCGAAAGAGCGACATCAGGTGCAGCTCCAATGATGAGGAGCTTTCCTACCACTCTTACCAAAGTGCCCTGTGTGGTAAAAAAAACACAGACACTAAGTAAGATTGATGCATAACTAAATAATTCTGGGATCTGTAGTGAGTTCTGCAATGGCCTTTTATAAACTGTGTTATGTAAGTCTTTCCCCCTCCAAATGAAATCCCAAGAGTTGCTTGCAGTAAATTAATATTTTAGACTGAATATCACTAGCTTAACTCAACCACACCAGAATGATTGCTTGTGGTTATTACTGAATTTATCCGGTAACACACAGCATTAAATATGTTATATGAAATCACGTTGTCCTGTTTAAAATAACAGACAGAAGCTAATTGCCTGGTAAGAGAAAATAGATAGTTCTGGTGCTTCTTAGCTCCAAACACTCTGACCTTGGGTCTGTCTGTGTATAGTTTACATGTTCCGTGATAACAAGGGTTTCTTGCAGGTGTTTGGCGCAGATCAATGGCAGAGAGAAAAAAAAACTCAAAGGGGAGTTAACAGGCTTGTGTAAGGGAGAACAGGTTGCAGTAGTGCAGAGGGATATGAGGAGGAGGAACGAGACTGTTTCCTTGGGATCTAACTTAGATCCAATTCGCAGAATGATCTCCCCCTCTATCATTATAAGTTTAAGATATGCCTATGTAATACACTTTACACTATTTAACAGAGATGAATTTTAGGCAGGCAAATGTTGACAAGATAATATGATGCAAACAACTTATCATAGAAAGAAGAAAGTGTAAAATATTTTGGAAACCTGTTCATATTCAATAAGAAATAAAAATGTGATTTGGTATCTCTGGAGCCTGTACCTGTGATCCATTGAGTATCTGCCATTGGACATAGCTTGAGTGGGTGTATGGAGATTCACAAAGCCATGGTCCCGTCTGGGGTTCACAGTGGATTTATTGCAGACTTGCTGTAATGGAGTAGTTGAAGGATTCCCAGGATTTGGGGAGTTGAGACCAACCTGTGGCTTTTTCTCATAGGCACTGAATGAGGAAGCATAAGCAAAATATGTCAACAATACACAAATATTTCTCTATTACATTGTTCCTGAAATATTCATCACTTCATTAAAGGTTGTTTATTTTTGTTTTGGGGAATTCCTTTAACATATTTCATCTCCTTCAATGCTGTTCAAGGTCATCTCCTGGACTTCATTTTGGTTCCCTGTTCCCTTCTCATTCAAGTTTTCTAGAATTGTGTGTACACATTCCACAGTAACAGCATCTCCTTTGGTCATATGTCTTAGTTCCTATCCTTTTCTCCTTCCCATACTTGAGTTCTGTATTCTTTCAGTTACTAAAAACTTGGTCGACTGAAACCTTTCACCCAAATCCTCAATATATCCTGCTTTCTTTCCAAAAGAGTTCTTAATACCCTTCTTTTTGCTCATGTATTCAACCCTGCCTTCTAGTATTTCATTCTCCATTGCTCTCAATACTTTGTTCTTCATGTCCGTCTAAAGCGTCAACGTTTTGAGGAGTGATTCTGGATTCGGAACTGTTGCTTATCTTGCAATAGCTCTAGACATGAAGGCTTATTCTAGTACAGTTGAATTCCCTGAAATTTCTGCCTTATTGGGAGTACAAAGGCAGAATTAAAGAGCACATCAAATTACATTCTGAGCCTGCAGTTCTGCACATACTGCTGAGATGTAGCACATAGTTCTGGATGTGCAAACACAGGGAAAGGTTGAGCAAATAGAACTGTGACACAGTGAAATATTCACTTTAATATATATGACAAAAAAGATTAATATAATGTTTATACAGAGTTCTTTTCTGCCATTTGCCTATGTAGAGAGGAACTTGGTAAGTCCTGCCAAGCAGCTGGTCATATTTACAGAATCAGAAGAAAGCCTTTTGTCTGGTTTCCACTCAATGTAATCCGACAGGTCAACTTATTGATAATGGAACCTGCCTGGAACACTGGGATTTTGCGCAAAAAGCCGCCAAGCTATATTGCCATCTTAGATTGGACATCATTAATATTAATCTTAGCTTAGTTTTTGGCTTGTTTTAATAGAGAGTTATGAATGCATGAAACATTCCTTATTCATCCATTACTAATATATCCTGCAGCAGGCTGACACATTCAAATACAAGACCTATGGGTAGTGCATTCCATTACTGACAGTACGAGAAAGCATCGGGAAAAACAAAATACCGACCAAGCCAAACATGCAATAAAAATATTGGAAGCAGCAAGGAGAAATTTAAACATATGCAACAGCATCCTCTCTATTCCTGTTAAACTCATGAATGATCCCCATCGAGGAAACACAGCCGGTCTTGATAAGCATTCTGCTGTGTTTAAGGTAGGTGGCATTTGAAATCTAGTATCAATAGTATTAGGTTACAAGACTGCAGATATTAAATTTTGCTATATCATGTTTAAAATAGGCACATACATTTAACAGCAATACATTTCCTCTCAGTCTGTGCAACTATTCATGAAGTTAGAGCAAACATTTCAGTGAAGGCTGAGTTGCATCTTAATGCCGTGTGTTACACTATCAGCTCCTGTTGAACCTACGGATCACTGAGGAAGATATGAGTCTGTGCCTCAAGAGTCAGGAACCCGATCCACAAGTAGAATGTGGTGACATATTTTTGTAACTTTGCTCTGTTATCTTGCCACATGATTCCTCAACCTGTGGCAAAATGTCTGGTGAAGCACTGTTAGTCTGGAATATACAACTTCAACTGCAGACATCTCCCAAGCACAGTACTGCTCTGTGGTCAACCTGCTGAAGTTTGCTGATTTTTGCTGGAAGTAATTTCCACACCCTTCTCCTCTAAATCTTGAGGGGGTATCAGATAAACTATACATTGGAAAGGCCAAAGTTGGTTGAGATAGTCATTGAAACTTGCATCTCACAGTCTGACTGAAACACCATTCATGTACTGTAACTACCAGACTCCAGTTACAAGCTTTGTTTAAACTAGCTCTTACATTAAATAAATACCACATGTGATTGAATGCCAAAATCTTTATTTTTGTAATGCAGGCATATCCTGAGGCACCTTCTCTAACAGTTTTCAGATCAGTGTGAACTAAGGAAAATTACTGTGAAATTAACCCCCAGCTGTTTTAAGCAGAATGAAGTTGCTGACAGGTGAACAACAGCATTATCCAAAGCTTCATTTCTTTGGGTGAAAAAAAAACTTCATTCCAATTATTTTAAAAATTATTTTAATCAAGGAAGCGATTAAAGAGACTCTTTTGCGGATGTGAAAATGATATTTATATTTTGAGGCAATGTGAAGGTCACCTATTGTTCTATGACTTCCTTCATAAAAGATTCCTTTCCACACAGACTGATCATGTATTTTTATATAGCTGAAACATAGGAGGATGAAGCAAAAACGGAAATAGCTCATTGATGGACTTCATTGGGTCATAACATCAGGAACTGCAATGTTATGACAATAATGTCCAAAGTTCAAAAAAGCGATGTATTAATTTAGAACCTTCAGATCAGGTTAAGGTCTCCCATTTTATCACTTTCACAATATTATTCTTTTTTACTTCTCCGGTTGTCTAGTATCTTAATGCTAAGTAAACTCTATTTATCTTCCTTCTTTCTTCAAACCCAAAAAAGGTTTATGATTGCTTAGTGTAAGGGTGGAGGAAACAGAGAAAATCGGTGCTTTTGAAAGAGTTATTTGTAGGGTTGTGGAGAAAGGGAGGAGAATGGAATTGATAGGGTTGCTCTGATACAGAGTCTGGCACAGTCTTGAAGAGCTGAACGTTTCCTTCTGTACACTAAAATTCAAAGATTCTTTGGTGCTGCCAAACTGAGCTTTTACTTATAGCTTGTCATAAGAAAATAACAAGCAGAAAAATAACTTTGAAAACTAAATATTATATAAAAAATGCAGGATCTGCTCTAAATGATGGGTTTTGAGTCCTGCACAACAGCATTTGCTGCAGCCAATTTCATTCTGTGTAAAATAGCTGGGAAGAGGGTTAATTTCACAGTAGTTTTCCTTAGATCACTTCATTTGTCATTATTTAGATTATGTTAGGTAATTTTCTGATTTCTGAGCATCCATTCCTGTCATTATTTTCACTAAGACACTAAATGGCCTCTTTCTTACTTTCCCAGCCTCTCTTCTATAAAACCAAAGGTTGTTTTCTTTTCGATTGTGCATTGCAAAAGGAACTTTCTCTGTCCCCAAAATTACTTTTACGAAGCTTATGATAATTACTGCATAATACCAACCTGGCATAAAGGCACTGTTCCCCACTGCCATACTGGTATGGCTGCTTATGTCGGCAGGACAGGCTTGGATTAGAGATAGGACTCTGTGGCTCCTTCTTAATCTTCAATGTGGGACTGTGAAAAGCCACTGTTGGGGAAAAAATAATGCCTGTGATAAATTCTATTCTCTTCTGGTCTATACGTTCAGTAGAGTTGTGATCAATAACACAAATGAATGACTTCCAGAGCTATGGGAAAATAAACCATGAGCAAATCAGGCAGCAAGAGAGGATACGCACAAGCACCCCTTGGTCACTGTCTCAGTTTGGATTTTGAGTTTGAGAAGCCAAGCATAACTCAAGAGTAAAATACATTTGTACAAGATGAAAATGCAGAGCAGAGATGATTAATTGATTATAGTGATTCAGAATTAGAATTGACAGGATATTTGCATAATTATCTGAATATTTCACAAATCTATACAAACAGGGAACAAGTAAGATATCCTTCATGAGACCCCTCTACAGCATTGCATCTAAATACAATACACACCAACGTGTACACCACTGTTCATCAAACCACTGAGCCCTGTTCAGGATGAAAGAAAGAAAGAAAACAAAAATAAGCCAATATATGAAGATAATGCTTGCTTTCAAGCCTGGGACAATCTAAATAATATTCTAGACACAAGAATCAGAATCAAATTTAAATATCACTGGCATGTGTCATGAAATTTGTTAACTTTGTGGCAGCAGTACAATGCAATACATAATATCAGAAAATAAATAAGTAAATTATTAAAGTATATATGTATATTAAATAGTTGAATTAAAAATAGTGCAAAAACAGAACTAATAAAAGTGAGGTAGTGTTCATGGGTTCAATGTCCATTTAGGAATCAGGTGGCAGAGGGGAAGAAACCACCTCATCCATTTAGATTAAAAGGTTCTAACAGTAATAAGGTGGTTGCATCCTTGCTACAGAACTTATAGGGTTATGGATTTAACATCAACGCACCTGGCACTTGAGTACAAAAGTCTAGGCTGACTCTCTGGAATAGTGCTAAGAGGATGGTGCTGCCTTCTGAGATGCTGGTAGGAGCTATTTTAGTGCAAGGCCTCCTTTAACCTTCAAGTTTCTATTTACAGTTCCATTCTGTTGAGACTGAATGGTGTTTTGAAAGGATTGATTGCAATTGCATAAGAACATATGAAATAAGAGGAAGAGTAGACAAGTCAGCCCCATGCGCCTTCTTTACCAGTCATTGATGTCTTTATTAGGGTTCTACATCAGCAGCACTGCCTTGCACAAATCCCACACTCCTTGATTCTCAGAATTAGAGGAAGGATCTCACTGTGTCAGAAGCTGTCTGAAGCCACTTTGAGAATTTGATCTGCTGCATAAAGAGATTGGCTCCCATTATTGAATCCAGATTAATTATTAAACCAATCTTCATCTTACCATTTGTAATGATAACTTGAGGTACATCTATCTGATTACAGTAATTTTTGACAAATGAGTATGAGTAACATATGTGTGAAAAGGTATTCAGCCAGCTGGGAGTTAAATTGAGCAATGGGGGTGGGAAAACAGATGATTTGACGTTCACTTATCTGTGTTACATGGCTTCAGTCTGCAGTGTACCACTAAGCAATGGAGACTGTATTACAATAGTAGCAGTAGGCCTCCGTTAGTCTCGATAGACCACGGATTTGTGCCTTGGAAAGTTTCCAGGGAGCAAGCCTGGTCAAGGTTTTCTTTAAATGGAAGACCGGTAGTTGCCGGCAAGCTGCAAGTCTCCCCTCTCCACGCTACCGATGTTGTCCAAGGGAAGGGTATTATGACTCATACGGCTTGGCACCGAAGTCATCACAGAGCAATGTGTGGTTAAGTGCCTTGCTCAGGAACACACACGCAGCCTCAGCCAAGGCTCGAACTAGTGACCTTCAGATCACTAGACAAACACCTTAACCACTTGGCCACGTGCCAACACAGTTATTACAATAACTATATGATGGAAGCTATAATCTTTAGATTAGATTTGAAGGGCCTGTTCCTGGCATTTAGCACGTGTAGTATATTAGTACAGGGACTAGTGCCATCAGCAGTGACATCAAGTGCATTTTTTGTTGATCTCAATTGCTCAACATTCAACTTGGTATACAGTGAATAATGAAGTAGCTCTTAACTGGAATCTCAGTTGCCAGCTTCAACTTTCCATCAGCAATGATGACAGGTTATAGTATTGTCCTCAATTCTCTCCCTTCTATTTTGTTTCCACCTTCTATCGCCACCTAGCTAAATCTCCTCTCATTTGGATAGCCCATGCTGCTAAACATCTGCTCAAACCTAACTGCCCCCCATTAATTAGCTGCTCAGGATTCTCCTCATAACACCCACCTGACCGGATACCCAAGCACCTCTCCACCATGAACTTCATGAACTCTCTATAGTCAGAAAATATATGAGGTGCTTCGGCAGAATAATCCAAGTGCTGATTTGTGGGTCAAAGCATAGACTGGAAATTCTTATTTACGCTATGGGACTGCATCAATTTCTACTCAGCTTGGTGCTACTGGATGGCTGCAATACATCCTGTTTACTTTACAGAGTACATTCTATGGCCCTGACAGCCCTAGACAGCCTCAGAGTTCCATTAAACCTTTTGATTTATGATTGGATTTCCTGATTTCCACATCTCCAATGTTATTTCATTCCCACAGTGACATTTCTAAATAAGCCTGCAATTTGTGTGTGTTAAACACTGACTGGTAGGAACCTATGAATGTTTGCTGAGTTTTAAAACTGACATCAGGTAAACCAATGATCTCAAAGTTATGTGTCACTTCATTTATCTGGCAGAACTCTTGTTCTGGGTGAGAAGACTGTGGTTTCTCTCTCCATTCCAACAATCCAAGTTCATGATCATAAACTGATATTTCAGGCTGGAGAGGATGTTGCTCTGACAGATGGCAATGTACAGATACAGCCATGATCTTGGAATCTAATGATACTTGTAAATGTTAAAGATGCCAGTGCACTCTTTAATGAAGTGCAACAGGTTCTGTTCTCCACAATAAGCCACCAATCACTTAAACTGCTACAGGAAGAAAGCCTACTCTGATGTTGGTATTCTGAGGAATAAGAGTTTACTGATAATTTCATTGGTGGCTGTAAAAGGAACTGCACTACATTAAATGTGATGGAACACTTTACAGGTTTAAGCAACACACACAAAATTGTGGGGGATCTCAGCAAGTCAGGCAGCACCTATGGAGGGGAATAAGCAGTCTACATTTCATGCAGAGACTCTTCATCCTGACTGGAATAGAAGAGGATAGAAGCCAGAATAAGAAGGTGGGGGGGTGGGGGGGAGAGGGTAAAGTGATAGGTGAAACCAGGTGAAGAGGAGGGAGGGGATGAAGTAAGAAGCTGGGAGGTGATACATGGAAGAGGTAAAGGGTTGAAGAGTAAGGAATACGTTATGAGAGGACAGTGGAACATGAAAGAAAGTGAAGGAAGGGGACAACAGAGGGAGGTAATAGGCAGGTGAGAGAAGAGAAGAGGTGAGAGGGGAACCAGATGGGAAATGGAAAAAGAAAGAAAGGAGAGGTGTAAGAAATTACTGGAAGTTAGAGAAATTAGTGTTCGCGCCATGAGGTTAAAAGCCACACAGACAGAATATGTTGCTCCTTCACGCTGAGTTTTTCCATTCTTCTGTCTCCACATCTTAAATTATAGCCAGCTACTTCAGACAAGACTTCAGATTTAAACTCAGTGTTATCAGGTCAACATTTCACCCTCAAACACTGGATGTAGAAAAATGGAGAATTTATTGCACAGCCACACAGTACAAACAACTGCTTCATCTGCTAACTACTTCAATGCAATCCATTGTCCGCGATACAGAGATAAGTTATAAAGTATTACAGGAACAGATGTTTCACTTTACCAAAAAGGAGAAGATTTGTCCTTGATCATCTGAATCAGATTGTCATTATATGAGCTACTTCATGCTGTATTCTGCTTCCAAAATGTTTCTATTGACTTCGGAGAACTGTGGAAGTGCAGTAGAATTCCCAGCCACTTCTATATTGCATATTTAGCACATGTGACTATGGATGGATTTCTATCCTGGATATTCCATGGAAGACCTGGTGAAGGGTCTTGGCACAAAACAACGACTGCTTGTTCCTCTCCAGAGATGCTGCCTGACATGCTGAGCTCCTCCAACACTTTGCGTGCATTTCTATCCCATTATTTGTAAGTGCCAGTGAAAAAGGAAGGGTCTTACAAAACATATGCCTTTAGTTACAGGATTACAATAAAGAGCAGTTTAGAATTGGAATTGGTTTATTATTGTCACATGCACCAAGATACAGTGAAAAGCTTGTCTTGCAAACTATTCATACAGATCAAATCCTTACACTTTGCAGGTAAAAAAAAAAAAGCAATGCGTGATAAAATGTAACTGCTACAGAGGAAGTGCGGTATAGGTAAACAATAAAGTGTAATATCATAACAAGATAACATATGGATCATCATCACACTAGCGGGCAGGACAGCCAGTGATCGTTGACAAAAGAGATGGCAGATCTGAAATATGGAAACAAAAGAAAAACAGAACATTGGAAGAATTCAGCTGGTCAAGCAGCATTTGTGAAGACAACAGATGTTAGTTGATGTTTCAAGTTGAAAAGTTCACGATGTCTGAGAGGGAAGTGATAAAATAGCCAGTGTATAGCAGTATGAGGGAGGGTGAAATGGAGGCTGGTAGGTGACTGCTGGAAGCAGATGAACAATTAAGGGTGGGAGTGGAAAAGATTAACAGCTGTGTGTTTTACCTGAAATTGGAAAATTCAAAGTCTATATGAATGGGATGTAAGCTACCCAAATGTTATATAAGTTGCTGTTTTTCCAATTTGTTTGGCCTTGCTGTATCAATGAAGGAAGGAGAGTTAAAAGGAAGTGCAACAGGAAGCTCGAGTTGGCTGTTGCAAATAGAACACAAGTGCTCCATCAAACAATTCCTTACAGTCCCTTAGTCACCACTCTCGAGGAGGCCACATGGAGGGCTTTGAAAGCAATAGACCAGGTAAAAACAAGTACTGGTAAGCTGATATTTTGTTTAGCTGTGTACATGTATGGTTGAATGACAACTGAACTTGAACATGACTTGTTTTCTTGCGGTATGTCTTTGATTGTGAGGTCCTGGGTGTTCCTTTCAGACATAAAAGTTCCTCCAGCATTTTGTATGGGTTGTCAACATAGAGCTATCAGGTGCAATGTTGTCCAGCACAAGATGGTGATGGAGTTGTACAGTGCAGAAAAAGGCCCTTTAGCCCAATTGCCAAGTCAACCTCTGTACTTTTTTTTAAACTAGTCTTAATTACTGGTTCTGCACAGCTAATGAGTATCCTACTTATGTACAGCCTGTAGAGGCATTGATAAATAGAGTGAATGTGGAGAGGATGTTTCCTTAGTGAGGGAGTCTAGGACAACAGGGCACTGCCTCAGAATAGAAGGACATCCCTTTAGAACAGAGATGAGGAGGAATTTCTTTAACCAGAGGGTTGTGAATCCGTGGAACTCATTGCCACAGACCACAGACCAAACCACTGAGTATATTTAAAGCAGATGTTGTTGGATTCTTGATTAGTCAGAGCATCAAAGATTATGGGGAGAAGGCAGGAGAATGGGGTTGAGAAGGTTTATTAAATCAGCCATGATGGAATGACAGAGCAGTTTCAATGGGCCAAATGACCTAACTCTGCTCCTATGTCTTCAACCAAGGATGTTGTGCCAACCCTTTAACCTACTCTAAGACCAATTTAACCCTTCTCTCCCACAAAGCCCTCCATTTGTCTTTCATCCATGTGCCTGTCCAAGTCTCTTAAATGTCCTTAATGTATCTGCCTCTATTTAGTTCAATGGTTTCTTCTTCCTTTTCTCATCTTTCCCATTGCTTCCCCTCTTCACTTCCCATCTAATTCCCTCTGCCCATCATTACCCCCCTCACCTCATCTGGTTCCACCTATCATCTTTCAGCCTCATTTCCAACCCACCCTCACTCCGCTATATACTGGACACCTTTCCTCTTCCCTTTGAATCCTAATGCAGGTATTTGACCCAAAATGTTGACTTACACCTTTTGCCTCCACAGATGTTGCTTGACCTGCTAGGTTCTTCTAGCATTCTGTTTTCTTGTGCTATTAGAATCTTAATGATCTGGACTACTTCCCAAGACAAAGAGGCTTGGGAGAAACTATGAGGAAGGAATAAATGTAAAGAAAATATAACTAAAAGCAAATGAAAATATACTGTTACTGTGTTGTAGCTGTTGTCTCCCATTTTAACCCATTGTAATAGCAACAGCTGACCCAATAAGGTTAAGGGACTCTCGTGTTATTTTACTCAACTAGTAATCCAGAGGCCTGGATTACTGTGGCATCTTCCGAATTTCATTTCATCTTATTAAATACACATAAACTTCTAGATAGTAGTTATAAACCTGTCTGGTTCTGGGAAGGAAATATAATGTCCTTACTTATGCAGGCCTGCATACAAGTCCAGACCCACAGTGATACAATTCACAAACTATCTGCTTAGCATACGCTTAATTCTCTTATTTCTTGATAGATTCTTGATTGGTCAGAGCATGAAGGGATACGAAGAGAAGGCAGGAGATTGGGGCTGAGAGGAAAATTGGTTCAGCCACGATAAGATGGCGGAGCAGATTCGATGGGCCAAATGACCTAATTCTACTGTTATATTTTATGATCTGATGGTCTAATAATGGGCAATAATTGTGAGGTCAAATTGCAGCAGCCACACTCCATATGAAAATAAAAGATGCATGGTATTGAGGCATTTAGGCTAGATGGTCTTAGATTTGATACCACCCTATGTTGACATGACAAAGGCAGGACAATTGGATTCAGTTCTCTTGCACTAAAGATTGGGAGTGATTGGTGTTGAGGTTTTATCATAGATTCTCCCACTGATTCCTTTTATCTGGTCACTTCAACGGGTACAGTACATGGAAAGGAAAGGTTGAGAGGTACAGGGACCAAACAGGCCATGTTTCCCTGTAGTATGTCTCTATAACTCTATTTTCTATACTCTAAATGCTGATGCAGGGTCCCGACCTGGAAAATCAACAACCCCTCTGCATCCATGGATGCTGCCTAACCAACTAAGTTCCACCAGCAATTTGTTTTTTGTCTCAAATTCCAGTGTCTTCACTCCCCTGAGTCTCTTTACACCTGTGCTATTTTTGACATTGAAGGGCTGGGATGCCATACCCTTCATGATGCAGAAGGCTTCTAGTATCCATTTCCTGAGCTCAGAGGTTAAAAATTGCCACTTACAACAAATATTAGAATGGTTCAGCTTTGAGGAATTGAACACAATGTAGCGAAGTCAAACGGGGGTGGGGGGGGGGGGGAAATCACAGTTAGTCCCACATTGCTCCCAGTTAGCTTTTAGTATTCATGTCAACTATCAATACAGATTGGGTTGGATTTTGTTTTAACAATGACAGTTGGTTTTCACTGTTATTACTCTACAAAACTAACACTTCCAATATCTTCACATCTACAATTAAAAAATAACATATGATACTCTGCACTGTTACATAATATCATCAGTGGCAGTTACTGGTGTGTTATAAATACAGGCAGTCCCCGGGTTATGGACGAATTCCGTTCCTGAGTCTGTCTTTAAATCGAATTTGTACGTAAGTCGGAACAAGTACATCCGGTATTATTTAGCGTCAGTTAGTTCAACGTTTGTCTTAGTATATAGTATATACTTTACCTTTCTATACATATAAAACACTTAAGAAACATATGTATTCCAATAATTAAATTCACTGCGTTGCTTAGTAATAATTGTAGCTTTTATCGCGGCAGGGCCTTTCACATGCTCCATTAAAATTGTTCTGATCATTGTCCGACTATAGCCTAACGCTTTTTCAATGACTGATGGTGTTTCGCCTCTTTCCCAATGCTTTATTATTTCCACTTTATTTTCAACCGCGATCGCTTCCCGTCAATGGAACAGAAACACTGTGGACGGCAGGTCCCAACCTGCGCTGGCTCCCGAGGTCCACTGGGTCCTAAGGACCACCATACTGAGGCAGGCTAAAAGGGACAAGTGGGGTTTGTGCTGGGTTTGGGTTTTTGATCATCCACAAAATTCGGTGTGGGAATTTAAACTGGAGGTAGCAGTGTTTTTTTTTACGAGGTTGAGTTGCAAGCTCAACATCAACCCAGCATGGATGGTACGGGAGTCACTGGATTGACATCAACCCGGCACGGGAGCGGTCTGTCTCAAGCCCGGGACTGATTTCACTGCGCCACCAGCCAACCAGAATGGGGGGGGTGGGCAGGGTCAGGGTGAATCTTGCTAAGAAAAATTTAAGCGAAATACAAAGTGACACACAACACTGTGTCAACGGCAACGACTTAAAATGGCAGACAGCGTTCTCCTTCCTCGGTTCATTAAGTACGAGTTGTCCCGTAAGTCGGATGTTTGTAACTCGGGGACTACCTGTATCTACATTTTTCTATATATTCAAGCCAGGCAATAAAAGCAAAATGATACTGTTAAACCTTAATGAATGAAGTATGAATCATCATTAATGCTCTACTCCCTCTCTGGCTCTGAAAATATGAATGAAGTCCCATTCCCTCCCAAAAGTCCAATTTAATTTTTATATGATTAACACAGTAAATTTTTAAATGACTATTTTCATATTGCGATTCTTACTCAAGAGTATTTCTCAATATTAACTAAATTTCTATGTTACTTTAAATGTGATTTATATTCCTTTTTACTGGTTATTTTGTGGTCTGTAAGACTATTTTAATGTCATTGGCTGCTTAATTTGGCTGCATTGTTGCTGGACTCTATACTGTAGATTCACTGTAGAAAGGAGCAAAAAAGTAAACCTGCATTCAAATGCCCACTAAATCTTTGAGAGGAACTATGTTTGAGGTCACTGACAAATACTTCTGCTTTTAC
The DNA here is from genome assembly GCF_030144855.1 of Hypanus sabinus. Lineage (NCBI taxonomy): Eukaryota > Metazoa > Chordata > Chondrichthyes > Myliobatiformes > Dasyatidae > Hypanus > Hypanus sabinus. Next base: position 45,349,650 of record NC_082738.1, read on the forward strand.
CATGAATATTAAATCATGAAAATCACACCTTGCTTGGCAAAAATCGTACCATTTGCGAGCTCACTATTTAATGGGCTGCCTCACAAACTCCAAATCTGTTTAACATATATGTGGTTGATTGATTTAGACTGTTCAATGCAGAGGAACCATGCATGGCTGCCTAAGCTATCCCATGACTAATGCCTTGAAAGTTAATAAAAATGGAGATAACTATTTTAGTTTAGTGCAGAAATTACGCTGACCGGTTAGATTTATCATTTGGTTTATAATAGAGAGTAACGGGCTTAAAACCAAATGATAAACAGATGGGCTTGCTTCCTCCCAGGACTCTGCAATTGGGGTCAGAGCACAAACCAGTTAAAAGTCTGTTCACTATTCTTACTACCATATACCTCAGAGTACAAGGAAAGCACTTATATCCAGTGTACAGTTTCTGTTTCACTAAAATTGCTGTAGATGCACATATTCCAGATGTAAGCAGACAGAATGTATACATGCAAAAAACCTTCTGGACTTGCATTACCGTCATAGAATATAGAACAGGACAGGAACAGGCCCTTCAGCCCATGACAATTGTGTTGTGCATTTTGCCAATTTAAACTAATCCATTCCAACTTCATGAGCCATATCCCTCCGTATGTATTCAAAACTTCTCTTGAATGCCACTATTGTACCTGCAGTCCATCCGGAGAGCTGGCTCTACCAGTTGCAGTATGCTAACATGCTACACAGGAAACCAGAGAGATTTCTGAAGTGTTGGCCTGACCTTTCTTATGGTGATGGGCACTCCCTCCCTTTTTCCACAAGAAACCTACAACCAGTACTGCTCCTTTCCCTTTTCCGAGGCTGTGCCCTCTGGTTCTAGACTTCCCCACTATAGGAAGCATCCTCTCCCTCTCCACCCTATCTAGACCTTTCAATATATGATAGGTTTCAATGAGATCCCCCCCATTCTTCTAAACTCCAGTAAGTACAGGCCGAGACCTATTAAACATGCCTCATATGTTAACCCTTTCATTCCTGGGATTAAGTAATATGACCACCATGCAAGGGTATCAGTCACTCTCAGCTAGGGTATCAATAGGGGAACTGCATTTGAAATTGCTCCCTAAAGAGGGAAAAAAGAGGAAATATTATTGCAGGAGTTCAGTGAAGATGGCTGTGTACAAAAATGAAATGGCATCACAGCACAGTCTGAACCCACACAGAAAGAATTGACATCAGGGGAAAGAGTTGTCTTTTTTTAATCATTTAGCACCTTTAATAGATGAAGGAGAAAGGACTAAAAAAGAACATCTCTTTCTGCCTTGAATCTACTAGAGTTATGTTATTCATTAAATCCTGTACATGGTTTTAATGAGAAACAGTAACATTTACAAAGGAGTCTGATTAAGCATCATTCCCATTGACAAGGCATCCAATGCATTAAAAAAATAACTCTCAACCAAGAAAATCTATACTTCCAAGATTAGTTAAGAATTTGAAGAGCCCATATTTAATAATGTTCATAGTAATCTGGCTTTATAAATGCCATAATACGACAGAAGCCATAAGATCTTTGATTAAAGAGTGGATTTTAAACTACTTACTAGAGTATTTTATATAGATAATGCATTCATCAACTTTATTCTTAAACTACACCTTTACCTCATTTGTGTGTAGGTTCAGAAATGCTACTGTAATAAAGGGTTAACTGCCTGAATTTACATGACTCAAGAGTGTCTGAGAATATTTGACCTCTTTTTAGCAGATGGATGTCACAAGTAATTTGTCTCTAGGAAATTCAGGAAGGAACATCATATTGTAAACTGACTATCAAATCTGTAGCACCACATACCTCTCCCACTCTTCAATCGGTCCCATGCTTTGTTGCATAATCGAGCTTTTCTATCTTTCCATTTGCTGATTTAAAACTATTTTCAATACACTCCACCATACACAATCCTGCCCATCATAAAGCTTGTCTAGACATCAATCTTATCCTCAGACGAATGGCAGTGCACATTGGTTCTGCAAACTTTTTAAAAATTTTACATGGAGCACTATCACAGGAAAGCACCATCCAGGCTATGCTCTCTTCTCACTGTTACCATCAGGAAGGAGGTACAGGAGCCTCAGATCCCACAGCACTGTGTCTAGGAACAGTTATTACCTTTCAACAATCAGGCTCCTGAACCAATGTGGATAACTTCACTCACTTTAACAGTGAGCTGATTCCACAGCTTATGGATTTGCTTATCAGGTCTCTACAACTCATGTTCTCAGTAATACTTATTTATTGATTGATTATTTTTTTTGTATTTGCACAGTTTGTCTTCTTTTGCACATTGATTGTCAGTCTTTGTCTGTAGTTTTTCATTGATCCTGTTGTATTTCTTTGTTCCACTGTAAATGCTTTCAATAAAATGAATCTCAGGGTCGTAGATGGTGACATGCATGTACTTGATAATAAATTTATTTTAAATTTTGAAATTAATTCTGATAAGGCCTAGATATGATTCCTTGCCTGCTGTTTCTTCTGTAAAGTTGGGTGTGCTGCACCCTTCATTTGTATCCATGGTCCTCAAAAACTAGGAAAACCATCAATGAAACCTTTTCAGAGAGAGAAAATATAATTTGGTATGACTTAACCACTTCCAGATTTATCTTTTTACCTAGTTCCTGCTTTCACTTGCTCAATTGTCTGAATCGAACTGAAAAGTTATGTCAGAGCAAGAGTGAAAGATAGCATTGAAGCCATCCAAGTCACTTGGAAGGAGAAATATTGTTTCATTCTGGTATGCCTTAAAGAAATTACCCTTAGAATGTTCTGAATTGACAAAGTTGTGCACTATTGTTGCAGAATAAATTCTTTCTCCAATCAAGTTCATCAAATAGGATGAGGGATTTAGGGGCAGAGAAAAGGTAAAGGGGCAGATCAGCCATGGCGCTGTTGAAGAATAGGGTAGGCTGGTAGACCCAAGTGGTTTAATCCTGCTCCTATGTTCTTACATTCCCATTTTTAGATCTACAGATTTTCAGGGAACCTGCCCTGACTATGGATCTAATTTCTTGATAACAGATGTCAGGTTAACTAATCTAAATTTGCCTGGATAGACTCCCTTATCATGATGTAATGACATTCATAATTTTGTGTAATCTAAGGGAATTAAAGGAATTCACCAAAAGGTCCTGGTTCAATCACCGTACTCAAGGAGAGACATGCAGAATTAGTCAAGGAACTGATATAATGTTTATTTGCTGGATTGATACTGGATCTTCAAGATTAATTTATAAAAAGAGATAACTAGGTTTTCAAGATTTTAAGGGGATGTGATGGAGTAGACAAACTTTTAAGAGGGGAGGTTAGAACTAAGGAACTAATCAAAAAATTGGGGATAGGCCTTCTTTGGAGTAAAGTTAGGGACCTCTGTTCCACATGCAGTGGTGAAAGTTTAGAACTTAGTCTGCAACTGATAACTGATCTATTTAAGTTTGAGGTTGCTAGAGGCTGGTTAATTAGAGGTATTAAAAAATATAGAACAAATATTGATTGATTAATTAATTATTACAACATGGATGAAGGCCATCACTAAAGCAACTAAAGAGTTTCATTCCCCTCTCTTTCTGGATATATCTATTTTCTAACATCCCTTTTTGTTAATTTTGCAGATTAAGGAGAAAGGTAGAGTGCCAACCAACTCACCAGTGTATTCTTAGGACCTGGAAACTCATATATCACAGGGCTAACATGCAAATACCACACAGACAGCAGCTGAGGTTAGGCTTCAACAAATGACCCTGGAACCGTGAAGCTGCAGTTCTGAATGGGAATGCATCATATTCTCCTGGTGAACCACTACACAGATCAACTATGATCTCATTTATTGCTGGAACAGACTTGGGAGTACAATGGTCTACTCCTGTTCTTCTCTTCTGATGCATGTCTGCATTCAGCTACCCAGTACATTTTGGTAAAAACTTATCGTCCCTCTGTCTTTACTATATGCTTGTCTAATCTCCACATTAATATACTCTATATTATGGCTGTTACCAGATGATCCTAAGACCTTATATCCTTTTCATTCATCATTCTAATCATACAATCTCTTATTATTTTCTTCATTGCTGAAGTAATTTCACCCTTCAGTAACTAAAGCTAGTGGTCAACATCATCAAAGACCCTCAACACGCAGGCCGTACTCTTCTCACTGATACCATCAAGAGCCTCAGGACTTGCACCATCAGGTTCAAGAACAGTTACTACCCCTTAACCATCCAGCTCTTGAACAAAAGGAGACAACTACACTTACCGATTGAGATGTTCCCACAACCAATTATCCCACTTTAAGGACTCTTTATCTTGTTATTTCATGTTCTCATTATTTATTGCTATTTATTTATATTTGCATCTGCACAGTTTGTTGTCTTCTTCACTTTAGTTGATCTTTCATTGATCCCCTTATACCCACTATTCTATAGATTTGCTGAGTATGCCCACAAGAAAATAATGCTCAGAGTTGTATGTGATGACATACATGTACTCTGATTTTTAAAAAAGGTTCAAAGTTAATTTTATTAACTTACTAAATAGCAAATAATGCTATTGTGATAGCAACAAATGTGAAATGATAGAGCACTTAATTCCCAGCTGTCACACAAATGGAGAAAGACTCTGATTTGAAGTATGATTTGAGATGAGTCAGATTTGTTTCTGTAAGGAACAGATTTCTTTTTTAAAAAAAAACAAGCTTGAACACATGCTAAATTTTCAAATGATTCTGTCATTTCCCAACTGGTCTCTTAGCTATTAGGATAGTTTACATTGTGCTTTATGCACCACTGATTTTTCAACTTTCTTCTTACATTCAAAATACACGTCAGTAATGTTGGTTGTAACCTATAATTAACTCATTAGGAAAAATACTGATTTATAATTAGGTAGTTAGCCATCACTCAGCTCTCAAAAGGGCAATTTAAACTGAGGCACTTAAAGTTCTGTTGGTTAATATTTAATATGGTGTTAAATTCTCCATTTTAGAGTAGCGATTAATGGCTTTGCTTAAAAAGGACCAGTCAATTTCAAGCCTAGAAGCATATGGGCAGCAAAAGTGTAAAATTTAACTTAAAATAAAGCTCATTTTTTTTTTAAAAAAGCTAAAAATTAAACAGAATTAAGTAGAGGGAACCAGTTTCTTTTTGTTGAAACGCAAGGGTGTAATTGTTACTGTGGCAATTTTAATGATATTAAAAAAGGGGTGAAAGCTTCCAAAGTTGGCAGAGGAAATAAATACAAATAATATTGCAAGCATACAGTAAATCTATTAGTGTTTTGTTGTGATTCTTCTACAATACTCAGAGATCACACCTTTGATCTCCAATTACAATTTTAAGGCAGGAGTGTGCATTACTCAAATAATGATATCTGTCTGATATCAAAGAATTATCAGGTGCATTAAGGTGAAAAGTCCACAGAAGTGCTTGTGGTTTCATTATATCCTGAGTTAAAATAATTTTCACATGATTTTCATATAAAATGTGCTAATCACTCCAAAAATACTCAAGTTACCTACAGATGGGCTTTCTCTGAATTATTTAATTCTATGAGTTGGCTCACATTTGTTCATCTAAATTGGCAATTAGATATTAAGTAAAAAAGAATAGCTTCCAAAACAGCACAGTCCTTGTTCTGTAAATATAGTCTTTTGGCAAAATCCAATAAACAACAGACCGTGCAGAGCAAATACTGTATATACATTACACAATTTGCCAGTGACACTACTGCTCTTGGAAGAATCACATGTTGCAATGAGTCAACGTAACAGAGTGAGCTAAGACACCTGGTTCAGTGGTGCCACAACAACAACTTTTTACTAGTAAAACTAAAGAGCTAACTGGTGACTTCATTAAGGCGAAGGACGGCAGACATGCACCAATCTATTTTGAGGGATCAGCAGTAGGTGTGCCAACTGCTTTAACATTTTGGGTTTTAACTTACTGGATAACCTATCCTGAGCCCAGCACAGAGGTACAATCGCAAACACTCCAAGCACCCTAACAAACTTCAACAGATGTACTGCTAACAGTATCCTGTGTGGCTGCATCATTGTCTGGTACGATAATTCAAATTGAAAATTAAGAAGCTGCAGACTCATGGGTACATTCTTTCTGACTAGCAGCTGTTTCTACAGGAAATGCTGTACCATTGAGGACCTCCACTAACCAGGCACTGCCATCTTCTCACAGCTACCACTGGGCAGGTCGTACAGAAGCCTTAAATCCCACACCACCGGATTCAAGAACAGCTATTTCCTTTCAACCATTCGGTCCTTAAACTGAAAATTCAACCAGCACGACCCCTAATCATTACCTCTCTCACCAACAAGGAGTTATCGACCAATGAGCATCTTTTCTTTTTTGCACCATTCTCTGTAAACTCTAGAGGCTGTTGTGTGTGAAAATCCCAGATCAGCAGTTTCTGAGATACTCAAACCACCCCGTCTGGCACCAACAATCATTCCACAGTCAAAGTCACTTAGATCACATTTCTTCCCCATTCTGATGTCTGAACTGAACAACAGCTGAACATCTTCACCATATTTGCATGCTTTTAGGCATCAAGTTGTTGACACATGATTGGCTGATTGAAAATTTGCATTAACAACCAGGTGTACATAATAAAATGTTCACTGTGTACAGTAGGAATACCTCACAAAGTGAATGCTGTTTTTATTTGACAGGTGTACCAGTGGAAACATATAATGAAAAGGAGTTTAGTAACAAACAACAGTAAAATTCAGCAATTTTATTTATGCATCAAAGAGAACAGAGGGAGAAAAGTAGAATTCAGTAAGTGTTGGGGACGGAGGGTGGACAGTAGATTTGACATGGAAAAATAGATTAGAGAAAATGACAGCACTCACAATAAACCAATTTCCAGGACCTAATGATAAGAGACAAAGATGTGTAGATACATCTGTCACAATTTTTCCTTCATGCTTTAGATTCAGGAATAATGATTGTGTGAACTGGAATGCTGTGAACATGAGTATATGGAAGAAGAAGAATTGAAACTAAGCAACTAAAGACCAGGTTTTGATGCAAGATCATAAACTTTTAAAATTAACTCTGCTCCCCTCTCCATGGATGCTGCCCGACTTAATGAGCACCTTCAGCATTTTCAGTTATTGTGTCAAATTTCTACTGTCTGCAGTTTTTTTTTAAAAAGCTACAAGCGAATCAATTTAATGTCCTAGCAGAGGAGGTGGGTGCACAAGTGATGTTGAAGACTCTTACAAAGACATTTGGGGGGGGGGGGGGAGTGTACAAAAAAAAAACACAATGGCAAGGTGGAGGGAGTCTTGGAATCTAGGAGACACATATCAACAAATGGAATGATGTTTTTGGAACAGCATTATTTTGGTTTCAGCTCTTTAGGCCATGGTCCAGAGTATTGTTTGGTCCAAATATATCAAGGGGCTGTCTTTCCTGGCCCTGCATGATCAAAAAGTTTAAAGGTTAACAGAAAAGTAAATTTAAAGAAAATTGATGATAGTAATAATTTGGCTTAATAAAGAACAAGATTATATTTATTAAGCATTTTTCTCAATACAAGCTATCACAAATATTTCAGAACCAGTGAAATGTATTATTGTTGTTGTTCCTCCTCACCCCTTGTGATGCACTGGGTGGCAATTTTGCCATTTCCTTAGCATGTCTTTTTTAACGAGGCTGAGTTGCTCATTCGACACTCAACCCAGCACGGACTATTTGCCTTGAAGTCCGGTACGGTTGCCACTACACCATCCACCAGCAAGTGAAGTACTTTGCAAAAATGTTCATTGTCAGCTTGTAGCAAAGCACTCTAGCCACATTAGTGCATAACAAATAAACAGACAGGCAATATGGATGGCGGAAATCACATGCAAAATACTCAAGGTAGTGGAGATCTGAAACAAAAATCATTCTGGAAATACTCCGTAGGTCAGTCTGCAGATGTGGAAAGAGAAACAGAGTGAATCTATTGAATCTGTGGAATTTGTTGCCACAGACAGCCGTGGAGGCCAAGTCATTAGGTATATTTAAAGTGGTTCTCGATTAGTAAGGGTGCCAAAGGTTATGGGGAGAAGCCAGAAGAAGGGGGTTGAGAGGGAGAATAAAATCAGCCATGATGGAATAGTGGAGCAGACTTGATGGGGCGAATGGCCCAATTCTGCTCCTATTCCTGTGGCTTACGGTCTTAAGGACCTTTTATCATCATTTTCTGATAGCAATCAAGGGATAAATGTGGGCTGGGACATAAAGAAGAATTGAATCAAAAATAGAAAATGCTGAAAACAATCAGCAGCTCAGGAAGTATCCTCAGGTAGCATTTTACATCCAGCTGACTGAGCAGAAGGGGCTTTGGTTTGTTGGCTTACATTTTACTTTGGGCAGTGAACCAATGGTATTCAATTCTGACCTCAAAGAAAACTTTCCTCGAGGATTGCCGTAGTTGATCTTTCCCTTTCTCCATATTGGTTGCTGCCAAGCGCTGGGTCCTGGAGTTTGCTTAGTTCACTGAGCAGTTAATTACATTAATCAATTCTCACACACAGGAAACAGTGAAGGAATACACATAACCTTTACTATTTTTCAGAACCTGAAATAAAGATTAGGGTGCAAGGTAAGAAATACTTCAAAGCTTTAGAATTTTCATCACATTTTGAAGTATTTAGCTGAGAGATTACCATCCATAAACAATAGATTTATTTGAAATTGTAGAGAAGTTTTCAGGCAATAAGACTAGAAACATGCAGTTTCTGTTATACCAGGGGTGGTGGTGATGCAGGTATATGAGGGACCATTTAGGAAACTCTTAGATAGGCACATAGATGACAGAAAAATGGAGGGTTAGGTTGATCTTAGAGTAGGTTAAAAGTCTGACACAACATCATGAGCCCCAGCTACTGTACTGGGCTGTAATGTTCTATGTTCTTTGAGGTAACGATGACAACTTCATCTTCATTGCAACTACAAGATCCAAGCAGAATACCGCTCAGAAAGCAGGATCTCCAATGGTACAGCACTCATTCTGGGCTGGGCTGAAATGTTAAGATTATGTGCACAAATCTAGTGGTTCTTGAATCCACAACCTTCTGACTCACTGCTTGAGGGTTACCACTTAACCAAGGCTGGTAAACATAAATTAAGAGGTCCGCTTTGCATAATTGATAATTGCAGGCCACACATCTCATGCTGGGACTTCCCACTTTAAGGAGTGAATCCCTAGATGTCTTACAATTTCTTGCACATCAGAAAGTTCTTCTTACTCAGTCCTTGATGTGGGGCAAGTTAATAAAAGGTGGGAGGAGAATATTATGACCGTCATTCGGTGAAGGAAAGAAAACCAGACAGTTTCCAGTTCCCTGGTGTAGCTACGTTTTGATGTGTGCAGAATGTTAAGTAAAGAAATGTTTTGGGCTCTGATTCTTGAAATCCACGCTGGAACATGGATTGAAGCACGAGGAAATCTGCAGATGCTGGAAATTCAAGCAACACACACAAAATGCTGGTGGAATGCAGCAGGCCAGGCAGCATCTATAGGGAGAAGCAATGTCGATGTTTTGGGCCGAGACCCTTCGTCAGGACTAACTGAAAGAAGAGATAGTTCCACCAGCATTTTGTGTGTGTTGCTTGAAACTAAGAGTGATTGGTTGGGTAAGATAAGAGAGGTTTTTTCAGAGCAGATGGGGTCATTTTCACCTGTACATCATGGAGACAGTGGGGAGGAAACAACCAAAATCTAAATTGTAATCCTCAGTGATCAGCTGAATGAGCCGAGTTAGTTCCAGGGGTAACGTTTCTACAGAAACTGTAGCCACCATTCAAATAGGATATTAATTTGGGTTATGAATAAACCCCCACCTTTTGCAAAGATATAATTGGTTTCCAAGATAAGCGGACTGACAGTGAGATTTTTTTTGTAGTTTATTTGGTTCACTTTTAATTGGGAAAGATACTCAGATTTATTGCTGCAATTAATTCACCAGCTTTCTTGTTGATGACAAAGAAATCATTAGCAAACCGAATAAAAAGCAACTCAGGAGGACCTGTCCTGATAAAATCGACTGCAGCACACTTCATCATTTAATAACATAAACTGCCAATATTACAGAGACAGCTGGAGGCATTGTGGAAATACAGCTGACGTAATGTGCAGCCCCAGGAAGTTGGGAATCATTTGTTCATGATGTGCATAATTAAACACATATGAATACAAGACCTGTAACATTCCTCAAATAGCTCATTCCTCCACATGCAAAGACTCCCTTTCATCCCATGACAAAACAATGCATTAATGTAACCTGAAGCAACACTGGGTTTGTCCACCTTTTATGTTAATCAATGGGTTTTCCATCCTCATATGCAACCCCTATACATTAAGATTTTGACACACAAGGCTGAAAACTAGGCCCAAAGTTAACAGGAGCCTTTCCTAATGTTGTTTTCCCTCCAGTATTTGGCAAAGAAATGCATATGGAACTCAACACTGGAACTTTGAATGAATTAAGGTGTTGAGTTAAAAATATTTTTGACTGTGAGGACTTAATGCAGCGTTAGAGTTACTTCTATACACTGCATTTAAACAGCACACCAGCTCATGCCACAGTCAAAAGCACCATTCATAATCTGACTAATGTGCTTAGTCTACAAGTAGATTTGAGAACTGAATCAAACTATTCTGTTGGGAGGTCAAAAAAATAAAACTGTATCTGGATTTCTGGTTTAATTAGGAGCTTACTACTTTGTTGGGTCAAATTGACTTTATGCAACCAGAGTTTGGGCAGATAGCAAGTACACAATTAAGCAGTTTAACCAGACCTTAAGCATTAAGAACATAAGAAATAGGAGCAGGAGTACCCATGATTCCTCTCAGCCTTACTTAATCATTTGATAAGGTCAGTGCCAATCTGATTTTGGCATTGGGTTCACTTTTATCTATGATCCCTGTAACTCTTAATTCCCTCATTGGTTATAAACTGTCAGCATGGAATAGAATTCAAGCCTCAGTCTCTCTCACTGTCCAAGGCAGAGAAATATGAAAATCCATAGCCCTCTGAGAAAGCAAACCCTATCTTCTCTTTCTAAGATGAGCGACCCATGGTAGAGCCTTAATTTTAAAACTGTTTGGGGAGTGAGTGCCCCCTTTGCTGGTCTGATGCTGCTGTGTGAATAACTGTTTTACCCTGAAACCATGCCTCCATGTTCTGAATTCGTCCTCTAAGGGAAACATTTTGAACATCGGCTATCCTGGCATGTATGATGGGAAGTAGACAAGATCAAATCTCATCTTCCAAATTCCAGGCAATACCAATCCAGTCCACTCAATCCTTCCTCAGAAGTACAGGACTCCATCTAGTAAACCAAGCAACTAACACTCTTCTTTAAATAAAAAGAGACTGAACCTATGTACAACACTTCTTACAGAGACCTTGTACAGTTGCAGCAAGTTTTCCCTACTTTTGTACTTTATTCCTCTTGCAATAATGCTGGCATTCCATTAATCTTCCTAAGTACTTGCTGTACATGCAGCTAATTTTTAAAACTTTGTATGCAAGGACACCTAGATTTCCATTCACACCATTATTTATTTCACATCCTTTAAACAATATTCTTCATTTGTTTCTTTCAAAATTGTTAACCTCACATTTCTCTCACAATATTCCACCTGCCAGTTTTTTTTTGCCCACTCACATAACCTGCCCATATTCCTTTACCGGTTTTCTGCAGTCACTTCACAACTTTGTACAGTCTGCAAATGAAGTTAAAATAAAGTTTCTTTTCGGTTGCAGTAATGTTTGTGCAACTGTATATGTATATATTGAGAATATAAAAGGACATTTATCTTGAACAAGAAATGGCTAGTTTGTGCCAGCACATAGCTATATGTAGACTAAATAACCGAACGGTGTTATTACTTTGGACACTATAAAAGCAATAAAATTAACTTTTGAACACAGTTTGTAATGATTTCATGACACATTAAGCTGTATCAAATGGAGAAAGACTAAAGCTTCAAATTTAATTCTACTTTACATAGATTTGATTTCACATCCAAACCACAGCACAAAGGAAAACTTCAGATCCAATCTAAAAGCCAATTCCTTGCTTGGTTAATCTACTGGAGTTCTTTGAGGATGTGGAATAGATAAAGAACAATAAGTGGTGTGTTGCCTTTTATTGCAGGAGAATGTTAGCAAGGGAGTAAAGGCATCTGAATAAAATTGTAACATCCTCTAGACTACAAAGTACAGTTTTAATATCCTTCCATAAAATAAAGGATTCATTTTCCATCAAGGGAGTGCAGTGAAGATTGGTTAAATTGCTTTCTGGGATGATGGGTTTGTTGTACACTATATACAAACATGGCGTAGACTAGGCCAATGTTCTCTAGAATTTAGAAGGAAGACAGACCAATGATTTCACTGAAACTTACAAAATTCTTACTTGGCTCAAGAGGTGGAAACGTGGAGGGCTGTTACTTTGGCTGGAGAGTTAAATTCAGGGGGCACAGTTTCAGGATAAGAGATAAGCCATCTAAACACAGATGAGGAGAAGCTTCTTTATCAAAGGGTGGTGAACCCTCTATCCCAGAAGGTTGTGATGACACAATGACTGAGATTATCCCAAACAGAGATAAAGGTTCAAAGCATGCATCTATATACAACTCTGAAATTTGTCTTCTCCAGATAGCCATGAAACAAAGAAAGAACAAGGAAGTCATTCAGAGAGAAACATCAAACCACCCCCTCCCAGTACAAAAAAGAACTGCATCCCAATCATCCTCCCCCTCCCCGAATCAACAGATAGATTTCTGGATATTAAGGGAATCAAGAAATATGGGGTTAATCAGGAGAATAACAATAAGGGTGGAAGATCAATCATCATCTTAATGCATAGTAGATCAGACCCGAAAGGCCTACTGTTGCACCTAATTCTTATGTTATTATTTTCCAAGTGCAATGCACACCATGGTCAGGTTCCCTTTCTTACTAAGTCACTGATCTAATAATTCTGGATTTGAATTGTAATCAGTGATACCCACCTCAACCAGCATGCATTTGGATTATTACTGAAATAAGCTAGCAGGCAATCTCACAAAGCTGAATCCTGTTTTTTTAAAATGAATATAGAAGGTAACACTGCATTTTCATCCATGTTCTGCGTCTAATAAAACAAGCCATCTGGGAAGGTAAACTTACAGAAAAAGAGACAGACCAAAATTTGCAAATCCTGGCTTTTTCTATCGAGCTGCAAGTACACAGAGTAGACATACTCTGCATTCTCACATGGACATGATGAATTTGCCAGTGCAAATCCAAGTTAAAAACTAGTGATTGCTTTGTGAGTTATGCGAGTAAAATCAGCTGAGTCATAGAGGTAAAGAAGGTACTCAACAGGTCAGGTAGCATCTGTGGTGGTGGAAACGAAGTGATCGTGCTGGAGGGTTTGCTCTGTTTCTCGTTCCACAGGTGCTTCCTGACAGCTGATTATCTCCAGAATTCCCTATTTTTATTTCAAATTCCCAGTATTTGAAGCATTTAGTTTCTAAAGGCAAGGAAAACTCCAGGTTTAATCCCTCTGATACTACATTACCTTCTCCAGAATGGCAGTACAACTATTAGAATTAATGTTTCTGAATCATAAAATTAGACCTAACCACCAGTCAGGAATCTCAGTTCAGGCCTGTCCTACTAGAGCAGAGACAGAGACAGATATTGTCTAATACTAAAACTAAAGATGGGGGAGGGGGGGAGAGAGAAAAAGAAAGACTGATAGAGAGACTGAAACAGAGAAAGATAGACAGACAAAAAGAGAGAGACACAGAGACAGGCAGAAAAGAGACAAACAGGGAAGACACAGACAAAGAACACAAACAGATATTCAATCACTTAACATTGTGCAATTGAAAATCAATTTTCTTTTTCCTGAATGAAATGCGAAAATTGCCACTGCTGAGTGATCTGACAGAATACCATCGAGTGAATTACCGTGACATGTTGATGAGTTTCCACAACGGGCTGGGGGAGTTGTCCTTTGCCCAGTGCTCATTTTGGGAAATGGGCATCACACTTGCTCACTAACAGGACATCTTGTTCTTCACACTGCAGTACGCGATCAGGCTTCACTACCACACGTCTTTTATTTACCTGTTCTCCCCATCCCCTGCAACACGACCCACCCCACACATTTCATTCTCCTGCATCTCAACTAAAGCACAGGCACTGTTTGTTCATCATCCCTTTCTTCCTACTGACCATAGCTCAGACCACAACTGTTCACCTACAGTCCTTACCGAAATATAGGCCTCGAGCATTTATCCCCTCCTCACTACAAAAGCACAGGCCACAATTGCTCATATCCACATCTTCCCACCCCCAAAGTGCAGGACCCTGTTATTATCCCCAAACCTAACCAGAGCAGAGAGCCCAATCAATCATCTCCTTCTCTCCCACCATCATTGTTCACTCCCACCCCTACAATATAGTACACAAGCACCAATTATTGGGCCTCTCCCCACAACCATAGACAGCATACAGCTGTTCCCACTCGCTGACCCCACCCCAGATGTCAGTCTCCATTTTAACTCTGGGCAGCTGAGGATTGGAAGGACAAAGACAGGAAGGAGCCAAGGCACAGGATCGGAAAAAGCTGCAGAGGGTTGAAAACTCAGCCACGTCCATCACATGAACCAGCCTCCCTCCTATCAACGACATCAATAGGTGATGTCTCAAGAGGTGGCATCCTTCATTAAGTACTCTCACCATCCAGTGCATGCCCTCTTCTAACTGCTACTACCAGGGAGGAGGTACAGGAGCCTGAAAATACACACTCTTCCTGTCTGCCACCAGATTTCAGAATGTTCCATGAACGTGGCCTCATTTTAGGACTACTTTTTTTTACATTTCTTATAGTGACCTATAATAATTTTTTACCTTTTGCTCTAAGCTGAAAAACAGATTTCACAACATGTGTCAGCGATAATAAACCTATTACTGATCCTGATTATTGCATTATACTCAGCCCAATTTGCATGCATGCACTAACTTTTCTAGGCCAAATTCTGTCAACTAAAAAGCAAAGTGTTTGAGCCAAAATAGCTTTAAATTAACTAAAAGCTTTCCCTTGCTGACTGGATATGGAACTGTGATTGTGTTAGCATGCAAGTCCATGGCAGTTCTCTATTAATGCTGGTGCTCTAAAACGCTGGGGGGAAAAAATCAATAGAAAATGTTACTACAAG
The DNA here is from genome assembly GCF_030144855.1 of Hypanus sabinus. Classification (NCBI taxonomy): domain Eukaryota; kingdom Metazoa; phylum Chordata; class Chondrichthyes; order Myliobatiformes; family Dasyatidae; genus Hypanus; species Hypanus sabinus. The sequence continues at coordinate 45,364,915 of NC_082738.1, forward strand.
TGCATCTGTCAATAAAGAAATCCTTTACTTGCAAGAAGGTAAGCTGTGAGGGTAAAATAAATTCCATCTGGCAGACCTATTTAGTTTCTATAGACAATATACGTTACGCAACAAGTCATTTCTCTAGCAAGGGGCACTTGTAGATCTGTCAGCGCCACATCACCAGTAAAACAAACTAATGGCCATATATGGAAGCACTTCCTGCCTGTAATGACCTGTTGCAGCCAACTCTTACTGTTATAGATTACAAACAACCCATTCATAAAATCGAAAGAGCCGCCTGCTTTCACTTCATGGGTCAGCGCTGGGGGAGGGGCATGGCAAACAAAAAGTACCTCCTGATGGAAGAAAACAACTGAATGGGAGACAGGTTGGATTAGAGATCCTTTGTGATGTATTTACACTGCAGGCTTCAAATATGCAATACCTGTTGAAACTCTCAGTCCTCGCAGAATCCCTCTTATTTATAGGTGTCTCTTTACAGTTTAGGAGTGCAGCTCCTGTTGTGTTTGCGTGCCGAGCTTCTTATCCCCAAACAATCCAGGCTCAATGAAATATAGGTTTTATGACATAGGAGTGACAATAGTGGAAACATATGTGGAAGGAGTGCATGCTTCTTTCCTGCACTCCTTTATAGCATGCGCAGGATGGAAAAATGCTGCAGAAAGTGCAATCTCAGTCAACTCAGTCACTAGCATACCCAGCAATGAGGAAATCTCCAAAAGGCGATGCCTCCAAAAGGCGATGCCTCAAAAAGGCAAAGGACTCACATCACCCAGGACCAGCCCGCTTCTCATTACTACCTACCATCAGAGAGGAGGTACAGGAGCCTGAAGAGACACACTCAACATTTCCAAACATTTCCTTCCCTTCCAATATCAGATTTCTGAATGGACAACAAACCAACCCATGAACACGACCGCGCTATTTTTTGCTCTCTTTTAGCACTACTTATTTAATTTATATAATTATTAAATATATTAAATATTACACATTTTAAAAATATTTTATTTCTTATTGTAATTTAATAGTTTTTTAATGTATTGCTATCTACTGCTACCGCAAAACAACAGACTTCTTGACATATGACAGTGATATTAAACTTCATTCTGAATTATTCTTTCGTTCAAATTTCCCAAATAGTTTTGATTTCTTTCTCCACCCAAGCCTGCACCACACCTGCCAGATCGCATGGTTGTGTGTATACAGAAGGAACTTTGGTAGTGTGGCTGCCAGGAAATGTTTGCTCTGTGGCACCCAATCCTTTATTCGGCATTTGCTGAAGAGAGACTTCCATATCAGCACATAATCAGTGATTAAATGTGAGAAGAAATGTACTCACGGCTTTCACAGTGATAATCCGGCACAAACTGCTCATCGCTGTCTGGCACCTGAGCTGGAGGAATATGGAGGGAGGAAAATTTTAGAATTTTGAATGCACGACGGCTGCTTTCCATTGTAAAAGTACTATCTAGGTAGCAAGAAGTTACAAGATCTTCATTCAGTACAACTATTGTATTGTACTGGGCTCTCGACTTAAGTGTCAGTACTGGATAGGTCATTATGATGGGGTATTTGGGAATGATGATGATCCACATTAAGCCAGATCTTGCCCTTTGATCAGTACTTGCACATGCACCTTTTAACAAGGGCCTCCAGTGATAATGAGAGAATTGACTCCCACAGCCTTTAACTCATAATGTTCACAGAACCTTGATGATATAGAGGGATTGCCCTGGAGGTTCTTTGCCTTTTTTATTTTAAGTTATTTATTCACAGGATGCGGATCTGCTTCTATTGTCCACCCCTGATTGCTCCCAAACTGGGGAGAAAGTTAAAAAAAAACAAAGCACGTTAATGGGTCTGGGGCCACGTATTGGCCAGCGTGGCCAATGTCATTCCCAGAGGTTATTAGTGAACCAGCTTTCTGTAGTTTCACAGTCACCATTGGTACTGCTTTACTATTTCACATATACCAAGGTACAGTGAAAAGCTAGTCCTGCACACTGTTTCCACAGATCAAATCATTACACAGTGCACCGAGCTAGAATGAGTTAAAACAATAATAATGCAGAATAAGTTGTAAAATCTACTGAAACATTGCAGCTCTGGTAAACGATAAAGTGAAAGATCTTAACAAGGTAGACTGCGAGGCCAAGAGTTTATCTTATTATACCTCTTACAATAGCTTAAAAAAAAACTACATTAAATTACTTGAATTTAAATACTCCAGCTGCTATGATAGGAATGCAATGCTTCTCATTTGGTGGAGACCTCTGGAATATTGTCCAGATTCTTTACACATGGTGCTCCCTAAACTCAGGTCTATAAGGACCAGCAAGATAAAAGTTAGTGCATTCATTCACTAAGTACTGTAACTGAAAAATAGATCCCTTAAGCTGTTTAAAAGAATCCATTTTACCTTTCCAACTAGACTGAGCATCAATAAAACCAAAATTTTATGACTTTCACAATACAAGCTACGTCTGTGATTGATCTTTTCAAACAAAATGAATGGGTACAGGTCTCTGGGGTGTTTGTTGGGTTGCTGCCTGACAGTACAATAAGCCTTATACACTCAAACAAGGTAGTACTCAACTAACGGTTACAGAGAGACCATTCATCACTAGACCAATGTATATAGCAAGCAAGTTGGGAAGGATTTTGCACCATTCCTCATTACAGCTTACTAATGACATTGATAGTAGCAATTCAATATGGAATTGAATATACTCTCGTAACCAAATGGAGCTGAAACTATCCAGAATTCAAAACTTATTTCTCTGCTGTTGTAGTAAGCCAGTGGAATACTTAAAAGGAGAACTGCAATTATTTTTTTTACTCCATCACACACTGTTACAAGACCATAGGAGTAGATTTAGGTCACTTGAACCATCGGGTCTGCTCTGCCATTCCACCGTGGCTGATTTATTATCCCTCTTAACCCCATTCTCCTGCCTGCTCCCCGTAACCTTGGAATCCTTGACTGATCGAGAACCCATCAACTGCAGCTTTAAATGTATCTAATGACTTGGCTTCCACAGCCATCTGTGGCAATTAATTCCACAGATTCACTACCCTTTGGCTAAAGAAATTGCCCCTCATCTCTGTTCTAAAAGGATATCCTTCCATTCAGAGGCTTTGTCCTCTGATCCTAGACTTTCTCCACTATAAGAAACATCCTCTCCTCATCCACTTTAATCTATGCATTTCGACATTTGATGGGTTTCAATCAGATCACCCCCTCATTCTTCTAAACTCCAGTGATCACAGACCCAGAGTCATACATTTACCCTTTCATTCTCAACATTATTCTCATGAACCTCCTCTGGACACTCTCCAATGCCAGTACATCTTTTTTTTTAAGATAAGGGGCCCAAAACTGCTCACAATACTCCGTGCGGTCTGACAAATGCCTTATAAAGTCTCAGCATTACCTCCTTGCCTTTATATTCTAGTCCTCTCAAAATTCATGCAAGCATCATATTTCCTTTCCTTAACACTGACTCAACCTGCAAGTTAACCCTTTGGGAATCCTGCACACTGGCTCAGTGATCACTGTTTGTAAATTTTTTTTGTGTGCCATACTCTGCCAGAGCCTTGGCGACCACTTATTTTTTCCAAGTTCTGGAAAAACTTATTTTGGAGGAAAGATTCCATGAGTGGTCCCCCACGTCCTTCTCACAGCGCAGTGTTCTTTTTACGAGGCCGAGTTGCAAGCTCGACACTCAACCCAATGGATACTCAATTGAAAGCGTGTCCGGGAGCGGCCCGACTGGATTCGAACTCGTGAACCTTCGCTCCAGAGTCTGACGCTGATGTCACTGCGCCACCAGCCGGACACATGCATACTGCAAAATTATTACTAGAAATGATAGCATAAGAAATTGTTTTCTAATATATAAAATATTTAACTTAGTGACTTGTGTTAATATTTGGTCAATTGTGGCATTTTCCAGCCACACGTAACCCAAGTAATGACAAACCAAACTTTTAACATTCTACAAAGACTCCAGATCCTTCTCATGCACTGCTCCAAGTCAATGTGCCATCCAGAGACACATTGAAAAAGCATGGTTGCACATGGCAAGGGTACTTAATACACCTTGCATTTTAATTAAAACTTGCCATCAAACTTTGAAGTCTTATTATTCAATAATGGCAGTAAAAATAATGATGGAACATTACAAAACTCATGATCTTAGTGGGGCATGCAATAGAGAACATATCAGTCCACTGCCTGCAATATTCCACACATAGGAATGAGCTCTGTGCTTTCCCTAATTTATGAAATGCTGTGTTAGATGGAACAGATTTAAACTCGTTGAGAAAACAAGGTGCTCAAATCATTGAATAATAAATAAAATATTTTGCCAATGACAATTACACAATTTTAAATAAGAGAAAATCTGCAGATGCTGGAAATCCAGCTCCAGAGTTCCTCCAGCATTGTGTGGGTGTTGCACACAATTTTAAGGTCAGCTGCAGTTATTTTCTCTTCAAGTAGTAATCTACTTCTACTGGCTGATCTTCAAGCTTTTCTTATGTGGAATAATATAACTTGGCTCTAAGTAATACACTAATAATATTGATAAGCATTTAAAATCTCAGTCGCCACATGGGAAATACTTGAACAATTATAGATAGCCTTCTCACTTTTACTAAATATTCATCTATTAATCCATGGTTACAAAATCAAAATTACTCTATCATGAAATATAAAGCAATATGAAAATTGAAATAATGTGCACAACAAACAAATGAGGAAAAACAGAAAACAATTTGACAAATAAATCATACCAGCCTGTGAAAATAAAAAAGTTGAAAAGAGACTCCGAAATGGGAGAAGAGAAATGAAGACATTTTTAATTCTAAAATTCTGAATGAAAGACTGATAATGACAAGATGCAGAATAAATCTATCAGCAAAGACAGATCAAGGGTGAAATAGACTCCAAATATGTTCTCTGAACCCAAAAGATCCTTTATGCCTCTCCAGTATTTCCTGTTTTTAATGAAAATTAAAGTCATTACACAGAGCACAATTAAATGAGATATTGAGAGGTATAACTCTAATCAGAAGTCAAACACCGAAAAAATACCACACGAAATGAATCAGGCTCTAACTCCAGATTAAACAGTACACTTTTACCCATGCAGAGCTGCAAACACTGGCTCTTGCTGCAATATATCTCCTCGCGTGCAGGCAGATCGTTAGAGCATCACCCATTCTCTGTCTAACAGAATGACCAGTTTGACCAGGGAGGGCAAATCTGAACCCCAATCTTCACCTGTCACACACAAGCACACATTCTAGCCAGGAGTTTGAGGACAGATCAACTTTCTTCCTACCTGGGCAGTGAGGCCATCCGTCCTCAAAATTCACAGAACAGGACACTGTGGAGATCATTTGGATTTCTGGGCCCATTCTGACTGTTGGAAGCCCTACCCACTTAGTCCCAGTCTCCAGACCTTCCCTCATTGGTGTCTCTTTTTCATTGTAAATTACAATTCAGCACCAATTTGGACAATTTAATCCACGCCCACAATTTTTTTTTCTTTCTAAAACGACTTTTCCTTTGGCTAGGAAAATCAATAGGCTTGGCAATACTACTGGAGAAACACTACACCTTATTTTCAATCAATAACAAAGGGCACACAAGCACGAATTAACAATTAATTCAAGACAACCCAAATCAAGATGTAGAATTCATTACAAATTTACAGTGAAAGAGTTGCAAATGAGGTGAGCTGTTGACCCTCAATTCTGATTAAAATTAAACTAAAATACATGAAGATGGACAACTTATTTTGAAAAGGATGTGAGTTACTTAAATCAGAAAGGTTAATTTCATGGGCTGCTTGAACACATATTTTACATAGCTCTTGATTTTGTTGCTGTTATCAGATTACAATCCAGACAAAGGATTAAGAAGAGAAGATACTTCTCCTTTAAGCACCCAACCTTTCAGGACTTTCCAAACAGCGTTGGGGCGAACCGAATCATCCCATCTTTTGCACAATCATACACTTAATACATAAATGGACTGGTCCAACGATTTCAGAAATTCTCTGCAATTTATTTGCAGAGAAATCAAATTATGGAGACAATGTGTCTAAACACTGTCGTGCGTGCTATCAGACAATGGACTCAATTTGAGTCGCTTTTTTTTTGCGCAGAAGAGTAGCCAGTCATTCTTTAATCTCCTATCCTGAAAAGAAGTCCTCTACAAAAGCTTTATTAGCCGTAAACCAGTGCATGTGTTTTGAAATTTCTTGGTTATAAAAATTTGGCACCGTAAAAGTCAATATCAGAAGAGGATAAAAACTAAAATGTCGCGAGTTGCCAGGTTCACTTGGTTCAAGATTCTGGTCAGCTAAGAGAGTGGACCTAAAAAAACTCAGTTGCAACTATCAAAATATGCTGGTGGGTTGCAACGAGCACGGCGGCCGAAGAATCGAGCCCCGCCGATGTTTGAAGAGATTAAGAGGTGTCATTAACTGAACTATTAACCTTTGGCGATTAATGGACGGGGGAAGGGAACAAAAATGAATAGTGAAACAAAGAAAGAATAATTACAACGAAAAGATCCCCACATCGCGAACTGAAGGATTATATACAAAAATATTTTTGAACTCACCTTCAGCAAGCCATGCTTCTTGAAGTTGACTTAAATCCTGGAAAAGATCTGAAAAGGAAATAAATTTCTAAATGTAAAAAAAGTGGAGATTTGATTAAAAGTGAAGCTTTCGCAATGTAGATTTAATATTTTATTTAAGATATATGAAAAGCCTAATATTGTTACCTTCTGTGTCTGGTGTTAATTCTTTGGCGATGTACCTCCTCTTCCTGGCAATCACAGCCCGTTCCAATGTCCCAGGATCGTGCGCTTTCTACAGTGAGATTTTTCAAGGAGCATTTAGAATCACAATCAGAACCAAGTTTAATATCGCCGGCATATGTCGTGAATTTGTTGTTTATCAGCTGCAGTCAACTTTACCTGTCAGTCTGATTCAATCATGCCATTCATGGAGTCAAACTGTTGATATCACACCCCCCCCCCACCTTCCCGCCGTCTATTTCTTTTGATTTTTGTTAATTTCACGTCCTTAGTTGTCATTTTAATAACATCATTGCAAACAAATTTTGTTTCATTAATACACTCAATCACCAACACGCACGCATTCAGCGAGAGCATGCAACTCAAAGCAAACTTTCTTTTAACCTATTCGGATTTTTTTGGCGTTAGTGTTTTTCAAAGTTTGACAGAAACCCGAAATTTCGTGGAATGGCCATACTCACATTTGGAAACGTGTAAGGCACTTGCTGATCCAAATAACCGTCCATCCTGTGTTCCATTGTTAACCGTTTATGAGCATTTAGACGGGATTTAACAACAAGAAGCTTCGATCAGCCTGTGGAGACCGGGTGGGGGTTGGGGAACTGGAGGGGAGAAAGATCATGAATGAACGAGCGAGGCATGCATAAATAATAAGCTTCATTCACAAAAAAAAGTCGAAGAGACAGCCCACGGGCAATGAACGGCTGCTCTCCCAGAGAAGCAAACTCTTAAAGCAAGGATGTGCCCATGTTAAGGCGGAGTTGTCCCACTAAAATACAGCCTTTTTCCTTTCCGTTTCACTTGAAGATGAGATGAACACAGTCGCTGATTTTGGTTTAATTGGTGGAAGTGGTGAGTTTGCCGAAGATACTAATCTCGAGCTGAAAAATCTACCATTGTTGCCGTTGTTTGGAAGTATATTTAATAGAGGCTTTGTTAACATTAGTACCTAGTTAACATCCGTGAAATGTATCAGAGTGAATTTACAGTGTTAAAACATGCTGCAGTTTGTCCAGAGGAAGCAGTCTTAATCCAAATCATGGAGAAGATCGCGGGTTCAAACCCCAGTCCAGACAATGCAGAATGTAATCCAAGCTGGCACATCCTGCAGTAAACGACCGCCAGGAACACTTGCATAGTGGTTCTGAGACTGATTGTGCTGACTAGTCTACCGTGGCATTACAGAAATGTTCAATGTAATATTAATTATGTTATAATGTAATATGAGGCTATCTTCAACAGGTGATGTCTCAGAAAAGCAGCATCCATCACCCATGACATGCCCTCTTCTCATTGCCACAGTTAGAGAGGAGGTACAGGAGCCTGAAGGCACACACTCAACGTTTTAGGAATAGCTTCTTCCTGTCTGCCAGCAGATTTTTAAACACACAATGAACCCGTGAACACTACCTCGCTACTTTTTGCTCTCTTTATTAAATTATTAAACTATTGAATTATTGCAAAAACCCCTCTGACATTCTTTTACAGAAATAAATGACTTCTTGCTCTTTCTTCCCCATACGTAACCAATAAATGTATGTTACAAAATAACAAGGATATATGTGCTTCAGAAGTGGTGACATATTTTAGGATTCCCCGTGGATGTGAAAGCTGCTATATAAATGTAAGTTAATTTACTTGTGTTAACACCTCTGGTATGCACAGCACAATTTGAAATATTAACTCTTTACAAGACTGGCTGACAATCAGCAGCATTTTCTGTCTGTGTCCTGGAACCTAAAATAAGCCCCTGTTCATCTCATTTGACTGGCTTTTAAATTTGGGAATTTAACAAACTGTCTGTGATTTATTTCAGAGTCAGAAAGTGCTTTGTTTAGAAGGATAGTCCTTCATTTCAGAATATCTTCTGCAAAAGCCTGTGTATAGAAAAAGCTTAAACTCAGTTAAGTTATTGTTAGTGGGTCAGGCAAATGATAAAAGACTCCAATAAAAGCACAATCAAAACAAAGGATTCAGGTAATAATGGAATAAAGGCACAAACATACAAGTACCTTCAATAAGAATAAAATTAAATATATAGAAGATTGGCTTTTTAATCTCTTTATTTAACCCCCTGGGATAAGATTTTATGGCACTTTCTTTAAGTAATAAACTATTTTATACCATACATAAGGATTGACTAACAGTGTTTACTTCTGGTTGTTATTTTTGATATAGGGTCTTTCCTTGACTTAGTTACACAATACTTTGTGACACAATCTACACACATTACAACTGGTCACAAATTTTGAAAGTTAGAAACATAGAAAACCTACAGCACAATGCAGGCCCTTCAGCCCACAAAGCTGTGCCAAACAGTTCTTTCTTCTTGCAGCAATAAATTTATATCTCAGAGTTAATTATATGATTTGTACTATAATGTCCATTTCCTGATGACAGACTTTGATTATTACTCACTCATGCATCACCACACACAAGGCAGAAATTTTCAGTATTTAGCCCACCAAACCATTTCATGATGCATACAGCAACATCCACAATGAGTACATTATTAGATAGCAAACTAGAAGATTATCAACATGTGGTATTAAAAGACCATTTAACATGTAGTATATTCTTCTCACAATATACAAAAACCACAGCAAACTGCCAGGTCAGCTGAAAGGGTCACTGGCAGCAGCCTACCAACACTGCAGGACTTGTATGTGTCCAGGACAAAGAAGTGGAAATGATTGTGGACACTACCCACTTTGCAAACTGCCTTTTCCAAAAGCTCCATTCAGAAAGTGCTATCGGGCTATTAAAACAAATACTTCACACAGTATTGAAGGTTTCTTCTCCAAGGCAGTTAATCTGAACAAACATTCTAGTCAGCCCCACCCCACCCACCTCTATCTATTATCCCTATCACTGCACTGTAAACACTTTAAACCACTTTGTATAATGCTGTTTACATTGTAAATACATGTGGGTATTTATGTACATTTTATTCCATATCCGTACTTTAATCTCTAACTTTATAGTTTATATAATTCTTTATTCTTTATGATTGTTGAATGTTGTTTATTGTTGTATGTCGCACCAACACACCACAGCACATTCGTAATACATGCAAATGTATAAGGTGAGTAAAGTTGATCCCTGAACGTTAATATTATATGTATTTAATCCAAATAAAAGTATTAATAAATAGGAGTAATGCAATCCACTTATCTATGTGACTAAATAGCAGATATGGGTGAGTGCGTCAACAGCAGTAAGAGGTGGTTTTAGAATAAAATTATTAATATCTAAGGATTTAATTAATTTGAAAGATGTTTTTTATCAATGTGAAATAACTTTAGTTGACTATGTGAACTATTTTGCAGCCTTTATGAAAGATGAAATACATTAGTACCTCCAGATGCCCTTACTTTGATGAAGTGCTCTTGATGGCACATTTTAGCATACAGTAAGTAACTCTACTCACTGAATGTAGAGAATATTAGAGCTTCTGTTCAAATGCCTCAGTCGGCATCATTGACATGTCACACAAAAATGCCATCAAATGCCATTAATTATTATGTGCAAGTTGTGCAACTATTATTGATCTTCAAATCTTTGACTAGCTGATACACACTTGCTTTGTGACTTGCTTCTGTAAAATAAACAGGGTGATCTATTATGAGAAACAGATTAGAAATAAGACACATTAAAAATGCTGTAGCTGACTACCTTAGTCAAAATGTTGAGAATTAAGTTTGAAACAGTTCCAAAATCATTAATCAAAGATACAAGATGTCTGATTATGAAATACCTATTTAAATTTCAGTCATCCAGACAACTTTGAAATTGCAAGAAGTTCAAAGAAAAAGAAGAAAGAAAGAAATAATGAGATATATAGTCTGAGTTACACTACAGATGTTCATTGACAGTGGCTGTGTGTTCAACTGCCACATTTAAGAGAAATTTGGACAAATACATGGATGGGAAGGGTATGGAGGGCAATGGTCTGGGTGCAGGTCAATGGGATTAGATCAGGCATGGGCAAACTACGGCCCGTGGGCCATATGCGGCCCGTTAAGCTTTTTAATCCGGCCCGCAGAACTTGATGAAATTATATTAATAAACCTTGTTAACATTTTTTCCCCGCAATTCTGGCATTTTCCCAATAGATGACGCACTCTATATACATTGACCTTTGTTGAGGTGCAGCGTATTACTCCACATTTGCGCTTTACTTTGTGACCTTGTGGCGACCCATTTCCTGGCACATCTGAACCGGCTCACAATTAGCCAGCGTTCCGGCTAAGAGAGATAGCCTGCGGGGATTTGCGAGCACAGAGCTCCGCATACCGGCACGCTCTCACTGTTCTGTCATTGTGCAGGTCGTTGTTGAGTTTTGGCACAGGGGACAATTGAATAAGAAGGAGCAGGACAAGTAGACCTGCATCTCCTACCGTTTTTGAAATAAAGACAGTCAGGAGGAGAGTGATGATGATAATATCTTGAAGGATAACAGAATTTTCAGTGCTTTAAAATAATAACTGTTACTATTTAAAAAAGCTGTATTTTATTCATTTAATTTTCAGTGTTTTAAAAGTCATTTCAATAAATAGCTAAATACCATGGGACTTCAAGGACAGATATTTTGTTGTAATGCATTTGTTCATTTTCAATTGAAATTAAAGCACATGTTTTCTACATATCCCATGATATTTTATTTTCTCTTATGAGGTGTATTACCAAAACACTCCGTCCATCTGCTCCTGGTCCGGCCCCCCTGTCAAATTTTAGAACCCTTTGTGGCCCTCAAGTCAAAAAGTTTGCCCACCCCTGGATTAGACAGAATAGCAGTTTGACTCAAGACTGTATAGGCCGGGGGTCGGCAACCTGCGGCTCCCGAGCCATTTGTGGCTCTTTCACCTCTGTGCTGCGGCTCCCTGTGGCTTTGGGAAATAATTGGTCAGTATTTAATTAAAATGTATTTTATGTTAGTTTGTTAGCTTTTGAAATGTAATTATGGTGATCTTGTACAACCTAAGTGTAGCGACACATTTCCTGCCACATCCGAAACGGCTCACAATTAGCCAGCATTCCGGCTAAGGGAGATAGCCTACGGGGGTTTGTGAGTACGCGTCTTTTGCAGCATCTGCGTCCATGGGGGCTGGGTTGAGGGAGGCTTAAAAGCAAGGCTGTTTAGTTTGAATAAAGCTATCTTTGACTGCAGTTTACTGACACCGCTACAACGTGTTTTTATCGCTGGCTGTCCAGACGGAAGGTGCTGAAACGCTTTGTCGCGTGTCTGGAAGAAGTGAAAACTTTCCTGGGCAGCAAAGGGCTCACCTTTCCTGAGCTGGAACAGCCAGAGTGGCTGGAAAAGCTACACTTCATGGTAGACATGACAGCGCACCTGAACACGCTGAACACAGCTCTTCAGGGGAAAGGACGTACAGCCCTGCACATGTTGGAGGATGTTTTGGCATTCGAGCGCAAGTTGACAGTGCTTGCCAGAGATTTACAGAAAGGCACTTTGTCTCACTTCCCCAATTTGAGAGAGTTCAAACAAGGTCACGACATGATAATTTCGGAGTATTTACATTCTGCAATCATCGCAATGCAAACATCGTTTGGGAAACGCTTCTGTGAGTTCAGAGAGGAAAAAAACACATTATCCTTCCCGGTCACTCCCTTAAGCATCGATCCTTCCCTACTGAATACGACTGCATTGGCAGGTGTGAGTCAACCTGATCTTGAGATGGAACTGGCCGACATAGCCGACAAAGACATATGGGTGTCCAAGTTTAGACGCTTGACAGCAGACCTTGAAGATGTTGCCCGTCAGAAGGCCGTTCTTGCTCAGAAACACAAATGGAGTGATATTGAAAACCTCACAGATGACAGCTTGCGATCCTGTGTAAAGATGAAGGTGACATCATACAGCCCTGATGTGCAGACGCTGTGCGCTGAGGTCCAGGAGCAGAAATCCCATTAACCAAGTATGATAAATATTTTAATTGCCTATTATTTTACTTATATTCATATTTTTTCATTGTTCAGTGAAATAGTCCTTTCATTTTTCAGGATGACAGCTGGCTGACGTTATTTTTGGTTTGCTGCTGGCGGAAAATTTAAGTTCGGCGTTTTTCATAAATACAAGAAGGACTCAAATAGACATTGAATATTTTACTTAAAAGTAACTTTCAACCCAACGTCTTTTTTTCGGAGTTCAAAATGTTTTTGTTGCATGCAGGAATGTAATTTCTTTTTCTCTGCAGGAGTTCATCAATTTCATAAATGCAACACATTATAGTTTGTTTATACATAGCATAAAGGCAAAAAAAACGTTGTATGCAGTGTTATTTCATTTTAAATGTCAAACGGGTTTTGCGGCTCCCAGTGTTTTCTTTTCTGTGGGAAACGGGACCAAGTGGCTCTTTCAGTGGTAAAGGTTGCTGACCCCTGGTATAGGCCAAAGGGCCTGATTCTATGTTGTTATGCTTTACGGCTTTAAAACATGCCATTTTCTGTAATTCATTCAGATTAAACAAGTTAATCCTTTCATTATATGCACATTTTACGTGCAAAAAACACGGGCAAATTTTTATAGGATTATATTGGAAAGATGTCATTCTCATTGACATATTGGAATGGGAGGTGGAATTGACATGGGTGCCCTTCCTTCCCCTTTTTATTTCTTCCATGGCCTTCTGTCTCTTCCACCAATCAACTTCCTAACTCTTTGCTTCATGCCTCCCCCTCCAAGTTTCACCTTTCGCCTTTTTTTCTCCAGTCCTTCCAAAGGCTTTTGGCCCAAAATGTTGACTGTGCCTTTTGCCCCCATACGTGCTGCCTGGCCTGCTGAGTTCCTCCAGCATTTTGTGTATGCTGCTCAGAAAACTTAAAATAGTCTCCACAAAAATCCCTTCACCATTTTCAACTCCTGTGTAACAATGACCAACAAAGTAATTGGGCTTTTAAACCAGATAGCTAAATCAATGTAGCATTTCACATCAAATGATATTCAAAATGCCTCCAGTATTCAAGGGGAATACTCAGGGCCAAAGAGCAGTTCAGGTAGGAACCATGAATCTGTTCCCTTGCCACAAGGGAATGAAGTATGAGGAAAGACTATCAGATTGAGATGTTTTTACCCTGAGAAGTAAGAAAGACATAAGATAAAAATAGATCAGTTTTAAAATAAATAAATAAATAAATATATAAGGGTAAGGAAACATTAAAGTTTAAGCTAATATAATGGAGAAAATAAGGATCTTCCTTACAAAATTGGCTTGAGAAGTGTGACTTTGGGCAAGTAAGGGAGGTGAAAACTGAAATTTGGATGCTCTTGTCAAATATACGGTCCTTATACCTTATCCAAATATACGGTCTTTCTGGAAATATAAATCATGTTTGGTTAAGTGGCTTTCCTTCTTCACATTTCTTGTGATTTTGTTACGCAGAAATGGAATGTGCAATGGCACTGCTAAACATGCAAGTAATCAAAAAATCCCTTGTGGAATGATTGTTCTCCCAAAGGAAATCTATTACCATTGATTCCAATCTGGTGCCACAGTGCAGGAATGGCTTTGGTCTGGTGCCAGGATTTGTGTTTGATAATCTCACCAGGAAACAGGAATCACCAGAATAGTGATGTGACCTTTTTCCTCATTGCAATAGGTCCTTGGAAATTATGTAACTGCATTCTGAGGTCTGTTTTCTGTAATTATAACCTATCTGCTGGAGTAAACCCTAACAAAGAGAGACTGGTTACAACCAGTTATTTGAATATAAACGAAGCAAGTCTCTCAACTGTCCCAGGGATTGTCATGTGCAGAGAAAAATGTGACATAAAATTTCCTCTGGCCAGTTCCATCTAATTCTTTCATGGTAGGTGAAACTTGACAATGGAGACCACATAAAAAGCAGTCAAGTAAATGTCAATTCCATGACACATTGCTCAAACAAATACACTGTTTAAATACCCTGAAACTTCCATTGTTTGTGCTCTGATTATCTATTCTCCCGACAATGTTTCCAGTTATTTGTATGACAGAGCCTTCCTGAAAATTTTACCTGCTTGCATAACTAACCAACACTCACACCCCACTGCCTGAGAACAACCAGTTTCAATCTCTGAAAGACTGAATTCAGTTATGTAAACACAAGAGATGCTGGAAATCCTGAGTTATGTACACAAAGTGCTGGAGGAACTCAACAGGTCAGGCAGCATTTATGGAAATAAATAAACAGTCATTGCAGTTTATGTAATTTGTACTGTATCTATCTTCAGTATGGTCAAAATCACAGACTTCTGTGATTCATCAGCTTCCATTACTACAGGGAGGAGTCTCATTTATTATGGTAAATACATTTATAGCTACCCTAATGTAATTGATGTCCCAGGATACTGCTCAATCCTATAACTTAGTATTACATTTTTATTTTTAATGACTTCTCTTGCTCATTTTAAATGTTATAATGTGAGTATATAAATAAAAAAATGTTCAAGAGATTTACTTTCAATAAAGATGAATGATAATCTTCGATGGTTTCAGGTGAAGTAAAGCCCTGAACTACTTGATCTCATTTTCATCATTGACTCCCTACATTATAGAGCCACTTCTGATAATCATCACTCTTCCAAGCAACTCTTTCAAACTATTTATACCTTCAATATAAAGAATATTTCTTGGCTGGTTTTCTTAAAGCTGCCGGCCACGACTTCATATTTATGACCTTCTACCTTCCTGCCATGTTACATGTAAAAATATTAACACAAGAGATTCTACAAATGCTGCAAATCCAGAGTAACACACCCAAAATCCTGGAGGAACTCAGCAGGTCAGGCAGCATCTACGGAAAGGGATAAAGAGTCGAAGTCTCGGGCCTCTGTGGATAGATGTGAGGTTATCCACTTTGGTGGCAAGAACAGGAAGGCAGATTACTATCTAAATGGAGTCAAGTTAGGAAAAGGGGAAGTACAACAAGATCTAGGTCTTCTTGTACATCAGTCAATGAAAGCAAGCATGCTGGTACAGCAGGCAGTGAAGAAGGCTAATGGCATGCTGGCTTTTATAACAAGAGGAATTGAGTATAGGAGTAAAGAGGTCCTTCTGCAGCTGTACAGGGCCCTGGTGAGACCACACCTGGAGTATTGTGTGCAGTTTTGGTCTCCAAATTTGAGGAAGGACATTCTTGCTATTGAGGGAGTGCAGCGTAGGTTCACAAGGTTAATTCCTGGAATGGCGGGACTGTCATATGTTGAAAGATCGGAGCGACTGGGCTTGTATACGTTGGAATTTAGAAGGATGAGAGGGGATCTGATTGAAACATATAGGATTATTAAGGGATTGGACACACTGGAGGCAGGAAGCATGTTCCCACTGATGGGTGAGTCCAGAACTAGAGGCCACAGTTTAAGAATAAGGGGTAGGCCATTTAGAACAGAGATATGGAAAAACTTTTTCACCCAGAGAGTGGTGGATATGTGGAATGCTCTGCCCCAGAAGGCAGTGGAGGCCAAGTCTCTGGATGCATTCAAGAGAGAGTTAGATAGAGCTCTTATAGATAGCGGGGTCAAGGGATATGGGGAGAGGGCAGGAACAGGGTACTGATTGTGTGTGATCAGCCATGATCACAGTGAATGGTGGTGCTGGTGAGAAGGGCCGAATGGCCTACTCCTGCACCTACTGTCTATTGTCTGTTGCCTAGAGGCCTGATAAAAGTTGACCTCTCAACCAGAAATGTTGACTCTTTTTGTTCATTTTCACAGGTGCTGCCAGAACTGCTGAGTTCCTCCAGCATTTGTGCCTGTTACTATATAAAAATATTACTTGGAATGTAGATTGTATTGTCCAGAGACATCTCTCTTCTTTTAACAAATATTTTAAAGTACATTTGTCTAAAATATGACTGCTAAGTGTGATAATAGCTATTTTGGATCATTGTGCCTTCCTCTGGAAGCTTGCCTAGGACTTCCTGCCATGGGTCTCACTTGATGCAATTTAAATGAATCATGGCATTTCCTGTACAATGTTTCTTTGGACCAGTACAAGGGCAACTAGCCAGTGTTCATCCAAGAGCTACCTTTCATGGTCATTCCTAAGACAATGATGTTTTCCAAATGATCTCCGGTATGGAGCTGTCTCTATAGGGTAAATACCATATTTACTTTTTTTTGCCTCCATTCCCATTGTTGATTGCACATGATTGGTTGATTAAAGCATGCAGACATGGTCAAGAGGTTCAGTTGTTGTTCAGAACAAACATCAAAATGGAGAAGAAATATGATTTAAGTGACTTTGACTGTGGAATGATTGTTGGTTTCAGGCAGGGTGGTTTGACTATCTTGGAAATTGCTGATCTCCTGGGATTTCCACACGCAAGTCTCTAGAGTTTACAGAAAATGGTGCAAAACAAATATACAGTGAGTGGCAGTTCTGTGGGCAGAACCATCCTGTTAATGAGTGAGGTTAGAGGAGAATGGTCAGACTGGTTCAATTTGACAGGAAAGTGACAGTAACTCAAGTAACCACGTGTTACAACAGTGGTGCGCAGAAGAGCATCTCTGAATGCACAACACATTGAACCTTGAAGTGAATGGTCTACAGCAGCAGAAGCCCATGAACATACACTCAGTGGCCACTTTATTAGGTACAGCAGGCTCCTAATAAAGTACCACTGAGTATAATTACAAGCCTTTGCTTTTACATCATCCTTGTTTATTTCTTGCACGAAAACCAAACATTTGCCAAACTGTTGCGTAGAATTCAATTTTAACAAAAATAAAATTGGTCTGGTTAGTCAGTGTAGGTTATCTTTCTCCAACAAATTACAAATGAAAAACACTTCCTCCATCATCCAGCAAACACAATGAGTCAGCTATCTGGCACAGTGAGTAACTGAACCCCAAAGGCCAGGATAGGTTCCATTTCAGTCTCAGGTCTATGCTGCAATGCAACAAGAGGGATTTTACTATTGGCTTTTTGGTCACCCAGCTAGGGAGATATAATACACCAAGGCTGCCACTACACAATACACATCTGTTCATAATATTGAGAGAGAACAGGGTCAGGCATGGATTTGGTTTTTGTGAATGAATAGTTTTCACTTGAGTGAGACAATAAAATCACAGGGAGACACAACATGGAAATGACTCTTTGGCCTACTGAGTCCATGTCAACCATCAAGTGCCCATTTACACTAATCCTACATTAATACCATTTTGTTTTATTCCTTCAACAACCCCAGTTTCGACCACTCACCACACACTGGGGACATTTTACAGAGGGGAATTAACCTACGAATCTATATATCTTTGGGATAATGGGAGGAAATCCATATAGTCACAGGGAAAACATTCAAACGCCACATTTTCTGAAGTCATAATGCAAGCATTCCATTGCATACTGGTGTGTGGGAAGGACTGTTATGATAACAGATTAAAATAATGAAAGATTGTATATAGACAAGGCAGCTGATATGAGTATTAGTCTGTGTTTACATCAGGTGTCAGTTGAAGGTGCTTGGTTGTTCGTTGAGAAAAAAACAGTACTGATATCTCCAATAAATAGCTCAGAACTTCTTCAAGGCTCAATATGACACTATGCTTCCAAGACTTATTTCAAATGAAAAAGATTAAATACAAAAAAAAAGTCTTTACAACACAAAATGTACAATAGCTTTTATTATAGCTGACACATTTTCATCCTCTGAAGTTAGCAGCAAAGCGTCAACAACTTTTCCTGCAAAATGGTAATGTTAATGTATTTTTGGTGGTTAACCCATTCATAGCCACAAGTGTAGCTAGAAATTCTAGCATGGGTTAATACAGCACAGGAATTACACCCACTGGCATTGGGTGCACCTGGGCAGGTATTGAGCATTTGTTCAAAAGACATGCACTGCTTGCCACTGAGCAATCCCCTGGGGCACCCCAATGAAGGCCAGGCTCTCCTGCTGGGTGACTTACCTCCAAGAGTCCAATCTCAGATCCCAATCATTTCTGACTCTCCTCCCTACTCCTTCTCTTCAAACCCAAACCTAGCCCAGTCCCACAAAAAAAACGATCAGTCAAATTTCCTGAATTCTGCAAACCAAACTTGAAATGAACAATGTCATAAATAAAATAAAACCCCACTGTTTGAGTACATTTTCAATCATGTAGCACTGAAATAAACAGCACAATGTAATTTGATTCTCTGACTACCATATTTGAACATAGCATATTCAGAAACCAGGTTCACAAATGCATTTCCTATCTCATCTTTACACCTAAAGAAATATTTTCTCTTTTAATTTACACACACCATGGCTCAGTCACAGGTCATAAAGATTATAGACATAATGAAACTATAAACAACTTGGTTGCCGGTGCAGCTGTGTGATTCATCCCATGAAATCTAGATCTAGAGACGTCAAACACTCTACCCACATTCCCAATTATTGTAGATAAAGGGCTTTCATGCATTATGTTCTTGTGTTAATATTTTCAAAATATCTAAAACGGTCAGCAACTTATGAAAATGTGGGCAGTGTTGATCATTTTAAACACAGCTTCCCCCCCCCCCCGCCCCCTTCTTTAAATAGTCAGACTTATTCTATATATGTTATATAGGTTGCTGGGATTTTTTGTTTAAATGAGCACTGGTTAACGATCTAAAACTACTGATCACTAATTCAGATTTTGTGAATATCCATCTTTCCACAAAAAACATCAGAAACATTGGCAAAAATAAATATTTTGTCAGCACGAAGGAAAATAGAGCAAATGATTTCTCACATTAGAACATGGGTAATAGTCAGCGGCCAAATGGGGCACTGAATTACAAGAATGAAAAGGCCGAAAGTTTGTACTACTTTCTGGTTAATAAAATTTAGTTAATACAATATCAACAATGTTTGGAGAAGTGAAGATCCTTTGTAATCTCTTTACCATTTTATTCAAATACTTACACTGACAAAGTATTTAAAATATCTTTAAATATCATAAAATGATTTCCATAATTTAATTCAAATGAAACAATCAAAAGAAACTTTTTGGATGACTATTAGCAAGATTTTCAAACTATTCCCCTCAAAAAAATAAAAATACTTATTGCAGTACCAGACAACACATTTATATCAGCTCTTTCCTGATCTTTTATTTTTCTCATATTAATCTGAAAATAATTTACACTTAATAAATTTATAGATGAAGCCTAAAAGTATTTAACTACCAAGAAAAGAATTTTAAAGAGAAGGCAGTTTGAAATTTTTGGCTTCTCCCTGATAAAAACATGAAAAAAAATGGAAGACCTATTGAGAAATGATAAGGGTACTTTATCACAAAATTGCATGTCAGCAATTAATGCCAACTTGACAGAAATTGTACTTGTCACTGAGAGAAATTGCACTTGATTCATTTTGGTTTAAGAATGCTGTAGCAGGGACACCACAGATTGATCCTGTTTGTGGGATCCACTGAAGTGAAGTGGGAGAGAAATCTCATTAGAATGCAAAGGTGTTTGCCATTGAACGAAAGAAAACCCAGCATCAAGGAAATGTTCAAAAGGCAATCCCAGAATGTCTATTATTACAGAGTTAGTTAGAGACCAAAAGTTGACAAGATATTTTAAGAACAAAAAATTCCAATTTAGCTAAACATTGATAAAAATTTAAAAAACTAAATCAAAATTTTAAAATAAATGTAGAAGTCAGTCTTTATCCATTGTCAAATAAGATGAGATGTGGATATCTGTGTGAAATCAGCAAAGGGCATATGAAATCTTTCATTCTGCAATGCCAATGAACTCTTGCATCCTTTCCACCCATGGTGTACAGAACAAAACCCTCCCCATTGTAGATTTCACAAAGTTTCCACTCAGATGTACAGTACTGTCCTCCTTACTTTATGCAATCAGTACAGTCTCACGTGGGTGTGATTTCTCCAAGGTTGCACAAGTAGAACATGTATTGTTTCCTATAGACTTTAAAAGAGGTCTGGTATGTGGTGAAGATTTAAGTTCCCTAACCTTACTCAAAACCTAGCAGCGTGCTCAGAACTCTGCTTTGATTTAACACATCAAGGAAGGAGCTACGAGTGAAAAAAAGACAAGAACGTTAACATGGACTGACAAAATGTGTGCACAAGGACATTGTATCACATTAGAAATTTCCATTAGCCTTTAAAAAACATTTCCTAATGTAGTTCCAATGTAGAAAGGAGAAATAAAGATATTTGTCCGTGCAGACCACTTTCAACTCCAAACAGGAAGGAAGTTTGGGGATTTTTAAAAATTCAACGGCTTTGTAGATTGGAGAGATTGGAGGGATTGGAGGGATTCCATCTCATTTCATGTCACTTGACAACATGTTTATTTATTTGCAGAGCGTGAATTTTTCATTTTTTCAAAAAAAATTGGTTTCCGTTTGGAGTTTTGCTTATATTCATACTGAGAATGATATAAATTGTCAGCAGTTCAAATTATTAATAATCCTGTAGATTTAAAGTAATCACAATGGGTAAATTCATTATTGAGAGAGACCTTGAGTTACGAAGATTAAAAAAGAACCAAAATGTAATTACTCCTTACACTGAGTGGGTTGATCTCAGTGAATGAAGGCGTTAAACTGACCTCAGCACTCATGAACTAGTAAGGACAGAAATACAGCCGAAGCTTTTCCTCTTGTTGCTAGTGAGTGCTTCCCGTTGCTGAGGGTATTAAGCTGTCTGCACAACCGGTTGGGTCAACAGGTACTCATTGTTTAAGAGCGTAGAGAAAGGTTCATTGGTAAGCGCTGCCAGAGAACTGCTGTCCCGTCTGCGCACACCAGCAGCCTCAGAAAGACAGTGAAAGTATCTTACTTTAAGTGCGTTAACTTGCATTTAGCGAACATATTTACCATAGGAAACATTCACTTAATCGATATTATTGAGGTAGATTACAATCAACCAAACTATGCACTGTTGTTGTGTATGCCCAACTTTGCCATATTTAAATGTTTTAACATCCGTGCACGTTCTTCTCCTTTCTCTAGTCTAGTAACACAATAAGGACTGTGATGGATTTTGCGTTGCAAGATTGGTGAGAGCACAGTGGCATTTGGCACGGGGCACTGTTGGCAATTAGCATTCTATAGAGAGAGCAATTTCTGTTTAGAAACGAGACAACCAGCTAGCATCATAGGGTGGACCATTTATTGGCTGGGAAGGGATTAGCAGAAAGATTGCACTGTTAAAGGAAAACTAGAAAAGCATAATAGTTAAAGTCAGAGTAAAAAAAATCAGCGGGGTTATCACTGTTCCTTGCTGTTCACCACAACCTGCTGCACGAAGATGCATTGATTTTGGTGGGTGCTGATGTACAGAACTGCCAAGTTGTATGTGAAGGTCAGAGTGAAGAGGCCTGACCAGAGTTTTACTGGTCTCAGCTAACTAAGATAGATAGATAGAAAGAAAGATAAAAAGGTATGGACGGAAGAGAGACGGCAGATGCTGGAAATCTTGAGCAACACACGCAAAATGCTGGAGGAACTCAGCAGATCAGGCAGCATTTATGGCGAGAAATAAAGATTTGACGTTTCGGGCCGAGACCCTTTATCGGGATCCTGTGTGTTGTTCTAGATGTCCTGCATCTCTTGCGTTCAGTACTTTGCGTTTGTGCTCTAGACAGACATGGAGGTGGAGAAAGAGAGAGAGAAAAAGGGAAGAATGTAATGATAAAAACCAGCAATACAAAAAAGTAACACATTTCCATTTCTACTACCAAATAATTTAGCAGTTTGAGCCCGGGTGCTAAATTGTGGCATCGTCGTTCAAAGTAATTATCAAGGACTAATTGGCACCCAACCACCTTCTCCAGTGAAAGAGGTAGGTATGTAAGACATTACTCCCACTTGGTGCTAACATCAGCGCTTATAACTACGCCAACAAAGACACGAGTAAAGCTTTTACGGGACTTAAGCTGCACTTTCAGGATTCTTTTAAAGAAACTGCTTATGTTACTAAAGACAAGGATGTTTAAGATTCCTCTGGGACCACGACCAGAATCACTCTGTTTTCACATCATCATAGTGCACTTGCCATCAGTAGATTTACAGGCCCATGTTTTCTGAACACGACATTTGTCTACGAAAAGTGTAATTATAGTTAAAGCCTGTTTTAAATAACCGTTAAGAGATTTCACTGAAGTGCGAAATTTTAAATTCTCTGTTCTCCTTTTAGTTATCTTTCTGGATTCCAACACACTCGGGTCTCTCTAAACAAAACAGCTCCAGAGAGACAGTCGAATGTCAGACAGAAAAAGGAAGAGAGATGTGCTCTGACTGCACAAAAGCATAGCATATCTACAAAGCTTTAAGGGTTTAAAAAAACCTTCAGGCCCTCTGACGGTGAAAGAAAAGTAATAAACAAGATTGGAAGTACAGTTGTTACTAAACAGTTTTTTAAGTCGGAACACAGCTGTATAATATGAAAAGTTATAATAATTTATATTTTAAAGTGATTGAATACAATCTGCTGTCGATATTTCCCATCTGCACGAGTCTAGAAATGAAATCCCTGCAAGATCGTAATCAAATTCACTGGAACATATGAATGTTATGTTATCTAGTAAGAAAACAACAGCTATACAGTTCCTTCATTGAAAAATGTACTTGAAGGTTCCTTTGTGATGTCGATAAAGTAAAATAACACTTTATTCATAGGATTTTCCTAAAGATCCATTTATACTTAGTGCGAAAGAAATGCTTTTGTAAACGGAAGGTGGATTAGGCGACAAATCACAATTGGAAATCATATATTACTACTTCGAGAGTTTTTATACTGTTGTTAACCATTGGCTAAACGTGAGTCGCATTTCTTAAATACAGAAAATATTGGTAAAATTCAGAGTAAAGGGAACTAAAGGTAAAAAATACTTTTGTTTAAAAAAAATTGCCCGGAACACGTCTTTATTTTTTATGCGCGGTTTTTCCCTAAGTAGAGTTCTGGGACAGTGTAGCTTCAAGTGCTCCCAGTGTCGTTTATGTTGAACAGTTCATGTTTGGTCGGATCAGACTAATAAAACAAAGCAGATCATCGCGTGATAAGCATCAAACCGTGAGGGGGGAGGAGGGTGCTTAACTGCTGCAATAAGAAATTAAACTTCATCAAAACTATGATCTCACCTGATTTATGGAAATGGTTTGACTAATACAACATAAATCCCCGGAATCGGCAAGCTGCATATGTAAAGTTTTCCTTTAATAATTCTGTGCAGCCGACTTCAGTGAAGGTTTCAAAAGACTTGTTTTTCTTGCTTCAGTCAGTTGTTTGCCCAAGGGATTCAGCGATTGGTTCATTTCCTCTTTCACGGGCTCAGATTTCTCTGTTTCTCTCCTCTGTTTTTTTAATGAATGACCGGCCTCAGTCAATGACATGACACGAATGGAGGGTCTAGCCTATGAGAGGTGAGAACCGAGGTGTTAAATTACCTGAAGGAGGGGCACCACCCCCGCCCCCAGATCTGGAACCAATCAAGTTCTAGGCTCTCTGTTCCATTCATAGTTTTGATCCTCTGCCATGGCCTCTCATTCACAAAAAAAACCTTCAAGGGGTCATTCATAAAATCTGGAAGCAGTGGAAGTGAGTATTTATTCAGGCAAAATATATTTAACTGTCTATTTTTTTTACGAAAGGCTTAACTGCGCTTTTTAAAATGACATTTTGCAAACAGAATCTTAATTCTAAATTGCTGAAGTTTATTTAATAAAAAGCAATCTATCAACAGGTATTCCAAGATAGCTAGCTGCATTGGACTTAACCTCAACATGCATGCACACTGGGGCACAGTTTACAGAGAAAATCTGGAGTTAATTTTGATTATATCTTGCTTGAAATTACACAGGGTGTGATGCATATGTACCAAACATGCACCAGAGTTGCATCATACAAACTTATCTCCTCCTCATTTTCCACTGTCACGACTTGAGTCAAAAGCAGTGGAACCATTAACCCTTTAAATCCTGCATAAACATTTGTGAAATGTGTGCTTTTGTTGTAACAATGAAGCACAATTCCTTCCAGTGGTGGAATATACTTACAAATCTTACTTGTATTGTGCCATGAAGGACTTGCAGTATGCTTTAACAGACTCCAGATTTGTAACATGCTCATCAAAGAGGTGGGAGATATTATTACTATTTATATTTTGAAGCAATAGATGCAACGGAATTGGTTTGAATGTGGTGAACAGGGAACCTCAGAGGAAATATTTATTGGGTTTAGGGATTAGAACTGTCCCCAATACAAGCATTAACTCTATAAACTCAAGAGATTCTGCAGATGCTGGAAATCTTAAGGAACACACACAAAGTGCAGGAGGAGCTCAGCAGGTCAGGCAGTACCCATGGTGGGGGGAATAAACCTTCGACATTTCGGCCTGAGACCTTTCATCAGGCCTGGAAAAGAAAGGGGAAGAAGCCAAAATAAGAAGGTGGGTGGGAGGAGAAGGAGTACAAGCTGGCAGGTGAAAGGTGAAACCTCTTCTCTCACCCCTTTGCTTCTCCCCACCTGCCCATCACATCCCTCCGGTACTCCTCCTCCTTCTGTTTCTTCCATCATTCACAGGCCTCTCCTACAAGATTCCTTCTTCTTCAGCCATTTGCCTCTTCATTCCCCCCCCCCACCCCCGGTTTCACCTATCCAGATGAAGGGTCTCACCCGAAATGTTGACCGCTTATTCCTCTCCATAGATGCTGCCTGTTCTACTGAGTTCCTCTAGCACTCAGAAAATGGCTTCCAATGGGACAATGTGAAGGTTGGTTATCCTGTGCACCTTTGACAGACCTGATCACATCCTCATTGCAGTTTTACACTGTATTTAAGCAGGGTGGGGCTCTCTTTGCTCAGCTCCATTCCAATTTACCTAATCATACCAAATCAATCAGCTGCAAAGTAATTTCTTCTTGCTTTCCCGCTACTGCTGCTGGTGCTGCCAAACATCTATCATATTAATTACATGTTGGCTCTTTGAAGAGCAGCCAAAACAGTGGCTTTCCCATAAGCACTCATTTGACTCTTTTGCCATTTAGCAAAACTTATTAACTAATTAACCTACCAGCCCCTGCCTTTGGAATGTAGGAGGTTAGAAGCTGACAGAAAATCACATGGTCCTGGGGACAGCATGCAAACTGCTCATAGTCTGAGGTCAGGATTCAACCCTCAGGCAGGAGCATGAACTGCCTTTCTCCGACCTCTCATCTGCATCATATGGCCTCCACTTCAACACTTCCGCCACTGCCAAGCCTCCAGCTCTCTTAATCAGCTGCAGTGCCAGGTGGCAAAGTGGCGGAACCCGTGAGTTGCTGCCTCGTGGGTCCAGTGAGACAGGCAGGTTCAATTCTCACCTCCAGAGCTGTGTGTGTAGACTTTCAAAAACTCCCTCTTCCCCCATGGGTTTCCACTGACTGCCCTGATTTCATTCCACTTGATGCACTGATGAAATGAAATGATCTTTATAACAAGCTTGCTGTACCTCAGTACATGTGACAATAATTTACCAATTTATAAATTTATTTCATAGGCTAATTGGCCAGCATAATTTGTTTGTACTGCTTCCGTGAGTATCTAAGAGTTCAGCAGAAGTGGGGAGAATAAACTGGTATTTGTAGAGGATTAATGTAAATGTCTGATGGTCAGCACTGTCCCTATGCTGTATTACCTTCTGCCTATAAGACCAACTGTACATTTTGGAAGGGTTGACTGACACACAACATTGGATGAGTGAAAATTGCCTCCACTTAATTAATGTGCCAAAGCTTTTTTTGTGGAGTGTGCAGGGGATTCCAACGTGGGTGTTCATGCAGGGTATGTCCAAGTGGGGCGGGCTGAATGGGGGATGAATCCACTGCTAATCCACTGCTTCTCTGATTTTCTGTCAACACCTTCCAATCAGACAGTGGCATTTTAAGCATGATAATAAGCTGACAGTGTCTGACTTAACTCGCTTTGCCAGTTTTACAGTGGGCATTTGGGTTTTCAAGGCCTCAACAAGGGTATTCTGAGTAAGAATTTAAACTCTGACACATCCTATGAGAGTGGAAGAATCAAAATTCTCTCCCCAGTCCTCAAGATCTCTCAACAGTAAGGCTTCCCCACCCCCAAAAAAACCTCTATTTTCATCCTTGAAAGACCCTCTTTCTTCTTTGGTCATGTATTTGGCCATCAATTCAGCCTGCTTTGTTCTGGAAGGCAAATATATTACCTGGGTAGATAGGTTGTTTAGAAAGGCCATAGAACAGTACTGCACAGTGAAGGCCCTACAGCCCATTATCTTGTGCTGACCTGTTAACCTATGTCACGATCAATTTAATGTTTCTCTCTCATATAGCCCTTTACTTTTTTCTTTTATTGGTGTCCTAAAATGTCCAATAATATATCAGCCTCTAATACCACCCCTGGCAAAGCATTCCATGCATCCACCACTCTCTATGTAGGAAACATAACTCTATAATCCCCACCTATATTTTCCTCCAATTACCTTAAAAATATACCTCTCATACTAGCCATTTCCACCCTGGGAAAAAAGGCACTAGCCGTCCACTCTATTAATGCCTCTTATCATCTTATACACCTCTATCAAATCACCTCTCATCCTCTTTTGGTTCAAAGAAAAAAAACCTAGCTCACATAACCTTTCCTCATAAGACACCCTCTCTAATCCAGGCATCATCCTGGTAAACCTCCTCTGCACTCTCTCGAAAACTTCCATGTCCTTCCTATAATTAGGCGACCACAACTGAACACAATACTTTGTGTGTGGTCTAACCAGAGGTTTATAGAGCTGTAACTTTACTCCATGGCTCTTGAACTCAATCCCCTGACGGATGAAGGCCAACACAACATACACCTTCTTAACCACCCTATCAACTTGTGCAGCAAATTTGAGGGATCTGTGGATGTGGAGTCCCTCTGTTCCTCCACACTGCTAAGAATCCTGTCATTGTCTTCAAATTCACTCTTCCAAAGTGTATCACATAGCACTTGCTACACAGTACAGGGCTTGCTGCAGAAACTGGACTCTGTGTTCCCCATCTAAAATGTTCTGCCCCAGCTCAAGGCTGAAGCTCTGTTCCTGAGTCACAGATCACATTGTACTCCCTGAAGCAGATTCATCGCAACCTGCTCGGAGAACTCAGTGGGGCGAGCAGCATCTGTGGGAGGAAAAGAGTTTTTGATATTTTGGATTAAAACCCTGCATCAGGAATGAGATCTGTTGCAAGTTTAGCGATGTATTTTCATGGTTGTTACATCGCACGTTTCAATTCTTGCCTCTGCATTCTTACTGCTGAGTCATTCATCCATTCCATTACTTCCTCTTTGCCTCATTATCGTGACAAATTTCTGCCTGGCCTTCCAGCTTCCATATATTATAATCATAAAGTCATCCAAAATTTTGCTGTCCATGTTTCAAGCTGTTTCCAGTCTTTTTTATTCAACGCCTCTGCACTCACGAGCTAATGTGGCTTCCAGTTTAACAAAGATTCTTAATATATAAAAGAAGTTCACCCTTGTCTCCAAGTTTTACTTATTGGTATTGTTGTTGGCATTGGTCCAAGTTACAGTGAAAAGCTTGTCGTGCATACAGTTCATACAGATCAGATTATCACACAGTGCGTTGAGCGAGAATGAGGTAAAACAATAGCGATGCAGAATAAAGTGTAAATGCTACAGTGCAGGTAAACAATAAGGTGCAAGATCATAATGAGGTAGATTGTAAGGCCAAGGGTCCATCTTAAATTATGGGGTCCATGCAAGATCATGGGATAGCAGCTATCCTTGAACCTGGTTTCAGTTTTTGTATATTTTGTTCGACGGGAGAGGGGAGAAGAGAGAATTTCCAGGATCAATGGGATCTTTGATTATGCTGGCGGTTTTACTTTCTGTCATCTTGTGTTGAGATAAGTTTCATCAACCTGCAAAGAAGGTTTGCTAATAGCTATGTGTACATGATTAATGAAGGGATTAAGCATAGGCACTGTGATGTGTCTGTTACGGCACACCCAACCGTGCCACCCTCCAAGGGGTCAGATGCTCTAACTCTCCAGAATACGGCTAGCTGGCATGGCCACTTTAAAGATTCAGGCCTGCCCCGCTAATTGGCATCCATGTTTTGGCGCCAGGTTTTTAATATTTAAAGAGCATCTGAACTGAGGTTCCGTGCTCAATCACAGCTCAGCGTTGGATTCTCGTCTCGCATTTAGTTGAGAACCCTGTCTTTGTTTCAGTCTCGTATCCTGTCTCGATTCTAGTCTCGGATACTCCATCACTTGGGTCCTTACCATCCTTACCTCGCTCTCCCATCACAGTACGATTGAGCCTAACGTGGACCCAGTGAGGTATCAGAGTCTCTCGTCAGCTGTGGACAGCCACAGTGAGGATGTTTCTAGATAGAGCCTGGAGATACATGATCTCCAGGTTGCCGTGTGCCAACTATCACAAAGAGGAGGCCAGAGTCACTCAGGTGAGGCTGTCGGTCATTTTGCGGAGTCAGTCCATCTTCCAACCCCAGAGCGATTCGGCCATGACCCGGACTCTTGCTGCGGCTTCCTCACTCAATGTTCCTTGGTCTTTGCACTCCAGCCATCCCGGTTCCCTACAGAGCTTGGAAAGGTGACCTTCATGATCTCTCTCCAGACAGGGAGAACCCTGGCCTGGGCCACCGTGTATTGGGAATGGAGGTCAGAGATTTGCTTGGATTCGCAGGAAATCATGGATGCCATGAGAAGGGTGTTCCATCAGAGCCTTGGACCGTCTGGTAAAGGTGCATCAGGGTAGTTGGTCGACTGTGCTATTGAGTTTTGGACTTTAGCTGAGGAGAGTGGCTGGAATGGGGGGATCTAGGCTGCTCTGTACAGCCAGGGATTCTGAGGCAAACTAAAGGATGCCCTTGCCTTTGGTAGGGGACCTAGAGGCTCTGATTGACCAATTAATCTGCCTCACTAATCGCCTGGTGGAGCGAGAGTGGGACTACCGCAAGAGGTTGAAGAGAGCTTGCCTGAGCCCGGCCACAACACATCGCAGTTCCACTTTCTGACCTCGGATAGTGACCTGTCGAGCCCATGCAAATCGGCTGCACAAGATTCTCTGTCAATGAGAGGTCTCAGTGTCAGAGTCGAGGTTGCTGTTATTACTGCGGGGTAACAGGTCACCTGCGGCCGAACGTCCGTCACTGCTATGACCATCTAGTGTCAGGAGGACTGTGAGGGTACCAGACACTGCTCCCAACCCAACTGATTCTGGGGTCACGCTGAGGGTGGAGATCTCCTGGGGTAAGGAGACGTAAATGACTTTGTGGACTCCAGGGCAGCCAGTAATTTCCTGGACTTGGCGACCATCAGTCAGCTCAACATACCTCTGCAGGAGTTGAGCCAGCCCTTGACGGTCGTCCTCTTGGTTGCGAGCAGATCCTACAGCAGACATCAGGATTGTGGATGAGGGTAGATTCTATATCATTGAGTCTCCTCATGGACCCCTGATCCTCGGGCATCTTTGGCTGTCCCAGTATACCCCTTCTGTGAACTGAAAGGAAGGCAGGATCATTGCATGGTCCAGTCATTGCAAGAGGGTATGTTTTTGGCTTGGTGTTCCAAACCTCAGACTCTTCTGACACCAGCAGCCGACAAGGAAGCAGACTTTGTTTCCGGATAACCTGGAGCCTTCGGGAGACCCAGTCCTGCTTCCAAGGGCAGACAAGATGGCTCCAGCCAACAGGACCATGCTAGTCCTGTCCTCATTTAGTCAGGGAGTGTGCTTGAACTAGAGGGAAAGTGTCTCTAGTTCATGAGCAAGCCAAGGAGGTGCCCAAGCAGTCTGGAGCTCTAGCAGCTAAGCTGAAGATATCCAGTTGCCAGGTCCCGTCTAAGGGAAAGGCTCTTAAATGTAGACCCTTGGAGCCTAGTCCCAGAAGCACAAAGAACATTTGTAGTGCCTTGCTACCATTGTCTGGGAGCTCTGATTTGTTCTGTTTGAACGCAACTCTTGTGAACCTATGGAGAAGACTCTGAGATCTGCTAAATCACCTCCGCTACCTAAGGGGCCTTAGGAGTTGTTCTCAGAGGGAGGTTCGGGTGTTAGTTGTGTAACACCCTGGGAAATGTTTCACTGCTGACGTAATGGTCTTTCTGTAGAAGCATTGTTTGGGTTATGGTTGGAAATAACAGGTGCTGTGGAATGTGAACCGTCCAATGAAGGGAGTGTGTTTTTGTATTGTGTGCCTGACACTGGGGTGAGCTGAGTCTTTTGTTCAGCAGGAGATAAAGGGAGAAGACGCCGGAGAGAAGAGTCGAAGGACTCGATCTGGAGCAAGGCCGTGATTCGATGAAGTTCATATGAAATCGATGGAGGATTGGCGATCTGGGGAACCTTCAGCTCCAACTTGTGCACATTAGACTGTGTCATTAAAATGGGCCCTTTTCTTTTTTGCTTTTTCTTTACTAACCCTTTAGTCAAATTAAGAATTATAAAGCTAAATGGTTTAATTGTGTGCGGTGTACTGTCTGTTATTTCATGGTACTGATATGTAACAGAGTAATGAATCATGCAGCATCAACACAAGCGGGGATTTGGGGGGCTTGCACTTCACTCTCCCACGTTTGGCGTGGCCCGAGATTGTCTTCCCTAGACTTATACAGCTGATGGAACCAGAGTGTTTCAATTGCAACACCCAAGCCGGTCAAAATCCTTTCCATTCACAAGGATTTGTAAGATGTCTTCAGCAGGGAAAAGGCTTTGACTCTTCCACCACACCGATCCTATGTCTGTGCTATCGATCTATTGTCTGGTAATCATCCTCTTTGGGGTCAATTATACACAATCTCAGGCCTGGACAGAAGTGCTACAGAGGAGTGCATAAAGGAGGCTCTTGTCCTGGGATTCATTCGACCCTTCACCTCACCAGCCGCCGCAGGCTTCTTCTTTGAAGAGAAAAAGGATGGGAGCCTGTGGCCATGCATTGGGCTGAATCGCATAAGGATCAAAAAATCCTTACTACCTTCCACTCATGAACACGGCCTTCGATATTCTCCAAGGGGTAAGAGTGTTCTTGAAGCTAGATTTGTGGAGTGCGTACAACCTGGTCCACATAAAGGAGGACAATGAGTGGAAGACTGTGTTCAACACACTGGCAAGGCACTGTCATGCCCTTTGGCCTCGTGAGTGGGCCAGCAGTTTTCCAGAACTTTGTAAATGATGTGCTCTGGGATGTTCTTCATAAGCAAGCCTTCATCTACTTGAATCATTTCCTAATCTTCTTGAAGTCCATGGAAGAGCACACCGCACACGTCAGAGGCTTCTAAATCATGGACTTTATGAGAAATCTGAATTTCATGTAACCACCATTTCACTTGTGGGTTTCATCATCTCCAATGGCAATCTCAAGATGGACCCCAGAAAGCCACAGGGAGTCGGAGATAGGCCACAGCCATCCAGTGTGAAACAAGTCCAATGATTCCTGGGATTTAACAACTTTTACAGAAAGTTCATCAGGGACTTCAGTTCAGTGGTGGCTCCGCTGACAGCACGAGGTAAGAGATTCACGGGCCCTTCTGTTTGGACTAACGAAGCAGAGGCTGCTTTTGCAGAGCTCAAACAGTGGTTCACAACAGCTTCCATTTTGGTTGCACCTAACCCAAACGTGCCCTTCATCATGGAGGTGGGTGCCTAGGGTGTTGGAGTGAGTGCAGTGTTGTTGCAGTGGACACCTTTAGACAATAAGCTGCACCCATGTGCATTCTTCACCAGGTGGCTATCTCCAGCAGAGGTGAACTATGATATCAGAAATAGAGAGCTGCTTGCAGTCAAGTTGGCTCTGGAGGTTTGGTGTCCCTGGCCAAGAACCCCTTTATCATATGGACAAACCACAAGAACCTGGCTTATGTTTGGGAGGCCAAGAGACTGAATTCCAGGCAGGCCAGGTGGTCTCTGTTCTTCGACTGCTTCAGTTTCATCCTGACCTATTGACCAGGATCAAAGAACCAGAAGCTGGACAACTTTTCTCGTCAGTTCGGTGAACCTGAAAGGGAGGAGGAGCCGACCACTATTTTGCCCTAGGTCGAGGTGATAGCGCCAATTTGTTGGGGAATCGATGCACTTGTCCTCAAAGCCCAGGTGCAAGGGGAGATACCCAAGAAAAGTCGTCCGAGTCATGTGTTTGTCCCAAGTTCCGTTAGGTCCCGGGTACTTCAATGGGGACACGCATCAGAATGACGGCTCACCCAGGGATCGTCCGGACCCTCCAATTCATTAAGAGAAGATACTGGTGGCCTGAATGGTAAAAGAGGTCCAACTATACGTGCGCTCGGAACAAGGAGCCTTGCGCTCAACCTCAAGAGCTCCTTCACCCTCTACCTGTTCCAGACAGACCATTGGCACACATCTCCATGGACTTTGTCACAGGTCTTCTGCCTTCCAAGGAGAGACCATCATCATGGTAATTGTAGATTGTTTATCAAATTTCTGGTGGACATTGTGTCGGATTGTCTTCCTCAGTTCATGTCACGTTTTTGGAGGATGTTCTGTATGCTGATTGGGGCAATAGCGAATCTTTCCTCTGGGTTTCACCCGCAGTCCAACAGCCAGACAGAGGGGGTGAACCAGGATATGGAACGAACACTAAGGTGCCTGGTATCAGAAAAACTAGATGGGTGGTGAGACCACGTGATGTGAGTAGAGGTCGTTCATAACACTTCACAGCATTCAATGCATGGGATGCCCCTGTTGGAATGGCAATTTGGGTATTTTCCGCCACTCTTTCCTGAGCAGGAGGCCGAGGTTGGGTTTCCTGCGGCTGAAACTCTCGTCCAATACTGTAAGGAAAAATGGACTGGGGAAGGAAGACCTCTACCCCAAAGGTTGAAATAAAGGCAAGACAGAGCCCAGCTTTGCAGCCTGAGTAACAGGTCTGGCTGTTTACTCAGGAGTTGCCTCTCCTGGTGAAGTTGGCGCCCAAGTTCACTGGACAGTTCAAGATTCTCAAGAAAGTAAAACCAATGGCTTACACTTTGCAGCTCCTAAAGACCCTCAAGATCGATTGCATCTTCCACATTTGCTTTTTTTGTAATTTATTTTTTTATTGAATTTCATCATCAAACAAACATTTCCATAAGATGTATTTCAGACATTGTACATATATATCATATAATCATATATATCACAAATCTCCACAAATCTGAGGTATACACTTATAGAAAAGAGTGGAAAGAAAAAGCAAGCAAAAGGAAAGAACTATGTACAAGTAGTGAGTGATCTTTTTTTTACAACAGCTTCATTGATTTGTGAGAATAAAATCAGGCCTATGAGGCATTATGTAGTTAAACCATTTTTCCCAGTATGAATCAAATTGTTCCAGCTTATGGTTAACAGATGCTGTTATCTTCTCCATTTTGTAAATGTCTATTGTAATTTCCATCCATGTATTTAAAGTTGGGCTCTCCTGTGATAACCATTTCCTAGTAAGAGTCTTTTTACCAGCCACCAACAGTATATTCATTAAATATTTATCGCTTTTCAACCATTCTTGAGGTAGACATCCAAAATATATGGTCTTACTCTCTAAGGGTATTTCACTTTTAAAGATGTCTTGTAGGGCATTGTGTATCCCCCTCCAATAGTTTTTGATAACAGGGCAGTCCCAAAAAATATGATAATGATTTGCATTTTGATTTCCACAATTTCTCCAGCAAACAGGGAGGTTACTATCATAATGGGATTTCTGAGGGGTGTAATAAAATATCTTATCAAGTTTTTCCATCCAAACTCGCTCCATTTCTGTGAACTGGAACACTTCCATTGATATCTCCATATTGTTGTCCATTCTTCCTCAGATATAATTATCCCTCCTTTCTTCTCCCATTTTGTTTTAATGTATGAAGTCGAATGTGTTTTAAGATTTGACAACCCCTTATACAAGCTTGAAATGATTCTACTACCATTATCTGAATTATATGCTTTTCTAAAGAGCTCTATCAAGCATGTATTTGCCTTGGTTACATTTTTAAGCATCTTATTAACATATTGTCGCATCTGTAAATACTGATAAAAAACTTGCTTTTCTAATAAGTGTTTCTCTTTAAATCTTTCAAAACCTAACAGTGTTCCTTCTTTCATTATGTTGCAAATAACTGTTATTCCTTTAGCTGTCCAGTCCTTAAATTTAGCATCCAATTTATTTGGTCTTAAATCTAGCATCCAATTTATTTGGTGCAACATCTTTCACATTTTCAAATTAATACCTGTAAATACCAGCCCTTTAGCCCCACCACCATC
Source organism: Hypanus sabinus (assembly GCF_030144855.1). NCBI lineage: Eukaryota > Metazoa > Chordata > Chondrichthyes > Myliobatiformes > Dasyatidae > Hypanus > Hypanus sabinus. The sequence continues at coordinate 45,399,984 of NC_082738.1, forward strand.
AGTCCTGCCGCCACACAAGTTTGTCAATGGGAAACAGGTCTTCACCGTGAAAAGAATTCTGGATTCATGGACTATTCGGGGTGTTCGTCGGTTCCTCATAGACTGGGAAGGATTCAGACCCGAGGAATGGTGCTGGGTTCCGGAAAGGGATATCTTGGATCTAGTGTTCATCCATGATTACCATCATCGTCTCTCCGAGCAGCCAGGGCCATCAGGAGTCGTCCGTAGGGAAAGCCTCTGGACCATGCCAGCCTCCAAAACTTTGATGCTCTAACTCTCCAGAATATGGATAGCTGGTGCAGCTTCTTTAAAGATTCAGGGCCGCCCTGCTAATTGGCGGCCATGTTTTGGTACCAGGAAAGTGCACCTTAACCAAGGTTCGGTGCCCAATCATCAGCTCAACTTTGGATTCTCGTCTAGAGTCTAGTTTAGAGCCCTGTCTTTATGTCAGTCTCGTGTCATGTCTCGATTCTTGTGTCGGATACTCCAGCACTTGGGTCTCTCGTCACAGAGTCAGAATGGCGAAGGGAAAAGAATCCACTCCTGGAATCCATTCATCTTGGGATCCTGTAAAGTTTGAAAAGGTAGGAGCTGGAGGAGTGGTGTGAGAAGATGACATAGTCAGCTTATGTTCTGGCGAGGTAGAAGATGAGGCATATTAACAATATGACATTCATTTTAATATCTCAGGGACAACAATGTCTCAGTGTGGTAAAGTGGAACACCGCAACCTTGGAAGTTCTTCAGAAAAAACATTAAAATGTAGTTTCCTGTACAGGTGCACAATAGAGGTTCCATTCAAGAACAAAAAGAGGTATCTTGATTTCATGAAACCAACAGTACATAGTGATTGACACCCACGTATGCCTATTCTCTGTGTTTATAATTTTCTAAATATATCTTGCTTCTTTATGATATAGAAAGAGTCTGTTTGGTCCAGCAAATCAGTGCAATCCCAGATATCATATTCCCATACGTATCTTGTAATCTATTTTCTGTCACATGGCCACATGAGGGTTCTATTATCCACCTACACTTCGGATGATTGACAGTGGCCATTTATCTACCATCTAACATGTACTTGGAGTGCACGGGAGAAAATCTGAACTCCGAGAGAAACCACAAAAACTTGCAAACATTACACAACACTGGAGACTGGAATAGAAGCCAGATCGGAGAGGCTGTGAGGCAACAACGATCTGGGTTCAGTACTCGCCGCTGCATGTAAGGAGATTGTACGTTCTCCCGTGACTGTGTGGGATTCCTCTGTGTGCTCTGCATCCCGCCACCATTGCAAAGACATATGGCTGGGATTAGGGCTAGTAAGTTGTGGGTGTGCTATGTCGGTGTCAGAAGTGTGGAAACACTTGTAGGCTGTCCCCAGCACAATCCTTAGACTGTGCTAGCTGTTGACACAAACGACACACTTCACCGTATGTTTTGATGCACCTGTGACAAATAAAGGTAATTTTTTTTAACATCTCTACACTATATGGATCTGCACTGCTCACATGTGCGAATAACCTCAGAATGCAAATCTATCCATAAATGTTCATATACCTGAGCCCGCTCACTAGAGGCTTCAAGTCAAACATAGCACTCATAACTGGTCCGTATCATTCACTGTTACTCACTGGATAAAGTCCATTCGCTGTGTCTATTGTTAAGAAAAGACCTTGAAGCAAAATCTGTTCAATGCATGCAAATGGAGAGCAGAAACAGAGTAAACTGACAGGCACTGGTTTTATTGCAAATGCTCAAGACTAGGTGACAGATGGCAAATGTAATATTATTTTTTATTGTTCTTCTTATTTAGGTAAGAGTTCAGGAGTGCAACATCTGTGGAATAGCTCCTGGCCTTTAATCTTATCCTGGTGGTGAAATCATTGATGTAAGAAAAACCCATTTGATGTTGCCATTATAAGAAGTCCATTCATGGAATTTCAACTGTTGGGAGCCAGCTCACATACTAAGATCTCCCAGTATCCAAACTAAACAGTACCTACATTAACCAAGAGCACAGGAATGAAACAGAGCTTTACACGATCACTTCTGAGTCGGTTCTTTCACAAAAAAGCTGAACCCCTGTGTCCCCATCAATATAGTTTCTTAGTTTTCTCTTAAGAGTGGTTAAATCTCCCTCATGATATTGTGGTGACCCACTTCTCAGCACACTCAAACCAGCTCACAAAATGGCGCGCGCCGGCAGAGAGGCCGGCCCCAAAAAGGGCGCCAGGCCTTCTTCACCAGCAAGGAGAAAAGCCCGCGCGTGGGAAGGGACTGTGAATATGCGCCCCCTACAGCATTACCGCCCGAGGAGGGCGGAAACGGGAAGGCTTAAAAGCAAGACCACGAAGTTTGAATAAATCTTTTCTGCAACTGCAACTCACTGTCTGCGTGTTGTTATTCCAGCGCTGTGTGTAGCACACCGCTACAATATACCTTTTGGACATATCTGTGTGAGCTGAGGTTTCTAGATTCAAAAATGTTGCCTTCTAGCCTTTGAATCTGTTTCTTTCCTGCTGCTCTCTTCTACTCTATTGCTTTTAACGTATAAGATTTGAAAAATAGGATTATAAATATAGAAAGGCACTGACCTCAGTATGCTGTCAAACTGGTCTGTTCCTGCTCTGGTAGAGCAATTGTTCAATCACCTCATTCGATAGTCCTCCTTATTTGTTAATGAAAGCAAAAAAAATCCAGGTGGTACAAATCTGAAAAAAGTGCTATAAAAACACTTAGTAGTTCAGGTGGCACCCACGGAAACAAAAACAAAATTGACTTTTCAATTTGAAGACCCTTCAACGTAACGTGTTTTTATTTGTTTTTATTTCATTGATCTATTTGAGAATTACTCATCGCTGGGGTAAAAGTTAATTTTCAGCCACTTTGTTGTGCCAATTTGTGTAATTTAGCAATAGTTGAGTTTTCAGTTACCTTTCAAAATTTGGTTCCATTAAAATCAAAAGAGCTGAATATCAGAGGTGGAGTAAAGCGCTCATTCACTGCTTCATAGAAATACAAGACACTGGAAATCTGGAGCAATCCACAAATTACTGGAGGAACACGGCAAGTCAGGCAACATATGTGGAGGGAAACAAACAGTTAATGTTTGGAGAAGCCAGTCCAGATGATAAATCTCAACCCAAAATGGCCACTGTCCATTTCCCTCTGCAGATGATACATGACCCACTGAGTGCAGGCCTTTGTGCATTGTTTCACTGCTTTATAAATTGTTTCACACTTGCAACCAATTAAGTACAAATGTTTGGAGAATGAAGAATGACCATTTGACCTGTGCCAAAACTGGGAGAGAGTTATCTATTTAGTTTCACATTTCCTCCAAACCATTTTCAATCACACCTTCCTGACTTCTCCTTACGTTTCAATTAGATTTCTCTTTTGAATGTTCTACTTATATAGACATATTCTTATCCCTTATATCCTCTGAAGTCCATCACTCCTACTGGGGCTTATGTCACCGACAGCAGCTTGCCAGAGTCCTCTGTCCTGGGCCAATCTTTCAGTCTTTCAAGGTGTAGCCCTTCAAAAATCCTTTCTTTCCCAGGGATGAGGTCTTTGGAGGTTCTGTAGCTCAGGGTTTTTATGAGATGTCGTTGCTAGCCCCATTCCCAACCCTCCTCCTTTCGCAGCCAGGCTTGGAACTGTACATGGCGAAGTTCTTGTATAATCATCCCTATTGGTATTGAAGCTGCTCCTTCCTATCATTGGTTTATTGGTTTTCCCATTTTGCTCTGTCTTCCCTTCTGCATTTCTCACAGCCTTAGCCCCATCTGTAATATTTTCAATTTCTGATGGAGGATCAAAAGGTTGAAGCATTAACTCTGTTTTCCCTCCGCAGATGCTGTCTGACCTGACGAGCATTTCCAGCATTTTCATTCAGGTTTTGAATTTCCAGTAGTTGCAGTATGTTGCCCTTTCTCTTTGAAAGTATTTTAGTATTTACTTTCTGAATTTCTCAGGAAATGTCAAGCAATTTTTCAGTTAAACAAATGTGGATACTCAGCAGCTAATAAATTATCATCCATCATCACACTGTTCAGTAAAATTAGGGAAGCTCTGGACAGACTGATTGATGGTTATATGCCATACATTTTCAAATTGTTTGCTGAATGGCAAAACAGTAGATGACGGCAAAAATGCAAGTCAGCTACAATAGTTGTAATTATGATTTTCATGTTTTGCAAATACAGTATTATTTTTTCTGAACAGCAGTTCAATAAGTGCTTTGTTAGAGCTACCATCATGTTGCACCAAAACCCCTTCTGCCCTTTCAGTTAGGAATAGTGGATCCAGTGATACTATAAGGGCAATCAATAATCCCCTGTGTCCTAGGATCAATATTTATCCCCTAACCAGTGGTTTCCAATTGCATTAAATGAAAACCCAACTCTGGTGTGCCCACTCATAAAACTGGGTGAGTAAAGAATGCAGTTTGTGAATCTTTTAACTAAATCATCCCGATATTACTAAAACCTCATCAATCCTCTGCAATCTTTGACAGTGGCTCTTAAAGAGTTGAGGGCCCTTAACCAACATGACAAAAGCACATTATTTGGTCATTGTCAGATTAAATGTTTTTTGGGTCCTTGATGTAAACGTTTTGGTTGTTCATTCCCTATGCTGCAATGGTGAGAAACATACCTCCTTGAAATGCTTTTGGATGCCCTGTAATCTTGAGATGTTAAAGAAGTACAAGTCTTTAAAAAAGTTGGCAATCATTAGGGCTTGTTGGGATAGATAAGCTGGAAATTGGAGGGATTGGCGTGAGTTTGGGGGTTGGGGGGAATGGTGTGCAGCTTATTTCACCAGCAGCTTGTTTAGGAGGGGATTATTTTTCTTGCAGTTTTTTTTTAAACCAACTGTTATGTTGTTTTTAGAAAGTTATTAAACATTTGTTTTTGATAACTTTCCACAGCAAAAGAAACCAATTTCATTACAACTTGACAAGTTTTGCTTGAAACATTTTACTGTAGCATGGCTGTCTAATCCAATAACTTGCAACTTTGATCAACAGGAAGAGACTTTCATGAATGCAGTGGTTTTCCAGGAGCAGTGTGGGGTTGCAAAGTCAGCTCTTTGCCAGCACTGGAATTGCCACATCCCTTATGAATTTCTGAATGTCATTCTGACAAAGCCAAAGTACAGTAGCTATAAAATGTATTCAACCCCCTTGGAAGTTTTAATGTTTTATTGTTTTACAGCATTGAATCACAGTGGATTTAATTTGGCTTTTTTGACACTGATCTACAGAAAAAAGACTCTTTTGTGTCAAAGTAAAAAGAAATCTCTACAAAGTGAAAACAAATCTTTACAAAGTGATTTAAATTAATTACAAATATAAAACATGAAATAATTGATTGCACCCCCCCCCCTTAATATTACACACCAAATCATCACTGGTGCAGCAAATTGGTTTTAGAAGTCACATAATTAGTTAAATGGAGATTTGTTTTTGCAGACTTGTGTGCAGTCAAGGTGTTTCAATTGATGGTAGCAAAAATACACCTGTATCTGGAAGGTCCAACTGCTGGTGAGTCAATATCCTGGCAAAACCTACACCACGAGGACAAAAGAACACTCCAAGCAACTCTACAAAAAGATTATTGAAAGGCATATGTCAGGAGATGGATACAAGAAAATTTCCAAGTCACTGAATATCCCTTGGAGTACAGTTAAGTCAATCATCACGAAATGGAAAGAATATGGCACAGCTGTAAATCTGCCTAGAGTAGGCCGTCCTCAAAAACTGAGTGACCGTGCACGAAGGGGACCAGTGAAGGAGGCCAACAAGAGACCTGTGACAACTCTGGCGAAGTTACAAGCTTCAGTGGCTGAGATGGGAGAGACTGTGTATACAACAACTATTGCCTGGGTGCTTCACCAGTCACAGCTTTATGGGAGAGTGGCAAAGAGAAAGCCAGCGTTGAAAAAGACTCACATGAAATCTCGGCTCGAGTTTGTCAGAAGGCATGTGGGAGACTCTGAAGTCAGCGGGAAGAAGGTTCTTTGGTCTGATGAAACCAAAATTGAGTTTTTTGGCCATCAGACTAAACACTGTGTTTGACGTAAGCCAAGCACCGCACATCATCGAAAACACACCATCCCTACCATGAAGTATGATGGTGGTTGTATCATGCTGTGGGGATGCTTCACTGCAGCAGGCCCTGAAAGGCTTGTGAAGGTAGAGGGTAAAATGAATGAAGCAAAATACAGGGAAATCCTGGAGGAAAACCTGATGCAGTCTGCAGGAGAACTGCAACTTGGGAGAAGATTTGTTTTCCAGTAAGACATTGACCCCAAGCATAAAGCCAAGGCTACACAGGAATGGCTTAAAAACCACAAAGTTAATGTCCTGGAGTAGCCAAATCAGAGTCCAGACCTCAATCTAATTGAGAATTTGTGGCTGGACTTGAAAAGGGCTATTCACTCACAATCCCCATCCAATGTGACAAAACGTCAGCAGTTTTGTAAAGAAGAATAGGGAAAAATTGCAATGTCCAGATGTGCAAAGATGATAAAGAACTATCCACACAAACTCAAGGCTGTAAATGCTGCCAAAGGTGCATCTATTTAAAACTGACTTGAAGGTGTGAATACTTGTACAATCAATTATTTTGTGTTTTCTATTTGTAATTAATTTAGATAATATTGTAGAGATCTGTTTTCACTTTGACATGAAAGAGTTTTTGTCCATTGATCAGTGTTAAAAAAAAGTCAAATTAAAGCCACTGTGATTCAATGTTGTAAAACAATAAAATATGAAAACTTCTGAGGGGGTTGAATACTTTGTGAACCCCTTATAGGCATTGTAAATCCCTTTATAAATGGGAAAAAGGAATAAGTTTGTAAAAAGCAATGCTAAGGTATTAAACATGAAATATACTGCATCCTGTAGTATGAACAAGAATTATAATCAGAATAATATAGACCCTGTTGTAGCTTTCTAGATTTTTTGTTTGTATTATCCAGTCTTGGTTTGGAAATTTATCCACTTATTACTAAACATAATTTGTTGCTCATAATGAGCATGTGAAGCAGACTTGTATCCCTTCATGCTTGGCCCTCCCGATATATTTGACATGTCAAGTGGATTAATTGTTCTGGTCAATGTTGACCCGAGTCTCCAGACTCTGGTCTCCCTGCTTATCCCCTGCTCTGTTTCACTTGATGTGTAGACAAGAGGCCTAAATGACAACGTAATGCCCTCTTTTGTCAAGGCTTTGCTTCCAAAGATTTTGAAAGTGAGGCTTTCAGGAGCTACTGTGCACCAATGATGATAAATCTGAAGGAATGGATGTCATCAGAGGCTGCACTTAAAAACCTTCATGATCATATCTGAAGTGGGGTAAAAGATTTGGTAGAAACTGGGAGGAGGAGTGTACCAGATATCATCTCATCTTTCAAATAGGAAAAAAAGGAAACAATTATTTTGTGATTTCACAGATGTCTGGGTAAAGGAATAAATTAATATTTTTCTTGCAGCATTTTCACTACAGGATTGTGACCTTATTAAGTAGCAGCGTTCAGTAATAATGCTAAGCAGTAACATTCAAACTGTAAAATATTAAACACTTGTTTATATGTTTAAAGTTTTAAACATCCATAACTGCTCTGCTGGTCAATATGAAATGGCAAAGTAGTAGGGTTTGCTTGCTAATTCAGTTCAAGCAACATCAATTAGATGTTACTGTAGACACCCAGCCATTTGACTCCTGTTCTATCACTCTCAGGCTGACGCCAGTTTCTACTTTCTCCCACAGTCAGCTCCCATCCACTGGTCATATCCCAAGACCTATGATCTCAGCAAGTCTATTTTTTATGTATAACTGTGCTCATGAGTCATTCACATTGATCTTTGATCTTTGAAGTTAAAAGTTGTTTGATCTTCAGATCACATATTTATTGTGCATTTTTTAAATTCAAAAGCTTTGGTTCAATCCCCACTGAAGAGCTATGACTGCAAAAATCTAGATCTGTGATTGTATATAGTGCAGAGGGTGTGTCACACACTATTTATGTGGTGTCTTTCTTCGAATCAAAATCAGGTTTATTACTTCTGCCATACGTCGTGAAATTTTTTTGCGGCAGCAGTACAGTGTAATACATAAAATACTGTAAGTTACAACAAGGAATATGAATAAATGGTACAAAAGGAGATCAAATTAAGGAGGTAGTTTTCATGGATTGATGGATTGTTCAGAAATCTGACGGTGGAGGGAAAGAAGCTGTTCCTAAAACATTGAGTGTGGGGCATCAGGATCCACATCAGTATGAGGGCATGTCCAGAATGGTGAGGTCCTTAATTATAGATACTGTCTTCTTAAGGCACAGCCTTTTGAAGATGTCCTTGATGGCGGGAAGCTATGTCCGTGATAGAGCTGGCTGAGTCTACAACCTTCTGCAGCTTTTTTTTTATCCTGTGCACGAGCCTCCATATCAGGTAGAACAATCTCCATGGTACACCTGCTGAAATTTGCTAGATGAGATAAATTTGCTAGATTTTCTGATGACATGTTCAAATAATGCAGTCTGCTCTATCAAAAACTCGCATGGCACTCTTTTAAAAATTAAGAGAGCTATCCTGAGTATCTTGACCATTATTTATCACTCAGTCAGTGCCACTGAAGTACTGATTGTCTGGCCATTGTCACATTGTTAATTGTTTGAGTTTGTAAGTGCAAATTAGCTGTCATGCTTCCTATATTACAATAGTGACTCAATTTCACAGTTACTTAATTGGCTGCTAAACAGTTTCTTTTAACTTCATGCAGAAATCTATAAATTCAACCAAGCAGTTGAAAGACTGAATAAGGCCAGTCAGCTAGTTTTCTATCCATGCTAGTATTCCCCTGTAATTCCATGGGCTCTTATTTGCGAGGGGTTCTGCATAGGTACGTTCCAATGAGATGGAAAGGATGGTAGGGTACAGGAACCGTGGTGTACAAAGGCTGTTGAAAATCTAGTCAAGAAGAAAAGAAAAGCTTACGAAAGGTTCAAAAAACTGGATAATGATAGAGATCTAGAAGATTATATGGCTAGCAGGAAGGAGTTTATGAATGAAATTAGGAGAGCCAGAAGGGGCCATGAGAAGGCCTTGGCAAGCAGGATTAAAGAAAACCCCAAGGCATTCTACAAGTATGTGAAGAGCAAGAGGATAAGACATGAGAGAATAGGACCAATCAAGTGTGAGTGTGGAAAGAGTGTATGGAACAGAGGTACTTAATGAATACCTTGCTTCAGTATTCACTGCAGAAAAGGATCTTGGTGATTGTAGGGATGAGTTACAGTGGACTGAAAAGCTCGAGCATGTAGATATTAAGGAAGAGGATACTGGAGCTTCTGGAAAGCATCAAGTTGGATAAGTCACTGGGACTGGATGAAAAGTACCCCAGGCTACTGTGGGAGGTGAGAGAGGAGATTGCTGAGCCTCTGGCAATGATCTTTGCATCATCAATGGGGACAGGAGAGGTTCCGGAGGATTGGATGGTGGCGGATGTTGTTCCCTTATTCAAGAAAGGGAGTAAAGATCGACTAGGAAATTATAGGCCTGTGAGTTTCAGTGGTTGGTAAGTCGATGGAGAAGATCCTGAGAGGCAGGATTTGTGAACATTTGGAGAGGCATAATATGATTAGGAATAGTCAGCATAGCCTTTGTCAAGGGCAGGTCATGCATTATGAGCCTGATTAAATTTTTTGAGGATGGGACCAAACATGTTGATGAAGGTAGAGCAGGAGTTGTCGTTTATTTAGAATTCAGCATGGCAGTTGATAAGGTACCCCATGCAAGACTATTGAGAAAGTAAGGAGGCATGGGATCCAAGGGAACCTTTCTTTGTGGACCCAGAATTGGCTTCCCCACAGAAGGCAATGAGTGGTTGTAAATGGGTCATATTCTGCATGGAGGTCGGTGACCAGTGGTGTGCCTCAGGGATCTGTTCTGGGACTCCTTCTGTTTGTGATTTTTATAAATGACCTGGATGAGAAAGTGAAGGGATGGATTTAGTAAATCTGCTGATGACACAAAGGTTGGGGGTGTTGTGGATAGTGTGGAGGGCTGTCAGAGGTTACAGAGGGATATCGGAAGGATGCAAAACTGGGCTGAGAAGTGGCAGATGGAGTTCAACCCAGACAAGTGTGAGGTGGTTCATTTTGGTAGGTCAAATATCATGGCAGGATATAGTATTAATGGCAAGACTCTTGGCAGTGTGGAGGATCTGAGGGATCTTGGGGTCTGAGTCCATGGGACACTCAAAGCTGTTAGAACACTGGAATACTACAGCACAGTACAGGCCCTTCAACCCTCGATGTTGTGCCAACCCATATATTCCTTAAAAAAAGTACAAAACTCACACTACCCTGTAACCCTCTATTTTTCTTTCATCCATGTGCCTGTGAAGAGGCTCTTAAATACCCCTAATGTTTTAGCCTCCACTACCATCGCTGGCAAGTCATTCCAGGCACTCACAACCCTCTGTGTAAAAAACTTACCCCTGATGTCTCCCATAGACTTCCCTTCCTTAACTTTGTACATATGCCCTCTGGTGTTTGCTATTGGTGCCCTGGGAAACAGGTACTGACTATCCACCCTATCTGTGCCTCTCATAATCTTGTAGGCCTCTATCAAATCCACTCTCATCCTTCTATGCTCCAAAGAGAAAAGTCCCAGCTCTGCTAACCTTGCCTCATAAGACTTGTTTTCCAATCCAGGCAACATCCTGGTAAACATGAGGAAATCTGCAGGTGCTGGAAATTCAAACAACAACAATCACAAAATGGGAAAGGATCATGGGAATGGAGGCCTTGGGAGAAAGACAGGGGGAGGGGGAGCACCAGAGGGAGATGGAAAACAGGCAGAGTGAGAAAGCAGGATCTCCCAGTGGCCACACATTTTAATTCCACGTCCCATTCCCATTCTGATATGTCTATCCATGGCCTCCACTACTGTCAAGATGAAGCCACACTCAGGTTGGAGGAACAACACCTTATATACTGGCTGGGTAGCCTCCAACCTGATGGCATGAACTTTGACTTCTCTAACTTCCGTTAATGCCCCTCCTCCCCTTCTTACCCCATCCCTTATTTATTTAGTTGTTTGCCTGTTCTCCATCTCCCTCTGGTGCTTCCCCCCCCCCGCCCCTTTCTTTCACCCGAGGCCTCCTGTCCCATGATCCTTTCCCTTCTCCAGCTCTGTATCACTTTCGCCAATCACCTTTTCAGCTCTTAGCTTCATCCCACCCCCTCCAGTCTTCTCCTATCATTTCGCATTTCCCCCTTCCCCCCACTACTTTCAAATCTCTTACTATCTTTCCTTTCGGTTAGTCCTGACGAAGGGTCTCGGCCCGAAATGTCGACAGTGCTTCTCCCTATAGATGCTGCCTGGCCTGCTGTGTTCCACCAGCATTTTGTGTGTGTTGTTGTTTAACATCCTGGTAAATCTCCTTTGCACCCTCTCGATAGCTTCCACATCCTTCCTATAATGAGGTGACCAGAACTGAACACAATACTCTAAGCGTGATCTCACCAGAGATTTGTAGAGTTGCAACATGACCTCTCCATTCTTGAACTCAATCTACCTATTAATGAAGCCTAGCATCCCATAGGCCTTCTTAACTACCCTATCAACCCGTGCAGCGACCTTGAGGGACGTATGGATTCGAACCCCAAGGTCCCTCTGGTCATCCACACTCTTAAGTAACTGACCATTAACCCTGTACTCAGCCTTCTGGTTTGCCCTTCCAAAATGCATCACCCTGTAGCGGTGTGCTACACACAACGCTGGAATAACGACACGCAGACGGTGAGTTGCAGTTGCGTAAAAGATTTATTCAAACTTTGAGGCCTCGCTTTTAAGCCTTCCCGTTTCCGCCCTCCCTGGGCAGGAATGCTGTAGGGGGCGCATATTCACAGTCCCTTTCCGTGCATGGGCTTTTCCCCTTGCTGGTGAAGAAGGCCTGGCGCCCTTTTTGAGCCGGCTTCTCTGTTGGTGCGTGCCATTTTGTGAGCTGGTTTGAGTGCGCTGGGAAGTGGGTCACCACATAAACCACCCCCCCAGAACCGGCGATACACCCCCCAATGTCCACAGTCTGAATCGGCCTCTGTTTTGGAGATCTGCCTCTGCGCCGTGGGGCCTGAGCTCCAACCGGCTGCGCCAAGTCCACATGGACCGGTTTGAGTCGGTCCACTGTGAAAACCTCTTTCCCCCCAATGTCCAGTACAAACATGGACCGGTTGTTCCTGATCACCTTAAACGGACCCTCGTAGGGCCGCTGTAGCGGTGCCCGATGTTCGCCCCATCGTACAAAAACAAACTTATAGTGCTGCAGGTCTTTGGGTACACAGTTCGGGCTCTGTCCATGCTGTGAAGTGGGTACGGGGGCCAGGTTACCGAGCCTCTTACGTAATCTGTCCAGGACTGCTGCGGGTTCTTCCTCTTGCCCCCTTGGGGCTGGTATGAACTCTCCTGGGGCGACCAGGGGTGCGGTGTACACCAACTCGGCCAATGAGGTGTGCAGATCCTCTTTGGGCACCATGCAGATTCCGAGCAGGACCCAGGGAAGCTCGTCCGCCCAGTTAGGCCCTTTCAGGTGGGCCATGAGAGCCGACTTCAGGAGACGGTGGAAATGCTCCACTAGTCCGTTCAATTGTGGATGGTAGGCAGTTGTGTGGTGCAGCTGTGTCCCCAAAAGGCTGGCCATAGCTGACCACAGGCTGGAGGTGAACTGGGCACCTCTGTCGGAGGTAATGTGGGCTGGTACACCAAAGCGAGATACCCAGGTGGCAATCAGTGCCCGGGCGCAGGATTTGGAGGGGTGTCGGTGAGCGGGACTGCCTCTGGCCATCTTGTGAACAGGTCTACGATAGTAAGGAGGTACCGCGCTCCTCGCGACACTGGCAGGGGGCCCACGATAGCCACATGAATGTGGTTGAAACGCTGGCGGGTGGGGTGGAACTGCTGTGGCAGGGCTTTGGTGTGCCGCTGCACCTTGGCTGTTTGGCACTGCATGCACGTTTTGGCCCATTCACTGACCTGCTTGCAGAGTCCGTGCCAAACGAACCTGTTAGAGGCCATCTGGACGGTAGTCCTGATGGAGGGGTGCACTAAGTTGTGAATGCAGTTGAAAACTCGCCGCCACCAGGCTGCCGGGACAATGGGGTGGGGTTGGCCGGTAGCTATGTCACACAGTAGGGTCCTCTCACCTGGGCCTACGGGGAGGTCCTGGAGCTGCAAACTGGAGACTGCAGTTCTGTAACTAGGGATCTCATCATCTGCCTGCTGCGCCTTCGCCAGTGCTGCATAGTCCACCCCCAGGGACAGGGCCTGGACAGCTGGTCTGGAGAGTGCATCTGCCACGACGTTGTCCTTCCCCGAGACATGCTGGATGTCCGTCGTGTATTCGGAGATGTAGGACAGATGTCGCTGCTGGCGGGACGACCAGGGATCGGACGCCTTCGTGAACACAAAGGGAAGCTGTTTGTGGTCCGTGAACGCGGTGAAGGGCCGACCTTCCAAGAAGTACCTGAAATGCTGGATTGCCAGGTATAGCGTCAACAGCTCCCGGTCGAAAGCACTGTACCTGAGTTCGGGTGGTCGTAGGTGTTTGCTGAAGAACACCAGGGGTTGCCAGCGACCCTCGATGAGTTGTTCCAGCACCCCACCGACTGCTGTGTTGGATGTCTGTTCTAGGGTGCAATAGCATCGCGGCGTTTGCCAAGGCTCCTTTGGTTTTAACAAAAGCGGTTGCGGCCTCTTCATCCCAGGTAATGTCCTTGCCCTTACCCAACATCAGGGTGAACAGGGGGCGCATGATTCAGGCTGCCGAGGGGAGGAAGCGGAGGTAGAAATTCACCATACCCAAGAACTCCTGCAGGCCTTTGAGTGTGTTGGGTTGGGGGAAGTGGCGGACCGCATCTACCTTGGCGGGCAGAGGGGTTGCCCCGTCTTTAGTAATCCTGTGGCCCAGGAAGTCGATGGTGTCGAGTCCGAACTGGCATTTGGCCGGGTTGATTGTTAGGCCGCATTCACTCAGTCGGGCATAGAGTTGATGGAGGTGGGACAGATGCTCCTGACGACTAATGCTGGCTATGAGGATGTCGTCCAAGTAGATGAATGCGAAGTCCAGGTCGCGTCCCGCCGTGTCCATTAACTGCTGGAACATCTGTGCGGCATTCTTCAGGCCGAACGGCATTCGGAGGAATTCGAAAAGGCCGAACGGGGTGATGAGAGCCGTTTTGGGGACGTTGTCCGGATGCATCGGGATTTGATGGTATCCCCGGACGAGGTCTACCTTGGAGAAGATCCGTGCGCCGTGCAGGTTTGCTGCAAAATCCTGAATGTGCAGCACAGGGTAGCGGTCCGGTGTTGTAGCCTCGTTCAGTCTGCGGTAGTCGCCGCATGGTCTCCAGCCTCCTGTTGCTTTGAGCACCATGTGCAGGGGGGAGGCCCATGGGCTGTCGGACCGCCGGATGATCCCCAATTCCTCCATACTCTTGAACTCCTCCTTCGCCAGGTGGAGCTTGTCCGGGGGAAGCCTTCGAGCACGGGCGTGGAGGGGTGGTCCTTATGTCGGGGTGTGGTGTTGTACGCCGTGCCTGGGCATGGCTGCCGTGAACTGTGGTGCCAGAACCGATGGGAAATCCGCCCGGACTCTGGTGAAGTCGTTGTCAGACAGCGTGATGGAGTTCAAGTGTGGGGCTGGCAACTGGGCTTCACCCAGGGAGAACGTCTGAAAGGTCTTGGCGTGGACCAGTCTCTTCCTTGGCAGGTCGACCAGCAGGCTGTGAGCTCGCAAAAAATTTGCCCCCTGGAGTGGTTGGGCCACGGCGGCCAGTGTGAAGTCCCACATGAACCGGCTGGAGCCGAAATGTAGCCGCACCATACGGGTGCCGTAGGTCCTTACTGTGCTGCCATTTGCGGCCCTCAGGGCGGGACCCGGTTCTCTGTTGCGGGTGTCGTAACTCGTCGGAGGTAAGACGCTGATCTCGGCTCCGGTGTCGACCAAAAGGTGGCGTCCTGACTGCTTGTCCCAGACATACAGGAGGCTATCCCGATGGCCAGCTGCTGTAGCCATCAGCAGCGGCTGGCCCTGGTGTTTCCCGGGAACTTGCAAGGTGGGTTACAGCGGCGGGCTTCTGCGCCCCACCGCTGGTGGTAGAAGCACCATTGTTGGTTGGCCTCCGCACACCTGCCTCTGGGTTGTGTGGGCTCTGCGGCTGGGCCTGGTCTGGTCTGCTGTTGGGCGCGTGGTTTGGTGATCTGTGCGACGGACACCCCACTCTCCTTCTTGGCTTTGCACAGCACATCTGCCTGGGCTGCCACCTTCCGGGGGTCGCTGAAATCCGCGTCGGACAGCAGCAGGCGTATGTCCTCGGGCAGCTGCTCCAGGAATGCCTGCTCAAACATGAGGCAGGGCTTGTGTCCTCCGGCCAGGGACAGCATCTCGTTCATCAAAGCCGATGGCGGCCTGTCTCCCAAACCATCCAGGTGCAGTAAGCGGGCAGCTCGCTCGCGCCGTGAGTGTCCGAAAGTCCTTATGAGCAGGGCTTTCAATGCTGTGTATTTGCCGTCCTCTGGGGGCGACTGTATGAACTCCTCAAGCTGAGCGGCTGTCTCCTGGTCGAGGGAGCTCACCACGTAGTAGTAACGTGTAGCCTCCGAGGTTATCTGCCGAATGTGGAATTGGGCTTCTGCTTGCTGGAACCATAGGTGAGGTCACAGCGTCCAGAAGCTTGGCAGTTTTAACGAAACTGCATGAACAGATGCAGCGTCGTTCATCTTCGATCCAAATATCATTTGGGCTGTCGGGGTCACCAATTGTAGCGGTGTGCTACACGCAGGGCTGGAATAACGACATGTAGTCAGTGAGTTGCAGTTGCATAAAAGATTTATTCAAACTTCGCAGCCTCGCTTTTAAGCCTTCCCGTTTCCGCCCTCCTCGGGCGGTAATGCTGTAGGAGGCGCATATTCACGGTCCCTTCCCGCGCGCGGGCTTTTCCCCTTGCTGGTGAGGAAGGCCTGTCGCCCTTTTTGGGGCCGGCCTCTCTGCCGGCGTGTGCCATTTTGTGAACCGGTTCGAGTGCGCTGGAAAGTGGGTCACCACAACCTCACACTTATCCAGATTGAACTCCATCTGCCACTTTTCTGCCCAACTCTGCATCCTGTCTATATGCTCTTGTAATCTTCGACAACCTACAGCTCCATCCACAATTCCTCCAATCTTCATGTCATCTGCAAACTTATTCACCCATCCTTCCGCCTCTGCGCAGGTTGACTCTGTGATTACGAAGGCATATGGTGCTCTGGCCTTCATCAACCATGGGATTGAGTTTAAGAGCTATGAGGTAACATTATGAGGTATATGAGGTATAGTGAGGTATAGGACCCTGGTCAGACCCCACTTGGAGTACTGTGCTCAGTTCTGGTCACCTCACTACAGGAAGGACGTGAAAACCATAGAAAGGGTGCAGAGGAGATTTACAAGGATTTTGCCTGGATTGGGGAGCATACCTTATGAGAATAGGTTGAGTGAACTCAGCCTTTTCTCCTTGGAGCAAAGGAGGATGAGAGGTGACCTGATAGTGGTGTATCAGATGATGAGAGGCATTGATTGTGTGGATAGTCAGAGGCTTTTCCCCAGGGCTGAAATGGCTAACACAAGAGGGCACAGTTTTAAGACGCGTGGAAATAGGTACAGAGGAGATGTCAGGGGTAAGTCTTTTACGCAGAGAGTAGTGAGTGTGTGGAGTGGGCTGCCGGTGACAGTGGTGGAGGCGAATACAATAGGGTCTTTTAAGTCTCCTGGACAGGTACATGGAGCTCAGAAAAATAGGGGGCTATGGGTAACCCCAGGTAATTTCTAAAGTACATGTTCAGCACAGCATTGTGGGCCAAAGGGCCTGTAATGTGCCGTAGGTTTTCTATATTTCTATGATTTTCTCTCTTGGAAACTCAAGCTGACCTTAGCCTATTTTATCCTCCAACTACCCTGAAATCTCCTCCTTAATAATAGACTCCAACCCCTTCCCAACCACTTAATTCAGCACAGCTGGCCTATTTTTTCCTTTCTTCTGCCTCCCTCCCTTGTTAAAGGGTGGAGAGACTTTTGCAATTTTCCTGTCCTCCGGAACCATTCCAGAATTTAGTGATTCATGAAAGATCAGTACTAATGCCTCCACAATATCTTCAGCTACCTCCTTCAGAATCCTGGGGTGTAGTTCATCTGGTCCAGGTGACTTATCTACCTTTAGACCTTTCAGCTTCTCAAGCTTCTTCTCATTGGTAAGACTCACGGGGAAGACTTCAGGAATAAACCCCAAGAAGAAATGTGGAGCTGAAGTCCCAAAGTCAGTTCTACGTTAAGTTCAGTGCTGACTGGCAACTCCAGCCATGCCACTGGTGCCAAACTGTATCGGTCTCTGTCGTTCCTTTGGATTCATCTGCTGCAGCTTGTTTTCCATTTTATACTCCACTGGGTTGCGTATTATGTAGACAGACATGGCTGACCCTGACCAGCGGAGGGTCTCATTATGCCCTCTCTTTCGTTTTTCTGCTGCCTTTGACTTCCCTTGTCATCCTCCCTTTGGAATACTTACTCATCTTTGTGATATATCTATCCTCCGCCTTTCGAATCACTTCCAGGAACACCAGCCATTGCTGTTCCGCCATCATTCCTGCTAGTGTCCCCTTCCAACTAACTTTGGTCTACTAGTGGGCTCAATCACAAGCAGTTCTAAAAAGCCTTCTCATAGGCATTCTAAAAATTCCCTGTCCTGGGATCCAGCTCCAACCTGATTTTCCCAATCTTCCTGCATATTGAAATCCCCCGTGTCTACTGCAACATTGGCCTTTTTCCTTGCCTTTTCTGTCTCCCATTGGAATTTGTATCCCACATCCTGACTACTGTTTGGAGACCTTCCAGACCTTTAACTTCCATCAGGGTCTTTTTATCCTTTCTTAAGTCTACCCACAAGGATTCTACACCTTCTGGTCCTATATCACCTCTTTCTAAGGGTTTAGATTTATTTTTTACCAACAGAGCCAACAAAGAGGGTGGTTCTGTCAACCTGTCTCATCTTTTTGATACAATGTGTATCCTTGGATGCTAATCTCCCAGCTGCTATCTGCTTTCAGCCACGACTCAATGATGCCCACAACATTGTACCCACCAATCTCTAACTGCGCTGCAAGGTAATCTAATTTATTACGTATGCTACGTCCATTCAAATCTGACTCCTTCAGCTCTGTTTTCATCACCCTGTTCAGTTTTGCCTTCATGTTACACTTCAACTCATCCAACTGACTGCAATTTTGCCCTATCATCTGCTTGTCCTTCCTTACCGTGTATCTACTTGTACAGCAACTGCCTCCTCCTTAGCCCTATCACTCCAATTCCCATCCCCCTGCCCAAAAGCTCTAACAACTCTACCCACAAAGATATTGGTGCCCTTGGAGTTCAGGTGCAACCCATCCTTTGTGTACAGGTCATACCTATCCCAGAAGAGATCCCAATGATCCAGAAATCTGAAACCCTGCCCCTAAACCACTCCCTCAGCCATGCATTTTATGCTAAATCATCTTATTTTTACCCTCACTGGCACTTGGTGCAGGCAATAATCCAGCGATTACTGCCCTTGAGATCCTGCTTTTCAGGTTTCTACCTAACTCCCTATACTCTCTCTTCAGGACCTCCTCCCTTTTCCTGCCTATGTTATCGGTACCATGAGTTCCAACTGTTCACCCAATCTGAGACATCCCTGACCCTGGCACCTGGGAGGCAACATACCATCTGGGTGTCTCTTTAATGCCCTCAGAATCTCCTGTCTGCTCCCCTAACCTACTGTTACGCCCGTGGCCCCCTCCTTTTTGAGAATCGCGAGATCGCTATTAAGTCTGGTCAGGAGACCCAGGAAATGAGAGAGAGACGTTTGGAATGTCCTGGCCCCAGCGATACAAAGCCACAGAACAGGTCATTGTCTCTTGGGGACGGAATTGTGTATTGAGCGCTGTACTTCGTGGAAGCCCTCAGGCAACGTGGGCTGGTTGGGGGATGGCATCATTCCACCCTGATTGACATCTGAGACCCCGTGAGTCAGGATAAAAGAGGGTCTGGGGAACAACCCCTTTAGACGCACCAGGAGAAACGCTAGAAGTCCCGTGACAGCGTTTAATAGCGATAGCCGGTGGAGGGCCCACGTGTGTCCTTTCCCGTTGCCCCGGAATTGAGGCCTTACCACAGAAGGCGGCTTAGCTAAGGAAGAGATCACCACCGACGACATTTCGAAGGATCGACATCATAAAACGGAAAACCGGGCAAATTCTAAACCTCCGTCTCTCTCTCCAACCAAAAGCTGAAGCTTGAATGAACTTGAGTGACTTTTATATTTCCATCGGACAATACATTATCCCCTAGACAACGATAGAGCTATTTCTTATTGATTATTATTATACCCGCGCTTTTAGATTTAGTATTGACAACGTATATTATCTGTATGTTTGCATTGATATTATTTTTGTGTATTTTATCAATAAATACTGTTAAAAATAGTACCATCAGACTTCAACGGACCTCTCCATCTTTGCTGGTAAGTGACCCAGTTACGGGGTACGTAACACTACTCTCACACTTATTTCCCTGTAACCCCTTCTGTCTCACATCAACTCTCCCCAATTCTCATACTACCCCTTTACGCTAAGGGTACATCACAGTAATCCATGTACAAACGTTTGTACATGCCAAGACATTTGTGGGACATGGGAGGTAACTGGAGCTCTTTGGGGATACCCATGTAATCACAGAGAGAATGTATAATCTTCTCATAGACAAAGGTAAGGTAAGGATTGGACTTGGGGTGCAGGAGCTGTATCGCAGTAGTGCTACCCATTACATCACTGTACCATCCAAATTTTCATGGTCAAGGCTGTTTATCCAGATTTTGTATTAGACTACTTGTTACAAACACACTTTGTGTTCCTTTAACTACTTGAGACAAATGTTCTTCTACTGTAGACATGAGATTCTGCGGAAGCTGGAAATCTTGAGCAACACACAACAAAATACTGGAGGAACTCAGCAGGTCAGGCAGCATCTATGGAAGAAAATAAACTAGAATTATCCTGATGAAACGTCTTGGAACAAAACATAGACTGTTTATTACGCTCCAATGAACCTGCCTGACTTGCTGAGTTCCTCCTACATTTTGTGTGTGTTCCTCCATTGCGGCTGTTTTGAAGTTTATATGGCACAAGCTAGTTCTGACTTTTCAATAAACATGCACAGCACTTAATTACTTGAAAGAATAGGGAAGCTCCATTTAGCCATCAATATGTTTAGTCAATGGAAGATCGTGCAGCACATTGCTGAAGTCCGGTTTCAGTGAGAACCCTGGTCAGACAGGTTTAGCAGTCCTCTCATCAGGATGCATCTTAACTTCAGGTATCATCTACGTATAAATATTTATCGGTGCTGTTGGGGCATGTAGAGAGGATCTATTTACCTGTTACTTAACTTCAGTGCATTCCTTAGCATACTGTTGACATACCGTCTGATTTGTCACCTTCAAGCCTCAATGTGTCTTGGAGATAAGCGTAGTCACTAGTCACATGCATATCATTTTACAGTATAGTTAGAAATGCTGCTGTACACTAGCTAGAGACTGCAGGTTAGCGCAGTGCTTTACTGCGCCAACTGTAAATTTGGGGTTCAATTCCCACCACTGCCTATCAGGAGCTTGTATGTTCTCCCCGTGACAGTGTGGGTTTCATCCAGGTGCTCCAGTTTCCACCCCCATCCCAAAGATGTACGGTTAGGGTTAGCAGGTTGTGGGCATGCTCTGTTGACACTGGACGCTTGGCGACCTCTGACGGCTGCCCCGCGCAGCCCTCGCTGATTCGATTTGACGCACGTGACGCATTTTCACTGTGTGTGTTAATGTAGATGTGACAAAGCTAATCTTTAAAATTTTATCGTAAAAACAGACTGCTAATGACTCCTCTCCTGCTTGAACATTTCATTCTTTAAATGGGAGAATATTCCGGCTGGACTGAGGCTAGGTCCTGGAGTTTGGAGTATTGAGGATAGCAGACAAGCAACTGGAGGTCAAGGATTGGGATCTGGAGTCCCATTGCCAAGAAAAATGGAACTAGACCGGAGGGACATTGGTATCTTCAATAAAGTTTATGGCTGTTTGGATGGAGGCAGGAACGGGTGCAAGGAAGGTAGGTCAAAGGCAGCAGTCAGAGAGGGGAGTGGAGGATATACTGTAGCTTCTACCATGGTGACCATGAGGAAAATCACTGCATGATAGTGATGGGATGGTCTGGGAGCCTAAGAAATGAGATAGCATTAGAGCCCTCGTGGATTGGATGATTTTAGGGGCCTGGGTTGATGGGATAGTAGAGCAGGCTGAATGACGTGATTGCTGAAGGGGACTGGATAGTCTGAAGGCTTGGGCTGATTGGATAGTCTAGAGATTGGGCTGATTGAATGGTTTGGGGACCACAGCAACTTGGATAAATTGAGAGCTTGAGCTGATTGGATGGTCTAGGAGGTATGGGCTGATTGGATGGAAGTTGGTGAAAATTCAGAAGCCATGTCATTTTGGTGACAAGGTCCTAGGATGAGATCATGAAAACCTAAATGCCAAATAGGCAGAGAGTGGCCCAAAGGACCAAAGGTGAATATATCATTCAACTTCCAGCATTCCAGCCCAGCATTGCAACATTAAAACTTGATTATTGAGGAAGTGGTGAATAATGATCACTCCTGGGAAACCTGTTTCTGGTGCTCCCAATACAGCCTCCTCTACATTGCTGAAACACAACATAAATAGGTGGACCACTTTGTTGTGCACCTCTGCTCCATCTGCCAAGAGTGGTGTTTCCTGGTGGCCAACCATTTTAATTCCTATCGCCATTCTTGTTCTAACATGTCAGTCCATGGTCTCCTCTTTTGCCATGATGAAGCCACTATCAGGTAGGCGGAGCAACATCTCATATTCTGTTTGGGTAGCCTCCAGCCTGATGGCATGAACATTGATTTCTCCTTCCAGTAAAAAAAACTCCCCTCCCCACTTCCCTCCTCTTTTATTCCCCACTTTGGCCTCTTACCTCTTCTCCTCACCTGCCTAGCATCTCCTTCTGGTGCCACTCCTTCTTCCCTTTCTCCCATGGCCCAGTCTCCTTTCTTATCAGATTCCTTCTTCTCCAACCCTATACATACCCACCCACCTTGCTTCACCTATTATCTTCTAGCTATCCTCCTTCCCCTCCCCAAACCTTTTTATTCTGTCATTTTCCCCCTTCCTTTCCAACCCTGAAGAAGGTTCTCGGCCCAAAACATTGACTGTTTATTCATTTCCATAGATGCCACCTGACATGCTGAGTTCCTCCAAAATTTTGTGTGTGTTACTCCTGGGAAAATATAGTCTTAAAAAAACAGAACTTTGTGATTTAATTTCTTGGCTGTATTCAGATATGGAGGTGTTAGATTATTTCACTGCCCACTTCCAACTTTTTACAGTAAGTAACGGAAATTGGGCTGAAGCTGAATTTAATATTAACATGAGCACATAAAACAAATATTTTGAAAAGAACCCAAGTGTAACTTTCCAGCCATTTGATAACCTGTTGCTTTCATAAGAGAATCCATTACCTCTGTTCAGATGGTCCAGCTCTGAGTCACACAACTCAGCAAGATCCCTGGCTTCTTCTGGGACCTGTGGAGGTTGCTACTGTTAGCTGCAATGCTACAGATCAGGATGAGAAGATACCAACCTAGGCTCCTACAATACACTGATTCCACATTGTCAGTGTGTATATGAAGAGAGTGGCACAGCTATGCAAAAGTAGGTGCTACTGCCTTCTAACTCCAGTCCCCCAGCTTCAATCCTGACCTCTGTGTGGAGTTTGCATGTTCTCTTGTGCTTGCATGCGCACTCCTACCACCCCCGGAGGATCTGGTGTCCGAAGATGGGCTGGTTGGAATGTTACTTGGCTTTTGTCAGTAGAGTAGATGTTAATGATTTAAATGAAAATGTAGGTGACATGATTAGCAAATTTGTGGAAAACACCAGAATTGGTGAGATGGTGCACAGGTTACCTAAGGTTACAGCAAGATCTAGATTTTCTGAGAAAATGGGCATGTCAGATGGAATTTAGCTCAGACAAGTGCAAAATGATGCATTTTGAGAAGTTAAACCCGGCAGGAGATTGACAGGGTCTAGAGAACGTCTATAGTACAGAAAGACCTAGCTGCACAAGTATATAGTTCTCTGAAAGTGGTGTCACAGGACAGCAATGAGAAGACATTGGCTTCATTGGTCTGGCAGCTGAGTATACGAGCTGGGAGCTCGTGTTGCAGCTGTATAATGTGTTTGTAAGACAGCACATGCCATATGTCTGCAATTTTGGGGCCAAGAACAGGAGGCCCAGCCTGTCCTAGGGTTGGAGGCCAGCCTGTGTGTGTGAATGGGTGGGAGGGTTGCTGTTGTTGCTTGCTTTTGTTGTTTTGGTGACACTTGTGGCTGCCCTCAGCACGTCCTTAGGTGTATTGGCTGTTAACACAAATGATACATTTCACTGTATGTTTCAATGTATGTGCAGAAATAAATCTAAATCTGAATTTAAATCGAAATCTGAGTACTGTGTGCAGCTCTGGTTACCATACTAGAGGAAGGAAGTGGTTAAGCTGGGGAGGTGTGGAAGAGCTTCACAAGGATATTGCCAGGACCGAAGGGCTTGAGATATGGAAAGACTGGATAGGTTGAGGCTATTTTTTTGGAGTGAACAAACCTTTTAGATGTTAATAAAATCATAACGTGCATAGTTAAAGTGGATGGTCACAGTCTTTTTTCCTATGGTAGGGGGGGTCTGAAGCTAGGGGGCATAGGTTTAAGGTGGGAGGAAAAAGATTTGAAGTGGACCTGAGGAGAAGAATTTTCACACAGAAGGTCTGGGTATTTCTAATGAACTGCCGGAAGTGGTAGAGTTGGGTACAATTGCAATATTTAATAGATATTTTGGAGAATCATTGAGAAGTGTAGCACAGAACCAGGCCCTTCAGCCCATCCAGTCCATGCTGAAACCAGTTTAACTGCCTGCTCCCATCAACCTGCACCGTGATCATAGCCCTCCATACCCCTACCGTCATGCATCCATGTACCGATCCAAACTTCTTTTAAACATTAAAATTGAGCTCGCATACACCACTTGTGCTAGCAGCTCATTCCACACTCTTATGACCCTGAGTCAAGAAGTTTCCCCTCATGTTCCCCTTAAACTTTTCACCTTTCACCCTTAACCCATGACCCCTGGTTGTAGTCTCGGCCAACCTCAGTGGAAAAAGCCTACTTGCATCTACCCTATCTATAACCCTCATAATTTTGTATACCTCTATCAAATCTCCTCTCAATCTTCTACATTCTAAGGAATAAAGTCCTAACCTATTTAATCTTTCCTCATAACTTAGGCCCTCCAGACATGGCAACAACATCGTAAATTTTCTCTGTAATCTTTCAGCCTTATTTACATCTTTTCTGTAGGTAGGTGACCAAAATTACAAACAATACTCCAACTTAGGTCTCACCAACGTCTTGTACAACTTCAACAAACATCCCATCTCCTGTACTCAATACATTGAGTTATGAAGGCCTATGTACCAAAACCTTTCTTTATGACCCTATCTAACTGGGACAACACTTCCAATGAATTATGGACCTATGTTCCCAGATCCCTTTGTTCTACCACATTCCTCAGTGCCCTACCCCTCACTGTGTAAGACCTACCCTGGTTGGTCCTATCAAAGTGCAAAACCTCGCACTTGTCTGCATTAAATTCCATCTGCCATTTTTCCAGCTGATGCAGATCCCTCTGCAAGCCATGATAACCTTCCTTGCTGTCCACTACACCCCCAATCTTGCTGTCATCTGTAAATTTTCTGATCCACTTAACCACATTATCATCCAGATCATTGATGTAGATGACAAAAACAACAGACCCAGCACTGATCCCTGTGGCACACCACTAGTCACAGGCCTCCAGTCAGAGAGGCAACCTTCTACTACCACCTTCTGGCTTCTACCACAAAGCCAACGTCTAATCGAATTTACTACCTCATCTTGAATGCCAAGCAATTGAACCTTCTTGACCAGCCTCCCATGCGGGACATTGTCAAATACCTTGCTGAAGTCCATGTAGACAACATCAACCTCCTTGTCTTCATTAACTTTCCTGGTAAATTCCTCAAAAAATTCCATAAGATTGGTTAAACACAACCTACCATGCTTGAAGTTATGATGTGTATCCTTAATCAGTCCCTGTCTATCCAAATACTCATATATCCAGTCCCTTGGAACACCTTCCAATTACTTTCCCACTGCTGATGTCAGACTCATTGGGCTATAATTTCCTGGTTTATGTTTGGAGCCTTTCTTAAACAGTAGAACAACATTAGCTATCCTCCAATCCTCTGGTACCTCTCCTGTCGCTAAGGATGATCTAAACATCTCTGCTAGGTCCCCAGCAATTCCTGCATGTCTCCCATAGGGTCCGAGGGAACACTTTGTCAGGCCCCTGGTGTTTCATCCATGCTGATTTGCTTTGGGATAGCAAATACCTTCTTCTCTGTAATCTGTATAAGGTCCATGAAATTGATACCGCTTTGCCTCACTTTTATAGACTCTGTGTCCATCTCCTGAGTAAATAGAGATGCAAAAAAAAGTTGTTTAAGATCTCCCCAATCTATTTTGGCTTCACACATGGATTACCATTCTGATCTTCCAGAGGACCAATTTTGTTCCTAACAATCCTTTTGCTCTTAACGTATCTGTAAAATCTTGACAAACCTCCTTCAGGTTTATCAGGTGTATCGTCTTCAGGTTTTCTCATCCACTCTCTAATCCTTCAACCAATTACTTTAAATCTATTCCACTTGAATTTGTCACGTAAATCACATCCTTCCCACTTGCTCTGTTGAGGCCCTTGATAATTTTATGTACCTCAAGTCTTTCTGTTTCATTGCCAGAGAGAAAAAAAAACTAGCTTTCCTTGCAACTAAATCTTCCTGGGTTTGGCAATGTTTCCTTTTCATCTCTCTACTTTACTGTTTAGGAAGAGGTACATGGGTAGGAACAGTTAGAGGGGTACGGGTTAAACGCAAGCAAATGGGACTGCTTCTTGTCCAGCATGGATGAGTGGGGTCAATGAGCCTATTTCTGTGTTGTATAACTCTGTGGTACTAATAGGCAGGTGTTAAGAGAGGTTTGATGGCTTCTGAGAGGGAATGGGATTGATAGGATAACTGTGAGCTGGCATGAAGTTGATAGGCTGAATGGTATCTATATCTTAAGAAAATATGAAATATTACGTGTTAGGTATGTATGAGTGTCTTTCATGACTTGTTCATGAAGGTGGTGCACCATCACCTCAAGGGTAATTAAGGATGGACAATGGCCTCTCCAATTATGTATATGTCCCAAAAATGCAATAAATAGATAAAGAACCATCCTGATCATCCTCACAAGCCAACAAAAAGGATCCCCTGTATTTTCTACCCTGCACTGCCATCTGTTCCAGCATACATGCCTGTGATTTTCTTTCCTTCTATTTCTCTCACTCCAGTCCTGCCTGTGATCTGGAACATCCTCTTTGAAAAGTATAGACCAGAGATCTTCTGCACACAGGTATGTACCAGTGAATAAATATGGTGGATTATATATTTGATGCACTCGAGTCATAAAGAAAATATTACTGCTGCATTTTCCCGATAAGCACAATTGAAGGTCATTTATAATTATTGACAGAGAGTGCTCCGGGACACTTTCTCTAGTAGCTCAGCTAGTTAAAACAGTGAATGGTGGAGTCAGGCACAGCAGGAAACTTTCATTTGAATTGGTCGGCAGCTGGGTGTGTCAAATGACCACATTGAGTCTTAGTTGACTGGGCAGACATTTCATTCTTAGAACCATAGAAAATTTACAGCACAAAAGGAGACTACTTGGCCCATTGTGTCTGTGCTGGTTGAGACACAGCTTCCAACACCAGCCCTTCAGTAGCCCTGTCACACTTCATCCAACTTACTTCAATGTGATGAGGTTTTCTCCCTGTGCCACCCGCTGAGGTAGCACATCCCATATCCCTGCTGTCCTCAGGTTTTCTCTTCTACCTTCTCATCCTCTGACCATTTACTTTAAATCTATTCCACTTGATTTTTTTTTCCATTCCCCAGTTGCTCTGTTGAGGTCCTTGAGAATGTAATACATACAACCTTACAACTAAATCTTTCCGGGTTTGACAATGTTTCCTTCCCTTTTCATCTCTCCATTACAATATTTAGGAAGTCCTGCTGGATAATGGTAAATGCTGGGTAAGAACTGCATGAAGCTTGAATATACTGCTCACCTCAGTCAGATGACTATTTGACCAAAAATTTGCATGGCAGCTCAAGAAATGAAAACGAATTAAAAAAAAGGAAAAAAATGGTGCGGGTGCCTAACGACAGAAAATTGATTACAAGCAGGAGATTCTTTCACTGCAAAAAAAAAGTCTACTAGTTTGTTAATGATCTGAAGCTGTTTGGGTGAAATCTTGTATTAGTGGTTGTTATTGTGCATTTGTGATGTAGTTTCTCCTGATAGTGGATGGATTTTAATTGTTCCTTGCCTTTTCTAGAGGAACCTCATTTGTTCCTGAGTCTCGAAGCTCTGATTTTAAATCTCACTCCAGAGATTCAAGGGCAGAATTCAGGTGGACATTTGTTGTAGTCCTGGGGAAGCACTGCACTGACAAATTCATTATATTTTGGATGAAATGTCCTAAACCTTCAACTGTCCTTTCCTTTAGGCATAAACAGATACTGTGTTGCTATGCAGAGGATAGGGGCAGTATTTCTGATGTATTAATTAGCCATATTTTTCCTACAGTGGCTGTACTGTAAGGCTATTGATTTGGCAGCAATGCACTATGGGAGGTCCTGAGGCTGTGTAAAGCAAATCTATTCATTCTTTCAATTAATTTATATAGTTATGAACAACATTTATTCTCATAGAACATGCCACAGATCCTCAAATATTAACACATCTTACCAAAGACAGTACAACTTTCCTTTCAATGCTCAATTTACCAACCCCTGTACTTCATGATACAGTCAAGAAAGGACCCTAAATGAGATACACAATGTTGGCTGTATGCATTGTGAAGTTACCACTAGAATGCATGGTATTTGGTTAATTTATGTCACTAAGATTAATTCAGTTTTGAAACAGTTGATCCCAATGTGTATGAAGGACTTGAGTATAAAATTAGTCAATATATGTTGTATTTAAGATACTTAAACAAAGCATCTTTGTCTTCAGGAAAAACAAATAATTGAATATTTGTTCGGGCTAGTGGTTGGAGTTGAAATTTCACAAGTTAAATAATGCTCAAGGTTACTCCAAGCAACCTCAAACCAGTGCCTGACTATCTGACCTGAATTCAGTGAAACCTGATAATTTGTGAGGGGTTTGGGTCAGACTGCCCTTGAAAAAAGGGTGACAAAGATTTGAGTTGAGATTTGCTATGATTGAATTGGTTGTAGGATGGGGCTATCCATCCTGTGAATAAGTGTTTTTCTTATATTGTACATTATTTCAATGCTTTTGATTGTTCGTTAGTATTTCTTAAAAAATAGTCTTGACATTTTTATTTTTTAACTTATTTAAATATCTGGATGTGGTATTTACAGTAATAGCTCTGACCAGTGACATGTAATAACTTTAAAAATCCTTTGACAACCAGTTGAGGTGTTTGGAACATTAGGTTGTCAGAAACATCACATATCCAGATATGGTGAGCAGAGGGAGCTCACATCACTCTCTGGGACAGGGAAAATAAGTTAGATTGAGAAAGGTCGCCAGAAATGGCAGCAGGCTGGGTCTAGCGTGATCCATCCCAGTGCCTTTCACCTTTTAGTGACACTGTATTTAATAGAAAGCCTTAAACTAAAGAAGCACAGCCACTACCTTCAAGTTTTGCTGTGACAATATCCTAGATAAAAGAATACAGTGTTATGAAAAATCTCTGCAGGAAACATCAGTCCTAGTGGTATAGGGACCTGGATCAGGTTTACATTGGCCAATGTTACTTTGCTTTTTTTGCCGTACACTAATGAGTCTGTTATATTTGTGCAGCTGCACTCATTTAATTTTCAATTTATAAAATCTTAATGAATCCCACAAGCTACATTTAATGCACGCAATGGCAAGACACAAATGATAGTGGTGCATCTGACTTCATACGTTTAAACAAGAACATTTTCAGTCCTTTCAAAAAAAGATATTGTTGCTTCTGCATCACGTTGTCTACTGTACAACGAGCTAAAAGTCTGCACAGTGTTGCAGAGTGGCCAATGGAAAACAGATGTCGGCCAAGCTGAAAGTATGGAAATTATGACTCAATGACCAGGATGGCAGTTTCATGCTTCACTCGGTCACAAAGGTTCTGTTTATGGAAGTTTAGTTATTTCACTCTAATGCAATCAAAGGCAGAATCAAATAGAAATGGATGACCTGAGTGATGTTAAAGTACAGAGAGGTAATTAGAGTTGAAGAAACATCCACTGTCAAAAGAATGATTTAGTTCTGTAAGTAAATGCGTGATTCACTCGCAGTTTATTATTGAAAACTTGCCAGTAAGGAAAATAAAAGCTTACTGTATATCTGTTAAATAGTCTACAAGTACCTGTATGCTCAGTACCTCTAATTATTGTAAAACAGCAACCAACAAAGAAATTGAACAGTGAACAACACATTTTTTCAACAGCTGCAGAGGATTATATACTGGATTAGTAAATGAGACTAATGATACAGAAACATAAATTCAAGTCACATTGTAGCTGCTGAGAGATTTTAAACTTAGTTAAATAAATAAATCTGCAATAAAGAGCTAGTATCACTGATGGTAGCTATCAAAGTACTGATTGCCATAAATGTCCATCTGCTTAATTAATAAAGTTGAGTCAACATGATTACATGAATAGGAAATCACGTTTGACAAATTGACCAGGCTCCTTTGATGACTTAGCAATCAAGATTGACAAAGTATAGATAGACAGCTGGTATCTTACTGCCGGGGTTGAAATATCTAATATTAGAGGGCATGCATTTTAAGGTAGTAAGTGCAAAGCAGATGTGCAGAGCTAGTTTTTTTTCCAGAGAGAGAGAGGCAGGCGCCTGGAATATGCTGTCAGGGGACAAATATGATAAATGTAATA
Organism: Hypanus sabinus; assembly: GCF_030144855.1. Lineage (NCBI taxonomy): Eukaryota > Metazoa > Chordata > Chondrichthyes > Myliobatiformes > Dasyatidae > Hypanus > Hypanus sabinus. Next base: position 45,430,250 of record NC_082738.1, read on the forward strand.
AAGAGGCTCATAGATAAGCATGTGAATATGCAGAGAATGGAGGGATATGGACTATGTCTAGGCAGAAGAATTTAGTTTAGTTTTGTGTTAGACTAACAGTTTAATTAATTTGGCACCACATCATGGACTAAAAGGCCTGTTTCTGCTGTGCTCTAAAGTAGATGATGTAGTATATTAGGACTTCCAGAAGTTATTTGGTTAGAATCTGAATGCAGAACAGCGTTACACTGCCCATAATGTCTGTGTCAACCATAATATTATTTTAAACATGTCTCATCTGCCTGCAATGGTTTATATCTCTCCATCCCTTGCCTGTTCATGTGCTTGTCTAAATGTCTTTTAAATTTAGCTATTGTCTTTGATTTCACCACTTCCCCAAGCAATCAGTTCCAGGCGCCTACCAACCTTCTCGTTTAAAAAAAAACTTGTCTCGTATATCTCCTTTAAACATTTCCCCTCTCCCCAGCTTTCCTCAGCTCTTGCATGACAATGTTGTAATTAGCCTTCCCCCAATTTAGCCCGTTTCCCTTTGTCCAGTCTTCTGTGTATCCATAACTAACTTAAAACTTATGATCACTCTTCCGCTGAAACTCTGATCGCCTGATCGGCCTCTTTTCCAATACAAAGTCCAGCGTCGCCCCTTCCCTGGTTAAAGTATCTACAAATTGTTTCAAGGAAACCTTCTGGCTGCACCTGATAAATTTTGATCCATCTAAGCCTTTGGCGCCAAGGAAGTCCCAGTCAATATTGGGGAGAGTAAAGCCACTCACTATGATAAGTACTTTCCATAATCTAACAAAGAATCTGTTCCTCTGACTGCTGGAACACATGTTGCAACAGCAGTGTGCAAACTGCTGATCTCCTGGGATTTTTATGCACAGTGATCTCTAGAGTTTACAGAAAATGGTGCAAAAAGCCATCATAATGACTGCACATTTCTTATTCCTAAGCTCTACCCATATTGCCTCAGTGTATGAGTCTTCCAGGACATCCTTTCTAAGAGCAGCTTTAACATTCTCTCTGATCAATAATGCGAATTCCTACCTCTTTTACATATCTCCCTGTTGCATTGGAATGATCTAAACCCCAGAACGATGAGCTGCCATTTCTTCCTATCTCTCATTTTTCTCTGTAAATCCATAGATCCACACGTTAATCCACACTCTATTAATCAGCCTTTTCCATAATGCTCCTCGCATTGAAATAAATACACCTCAACCCATCAGTCCCACCACACCCGTCCCTGTCTGAGCTTGCTTTCAGATACACTTGACCCAACCCGTCTGGGGGTGAAGCCGCTAAACATATTCAAATGGAGGCTGACAGGCATTTGAATGACAAGAGAGCCAATGGGTATGTGGAGAGCAGGGAAATGGCGTTTGAGTCAATAGTGTGTCAGCCATGAATTTACTAAGTGACAGAGTAGGTGAGGGCAGCCGATTGTTTCTTACATTCATCTTTTTTTTAATTAACGTCCTGTCGACAAGGAAATATGTCATCCTTGCCAAGTCTGGCTTTTAGATGACTGCTGGCCCACGGCTATTTGCTTCCTTCTTATCTGGAACCTGAAATGGGTTGACAGGTCTCCAATAGTTCCAAAATAGTAGAGCACAGAAATAAGCAAGTTGGTCACCACCTCATTAGAACACTTACACACTGGTCACTTTATTAGGTACACCTGTATACCTGCTTGTTAATGCAAATATCAAACCAGCCAATCATGTGGCAGCAACTCAATGTATGCAAGCATGTAGACATGATCAAGAGGGTCAGTTGTTGTTCAGACCAAACATCAGAATGGGGAAAAATGTGATTTTGACTGTGGAATGATTGTTGGTGCCAGACGGGGTGATTTGAATATCTCAGAAACTGCTGATCTCCCGGGATTTTTATGCACAGCAATCTAGAGTTTACAGAAATGGTGCAAAAAGCAAACAAAAAAATCCAGCGAGTGGCAGTCCTGTGAGCAAGAATGCCTTGTTAATGAGAGAGGTCAGAGGAGAATGGCCGGACTGGTTCAAGCTGACAGAAAGGCAACAGTAACTCAAATAAGCACATGTTACAACAGCACTGTGCAGAAGAATATCACTGAACACACAACATTAATGGAGAACACCTATGCATGACTTTGTTAAATGTGGGGAGACTGATTCACGGGCAGCCACCACACAATCCAAGGTCCAGTGGCATGAAATGTAAGACAACAGGGGATCCTTCACTGCTCCAGACTTATTCCGCTTTCACTGCTGTTGTGCTGTCATCATCTTCAGCCAGCTACACCGTTGAGGTGTTGGATGAATCACTCTTGTCTGAAACCTCACTCTTGACTTTACTACCAGAGCTAAGCTCCAGACTAATTGCTCTCACAAGCTCAGGAACTCACAGGAACTCACCAATGTGATGATACAGTATAGTACAGGAACAGGTCCTTTGCCTTATGACGGCCAAACTAATTAAGCAAATGATACCTAATCCTTTCTGAGCAACGCACACAAAATGCTGGAGGAACTCAGCAGGCCAGGCAGCATCTGTGAAAAAAAGTAAAATTGATGTTTTAGGCCAAGACCTGGGTCTTTTCCATAGATGCTGCCTGACTTGCTGAGTTCTTCCAGCATTTTGTGTGTGTTACTTGGATTTCCAGCATCTGAAGATTTTCTCGTGCTTGTTCTTAATCCTTTCTGTCCATATCATTTGAACTGGGCAATAAATGCTAACCTTTCCTGCAACGCACACAAATTGTGAGCGAAGAAAATAAATATACCACTACTCTGAATACAGAGTGTAGTTTTAGTCACAAGGAAATAAAAAAAACAATGGACGATTTAGAATTGGCACTGCAAAGCACAAGAGACAGCTCCAGCACCTGAAAGCTGAACTCTGCAGAAAGAATGGAGATCCTTCCTGTCCTGATGGGAGATAATTGTATGGTGGTGAATAAAGCAGTAGATGACATTGAGAAGACAAATCTCTACATGCCAGCGATCTGGATTCAATTCTCACCTCTGTCTGTAAAGAGTTTGTACCTTCTCTCCGGTACTGTGCGGGTTTCCCCTGGGTGCTCTGGTTTCCACCTACATTCCAAAGACATGTGGGTTACTAATCTGTGAGCATGCTATGTCGCCATTCTGGAAGCAAGGCAACATTTGCGGGCTGCCCCCAGCACAACTTCGGACTGTTGGTTCTTAATGCAAGGGAAACATGAATGTTTGAATGTACATGTGACAAATAAAGGTGATCTTAAATCTTAAATCTGGAAGACTAGTTCAAAATAAATTGGAAAACCAAAGCAAAATGATTGTTCATTTTACAAATATTTAATTAATAGTCTTTAGTATCCCTGGCATTGAAGTTTGTGTACTAGCACCAAACTCAGGAGATTATTATCCACTCTACATTTCACTGCCTCACAATCTCAAGTCCATTAATTTTAATAGTAAAAGTTAAACAGTCCCATGGGGAATGAAATTACACTTAGGTCTTTTTATTTATTTTATTTATTTAGCGATACAACATGGAACAGTCCCTTCTGGCCCACCACCCTGTAACCTGCCTATTTAACAACAGCCTAATCACAGGACAATTTACAATGACTACATAACCAATTAACTGGTACGCCTTCGGACTTTGGGAGGAAATCGGAGCATGCAGAGGAAACCCACACAGTCACAGGGAGAACATACAACTCCTTACAGATGGAACCAGAATTGAACTCAGAACTCCAGAACACCTGAGCTGTAATAGTGTCATGCTAAATGCTACACTACTGTGGCAACCACTTTTCAGATGGCTATTTTATTCTTTTGCACACTGGGGTCAAATTTCAAGCACCATAACAGTTTCATGTCTAAAAACCTAAAGAAACCAGATTTAATGGAAAAAATGCAATATCTAAGTTGTACAAATCAGCTGTAAATCGCAGAATTAGTTGGTAATGGCAGAAAACATTGGCATGCCTACTCAAATTGTTTTATTGATGTTAAGTATTAGTAAAATTACTGAAAAAGTAAAACTGCATCGAACTGATTTGATACAGGGAATATAAATTATCAGGTTGTTAATTGTAAAATTTAATTTTGAAGAATTATTGTTACCACTGATTTCCTCTCAAATGCTGTGTGCTAGTGTGAGTCCTAATATTGGGTTTCTTTGTGGTGCATTTTTAAGAGATGCAAACAAAATGTCTTGTTGTCATGAATGTTACAAATTGGTCATTGCAGGAAGTCTGTTTTTAATCTCTTTACAGACCAAACACAGTGAAAAATAAATGTCCCACTTCTGTCATAACTTCTGCTGCACATCTCTCTAAAGTTACAGGAAGAGAAGTTCCAGAGAATTTTGTTCTCATTGTCCTCACTCCAACTACTCATTGTAAGTAGAGGCTTGCAATGTTACACAATTATGTTGTGGATGATTAAGAATTCACAGTACTTTTCCTTTCTCGGGGGATATAATTGTCTGTCCTGTAGATTTCTTCTGAGCTGTTCCAAGGTATCTTGAAAAAAAATGGAGGGTTATGGGGTAGTGTGGGTTTAGTACTTTTTTAAGGATTATATGGGTTGGCACAAGATGGAGGGCTGAAGGGCCTGTACTGTGCTGTAGTGTTCTATGGTTCTATCTCTCTTATTCACACTAGTCTTCCCACTTGAATGTAGAGCAACCTTAACTGAGTTGGCTGGTTAGATATGCAGTAGATTGCATGGCTTCTTGTGTCTTCTCCATTCAATGTGACCAATCCTGACCCTGTATCTTATCCACTCTTTCATGTGATCCCCACATTCTCTTATTCTCTTCATGTCAGTTGATCTCGCGGATGAAGAGACATAACAACCGTGCAATCACAGGCCTCCATGGTGGATAAAGATTCACAATACTCTGAAAATAAATCAGCTCAGTCCCAAGTGGAATTTGGTGGTCCCTCGATCTCGGCTGAGAAAACAGCTGGTGAAATAGACTCGTAGCCTCATTAAACATGATCTCTGTGAAGACATTGGTGGTTAATGACAGGTTGCTTGTCCCCTCATTTGACGTTGAGGATTATATTTATGGTAATTTTGCAGGATAACAATGAAGTCTGTTTTCTTTGGATTATAGTCTTCAGAAAATAAAGTTTTATTGTTTGAAAAGTGGTTGTAACCCCCTTAATAACTTGAGCAAAATACACACTAGCCTGTGAGATATAGGATCTTTTCCCGAGAGCAAAAGAGATGAAAGTGAATATAGAGACTCAAGAGACTACAGATGCTAGAATCTAGAGCACCAATTTACAGCAGGGGTTCCCACCAGCATCCACAGACCCCTCAATTAATAATGAGTTTCCACGGCATAAAAAAGATTGTGTCTACATGCTGGAGGTACTGAAAGGATCAGCCAGCATCTATGGAAGGAAATAGATAGTTGACATTTTGGGTGAAGAGCTTATGGGCTATTTGAAGTGCAGCCCTCTGCCATTCTAGAAGATCATCTAATACTTCATGTAGGTGAAGCTTGGTCCCAAATTATTTGATTGAATTCACCTTACCCTTGAACAACTGAGCATCCATGTTCCATTGGGAATTAGAAGTCTGAAAGAATTACAATCATCCAAGGAAAGAATTTATGCTTATCTCAGTCTCAAAAGGCAGACTCTTATCCCTTGACTATGCCCCCAAACTTTAAAATCCCCAGCATGAGGAGACAAGCTTGAACAGCTCTTTAGTAATCACAGATGTACAGTTTAGATGGTGGCATAGATTACATAACTGAATCCAGATTCAACATAAATGCTGAGGGAAGACAAAACTGTTTGTCATTTAAAGAATATTGTTGCACTTGGGAGTGTAAAAAGTTAAACAGATTGGAATTTGAAAGAATGGGTTTCAAATGAGATATTGGCAAAACACTGAACAATGTGTACTGTAACAATAGATATTCTTCTTTAGTACTGTTTTATAATACCGCCATTGAGTGAACAGCGTAATCTTCACTCTTGTTTGTTGAATGGTGAAGCACCACCATTGATGTTACCAGTGAGTTTACAATCTTGAACTGTGCTTCAATGACTTGAATAGAAGCTGACTCTTGCATATCTAAATCTGTTTACTGATTTTACACCGGATATTTTTGGCATTTGTGTTACATGCTATTCTTATAGCTCTGTCGTCATCCCTCATATCCTCAAGAATATTTGCACTTGCTCTGATATTCAAGCGAATTTGATACAGTGCCCAAGATAACAAACAGGACTCTGCTTTTGATTGTTTCAGCTGCTGATCCTTTTCTAAATCTCAACAGGATCCTCTAAATAGCGTTGAAGTACCATTTAGTCTGATTTTTAGGATTTATTGAAGAATAATTTGAAGCACTGTGACATATATTTTTAGTTTCAAACATTCATATTTCTAGTCTACTCAGTCTTTTCATGCCATGGGGAATTCGAAGTTTCTTATCCACAGAAATGACCCTGTTGGAATATGTCAGATAGGTTCCAGTCCAAACTAATTGATGAATATATTGCAAGCTATTGACTATTATAACGATCACATGACTTTGTGAATTTTTACCCTTGTTTGTTAAATGCTGAAGCAGCATTTATCTAAATTGCTTATTTGCGTTGGAACTGGGTATCTAGTCCCCACTCTCTGGTAAATTCCCTGAACATAATAGATTGACATCAAGACATGATTTCTGAAAGTAAAACTGATTTTTATTCCCTTATGTATCAAGGCTGAATTAAAAGAGCCATTAATAACCAAAAAAAATTCTATTTCTCTCACTCCTATTTCCTGCTTGTCAAGTAACAATATGTGTGTTGGTGCACAGCTGTTGAGAACAGCTTATTCACAGATCTTTAGTTAAACAGTGGTAGTTTCTTTATAAACAAAGCAAAATACTGTTATGTGGGACAAAGTCCATAACTTCACTTACTGAATAACTTGGAAAAAGTTATCTTTCCGAGTTGATTTGCTTTGAATAGTATCTCATCATTTTCTGAGTTTTCTGAGTATTGTTTTAAGCAATGTCGTGATTTAACAATTCTCACTTATTGTTTACAAATCTCTCCAATTTTACAGCTCTCTGAAATATTTGGGCACCTCACTTTATTTCGGTACCTCTCCTTCCTTGCCCTCAAGTCATTTTGCTCTTAGACCGAGCTTTTGACCACATAATAAAGTGGCTTGACCTTTTTTTCTGTGAGATAATCTTCTAGTGAATTGCTTTGGGCATGTTGTCATACTAAGGAGAGTATATAAATGGAAGTTAATGTTATTGTTCACACCAATTAGATTGGAACAAAAGCATGGGAATTCAGATGAATAGCACTTGTTTCTGAATAGAATTTGTAAGAAACTGTTTCCTTGTCAATTCATGCCACTTTGGAATTCAACAAGTGGCTTTCGGTTGCAATTCACCCTTGCGTCAGTAGCATGTTTCTGTACCAGTCAAGCTTGGGATAGATTCAAACTCCTTTGTCTCATTCCAAGGTTCTTCAATGTGATATCTGGAAAATTAGGCCATATTATTCTGTGAAGCACAGCAGGTTCATTCCCTTTATGTAACTTTGAACCCATCTCCTTTTCTTGGATCATTCCATTGCTGTGCTGAATGAACCCTTCCTTTCCCACAACTCAGTGACAACCTCATTTGCCCTGCCTGATTTTCCAAACCTAGGCACCAATCTTGTCTCAAGTCTTAATGCCATTCCCTGGCTAAATCCCTTGATCCCTCCATACAGACCTCACTCTCCCCCTTCAGCCCTCCCCAGTTTTGTTCCACTAAGTCCTCCTCAGTGCTGATGGAGTCCCCTCCTATTAGCCTCCTCTCTACCCTACCCTCTCAGACCTGGCCTAGATTTGGAAAAGTCCTATTTTTCTTAGTGTACTTTGTAACGTACGATAGAATATGTTCAAGGTCTTGGACACAAATTAATTTTTGCAGCTGTATTCTTGTGAACAAAGGATATTGCCCCATTAGTTTGCAGGTTAATTTCGAGACAGGATGTTAAATCCCAGATTAATGATTTGTGCAGTGTAGAACAAAGTCGTTCATTACAATTTCAGTTACGTGTCACATATTGGGTAGTAAATGATTGTGTACTCTTTCACCAGCAAGCTGGACAAGTGAAGCAGAATTTACACTGTTCCTGTAGATATTAACTGGCCCCTAAGTGGTTCTGCAAAGTAGTTCTACACAGAATAATTAACCTACTTATGATTGAGCAATGGTTAAGGAACTGCAAGGTCATAGGCTGTAATGCTATTTACCTTTTCCATTGTACAGTGCAGAGGGTTATTTCATTGCTTATAAACACAAGATAAAAGGATTCATTTTAATCTGCATGAGGTTTACGATAGGAAATTGTGGGAGTCCAATGATAGAGTTGATAGCTTTTATCAGCAAACCTCATTAAATGGTTCTGACTGACCAGTGGACAGGAAACTATTGTCGGCCTAGGAAGAATTGAACAGCACCAGAGTGCTTGTTACTATGACCACAGCTGTGAGGAAGATGGTATCAGAGCCTTCATGTGGAGTTTGGAGACTCAAAAACAGTTACTTTCCCCAAGCAGTAGGGCTGATAAAAACCTCCCCCCACTAGCCCCACCACTATTTTATTAGTGTCCATCATTCACCTTAATTACAGCCTAGTGTCACTTTGTGGGCATACAATCAATCTATGTTTATAAGCTATCTTATGTATTTGTATTCATTGTGTTTATTATTATTATTATTATTGTTGTTTTCTTTATCTTTTGTTGCTGCATCGGATCCGGAGTAACAATTACACTTGTGTACAGGAAGTGACATTAAACAATCTTGAACAGAAGCACCGAATCTTCCTTGTTGGTTTGGTAGGAGAACTTTCATTCTTTCTGTCCCAAATCGGAAAGTAGGAGCTTTACTTTGAAAAGCCTTCCTGGCTCAAGCTTTGTGATATATTACCAGGGCTGGTCACATGGTTTTCTCCCTTCTAAATGATGAATCTTAGCAACACACACAAAATGCTGGAGGAACTCAGCAGGCCAGGCAGCATCTATGGAAAAGAGTAAATAGCTGGCATTTCGGGCTGAGACCCTTCAGTGGACTGGAGAGAAAAAGCTGAGGAGTGGATTTAAAAGGTGGGGAGAGGGTAGAGAGAAACACAAGGTGATAGGTGAAACTTGGAGGGGGAAGGATAAAGCAAAGAGCTAGGAAGTAGATTGGCGAAGGAGACAGAAAGCCATGGAAGAAAGAAGAGTGGGGAGGAGCACCAGAGGGAGGCGATGGGTGGGCAAGGAGATAAGGTGAGGGATGGAAAAGGGGATGGGAAATAGTGAAGAAGGAGGGTGAGGGCATTATCGGAAGTTTTGAGAAATCGATGTTCATGCCATCAGGTTGGAAGCTATCCAAACAGAATATAAGGTGTTGTTCTTCCAACCCAAGTGTGGCCTTATCATGTCCTCGCTGACTTGATACAGAGTATTCACTATATGAAGTTCACTGTGCAGAGTTCACTATATGTTTCAATGTACAGCATATGCGACAAATAAAGCTAATCTTTAATCTTTATCTTTCTGATACACATTCCCAACCAAAGATAATCACTACAGTGAATGCAAAAGAAAAAGCTGGTCCTTTAAACTGGACCACCATCTTCCAGCACCATCTTTCCAGGACTTGTGCTCATTCACATAATGCATTTCAAACCCCTTACTAAGTGTAATTTCTAACAGAGTTATTGGATACCCTTTCATTTTCTTCCATTTGCCTGCGTCTTTTTATAGTCTTCTGTATTTTTTCCACACTATTTCAATGTTCACTAATTCAATATCATCATCAAATGTTGTTATAATTGCTTCTATCCCCAAACCAGTGTAATTTTTACATACAGAGAGCAGATGGTTCCAATTCATATCCCAGCCAAGCCTTTCCATTTATTTATTTTGTAACATCAAGAATTTCCTTGTTGAAAAGAAGATCTTTACTTAATACTATCTCTCTTCCTCGTTGGGAATGAACTTTAATCTTCTTTTGTTTTGAATATGGAGTTTGGAAAAGCACCACTCAGCAGGGAGCTCCAGGGCCCATGAGTAAGCAGCTTGTGTGGCGCTAATATCAATCAACATTGCTTAATGCTGAACAGGAAACACAGTTGACTTTAAAAGTCGGTACCTGCTCCCTAAATGCCTTAGTGGGTAAATCCAGCCAATAGTGTAGAACTAACTGGAGGGACACTTATTGATCAGCTCATAAGTGCGTTATGCCTCATGAGCCAGCAGTATTCTCACACCCGGCCCCCTTTATAGAGGCACTCACAAATGCACTAACTTGCATTTAAGTAGTGCTTTTACTGTGGAGAAATGCTCCCAGGTGCACCAGTGAGGCATCACTTATAGAAAAAGGACAAAGAAGAAGAGGTTGGGAAAAGCAGCCAGTAGTTTGTTCAAAAATACTTTGAAGGATTTATGGGTCTGATAAAGGAGTGAGGTGAAAAGGAGAGATTTAGGAATGGATAGATGGAGTTATAGAGTAATATATAATGGAAACAGGCCTTTCAGCCCAACTCGTTCATGCTGACTTTGGTGCCCACCATGTTAGTCCTATTTGTCAGTGTTTGGCTCATATCCCTCTAAACTCCTCCTAACCATGTACTTATTCAAATGTTTTTAAAATGTTATTACATGCTTGCCTCAACCACTTCCTTCGGCAGCTCGTTCCATATATTCCTCTGCACAAACGAGGTGCTCACAGGTGCCTTTTAAATCATTTTAAAGCCTATTGCCCACTAATTTTTACCATACAAGAAAATCTGCAGATGCTGGAAATCCAAGCAGTACAAAATGCTGGAGGAACTCAGCAGGCCAGGCAGCATCTATGGAGGGGTATAAACAATCATGGACCTTTCAGTACTGATAAAGAGTCTCAGCCCAACACATCGACTGTTTATTACTCTCTGTAGATGCTGCCTGACCTGCTGAGTTACGACAACACAATGTGAACGGTATATTGAATCATGCAGTGAGGAAACAGCCCTGAGGTGTACTGAGTCCAGGACAGCTATTGACTTCCCATTACCATGAATCCTGCACTGATCCCATTTTATCCTGCCGCCGTTTAATCAGCTCCCTACAGCCACCACCCCTCTCCCCCACCACCCATCACTTACCTACACATCAGTGACGATTCACTCTGGCCAACTAGGATGCTGGGTGAAACCAGAGCACCCAGGATAAACCCATGTAGTCATAGGGAGACAACTCCAGAGGTCAGGATTGAACCAAGGTTGCTGGAGCTATGGGACAGCACCTCTCCTGGTTGTGTCACCGTTACTGTTAGCTTGATTCTTCCCGTTGGTCATTGTCTTGATGAATGTTCATTTGCTGCTGTGTTATATATTATACAACGTTGATAAATGTGAGATCATCCACTTTGGAAGGAATAATAGAAGAGCAGATTATTATTTAAATGGTGAAAGATTGCAGCATGCTGTTGTGTAGAGGGACTTGGGAGTGCTTGTGCATGAATCGCAAAAAGTTGACTTGCAGGTACAACAGGTTATTAAGAATGCAAACGGAATGCTGGCCTTCATTGCTAGAGGGATTGAATTCAAGAGCAGAGAGGTCATGCTGCAACTACACAGGGTACTGGTGAGGCTGCACTTGGAGTACTGCGTGCAGTTCTGGTCTCCATACTTGAGGAAGGATATACTGGCTTTGGAGGCAGTGCAGAGGAGGTTCACCAGGTTGATTCCAGAGATGAAGAGATTAACCTATTCGGAGAGATTGAGTTGCCAGGGACTATACTCTCTGGAACTCAGAAGAATGAGAGGGGATCTTATAGAAGTGTACAGAATTTTGAAAGAAATAGATAAGATAGAAGTAGGAAAGTTGTTTCCATTGGCAGGTGAGACTAGAACTAAGGGACATTGCCTCAAGATTCAGGGGAGAAGATTTAGGACGGAGATAAGGAGAAACTGTTTCTCCCAGAGAGTGGTGAATCTGTGGAATTCTCTGCCCAGGGAAGCAGTTGAGGCTTCTTCACTAAATATATTTAAGATACAGTTAGATAGGTTTTTACATAGTAGAGGAATTAAGGGTTACGGGGAAAAGGCAGGTAGATGGAGCTGAGTTTACGGACAGATCAGCCATGATCTTATTGAATGGCGGGGCAGGCTCGATGGGCCGGATGGCCTACTCCTGCTCCTATTTCTTATGTATTATCAGTATGAGCAGACTCATTCAGTGGAGAAAACAGCTTCTTCCCAATGGTATCGATAAATTTGCCAGGTGGCAAGGGATTTTAGGCAGCATTCCCAAATCATGATCAAACTTTTCCTTTGGCTTGCAGTGGTTTTCCTGTGCTTTGTCCAGTGTGAAAGCATGCCAAAGATATGAAGAAAATAAGAAGACTAATAATATTTTTGCAGCAGCAAAGGATCTACCAATCACAAAAAGGTTGGGATTGGTGCCTTTCTTACGCTCACCTCATTTGCCAGTTGTGAATTGCCCCCAATGACATAAGCATTTGCCTTTGAATCATACAGAATGCAAGCAGGCTCTTCAGGCCATTGAGACTGCAATGAGCACCTATTTACATGAATCCCCGATTCTCATCAAACCCCCTCCCCCCCAAGATTCTGTCGCACATCAGCATACTAGGAGCAATTTACAGTGACAAATTCATCTGCCAACTTCTGTGTCTTTGGGATGTGGGAAGAAACCGGAGCACCTGGAGGAATTCCACACAGTTGCAGTGAGAATGCCCGAGCACCACACGGTCAACACCTGAGGCTGTGACTGAACCCGAGTCTCTGGCACTGTGAGGCAGTGACTCTACTAGCTGTCCCGTAAGCTTGAAGATTCTAGATTTATCTTTTGCTTTAAGGGATTTCAACCCATTTTCTTGTGCTTGCAATCTGAGCTTTGAATAATATTCGAGTGGGTGAAGACAGGAAATTAATGAGTTAATTTCCCACCAGTTAAGGCTGCTTGCTTTCGGAAGAAAATTCTAGGAAGACAAAGTGATGAAGAAGGTATTTGCCTTCAATGGATAGAGCACTGAGTATGAACATTCAGCTGTACCAGACAACACCTTGAACGGTGTGTGTATTTCTAGTCACCTTACTAGGGGAAGGATGTGATTAAACTGGAGAAGGTGCAACAATATGCTGGGACTGGAAGGCTTGGATTATAAGGAGAAACTGGATAAGGTTGGGATTTTTCTTTCCCCTGGTGTGAAAGAGGTTGAGAGGAGAGATAACCTTATGAGGGTTATTCAATCATGAGGGGCACCCAAGGTGGAGGGTCACAGTCATTTTTCCTAGGGTAGAAGTGTCTAAATCTAGAGGGTATAGGTTTGAGGTGATAGTGGAAAGGTTTAAAGGAGACCTGAGGGGAACCTTGTTAACACAGATGGTTATGCAAATATTGTATGAGCTGCTGAAGGAAGTGGTTGAGGCAGGTACAGCTACTATGTTTAAAAACATTTTGGACAGGTTCATGTATTGGAGGGATATGGATCAAATGCAGGCAAATGGGAGAGAATTTTGAGAAGATCATCATCAACTAGGACACAACCTCAAAAAGTTTTGTCACCTGTGTAATTTAGACTGGCATTGTTACATTGCTAATAAGTAGGTATACTACATAACTTGACTGTGCGACAAGATCAAAGTATGAGTATACACGTAGATACAAACAGGGCACTGTTTAAAGGTGCATAATGCAAGACGATAGGAGGGCTGTTATATTAAGATAAGGAATGCCTAACATTCCATGCCCAGACCACAATTCAGTAAATCGGATCACTTGGATGTCCTTCTCCTACTTGCATACATGCAGAGGCTAAAGAACAAGGCTTCAGAGATTAGGACAACAAAGAGGTCGTCATGGGATGCAGAGGAGCAGCTATGGGATTGCTTCGAGTTGAGGGACTAGGCCGTGATCTGTGGCTCTGAATGAATACACCATGGACGACAAGTGGATCCCCACAGAATCATTCAGAGTCTTCCCCAATCAGAAGCCCTGGATGAGCCAGGAGATCCACAATCTGCTAAGGGCCGGATCAGTTGCATTCAGGCCTGGTGACCAAGAAAATTACAGGAGGTCCAGGTACAATCTCTGAAAAGCCATCTCATGGGCGAAGTGGAAATTCTGGACTAAACTTGAATCAATGAAGGCTGCTCAACAGTTGTGGCAGGGATTGAATGCTATCACCTCTTATAAAGTGAAATCAAGCAACATGGGTGACATCAGGGCTTCACTTCCAGATGAGCTCAATGCCTTCTATGCTCATGTTGACTGTCAAAATATGGAGAAACCATCATAAACTCTCACAGCCCCTGATGATCCTGTGATTTCAGTCTCTGAGGCCAACATGCGAGCATCCTTCAGGAGGATGAACTTACGAAAAGCAGCTGGACCAGACGGGGTACCTGGCCAAGTGCTAAAGACCCGTGGTGATCGACTGGCTGGAGGTTCACTGAGATCTTTAACCTCTCACTTCAGCAGTCTGAGGTATCCACCTGCTTCAAGCAGGCTTCAATTATAAGAACATAGAAACCTGCCTCAAAGTCTATCATCCAGTAGCACTTATATTCACCGTGATGAAGTGTTTTGAGAGGTTGGTGATGATACATATCAACTCCTGCCTGAGAAGTGACTAGGTTACATCCCAATTTATCTATTGGTGCCATCTCATTGGCTCTTCACTCAACCTGGAACATCTGGACAGTAAAGATGCATAAATCAGGATGCTCTTTATCGACCGCATCTTGGCATTCAGCACTATCATCCTCTCAAAACTAATCAATAAGCTTCAAGACCTTTGCCTCAATATCTCCTTGTGCAACTGGATCCTCAATTTCCTCACATGCGGACCCCAGTCATTTCGGATTGGCAACAACATCTCCTCCCCAATCTCTGCCAGCATAGACGTACCACAAGGCTGTGTGCTTAGCCCTCTGCTCAACTCGCTTTACACTTATGACTGTGAGGCTAAACACAGCTCCAATGCCATAATTATGTTTGCTGATGACACCACTGCCATAGGCCGAATCAAAGGTGGTGACAAATCAGTAGAGTGGAGGGAGATTGAAAATCTGCCACAACAACCTCTTACTCAATGTCAGGAAGATGAAACTGGAGGTCCATGAGCCAGTTCTCATCAGGGGTCAGAGGTGGAGATGGTCAGCAACTTTAAACTCCTCAGTGTTATCATTTCAGAGGACCTGTCCTGGGCCCAGCATGTGAGTATTATTATTATCATCATCATCATATTATTTGCACAGGTTGTCTCCTTTTGCACATTGGTTGTCTGTCAGACTTCGTGTGTAGTTTTTCACTAATTCTATTGTATCTCTTTGTTGTATGGTGAATGTCTGTAAGAAAAGGAATCTCAGGATAGTATATGGTGTGTTATGATCCCAGCCCCCTCCTTTGTGAGAATCGCAAGAGCACCCGTTGAGGGGTGGGGGGGGGGGGGGTCAGTAGAACCAGGAAGTGAGAGAGAGAGAAACGTGAAAAATTGCACGTCCCACCCGGGATACAGAATAAGATGCCAGCGACTATTGTCTCATGGAGACCACTTGAAAAGCCCTCGGGCAAGGTGGGCTGGTTGAGAGAGAGATTGCATCATCCCAACCTGATTGACACCTGCGACCCCGTGAGGAAGTATAAAGGAGAGTCTCGGGGGGACAGCCCCTTAGACGCACCCAGAAGACACGAGAGAGTGATCCCGCAGCAGCGGGAAGCCATTCTGAAGGAAGCCACGCGCGTTAGATTCCGGGATTGGAATTTGTGGCTGGAATCACAGAAAACCGCTTTTAACTAACATCGGGGAGAGGGAACCAACGCTCCCCCGATTTCACGGAAGATTCACCAAGACTCGGCAAGTTCTTTCTCTTCTCCCCCAATCTCTCTCTCTCGGTCGCCCCACGTGAAACCCAGCGATTTTCAAAGGGCTGAGGCCTGCAGACTTACTGAGTGACTTTTATATTTCTAACGGACAATCTATTAACCCCTAGACATCAGCAGAGCTCACTTCTTAATGATGATTATTACTATACCAGTGCTTTAGATTGAGTGTTGACGATGTGCACTATCTGAATGTATGTATTAACCCTACTTTTGTGTCCCTTTATCAATAAAAACGTTTGAAAATAGTGACATCAGACTTCAACGGACCTCTCTATCTTTGCTGGTAAGTTCTCCAGTTACGGGATACGTAACAGTTGGGGTTCTCGTCTCGGGATTTGACACCAAATTGGGAGGCCAGTGAATCGGGCTTGTAAATCAAAAACTTGAATCTGGTTACGCGGGTAGCCAGACGGGAAACCAGCAAAGATGGACGTGGGTGAATTTATGGAAAACCCGATGGTGGGGATGCTAGAGGCGGCCACAAAATCAGACTTGTTAAATTTAGCGAAGGGGTTGATCCTCACAGAAGTGAGGTCATCCATGAAAAAGCCGGAGGTACGAAGGGCCATAACTCAGTATTACATTGGGAAGAAGGTGTTTGAAGCTGAGGTATTGGGAGATATCCCTGAAGAGGTACCATCAAGTGGGACGGTTCAGTTAGAGGTGAAGAAATTAAAGTTGGAACATGAAATTAAGTTAAAAGAGCTGGAAGCGGCAGAGAGAGAGAGGGAAAGGCAAAGGCAGCATGAAATTCACCTAAAGAGGCTAGAAGCAGAAGAGAAAGAGAAGGAACGGGCTGAGAAAGAGAAGGAACGGGCCGAGAAAGAGAAACAGAGGCAGCATGACTGGGAAATTGAGAAGATGAAGAACGAGCGAAGAGATCAAGGGTTAGACCGAGCAGAGCGGTTTAACGCTAGTAGGGAGTTGAGATTGGTGCCCCCGTTCAAAGAGGCAGATGTCGATAGTTATTTCTTGCTTTTTGAAAAGGTGGCAGTAAATCAGAAGTGGCCAAAAGAGCAGTGGGTGGCTTTGTTACAAACTGTGTTAAAGGGGAAGGCCCAACGAGTATATGCGGCGTTGTCCCTGGAGGAGGGGGAAGCGGAGAATTATGATGAGGTAAAAAAGGTCATTCTCCGGACTTACGAATTGGTACCTGAGGCCTATAGACAAAAGTTTAGAAATTTAGGGAAAGGGTGGAATCAAACGTATACCGAGCTAGCCCATGAGAAGGGGGTGCTCTTGGACCGTTGGTGCACCGCGGAAAGAGTGGGCGAGGATTATGGGCGTCTCAGGGAGTTATTTT
Organism: Hypanus sabinus; assembly: GCF_030144855.1. Lineage (NCBI taxonomy): Eukaryota > Metazoa > Chordata > Chondrichthyes > Myliobatiformes > Dasyatidae > Hypanus > Hypanus sabinus. The sequence goes on from NC_082738.1 coordinate 45,447,424, forward strand.
TGATTGAGGAATTTAAAAGTTGTGTTCCGGAGGAGATCCGGGTGTATTTGAATGAGAAGCCGGATAAGTCCATTTCAGAATTTGCCAGGTTGGCGGACGAATATGCCCTAACCCACAAGACAAAGACTCCCTCGAATAAAGGTCCCCAGAGAGACCGTGGGAACGATCGAGAAAGTCCGACGAGTGAGGCAGAGGTCCCACGGGGAGCTAGCGGTAAGGTTGAGGGGGAAGGGCAAGACGGCCAGAGGGCTCCGGGTTTGACCTGTTTTAATTGTGGAAAGGAGGGGCACATTGCATCTCGATGCTTTGCTCCGAGAAAGGAGATAGGAAGAGGGAAAGCCGCCGTCCCTATCAGGTGTGTTGTGGTACCCAGCAAATCGACCAGAGAGTCGAGGATAGACAGAGTACGAGAAGGCTCTGGGAGTTGTCTGTCACACGGGACCGTGTCTGTGACGGAGGGAGACACACCAGTCCCCGTACGAATCTGGAGGGATACGGGCTCTGAATTATCCCTGGTTAGCCGTAAGGTACTAGAATTTGGTCGGGAAATGGGCATGGTAAAGGTGGAAGGAATAAATAAACAGATAGAAATGGTGCCCTTATATAAGGTCATTTTGGATTGTGAGCTGGTGTATGGATCAGTTGAAGTGGGGGTGCCCTCAGAATTCCCGAGAGCTGACGTGGACATCCTGCTGGGGAACGACTTAGCAGGGGGTAAGGCTTGGTCAGCCATGCTGGCGACCGGTGAGTACGGTGGCCCCGTCCCTAGCGCCCAAGGACCATCTCACCGGCGCGGTCACTCGCAGCCTGTCGAGAGAGAGAGAGCTGTGAACGAGAGCATTTTAAATCTGGCCAGTTTTGATTTGGCCGAGACGTCTTTGCCGACCTTGTGCCACGAGGGTTCCGAGGGTGGTAAGACGAAGAGTAGTAAAGTGAAAGGGGGTAAGGGAGAGGAGATAGATCTGCCCTTAGCGAAGAGAAAGGTCCTAAAGGTAGGAGATAAAGATGGGAAACAGATAAAGCTGGTAAAAGGTCCAGAGTTGGACATGGATGATCTGTCTGGTTTGGCAGAATTGTTTGAAGAACTTGAGAGTTCTAAAGGTGTTCCCGATAATGAGAGGAGGGCAGTCCTAGATGGAAAGGATACCCTTGCCTCGAAGGGGTCTGCGGAAAGGGCCGAGGAGGTTGTTTCAGCTTGCAGGGTTGCGCCTTCCCCGGGTGGGAGCTGCCCAGAGAGTAACTGGGAGGATCGGGGGAAGTTAGAATTTGAAAAAGGTACGGGTGTTGAAAGCCTGGAAGAGGCCAACGTCCCGTTTGAGTGTGGCCGAGATGGGGATACACGAGGTGCTGAACCTAGTAACGGAGCTCAGAAGAAGGTATCTGATCCAGTGGAACGGAGCGGCTGTCCTTGTGGGTCAGATAGACTTGGTTCAGTGGGAAAAGGGTTAACCTTGGTAACCAGGGAAAGTGTGAGTTCCCCGGCGTTTGTACTCGAAGGAGTGTTCAAAGTTAATGCAGAATTTAAGAATGGGGGGGGGGGGGGTGAGGATTGTTGGCGAAGGAAACGAAAAGTCTGTAGTTTCCAAATCGAAGGAAGAAATCTTAAACCTGGCAGGTCGCTCACAGAGTGAGCCGGGGAATAGCAGGGCCCCCCACTCTATTGTTACGCCAGGATGGGGTGTGAAAAGGCTGCCTTGGACAAGCTACTTGAGCAAAGAGTTCGAATCAAACACCAATAGCCTGAAGGGGACTGATAAAAGGGCCAGCCACCTGGGTAAAATCAAAGAGTTGGGTGGAAATGGTCTAAGTCTGGGGCATGGTGTTGTTAAAATAACCCCGATGAGCGGGGTGGGCGGGAGTTCACCACGCAAAACTACTCAAGTTCCCCACAGGGGGGCTCGCCGAAAAAGAGGCGACGGTTAATGGGGATGCCATTGTTAGACAGCCAAGCAGGTTGAACGGGTTTGCACCAAAGCCTGTGAATAATAAAGACAGCCCCTTTGGAGACCTGCCGGTTAAGTTAAACGATTAGTATTCGCGTAAACTTTTGTAAATGCACCTAAGCTAAGGTCACACCTCCTTAGTTTTGTTGCTTAAGAAAAAAAAATTAAATAGGTGGTTATTGAATTGAAGTCTGATGTACAGTTCGCAATGTTAAGATATTAAAGAAAGGGACACTGTAATCGTTAACTATTTAGATACTGACTTGAATGTATAACGGTAGTATTTTGTGAAAAGAAAAACTTGTGTATTGTGTTAGATCCAAAACTCCTGTAAGACTGTGGACCACTCCGTTTTAACCGCTGGTAAAACGTTTTTTAAGAGGGGAGGTGTTATGATCCCAGCCCCCTCCTTTGTGAGAATCGCAAGAGCACCCGTTGAGGGGGGGTCAGTAGACCCAGGAAATGAGAGAGAGAGAAATGTGAAAAATTGCACGTCCCACCCGGGATACAGAATAAGATGCCAGCGACTATTGTCTCATGGAGACCACGTGAAAAGCCCTCGGGCAAGGTGGGCTGGTTGAGAGAGAGATTGCATCATCCCAACCTGATTGACACCTGCGACCCCGTGAGGAAGTATAAAGGAGAGTCTCGGGGGGACAGCCCCTTAGACGCACCCAGAAGACACGAGAGAGTGTTCCCGCAGCAGCGGGAAGCCATTCTGAAGGAAGCCACGTGCGTTAGATTCCGGGATTGGAATTTGTGGCTGGAATCACAGAAAACCGCTTTTAACTAACATCGGGGAGAGGGAACCAACGCTCCCCCGATTTCACGGAAGATTCATCAAGACTCGGCAAGTTCTTTCTCTTCTCCCCCAATCTCTCTCTCTCGGTCGCCCCACGTGAAACGCAGCGATTTTCAAAGGGCTGAGGCCGGCAGCCTTCTGAGTGACTTTTATATTTCTAACGGACAATCTATTAACCCCTAGACATCAGCAGAGCTCACTTCTTAATGATGATGATTAATATACCCGCGCTTTAGATTGAGTGTTGACAATGTGCACTATCTGAATGTATGTATTAACCCTACTTTTGTGTCCCTTTACGAATAAAACATTTGAAAATAGTGACATCAGACTTCAACGGACCTCTCTATCTTTGCTGGTAAGTTCTCCAGTTACGGGATTCATAACAGGTGACATACACATACTTTGATAATCAATTTACTTTGACTTTGAGCTTTCTCTTGTGTGACTTGCATGAAGCTTTATTTCTCTGCCTCTAAAAACTAAGCATGTCATTTACCCTCTCCAGCGTTTGTAGAAATAGAGTTGGAATAGAATGATTATAATAAGAGTAATTAGTGGATCTGCGGAGTGCAGCTTGCAACGAGTTGTCACACTTCAGTGTTATCTTGCAGAGACCCTGCAGAAATGTAAAATGGTTTTCACATAAAGAACAGTCAGGTAGAGTGCTTGCACTCATCATCTATTTTCCTTGCTCTGTTTATTGGCTGGAGAGCATGAGGATGAAAGCGAAGGTGAGTGGGTGTGAAGAGTTCATCCCATTCCTGGTCCTTCCATAGTTCCATGTTAGTGTGGTCCTGGCAATGTTACTAATGGTGATAAAAATCAAGCAAGCTAAATCACTCTGTATCACACCTGAGAACTCTACAAGTCTCACATGCAGCATTCAGTTTTTCATTTTTAATTGTGAAGCATATTCTGTGCAGATAAATGACTTGTAATGACCATCTGGTTCTGGGTTTTGGCAGCTTGGTAGGAGTCAATATTGAGGCCATCCTGTACTCCCTCCAAAGGAGACCTCTTGCCTGCTATGTGCCTGTATTCTGAGAACAAACATGTACATCCATACAATTGACAGCTAGTGGAGAATGTCCTCACAGAACCATCCATTGGTTCAGCTGGGTTATAATGGAAGATTTGGTTATTTATTTTCATTTTTTATTTTTGACCAAGTATAGCTAACAACTAGGAATGCACTGTATTTACAGTTATTGATTGCTATTATTGAACAGGTCCAAGTTAACCTCTTGAAGCAAGGATAATGTGCTGTCTTTACGACAGTTATTTAGTTTATAATATTTTCGCTTAGTAATTCATTCAATAGTATTTTCTAGTTAGAATTAGGAGTGTTTAAAGTATATTCATTGCATGTAAAATATATCGGCATGTGATGACGTCACATCCGGTTTCGCCGCGTCTTGTGGGAAAACACCGGTTTGAAATTAGCGCGAGGGTGGGGGCTTTCCACGAGGCTCACCTGAGCAGAAGTAGTTTGCAGGCATGAGAAATCACAGTGAGAGCAACGCTGTAAGTTAATAGATAATCGATATATTGAACTAAGATGTTAATGCCGATCCTGTTAGAAGTAACGACGGTAGATAATGTTTATGCTTTCGTTAGTTAAAGAGTCGCGGATAGTTTGCATGGAAGTGTATTTAAAGTAGTCAATGGAGCAGGTAAACTCTCCCTGTATACTGCACCTTAGTGTAATGTAGTTATAGTCACCTTTGCAAGTATTTACACTTGAAATGTGATATTAAGGAAGGAACAAATACTGTATCAATCTTGTATTGTTTTATCAACAGTTTTCACCATATGTTAATGTGAAGAGTGAACAGTAAATGGTTAATCTTACTGCGATCTGGTTTGCATTGGCTGTGGTTTATCCGGACGTTAAATTCGGCGTTCGTTACACCCGAAGGAGAACGTTACAGATAACTTTGACAAACAGAAATAAATTCCTTTTTTATTTGCTGATCATTGTCTTACATTAGACTTGAAATAAGAAACAGAAAATGCTGCAAACTCTAATTGCATAACCTCTGCTTGTATCTTAGAGCCATTTTCTAAGATGATAGTCTCACCATGTTGCTTCATTTACGGGTGCACAGCCCAAAGTCTACATTCAGCTCAGAGATCTGGGAAGGCCTTGCAGTCTTGTGCAACAAACTCATCCCTCAGAAGCATCGACTGTTATTCCAGTGTCTGCTAGTCATACAATAGTTTGTACAAACCAAATGAAGGCTACAGCAGGTAGAACTACCGGTGCCACAGTACCGCAACGCTACTACAGCTTGGGACGTTTTGGAGTCAGGTGTTCAATTCCAACACTGTCTGTAAGAAGTCTATGCCTCCTCCCCAGGTGCTCTGGTTTCCTCCCACAGTCTAAAAACATACCTGGTAGGTTAATTAGTCATTATAAGTGATCCCTTGATTAGGTTAGGGCTAATTGGGTTTGTTGGATGCTGCTGGCTCGAAGGGTCAGATAGGGCTACTCTGCATTGTTTCGCCAAATTAATAAACTACAGACGGTTTAGTGAAATAAGGTACGTGAGGAATGAGAATTATGCAAATTCAAGCTCTTGTTTTGTAATAGGCTTTGATTCATTTTAATGATATATTGCACTAGGATAGTGGAATGGACAGATGCAGAATAGGTGAAGTTTAATAGAAAGGTGAATTAGTACAATTTGGTCGGAAAAATGAAAGGCAATAGAAAATAAAGGATGCGTTTCTAAAATGGGTGCAGGAACAGAGGGACTTGAGTTTAACTGTGCAGAAATCAGTGAGAGTGGCAGGACTTGTCACAAAAATGGTTAATATAGCATGCACATTTTTGGGCTTTATAGACCATTTGGAGTATTAAAGAGAGAAATCACACTGAATGTCTATAAAACACGGATCTGGTGTCAACTGGAATATTGTGTTCAATTCTATCTGCCACATTATTGGGAGTACTGTATTCAGAATTCAGAATCAGACGTGTCGTGAAATTTGTTAAATTAGCAGCAGCAGTTCAATGCAATACATAACACAGAAGAGAAAAAATAAAATAGTTATAAGTAAATCAATTACAGTAAACATGTATTGAATAGATTAGAAATTGTGCAAAAAACAGAAATAATATATTGTGGTGACCCATTTCCTGGCAAATCCGAACCGGCTCACAATTAGCCAGCTTTCCGGCTAAGGGAGATAGCCTACGGGGGTTTGCGAGCACAGAGCTTTGGTGCCTCTGTGCCACGGGGGGCAGGTTGAGGGAGGCTTAAAAGTGAGGCTGAGGATTTCGAATAAAGTTTTTCCTTCGACTGCAGTTACCGACTCTGTGTCGTAATTTTAGCGCTGCATGTAGCACACCGCTACAATTGGTGACCCCGACGGTCCAAACGATTTTTGGACCAGAAATGACCGACGCCGCCTCTGTTCATGTGGTTTCGTTGAAACTGCCGGGTTTCTGGACACAGCGACCGAACCTATGGTTCCAGCAAGCCGAAGCCCAATTCCACGTTCGCCAGATCACCTCAGAAGACACCTGCTACTACTACGTGGTGAGCTCCCTCGACCAGGACACAGCGGCCCAGGTCGCGGAGTTCGTACAGTAGCCACCGGCAGACGGCAAGTACACGGAATTCAAAGCCCTGCTCCTCAGGACTTTTGGATTCTCACGGCGCGAGCGGGCTGCCCGTTTACTGCACCTGGATGGCTTGGGCGATAGACCTCCATCGGCTTTAATGAATGAGATGTTGTCTCTCGCCGACGGACACACACCCTGCCTCATGTTTGAGCAGGCATTCCTGGAGCAGCTGCCCAAGGACATACGCCTGCTGCTGTCCGACGCGGATGTCAGTGACCCCCGGAAGGTGGCAGCCCGGGCGGACTTGCTGTGGAACGCCAAAAAGGTGTGTCCATCGCACAGATCTCCCAGCCACGCTCCCAGCAGCAAACCAGTCCAGGCCCGGCCGCAGAGCCCGCCAACCCCCGGCCTAATGAACACTGGTGCTTCTACCACCAGCGGTGGGGCGCCGAAGCCCGCCGTTGTCGCCCGCCCTGCAAGTTCCCAGGAAACGCCAGGGCCAGCCGCCGCTGATGGCTACGGCGGCTGGCCATCGAGATAGCCTCCTGTATGTGTGGGACAGAAGGTCGGGACGCCGGTTTTTGGTCGACTCTGGTGCCGAGATCAGCGCTTTACCTCCGACGAGTTACGACACCCGCAGCAGGGCACCGGGGCCCCCCCTGAGGGCCGTGAACGGCAGTACAGTAAGGACCTATGGCACCCGTCAGGTGCAGCTACAGTTCGGCTCCAGCCAGTTCACGTGGGACTTCACACTGGCCGCCGTAGCCCAACCGCTTCTGGGTGCGGATTTTTTGCGGGCTCACAGCCTACTGGTCGACCTGCCCAGGAAGAGACTGGTACACACCGAGACCTTTCAGACGTTCTCCCTGGGTACAGCCCAGTTGCCAGCCCCTCACCTCGGCTCCATCACGCTGTCCGACAACGACTTCACCAGAGTCCTGGCGGAGTTCCCATCGGTTCTGGCACCGCAGTTCACAGCGGCCATGCCCAGGCACGGCGTACAGCACCACATCCCGACCCAGGGACCACCCCTCCACGCCCGCGCTCGGCGGCTTCCCCCGGACAAGCTTCGACTGGCGAAGGAGGAGTTCCAGAGGATGGAGAAATTGGGGATCATCCGGCGGTCCGACAGCCCATGGGCCTCCCCCCTGCACATGGTGCCCAAAGCAACAGGGGGCTGGAGACCATGCGGCGACTACCGCAGGCTGAATGAGGCTACAACACCGGACCACTACCCTGTGCCGCACATTCAGGACTTTGCAGCAAACCTGCACGGCGCACGGATCTTCTCCAAGGTAGACCTCGTCCGAGGGTACCATCAAATCCCGATGCATCCTGACGACGTCCCCAAAACGGCTCTCATCACCCCGTTTGGCATTTTCGAGTTCCTCCGCATGCCGTTTGGCCTGAAGAATGCCGCACAGACGTTCCAGCAGTTAATGGACACGGTGGGACGGGACCTGGACTTCGCGTTCATCTATTTGGACGACATCCTCATAGCCAGCAGCAGTCGTCAGGAACATCTGTCCCACCTCCGTCAACTCTGCACCCGACTGAGTGAGTACGGTCTAACAATCAACCCCACCAAATGCCAGTTCGGACTCGATACCATTGACTTCCTGGGCCACAGGATTACTAAAGACGGGGCAACCCCTCTGCCCGCTAAGGTAGATGCGGTCCGCCACTTCCCCCGACCCACCACAATCAAAGGCTTTCAGGAATTCGTAGGTATGGTCAATTTCTACCACCGCTTCCTCCCTTCAGCTGCCCGGATCATGCGCCCCCTGTTCGCCCTGATGTCGGGTCTGAGCAAGGACATTACCTGGGACGAGGAGTCCGCCGCCGCTTTCGTTCAAATGAAGGAAGCTTTGGGGAACGCCGCGATGCTAGTACATCCCAGAATGGACGCCCCTACCGCCCTCACAGTGGACGCATCTAACACGGCAGTTGGTGGGGTGCTGGAGCAGCTCATCGCAGGTCGCTGGCAACCCCTGGCGTTTTTCAGCAAACACCTGCGGCCACCCGAGCTCAAATACAGTGCTTTCGACCGGGAACTGTTGGCACTCTACCTGGCAATCCGGCATTTCAGGTACTTCCTAGAAGGTCGGCCCTTCACCGCGTTCACGGACCACAAACCGCTTACCTTTGCGTTTACGAAAGCGTCCGACCCCTGGTCGTCCCGCCAGCAACGCCACGTGTCCTACATCTCTGAATACACGACGGATGTCCGGCACGTCTCGGGTAAGGACAATGTCGTGGCGGATGCGCTCTCTCGCCCTGCCGTTCATGCCCTTTCCCAAGGGGTAGACTTTGAGGCACTGGCAGAGGCGCAGCAGGCGGATGAGGAGATTCCGAGTTACAGAACCGCAGTCTCCGGTTTGCAGCTCCAGGACCTCCCCATGGGCCCGGGTGAGAGGACCCTACTCTGTGACGTCGCCACCGGCCAGCCCCGTCCCGTCGTCCCAATAGCCTGGCGGCGCCGTGTTTTCGACTCCATTCATAACTTGGCGCATCCCAGTCGTCCGGATGGTTTCCAGCAGGTTCGTTTGGCACGGACTCCGCAAACAGGTCAGTGAATGGGCCAAAACGTGCATGCACTGCCAGACGGCCAAGGTGCAGCGGCACACCAAAGCCCCACCGCAGCAGTTCCATCCCGCCCACTGGCATTTCGACCACATTCATGTGGATATCGTGGGCCCCCTGCCAGTGTCGCGCGGAGCGCGGCACCTCCTGACTATCGTGGACCGGTTCACAAGAAGGCCAGAGGCGGTCCCGCTCACCGACACCACCTCCGAATCTTGCGCCCGAGCCCTGATCACCACCTGGATATCTCGCTTTGGTGTACCGGCCCACATTACCTCCGACAGAGGCACCCAGTTCACCTCCAGCCTGTGGTCAGCTATGGCCAGCCTTTTGGGGACTCAGCTGCACCACACAACTGCCTACCACCCACAGTCGAACGGGCTAGTGGAGCGTTTCCACCGTCACCTGAAGTCGGTCCTCATGGCCCGCCTGCGAGGAGCCAACTGGGCGGACGAGCTTCCCTGGGTCCTACTCGGCATCCACACAGCACCCAAAGACGACCTGCACGACTCGTCGGCCGAGTTGCTATATGGCGCGCCCCTGGTCGTCCCCGGGGAGTTCCTACCAGCCCCAAGGGGGCAAGAGGAAGATCCCGCAGCAGTCCTGGGCAGACTACGCGAGAAGCTCGGTAACCTGGCCCCCATACCCACTTCACAGCATGGGCGGCACCCGACCTGCAGAACTGTAAGTTTGTGTTTGTACGAAGGGGTGGGCATCGGCCACTGCTGCAGCGGCCATACGAGGGGCCGTTTATGGTGTTCCGGAACAACGGGTCCACGTTCGTGCTGGACGTTGGGGGGAGAGAGGAGGTTTTCACGGTGGACCGACTCAAACCGGCCCATGTGGACCTGGTGCAACCGGTCGAGTTTCCGGCACCTCGGCGCAGAGGCCGACCTCCCAAGCAGGTTCTGGCCCAGACTGTGGACATTGGGGGGTGTATCGCCGGTTCTGGGGGGGTGTTATGTGGCGACCCATCTCCTGGCACATCCGAACCGGCTCACAATTAGCCAGCTTTCCGGCTAAGGGAGATAGCCTACGGGGGTTTGCGAGCACAGAGCTTTGGAGCCTCTGCGCCACGGGGGGCAGGTTGAGGGAGGCTTAAAAGTGAGGCTGAGGATTTCGAATAAAGTTTTTCCTTCGACTGCAGTTACCGACTCCATGTCGTAATTTTAGTGCTGCATGTAGCACACCGCTACAATATATTAAAAAAGTGAGGTAGCGTCCAAAGGTTCAATGTCCGTTTAGGAATCGGATGGCAGAGGGGAAGAAGCTGCTCCTGAATCGCTGAGTGTGTGCCTTCAGTCTTCTGTACCTCCTACCTGATGGTAACAGTGAGAAAAGGGCATGCCTTGGGTGCTGGAGGTCCTTAATGCAGAGGGCTCTGAACATAGTGAATAAGTGTGTTCCCATTACAGAAAGGGTTGAGAATGTGAGATCACCAGCATAAGGTACAAGTGCCGATTTTCTGAAATATCGTTCCGATGAAATATGATTTCATGTGCTGATTATTCCATGGTAAGATTACCTACTCTGTGACGTGGATCTCACAGAGTACAGGCAACAGAAAAGTTACTTAAAAACACCATGAGCCTGCTTATTTACATACATTGAAGGTGCTATTATGTACTGTATGCAATGTAAATGGCTTTAGGTGACTGTGTAGACCTAGGTGTTTGATGTATCTCCCTTGTCTCCAAGCAGCCTTGCATAGTGCCTGAAAGCCAACAGGCAAAGTGGATCATGAAGATGTTCTGACTACTGCAATTAAACACTGCTGGGAAATTGGCCCATAGACCCAGTGTGAGGCTTGACTGTTGGGAAGAGGAGATTGGGGGTGTGATACAGTGGGTGTAAGTTTGCCTTGTAGCTGGGGAGGGAATAATCACTAATTAAACACCAATTCTATCTACTGACCTTGGTTGTAAAATGAGCCATATACCAAAAGAATGGTATCTTTTCTAGTTTGTGAATATCTCATAGTTCTGGTCTGGAGCGATTAATGCATCCAGTCAAAAATTCCCTGCAAAGTCCAGAAGCCCAGCACTCTGGAAGATCCTTTTGCTCAATCTACCTGCCTGCTTTCAACAAAAGGAGCAGGTAACGAGGGACAAAATCTTGCAATATTTGTAGTTACTGAAATGAGTTCCAAACATTTTACATATTTTTGGGGCCGCTGTTTGTGTTTGAATACTCATTGATGCAAGAGGATCCAATTCCCATAGTTAATGAAAATGTGCACAGATTTTCAGCAATATTCTTTACTCTTATATTTAAGAACCCATTTTTAGTGTGATAATCAATAGCAATAGTCTTCTCTCTGTCGGTCAGATCATCCTAAATTAATTGCGTCTGGCAAAGTCTCATCTCTGCTCTTAATGAACAAGAACAAAAGTGGCCATAATTTAAAATTTACACCACTAAACTGGCAGTGGTATCAAAGATAAGCAGGCTGCCCGTTTAGAGATGTTTTTTCCCCAGGAAACTGAGGGAAAGTGGCATATTAGGCCACCTCATTTACAGTAGATGACACCTTCAAACCTTTGTATTTGACTTAATTTTAATCACTTCTAAATATTATGCCATGTTCATCTTTAACTCAGTAACAACTGATTTCAATGAAAACGCTTTTATAAAGTACCCTGATATCTCTTGCTATATTAAAGGTGTTATACAAATACAAGCTGGAAAGCTGATCTACTTGGGATCTCACTCTGCTTGAATTTATTTAACCATTTTATGCCCAGTAGTTTCTCAATCAGTAATCTAAAAACTAGAAATCAATCCTCTCCAAAACAGTAGTGGCAAAACATCTAATTTTATTTATCACTTACTCATTCATCCTCAGTCACATGTAAATAAAAGCAATAAATAAACATAAGTAGGTTTCATTAACATAAGTAAGCAATAGAGTTGAATTTAGCACCAAGTACTATGCATATGTACTATAGTATCATGTGTAGCAGTTGCAATGAGTGATGAATTTAAATGACTGCAAGTTAGTTTGGTCTATCCTTGGTTAGAAGAGGCAGCAAGGTTAAGGTTTCAGGTGGTGACCTTCCAGCAAATTCCATGAGATAACTTTGTTCAGAAGGTAAAATCTAAGTGGAAGGTGATAGCTTCCCTAATTCTATAATTTAGCCTGACATAATAGAGTGAGATGTAAACTCAAGCCCTAAGCTGCTTTTTCCATTTATCCATGTTATAACTTGAAGAAGAGTGAGACGTTTTGATAGCTTAGCCAGCATCAGCCCCTGACCATCTGCTTTCATTAAAGATCAGTATCAAAAATAGATTACCTGTTCATTCAATGTTTTACGGTAGTAGCTTCTTGTTCACCAAGTCAATATCATCAATTGTGAAGAGATTTGCCATGTGGTGTCTTTTACAAATCTAATGCTACAGCTGTTCATGCTGTAGCTCAGGTGAATTCTTTATGTGTGGAGACTTGAATGTCCACCTATGATGTGACAAAGGTGCTGGCAAGACCAATAGACCATGTGACATAGGAGCAGAATTAGGCCCTTTGGCCCATCAAATGTTCTCTGCCATTTGATCATGGCTGATTTATTTTCCCTGTCAACCCCATTCGCCTGCTTTCTCCCCATAACCTTTGACTCCATTTGACTATCAACCTCCATCTTAAATATACCCAATCACTTGGCCTCCACAGTTGTCTGTGGCAATGAATTCCACAGATTCACCACCCTCTGGTCTAAAGGAACATCCCTGTTCTAAAGGGACTCCTTTGTATTTCAAGGCTGTTCCCAAGAGCATGCATTATTATTTCAATTAACCTACTGTGTCCATTCATTTTCTGCTTTTACTTCTGGTTTCCTCTTACTTTTCTCAAATTTATCCACTCATGGATCCTTCCCTTGTGCAATTGGATCCTGGGTTTCCTCACTTCCAGACTTGAGCCAGTTTGGAATGGCAAAAACATCTCCTCCACAATCTCGGTCAGCACAGGAGAACCACAGGGATGTGTACTTAGCCCCCTGAGATACTTGCTTTACACCCATGACTGTGTGGCTAAGTCCAGCTCCAACACCATATACAAGTTTACTGATGACACCACTGTTGCGGGCTGCTGTATCAAATGTGGTGATGAATCAGCAGACAGGAAGAAGAAGAAGAAAACCCTTAACTCTGAGTGGAGTCCTTGGGATGCCATCGTGATTTTTTTTTTAGCAGGCTTTCTTATTTTTATGAGGCCGAGTTGCTAGCTTGACACTCAACCCAACACGGATGGAAAGCGTGCAAGGGAGCCAGCTGGATTCGAACTTGGGAGCCTTAGCTCTGAAGTCTGGCGCTGATGCCACTACACCACCAGCCAGCGAGCATACAGGAGGGAGACTGAAAATTTGGCTGAGTGATATAAAAACAACAACCTCTCACTCAGTGTCCATAAGACCAAGGAGAGGGAAACCAGAGGTCCATGAGCCAGTAATCATCCGAGGATCTGAGGTGGGGAGGGTCAGTAACTTTGAATTCCTGGGTGTCACTATCTCACAGGACCTGTCCTGGACCCATCACATAAACATAATTGCAAAGAAAACACGACAGCACCTCTACTTCCTCAGGAGTCTGCGAAGATTCAGCATGTCATCAAAAACCTTGACAAACTCCTATAGATGTGTGGTGGAGAGTGTGTTGACTGGCTGCGTTATAGCCTGGTATGGGAACACCAGTGCCTTTGAACAGAAAATCCTAGTAGTCTTGGCCCAGTACATCAAGGGTGAAGCACTTCCAATTATTGAGCACGTCCACATGAAACACTGTCGTAGGAAAGCAGCATCCATCATCAAAGATCCTCACCACCCAGACCCTGCTCTTTTCTTGCTGCTGCCATCAGGTAGAAGGTACAAGTGCCTCAGGACTCACACCACCAGGTTCAAGAACAGTTACTACCCTTCAACCATCAGGCTCTTGAACAAAAGGGGGTAACTATATTCATTCTATTTCTAGTGTTCCCACAGCCAATGGTCTCACCTTAAGAATTCTTTATCTTGTTATTTCATGCTCGTTATTAATTGCTATTTATTTATATCTGCGTTTGCACAGTTTGTTGTCCATTGATCCTGTTTACAGTTACTGTTCCATAGATTTGCTAAGTCTGCCCACAGAAAAAGAATCTCAGGGATGAAGGTGGTGACATGTATGTACTCTGAAAATAAATTTTACTTTGAACTTTGAACTCTGAGATGGACATAATGCTACTGAATTAATTGGTAAATGGGGATAGAAAATTTGGCAGCCAGAAAGCCATGAAAATGGCCACTTCCTGCCATGGCTTCATCAGGAGGATGTATCTGCAGCCAACACTTTTGGATAATGCTGTGACTGCACTCCGGTGGGGGTTTGTCCAAGCAGCAGTTGTTTTCTTTGGAACAGGGCAGGCTGAGTGAAAGTTAACTGAGAAGTATAAGATTATGAAGGACCTAGACAAAATAGATACAAAATTCCTCCGTCCATTGGAAGAGAGAATAAAAACCATAGGAGGTAGATATAAAGTAATTTGTAGAAAGTTCAGAGGGTAGACAAGCATTTTTTTTCACCCACAGGGGATCAGAGTCTGGAAGTCCCTGCCTGAATGGCTCACTTTTAAGCATTATATGTACTTTGCCATACAGTACAGTATGTTGGAAGGAAGGGTTAGAATGGGTAGGTCTTTTTTGACCAGAATAGGACAATAGCCTCCTGCATTTGAACTTTTCAATGACTTCAGATTCTCTAAGTTGTTTGAAAAAGTGTGGGTGAAATCTTTCTATTTCACTTTTGCTTGCAATACATCTCACAGGTGATGCTGCTATTGTAACTTTCAAAGAATCATTAAAGGGCAAGAAGGGAGTGTGGGAACTCTGAGGATGAGTAAGCTTGGATCCATTTCCTTGCACTGATGATCGCATAATCAACATAGCTCCGGTCTGAACATGTAACCACTAGCCTCCTAATCATCTTGAGTTCTCAACCATTACCAGATCCAGACCACAACAAGTTCACAACTTCTGTAGCTGGTACAACCCCATCCCATGATCAGGATGCTTCCTGTAACATGGACACAAATACCCTACACACCATCATCCCCTTCTCTCCTGTTATAATTCAGACAGCCCTCTAATTATCTTTCTTCCTATTCTGCCTTTGTTCCTGCCAAGGAGACCTCTCCAGCCTGTCAATCATTCAGCACAGGCAGAGAGCCCCATTTAAAGGAGTCCTTGTCTTAAATTTCACAGGAAATCTATTCCTCCATGATTCAAGACCTCACAACAGATCACCCCACATCCAACTCACCAGCATCTTCTTGTTAAATCACCTTCAGGTTAAAATACCAGCCACTGCCCCTGACAATGCAGCACTCCCATGGCGCTGCACCTTAGTGGTAGGTTTATGTGGTCAAGCTTGTGGCAATGATTGAACTCACAAATTTTTAGCTCATAATGCCAACGGAGCCTTTGAATGGACTTCTAAAATGAGCCAAATAATTGCAAATACTGCAGCAAACAGTTATTGGTAACTCAGTTGTTGAATGGACTGCCACTATCCAGTAAAGTAGGTCGGAAGGTGAAGCATGCAAGGTTCTTTACTGTTGGTGTGGTCAGAATCAAAATCAGAATTAGATTTATTATCACTCACCTGTATGACATAAATCTTCTTCTTTTGACCCAGGGTGGTGTCGTGGATATACGTTCCTACCAAAGGAGGTGTGAGGCACTCCTTCCCTGCGCTAGCCTGCAGGTCACCCTCAGATAAGGTGTAGCACCTGCTTAGCCCCCAGATTAGGGTTACATGAAGCCATGGGAGCAGATGGTGGATGGTCCTATGAACAGCTGATGCATATCACAAGTTCAGGATATGCACCCACTGATGGCAGGCCGACAATCTCTGATAATGGCTGGGTTCACCCATCTTGTAAAGCCACTGCCCAGAAGAAGGCAATGGCAAAACACTTCTGTCGAAAAATTTGCCAAGAACAATCATGGTCATGAGACCATGATTGACAACAGCACATAATGATAATGATGAGTACAGTGCAAAGACATAAAATTACTATAAATTTCAAAAATAATAACAAAGTAGTGTACACATTTGGGAACTCAGCAGTTCATGTTTTGTGAGTTATTTGTTTACTTTTATTGTTGGCACTCTTTTGTCTTTTTTTGCACATTAGGGGTTCGTTGGTATTTGCTGTGTGGGGTTCTTTCGTGGATTCTATTGTGTTTCTGTGCTTTGTGGTTACCTGCAAGAAGATGAATCTCAAGGCTGTATATGGCATACATACTCTGATAGTACTTTGAACCTTGGGTTCATGGACCATTCAGAAATCTGATTATGGAGAAAAAGAAGCTGTTCCCGAATCATTGAGTGTGGGTCTTCAGGCTCCTGTACATCCACCCTGATGGTAGAAATAACAAGAGAGCATGTTCTAGATGGTGAGGGTCCTTAATGATGGATATCGCCTTCTTGAGGCACCCTCTTTGGCGTTTTGTGATCTTGTGCATTGGAGCCTTCCTACTAGGCTGTGATGCAAACAGTTAGAATGCTCTCCATGCATATCTATTACAAATTTATAAAAGTAAGAAGAGGTTTCTGTGAGCTGGGAACATTTGAATGCAGATAACTTGCGTATATGCCAATATGTTCAGAGATCCTGATATAGCGAGGAGATAAAATATCCATCAATCTTCTCACCAACTAGAAAATATGAACGTGGATTGAGGAACACACACAAAATGCTGGAGGAACTCAGCATTTTATGTGCGTTACTTGGATCTCCAACATCTGCTGATTTTCTTGGGTTTGTTGAATTGAGGAGTGGGATTTTCTGCTATAACTTTAAGTAGTTGCTCATATTGGTAGTCCACGTCCATTTCAAAAGAATGTTAGTGCTGGTGAACTAACTCAGGAATTTTAGCCAAGGACCAGTGACTTCAGGGAAGAGGGAAAAAGTTGGAGAAGGGGCAGAGATAGAAACAGAAGGGGAAATTCAGGAGAATGTTGGAAAATTAGCAGTGACATTGTTAGGTCAGTTAATGACAGAACTTACAAAGTCACTAGCATGAAGTTGTCCTAGGATGATTCATCTGAAAAATAAGCTGCTGGATGTATCCTTTGCAGTTCAGCCCAAAGTCAAAGGATAAACAACAACAGAATGCCAGCTAGTTCCTTTTGAATAGGTACAATGCAATCTAGCTATCATGCTCGAAAACACAGCTAATAAAACTCAATCAATGCAATTCCTTTTAAGTCAGGAGATTCAATGACGCAGAAAACGGCTCCTCTGAAGAAAGGAAATGATTGCCAATAAAGCGCAGCACCGTATGGGAAAAAATCTATTAAAACACATGTTATCAAACGACCTTTGCGAGAAAAAAACCATCAGAGACAGGACTTGGGGGCTGTGTGACTAGTGGTTAGAGAAATGCACTTCCCTGAGAGGAGCTGACTGATGGGAATTTGACTTCAGATGGAATTTGTAATCCAACAGTGAAAGAAGCCAGACTTCAGAAGCCAAACATACCAAATTACCTCTGTAGAGGTGTACATGTTTGATGTTGGTAGCATGTACAGTGCCTATAAAAAGTATTAACACACCCTTGGAAGTTTTGATGTTTTATTGTTTTACAACATTGAATCACAATGGATTTAATTTGGGTTTTTTGACCTTGATCAACAGAAAAAGACTCTTTTGTGTCAAGAAATTTCTACAGATCGGTCTGAATTTATTACAGTTATTGAACACAAAATAATTGATTGCATAATTACTCATCCCCTTCAAGTCAGTATTTAGTAGATGCACCTTTGGCAGCAATTATGGCCTTGTGTGGATAGGTCTCTATTAGCTTTGCACATCTGGATACTGTAATTCTTCTCCATTCTTCTTCAAAAAACTGCTCAAACTCTGTCAGATTGCATGGGAATCATGAGGGAACAACCCTTTTCAGGTCAGCCACAAGTTCTCAATTGGATTGAGGTCTGGAATTTGACCTGGCCACTCCAAGACATTAATGTTGTTGTTTCTAAGCCATTCCTGTATAGCTTTGGTTTTATGCTTGGGGTCATTTTCTTGCTGGAAAAGAAATCTTCTGCCAAGTTGCAGTTCTCTTGCAGACTGCTTCAGGTTTTCCTCCAGGATGTCCCCATATTTTGTTGCATTCATTTTACTCTCTGTCTTCACAAGCCTTTCAGGGCCTGCTGCAGTGAAGCATCCCCACAGTATAATGTAGCCACCACCGTGCTTCATGATAGGGATCGTGTGTTTTAGATGATGTGTGGTGTTTGGCTTACACCAAACATAGCGTTTAGTCTGATGGCTAGAAAGCTCAATTTTGGTTTCATCAGACCATGGAACCTTCTTCCAGCTGACTTCAGAGTCTCCCACATGCCTTCTGGCAAACTCTAGCTGAGATTTCATGTGACTCTTTTCAGCAGTGGCTTTCTCTTTGCCACTCTCCCATGAAGCTCCAACTGGTGAAGCACCTGGGCAACTGTTGTTTTGTGCACAGTCTCTCCCATCTCAGCCACTGAAGCTTGTAACTTCTCCAGAGTTGGCATAGGTCTCTTGGTGGACTCCCTCCCTTCTGAGACCAATTGGATGCACCAGTGATGATTTGGTGTGTCATATTAAAGGCGGTGAGTATTCAATTATTTTGAGTTTTACGTTTGTAATTAATTTAGGTCACGTTGTAGAGATCTGTTTTCACTTTGACACAACAGAATCTTTTTCTGTTGATCAGTGTCATAAAAAGTCAAATTAAATCCACTGTGATTCAATGTTGTGAAACAATAAAACATGAAAACTTCCAAGGGGGGGGGGGGGTGAATACCTTTTGTAGGCATTAATCCATAATAAAACTCAGACGAAGTGAAAATGTCGAAGTATATTTCACATACTAGGTTAGCAAGGGAATAAGTTGGTAAGCTGTTATTCCTTTCAACAATCAAAGCAAATGTATTGAAACATAGAAACATAGAAAACCTACAGCACAATACAGGCCGTTTGGCCCACAAAGTTGTGCCGAATGTGTCTCTACCTTACAAATTACTTTACCCATAGCCCTCTATTTTTCTAACCTCCATGTACCATCTAAAAGCCTCTTAAAAGACCCTATCGTATCCGCCTCCACCACCGTTGCTGGCAGCCCATTCCACGCATTCATCACTCTCTGAGTAAAAAACTTACCGCTGATATCTCATCTGTACCTACTCCCCGGCACCTTAAACCTGTGTCCTCTTGTGGCAACCATTTCAGTCCTGGGAAAAAGCCTCTGACTATCCACATGATCAATGCCTCTCATCAACTTATACACCTCTGTCAGGTCACCTCTCATCCTCCGTCGCTCCAAGGAGAAGAGGCCGAGTTCACTCAACCTGTTTTCATAAGGCATGCTCCCCAATCCAGGCACCATCCTTGTAAATCTCCTCTACACCTTTTCTATGGTTTCCACATCCTTCCTGTAGTGAGGTGACCAGAACTGAGCACAGTACTCCAAGTGGGGTCTGACCAGGGTCCTATATAGCTGCAACATTACCTCTCAGCTCCTAAATTCAATTCCACGATTAATGAAGGCCAATACACTGTATGCCTTCTTAACCACAGAGTCAACCTGCGCAGTTGCTTTGAGCGTCCTATGGACTCGGACCCCAAGATCCCTCTGATCCTCCACACTGCCAAGAGACTTACCATAAATACTATATTCTGCCATCATATTTGACCTACCAAAATGAACCACCTCATGCTTATCTGTGTTATATTCCATCTACCACTTCTCAGCCCAGTTTTGCATCCTATCAATGTCCCGCTGTAACCTCTGACAGACCTCCACACTATCCACAACACCTCCAACCTTTGCGTCATCAGCAAACTTACTAACCCATCCCTCCACTTCCTCATCCAGGTCAGTTATAAAAATCACAAAGAGAAAGGGTCCCAGAACAGATCCCTGAGGCACACCACTGGTGACTGACCTCCATGCAGAATATGACCCGTCTACAACCACTCTTTGCCTTCTGTGGGCAAGCCAGTACTGGATCCACAAAGCAATGTCCCCTTGGATCCCATGCCTCCTTACTTTCTCAATTGGCCTTGCATGGGATACCTTATCAAATGCCTTGCTGAAATCCATATACACTACATCTACTGCTCTACCTTCATCAATGCATTTAGTCACATTCTGAAAAAATTCAATCAGGTTCATAATGCACGACCTGCCCTTGACAAAGCCATGTTGACTATTCTTAATCATATTATACCTCTCCAAATGTTCATAAATCCTGCCTCTCAGGATCTTCTCCATCAACTTACCAACCACTGAGGTAAGACTCACTGGTCTATAATTTCCTGGGCTATCCTTACTCCCTTTCTTGAATAAGGGAACAACATCCGCAACCCTCCAATCCTCCGGAACCTCTCCTGTCCCCATTGATGATGCAAAGATCATCGCCAGAGGCTCAGCAATCTCCTCCCTCGCCTCCCACAGTAACCTGGGGTACATTTCTTCCGGTCCCGGCAACTTATCCAACTTGATGCTTTCGAAAAGCTCCAGCACATCCTCTTTCTTAATATCTACATTCTCAAGCTTTTCAGTCTGCTGCAAGTCATCACTACAATCACCAAGATCCTTTTCCATAGTGAATACTGAAGTAAAGTATTCGTTAAGTACCTCTGCTATTTCCTCCGGTTTCATACACACTTATCCACTGTCACATTTGATTAGTCCTCTTCTGTCACGTCTTATTCTTTTGTTCTTCACGTATTGATAGTGTATTGATATAAGTTAAGATATTTTAATACATGGCTGAAAATCAATTGGTTACAAGCTTTAAAGTACTGTCGTCTTTCAAGTTCTTCCTAATTTTAATTATACTCAGCACCACCGGACATGTCTGACTTAAGTTTAAGTTCCTGTTATCTTTTTTCCAACGATCAGAAGCCCTATTGTTATGAGTATACTGTCTCTTTTGCCTTTATCGGCTGTCTGTTGTGTTGCCATGCAACGTCCATACCAAGTAAGTGTGAGGCAGCTACCCCTAACCACACTGAACTGTTTCTGTCTCAGACGAAGCATTCTGACTTTGATCTGTATTTCTTTTAAGTAACTCAAAAGCGATCAGGAGCTAGATTTACATTAGCAGGATATATCATCATCATCATTATGTGCCATGTCGTATGACGTAGGGGGATCATTGTCTTATGACCATGATTGTTATTAACAAATTTTCTAAGGAAGTGGTTTGCCATTGCTGCCTTCTGGGCAGTGTCTTTACAAGATGGGTGATCCCAGCCATTATCAATCTTCAGAGATTGTCTGCCTGGCGTCAGTGGTCGCATAATTAGGACTTGCTCATATGACCGTCCACCACCTGCTCCCATGGGTTCACGTGACCCTGATCGGGGGGCTAACTAGCGGCTACACCTTGCCCAAGGGTGAGCTGCAGGCTAGCGGAGGGAAGGAGTGCCGTACAGCTCCTTTGGTAGAGACACGTCTCCATCTTGCCACCCAAGCATAGTATAGCTGGCCGCAAAACAGAAAATACTGGAAGCATTCAGCAAGTAAAATGTGGGGAGAGAAACAGAGTCAACAAAGACCCTTCAT
Source organism: Hypanus sabinus (assembly GCF_030144855.1). Lineage (NCBI taxonomy): Eukaryota > Metazoa > Chordata > Chondrichthyes > Myliobatiformes > Dasyatidae > Hypanus > Hypanus sabinus. The sequence continues at coordinate 45,468,919 of NC_082738.1, forward strand.
CAGCACTGGAATAGTGAAAAAGCAAGCTTGTTTTAAATTGTAGAGGGTGAGAGAGTGGAGAGAACAGAAGGAAGGCAGTGATAACAACATTATTTAAAGTAACAAGCACTTCATAAGGCAACAGACAGAGACAGAATGAAAAAATAAAGAAATAAAGTGAAACAGAAAGGATATAGCCACATCTTTGGAGAGGTTGGAGTGGGACAGAGGAAGGGTGTGGGGAGGGAGAGAAGGAGATAGACAGGGAGAGGAGGGCCGATAGACAGATATTTTCTGAGATTATGAAAGTCAGCATTAAGACACGAGGGTTGTAATATGTCCAGATGAAAGACAAGACAATATTCCTTGAGTTCAACATGGGTATTGTTCAAGCAATGCAGGAGGCTGCAAACAGAGAGGTCTGAGTGGAAGTGAGATGGAGAATTAAAGAAAGAGATGAGAGGAAGCCAAGGGTTGGCTTTGCGATTAGATTGAAGTCCACAGGGCAACCCACCTTAAGTCCAGATGAAAGGGTCTTAACCTGAAGCATCAACTGTCCACTTCCCTCTACAGATGCTGCCTGACTCCAGTCCCAGTGGCTCATTTTCTGGCCCAGATTCCAGCATTTTGTGTCTCCATTCTGAGTATACCTTTTATTATAATGTGTACTGTCTTTAGCTCATGCAGAGGGTCGTGTCAGTTACTAGTTGATGCATCAGTTTATATTTCAGAGTGGGAACCAGGGCACCGCCTAAAATTCCAGGCCCCTGGTGTTTCCCAGAGCCAATTTTCTTTTATTAAAATTTACTCACATGCTCTCTGTTTATGAAGAAATTAAGGACATTAATTAATTGATTGAAGAATTTTGTTTTGGTATTGCTGAACAGTTTGTGGTATGTGTCATTCATTTCCTCCTTTCCACGACCATATGGAGAAAATAGGTTCTCAAGGCAGCATCTACCTCAAGGCGATAGTCAGTCCCTGATCACTGAGCAACAGGAGAATAAGGGCTTACATACACACTGTGCAAATATAATGTCGTTTATACAGGTGTTTGCTTCAGCCTAACAAACCTGGCAGCCATATCACCAAACAGCTGTCTTATTGCATATTATAGTTTCCATTAACTCTGTGTGGTCTACGAGCAATAATTGTGAATGACAACGCTAACCTTTGTAAAATAAATGGCTTTTATTGAAAGCATTGCTAAGATTTGTGACATTACAGAAGTAAAAGCTGAAGTTTAATGCCCTCTCACTTCTAACTTTGTTTTAACAATAACTAAACTTTTTCAACTTAATTCACCCTCTATTGTTTGGTTCTTCATGAAGCTAAAACTGTCTAAAACATTAATCACATAGTCCTGTTTGCTTCAGTGGTTGAAAATGGATCATATAGTTAAAGTTTAAAGTTCAAGGTAAACTCAGTATCTAAGTACATACTATCCTGTATATGACCTTGAGATTCATTTTTTGTAGGCATTCACAGCAGAAGAGAAAAATAGGATATAATCAATAAAAAACTACACACAAACAAGGGCTGACAAAACTAATGTGCAAAAGAAGGCAAACTGCATATAAAAATAATAATAAATAAATAATACTGAGAACGAGCTGTAGAGGACTTGAAAGTGAGTCCATAAGTTGTGGAATCAGTTCAGTGTTGAAGTGAATGAGGTTATCCAAAAGTGGCTCGGGCCAGATGGTTGAGGGTTAATAACTGTTTCTGAACTTGGTGCAGTGACCAGTGGCTCCAATACCTCCTTCCCAATGACAGCAGTGAGAAGAGAGCATGGCCTGGATGATGGGGGTCTTTGATGATGGATGCTGCTTTCCTGTGACAGTGCTCCGTGTAAATGTGCTCAACGGTGGAGAGGGCTTTGCCTGTGGTGGACTGGGCTGTATCCATCACTTTTTGTTTGCTATTCCATTCCTGGGCATTAGTGTTTCCATACCAGGCACTGACGCAATCAGTCAGGATACTCTCCACTGTGCGTCTATAGACGTTTCTCAAAATAAGTCAGAGAAACACAGTATTATTTCTGGATTGTTTTGCGCCACTCAGGAGGTTTAACTGAGTATTTCTCAATGTGAGCTTTACTTGTATTTGTAATGTGTTTTCTGGTCAAATGTGTGCCAGATCCTATCATACCCCAGAGAATGTATTACACTGCTCCAGGAGAGTCTAACCTTGGCACTTCCTGAGAAAATGGGTTTTATTCAAGTTGCACAGGACTGGGATCCTGCTAAGGTCAGTTCCATTGCTTACCTTTTATCTTCTCTGACCTAACTACATTAACCCATTCCTTATACAAACAATCTCACCAATTACCCCTCCAACCCTCATATGTACCTAGCTCTGAAGCCTGCCAAAATTGCTCCCCATTCCTTTCCCCCACAAATTTCTAAACTGTCCATTCTCTAAATTCTTTTCCCCTCCAATAGCCCCATTATCTGCCTGAGATCAGCCTCCCCCCTCTGTGGTCCCTGTCTCTACTTCTCACTGCCTCACTAAAGCAGCCAGCATAACGAAAGATCCCTCCCACCCCAGGCATTCTCTCTTCTTCCCCCTCCCATTGGGCAAAAGAAACAAAAGGCTGAAAGCACGTACCCCCAGGCTTGGGGACAGCTTCTCCCCTGCTGTTGAAGGATTATTGAATGGTTCCCTAATACATAACGAGGTAGAATGGGAGGCCAAGCATCCATCTTGTCGTACAACAGGTCTGTTCGAGAGTCTGAAAGCAGTGGGGTGAAAGCTTTCCTTGTTATTCTTTTCCCTTGTATGACCTCAATTCATTATTATAATAAAAGGATCTGTATGGATGTCGTGGAAAACAAAGTTTTACTGTACCTTAGTACATGTGACAATAATAAACCAATTCAACAATTTACCTGCTGCTGCATCCACCTCACTCATACATCTATCAGGCTCCATTCTCCCATCCCTTTGACCCCAGCCAGCTTTATTTGCAACACTCTGCAACCGCAGACTGTCTCATTTGTACGCAGTGCTCATCTTCCTCAAGCCTGGGTTGAAGCAGCTCGACTCCCATTAGACCTCCACCAAGTGTATTTTCTCTCTCCCTCTGTGCATGTCCTGGATTCAGCCTCACTTCCTCAATCCCCCATTTTCTTTTACTCCTCCACATCACACAAGAAACAACTGTGAAATCTATTGAGTAGAGCAGCCTCAGGCATTACTGAAGCTTGCAGCAGCATGTCGTTCGACTGAACAAGTATTGACAGGCTGCACAGCAACTGTATAATATGCATTTAATGACATACTCCAAATTCTAGACCACTCGCTCTTTGCCAGAAAACAAGTTAAGTAGCACACTGGACATATTACAAGGCTCATTATCAAATTTCAATTAGGCTTCTCATTCGGGTAATTTAGTCAAAGTTTGTCAAAAAGGAGTGTGCGGTCAGTGCCATGACTAGACTAGTTGGCGCATGATGTTCTTTATGGTCTCAGATGTCCATGTTTAAAGGATCAACATTAAACCCATAAAAGCCTATGTGTTTGTATTGAGTGCTTTCTGCAGATTGGACTGGGAGCAGAGACTTGAAAAGACTTCAAAATTGAGAATTCCAGTGTTCTGTTTTATCTTGTCCCAGATTCCAGCATTTGCAGTCTCTCTCGCTTGTATTTTGGAGATTCAGATTGAGACTCAGATTTATTTATCAAAACACCAAAACATACAATAAATACATCATTCACACACACCTGAGGACGTGCTGGGGAAAACACACATGTGTCATACATTCTTTAGTCAGCATAGCTCGTCCACCATCCTCAACAGACTAACATAGAACAAAGCAAAGCAGGTTTTCCCAAGCGACAAAGAAGTAACAGCAAAACAAGCCCCATTCCTAACTCCCACTCACCCACATGCATACACTGCCCTCTAACCACAGGACAGGCCATCTTTGGCCTCCAGCTTCTAGCGGACTTGTGGATTTGCTGACATTGGGCCTTAACTCTTCTCAGCCAGCTCGCAGAGATCCACAATCTCGGGGTGCCAGCCATCGGGCTTTGACTTCTGGGTTTCTGATTGATCTTTGGACTTCACTCTGGACTTCCAATCTTTGGAGTAGGACAGGTTGAGAGGAGACAGATTTGAAGTGTATAAATTTAGGAAGGGCTGAGACAGAGTAAGCAGGAAAGAACTGTCAGAAGCTAGATATATGAACTCATTTGTAATTGGTAGAAACATTAGAGGAGAGATGAAGGAAGATTTTTTTTCCACCCCAAGAGTGGTAGGGGTCTGGAATGCACTACCCAAAAGGGTGATCGTAGCACAGACTTTCCAAGGATCATCACCTTGTCATGGTGGGGAGGCTTGTGAGTTCCTGAGGTCTCAAGAGCAAGGCCATCTCGAGTTTAGCCAACTGGCATATTGCTCTCGCCCATGGCGGTAAGGTCAAGAGAGAGGTTCCAGACAAAAAGTGAACCAACCAAGACCTCAATGGTGGAGCTGGTAGAAGATGATGACACATCACAATGGCAGTTAATGTGGAGGAAGTTTACAGCAGTGAAAATCCCCAGTCACCTTGCATTCCATGCCACTGGTCCTTGATGCCAACCTGTAAAGGACCTTGTGGTGGCTGCCCGTACATCACATTAAATAAAGTCAGGCATAGGTGTTCTCCATTAAGGGAATCCACCCTAACATCCTGCAGTTATGTGGATCCCAGATAGGCCTCTACTGCCACCTGTGAACCCACCAATAGACAACCTCTTGGGAGAATTCAACTTAAGTGATCGCATTATTACTACCAGCACAGACTATCACTTCTTTTAAAAAGTGCTTGGATGTGTACTTGAAGATGTGAGTCCAGAGGAGGTTCACAAGGATGATTCTGGGAACAAAGAAGATGACATATGAGGAGCGTTTGGCAGTTTTGGGCCTGTACTCACTGGAATTTAGAAGAATGCATGGGGATTTCATTGAAACCTACTGAATGTTGAAAGAACTAGATAGGGTGGAAGTGGAGAGGATGGTCTTCTATGGTTGGGTATCCAGAACTAGAGAGCACAGCCTAAAAATTGAGGGGCAACCTTTTAGAAGAAAGGTAAAGAGGAATTTTTTTAGCTAGAGTGTAGTGAATCTGTGGAATGCTCTGCCATAGACTGCAGTGGAGGCCAAATCCGTGGGTATATTCAAGGTGGAAGTTGATAGTTTCCTGATTGGTTAGGGCATCAAAGAATATGGCGAGAAGGCAGGTGTATGGGGCTGAGTGGGATCCAGGATCAGCCATGATGGAATGGCGGAGCAGACTCGATGGGCTGAATGGCCTAATTCTGCTCCTATGTCTTATGGCCTTATCTGTGCCCTGTGGGACTATAGCCTCACTTCAGAAGCTGGAAATAGGCTGAATAGAACTTTCTCAGCTAACAGGAACACAAAGGGTTGAATGGCCTCTTGCTGTATGATATTTTTTCCATGATCCTATGATATGTAACATACACAGAATACTATTGCGAGTATTAGCCTTCAGGTGGCTAACATATTGTGCATTTCTAAATTTACTTTTAAGTTATTTGTTCTAAATCAGTTCAAAGTTCAAAGGTTCAAAGTACATTTATATCAAAGTATGTATACTTTATACAACCTTGAGATTTATTTTCTTATAGGCAGCTACAAAACAAAGAAACCCAATAGAACCCATTTAAAAAAAAGACTGTCAAAGACCCAATGTGCAGAAAACCCCCCAAAAAAAGTGCAAGCTATAAAATTAAGCAAATAGCATTCAGAACTGAAGTTCACAAAAGTGAGTCCACATTGTAATAGTTGCAGGCCACAGCCACAGTTCAGTGCGAAGTTGAGTAAAACTCACAGGGCAGTGATTGCACCGGTCCATCCCAGGCCTCTGGACTGAACACCCTGATCTTTTCAATCTGGCCCGGTGCTTAAATCATTCAAACCTCAGCTTATTCCTTGTTCTCAGGCTTGGGTCCTGCTGCTTCCATACGTTCTCTGGCCAGTGCCCCACCACCTCAATTTGACCTGTACCCAATTTTCCAATTTGTCTCAGCGCTTAAATTGACTGAACTTCCGGTCTTTCCTCTCTCTCAGGCCCAGGTCCACTAATGTTAATACTCTTACACAAAAGTAATACAGAAGCTTTAAGCTTTGCATGCTCATGTTGCCGATTTTCCTTCAATATAACCTTATCATTGCAATACACTCAGTATTGGATACATGTGCACACATGCTTGTTAAAGCAAATATCTCATCAGCCAATCATGTGGGAGCAACTCAATGCATAAAAGCATGCAGACATGGTCAAGAGGTTCAGTTGTTGTTCAGACCAAACATCAGAATGAGGAAGAAATGTGATCTAAGTGACTGACTGTGCAGTGATTGTTGGTGCCAGACGGGGTGGTTTGAGTATCTCAGAAACTAATGATCTCTTGGGATCTTCACGCACACCAGTCTCAAGAGCAGGGTTCCAACTTGGGGTCCAAGGACACCTTGCTTAATGGTATTGATCCATGGCATAAAAAAGGTTGGGAATCCCTGCTCTAGAGTTTACAGAGAATAGTATGAAAAGAACAAAAAGAAATCCAATGAGTGGCAGTTCTTTGGGTGAAAATATCTTGCTAATGAGAGAGATCAGAGAATGACCAGACTGGTTCAAGCTGACGGGGAGGTGACAGTAACTCAATTAACCATATGCTACACAGTGGCATACAGAAGAGCATCTCTGAACGCATAACATGTCGAACTTTGAGGTTGATGGGCTACAGGAGGTACCTAATAAAGTGGCCACTGAGTGTATATTGAAAAAACATATTCACCCCAAAAAAACTCACTGTGCATTTGTTGCCTGGTGTGAGTGGGCTTTCCACACTGACTCATTGGGGAGCCTGGTCCGGATAGGATTTCTTTCATGTGTTTCCAGTTTCTTGGAACACTTCAGCACATTGCTGTAAGCAGCTCTCATTGACTAGGATACAATCAATTACAGCTCATGATACTAAAAGGATGCCTTGACTGACATCGAGAGGCCATGAAAGGGCATTGGAGCCTTTCTGCAGTGATGTGGCTGAACAGAGGAAAGTAAAAGCACAGAAATGTACGCAGAGCATTTGCGCTATGAATGTATTTGTATTATTGCATATATTTTATTCATTTAGCTGTATGAGTTTTAGGAAAATTTGGTATATTACCAAAGACATTAAGACACTTGCAAATTTCTACATATGCACCATGGAGAGCATTCTAACTAGCTGCATCACTGTCTGGTATGGGGTGGGGGGTTGCACTACTGCACATGATCAAATTAAGCTGCAAAAAGTTGTAAACTCAGTCAGCTCTAACATGGGCACTATCCTCCACAGCATCCAGGACACCTTCAAGGACCAATGGCTCAAAAAGGCAGCATCCAGCATTAAGGACCGCCATCACCCAGGTCATGCCTTGTTCTCATTGCTAACAGAATCGTGAAGGCACACTGTCAAAGCTTCTTCCCCTCTGTCATCCAATTTCTGAATGGGCATTGAACCCCTGAACACTACCTCACTACTTCTGTTTTCTATTTTTTCACTATTTATTTATTTTAATTACTGTAATTCAGTTTTTTTCTTTATTATTATGTCTTGCATTGTACTAGTGCAGCAAAGGCAACAAATTTCACGACATATGCTGATGATATTAAACCTGATTCCAATTCAAATAATATGGTATCCTGATGGATGAGAAATTAAATGTGTACTGCAATATTAGTCCATAAATATCTTGATGTCATAGTGTTTCTAATTAATTATCTCAGTTGTGAGACAACACCTGGTTTCATTGGCTCTGTGGTGGTGATATAAAATAGGCCTTATTGGATTTTACTTACTGCCAGATATTAATTTCTATTGAATGCAATAGAAAGAAATGTCAGGTAATGAGGTGCTGTGTGCACCAGACAGTTGATCTAAAATTGATTTCTGCCCTAATAAAATATCTACCATCTTCCTTAGCACAAGAGAGCCTGAAGATGCTGCAAATCTTGAGGAGCACACACAAAATGACGGAGGAACTCTGCAAGGCAGGTAGCATGAAGGGAATAAACAGTCGATGTTTTTGACCTAGACCCTTCATCAGGATTGGAAAGGAAGAGGAAAGAATACAGAAAGCCTTGCTAATTTATAACCTCTAGTTGACTTCATCCTTGCCTGCCCTCCATTATCCAAAGGCATGAATTGATCTTTAATGGCTTCAACAAGACCATACAATGAAACACTTGGTTCTACTATCAATTTAGAGTCATGAAGTCATAAAATACTACAGCACAGAAACAGGCCCTTCAGTCATCTTGTGCACGCAGAACTATTAATCTGCCTAGTCTCATCGATCTGTACCTCTTCCATCCATGTACCTATCAAAATTTCTCTTAAATGTCAAAATCAAACTCTCATCCATCACTTCCATACTTTTTCCACTCTCTGAATGAAGAAATTCCCTCTCATGTCCCCTTAAATATTTCGCCTTCCACCCTTTATTTGTGGAGCAGACTAGTTGAGCCAAATTGCCTAATGCTGCTCTTATATCTTATGGTCTTTAACCTATGATCTCTCGTTTAGTCTCAACCAACCTCAGTGGAAAAAGCCAGCCTGCATTTACCCTATCTATTACCACTCATAATTTTGTATACCTCTATCAAATCTCCCTTCATTCTTCTACGCTCTAGGGAATAAAGTAATAAAGTTCTCACCTGTTCAACCTTTCCTAATAACTCAGGTCCTCAAGTTCTAGCAACATCCTTGTAAATTTTTTCTCCACTTTTTTAATCTTATTGACACCTTTCCTGCAGGTAGGTGACAAAAACTGCACACCATAATCCAAACTAGGCCTCACCAATGTCGTATACAATTTCAACATAACATCCCATCTCCTGTACACAATTCTGTACATTCCCAAATCAAACACCGTGATGAACCAGGAGGTACGTTGTCTGCTGAAGGTTAGATCTGTGGCATTCAAGTCTGACGACCAAGGCCTGTACCAGAAAACCAGGTATGATTTTCGGAAGGCTATTTCATGGGTGAATGGACCATTTCAACTGAGGTTGGAGGCAACATTGAATGTACAACAACTTTTTACAAAGAGAAACTCAATAGCATGAATGGCAGTGATGATTCACTACCAGATGAACTCAATGCCTTCTATGCACGCTTTGAAAGGGAGAACACAACTACAGCTGTGAAGATCCCTGCTGCACCTGGTGACCCTGTGATTTCCGTCTCAGCGGCCGATGTTAGGCTGTCGTTAAAGAGAGTGAACCCTCGCAAGGCGGAAGGTCCCGATGGAGTACCTGGTAAGGCTCTGAAAACCTGTGCCAACCAATTAGTGGGAGTATTCAAGGGCATTTACAACCTCTCACTGCTATGGGCAGAAGTTCCCACTTGCTTCAAAAAGGCAACAATTATACCAGTGCCTAAGAAGAATGATGTGAGCTGCCTTAATGACTATCGCCTGGTAGCACTCACATCGACAGTGATGAAATACTTTGAGAGGTTGGTCATGACTAGACTGAACTCCTGCCTCAGCAAAGACCTGGACCCATTACAATTTGCCTGTCGCCACAATAGGTCAACAGCAGACACAATCTCAATGGCTCTCCACACGGCTTTAGACCACCTGGACAACACAAACACCTATGTCAGGATGCTGTTCATCGACTATAGCTCAGCATTTAATACCATCATTCCCACAATCCTGATTGAGAAGTTGTAGAACCTGGGCCTCTGTACTTTCCTCTGCAACTGGATCCTCGACTTCCTAACCAGAAGACCACAGTCTGTGCGGATGGATGATAACATCTCCTCCTTGCTAATGATCAACACTGGTGCACCTCAGGGGTGGTGCTTAGCCCACTGCTCTACTCTCTATATACACATGACTGTGTGGCTAGGCATAACTCAAATACCATCTATAAGTTTGATGGTGACACAACCATTGTTGGTAGAATCTCAGGTGGTGACGAGAGGGCGTACAGGAGTAAGATATGCCAACTAGTGGAGTAGTGCCACAACAACAACAACCTGGCACTCAATGTCAGTAAGACGAAAGAGCTGGTTGTGGACGTCAGGAAGGGTAGGATCTTCATAGAGGGATCGGAAGTGGAGAGAGTGAGCAGTTTCAAGTTCTTGGGTGTCAAGATCTCTGAGGATCTAACCTGGTCCCAACTTATTGGTGCAGTTATAAAGAAGGCAAGACAGTGACTATACTTCATTAGGAGTTTGAAGACATCTGGTATGTCAACAAATGCACTCAAAAACCTCTATAGATGTACTGTGGAGAGCATTTTGACAGGCTGCATCACTGTCTGGTATGGGGAGTGGGGGCATGAGGGAGGGGGCTACTGCACAGGACTGGAAGAAGTTGCAGAGGGTCATAAATTTAGTCAGCTCCATCTTGGACACTAGCCTACAAAGTACCCAGGACATCTTCAGGGAGCGGTGTCTCAGAAAGGCAACATCCATTATTAAGGACCTTCAGCACCCAGGGCATGCCCTTTTCTCACTGTTACCATCAGGTAGGAGGTACAGAAACCTGAAGGCACACACTCAGCGATTCAGGAATCCTAAATGGACATTGAACCCTTGAACACTATCTCACTTTTTTAATATATATTACTTCTGTTTATTGCATGATTTTAATCTATTGATGTACTGTAATTGATTTACTTATTTATTTCTTTCTTCTATATTATGTATTGCATTGAACTGCTGCTGCTAAGTTAACACATTTCACAACACATGCCGGTGATAATAAACCTGATTCTGATTCTATGAAAGCCAATTAATGCTCTTTATCAATCTCTGGGTATGATTTCTTCAAGGTATGTTCATTAAGATGATTAACCTTCAGCACTTTCTGGCTTTTGCCCCTTTATTTCCAGTTCTGATGAAGGGTCATGGCCTGAAACATTGACTATTTAGTACTGTCCAGCGATGCTGCCTGATTTGCCGAGTTCCTCCAGCGTTTTTTGTGTATTACCATCCTCCTTCTGTGACTGCTCTCTGCTGACCTCTACTGGAGAGCATGAAAGCCAGGTGCAGGCAGAACTGGAGCTCTCTAAGCTAAGCCATTTTCCACACACTAACTGAGTTCTCAGTTGAAGCAAAAGCTTATCTTTCAAGGGGATGGGACGTACCTCAGCAGAATCTTTTACTATTAGCAACAATGGAACATGGCAAGATTGTATTGGTATATTGAATATGTACACAATGCTGGAAGAACTCAGCAGGTCAGGCAGCATCCGTGAGAAAAGAGTAGCCAACGTTTCGGGCTGAGATCCTTCATCAGGAATGGGGGGATGAGAGGGCCGAAGCCCAGTAATAGAGATAGGGGAGGGGGAAGGGCTAGAGGCGCCAGGTGGAAAACCAATCAGAGGAAGGATAAAGGGGGGAGGGGATAAGCATGAAAGAACTGTAGAGGTAAAGGAGCAGAAAGTTGAAAGGGGAGAGAGGCAGAGAGGGACCTAGGATAGGGGAAGGGGGAGGGAGAGGGAATTACCGGAAACTGGAGAATTCAATGTTCATACCACCAGGCTGGAGGCTACCCAGACGGTAGATGAGGTCTTGCTCCTCCAACCTGAGTTTGGCCTCATCATGGCAGTAGAGGAGGCCATGTATGGACATATCTGGATGGAAATGAGAGGCAGAGTTGAAGTGGGTGGCAACCAGTATGTCCTGTCTATTGTGACGGATGGAGCGTAGGTGCTTGACGAAGCGGTCCCCCAATCTGCGTCGGATCTCGCCGATGTAGAGGAGGCCACTCCGGGAGCACTGGATGCAATAGACGACTCCAGCAGACTCGCAGGTGAAGTGTTGCCTCACCTGGAAGGACTGTCTGGGGCCCGGAATGGTGGTAAAAGAGGAGGTGTAGGGACAGGTGTAGCATTTGCACTTGCAGGGATAAGTGCCAGGTGGGAGTTCTGTGGGGAGGGACGTGTGGATCAAGTAGTTGCGGAGGGAACAATCCCTGCGAAAAGCTGAGAGGGGTAGGGAGGGAAAGATGTGCTTGGTGGTGGGGTCCTGTTGAAGGTGGTGGAAGTTGCGGAGGATAATGTGTTGGATCCAGAGGCTGGTGGGGTGGTAGGTGAGGACAAGGGGAACCCTGTCCCTGTTGTGGTGACGGGAGGATCAGTTAAGGGCTGAAGTGTGGGAAGTGGAGGAGATGCAGATGCGGGCATCTTTGATGATGCCAGAAGGGAAACCATGATCCTGAAAGAAAGAGGACATTTGAGAAGTCCTGGAACGGAAAGCCTCATCCTGGGAACAAATGTGGCGGAGACGGAAGAACTGGGAATAGGGAATGGTATTTTTGCATTGGGCAGGGTGGGAAGAGGTATAATCAAGGTAGTTATGGGAGTCAGTGGGTTTGTAGAAGATGTCAGTGGATAGTCTGTCTCCAGAGATGGAGACTGAGAGATCAAGAAAGGGGAGGGAAGTGTCTGAGATGGACCAAGTGAATTTAAGGGCTGGGTGAAAGTTAGAGGCAAAGTTGATGAAATTGACGAGCTCAGCATGGGTGCAGGAAGCAGCACCAATGTAGCGGAGGAAAAGTTGGGGAGTGGTGCCAGTATAGATTTGGAGCATAGACTGTTCCACATACCCCACAAAGAGGCAGGCATAGCTGGGGCCCATGTGAGTGCCCATGGCTACGCCCTTGATCAGGAGAAAGTGGGAAGAACCAAAGGAGAAGTTATTGAGAGTTAGAACAAGCTCTGCCAACCAGAGGAGTGTGGTGGTGCTGGGGAACTGGTGGGGTCTCTTATCCAAAAAGCAGCAGAAGGCTTTGAGGCCTTCTTGATGGGGGATGGAGGTGTATAAGGACTGAACATCCATGGTAAAAATGAAGCGGTTGGGGCCGGGGAATTGGAAGTTATTGAAGAGGTGAAGGGCATGGGATGTATCCTGGATGTAGGTGGGGAGAGTCTGAATTATGGGGGATAAAATGGAGTCCAGGTAGGCAGACACAAGTTTGGTGAGGCAGAAGCAGGCTGATATTGGTATATTGGTATATTATTGTGCCCATTGTGTCTTGGCCACTTGTTTCATCCTTCAGAACATTTTTATAAAATATTTCAAAAAATCTTCCAAGGTTAGTTCGATAATTTTAAAGTATTTTTGGATTCTTAGATGTTTTTAACACCAATTTACAAGAATGCAGCAGGATTCTGATAATTGCCCTTTAGTACCATTTCAATCTACTCAGTATTCTTACAAACACAGGAAAATAGGAGCAGGAGGAGGTCACTCTGGGTATAATTTCTCAGGCCAGTCATACTATTAAATATAATTGAAGCTGATCTGCCCCAGGCTTCACTCCCTCTTCTCCATCAGTTCCTCATAGTCCTCAATTCCGTGTTCTTTCAAAAATATATCTTCTTCCTCTTTAATGAATCCTATGACCTAGTCTCCATAACCCCCTGGGGAAGAGAATTCCAGAGCTTCATCAGCCTCTGTGAGAAGCTTATGATAGTAAAAATTAAACGTTGATATAAGGCAATCTTTTACTATTAGATAGCGCTGAAGTTTAATCATCATAAGGGCACAGCTTGGAGAGATCATACGCAAAACTGGATAAGGAACATAAATAAATTGATAATAGAGGTTTGGTCTTGTTGAAGCTGTTAAAGATGAATTCACGCCTTTGGGCAATGGAAGGCTGTCAAGCATGAGATTAAATAGAGGTTTATAAATTAACTAGGCTTTTATAAGGTGAAGAGGGACAAACTATTACTCATTAAAAGTTCCAGTGGGGCGTGTGTGTTAGAAGTTCCCACTCGCATCAATGAAAAAGATTAGGAACAATGTTTACATCCAGATAGTCACTGGAACATGGAATGCTTTGCAATAGGAAATAGTTGATGCAGAGATAGTGGATAAATGTTTGAAATGAAAAGGAGAGGTAGAGAGCAGACTGTTGATCAGGATAGAAATGCCTTCTGTCTGTGTGGCAAACTTCAATGGCTCTATGGTGCTGTCTTTACTGTAGGATGACTGAAGGACTGATAAAAGACTTGTCATCCTCACTCAGCCTGATCTCCCTTTATAGATGCTTGAACACAAAAATCCGTTTGCCTACTCCAGTATAGCTTTTCAGAGTTTCAGCACTTTTGTAAGTGCCTCCTTTCCAAAGAGATTCTGTTTGCTCCCACAAATGACTATGGCAATTCTGTGGCACTATCTGACAGAAGAGCACCTGGTTAATATTGTTCCCTCATTAAACATCACTAAATCAGACTATTTGGTCATTTGCAGCTTTTGGAAGCCTTCCGTTGCAAATTGGCAGCCGGCAGTGAAAGAGAATTTATTCTATAAACTTTGCGTCACAGGATCACTAACTTATGTTTCTATACCGCTGAAAGCTTCTACACAGCTTTGAAAAGTTGGCACCATTTTGGAAACAGGAATTGGGGACAGGATTAGGAATGAAGCAATGCTATGGGAAGACACCACTGTCTAGTCTGATTTAGATCAACTGTTTTTCTAGTGTTACTTACAGTCTGGGAGGGTTGAGTTGAGTGGGACGACATGGCACATTTACTTTCCAATAAGCTCCAGCCAGACATGATGTATTCCATGCTTGCATATATTGCAAACCTGATACTCTGATATTTTTTCGCTTACAGTGATTAAGATCACCAATGCATGAATTTCTTCAAGGGAAGTCTATGTTTATGTAACTTGAACATAATTACAGTTATTATACACACTCCAGCAAGCCCTTCTCTGTATCAGGTTCATAATTTTACTCTCTGCATTTAACTGCTGTATTTTTTTACTCACAGTTTTCCACTTGTATGAAATGCATACTTTAAAATCATTAAACATGACCAATCTTTCGCACATATTCATCCAAGAGTATCCGTAGGATTTAATTCCGGATTCAGGTTCCCTTCTCTACCTCCAGTAACTGCTTGCTCGAGATCTCCTGTGATTTCACTCTGTATAAGCTAATCACACAAATGTATTCCCCCAATTTAAGATTTCAGAAGCTATTTACGGCAATCTTATTTTGATCTTGCAACCAGACAAAGTGCAAGACTAGGGGTGCTTTTGAGAAACTGTTTCCAGATGTCCCTTAGCAACACATAAACGGGGCTACTACATAGAAGCATGAGGGTGTGGTTCTTACAATATCGGGGTTAGTAGGGTAAAAAAATATGGTATTACACATAATGTTGTTTCTTTACAGATTTCGATTTGCTGAGTACTGTATATGGAGACAACTATAAAGGTTAAGTGCTAACTGTTCAACCTGCATACATAATTTATCAGATTTTGAACTTTTTTTAAAGAGATACAGAATGGTAGCAGAGCCTTCACAAGCCCACATCACCCATGTGACCAACTAATCTACTAACCCATACATCTTTGAAATGTGAGAGGAAACTTGAGTACCCAGAGGAAATCCACACAGTCACGGGGAGAATGTACAAACTTCTTACAGACAGCGGAGGAATTGAACCCCAGTTGTTGGTTCTGTAATAGTGTTATGCTAACCACTATGCTGCTGTGTCGCCCAATGTAAGGAATGTGAGGAACTTTCTTTCTCCCAATGTAAGAATTAGTTGCACTGTGAACAATCTTGAAACATTTAGACAGTTTTTATTACCATGTTTCCTTTTTACATGAAGGTATCCTTTTGGTTAAGGTATAATTGCATATATAAGTGTGAAATTGGATTGTTAATGAGGTAACTTTGATAACTTATGACATCTCAAGCCAACTTCCAGCTAAGAATCAGATCAAATTCATTATCACTGTTGCATATGACATTAAATTTGTTGTTTTTCAGTAGTATTACAGTGTAGCACTCAGGTGGTGGACCTGAGGAGGGCTAAGGCACCAGTGACCCCTGTTTCCATCCAAGGGGTCAGTGTGGACATAGTGGAGGATTACAAATACCTGGGGATATGAATTGACAATAAACTGGACTGGTCAAAGAACACTGAGGCTGTCTACAAGAAGGGTCAGAGCCGTCTCTACTTCCTGAGGAGACTGAGGTCCTTTAACATCTGCCGGACGATGCTGAGGATGTTCTATGAGTCTGTGGTGGCCAGTGCTATCATGTTTGCTGTTGTGTGCTAGGGCAGCAGGCTGAGGGTAGCAGACACCAACAGAATCAACAAACTCATTCGTAAGGCCAGTGATGTTGCGGGGGTGGAACTGGACTCTCTGACGGTGGTGTCTGAAAAGAGGATGCTGTCCAATTTGCATGCCATCTTGGACAATGTCTCCCATCCACTCCATAATGTACTGGTTAGGCACAGGAGTACATTCAGCCAAAGACTCACTCCACCGAGATGCAACACTAAGCGTCATAGGAAGTCATTCCTGCCTGTGGCCATCAAACTTTACAACTCCTCCCTCGGAGTGTCAGACACCCTGAGCCAATAGGCTGGTCCTGGACTTATTTCCACTTGGAATAATTTATTTATTATTATTTAATTATTTATGGTTTTATATTGCTATATTTCTACACTATTCTCGGTTGGTGCGACTGTAACGAAACCCAGTCTCCCTCGGGATCAATAAAGTATGTCTGTCTGTCAAAACATAAAATTACTGTAAATTACAGAATAAATAGTGCAGAAAGAAAAAGAATAATGAGGTAGTGCTCATGGGCTCATCAATTGTTTAGAAATCTGATGATGGAGGAGAAGCTTTTCCTGAATCATTGAGTATGGGTTTTCAAGCTCATATACCTCCCCCTTAACAAGAGTAATGAGCGAAGGGCATGTCCCAGATAATGATGGTTCTTAATGATGGACATCAACTTCTTGAGGCGCCACCTCTTGAAGGTATTTCCAGTGGTGGGGATGGGGATGTCCTTGATGGAATTTCCTGTGTCTTGTAAGAGTTTTTGATGATGTATCAAATCTCCTCAAACTTCTAACAAAGTCGAGCCACTGGCATGCCTTCTTTGTGCACGCATCAATGTGTGTGGCCCAGAATAGACCCTCTAAGATGCTAACACCCAACTTTAAGTTGCTCACCCTTTCCACTGCTGACTCCTTAACAAGCACTAGTACACTGCATGCTCTCCAAACTTTCCCTTCCTGAAGACCCTAATCAATTCCTTGGTCTTGCTGACATTGCTTGTTGTTATGATATCACTCAACCAGCTGATCTATTTGATCCTGATGAAGGGTCTCGACCCGAAACGTTGACAGTGCTTCTCCCTATAGATGCTGCCTGGCCTGCTGTGTTCCACCAACATTTTGTGTGTGTTGCTTGATCTATTTCACTCCTGTGTGCCTCCTCATTGCCATCTGGGAGAGTAGAGCAGCGGGCTAAGCACGCATCCTTGAGGTGTACCTTTACCAGAGATTTGCATTACTCTACACTGTTTGAATCTGATGATGCGGAAAAGCTTGCAAAACTGGCTGCAAGCATTGTCCTTGGGTCAGGTAGTAGCATTCTGATATAACATAGAAACAATGTGCTGAAAATACTCAGCAGCTCATTGAGAAGCAGCCTGACCTGATGACTATATCTAGCATATTTAAAAGTTTCATTTCACTGTAGATTTCCAGCATCTGCAGTCATTTTTTTGAATTTCACTTACTAATAGTATTCTGATCTCTGATTCTGAGGGTTCAAAGCCTATTCTAAGCATTTACGGTAAAAAGTAAGCTAATATTCCTATGCCATTTAACCTACTTGATGTTAAAGTGACAGCCTATCTACTCTCATAAGTGGATTCAAGAGATTATGCAACAGTTTTTAGAAGACTAATAGTTATTGCTATTTCCAAATTGTGCAGCTTTATTACCTATATTACATCTATGATTACACTGTAACAGTACTTTCTAAGGGACAATACAGCCTACAATAAGGACCCCATGAACTGCCTTAAAAGTGTACTCGCTGTACCAGCAGCATTTCATTGGCTGAAATGTATGTACCATGTTAAAGTTCAAAGTAGATTTGTTATCAAAGTATGTATACTGTATACAACCTTTGGATTCATCTTCTTTCAGGCAGCCACAAAACAAAGAAACACAACATAACTCATTAATGCAAACCTGGCACAACAAAGACTGTCGAACACCCAATGTGTGAAAATAAAGAACTCATCATTCAAGCAATAAAAAGAGTCAACAAGTTGCTGAACCCCAGAATCCCTGAAAGTGAGTCCGCAGCCACGGAGCCAGGCGAGTGGCATCGATGCAGCCACAGTCACATTTTATAAAATGTTTTATAAATGAATGCTTTCTTGCATGGAGCAGTGATAACATTTGCTGACAATCACAAATACTTAGTTGAGAAAAGGATAAGGATCAGAATGCACATTGGCACAGCCACATACTTCACAGCTCTATTGTTGCCCGGATTCAATGCTGACCTCCTGCGGAATCTGCATATTCTCCCCCTAAAATCTGAGTTTCCTCTGGGCACTCTGGTTTCGCCCCACATCCCAAAAATGTGAAGGTTGGTAGGTTAATTGGCCACCGTAAATTGTTCCTAGTGATAGAATCTGGGGTTAGTCATGTGGAACCTGGGAAGAATGAAACCGGATTTGTGTAGGATTAGTGTAATTGGATTCTAAATTGGTTAGTGCGGATTCTGCAGGCTAAGTACCCTGTTCCCATGCTGTATAACTCTATTATATGATTAAGCCATGAGATATATTTCCCTTTGTATTACCTTGAGCATCAGCTCCAGTAGACATGATGTGGATTAGCAATTTTGTGTGTACCAGAATTAATCATTAAAAGATTGAGAGTGGTGTTATCTTACATCAATTCTTACCTACCACAAAAATGTTTGAGGACAACAAACAGAGCCATGGGATGTCTTCTGTCTATTTTCAGTGGCTGATTGCTTGACTGATGCTTCAACTGTTGTGTCAATTTGTATCAGGATATCCATTGAGAGTGTGCACTGTTTGGTCTGACAGTGAGGGAGAAAAGAAATTGGATGGGATTTGCCTTGTGGGACAGTCAAAGACAAAGTGCATTCATTAACTGGTGGCAGCCACGTAAAGGACACCTCTACCTCCCACAAGCTACCCCACCCCAACTTGACCAACACCACCCACTAGCCCATCACCTAGAGTAGGGGTGGTGAACCTTTTTGAGACCATGTTCCCAAATCGGTGATAATCTTCTAGACAAAACTTTTGCATGACGTGGTAATTTTGAGCAAAGATTAACATTGATTAATGAACTAGTAACAATAATTATGATTTTTTTAAGGAAAAAGGATGAATTCTGTTGCTTCTTTGTGTGTATTAATTATTTTACTGTTAATAAAAGTATAACAGACACATGTTGAAATAAATGAAGCATGTTAGAAAACCTGTTCAAAAAGGAAATTGAAAAATAGCATCATTTCTAAATATTATTTTTATTGTGTAGTGTTAATATTATTATTGCTGAATAACAGTGTTGACAGAAAAAAGGCAGAAGAAAAAAATAGAAGCAGAGCAAAGCCAATACTGATTGGCCCCAGCTGTTTACTGTTCAAATACTGATGAATTCACCAGGTCTGTGAAGCTTTCCAAATGTTTTCCCCAAGGTCACGTGTTTTTGCAACTGTCTAGCGGGTGCCAAGTTGTCATGAGACACTACCTGTGAAAACAACTAATGCTCTCGGTTTGTAAAAACTCATTTGTTGCTTCATTTAGCAGTAAAAATAATCATTATGTGTCTTTTTGTTATAGGTGGGGTTTAAAGAATTAAGAGTGGCATGCCAACAAAATTTTTGTGCGTGTCATTTTGGGCATGTGTGCCAAAGCTTCGCCACCCCAGAGAGTGAGGGCGGCACACCTGGAATACAGCATACAGGTTCATATTGTGATCTCTAGACGGACACTCTTGCATCTCCCAGTCCTATAAAAATTACTCAAGCCAACCCTAGCATCTTTAGTGCCACCAATTGTGCAACAGGCTAGACTATGATTACACACTGGGTCCTTAAGTTAAAAAGATTCCTAATATTAAAGTGAGTTAATTGTTTGAAACAGCCAGTCCTTTAGGCAGTTTTGAAAGGAGCTCACTGTGTCAAGGGTCTTAATAGAGCAGTTTGGATACAGGGATCACTTTGATAGTAAAGCAGGCAAAGACAATGAAAATCAACCAGTTGGGAATAATTAAAGGAATTGTTTCACTTCCATACATAAATCTCTAAAAATTCACCCCTGTCAGTAATACCAAACATGCTATATTAAGATCAGCACTCTGTCCCTGAAGTCAGTGGAATTGAATTTCGGAGGCAAAATACCATGTGCTGATAGTACTATATTATCACTACTAACTGGGATAGCTTTCCAGAGCAAAGGAGCCTGAACTTAATCAAAAAGTAATGATATATTTTGATTAAAAATACCTCACTCACAATTTTCTGTCATATTGGCCAGCAGAGTGACATAAAATATTTTGGGAGTAGAGAATTAAGATATCACCTGTAATAACTTCGGAGGATTTAGCTGCTGGAATTGGGCCACTCAACCTCTTGAAATAGTGTTTTTTCTCCACTGTGTTTAGGCATTAAAGAGTGGAAAGTTGAGTTGGCTGCAGACACATGGCAGCAGTGTTAACTTTCCAATGTCTCACTGAAAGAAATTCTGAATCAAGTTTGCCAAATGCTGAGGTTTATTTCTGAACTTGCCAAGGGCTTGATATATTGTAACTAAAATATGGAAGTTAGGAAAGATGTATATACACAGAAGTGGTGGAAATTCTGAACTCTCTTCAGGAAATGTATGTTGGAGTTTGATCAATTGTTAAGGTTAGGACTAATAGATTTTTGATATCCAAAGTACTATAGGAAACAGGGAAAAGATCAGCACTTGGAGTCAAATCACAGATCTGCCCAGCTATCACTGAAGGATGGAAGTGGCTTAAAGGGGTTAGCAAGCTTATTCCTGCTCTCATGTTAAAATTAGCAGATTTTACAAAGTATTTCAATAAGCCCAGTGTCCCAAGAGCAATGGAGATGAAAGAGACTGCAGATGCTGGAATCTGGAACAGAAAACAAACTGCTGGAGGAACTCAGCAGGTCAAGGCAAAGGGATGGTTGATGTTTCAGATCAGGAGTACTGATGCAGAGTTCTGACCTGAAACATTGACAATCTCTTTGCCTTCACATATGCTGCTGAGTTCCTCTTCCAGTTGTCCTTTGTCTTAGGAACAATAACTGCCCAGAAATTAGATTGCACAGTGCCATACCTGTGTATTATTTTAAATATTAAATATTTTTAAAACTTGAAGAATTGGATCATTAGTTGCATAGTTTTTGTTCTGGATCTTCCAGATCTTGCTCTGATCTTGAACATACGCAAAAAAGATGTGACATGCATTTTGATATCACTGATGTAATCTTCAATCCATTGTACAATTATCTGCAAGCTACTGACACAAAAGTGACCTGCACACACTTGTAAGTCCATATTATCTGTTTCAGCACAACTTAAAGGGAGGTCATTGAGTTGATCTCATGCTAAGCAATGGATTGCTCTCTTAGGTGGATCCCATCAAGTTGGACCCCCCCCCCCCAACAGCCACCGTCACTCTCTCAAGCCTCACCAATTTACCAATCTTGATCTAACAAGAGTGATTATTCTCCCCAAATCAACTACCTCCAACAGATCCTCACAACCAGTCCCATTTTCTATTGTTTCTCCCAAGATGGTATGGAATAAAATTATTGAACAATCTCCAGAGCCTTTATATTCAGTATCTTTAAGTACATGTTAGTTACATCCTTTGATAAATAGCTTGGTCTAAGCACAGATTGAACAAAGCAAAGGAGTACAATGCAACGTTGCTTGTAGTTCAATAAAATACCTGATGGATCTGCAATGCACTTTATTATTATTTACATTAAAATAACTATCCCTTATACCTGAGGCCAAATGCTGTTTTACTTTGCAAGACGGTTGATTAAATCATGTTCTTAATATTGCAGACTTACTAAATTTGAATAGGTCTAGAGAGGTCTGTGAGTCTTGACTGTTTTCAATGGTGGAGGGCTCTATTTACATTCCTCCATCACTGGTTTAGGGATTTAATTTCCTGTGCAACAGCTCACTGCTTAACACGTTTGGGGACAACACCTTTTGTGCAGTATTTTATTATCCCACCTCTCTTGCAGCAGGAATTACAGGATAATAATCAACAGCAGTAACTTTGAATGACTTTTAAAATAAATGGATTGATAAAATGCATTAAATATAACATGAGGAATTGTTCACATATGTATTAAGCAATGCTCTACCAGAGGAAATTAAATTCCTCAGTTGTCAGAATTTTGAGCAATTTCTGTACAGTTTCATTTGGATCTGGCAGGAGTTTGACTGAAACCCAGCTTTCCATTCTGAGCTCCATTTTCCATCTGCATAAAACTGGGATGGAAGATGTACTGACAGCCAATATAATTACTTGGTGTTTTTATAACTAGGCTCAGTTGGATTATCGTTGACATTGTCAGCAAGTTATCCTCTCTCATCTGCATTGTTTCTCTCTTTCCCAGAAGATGAAGTTTTAATGTTTTGTTCTCATTAGTAAGCACTTTTTACCTTTTTACACACTACAACAAAAATTTAAAAAGGTAAACAGAACTCAGATCCATGGCACCCACTACATCATCATGTGCCAGTTTCCAATCGCCTAAAATCGAGGAAAAGTTTTGCTACAGTGGAGGAGCTACCACATGGAACATTCCCCCAAACATACAGGATTGACCTCTGGCAAAAAACAGAAGCCAGAACCCCACCAAACAATACAGTGCGAGACCCGACAGAAACGTTGCCAGACGGGGTACTGCTTGACAGGCGGAAGTGGTGCACTCTCAACAGAGCGAGAGTGTGAGTTTGTAGGGTGGGAGACAATATGGTGAAGTGGGGTTTAAAGACCAGCAAATCCTGTGAGTGTGGTGAGAGGGTGCAGAACATTGAACACGCTCTGCACAACTGTCCACTCTCACCTGATTTAGCTGACACTGACCTACTGAACATCAACCAAACACCACTAGAGTGGCTGGCTGTCTGGTGTGACAAGCTATGATGATGACCTTTTCTTCATATCTTCTCCACTTTCCTTTCCTACTCTGTCTTCCATGGCACAACGTAGTCTAACCAAAGGGAGTCTTGGATACCACTGGTAAACTGCAGAACAAGGTTGTTAACAAGAAATGCACAATACATTGTGCTTACATCATATGTGTAAACATGATGATGTCATGTTGACCACATGATGTCATGGTTTACATGACTACATCCAAATAATCTACTGTGCTTCCCCTCTTTGAAGCAAACACTTCTCACAGTTACTTTGACTAGCTTCATTAATTAGTATGACCTTCCCAGTCCCTGTCTTTAAATCTGAATGGTAGTTAAGTAGGAGAATGTAACCCTGATTATGGGGTAATTCTATCACTTTGCATAAGTGTGCAACAAATGAAGAATGAAGTTCACTGTACCCTGTAGATCTTAAATAGGACTTTTTTCATCGCCTACTTTCTAACTTAGTGTTTCTGTATTACTTTTTTTGTCTGGCTCCAGAACAACTCCTGTTGAATGGAGGTACACAAAAGACTTCAGACGCTGGAAATCTGGAGCAACATACAAAGTACTGGAAGACTTCAGCAGGTCAGGCAGCTTCTATGAAGGGAAATGGATAGTCGATGTTTTGGCCAAGACCCTTCATCAACTGCAGACATATGAACAAGGGCAGATTCTAATTTATATAAATGCATGTGATGACATTTCCAGTTCCTCCAGTTTCATGATTTACTTGTTTCACTATATTCAAATAGACCACCATACCTTCAATACACCTCAACACTTTTTCTGAATAAAGTCCCCAAACACCTCAAACTTCCTCTAGGGAATTCCCCAACCAAACATTTCCTCTAATTTACAAGAACAATTCTGTTTTGATTACTGCTCCTAATTCCTATGCAAAGGCCCAGTTACCTTGTCTTCTCCTTGGCACGCTACGCTAGGATGTTGGATCTAGATGAAAGATGCTTGCTTGGGAAGTCATCGGCAGTTAGTAAAAGCATGCGTGATAGAATCAGTTTGTTGCACTGTACTTCTGAATTGGTTCCAGTGAAGTTGATGGAATCAATTTTGGAGGCAGAGCGCAAGGTATTTTGACCTTTCTGACCTGCAATGAATTTCAAGGCAGCTTTCAAAAATTCCCACTCCTTGAGCAGATTAGCTGATTTTTCACACAGACCTGAGGAAGTTCTTCCTTTTTGCTCATGTTCTGTTGAATGCATTGTTTTTCCTGACAGTCTGTCTATTCCTGGGATTCAGGCAAATTTTAATGATCCACACAGGTGCCCCGGAATATTCACCAATGCCCCAAAAGCAACATGTTGATATTTAACACACACAACACACACAAAATGCTGAACGAACTCAGCAGGCCAGGCAGCATCTATGGAAAAAAGTACAGTCGATGTTTCAGCCCGAAACATCGACTGTACTTTTTTCCATAGATGCTGCCCGGCCTGCTGAGTTCCTCCAGCATTTTGTGTTTGGTGCTTGGATTTCCAGTGAGGTCTTGTTGCACAAAATTACTGTACAAGTTGTCTGCAAAATAACCATGATTGCAATTAAGATTAATGAAATGTCTTTGACATGTCCTTAATGCTTTGAATGTATAAGCCATTTATTACAAATATGAAAAAATATCTGTTTGCCACAAGATGGCAGTGTCAGTCACAGTTGAAACAGTTGAAGGCCGTTGGATGCAGCAACCATTTATAGTTTAAGATCAACTTCCATTTAACAAAGCCAAGTGCAGGTTCCCTTGGCTTTCAAAGGTTAAACACTGAAAAAAAACTAGATTCATATAAATATCCCTTCCTTTTCATTCTCAATCATATACAGACATAACATTACAGTGTGCCTCCAAAGTGGCATCAATTTTCTCCATTTCCTGAAGTACTGAGCACTCATGGACTCAGCAAAATTGATCGTTTTGCCTTAAGTATCTTAGAGGGAATCAGGTAGTTTCTCAAGGAAAAAAATAATAAAAAATTACAGAAAAGAAATAAACCTTCTATTTGGAGATTCACAAATGATAAATAATAATTTCAAGGACTTAAATAATAATTCATAACATGGTTGGCAAATCCATAAATTAGATGTGAACAAGGAAAGCAGTCTGATTCCATCAGTTCTTCAGTTTCATTATCATTCTTCTCACTGCATTACCTAATTTATATATGTCATTCATGGTCATGGCTGAGCTTAAGGACACAGAAATAGTACCAGAAAGAGATCAGAATCAGAATCAGGTTTATTATCACTGGCATGTGCTGTGAAATTTGTTAACTTAGCAGCAGCAGTTCAATGCAATACATAATATAGAAGAAATAATAATAATAAAAAATAAGTAAATCTTATTCAGCATACTTTATACAATATATGTATGTTGAATAGATTAAAAATTGTGCAAAAAACAGAATACTATATATTAAAAAAAAGTGAGGTAGTGTCCAAGGGCTCAATATGCAAAAAAAAATTATAAAAAGTGAGGTAGTGTCCAAGGGTTCAATGTCCGTTTAGGAATCGGATGGCAGAGGGGAAGAAGCTGTTCCTGAGTCGCTGAGTGTGTGCCTTCAGGCTTTTGTACCTCCTACCTGATGGTAACAGTGAGAAAAGGGCATGCCCTGGGTGCTGGAGGTCCTTAATATTGGACACTGCCTTTCTGAGACAGCACTCCTTGATGATGTCCTGAATACTTTGTAGGCTAGTACCCAAGATGGAGCTGACTAGATTTACAACACTCTGCAGCTTCTTTCAGTCCTGTGCAGTAGCCCCCCCACCCCCATACCAGACAGTGATGCAGCCTGTCAGAATGCTCTCCATGGTATCTATAGAAGTTTTTGAGAGTATTTGTTGACATACCAAATCTCTTCAAACTCCTAATAAAGTATGCCCACTGTCTTGCTTTCTTTATAACTGTATCAATATGTTGGGACCAGGTTAGATCCTCAGAGATCTTGACACCCAGGAACTTGAAGCTGCTCACTCTCTCCACTTCTCATCCCTCTATGAGGATTGGTATGTGTTCCTTCATCTTACACTTCCTGAAATCCACAATCAGTTCTTTTGTCTTACTGATGTTGAGTGCCAGGTAGCACTGGTTGTATCATCAGCAAATTTATAGATGGTATTTGAGCTATGCCTAGCCCCACAGTGATGGGTATAGAGAGAGTAGAGCAGTGGGCTAAGCACACACCCCTGAGGTGTGCAGGTGTTGAATGTCAGCAAGGAGGAGATGTTATCACCAATCTGCAGAGATTGTGGTCTTCTGGTTAGGAAGTTGAGGATCCAATTGCAGAGGGAGGTACAGAGGCCCAGGTTCTGCAACTTCTCAAACAGGATTGTGAGAATGATGGTATTAAATGCTGAGCTATAGTCGATGAACAGCATCCTGACATAGGTGCTTGTGTTGTCCAGGTGGTCTAAAGCCGTGTGGAGAGCCATTGAGATTGTGTCTGCCATTGACCTATTGTGGCAACAGGCAAATTGCAATAGGTCCAGGTCTTTGCTGAGGCAGGAGTTCAGTCTAGTCATGACCAACCTCTCAAAGTATTTCATCACTGTAGATGTGAGTGCTACCAGGTGATAGTGGAACCCTCCTCCCCTCACCCAAGTATGATCTATCATTCAACAAGACATTGGCTGATTCTGTACTTCAAGCTCATTTTCCAACCTACCCTAAACCTCTCAGAGTCCAAAACTCCATCATTCCTAGATTTAAGTACACTCAATAACTGAGCACCCATGTTCCTCTAGGATAGAAGATTCCTCATTTCAGAACTAAATGACTGACTGCTTTTTTCCTGAAATTATACCTCATACAAATACACAAATAACACTCAATATCAGTTCTTTACCACCATGTTAAAACTATCTACTTTTGCAATACCAAGCTGCTTGTTTGACAGTGGCCTCCTTCCTCTGTCACAGATAATGGCTGGGAAAGTGGATGGTAAGAATTGCTTCTTTCTTCCCCGCCACTGTGACAGACTGAAATAACGAATCCTGTATTCTATCTAATATTGAATCAAGCTTTTCATCTCATTGCTTTTCCCCCTTCTTCCTCCTGTATAACAACACTCACATTTTCCCTTGCCTCAATTCATACGTTGTTGAAAACTAATATATCCATAACATTCATCCTTCCTTGCCAGCACATTGCCCTCTCTGCAAATTTCAGCTCACCCATAGCATTGCTGCCAATATTCTATCCCTCCCCATTTCTTGTTTGCCCATTACTCCTACCCGAACATCACAATGGAGAAGAAATGTGATCTAAGTGACTTTGACCATGGAATGATTGTTGGTGCTGGATGGAGTGGTTTGCGTATCTCAACAACTGCTGATCTGGAATTTTCATGCACAATAGTCTCTAGAGTTCACAGGGAATGGTGTGAAAAACAAAAAAAAAAAATCCAGTGAGTAGCTGTTCTGAGGGTGAAAACATTTTGTTAATGAGGGACATGAGAGGAGATTGGCCAGACTGGTTCATGCTGACAGGAAGGTGACAGTAACTCAAATAACCTCGTGTTACAACAGTGGTGTGCAGAAGAGCACCACTGAACACACAACACATGGAACCTTGAAGTGGATCGGCTACAGCAGTAGAAGACCACAGCGGGTTCCATTCCTGTACCTAATTAAGCGGCTACTGAGTGTATAATTTTGGACTGATGCCTCAGTTCCATGGAAAGTGTTGGGAAAAATAGTCAGTATGATTTTTCAGTAATTATGTCATAACTGGGGCAAGTGGTAATTCCCAGCTCCAGGTTACTGGAATGTCATTGTTTAATCATGGTGCTCTTGTAAATGATTGGTTTGATATGTGTGAAATCTATGGCTATCACTAAATCTCTTTCAACATTGCCCTTTAATATTGGTTCAATAAAATGATTGCCTTGGCAGGCTCTAAAAATTATTTGGCTTGGAAATAGAAAGATAGTGAAATAATTGCTTTGCAGGACAGCATTGCCAGACTAAAGATTGTAAAAGACGTCTAATAGAGTGTGGTAATGGCACTTTAAGTATACTGATTTCATGTCAAGTGGGAAATTCAGAGATATTAATATAACCTTTGTGCATTTGGCATTGAGCTGAGCGTCTGATTGCAATTGCCTCACTACCTACTTTCATCTCTGTACAGCTATTTTCCCTTGTAATTACATCCCTGCTTTTAATTTGGGGTCAGGGTCAATAGTGAGAGGTTAGGGTAGACAGTGATCCATTTGTTCCTTCAGAGTGTGAGGTTCTTGTCTTTTTAATACACTAACGAGATAGAATGTTCAACTGAGGAATAATTTTCTTTTACAGATTGACATACAAGATTACATGGCACTGTATTGTTAGTTTGAAAATTTGCACAGAGCTCTCTGTGTCCAAATTGTCTGCTGCATTGTATTACTTTTACAACAGTTCCTTTTCTTGAAAATTATTTAACCAGTGCATTGAATCATCATTAGGTCATTAAATAGAAAAAAATCCTTTTCTTTTTCATTTCTCAATATTTAAATCGTCTTTGTTTACTGATGAACTTTATTAATATGTCTGATTGGTGGAGCTGGAGAGGGTCAGTAATTTCAAATTCCTTGGTTTTATCATTCTGTCTTGAGACCAGCATGTGATGCAAGTGCTATTATAAAGAAGGCATGGCAGCAGTTCTATTTTCTTAGAAGTTTGCAAAGATTCAGCATGTCATCTAAAACTTTGGCAAACTTCTATAGATACACAGCGGAGAGTGATCTAACAGGCTGTACCGTGGCCTGGTATGGAGACACCAGTGCTTAAGAATGGAAAATCTTTAGAAAGTGTTGGATATCATAGTCCATCACAGGAAAAGCCCCCTCCACCATTGAGCACAGCTACAAGGAGCACTACCATAAGAAGGCAGCAACCGTCATCAAGGACCCCACAATCTGGGCCATGCTCTCTTCACACTGCTGCCATCAGGAAGGAGTCCTAGGTCCTAGGTCCCACATCACCAGGTTCAAGAACAGTTACTACCCTTCAACCATCAGGCACCTGAGCCAGCATGGATAACTTCACTCACCTCAACACTGAACTGAACACAACCTATGGACTCACTTTCAAGGACTGAAGGGCCTAGGTTACAGAGAGAGGTAAAGACCACACTTGATCTTTATTCCCTGGAGAATAGGAGAATGAGGGTGAACCTCACAGAAAGTTATAAAGTCATAAGGGGTATGGATAAGGAGACTGTCATAGTTTTTCCCCAGGGCTGGGGAGTCCAAAACCAGAGGGCACAGATACAACGTATGAGAGGAGGGATTTAAAAGAAATCGGAGAAACAACTTTACACAGAGGGTAATGAGTACCTGGAATGAGCTGCCAGATGAAGTGGTTGAAGTGGGTACAATTACAATATTTAAGAGGCATTTGGATAGATACAAGGAGGGGTGTGGCTTTGTGGGTTATGGCTGAATGTGGGATTAGTAGGAAGGATGCTGTGGTTGGCACAGACCAGTTACACTGAGGGGCCTGTTCCCCAGTTGTATTACTCTATGACTCTAATGTGCAAAATCTAAGCCATCTTTCTCTCCCAGATAGATACATGTGCAATGTGCAAAGGAAGATAAATAATTTAATATATTTTTAAAAAGCAAAGACATTTCTACAGCAGAATTCCCATAAGGCCATAAAAAGGAATAGCTATTTGCATCTTATTTGAGCCTAGAGTAGCAAGAGAGCTCTGGGATAAGGCTGTGGGTGGTTTCTGCAGGAGGGACAACTATAGTATTTTTAGAGGATGTCAGGGTGGATATTTGAAACCTGACACAGCATCTCAAAAGTGCACAACAATTCTCTCTCATAGACAGTTATATCAGTCATATTTTATAACAGTCACCACTTTATTCCTGTCATATCAAACCCAGCTATAGAATCAATAATAAAGACAAATCCTGGTTTGATCTCAGACCAAACTGTTAATTCTCAACATTAAATTTTCATTAAAAAATACAGAGCCTGAAGTTCCTGCATTTTGCTGACACCACCCAACAGATCATGGAGCAAATTTCACAGCTGGGGAGTTTTGTTGAGGTCTGAAGCATGCTAGGTTAGGAAATGGATGTCAGATTTTCTGCCTGCTTCATTCAGATGCAAAACAAGCTCATCCTTCAGACTGGGGAAACCTGTGGGTATACTCATTGCTTGGTGACTCTCAGTAATTTTTGCAAATTCATTATAAAAATTGAAATCAAGTCTTTGAGTAATAAATTCCCACTGAAGATCATATTATTTACATCTAATTGTTCTTTTCTTCTTTGTAAAATTTCCAAGTCAGGTACTATTTATTTCAGTGGTAGGAGATGAAAATTGTGAGGGGTATTGTTAAGGTAGATGAGGATACTGCCTAGACTAGAGGGCCCGAGATATAAGGAGAGGTTGGCCACACTGGATCTTTGTTCTGTGGAAGCACAGGAGAATGAGGGATGTCCTCATAGAAATTTATAAAATCACGAGGGATAGGGATAATGTGGATGGTCATAGTCTTTTCCTCAGGGTTGGGAAGCCACAAACTAGACGGCACAGATAAAAGATATAGGGAAGAGATTTTACGAGACCTGAGGAGCAAATTCTTTCAAAGAGGGTAGTGAGTACCTAGAATGAGTTGCCAGAGAAAGTGGTCGAGTCAGGTACAATTGCAATATTTAAGAAGCATTTGCATAGGTAAACGGAGGAAGGAGCTTGGACATTCAGAACCTAAGGATGGTCTGTAATACCATTTGTTCTCAGAAGAAAAATATTTATTGAACACAATATATGTGCAATTGCATTGACATTTGAACCAAGAAATAAGAGATGAGGTGGACCTGTGGACTCCTGTGTCGGTTCTGCTGTTCAGTAGAATCATAATGATCTCTCAATGACGACAAGTCCCCACCTTCCCAACCTCCTTCTCATTTGATCATTTTATGATCCAAGATCTTATATCAAGATATACCATAAGATATAGGAGCAGAATTAGGCCATTTGGCACATTGAATCTGCTCCATCATTTCATCATGGCTGATCCATTTTCCCTCTCAGTCCCAACTTCCTGCCTTCTCCCTGTATCCCTTCATGCCCTGACTATCAAGAATCTATCTACCTCTCTCTTAAATATAACCAATGACTTAGCATCCCCAGGCACCTGTGGCAACAAATTCCACAGATTCACCACTCTCTGGCCAAAAAAATAATTCCTCATCTTCATTCTAAAAGGACACCCTTCTATTCTGAGGCTGTATCCTCTGGTCTTAGACTCTCCCACCATAGGAAACACCCCTCCACATCCACTCTATCGAGGGCTCTCAACATTTGATAGGTTTCAATGACGTCATCCCTCATTCTTCTGAATTCCAATGAGCAGAGGCACAGTGTCATCAATGATGCTCCTTAGATGACAAGCCTTTCAATCCTGAAATCATTTTCATGAACCTCCTGTGAACACCCTCCAGTTTCAGCACATCCTTTCTAAGATAAGGGGCCCAAAACTGCTCACAATACTCCAAGTGAGGCTCACCAATGCTTTATAAAGTCTCAACATTACATCCCTGTTTTTATATTCTAGTCCTCTCCAACTGAATCATCGTATTTGCTTTCCTCACCACTGGCTCAATCTGCAAATTAACCTTTAGGGAATTCTGCACAAGGACTCCCAAGTCCATTTGCACCTCAGGTTTTTGAATTTTCTCTCCATTTAGAAAATAGACTACCCTCTTATTTCTTCTACCAAAGTGCATGGCCGTACACTTCTGACCATGTATTCCATTTGCCACCTCTTTGGCCCATTCTCTAATCTGTCTTAGTCCTTCTGTAGCCTCTCTACTTCCTTGAAACTACTTGTCCCTCCAGCTATCTTTATATTATCTACAAACTTGACCTCAAAGCCATCAATTCCATCATCCAAGTAATTGACGTATAATGTAAAAATCTGCGATCCCATTACAGACTGCTGTGGAATGGTGGCCATCCAGAAAAAGCTCCCTTTATTCCTACTTTTTGCCTCCTGCCAATCAGCTAATGCTTTATCCGTGTTAGTATCTTTCCTGTAATACTATGGGTGTTACTTGTTAAGCATCCTCATGTGTGGTACCTTGTTAGAGGCCTTCAGAAAATCCAAGTACACAACATCCCCTGATTCTCCTTTGTCTATCCTGCTTGTTATTTTTTTTTCAAAGAATTCCAATAGATCTGTCAGGCAAGATTTTCCCTTGAGGAAACCATGCTGACTATGGCCCATTTTATCATGTGTCCAAAACCACATCCTTAACAATCGACTCCAACATCTTCCCAACCACTGAGGTCAGACTAACTGGCCTATAATTTCCTTTCTTCTGCCTCTGTCCTTCTTGAAGAGTGGAGTGAAATTTGCAATTTTCCATTTCTCCGGGAACATGTTAGAATCAATTGATTCTTGAAAGACCATTACTTATGCCTTCACAATCTCTTCAGCCACCTCTTTCAGAACCCTGGGGTGTAGACCATCTGTTCCAGGTGAATTATCTACCTTCAGACCTTTCAGTATCCCAAGAACCTTCTCCCTAGAAATGGCAACTTCACACACTTCTGCCCCGTCACTCTTATTTAGATAGTCCACAATCCCAGTGGATAGAAAGCTTGGAAGATTAAAATCCTCTAGGTGAAACATTTCCTCTTATTCTAGTTAATAGTACCCAATATTTTATCCTGAGTCTATGTTGCTTCATTCTAGACTCAACAATAAGCATAACACCTACTCAGCACCTATCCTATCTTCACTTAGGTCATCCACCTCTACTAATGACCTATGTGGTAAGTAAGAAATTTGTTTTGTGGATCCACCAATGGGACCTTGCTTGGAGAGACAGTTCTGGATTTAAAATGGAAAGGATCTATTAGGCAGATGAGCCAGAATAAGCCTTCACCACAAAATGTATGGGGAAATTTGACAGCTGGTTGTTATGTTTAGACAGGATTCTGACAAAGGCATTTAGTCATAATCCAATTTATGATAGCTTCGGCATACGTAGAGCTTGGTCAATTGTCAAACCTGCCAAGGGATATGAATATTTCTGAATACCCCTGATACATAATCATTCAAATATTTAAGAAACAATTAAAAACTATCAACGATAATGTAAAGAAAATTTAAAGCAAATCAAAGTACATTTAAGCAAACTTCAAAAAAATTTAAAAGTCTTTCACCAAAGGAGCTGTGCCTTTCCTGTCAAATGGAGAGGCTCTCTGTCCCTGGCTAGGTCGAACCCTGCACAGATGCAAGTTCTGGCTTTATATGTTTATTTTGAAACTAAGAGGTTTAGTGTCAGCATTATCAAATTTAAACAAATATACTTTGGCATAAAATTATTAAATTAACATAGTGATCCAGGAGCAATCTGTTCCATCTTCTAGATCCTATTTTAATTAAACTTGCATTCCTAAATTGCTGTTTGAGTAATGTACCCATCCCATGGAGAAGAAATTATTTATGTTCAATAATTAATTTGGGGTGAATTGTAATCCCTGACATTTGTCTGATACTAAAATGTTAAGAACCTTGAACTCAACACCATCTATCTACATATTGAAATAAAGTTGATTTTCTTAAGTATTTTAATGATGTTGGCTGCCTCTAATTTAACCCATCCTGCATAGCGCAATTGAGTTTCCAAGGCCTGAGAAAGGCAGTAGCTGAGGAGAAGTATTTTTCTAGCATTGCCTGCAGATTAGGATTATTAAAGAATGTTGCCATCCAGGTCCTCA
The DNA here is from genome assembly GCF_030144855.1 of Hypanus sabinus. Taxonomy (NCBI): domain Eukaryota; kingdom Metazoa; phylum Chordata; class Chondrichthyes; order Myliobatiformes; family Dasyatidae; genus Hypanus; species Hypanus sabinus. Next base: position 45,502,661 of record NC_082738.1, read on the forward strand.
AGTAGGTACTGTTGGGCCTGATCCAGTTCTGAGACTAATACCTTTTTCATTGCCCAGGCCAGATCCAGCGCTGGCAATAATTTGTCCTATGGCTCTTGGATCTCCCCAGCATAAGGAATGATGTACATACAGTATACACTGGAGGATTGAATCCAGCACTGACTCTGAATTACTTTGTCTTCATAAGGTTGATCCAGTCAAAATAAGGTGGATCCAAAATTCTCTGGGATGGGTCCAGATGAGCCATTCAGAATTCTAGCCCTGTCTGGGGCTAATACATTTTTGGTGTCAATTTATCCTGTGCTAGTTCTGGCATTAATTTCATTTGTAGTGTTGTTACCTATCTGGTACAGCAAATAGCAGAGTAATTTTCTTCAAATGAAGCTGATCAGACTGATCAAGTCCCCTACCCTATCCCAATACCTAAAAGAATATAACTTGTTGGATATTCTATTGGAATTTTAGTAGACTATAAACCCTGTTTTGAGGAAATTGGCTTTAACTTAACTCTTCATTTTTTCATTGTCTTTTCTGATCACATGGTCACATATCACTGGTTTACTGACTTAACAAGCAAGAGAAACATTTCCTTCTCAAAACTACCATAATTTTAAAAACATCTGATAGATTCTTATTTTTCGGTCAGTTTAAAAAGTTATTGCCTCCCACATCAGGAGCTCTAAACATGCTAAACAGTAGCAGCTACTATTTTATTGATTTTAATGAGGCCCAGTTTTGTGAATGGAGGCGGCACGGTATATACCACTTTGCAGTGCCAGCGAACCAGGTTCAATCCCACCACTGTCTGTAAGGAGTTTGCATGTTCTCCCCATGACCGTTTAGGTTTCCTCTGGGCTCTCTGGTTTCCTCCCACATTCCAAAGACGCACAGGTTAGTAAGTTGTGGGCATGTGATGTTGGTGCCAGTAGCATAGTTACGCTTATGGGCTGCCCCCAACACATCCTCAGACTGTGTTGGTTGTTGACATGAACATTTCACCCCATGTACATGTGACAAATAAAACTAATCTAATATGCACATGCCTGTATAATCACCACCTTGCAGCTTATTTAACAAGGAATCAATTTCTCCTATTTTAAGCCTTATTTCTCCTGTCATCATTGCAGTGAATTCTTGGTAATGGTACCTACTATTCCCTTCAACCAGCACCAAATTTTGATTCATAAAAGAGTACTTGAAGACAAAAGTTGTTGTATTTGACTAGCTTGGACCACTGAACAGAGTAGTCAAGACACACAATGGAAGACTCCTTGTGGTAGTTGAACTGATCACTAGCTTGTTTCTGCTCTTGTCTATATTATGCTTTTGCTCGCTCAGTAGTAGAACAACATTATACCTGGTAAAACTGAATAAAAATGTATTCTGAAATGCTATTTCAGTTTTTTTATTGAAGGAAATTAAACCTCATACTGTAACCAACCTTAAATAAGAATTGTTTATTAATTCAATGTTGATCTTCTGATATTAAAATAAAATACTGTCAGTGCTGGAATTCTGAAATAATGTTTTTAAAAATGTGCTGGGGACAGAAACAGAGAAAATGCTTCAGGACTTCCATATCAGAACAATTGCATTGAAACATCCAATGAAATGCATCATTTTTGTTAACAACCAATACAACCAGCCAGGAAGTGTCACCACACAGTCCAGCGCCAGCACAGCAAGCCCACAATGCTCAGCAGAACAACACAGAACATAACAAGCAACAAGACAACAGCAAAACAAACCCCTTTCCTCCCCCCACCCACCCACACACACACGAATCATCTTCCAACCCCAGGACAGACTTCCAGTCTCCAGTCTTTGACCATTGGGTTTCAACTCCTGAACCCTCAATCAACCTTTTGGCTTTGATCTTCGGCATTGACTCCTGGATTAATCAATGATTGAACCCCAGACTCCAGGCTCTCATGCCGCCTGTTTGCACGGAGTCAAATTCGAGGATCCACCAATCTGGGACAGCCCAACATCCACAGATGTTCTTTAAAAATTCCTCTTTACATGGATCTACACTTCCTCATTGCCTAGCACTTCTGATTTGACCGCACCTTTCATATTTCTACTTATTAACATGACTTGTTTATGCTCTCTCCATTAAATTGAAGGTTCAGACTGTCACAATGAGATGCAGTTCATGTATCTACAAAGTGATCTAAATTAATTACAAATATAAAACACAACATAATAGATTGTATAAATATTCACACCCCCCTTTAAAATGACTCACCAATTCATCACTGGTGCAGCCAATCAGTTTTAGAAGTCACATATTTAGTTAAATGGAGATCTATTTTTGGAGGCCTGTTGGCAGTTAAGGTGTTTCAATTGATGATAGTAAAAATACACCTGTATCTGGAAGGTCCAACTGTTGGTGAGTCAGTATCCTGGCAAAAGCTACACCATGAAGACTCTCCAAGCAACTCTGCGAAAAGATCATTGAAATGCACAAGTCAGGAGATGGATACAAGAAAATTTTAAGTCACTGAATATCCCTTGGAGTACAATTAGGTCAATCATCAAGAAATGGAAAGAATATGGCACAGTTGTAAATCTGCCTAGAGCTGGCCATCCTCAAAAGCTGAGTGACGGTGGAAGAAAGACACTAGTGAGGGAGGCCACTAAGAGACCTATTACAACTCTGGAGGAGTTACAAGCTTCAGTGGCTGAGGTCCAAGAGACTGCGCATACAACTGTTGCTCGGGTGCTTCACCAGTCACAGCTTTATGGGAGAGTAGCAAAGAGAAAGCCACTGTTGAAAAAAACTCACATGAACTCTCAACTAGAGTTTGCCAGAAGACACTTGGGAGATTCTGATGTTAGCTGGAAGAAGGTTCTGTGGACTGATGAAACTAAAATTGAGCTTTCTGGCCATCAGACTCAACGCTATTTCTGATATAAGCCAAACACCACACACCATCAAAAACACACCATCCCTACCGTGAAGCATGGTGGTGACTGCATCATGCTGTGGGGATGCTTCACTGCAGCAGGTCCTGGAAGGCTTTTGAAGGCAGAGGGTGAAATGGATGCAGCAAAATATGAGGAAATCCTGGAAGTAAACCTAATGAAGTCTGCAAGAGAACTGTGACTTGGGAGAAGATTTGTTTGCCAGTAAGACAATGACCCCAAACATAAAGCCAAAGCTACACAGGGATGGCTTAAAAACAGCAAAATTAATATCCTGGAGTGGCCAAGTCAGAGTCCAGACCTCAATCCAATTGAGAATTTGTGTTGGACTTGAAAAGGGCTGTTCACTCACGATTCCCATGCAATCTGACAGAATATGAGCAGTTTTGTAAAGAAGAATGGGGAAAAATTGTAGTGTCCAGATCTGCAAAGTGGATAGAGACCTACCCACACAGACTCAAGGCTGTAATTGTTGCCAAAGGTGCATCGACTAAATACTTACTTGAGGGGGTGAATATTTATGCAATCAATTGTTTTGTGTTTTTAATATTTGTAATTAGCTCATTTTCAAGAGATCTGTTTTCACTTTGACACAAAAGAGTCTTTTTCTGTTGATCAATGTCAAAAAAAGCCAAATTAAATCCACTGTGATTCAATATTGTAATACAATAAAATATATCAACTTCTAAGGGGGGGGGGTGAATGCATTTTTTAGGCACTATACATTCCCATTTTTAAAGATGAATAGGTAAGTCTTTATTAATGGATAAATCTTGTTTTTTTTCCCCCATTTTACTACTGCTTTGCATCTTTTTTTGTTGCATTCATATGTCTGCATGCGCCTGCAGTCCCTACTGTTTTCTATAGATTCCTTACTATGTTTTATTGTTCCAATATTGGTAGAAGCCCACTATTGTGCTAATTCCTCATGGGTTGTTGATACTCATTTGCAATCAATACTAAGTTCTCAGGATTGTGTAGGAGCAGGCATGATATTGTACTGCAGTGCCGTTTTGGAGGAATCCAAGTGTGTCACTGCTCTTTCTTTAGTCTCCCTGCTTGTTTATAGATTCATGGTTTCCCAACCTTCCATTTACTGTATGTCTGCAATTTCCAGGCATTGTGTTTGGAGAGAGAACACGCTTCCAGGCTGGTGGATTTCCACTCGCCAGTACAGGTGTGGCATTCCTGTCAGAATAATACAAATCAAAAATCACTGGAGCCAGCTTACAGAAATAAACATTCAAACACTTGGAGGAATTTTATTAGAATATTTCATTTTAACATTTGCAAGATGATTTAGTTGCGGACAATTTGCTAGGTAAATTGTAAGAAGGCAAAGATAGACCATTGTTTTCTTAATATTTAATTATTTAATGCTTTTTGCAGCAACTTTTACACAGCTAACTTGCCTGCAAAAGTTTTTTTTTAAATAAAAATATTCAGAATCTAAGTTTTATTAAAATGCTATTTATTTTGTAATAAATGGATTAAAATATGAGTGTTGCTTTAAACTCAAGGTTTTTGAATTCCCAGCAAATTCTTTAGAAGCTCCTAGTTCATTCAATGGGTTTTTATATACTTTTTTTAATTAGGAGAACTGCCAAAACTGGTAGTTTAATCATTGAATCATTGAACTAATTAGGAGAACACAACTGGTACCTGGGAAGTAATTGCTGTTGAATTGCTTCCACCAACTCCTGTCACCATTCCTCCTCTCAGGGTTGGAATCATCAAACTTCCATCTTCTACCTCACTTCCCATTCTCTTTCACAGTTCTTGGTCGTATTTGCTTCAAAATGAAACATAAGAGTAGTCTCCTCAGCACACTCTCCCTCTCTAATTACATGCGTGGCTCCTGAACCACTTTACTTCATTTGGTATTAATAGTGCAAGCTTTTAATTGCTGGTAGCTGTTAAAGGATCTGCAATGAGATTGAATTTTTCAAATCCCTTTCTCAATCTGTTTTTTAAGCTTTTGAGGTGTAAGCACTGTTAGAGTCACTGATTCATTCAGCACCTATCCTCAATGAGTCCAGATTGATCATCAAGGACTATTTTATATTCCCCACATCACCCGCCCCCCCCTTCAAAGTTTATAGGTGATCAATAACCCAAAATCTGTTTGGCCTGTTTTGTGTGGAAGCAGTGATGGATGGTGGATAAAGGAACTGCAGCATTAATTGATGTTAAATGCTGTGGGAAGTGTATGAAACTTCAGGAGCCTCCATTAATGGACAGCTGATCAGAGGGTTGGAGCTTTGCCTTCAGGGAATTGTCAAGTCAAGGTATGGATGAAGATGGGGTTGTGGGTTGGATGTTTGGTGATCGTAAGACCATAAGACATTGGAGCATAATTGCCTTCTCTCTATAACCTTTGCTACCCTGACTAATCTAAAACCTATCAACCTCTACTTTGAATATACCCAATGACCTGGCCTCCACAGCCATCTGTGGCAATGAATTCCACAGATTAAAGAAATACCTCCTCATCCTCGATCTAAAAGGATACCCTTGTATTCTGAGGCTATACCCTCTGGTCCTAGACTCCCCTATTATAAGAAATATCTTCTCCACATCCAATCTATCTAGACCTTTCAATATTCAATGTGTTTCAAAAATACCCCCCCCACCTAATTTTTTTTAAATTCCAGTGAGCTCAAGCCCAGAGCCATCAAAAGCTCCTCATACATTAACCCTGTCATTCCCAAGATCATTCTTGTGAACCTTCTCTGGATCCTCGCCAATGCCAGCATGTTCTTTCTGAGATAAAGGGCCTAAAACTGCTCACAGTACTCCAAGTGTAGTCTGACCAGTGATCAAGTTCAAGCTGAATTATCATTGAACCATGCATGGATATAGTCAAACAAAAGTGTTCCTCCAGGCCCATGGTGCAAAATGACATTACCAACAGCACATAGTACATATATGGTAGTCCTGCAGTATCCACCAGTGACTTGTGATCATCAAAAAGACCTACAAGGCAAACAAACACACTTTTGATTGGACCCAGAGTGGCCGCTGTGCCCTAATGCATTGCCAACTACTGGAAGTCCGCATCCAGCACTGCTTAACAATGCTTGCTCCTGAGATAATGTAGTCCAAGTTCCCAATTCTCCAAAAGTGGGATGGAAAGATAATTATGTTATCCTGTGAGCTTCTGTAAGTATGCTTGGAAGTCAGGGTGATTCACAGGATGTGCCAGGTTGAATTTCTGGAGTGCTGCAATATGACCTGGGATACGGTAATTATAACATTTCACGGACATATATTAATGTTCCACTTCTAGGACTTAAATAATATTCCATGCAATTGATTCTCTATACAGTGATCTTTTACATCCCTCGGAGACAGTAAATAAGGTCTTCAACTTATGACTCCACTGATTTACAGTTGACTCAAGAATGCCATATTGAGTCCACTATTGAGCATGACTGCAAGGAGCACTGCTTCAAGAACACAGCATCCATCCTCAAAGACCCCTGCCATCCAGGGTATGCTCTCTTCTCGCTACTGCCATTGGAAGGAGGTACCGGAGCCTTATTCTCACATCACCAGGTTCAGGGACAGTTAATAGCCTTCAACCATCAGGCTCCTCAACCAGCATGAGGGGTGTCTTGAATTAGAAAGTGCACTATATGAGAAGAATTTGGGCATCCTGATAGTCCCATCACTGTCAACATCTAGACAATGCACAGGAGCAGGAAGGCTAATAGAATGTTGGGCTCAGTGGAGTTCAAGTCTGGAGACATCCTCCTTAAGCTGTAAAATGCACTTGTGAGGCCACACCTTGAGTACTGTGTACAATTTTGGTCTCCATATTCTGTGAGGGATGTGAAGGCACTGGAGAGAGTCCAGGGAAGGGCAATGAGACTCATTCCAGGTCTGCAGGGTATGAGCTATGAAGAAAAATTGAAATAATTAAATCCTTTTTAGCCTAAGTAGATATGGAATGAGAGGAGACATGATAGAAGTGTTCAAAGTCACTAAGGGTATAAGTATGATGGATGTCAGGTGCCACTTCAAAATTAATCCATTAATGAGGACACAGGGCCATAGGTAGAGACTGGTTAAAGGGAGATTTCAGACTAACCTCAGGAAGCATTTCTTCACATAGAGAGTTGTGGACACATGGAACAAACTACCTGGTTGTATAGTTGAGAGTAGTACCTTAGAGACTTTCATATCTAAACTCAATAGTTATTTCACCACACAATGTGAACAGGAATTTGGCAAGCTTTGTTGGGCTGAATGGCCTGTTCTTGGCAAAAACTTTCTAATGTTCTAAAAGTTTGCTGATGACATGAAAATTTGTGGTGTTTTCAATAGTGAGGAGAGTGAGTGATATTGATCAGCTTATAAGGTGGGCAAGGCATTTGGTTTTTAATACTGATAAGTATAGGTGATGTTTATTGGGGGTCTAATCAGGGTAGGACATACACTATGAATGATAGGGCCCCTGGGACTATGGAAGAAAGAACAAAGGAAACATAGATACAATGATAAGGAAAGCCTTCCAGCACCTTTACTTTCTTAGGAGGTTAAGCTTCTCAGCGAACAATTTTCTATTGACGTACCGTTGAAAGTATCCTGCATGGTTGCACTGGGGTCTGGTATAGCAGTTCAAATGTGCAGGAGTGTGAGAAGCCACAGACAGTAGTGGACTCAGCCCAATATATCACTGGCACATCTCTCCTCACCATTAGCAAAATTTACAGAATGCGATAAGAAGGCAACATCAATCAAAAAAAAAACCTCAACCATCCAAGCCATGCCATCTTTTTGCAGCTATCATCGGGCAGGCCGTACACAAATCTGAAGTTCCACATCACCATTTTTAACCATTCAGTTCCTGAACCAACTGGCAACACCTTTAGCAATATCATGAATACTTTGACTACTTTGCACTAAAGTTGAGTTTGTATTTTTTTGTTCTAATTGTGTTTTCTTCAAAAAATTGTGTATAATTTATGCTTAATTTATATCTTACAAGTCAGGGCAGATGGGGCTCATCAGCCATGGTTGGTAGCTCATGTAGGAGAAGGAAAACTCTGATCTCAAAGCTTCACTGCCTTGCAGCTACACCCACTCGGTGAAGGCTTCGGGAGTAAATCCTGAGGAAAAATCCAGAGCTGGAGTCCCTAAGGCAGTCCTATGTTGACTGGCAACTCCTGTGACACTGCTGGTACAAAACTGTATCAGTCTCTGCCGTTCCTTTGGATTCATCAACTGTGTGGAGAGGGGGCAACAGCTCACTCTCCATATCGTACTGCACTGGTTTGCGCATCACGTAGACGACTAAGACGCAATATCTATGGTTGACCCTAATCAATGGAAGGCCTCACTACAAGTAACATTTTAGTTGTACCTGTGCATATATGAACTTGTGCATCTAACAATAAACTTGAGCTTTGAACATGGTGTACAAATATAAAAATCCCTGAAGGTGGCAGTGCTGGTAGATAGTTTGATGAAGAAGGCCTATGGAATGCTTGCCTCCATTAGTCAGTGCATAGAACATAAGAGCAAGGAAAACTTGGCACAACATTGGTTAGACCACAACTGGAATACCGTGTGCAGTTCTGGTCACCACACATGAGAAAGGATGTGATTAAACTGGAGAAGGTGTAGAGGAGATTCCCCAGGGTGTCGCCTGGGATAGTATGTCATATCTGAGGGGAGACTGAATAGGCTGTGTTTGCTTTTCCTGGAAGAGAGGGAGGTCAAAAAGAGGTGAGGGGCATTGATAGGGAAGGCAATTTGAAACATTTCCCTTTGACAGAGGTCTAAGACCAGAGGGCACAGGTTTAAGTTGAGGAGGAAGAGGTTTAGAGGGATCTGAGGAAGATTTTTTTTAACCTCAGAAGATGTTGCAATCTGAAATACGCTGTCTGAGGATATTGTGGATGCAGATGTTCTCAAAGTATTTAGGAAGCATCTGAAATAACACCTGAATCATTAAGGTAATCAGCTACAGACTAAGTCTTAGTTAATGGGATAAGTATAAAAGATAAAGAATATGGAAGCATTGAAACATACAGTGAAAAGTGTCATTTTTGTGTCAGAGACTGACACGGCCTGAAGATGTGGGGGTAGCCCGCAAATGTCACCAGGTTTCTGGCATCAACATAACATGCCCACAACTTACTAACCCTAACCAGCATATCTTTTTTGGAAGATGGAAGGAAACTAGAGCACCTGGAGGAAACCCATGTGGGAGAATGTACAAACTCCTTACAGACTGCAACAGGATTGAAATCCAACCTTCTGGTCGCTGTGCTAACTGCAGTGGTACCATGCTGCAGGTGTCAATAGGTTCTTTTGGCCAGCATGTAGGTGGTGGTCAGAGGGCCTGGTTTTGTGCTGTATAATTCTGTCATTCTATTATTACTATTAGGATTGAACCCCACAGAATAAATAGACAGCAACAACATAAGGAGAAAATTGACAGAAGACAGAGTTGTAGTGAATAGCTAGAGTTGTAGTTGTAGTGTGCAATGGTATTCCCTAGGGGGCAGATCTAGGACCACTGCTTTTCTGAAACATTTCAAGGAACTGAACTTGTGCCTATAGGACACAACTTGCAAATTGGCAGATGGGATAAAACTTGGGGGTGAAAAGGAGAGTAGTAGATTCAAGGTTTGAGATTCAAGATTGATTAATGTCATTTCCAGTACATGTGTGTAAAGCAGAACAAAATATTGTTACTCCAGATTCAATGCAGAATTAAGGGAATAATGGAATAGATGAACATGTGGCAGAGGAAATTCAATACAGAAAAATGTAAAGTGTTTCATTTTGGTACTAAGGACAAGGGGAGGCAATAAAATCCAGGGGGCACAATCCTAAAAGTAGGAGAACTAAGTTACCTGTATGTAAATTATTAAAAGTAATGATGTTAATTGAGAACGGAGGCACAAGAATCTGCAGATGCTGGAATCTGGAGCAGCACACAAGATGTGTTCGGAAGAACTCAGCAGGTGCCTTTTGTGTGCAGATAAATTGAGAAGGACGTTTAATAAGCATATATGGTCCAGGGCTTTATACAGCATGAGATCACAGAAGTCACTGTAAAACACTGGTTCAACCTATGGGATAATTATTGTATCCAATTCTGGACCTCACATTGAAACTACTTCCACTGGTGGAAAACTAATGTTGAGATAAAGAAAACACTTTCACTCAGAGAATAATTAGGGTCTGAGATCCACTGGAGACTATGTCATTTAAGACATTCAAGAAAGAATTAGATAAGTATTTGGAAGGGTAAAAATCGAGGGCTACAGGGAGATGGCAGGCTTAATGGGATTAGTTCAGTTACTCTTCCACAGAAATAGCACAGACATAACAGGCAGTTTGGCCTCCTACCTGTCTGTGATTCCGTTATCCCACTAATGAAGCTCATATGGTAGTTGGTGGTGTGGTGGCTTGGCTGCACTCAACTTCTAGCTGGTGAGCAAGTCTCCACCACAAACCACCTCAAATCCCTATCGTTGACAAAATAATTTGAAGTTAGGTATGACTGCCTACAGTAAAGCAGGGAAGTTAGAAAAATTAATATGGAACCCTTTGCCATAAACTTCTTGACCATATCAACAAACATAGATATGAATTAGTATCAGGAATAGGCCACATGGCTCCTTTATCCAGGTCTGCCATTCAAGACTTTGCCACTATATCTAATACTCAAACACTCTCATGAACTTCTACACATGTATTGTAACCTGACTGGTTGCATTATGCTCTGGTGCCACAATTCAAATGCACAAGAACATAAGAAGCTGCAGAGAGCAGCTGGCCCAGCCCAATACATTATCAGCACCTCCCTCCCCATTATGGGTCATATCTACATGAGGCAATATTTATCATCAAAGAACCCCATCATCTGGGCCATGCCATCTTCTCACAACTACCATCAAGCACAAGGTACAGAAGACTGAAGTCCTACACCACCACGTTCAAGAACAGTTATTTCTCTTCAACAAGCTGGTTTGTGAACCAATTACCACAATCCAAAATACTGCCTCAGTATAGAAACACAATGGCTACTTTGACTGCTTTGCATAACAATGCACATTCTTTTTTGTCCTGATTTGTTATTTCTTGTACAATTGTGTATGATTTCTGTTTATCTTTTTCAGTGAGTTGTTATGTATCAGATGCTCTGTGCAAGTTTTTCATTGTACCTATGTGTACAAGTACTTGTCCATATGATGATAACTTCAACTTTGACTTTATTGTAACCTTAGCTCTGCATTCTTTCTCCCCTTTCTTCCCCACACTCTCCTTGCTTATCAAGAATTTATTTTAAAATATTTAAAGACTCAACTTCCACTGCTCTTTGAGGAAGAGTTCCAAAAACGCACAACCCTTGGAGGACAAAAGCTTTGCCTCATCTTTGTCTGAAATGGACAGTCCTGCAAAATCCACCACACGCTAAAAACTTGTGGTAAGACTTCTGGTAAGACGGTGACACGCTTGGATGCAGTGGCTTTAACAGGGTCAACCAAAGGTGTTATTATCTTCTTTTTAAACGTATTTTTTATGACCACAAGACCCTGCTGGATATTAAGAAATTAAAGTACTGCAGGTCTACCCCATCGGTGAGTCACTCATTGGCAGAGAAACTGAAGGAGCCGGACTTCAGCTGAAACTGAAACCGAAGATGCTGTCTGTGACAGAGAGCCATTGGTGCGCAAAGGAGATGTACAGTCTAACAACGAGCGATCATCTTAGTTGCTTTTCTTGTGATTGCAAGCCCCTGTTGGACATTAGAGGTGTGGAATACTGCGGCAAGTCTAATTCATTGGTTTATTGGTGAGCAGCGGGGGGTGGTGGGGGTTGTGGTGGACAGTAGGGCATCTGTGTGACCTCAGTCGTAGCAAGGACTAGGCCTCAAGCTGTAGTTTTTGCAGACCAGTGGAAGGTATCAGGGTTGAGAACTCCACCAGAGTGCCAGAGGTGGTATGGCATGGCATCCATGCTGGAGCCGATGCCACCCCACCCCCAGAGTTCACTCAGCAGAAGACAAGCTGTATTGAGTTCGACTGCAGACCGTTGCAACATTCATGGACTCAGGCACCTGGACTATATATTTTTTGTGTAACTTTATCGTATATGTACCTTGTTTTTTTTTGTAGGACTGTTGGTACTGTGTTTTGCACCTTGACCCCGGAGGAATGCTCTTTCATTTGGCCTGTATTTATGTATGGTTGAATGACAATTAAACTTGAACTTGAACATGAAATGAAATATGAATTCTATTGGCCCAATGGTTTCAAGTTGGTTTCGCTAAATGAGCCTCCTTATTGAAGTCCCAGTGATGCTGTACATGGTGTGGTCGCAGTATGGTTAATTCATAGGGCTTTTCAAATATACATACATCCCTGCATGGTAAGCCTCATTAATAATTTCAAGTGGTACTGACTATCCTAACCTTCAAATGTGTGATGATTCAGGAAAATAAGATAGTTAAAATAACAATAGTATGTCTTGTGGATACCATGTCACAAAAGTAATACACTCACATGTAGACCAAATTTCTCCATTCATTGGTACTGTACAATATCTATAATACACAATCCATATTTATAGTACACATATTAGAATGATAATATGGGCACTATAGGCACTGAGATCATGCAAATGAATGTAGATCAAAGTTCAAAGTACATATATGTCACCACAAACAACCCTGAGATTCTTTTTTCTGCTGGCATACTCAGCAAATCTATAGTACAGGATTAATGAAAGATCAACTGGATTGCAAAAAATAACAAACTGTGCAAATGCAAATATAAATAAATAGCAATAAATACTGATAGCATGAAATAACAGATAAAGAATCCTTAAAGTGAGATCATTGATTGTGGGAACATCTCAATGGATGGGCAAGTGGGTGTGGTTATCCCATTTTGTTCAAGAACCTGATGGTTGAGGGGTAGTAACTGTTCTTGAACCTGGTGGTGTGAGTCCTGAGGTTCTTGTACTTCTACCAGATGGCAGCAGCGAGAAAAGAGCATGGCCTGGGTGGTGAGGATATTTGATGATGGATGCTGCTTTCCTACAACAGAATCAGAGTCAGGTTTAATATCACTGGCATATGTCATGAAATTTGCTAATGTTGCAGCAGCAGTACAATGCAGTACATGACAATATAGAGAAAAAATAAGTAAATCAATTACAGTAAGTGTATTTTAAATATATTAATAAGCATATATTAAATAGTTAAATTAAAATAATGCAAAAACAGAAATAATAAAAAAACTGAGGTGGTGTTCATGGGTTCAATGTCCAATTAGGAATCAGATGGCAGAAAGGAAGAAACTGTTCCTGAATCGTTGAGTGTGTACCTTCAGGCTTCTGTATCTCCTACCTGATGGTAACAATGAAAAGAGGGCATGTCCTGGGTGATGGGGGTCCTTAATGATGGATGCCGCCTTTATGTGGCATCGCTCCTTGAAGATGTGTTGGATGCTATGGTGGCTAGTACCTTCAATGGAGCTGACTCCATGGTACATCTGTAGAAGTTTTCAAGTGTTTTAGGTAACAAACCAAATCCCCTCAAACTCCTAATGAAGTATAGCCGCTATCTTGCCTTCTTCATAGCTGCATTGATAAGTTGGGACCAGGTTAGTTCCTTAGAGATCCTGACATCCAGGAACTTGAAATGGCTCACTCTCTCCACTTCTGATCCATCTATGAGGATTGGTTCGTGTTCCCTCGTCTTACCCTTCCTGGTCCACAATCAGCTCTTTCGTTTTAGTGACATTGAGTGCCAGGTTGTTGCTGTGACATCACTCAACTGGTGGGTATATCTCACTTCTGTACGTCCTCTCATCTCCATCTGAGATTCTGCCAACAATGGCTGTATCATCAGCAAAATTATAGATGGTATTTGAGCTACACATAGCCACACACTCATGGGAATAGAAAGAGCAGAGCAAGAGGGCTAAGTACACATCCCTGATGTGCTGTGCCAGTGTTGATAGTCAACGAGGAAGACACATTATTACAATCTGCACCAATTATGGTCTTCTGGTTAGGAAGTTGAGGATCCAACTGCAGTCAGAAGTACAGAGACTTAGGTTCTGTAGTTTGTCGATCAGGGCTGTGGAACTGATGGTGTTAAATGCAGAGCTATAGTCAACAAAGAGCAACTTGACATAACTGCTTGTATGGTCCAGGTGATCTAAAGCTATGTGAAGAGCCATTGAGATTACATCTGGTGCAGACCTATTGTGGTGATAGGCAAATCGCAGTGGGTCCAGGTCCTTGCTGAGGCAGGAGTTGATTCAGGACTGACCTCTCAAAGCATTTCATCACTATAAGGCAGCTCACCCTGCTCTTCTTGGGCACTGGCATGAATGTTGCCCTTTTGAAGCAGGTGGGACCTTCTGACTGTTGCAGTGAAAAGTTGAAAATATCCTTGCATACTTCCACCAGCTGTTTGACACAGGTTTTCAGAGCCTTACCAGGTACTCCATTGGGGACTGCTGCCTTGCGAACCTGACATTGGCCTCTGAGACAGAGATCACAGGGTCACTGGGTGCAGCAGGGATCTTCACAGCTGTAGTTATATTCTCCCTTTCAAAGTGTGCATAGAAGGCATTGAGTTCATCTGCCATTCATGCTATTGGGTTTCGCTTTGTAGGAAGTAATGTCCTGCAAACCCAGCCAGAGTTGACGTGCATCCAGTGTCGTCTCCAACATTGCTCATAGTTGTTTCTTTGCTCTTGAAACAGCCCTCCACAAGTTATACCTGGTTTTCTTGTACAGACTTAAGTGCCACAGATTCAACCCTCAGCAGATGATGAATTTACTGGTTCATCAATGGCTTTTGGTTTCGTGTAGATGTGCTCAATGGTTGGGAGGACTTTGCCCGTGATATACTGAGCTGAATCAACTACCTTTTGTAAGATTTTCCGTTCAAAGGCATTGGTGTTTCCATACCAGACCATGATGCAGCCAGTCAATACACTCTCCAGTACACATCTAGAGAAGTTAGTCAAAGTTTTAGATGTCATGCCAAATCTCCGCAGACTCCCTGCTTTCTTTGCAAATGCACTTACGTGCTGGGTCCAGGACAGATCCTCAAAAATAGTAACATCGAGGAATTTAAAGTTGCTGACCCTCTCCACCACTAATCCTCCGAAGAGGAGTGGCTCATGGGCCTCTGGTTTCCTCCTCCTGAAGTCAATAATCAGCTCCTTGGTCTTGCTGACATTGAGTAATGAGGTTGTTGTTATGACACCACTTTGCCAGATTTTCAATCTCCCTCCTGTATGCTGATTCATCACCACCTTTGATTCAGCCTATGAGAGTCGTGTAATCAGTAAAATTAAATATAGTACTGGACCTGTGCTTAGCCACACAGTCATAAATGTAAACTGAGTAGAGCAGGGGGCTAAGCACACAGCCTTGTGGTATACCTGTGCCAATGGGATCATGGAGGAGATGTTGTTGCCAATTTGAACTGACTGGGATCTGCAAGTGAAGAAATCCAGGATCTAAGTGCACAAGGAGGTATTGAAGCCAAGATCTTAGAGTTTATTAATTAGTTTTGAGGAGATGATGGTATCAAATGCTGAGCTGTAGTCGATAAAGAGCATCCTGATGGATGTATCTTTCCTGTCCAGATGTTCCAGGGTTGAGGGAAGAGCCAATGAGATGGCATCTGCTGTGGATCTGTTGCACTGGTAGGCAAATAGGAGCAGATCCAACCTGCTTCTCAGGCAGGAGTTGATATGTTTCATCACCAACCTCTCAAAACGCTACATCACTGTGGGTGTAAGTGAAACTGGGTGATCGTCACCACACTCTCCTTCTGCACCGGTATAATTGAAGCCTGCTTGAAGCAGGTGTGTATCACACACTGCTGAAGTGAGAGGTTAAAGATCTCAGAGAACACATTAACCTGTTGGTCAACAGATGTCTTTAGTACATGGCCAGGTACACTGTCCAGTCCAAATGCTTTCCTTGGATTCACCTTCCAGAAGATGGCCTGCACCTCAGCTTCAGATACTGAGATCAAAGGATCACTGGGAGGTGTGGGAGTTCGTGATGGTTCCTTGATATTCTGGTGATTAAAGTGAGCATAGAAGGATTGCTCTCCTCTGCTGTCTCCCATGTCACTTGATTTATCCTTGTAGGAGGTGATAGCAGACAGCTGTCGAGCATCTCTCGTTGATTCTAGTTTGGTCCAGAATCTCCACTTTGCCCAGGAGATGGCTTTCCAGAGATCGCACCTCACCTCTTGTAGCTCTCTTGGTCATCAGACTTGAATGACTTTGATCTGGCCTTCAGCAGGTTTCGGATCTCCCGATTCATCCAGGGCTTCTGTTGGGGAAGACTGAATGATTTAGTGGGGAAACAGTTATCTACAGCTGTTTTAATAAAGTCCATTACAACCATGGTGTATTCATTCAGATCTCTAGATGAGTGCTTGAACATAACCAGTCCACTGACTCAAAGCAATTCTGTAATTGTCCCTCTGCCTCCTCATAGTTGTCCAGATCTCTGGAGCCATGCTTTTTAGGCTTTGCCTGTGTACAGGTAGGAGCCTTTATTAAAAAAAGAGAAACACTCTCAGTATCTTCTACAAAGTCACATTACAGTATCTTTCACATTCCCTTTTGGAAATCTCAACCTAGCAAGTATTTTCGAAGTGTGCTCACCAGAAGCTAGTTTTTCATTGTATTTTCATTGTGCACATGATAATATCGATGAATTGATTTAATTTGATTTGACTTGACTGCTCTAATGTTGGAAATGTGAGAGTGTACTTACACAATGTAAGTCCGCCCCCCCCCCACAAAAGCAGCACTTCAAAGCATGCACACGTTAAGTACAGATGAACAGTAAAAGAGTGTAAAAAGCCATTTCTATCGGTACAGTCATACACAAATGCTATTGAGAACAGCAGGATTAAAACATGAGTTTACAACTTGGATTCAGGGTCTGAATGTTATTGGAATAACAATGACCTATAACATGCACATGTTATGATGCTGATTTAAGGAAAAAATATTAATCACAATACTTCAGGTAACTTTTTCAGTTCACTTGTCCCCCTTTGTAATGGTGCCTGGTATACACAAACCTATCCAACACATTATACTACACACACACACACACACACACTTCCAACACCGTCCATTGTGTATTAGTGTCCGGTGTATACGCGCACTCTCCCAACACTTTCCACTGCGTACTGGTGTAAGGTGTAAACACACAGCCTCCCAGCACTCTCCACTGTGTACTCGTGCCTGGCATATGCACACCCTCCCAAAACTGTCAACCGTGTACTGGTGTCTAGTGTATACACACACCCCAACTCAGTCCCTTGTGTACTGGTGTCTGCTGTGTACAGGTACCCTTCCAACACTGTTCACTGTGTACTTGTGTCTGGTTTATACACACACCCTCCCAATGCTGTCTCCTGTATACTGGTGTTTGATATGAACACACCCTCCCAACACCATCCACTGTGTACTGGTGTCGGCTGTGTACGGACATCCTCCCAACACTGTCCACTGCGTACTTTGTGTCTGGTTTACACACACACTCGTTCAGCACTTTCCACTGTGTACTGCTGTGTTACAATCACACACACTCGCAACACTGTCCCCTGTGTTCTGGGGTCTGATGTGTACACACACTTTCCCAACACAGTCCACTGTGTACTGGTGTCTGATGTACACACACCATCCAATCTGTTACTTGTAGAAACACCATCCCCTTCTCTCAATTCCTGCAATTCTGCCACATCTGCTCTCAGGATGAGGCTTTTCATTCCAGAACAAAGGAGATGTCCAGCTTTTTCAAAGAAAGGTGCTTTCCTTCCTCCAGCATCAACGCTGCCCTCAACCGCATCTCTCCCATTTCATGCACGTCTGCTCTTGCCCCATCCTCGTGCCACCCTACCAGGGATAGGATTCCTCTTGTCCTCACCTACCACCACTCCAACAGCTTCCACACCCAGCACATAGTTCTCCGAAACTTCCGCCACTTCCAACGGGATATCACCACCAAAGACATCTTTCCCTTCCCCTGACTTTCTGCTTTCCACAGGGATCGCTCCCTACGTGACTCATTTGTCCATTCGTCCCTTCCCACTGATCTCCCTCCTGGTACTTATCCTTGCAAGTGGAACAAGTGCTACACTTGACCATGCACCTCCTTCCCTCACTACCATTCAGGGCCCTAAACTGTTCTTCAAGGTGAGGCGACACTTCACCTGTGGGTCTGTTAGGGTCATATACTGTGTCTGGTGCTCCCAATGTAGCCTCCTGTATATCAATGAGACCCAACGTAGATTGGGAGACCACTTCGCCGAGCATCCACGCTCTGTCCGCCTGATGAAGTAAGATCTCCCAGTGGCCACTTAATTCCACTTCTCATTCTCGTTCCGATATGTCCATCCATGGCCTCCTCTACTGTGGTGATGAGGCCACACTTAGGTTGGAGGAACACCTTATATTCCGTTTGGGTGGCCTCCAACCTGATGGAATGAACATTGATTTCTCAAACATCCAGTAATGCCCCCATCCCCCTCTCCTTCACCATTCCCCATCCCCTTTTCCCCCTCTCACCCTATCTCCTTGCCTTCCCATCGCCTCCCTCTGGTACTCCTCCCCCCTTTTCATTCTTCCATGATCTTCTGTCTCTTTTACTAATCAATTTCCCAGCTCTTTACTTCATCCATCCCCCTCCAGGTTTCACCTATCACTTTGTGTTTCTCCACTGCCCCCACCTTTTAAATCTACTCCTCAGCATTTTTCTCCAGCCTTGCTGAAGAGTTTTGGCCTGAAACATGGACTATACTCTATTCCTAGATTCTGCCGGGCCTCCTGATTTCCTCCAGCATTTTGTGTGTGTTGATCCCATCATCGTCCACTGTGTGCTGGTGTCTGGTGTTGATACACACCCTCACAACACCGTCCACTGTGTGCTGGTATTGGGTGTATACCCACACAACCTCCCAACACTATCCACTGTGAACAGGTGTCTGGAGTTTACACACAATTTTCCAACACCGTCCATTGTGTACTGGTGTCTGGTGTATATGGTTGTAACAATGTCCACTGTTCAAAGTTCAAAGTAAATTTATTCTCCAAGTGTGTGTAGGTCACCATATTTACTTTAAAATTCAGTTATTTCGAGCTACAGCGCAGAACAGGTCTTTCCTGTCCAACGACCCGTGCCACCCAGCTCCACTTGTTTAACCCGAGCCTAATCTCAGGACAACTTGCAATGACCAATTAACCTGCTGTCTGGTACATCTTTGGAATGCGGGAGGACACCGGAGCACCAGGAGGAAACACTCGTGGTCATGGGTAGAAAGTAGAATTTCCTTACACACACTTCCACACTTCTCCACAGACTGGTGTCTGGTCTGGGAACTCCAGCTGAGGCAACAGCAAGCCCATGGATTAGCACTGCTGGAAACAACTCCTTGGACAGTGCAGTATTCAGTTCTCATTGAATCTCCCATCTCCCATCTCCTTATTCAGAGGCTACAGTGCTACCAGTTGGCACTTTCCATGACCAATCAGTGGTATAAACATCTCTCAGTCCTACTGCATGGCACTTTTGATCTAAAATGGTTGGATTTGGGATAATATTTAAACAGAGTACAGTTAAATGTCACTGCTTAGGCTCCAGACCAGATGCATTTTGCAAAGTGGTTGTGGAGGTGGAACGGGGTGTAGAGTAAATATGCTAGGTGAATTGATTCAGTGTAGCTCGACCTCTGAACAGTTTATCCTAATGGACCTACTGTGCAGACAATCCCTCCCAGTGCTGACCCTGTTTGTTTCTTCCGAGGGATAAATGATTAATGGAGCCCAAATACATCCTCCTTCCCGCAGTCTCCAAAAGACCCACAGCTGTATAAATAGTTTTTTGTTAATCCTGCCGCCCAGGCTGGGAATAAAGCTGCAGGTATCTCAGCACTGTGCCAAACAGATTGCTTAAGAAATGCTCACCAAGTCATTCAACAATAGACAAACTTTGCTTATGTTAAATAGTTTAGAAGTTTCTCGACTTAGACCTATCCCTCACTTCATGGGAAGTTCAATACTGAGCACCAAGCCTTTAGACACAATCAAACCATTTTGCTCTCTGAGTAATTCGTTTAACCCTAAAAGGGAAACACTGCGGAGGTGTTAATTGATTGGGGAGTGTTTAGAATGCTTAAAGGTACTTTAGAAAGAGAAAAACAAAAGCTCCTATAAGTATTTCTGTATGCAGAGCTCTTCTGAGAAACCTTTTATAGAGCTAAGAGTTGATGCGATAGGTTCAGCTTTTGGAGAAATTTGTCCTGAAAATGGTGGTTCTAAGCTCACTTACATCAATAATTCTGCAAAGTCTGTTTCATAGAGCACCAAGTGTTGAGTTAACAGGAGCTCACAGTGTGATATTTCATTTTTATATATTATATTTATGATGTTCTTAATATTCGTGGCAGGTTGTTAATATGCAAATCACATGAAGTGCCTGTCATAAGCTAAACTGCCCAACATCTCAGCAAATAGGAGAAAATCTGCAGATGCTGGAAATCCGAGCAACACACACAAAATGCTGGAGGAGCTCGGCAGGCCAGGCAGCATCTATGGAAAAAGAATAACCAGTCGACGTTTCAGGCCGAGGCGCTTCAGCAGGATCTGAGCAACCTCACTGATAGTTTACTGCCCAACTTCTGGAAGAAAAAAACATGGAGTATTATTCATATTTTTAGTTTAAAAATTATGTTTAGCTTTTAATTTATTTTTATTTTTTGGGCATTTTCCAAGTATTTATGATTTAGCAGGAAAATTTTTAAATGGCACAAAAGCCTTTGACAGTGTGGAGCTAAGTAAATGCTATCGGGCCTTTGGCCTGGATGGGCTTCAAGGTCCAATCCTGAGGCCTAGTAGCTGATTACAGGCTGTTTGGTCACATGGGGTGACTCTCACAAGCAGATAATCATTCACCAAATCTGGAAAAGCCTCATGGATTCAGCCAAAAAGAAGTCTAAGGGTTTTCCATTTCACTTCAATAGCTGCACTGTGCTAGCCAATTTTATTCACTGGCATTCTCATCAGTTTCGACAGATCAGGGGGCAGAATTTTCCTTCTAAACGATGAAGGCTATTTAAAGCTTTGAAAGTTAAAAACATCTTCAATTGTAACGACGTGTGTTGTTGAACATCAGGACTCCTCTCGAGGATTATGCATTCTTCTTTCCTTTTCTCCAAGTAGTTCTCTGAATCAGGGCCTCTCCTCCATAACTGAAAAGTGTAGAGGGGGTAGGGGTGGCAGCTGGAAATTCCCAGATATGTTCAGCTGCCCCACTCAACTACCAGGTTCTTCTTTTTTTATATATATTTTTTATTCAATTTTTAAGATAGTTACATAGAATGAATAGAACGATAGAATAATGTAGTGTAATATCCCCTTAACCCTTCCCCCCTTAACATCCCTGACTAAAAAAAGAGAAAAAAAAAGAGGAAAAGAAAGAAAGAGGAAAGAAAGAGTGCCTGGATATCGGGAGATCCCCACATGCTCCATGGAATTCAAAATAACTTTAATATATATATTTATTTCTTTCCCCAAATAGCTAATAACTTTATCTTTAGATGACCTACATATTTAATCCTATCTTTTTGTAAGTAAGAATGCCAAATTTTCAAAAATATGTCATATTTATTTCTTAAATTATAAGTAATTTTTTCAAGTGGAATGCAGCTAAAAATTTCATTATTCCAATGGTCCATACTTAAGTATCAATCCGATTTCCAAGTAACTGCAATAGCCTTTTTGGCTACTGCCAATGCAATTTTTATGAATTCTTTCTGATATTTGTTCAATTTAGGTTTTGGTTTTATCCCTTCAATATCACCTAGTAAAAATAATATTGGGTTACGTGGAAGCTGTATTCCAGTAATTTGTTCCAATAAAACTCTTAAATTTATCCAAAAAGGTTGAATTTTAAAACAAGACCAAGTAGAAGGTACCAATTTCTTGATTACATCAAAAACATTGATCAGATAAATTTGGATTTAATCTATTTATTTTTTGTGGTGTAATATATAATTGATGTAAAAAATTGTATTGTACTAATCTAAGTCGGACACATAGTCTTGACCAACTTGTTTAATCAATTTTAATATTCAAATCTGTTTCCCATTTTTGTCTTGACTTATGAATTCTTTGTTTAATTGTCTGTTTTTGAATCAAATTATACATACAAGAAGTAAATTTTTTAGTTTTTCCTTTTTGAATTAAAGTTTCTATTTTATTAGGCTTCGGCATTAACATTGTTTGACCCAGTTTATCTCTTAAATAAGCCCTTAATTGGAAATAACAGAAAAGAATGTTATTTGATATTTTATATTTATTCTTTAATTGATCAAATGACATCAATATACCTCCTTCAAAACAGTCTCCTATATATCTAATCCCTTTTTGAAACCAATTATATAAAAGTTGATTATCCATTGTAAAAGGAATAAGTATTTTCAATTAAGGTTCTCTTTGCTAATAAAGATTTCTTTATCTCATCATCAACATTTGTCTTGTTCCATAAATCAATCAAATGTTTTAATATAAAGGATTCTTTCTCTCCCGTATCCATTTAGATTCCCATTTATATATAAAATCTTCTGCTATATTTTCTCCTATCTTATCTAACTCTATTCTAATCCATGCCGGTTTATCTTCATCAAAATAAAAAGATGCAATAAATCTAAGTTGATTTGCTTTATAATAATTCTTAAAATTTGGGAGTTGTAACCCTCCTAGGTCAAATTTACATGTCAATTTTTCCAACGATATTCTTGACATCTTACGTTTCCAAAGAAACTTCCTCACACATTTATTCAACTCTTGAAAAAACTTCTGCGGCAGTTGTATTGGTAGTGTTTGGAATAAATACTGTAATCTAGGAAATATATTCATTTTTATAGCATTGACTCTACCTACTGTTATTGGTAACATCATCCATTTATCAAGATCTTCCTGAATTTTTTTCAATAATGGCAAATAATTTAGTTTACCCCTGAGGAGTTATTAACTTCAAACTTTCTGCATAATCACTCAAAGAGTTGAACTGCATGTGCATGTAATGAGAGCTGTATAACTCATCTCCCTGAGCTATAGGGAGAGATTGGCCACCCTGGGTCTTTGTTCCATGGATCGCAGGAGAATAAGGGGTGACCTAATAGAAGTTTATAAAATCATGAAGGATATGGGTAAGGTCATAGCCTTATCCCCAGGGCTGGGGAGTCCCAAACCAGATGGCACAATTACAAGATAAGAGGGAAGAGATTTAAAAGAGACCCAAGAGGTAACTTCCTTCCACAGAAGGTACTGAGTACCAGGAATGGGCTGCCAGAGGAAGTGGTCAAGGTGGCTATTAGTGCAACATTTAAGAGGCTTTTGGATATGCATATGGAGGGGAGGAGCTTGGAAATTTATGGGTCAAACACAGATAACTGGGACTAACAGGGTCAGTATGGACCAGATGGGTTGAAGGGCCTGTTTCTGTTCTGTATTACTCTATGACAAGTTTCTCTCTCTCTCTCTCTCTCTCTCTCTCTCTCTCTCACACACACACACACACACATACACACACACAAAGGCACACACAAGGCAGGGATCTTTGTTAAAGGCTGTGCACTTGCTTTTGGTTAAGCTCCCTTTTACCATGTGATGAGTTTCCTTTCTTGTCACGAGTCATGTGAAGTACCAGTGCATCTGTAACTATCATTACTGGCAACAATGGAAGATACACATTCAAGTGGTAAAGATAGTGTCAGTGAGAGCTCTGGCCCGTAACGTGACTTCAAAGCAACTGAGAACTCCTTTGCTTGCATCTTCAGAAACAGTTCTATTTCTATCTTTAATATTTCTATTTTTTCCTTTCAGGGTTCTTTTGAAGACTCCAGCCTGGAGTTACATGCTGACTTTGGTTCTTTGTGGGAATGGGACCCACTCTCAGGGTCTCACGACTGGCTACTTTTTGATATCCTAAGGACGCAGCCTAGAACACTAGTGCGCCTTCAGAGTACTGGGATTTTGTGGCACTGGAGGCAGGCAGACTCGAGGTCGGTGTCTTGGCAGGAAATTGGTGTGTTGTGGGAGTACACGGAAGATCGAAAGCAGTGAGCTGGCTGCTGGATGGGTGCCCAGACCCCTGAGTTCTTTGGGCACAGAGTTCAGAATAAGCGATGCAACAGACTTTTAACATCGTAAATCAGTGAGCTGTTTGTTATGTCTACCCTTTTGCTGTGAAATGGGAACACATCTTTTTCCCTTATTAGGGAGAGAGAAAGAGCAATGGTACGTCGGATTACTGGGTGAACAAGATGTCTTTGGGGTACTGCAAGTCTGTGTCTTTATTGACGCTTTGCTGCATGCTTGAGTTCTCGGTGGGGGGTGCTGATGGTTTTTTTGCTGGTGGGAGGGATTGTTGCTTTGCTGTTGTTTATGCATGGGTGGGAGGAGCTGGAGGGTCTTTGGGGTTCTAACATTTAATTGTCATTCATTCTTTGGGTCCTTCCTCTGTTTTTGTGGATGTTTGCGAAGAAAAAGCGTTTCAGGATATATATTGTATACATTTCTCTGACATTAAATGTACCTTTGAAACCTTTGTAACCTTTGAAATTGACACGCTAGAGTATATTCCCATTTATAAAGCCGTAACATTTATTTGGATGTATGTAAATACACCACTTCTGTAGCGTTCTCGCTCGGGTGTAATGAAACGCCGAATTAAACGCCGAGATAAACCGTAGTCAATGAAACAAGGTCGCAGTAAGATTAACCATTTACTGTTCACTCTTCACATTAACGTATAGTGAAAACTGTTGATAAAACAATGCAAGATTGATACAGTATTTGTTCCCTTCTTGATATCACATTTACATTGTAAATACTTGCAAAAGTAAACTACAACTACATTACATTAAAGTGCAGCAAACAGTCAGAATTTACCTACGCCATTGACTGCTTTAAATACACTTCAATGCAAACTATCCGCAACTCTTTAACTAACGAAAACATAAACATTATTGACTGTCATTACTTTTAACAGGATCGGCATTAACATTTTAATTCAACATATCGATTATCTACTAACTTACAGCGTTGCTCTCACTGTGATTTCTAATGCTTACAAACAACTTCTTGCTTGGGTCTGCCTCGTGCGACCCCCGCCCTTGCATTGATCCCAAACCGGTATTTTCCCACAAGACGCGGCGAAACCGGATGTGACGTCATCACATGCCGATATATTTTACAGGCAATGAATATACTTTAAACAATTCTAATTCTAACTAGAAAATACTAACAAATGAATTACTAAGTGAAAATATTATAAACTAAATAACTGCCATAAAGGCAACACAACTTCATTAAAATCCTTTACCTCAACTGAAGGAGCAGTTGTATGAAAACATGGTGATTCCAGGGCTCTCCAGAGCCAGTGCCGATTTGCCCCACTAACCTGCTCACCCCTCTCTCCTAGTTATTGTACAGCAACTTTTTTATGTTCACAGGAGGTAGAGGGTATCAACACAGTCAACACTGAAGGGTAATTCATGTGTGTCCAGTGGTGGAGTGGTTCTTTGAATTATTTCAGAGGGCAATTAGCCATAGTGTTCAGGCATGGGATCAAATATAGGCCAGACTAAGAGAAAAAAATAGCATACTCATTTCTTTAAATTGGGAGTAAAGGTCGAGTGTAGATGAATGGTCGGCACAGACTTGGTGGACTCCATATTGAATGACCTATTCACTCTTAAACGAAAGTGCGCTAATCAGTGAGGTGAACTTGTACTACAATCCAGTAATTACACAAACTCTTTTACTGCTATTGTCCTATTGATAACAGTAGTTTTTACTTAATTAACTGAATTTAACAGCACGGCTGGCATGGTCTCCCAACCATCAGCCCAGTCCTCTAAATTACTAATATAAAAAAAGAGAAAATGCTAGAAACTCTCATCAGGTCAGGCAGCATCCCTCATGGGCCATCGACCTGAAATGATAAATTTGTCCCTCTGTCAATGCTGCCTGACCTGCTGAGCATTTCTAGAATTTTCTGATGTTATTTCAGATTTCCAGCATCAGTGAGTTGGGCCTGAGGGGAAGAGATGTGAGCACCTGGAGCAGGATGTTGGGCTTGGAAATGGTGGAGGGCATTGACCTGAAGATGAGGTTGTCATGAGAGGAGTGCCCAAAGATGGGCGTTTTGTGGAGTGCTGTAGGATAGGGGCAAAGAGGGGGTTTGGAATACTTTAAAGGTTTGGCACACAGAAGGGTGGGAAATTAGTGTAGGCAGGCTAAAAAAAGAAATGGTCCTAGTTGGATTTGGTTTCTAGAACTGAGTTGGAATTTATGCTGAGGGAGCAGCTGCATGAAACATGGTGGTTCCAGGAGTCTCCAGTGCCAGGCACTTCTTGGAATGTTGCAATTTAATTTCCCTAATCCATCTGATCCAATGTGGTGCTTGTGAAATGACTTCATCCTGGGAAATCATTTCATTAGCCCCATGGTGACTCCTGAATAGAAGTGCCTGGTCAAATTTCTGGATTTAGTTCAGAAATGGTCACATTTGAATTCCAGTCCAGATAGAAGTGATTTTCACATGTGTAACCATAGTGAAATCAGTGACACACCATTGAATTTCTAAGTCCATATATGAAACAAAAGGATAAAGCATTGCATGAGATTATACTTTTCAGTGAAGCAATTATATAAGTGGATAAAATATCAGATTAAATCCTTTGACTGCAAAGAATAATATTTTAAGCCACAATTTCTAGTAATTGTTAATGGAAATGATGGGAGACAATTTTAAACGTAACTGGCTGATAGGAATTGAGCAGCTGAGTAGCTAAATTGACTGTAGGAATGGACCAGCACTGGAAGTACCATAATCTTGCAATTTCATCAAGGTACTACTTTTCATAAACATCCTGAAAAACAATTCAGCATTCAACTGCAATGTTAACATAAGCTTGACTAGGGAATCTGGTGAATCTTTCCTACCAGACTGACCTGAAAGAGAAGATAATCTGACCTAGACCCATTTCAGTCATTTCAGAACCTATTCACGTGATGCTTAATAGCAGGGGATCTCATGTGATTGGACAGCCTGTCAAATTTTGTGAAGCTATTGTCAGTGCAGATGTCAGTTATGTATTCTTTTGTGTGTCTCTCTTTCTTTGGCTAGTCACTGATAGTTGTGCCTTCTAGACCAGAGATCCCCAAAGCTTGGGCACTCTTGGACTGTTCTGAAAGGCTTGGAATGTGTGTTTTACATCAGGCACAGGCAGGTCCTTCTGCTGGGACCACTGGCCATTGGGGACATTGCAGAGATTGACTTCTTCCATTTGCAGGATACACAAGCACAAGGAACCAACTGGACAAGTGTCATGGCCTGATTGTTTTTTTTTTAAGTTGTGATTTTCTGGAACATGGAATTTGCTGGTAAAAGGCTAGCATTTATTTCCGCTCCTGAATTGTCCTTGAGAAAAAGGGAATGAATCTCCACCTTGACCCATAGCAACCCTTCTGGCGAAGTTACTCTAGAATGCTTTTGGGTAGGGAGTTCCAGCATTTAGATCCAGCCAGAATGAAGAACCAGTTTGACATCAGAATTATTTGCAACTTGGAGGGGAACCTGCAGTTGGTGGTGTTGCTACATGCTGCTGCACTTGTCCACTTTGTTGGTGATGTTTGTGTTTCAGGAGCTGCTTTTGTGATAGCCTAGCCACTGTACACCTTTAATGGAGGGAATGCAGTTCTAGATTGGCTGATGAAGTTCCAGTCAATCAAGCTACTTTGTCCTGGATGATGTCAAGCTTCTTGAGAGTTCTAGATGCTCTCCTCATCCAAGCAACTGGAGAGTATTCCAACATTATGGACTTGCGCTTTGTCATTGGTGAAAAGTTTTTGAGATATCAAGATGAGTCACTCACTCCAGAATACTGAATTTTGATCTGCCTTTGGAGCCACAATATTTATGTGGCTGTCACAGTGAGCTTCTGGTAAAAGATGATCCCAGGATGTAATGGTGAAGAATTTGCAGAGGGAAGTGTCATTCAACTTCAAGGGCAGGCAGCTAGAGTCTCTCATGTTGGAAATAGACATTACCTAGCAACTTGAATGTTGTCTCATTCTTTCTATACGGAGGTATTGTCTGCTTCAGTTGCTGGTGAGTTATGAATGTGATTGAACATTGTACAATTATCAGCAAGCATCCCCAGTGATACCTGGATAGTCATTACATTACATCAAAATAGTTGCATCTAGGACACAGCACTGAGAAACACCTGCTGTGATGTCCATGGGGTAGGATGATTGACTTTGAGTAACCACAGACATCTTTCTATGTTCAAGGTATGACTCAAAACTTTGAAGTCCATTGGCTTCAGTTTACAAGGACACAATCAGTCAAGTGTTGCTTTGATGTTGAGGGCAGTCACTTTCACTTCACATCTAGAGTTCCATCCTGTACTGATGATAAAGTTTAAATTTAGCCAAATTGGATTTGTCCTGATTTTTGTGAAGAGGACATACCCGGATAATTTTTCACATTGTCTGATTGATGTTTGTGTTGTACTGGTCTTACCCTACCACAGATATTCCTTTAGTCATCTCAATGTCTTCCCATCTCCAATGCAATTTAAATCGGACCTGTTTTCTCACAGTCCCAGTTCTAATGAAGAGTCTTTGAACTGAAATGTTAATGCTGTTACACCTTCCACAGATGCAGACTGTTTCCAGAATTTTCTGTTTTATTTCAGATCAAGACCATGAAGTCAAAGTGTGAACTCTTTCCACAGCTCCAGCCTGACCTGTTTCTTCATTTATTTAGGAAAATAAAATGTTTATGAATAAATCTTCAACAATTAGCACCTGTAGGATCAAGGCTGCACTCACAGAATGATTAATTATCAATTATAAAGTCATTTTTATCATTCTTGAGATTGAAAATACTGAACAAAATTTTGAATGACAAGTTTGACCTGTATCTAACATGCAAATAAAACAACTTTATCAGGTTAATAATATTAAGTTAAATGGTGGAATAGCATTTTTGTGGAGATCTTGTCTTTAGAACTTTGACATTTAACTATGTAGCTGTTCCTCCTGAAGTTTCTGTACAACTAAGTCTTAAATAAGCATCCTTATTCTTGAGGGCCTATTTATGACAGCAGCACCTGACACCATGGATTGGGTACAGAGTTTCCATGTTCTCCCTGTGACCACATGAGTTTCCCCCAGGTGCTCCAGCTCCTCATACACTCTAAAAATGTGCAGGCTCGTATGTAAATTGCCCTTATTGTGTAGGTAAGTGGCAGAACCTGGAGGGAATTAGAACACAGAATATTAATTTTATGGCACAGTGCAAGACCTTTGGCTCATGGTGTTGTGCTGATCTTTTAATCTACTCTGTCAATCTAACCCTCTTACATAACCCTCCATTTTTCTATCATCTAAGATTTTTTCTTTCAATATTTTAATTAATTTTCTACATAGAAGAGTACAGTACAGTAAGATATATATTATAAGTAAAAAAAATTAAATATTATCAAATGCATTATATTTGAATCACACTTGAAATTACCCTATATTCATGTAAATTAAATTAAATCATAATATTGAAATGTGATAATTTTATTATACAAAAAAAAATCTAAACCCACTACCAAGACCGAAGCTGTTTGGTAAAGAAAGAAAAAAGGAAAAAAAAATCCTTATCATATCGTGAAATATGTTATTAGCCAACATCTGTACTTTAAAAGCATATCAAAGGTTTTGAAAATAGTTCAAAAATGGTCCCCACAATGTTTCAAAGTCTTGACTAGGTTCAGAAATTGAACAATGGACCTTCTCTAAATTTAAGCATGACATACCATCATGTAACCATTGAGCATGAGTAGGTGGAGCCATATCCTTCCATTTAAGCAAGAGTGCCCTCTCAGCTATAAGAGAAATAAAAGCCAAAATGTGCAAATCAGATGTCTCCAAAATAATATCTTTTCCTCCAACAATACTGAACAAGGCAGTCAAAGGGTTAGGCTTAACATTTACTTTGAAAAGTACAGAGAAAGTTTGGAATACTTCCTTGCAGTATTTTTTAAGACTCGGACATGTCCAAAACATATGAATTAGTGAAGCTTCTCCATTGTTACGTCTATCACAATAGGGAGATATATCCGAATAAAAACGATTATTTTAAATTAAAAGATTTTTAAAAAATGTCCTTAATGCATCTGCCTCTACCACCAGCCCTGCAGGTCATTCCACACACTCACCACTCTCTGTGTAAAGAATTTACCTCTGACATCTCCCTATACTTCTATGCAACCACCTTAAAATTATGCCCTCTTGTATTAGCTGTAATGTTGATGAGAATATAGGAAGAATAAAAGAAAGTATTGACATAATATTAATGTAAGTAGGTGGTTGATGGCTGACATGGACTTGTTGGGCTGAAGGACTTGTTTTTGTACTATGCAGTATCTCTCTATGTCTCTCTGAGTTACATAGTGAGAGGCGAGTGATAATACGTTGTAACTCATTGTCTTAAATTCCTAGAAAGTATTCTGCTAAGTGAAACTTTGGAAGGTGAAAAACCTGGTCACTGTGAACCATGGGCATTTTGGTATCGTTCTATTTTCTGCAGGAAGTTTGGTGCTGTCTTTGTTATAACTTAAAAACATAGCTTTATAAATTGAAAACATATTCCAAAGAATCAGTGATGTTACTGCGAAAATGCGTAAATTGAGAAATTACTGCTCCTGTCTATTTACTGACAAGAGGAAATAGTTTGCAAGATTTTAACAACAGTGGCATTAGGCAGTGCCCCTTTAAATGTTTAGTTTTGCACAATTTTCTGCAGTTCTGGATGATTTCAGAGGTCAATACAATTCCATGTGACTTTTGCAAAAGGGTATTTCATGCTTTTGTGAAATTAGCAGTGAGGATTCATAAGAAAATGATTTACTGGGAACTGTCATGTTTACTATGAAGTTGCCTCTATTTTGGGCTGTTTTGGGGGATGGTTTTGAAGTTTTCTGTCCCTCTGGTGATGCAGTCATTTGGTCTTGGTGCCAAAGACTTCCATCCTCGTGGAAAATGGTCAACAAGGAAATCATGCACTTTCAGAGTTCCAACTCCTTATAGTTTCAGACAAACCATTTCCAGGATTTTTTTTAAAACCTGAGCATTTTCCCACAGTCTCAGCTTTGACATTTTAATGCCACTCTCTGAGGGATGTTCCAATTCCAAGCGCTTTTCCTTGAAAAACAAAGCCAATTTTAAATTTACTCAGGGAATGCTTGTTTTTAACATAACCTTTTCTGTTAATGTTTCATGCAATGTAAAATAAGTACATATTACAAATGTATCAGTAAAATGGCAGCCTCTGGCAGAGCTGGTAGAGCCACTGCCTCACAACACAAGAGACCTGGGTTCATTCTTCACCTTAGGCGCTGACAGTGAGCAGTGTGCATTCTCACTGTGATCGGGTGGGTTTCCATCCACATTCCAAAGACATGCAGTTTATAAATTGCCCCTTATAGGTGACTGGTATAGTAGATAGAGGGAATTCTGTAGAGTGATGTGAACTGGAACTGCAGGGTTATAAACAATACATTTATTGTGCTTACATGAAAATAATATTTCTGTATTACACGTTTTTAGTCAAGAATGCTTTTCCTCAGTTAAATGCAGTGTATCTATATCCATGTATATACTGTAATCCTAACAGACAAGAATGTTAGGTGTTATGGCTTATTTGTAACAAGAAACAATGCCACTTACTGGAACGTGCAGTTTGGAGCAGAAGCCTGAAGACCTGACATTAGTACAGTTAAGTGTTCTGTGTGGTAAATAATCCCCGATTAATTTTTGATGTGTCTGTACTGCCTTACTACTTGTGATGACATTAGAAACCAAAGACAAGGACGTGATCCTTGGTTTCACAACTTTTATGTGCATTTTTAGCAAAAATCTAACATTTTTAGGATCAGAATCAGATTTAATATCTTTGACATATGGCCTGAAATTTGTTATTTTATGGCAACAGTACAGTGCAATACATAATATAAAGAAACCATAAATTACAATAAGAAAAAAATATATAAGTTAAATTAAGTAGTGCAAAAAGAGAGCACACACACAAATGAATAAGTACTGAGGTAGTGTTCATGGGTTCACTGACCATTCAGAGATCTGATGGCGAAGGGGAAGAGAAGCTGTTCCTGAATTGTTGAGTGCGTGTCTTCAGGCTCCTGTAGCTCCTCCCTGTTGGTAACAATGAGAAGACAGCTTGTCCTGGCTGATGAGGTTCGTTAATGATAGATGCCGTCTTCTTGAGGCATTGCCTTTTTGAATATGTCCTTGACTGGTGCCTATGATGAAGATGGCTGGGTTTACAACTTTCTGCAGCTTTTTCCAATCCTGTGCAGATACCTCTCCAAACCAGGCAGAGATGCAACCAGTTGGAATCTCTCCAAGGTATACCTGTAGAAATTTGCAAGAGTCTTCGGTGACATAACAAATCACCTCAAACTCCTAATGAAGTATAGTCACTGTCATGTCTTCTGTGTAATTACATCAATATGCTGGGCCCAGGATAGATCTTTAGAGATGTTGACATTCAGGAACTTGGAACTGCTCACTCTTTCACTTCTGATTCCTTGATGAGCACTTTGTGTTGTTTTCCTGCATCTATTCATATGGATCGTCACTTGTCTGTTTGCATGTTGATGAAGATGTACAACACAGAAAGCCACAGGACAAGGAGCAGCAGTATTGACTTATAACTGGACTGTTGTCTGCACTGTTTTACCAAGTCACTGTTGACTAGGAAAAGGACAAGATCTCTGCCCCAGCTGTCTACACCAGAAGGCTTGACATATATAACTGAGTTCAAAATTGTGCAGCAAATCCATTCAATGAATGGACATATCTTCAAAGCCAATACAATCTGCAGACAAGAGTGGATATTGTGAATGTCCAAAATATTGTGATATGCAAATGTAAAAAAGCAAGAGTCCTGATGGAGATAAGGCCAGCAGTTTGTAGGGCGCTGACAAGTCTTTTCATGCAACAGAAGTGAAGTTTAATGTTGCTGTGTAGCAGCTGGAAGATTACTTTCAGGCAATGACTTTAGAATTAGCTACCAGCTTTATATTTGCGGGGTGACCTGACTCTCATGTCTGACACAATCTCATTATATCGTTGTACACAATGACAGCACTGTACACTCTGTATGTCCATAAATGTAGATATATCACACTGTCAATTGAGTAGCAGTCTTGACAAAATATAGGTTAATGCAGGAACATAGTTTTTGCAGAAGCACAGTGAACTTTATTGAGGTAGTGCGAGAAAAATCAATGAGTACTTGATCTTTTTGAAGAAATCCTTGCAGAACAATTTTGTTTTCTCTTTAGATTGGGCCCCATGTCATAGTTATGTGTATAGAGTTTGAGAAGAATGGATTGAGTGGAACTTATTGAGCACATTAACCCTTACATACTGTTCGGGTCAAATTTGACCCATTTTGACACTTGACAGCAGTAAAAACACCCCAAGTGCCATTTTTTAGCCAAAATTTGATGACTTTTCCTAAAGTGACCCAAAAAGCGCAAAAATTAAAATATCTAAAAATTTTATACTTTTATACAGGTGCTACAAATTTTTGTACATTGAGGCTGGTCTGGGTCAAATTTGACCTGTATCTATTGAAATGGACTTTAGATCTCTGAAACACTAATTAAGGATTAATCAACCATTTACTAATGTCAGATAGGCTAGTTATACATTCAAAATAGATCTGTGGTTCAAAATTTGGTATAGACACTTGTTATGAGGGGATTCTTTGGCCAGGTCAAAATTGACCCAGACCATACTGTGAAGGTATAGAATATGAACAGGTTGCCTGGGTTAAACCTGACATTTGAACCTGTATGTAATTTTTTGTGTTGATAGAAGCCACATCCAGGAATGTCAAAGAAATTAATCTACCACAAGCAATGGACTAGATGTAATGTTCCATTGGAGTCAGGACCAATCCCACATGCTCTGAAGAGTCATGATGGGAAGGAAATGAAAGAGTTAGAACATAAAGTGTGTGCTTGTACAAATTCAGTCAAGGTGGGCCACACTAACAATGGCTTGATGGTTGATGGTCAACATGGACACAATGGACTGAAAGGCCTGCTTCTGTACTGTATGGCTTTATAGCTGCCTCTAATGAGGAAGAAAAAGGTGCAGCTTGGTAAAGGTTATAAAATCCCACAAAATCAAGTTGTTGATGATGGTATCCTGTAGCAAGTGACTCATCTGTTGACACCCCAAGGTCTTTCTAACATCTACAATGCATAAGTTAGGTGCAGGTGGTATACAGTTTGCTACAGAACATATAATAATACAATACCATGAAACAAAAGCATGATTCAGAGGGGGTAGACAACCATTCAGAAAATCTTGCTCAAAGCTTGCAAAGCAATGTTACATGGCATTCATTATTGGAACTTGAATAACGAGGCTAAAGAAATTTGACATATTTGCTTTGACCCTTATCAATTTTTATTGATGGACCATAGAAAGCATCCTCTCCAAATGCATCACAGTCTGGAATGACAACTGCTATGCCCATGATCATAAGAAACTGCATACAGTTTGGACACAGCTCAGAACATCATGGAAACCAGCTTCTCTTCTACAGACTCTGTCTACACTTCTCGCTGTCTCAGTAAAGCAGACAACATAATCAAAGATCCCACCCACCCGGACATTCTCTCTTCCCCCCTCACTCATCAGGTAAAAGTTTCAAAAGCCTGAAAGCACATATGACTAGGCTCAAGAACAGATTCTATCCCACTGTTATAACGCTAACACGTCCCCTATTAAGATGACCTCAATATCTTCCTCATGATGGCCTTGCACCATATTGTCTGCCTGCCTCACACTGCATTTGCTCTGCAACTGAAACACTTTATTCTGCACTCTGTTATTATTTTCCCTTATTTAACTTTAACTGTATGCACGGTATGCAAAATAAACATTTTTCACTATGTCTCAGTGCACGTGACAACAATAAACCAAATTCACGAGAATTTAGTTGACCAATTTAACTTATCCTTACTCTGGAACTACATTGCAGTTTTTGTTCAAATTCAGCATAGAACAGAAAGAAAAATGAGAGATTACTAAAACTAGTTCCTGTAATCTACAATTAGGTGATGCTGCCTATCCCAAATAATCCAGTACATACAAATTTAGTGTATTCAGTTGCAAGATCTTCCTTTACCACACTACTTCAAGGGGACTCCTCCAACATGTTATCTTCAAGTTGGCTGAGTGACCAGTCACATCGAGGAATTCTCACTGACCAGAAACAAAGAAGTATGAAGCCAACATTTTAAACTAATTTAACAAGATTGAAACATGTAAGATTAAGGCCAAAGTATTACAAGCACACTTTCTAAATTATAAGAAATAGTAGTTATTTTTATTATCTTGCAATCAGTTATGTTCTGAGACACTTATCTGATGGAATTACAATTCATACAAATAAGATTAGTTTTTTTTTTATCAGTGGGGAGCTTGCTAAGAAACAATTCAAACTCACATTCAAAGTAAATTTATTGTTTCTTGGCTCACCAGTAAAATATCCTCTGTATCTCATTAATCAGGGTTACATTGATCTAGTGGTGTATTTTTGATTGCTAAGGGAGTTGGGGAGGAATTTTCCAAAAACTTTCCCCCTCCACCCACCTTAATCATAGTGAATTTTATATTTGATTACCTGACTCTTCCAGATTGCATAAAGCTGTGAAGGGATGTATTGAGAGTCACAATGCAAGCCAAACCCTCCACACCATTGAGCATGTCTATATGAAGCGCTGATGTAGGAAAGCAACATCCATCATCAGGGACACTCACCACCTGGGACATGCTCTCTTCTCACTGCTGCCATCAGAAAGGAGGTAGAAAAGCCTCAGGATGCACACCACCAGGTTCAAGAACAGTTATTACCCCTTAACCATCAGGCTCTTGAAACAAAGGGGTTAACATCACTCAACTTCACTTGCTCCATCATTGAAATGTTCCCAAAACCAATGGACTTCCTTCAAGGACTCTTCATCTCATGTTCTTGATATTTATTAACTATTTATTTATTATTATTATTATTATTTATTTCTTTTTGTATTTGCACAGTTTGTTGTCTTTTGCACACTGGTTGAATGCCCAAGTTGGTGCGGTCTTTCATTGATTCTATTATGGTTGTTATTCTATTTTGGAGTTATTGAGTATGCCCACAAGAAAATGAATCTCAGAGTTGTATATGGTGACAAACTGTATATGTACTTTGATAATAAATTTACTTTGGACTTTCAACTTTGAACATCACAAGACAACCATTCGTCCTATGTTGCACACACGCAGACTGAGCTCTTACTCCTGAATTTGCTTTGAGTGACATTCAACTGAGTTTCAAAAGTAGAATTCAATTTACAACTTTTTTTGCCTATTTGCAACCGAGAACAGAGGACAAATTTCCATGTTCACATTTGTGTCATGCAAGTTGAATAGGTCAGTTGAAGTTTTACGGTGCGTCATTTCTGTATAGGCTTTTACCCATCCAGCAGGAAATTGACAGTTCCGATCTGATTCTGTGTTTTACACCATGACCAATCTTACCCGCCCATAGAGGTCAGATTAAAATTAATGCTAAAACAGGGGAGTTACAAAAATCCAGAACAGGCCAGCTTGTGTGCCGGGAGGGCTGACCCTTCACTGGGAGGTCATCGTTTCTCCCAGCCACCTAATGAGGTAAATTTCAAGTAATGTAGGAAAAAGCAGATCTGGAACAGAAAAATGACTTTAACTCATGCAAATTGTGAAGACTTGACAGCTCAGTGCTGGAAAAAATATTTTGAAAGTTACTCACTGTTTGGCAAGCAAGCCTTTCACCTGAATTAACTTATCATTGCCAAAAATCTGTTAGCTGAACTTTAAATGGAGGAAATTAATGCTCAAACAGAAGAGAAATGCACCTTTGGTTTCAGCCGCGAATTACACACAGGGGAGGGAAGATCGACAACAGACCGCAAAGCGCCTGCAGTGGGTAGTAAAGCATCACAAGAATGAGGCTTAGATCAATAGTGCTGGAGTTCTTTAAGCCCACTGCCCAGATATTCTAGTGTAGCCTGAAGTGTGCACTGGAAAGCTTAGACGTGGTTTGGATGTTGTGTCTCATTGCATCAAACTTCACCAGATCAAGTTTCAAGTCATCAAGCACTACACATTCTTGCAATTATGACTGCGTTGCCTCTTCCTCCCCTCCTTGGGTTAAGGAATCGGTTTTGGAACCAAGTGGTGGAATGTGGGGTGTGCCGCAGATCAGGGATATACCAGCATTGGTGAGGGCTATGCAGATTGTTGCTGTGGGGGTAGGAGATCCAGGTAGAGTGGACATGAAGAGGATGTTTCCTACAGTGGGGGTGGGGGGGGGGATGTTTAGGACCAGAGGATACAGTCTCATAGTTCAAGGACCTACTTTTAGAACAGAGATGAGAAGGAATTTCTTTGGCCAGAGGGTGGTGAATCTGAGGAATTCATTGTCACAGATGGTTGTGGAAGCCAAGTCACTGGGTACGGTATATTTAAAGTGGATGTTGACAGGTTCTTGATTAAACAGGGCATCAAAGGTTACAGGGAGAAGGCAGAAGAATGGGGTTGAGCGGGAAAATAAAGTAGCCATGATAAAATGGTGAAGCAGGCATAATGGGCTGAATGACCTGATTCTGCACCTATGTCTTATAGCCTTATGGTGTTGGAATGGCTGTTCTACTGCAGGAAAGAGAAGAGTGTCTGACAGTGATGAAAGTAGATCGCCCTGTGGATCTGGCACGTCAGTGGTGCAGAAGTAAAGACCCAGTTGTTTGGGAATGCCCGTCAGCAGCCCCAGCCACTGCTAAGGAGGTCCAAGCTCCCCCATAGGAGCACTGCACAGAGAATGACATCATCATGGGAATCTTTGCTGAGAGAGTCACTGTGGGAGGAATCACAGTCGAAGGGGTTTGTTCATACTTTCCACATTGGGTAAAATGACCCAGATGTGGTCATTATTGTGTTTCATTCATGGAAAAAATTTTTGATTGCATACTGCTGATAAGAAAGCAAAATGAAGTAGAGTTTCAAATCATGTTTGACTTGTTCTATGTTAAGTGTGGGGAAGGGGAGCTATATTCACTATGCCTGGTTAATCTGTATAATATCCTCAAGGCCAGGTTTTCAGTCTCTTTTGCTGAATATATACATACACAGAGTCCAATTGCTCAAAGTTCAAAGTAATCTTATTATCGAAGAACGTACGTATATGACATCATATACAATCTGAGATTCATTGTCTTGCAGGCATACTAAATAAATCACAGAATGAAAGCCCTAACAGAGTCAATGAAATACCACACCAACTTGGGCGTTCAACCAGTGTGCAAAAGACAACAAATTGCAAATGCAACGAGAAAGAAAATATAGTAATAAATAAATAAGCAGTAAATATCAAGAACATGAGATGAAGAGTTCTTGAAAGTGAATACAAAGCTGTGGGAGCATATCAATGATGGGGCAACTGAAGTTGAGTGAAGTTATCCACACTGGTTCAGGAGCCCAATGGTTGAGGGGTAATAACTGTTCCTGAACCTGGTGGTGTGGATTATGAGGCTCCTGAATCTTCTTCCTGATGGCAGCAGTGAGAATAGTTCATGTTCTAGGTGGAGGGGTTCTCTGATGAAGGATGCTGCTTTCCTACAACAATGCTCCATGTAGATGTGCACAATAGTGGGGAGGGCTTTACCCGTGATGGACTGGGCTGTATCCACTACTTTTTGTCAGATTTTCCATTCAAGGGCATTCATGTTTCCATACCAGGCTGTGATGCAGCCAGTCAACATACTCTCTACTACACATATACAGTAGTTTTTCAAAGTTTTAAATGCCATTCCAAACCTTTGCAAACCTTTAAGGAAGGAGAGGAGTTGTCGTGCTTTCTTTGTAATTGCGCTTACGTGCAGGGCCCAGGAAGGGTCCTCTGAAATAATAACACCGTGGAATTTAAAATTGGTTACCACTTCGGAAATTTTGTCCCATTGATCTCAATGGAAGCTGATTTCAGAAGCAAATTATTGTAGTTAGTACAAGTGGGCACCAAGTGAGGTCAGACTTCTAGCCACAAATCACTTAATAAGGTGTACTGGAAGGTAATTGTGGTGGGGATGCTGCAGACAGGATGACATTTCTCAATAAACAATAAATATTTCCCCAGGCCTTGCTGGATGGGCATGCCCAGTTGTGACAACTATGTTTGAGGAGGCAAATAGAATCATAGAATCATACAGCACAGAAACAGATCTTTGACCCAAGCATGCCGACCAAGATCCCCATCTCAGCTTGTCCTCTTTGCCCACAGTTGGCTCATGTCCATCCAGGGAAAGATTACAAACATCAGAATAGCTTCTGAGTAGCAACTTACATAGATAGACTAAATAAGCTTGCGTGAACTCGGCCTTTTCTTCTTGGAGCGACGGAGGATGAGAGGTGACCTGATAGAGGTGTATAAGATGATGAGAGGCATTGATCATGTGTATAGTCAGAGGCTTTTTCCCAGGTCTGAAATGGCTAGCATGAGAGGGCATAGTTTTAAGGTGCTTAGAAATAGGTACAGAGGAGATGTCAGGGATAAGGTTTTTACGCAGAGAGTGGTGAGTGCATGGAATGGGCTGGCAGCAACAGTAGTGGAGACGGATACGATAGGGTCTTTTAAGAGACTCTTGGATAGGTACATGGAGCTTAGAAAATTAGAGGGCTATGGGTAACCCTAGGTAATTTCTAAGGTAAGGAGATGTTCAGCACAACATTGTGGGCCGAAGGGCCTGTATTGTTCTGTAGGGTTTTCAATGTTTCTATAAGCTGGTGCAGTCCTCATGGATCAAACAAGGACAAGAGGAGATTTGATAGAAGCATTCAAAAAATGACGACTTCTACAGTTGAAGGACTGAGAATCAGAGGGCAGAGATTTAAGGTGCAATTAAAACAAGGGCTTCAGAGTTTTGTGTCTGATTCCAGACACCATAATTCAGGATGCAATGGTTTGAGATAAAATGCAAAAAGATTAACAAGTATGTTTCTGGGGATGAAGGATTTCATTTACAAGGCTGCAGTAGAGAAGCCCTGGGGTTGTTCTTGAAACTAAGAGGCAGAGAATATATTTGATAGAGATCTGTACAAGATGATGACTCGTTTAGGTACGGCAAGTAGAAATAAATCCCATTACAGAGTCTTAAAGTGATTCAGCATGGAAACAGGCCCTCAGATCCTCAAAATTTCCCCCCTCTCCTTAACTCTATGCTGTCTAGTTTTAGACTCCCCTATCCTGAGAAAAACACTGTGATCATCCAATCCACCCATACTGCTCATGATTTTATAAATTTCTATAAGGTCACTCATCAGTTTCCTTTTCTCCTGGGGAAACAATTCCAGCTTATCCAGTCTCTCCTTATAACTCAAGCCCTCCAATTCTGAAAATGTCCTTGTGAACATTTTCTGCACTCTCTAGCTAAATTACATCCTTCCTATGGTATGATGAGCAGAACTACACACAATAATCCAAGTGTAGTCTCACCAGTGCCTACTACAGCTGCAACATGAAGTTCCATTCATTATAGTCACTGCCCCAGTTGAAGAAGGCAAGTGTGCCATATGCCTTTTTCATCATCCTGTCTAGCTGTGTCAGTACTTTCAGGCAATTATATACTTATTATACTCCTAGATCACTCTGTTCTGCAACACTCCCCAAGGCCTGCCATTCATGGTGTATGACAAACTCTGGGTTACCTTCCCAGAATGCATCACTTCATTCTTGTTAAGTCTCATCTGCTACTGCACACTTTTGCACTTTCTCAGTGGACTGAGATGTAAGCTTAGATAACCTTCTTCACTGTCTACTACACCGGCATATTTAGTTTTCTCTGCAAACATTTGGTGCTTACAAAATCAAAGAACTTTCATCAACAGAGAGAACATAGAACATTACAGCACAGTCCAGGCCCCTTAGTCCATAATGTTGTGCTCTCCTTTTAGCCCACTCTAAGATCAATCCAACCCTTCCCTCCCACATAACCCTCCATTTTCTTTATCACCTATGTGCCTCGCTAAGTGTTTTTTTTATATGTCCCTATTGTA
Organism: Hypanus sabinus; assembly: GCF_030144855.1. Lineage (NCBI taxonomy): Eukaryota > Metazoa > Chordata > Chondrichthyes > Myliobatiformes > Dasyatidae > Hypanus > Hypanus sabinus. Next base: position 45,543,847 of record NC_082738.1, read on the forward strand.
TATGCCTCTACAACCAACCTTAGCAGTGTTTCACGCACCCACCATTCTCTGTCTAAGGAAACTTAGCTCTGACATACCCATTATACTTTACTCCAATCACCTTAAAATTATGCATCTTCATAATAATCATTTCAATGGACTTTGCCCATCTCATGTGGCTCCATATATGAATGCAACCTATTCTCTAATTATTTGCTTTTAGTATATTTAATGGTTCTTTCAGGATTCTCCTTTATCTTAACAGATAATAGACAACAGGTGCAGGGGTAGGCCATTTGGCCCTTTGAGCCAGCACCACCATTCAATGTGATCATAGCTGATCATCCACAATCAGTACCCCGTTCCTGCCTTCTCCCCATATCCCTTGACTCCACTATCTTTAAGAGCTCTATCTAACTCTTTCTTGAAAGCATCCAGAGAATTGGCCTCCACTGCCTTCTGAGGCGGAGCATTCCATAGATCCACAACTCTTTGGGTGAAAAGTTTTTCCTGAACTCCGTTCTAAATGGCCTACACCTTATTCTTAAACTGTGGCCTCTGGTTCTGGACTCCCCAACATCGGGAACACGTTTCCTGCCTCTAGCGTGTCCAATCCCTTAATAATCTTATATGTTTCAATCAGATCCCCTCTCATCCTTCTAAATTCCAGTGTACACAAGCCCAGTCATTCCAATCTTTCAACATATGACAGTCCCGCCATCCCGGGAATCAACCTCGTGAACCTACGCTGCACTCCCTCAATAGCAAGAATGTCCTACCTCAAATTCCTTAAATGTCAAGGATATATCACGTTCTCTTTTTGTCTTCCTGATTTCCTACTTAAATGTACTTATCCTCTTCAAAGGGTTTGCTTGATCCACCTTTCACATACCTCCTTCTTTCTGACCAGATCCTCAATATCCCTCACCAGCCAGGGTTACTCAGCCTTAACAGGGACATGTTGGTCCTGATCTCTCTCAATTTCACTTACCACTTGCCAAATATTCTTTTACCTGCTGACAGCCTCTCCCAAAGAGCCTTTACAAGTTAACGGATGAATTCATAGAAGGGGGAAATGTACTCAAAATGATGGTCAAAATACAAGGGTTGTGAGATAATCCTTTTCATTATAGAGATGGAACTCATTGCTTATAAATGTAGTGGAAGAAGAGTCAGGCAGGGCATTCAGAAAGGAATTGGAAAGACGCTTTTGGAAAGTAACTTGCAACAATAATGGATTGGACAGAGAAATGGGAACGAATAGATTTCTCTACAGAGTGTCAGTGCAGGCTTGATGAGCTGAATAGCCCACTTCTTCACAGTAAGCACGCTATAAAGGAAAACTTGTTTAAGGAATGGGTGGTTAGGTTTTGGAACTTAGTGCAGAGGTTCAGTGGTACCCTAAGGAAATTCATAGCTACTTGAGGGCATAATTGTACTGATAAAGAGTAGCTGTGACACAATGGGACTAACTAGATCATTCGTTGAAAGAGCCGGCCCTGGCTTGTTTTGCCAATTGAATGCCTTTGCGTTGGTTCAGTTTGCAGCTGGAGTTGCACAGAAAATGCACAGCTCTCATTGTATGCAGAAAGATTAATTTTCATAAAGAAACCTGTCTAGAAAATGCCAGGATGATCTGTAACCTAAATACAAAAAATTGCAGATGCTTGAATTCTGAAATAAAACCAGTTTTTGTGACAAGAAATCCTACACAATGGTGGTAAATGAAATGCAATTGGCATGGAATCTTGCCAGTCCAGGAAAAGACAGAACCTTAAACCATTTGCACCACATTTACCACATTGCCAGTCAAAGTTCAAAACATCATGTAAATAAGTTGCATTCCAGAAATACCCAATCTTTAAGTTAATACTAAGTGTCTCAGAAATTGCAAATATCGCAGTAATATTATAAAAATTAGGGCCACATTCCTATGAGATAGGTCCTGGGTCAGGGGAACCAATTAATCAAAGATTAACCAGCGAAGACTTGAGTAAAATTCACAAACAGAAAAGAAGCTAGAAGTCATGGAGACTTCAAATGCTGTTACAGTATCTATAGAAATTCTGATCAATGCAACCAATCCAACATGCTTATCCTTGCTTGAAGATGTATGGTTCATAGAAACATAGGAAATAGACTAAGGTTCTTCAAGACCACTCTGCCAGTCAATGTCATAGGAGATGCTCGACCTCAAATACACTTTCTTTTTACCCCATGGTTTCTTGACAGTCTAAGCCATTAGTATTCTCAACAACTTAATATTCACAGTCTTCATGGGTTGAAAATTTCAAAAGCGCATGGTCTTCTGAGTGAAGAAATTCCTATCCAAATGTCTCTTAAAAACCTCTAATGAATTTGCCTCCACCACCATTCCAGGAATCACATCCTCCTTGAAATTACCCCCTCTCACCTTCAATACATGCCCTCTGGTATTAGACATTTTAACCCTAGGAAGCAAGTGCTCTCTGTCCATTCTACATATACCTCACATCATCTTGTAAACCTCTATCAGATCTCCCCTCAGTGTCTGGGATTCCAGAGAAAACAACCCAAGTATATCCAACCTCTCGTGATGGTACAAGCCCTCTAATCCAGGCAGCATCCTGGTAAACCTCTTCTGCACCCTCTCCAAAGCCTCAACATCCTTCCTATAATGGGGCAACCAGAACTGTATGCAATACTCCAGATGTGGCCTCACCAGTGTTTTATAAAGTTGTAACGTAACCTGCAACTGGATTAGCCTCCCATGAGGCACTTTGTCAAATGCCTTATCAAAATTTATGTAGACAACATCCACTGCCCTACCCTCATCAATCTCTCTCGTCACCTTGTCAAAAAACTCAATCAAGCTGGTAAGGCATGACCTGTCCTACATAATGCTATGCTAGCTCTCTTTAATTAGGCCATAGATTTCCAAATGCTCATATATCTTACCTCCAAGAATTTTCTCCAGAAATTTCCCTACAATTGACATGAGACTCACTGGCCTAAAGTTCCCAGGATTATCCTTGGGAAATATACTAAGTGAAAAATACTGAAGGAAAATGAGATATTGTTATTTGCTTTCCTTTGAATAAAAATAGGATACTTTTATTCAGCATAAAATGTATTCTGTGTTTGTTCATGGAAACAAATTCTGAAAATGTGGTTTCATTAACTTTCGAAAGGGATTAATACCAACAAAAGGAAAAGAAGACTTGCATTGGAATAGCATCTCTCCAAACCTCAAGATACTGTATTTCAGACTGATCTAGCAGTCATTCTTTTAAGTTAGAAAACATGACAGAAAAATTGTACAAACAACATAATTATAATAAGATTATTGTGTAAGGGTAAATATTGACCAGAAAATAAATCTATCTGACTTCAAACTAGTTTTGAAAGTTCTTTTTTATGTCCAAATGATAGGGCAAATGTTACTTTTTGAGATCTGACGTTCATCTGAAAGACTACCTCAGACAGCAGCATATCTTCCTACTGTACCAGGTGTCAGCCTATATTTCTATGTTTATGTTCCTGGAATGATACTTGAACCCACAAAGATGAGGATGTAGATGCTAAACCACAATCAGCAAAGGCTTTCTAAGGATTTCAAAAATCAGGCAAATCCTCCTTTTCTGATGCTTCACAAGAAGGCAGCATCCATCATCAAGGATCCCCAACCTCTGGGCTATGTTCTCTTCTCACTGCTGCCATTGGGAAGGAGGTACAGGAGCCTTATGTCCCACACCATCAGGTTCAGGAACATTTATTACCTTTCAACCATCAGGCTCCTGAATGAGCAAGGGTAACTTCACTCACTTCAACATTTAACTGCTTCCACAACCTATGGGCTCACTTTCAAGGCCTCAAAAACTCATGTTCTCAGTATTATTTATTATTTTAATCTTTTTCAGCTGAAGCTGTTAAAACCTGGGGTACAGGCATAGTCAAACACACTCAATTCTCAATTGCTAGGGACTTTTCGTCTATTCTAGTGGTGTTTTGTATTGTGGCTTTCTGGAGGTTTACATAAATATTGTTGTGTAAGCCTAATTGTTTAATGCTATCGTGTACTGACTTTGGAATGATGCCAGTTGTAGATATTACTATTGGGACAATGAATATCCTGTTCATGTTCCATAGTCTTTCAATTTCCTCTTTTAATTCAGCATATTTCTGATGTTTTCCACTAAATTATTTCCGTAAGCTATGTGTGTTTAGAATGGTTATCTCTATTAAGTAAGTTTTTCTTGCCAGATTATTCTGTAGTATTATATTCAGACAGTTATTACGGGTTGCACTCTCGGTATTAATGCATTGGTCATAATATAATTTGTGGGATTCTGACTCTAAAACCAGACCAGGATTGTATTTATAATAAGGTATGGTGTCTTTTATGAGTTTGTACTTTAAAGGAAGATTTTCGTGAATGATGTTTTCCACTTGATTCTGCCTACGTAAGTAATCAGATTGAGTTCAACTGCTGCAGGATCGGGTAATGTGTTGGATCGTTTATGGTTTCTCTTGGTATTTTCTGCATTTTCTCATCTTGAACTTGTTGGTATTTTATTATGTATTTTTGATCATTTTTGTGTGAAACACCTGGCCCTGTATTTACAACAAGGAACCCTTCTGTTTCAGGGAGCAGGTCTCCAACTCAGAGCCAGGCGTTTGGCACTTTATTGTCAACATCAAATCTGCTCTGGTCATGGGGATGTTTTCCATGGAGAGTTATGCTCTTCCATTGGTTAACTTTTTGTCTAACTTGACAAAGTCTTCTCTTTTCTGCGTTGTACTTTCATTTAACTTTAGTGGTGTGTACTTCTTATCAGAATTGCGTATGTTCACCTGTAGTGCTGAATCCTGTTTTCGTTGATGAAAATATATCCTTTGAAATTTTATCTAACTGTTGTGTAAACTTTTAATGTCTGTTATTCCTCTTCCCCCTTCTGTTCTAGGTAGTGTTAATCTAAGTGCATTTGAATGTACATAATGTTTTCTGAAGTTTGTCATTTCAGTTTTTATTTTTCTTTGTAAATTTTCCAGATCAGTTTTGCACCAAGATATTATGCCTAAAGAAATGTTAATATGGGTAAAGAAAAAATGTTTACTGCTTTTGTTACAGTTTTACTATTGACTCTGTATGACAGATTTTCTTAAGCCTTGAAGTAGGTTCTGTCAAAAGTTTTCCCTTTATCGCAGTATAATTTATTTTCTGTGTTTGTTGATATCCCAGATAGTTATATGCTTCATATTCATCCATTGGTTGTACTGTATCGTGATGCTCTATTTTGTGTTCTAGTAGTTCTATTGCACCTTTCTTTATGTTTTATGTTCTGCACTTATCTAGTCCAAAGTTCACGTTTCTATCTTTAGAAAATAGTTCTACTGTAGGTTTATGCAAATAAAATTAAGTGAGGCATTTTATTTTTAATGAAACCTGTACTACATGTTAATGAACTCCAAAACATAAAATGCAAAAGCACGCTAAAAATCTCTACATAGCTGTGTCATCATGTCAGACCTGCCTCTTAAAGCAAATCCCAACTCAATGTAGCTGGTTGTGAATTATGTACATTTCTTCCAGTTTTGTTACCCAACACAGGCCCTCCCCACTCAGAATTCACTAAAACTGGCACTGTGAACATGTCTGCAGCTCGGAAGAACCACTCGGCTCAGATCCTGTGTTCCATGTGTGGAAGAACAGCAGGTGCTTCTGGCTCATCCAGAGGTGTGTTGGCACACTCATGGTCACATTGTGATACCAGGGGCATGGCAGCGGAGTACTCCAAATCTTGGTGGGCCAGTTTAAGGCAATCTACTGAAATACATTCAGTTTTACCCCTCTTATCTATGAAAAAAGATTTTTCTCCCCATTCCAAGATGCATAACAGGGCATCGTAAGGGGGCCTAGGGGGATCTTGGTGTGCATCAGAGCAGACAAAAGCAAACGGGGCAGAATGTGGGTCAACGGGAACCCAAGAGTGCTGTATGCCATGATGGGAGGTAGGAATAGGTGCAAAGGAATTGAATTTACTGAGGAGGGTGGAATGCTGTTGAGAGGCCAACCAGGTGGTCATGGCGTCAGGAATGAAATCACCTGGCACTCGAAGCGGCTGCCCATATAACAATTCAGCTGTGGATGACTGCAGGTGCCCTTTTGGAGCAGTTCTGAGCCCCAGCAGGACCCATGGGAGACGATCATGCCAACAATCATTGGTCAGGGAAGCCCTCAGAGCAGCCTTTAAGGAGCAGTGAAACCGCTCGCATAGGCCATTGGGCTGCAGGTGATACGCCGTGGTGTAATGTAGCCTAACTCCAAGGTTCTGGGCCATTGCAGCCCAGAGGTCTAAAATGAACTGGGGACCGTGGACAGAGGAAATATCAGATGGGGTGCCAAACTGAGCAACCCAGGTGCTGATGAATGCCTGAGCCATCTCTGCGGCCGTCGTTGATGCTAAAGGGATGACCTCTGGCCACCTGGTGGTATGGTCCACCACGGTAAAGAGGTGTGTGAAATTGTGCGAGGACGGATGGGGACCAACAAGATCCACATTGACATGGTCAAGTTGTCACCCAAAAACCTCAAAAAGTGCCAATGGCACCTAAACATGACGGTTAATTTTTGCCCACTGGCACTCCACACAGGATGGATGTCCAATCATGCACATCCATTCAGAGGGCGTGCCAAACAAACTTTAGTGCAGCCAATTTCTGAGAGGTTTTCTGGCCCAGATCTGCGAGGCCATGTATGGAGTTGAAAAACAGTCCACTCCTAGTTTGTGGGCACAAGGGGCTGAGGGTGACCAGTTGAGACATTGCATAGCTGGGACACCCCAGCTTCCCCGAATTTAATATCAGGCAATTGCAGGCCCATGAGTGCTGTTCAGCAAGCTGGACCTCTGGTTCAGTAGCTTAGTCGGCTGCCATGCGGCATAGTCAACCCCTGTGTGTACAGCCTCAACAGCTGGCCCAGAGAGGCAATCGGCCACAGCATTAACTTTCTCCTTGATATGTTGTATATCAGATGTGGACTCAGATATGTAGGCCAGGTGGTGTTGTTGCCGTGCAGAACAAAGTTCTGATATTATGACCATTGTGTTCACGAGGGGTTTGTGGTCAATGAGTGCAGTGAAATTGTGAACCTCCAGAAAAGAAAGAAAATATGGACGGTCAGATAGAGACCAAGAAGCTCACAGTGAAACGTGCTGTACTTCCTTTCGGGGCAGAGCTGCTGGCTGAAGAAGGCGGGCAGCTACCACACGTCACCAACCAGCTGCTCTTGCACAGCACCCACAGCACAGTCAGAAGCTGTAGGAGCGGGTGTGCCAGAAGGGTTACGTTGGAAAGAGCTTGTTTGGCATCATCGAATGCCCTGGTCATGTCCGCTGACCAGTCAAACATGTGATTATGGGTATTGCCTTTAAGCACACTATACAGGGGGAGCACAAATTCAGCAGCTCGCAGAATGAAGTGGTGATAGAAACTCAACATACCTAAAAACTCCTGTCAGTTTTTAGTAGCGTGAGGGTGGTGGGAAATTCATAATAGCGGCTACCTAATGGCGACTAATGGTGCATAACAGCGACTCCTTTGCTTGCATCTTTGGAAACAGCTCTTTTTCCATCTTTAATATCTCTATTTTTCCCTTTCAGAGTTCTTTTGAAGACCCTGGCCTGGAGTTACACGCAGACTTCGGTTCTTTGCAGGAATGGGGCCCACTCTCGGGGTTCCATAGCTGGCCGTTGTTCGGCATGTCAAAAGCTCAGCCTAAGAGTCCGACTCGAATTCGGAAGCCTAGGATGTTGGGACTCTGGAGACGGGTGGATCGAGGGTCGGTGTCAATGGCACGAGACCCGTGCGTCCTCGGGGGATTTTGGATATTTGCTGCGTGCCTGGAGACTCAGGATCTTTGCAATCTTTAGGCACAGAGCTTGAAAAAAGCAACGTAATGTACTTTTAACATCGTAAGCCAGTGAGTTGTTTGTTATGTCTCCCCACTCACTGGGAAAATGGAGACTCCTCTTTCTTCCTTATTAGGGCGAGAGGACCTGTGGTATGTCAAATACCGGGTGAAATGCGAAGTCTGTGGAGTAACTGCAAGTCTGTGGCTTTGCTGTTGCTTTGCTCATGCTTGAGTGCTTGGTGGCGGGTGCTGATGCTTTTCTTTGCCAGTGAGGGGGCAGGGGATTGTTGCTCGCTGCCACTTACATGTGGGGCGGGGGGAGCGGGGGAGACTTTGGGGTTCTAACATTTAACTGTTGTTCTTTCTTTGGGGAACTCCTCTGTTTTCATGGATTGTTGCAAAGAAGAAGCATTTCAGGATATTTAAACGCAAAATACACTGCAGATGCTGTGGTCAAATCAACACGTACAAACAAGCTGGAGGAACTCAGCAGGTCGGGCAGCATCCGTGGAAACGAGCAGTCAACGTTTCAGGCTGAGACCCTTCGTCAGGACTGAAGAAGGAGGGGGCAGGGGCCCTATAAAGAAGGTGGGGGGAGGGTGGGAAGGTGCCAGTTGAAAAACCAGTCAGAGGAAAGATTAAGGGGTGGGGGAGGGGAAGCAGGGAGGGGATAGGCCGGAGAGGTGAAGAAGGAATGAAAGGGGAAAGCACTATGGGTAGCAGAAGAAGGCAGAGTCATCAGAGAGGTGATAGGCAGCTGGAAGAGGAGGCAGAGTGAAAGTGGGATGGGGGAAGGGAGAGGGAGGGAATTCCCGGAAGTTGGAGAATTATATATAATTACCTGGATAGACAGCATCAACTGGCAGGCCAGTTGTGTGAATGTATTGCTCGACCCCATAACTATTTTTTTTTTGATCAGTGTCAAAAAAAGCCAAATTAAATCCACTGTGATTCAATGTTGTAAAGCAATAAAACATGAAAACTTTTGTGGGGGGTAATACTTTTATAGGCACTGTACATACTTTGATAATAAATTTGCAATGAACTTTGATTTTGAAAAGCAACAAAGGTGGTTCTCTCAAGATCCAACAACTAACCCTCAATTAACAACGGGTCATTTTAACATTGCAGTTTTTGGAAGCTGTATTCCCTTCAAATAAGTACAGTACTGGATGTAAAAGTGCTTCGTACAAACCAAAGGATGTTAACGGTTCTATAGAAATACAAGCCTGTCTCATTCCCACCAAATGAATTTGCATTCAACTCATTTACGGCTCTGAAAGTGCTTTAGAGGATTCCCCTTATCAAGAAGTAATCTCAGGTTTAATCAAGCAAGACCCACTGTACATTAGTGTGGAGCATTCATGTGTTTGTCAATGAAGCATTAAATTGCGAAATCTGGTTTTTATCTAGAAATGTGCCTGAAAGTAATCCAAAATGAAGGGAAATGAGTCTCCGGTTAATCATTGCGCTTTCCACCAAAATCAGATAGCTTTTCCCTGAATCGACTTTATCTTTCTAATTTATTGACCAGGGTAAGTTTACTGTTTCTGAGGTTTGCATGGACTGTGAGAAGCAGCGAACAAATATCCTGTCTTCCCACCACCTCGAATCCCACCCATTGAAAACTGGTAAATTTATCAGGTTCAGCCATATCTACCTGAACTACACTACTGTTTAACAACAGAGATGTAATTGTATCATATTTTTGACCTTTTATTTCAAAATGAGCATCTTTCCTATTCATTTATTTTCCTGTTATACTTAACGAGAATTCAGAACCCATATGCTGTTTATACCTTCAAAGCATAGATAATTCTGGACAAGATCATTTAATGTTATTTCTTGAGGTAGTTAACACCATAAGACCATAAGAACATAGGAGCATAGTTAGGCCATTTGGCCCATCAATTCTGCTCCGCCATTCAATCATGGATAATCCATTTTGTTCCCCTCCTCAGCCCCACTCCCCAGATTACTCGCTGTAATCCTTGATGCCGTGGCCGATCAAGAACCTATCAACCTCTGCTTTAAATACACCCGATGACATGGCCTCCACAGTTGTCTGTGGTAATAAATTCCACAAATTCACCACCCTCTGGCTAAAGAAATTTCTCCACATCTCAGTCTTAAATGGACGCCCCTCTATCCTGAGGCTGTGCCCTCTTGTTCTGGACTCTCCCACAATGGGAAACATCCTTTCCACATCTACTATTTCAAGGCCTTTCAACATTCGAAAGGTTTCAATGAGATCACCCCTCACCCTTCTGAATTCCAGCGAGTACAGACCCAGAGCCATCAGATGATAACCCTTACATTCCTGGAATCATTCTTGTGAACCTCCTCTGGACCTGGTCTAATACCAGTACATCTTTTCTCAGATGAGGAGTCCAAAACTGTTCACAATACTCAAGGTGAGGCCTCACCAGTGCCTTAAAGCTTCAGCATCACATCCTTGCTCTTGTATTCTAGACTTCTTGAAATGAATGCTAACTTTTCATTTACCTTCCTCACTACCAACTCGACCTGCAAGTTAACCCTTAGGGCAGGTGTCAGCAACCTTTTTGATGCTGTGGGCCAGATCGCGTATTAATGAGCAGACGGTGGGCCAGATAAATCCCAGAAAAAACTTGAAATATGGGAATTATCCATTTAAATACATCTATTTATGTTTTGCCTCAAATTAATGAATAACGCATGCTAGAAAATCATTTGTGCTTAACCAAGGACGCCAATTAGTAATCAAAGAACTCAATTTAGTTGCAATTTATTTCAATCAAGGCATCTTTTGAATCAATTAAAAGGACACAAAGAATCTTTAAACATAAAACATATGAAAATGATGCATTGAATGGTGGTAAATTAAGTATAATAAAAAAGAAAATTTTAATGCAAACAGTCGATAAATCAGTGTGAAACTTGATGCTGTTTGTTGCTTGAAAGCTTCTCAATATTGGGTGTCAGACTTGTTGATGCCAAGAGCAAGACATTATCCAGATGGGCATCAGTCAATCTTGTTCTCAAATGGTTCTTGGTGTGCTTCATTTTTGAAAACAATTGCTCACACAGATAAGTGCTGCCAAACATGCATCCCTCGAACAACTTTTAACATCTGCTGATGTTTCTTCAACTGGCCGTGTGATCGTTTTTGCTGACAGGCTGATAGATGTAAATAAAGATTTCTTTTCAGGACATACAATATACACCACTGTCAGTAAACATTATTTGACAAACTCTCCATCTGTAACAGGCTTCATCTTTTTGAGACTTTGTAGCTGGCGTGGGTATTTCCTTCATTTTCACTGCTTTCCTTGACAAAAAAATAACATTTGTTTTCCAAAACTAGCCTTCATTTGCTCAACCTCATCTTTCCTTGCTTGCCCAGTCAACTTGTTAAAACTTCCACTATGGCGGGTCTCGTAATGTCGCCTGATACTAATTCCTCCACAATCTCTAACACTAGCTCTTTCAGAACCCTAGGGTTTTTAAGCACCTTCTCACTTGTAATAGTAACTGCACTTACTTCTCTTCCCTCACATCCTTCAACATCTGGCACACTGCTAGTTCTTCCACAGTGAAAACTGATGCAAAATACTCATTTAGTTCACCTGCCATTTTCTTGTCCCCGTTATTATTTCTCTGGCCTCATTTTCGAGGGATCTTATATCCACTCATCTCTCTCTTTTATTTTTTACGTACTTGAAAAAGTTTTTACTAGCCACTTTGATATTGTTTGCTAGTTTGCTTTCATATTTCATCTTATCCCTCCTAATGACTCTTTTACTTGCTTTCTGTAGGTTTTTAAAAGCTTCCCAATCCTCTACCTTCCCACTAATTTTTGCTTTGTTGTATGCCCTCTCTTTTGCTTTTACATTAGTTTTGACTTCCCTTGTCAGCCACGGTTGTACTATTTTGCCATTTGAGTATTTCTTCATTTTTGGAATACTGCTACATCAGACTTTACTTTCTCCCTATCAAATTTCAAGTTGAACTCGATCACATTGTGATCACTGTTTCCTAAGAGTTCTTTTAACCTTAAGCTCTCTAATCACCTCCAATTCATTACATAACACCCAATCCAGTATAGCTGATGCCCTAATAGGCTCAAAGACAAACTGCTCTAAAAAGCCATCTCGTAGGCATTTAATAAACTCACTCTCTTGAGATCCATTATCAACCTGATTTTCCCAATCGACCTGTATGTTAAAATCTCCCAGGTTTCACTGAACACCTACGCTCCGTCCGCTAGAGAAAGCAGGATCTCCCAGTGGCCACACATTTTAATTCCACGTCCCATTCCCATTCTGATATGTCTATCCATGGCCTCCTCTACTGTCAAGATGAAGCCACACTCAGGTTGGAGGAAAAGCACCTTATATTCCGTCTGGGTAGCCTCCAACCTGATAGCATGAACATTGACTTCTCTAACTTCCGTTAAAGCCCCTCCTCCCCTTCTTACCCCATCCCTGATTTATTTTTCCCCCCCTCTTGTTTTTTTCTCTCTCTCTGCCCATCACTCTTTGCCTGTTCTCCATTTCCCTCTGGTACTCCCCTCCCTCTTTCTTTCTCCCTAGACCTCCTGTCCCATGACCCTTTCCCTTCTCCAGCTCTGTATCCCTTTTGCCAATCACCTTTCCAGCTCTTTGCTTCACCCCACCCCCTCCAGTCTTCTCCTATCATTTCAGATTTTCCCCTCCCCCTCCTACTTTCAAATCTCTTACTATCTTTTCTTTCAATTAGTCCTGACAAAGGGTCTCGGCCCGAAACGTCGACATTGCTTCTCCCTATAGATGCTGCCTGGCCTGCTGCATTCCACCTGCATTTTGTGTGTGTTGCTTGAATTTCCAGCAACTGCAGATTTCCTCGTGCTATCATAACATTGTCCTTTTGGCATGTCTTTTCTATTTCCTGTTGCAATCTGTGGACACATCCCAGCTACTGTTGAGAGGCCTGTTTATAACTACCACCAGGGTCCTTTTACCCTTGCAGTTTCTTAACTCAACACACAAGGATTCAACATCTTCTGATCCTATGTCACGTCTTTCTATTGATTTGATGCAATTCATTACCAGCAGAGCCACACCACCCCCTCTCCCGACCTTCCTATCCCTCTGAAACAACATGTAACCTTGGACATTCAGCTCCCAACTACAACCATCCTTCAGCCATGATTTCATACCTGACAATCTGTAATAGTGCAACAAGATCATCCACCTTATTTCTTATACTTCATGCATTGAGATATAACACTTTGAGTATTATATTTCCTGACAGTCTGACTGCACGCTATCTTTGCTTTTTTACCATCCATCCTATCCTGAATCCCTTCACTCTGGTTCTCACCCCCCTGCCAAATTAGTTTAAACCCTCCCCAACAGCTCTAACAAACTTGCCCATGAGAACATTGGGGAGCCCAATCAGCGGTAGGAGCAGGCCATAGCGATAAGATTTCTTGTAGGTTGGCAATGCTTGTTTAAAAGTATAGAAGGGTCAAGTTGGGTGAGCCATGGTTGGGAGAAAGCCAGTGGTGAGAGTGGATTTGTCAGGCGTTGGCTCAAAAGAGGACTCTGGGTAAGCTTCTATTAAGGTTCCATTTCTTTTTTCTCTTACTGTACCTAGTGTAGTAAATGGCCGGTGTGTGTTCTTCATGCCAATTGTTGGAGTTGTGGGAGACCCAGAGTCTCTCGGGGAACTACATCTGCCTGGTGCATCCAGCTGCAGCTCTTTGAAGACCATGTTAGGGACCTGGAGCAGCAGCTGGATGACCTTTGGCTTGTACGAGAGAGTGAGGAGATAATCGATCAGAGTTACAGGGAAGTAGTCGTCCCAAAGTTGCAGGAGGCGAGTAGCTGGGTGACTGTCAGGAGAAATGGAAATGTGAATAGGCAGTTAGCACAGAGCACCCCTGTGGCCATTCCCCTCAAAAATAAGTATACCGTTTTGGTTACTGTTATGGGGGACGACACTGAACATAGGTCTGTGGTGCAGAAGAGAAAGAGGGAGAAGAGGGGAGCAGTAGTGATAGTGGACTGAATAGTGAGGGGAACAGACAGGAGATTTTGTGGACGTGAATGGGACACCAAATGGTATGTTGCCTCCCTGGTGCCAGGATCAGGGACGTCTCAGATTATGTCCAATGCATTTTGGAGGGGGAGGGGGAGCAGCCAGATGTCTTGGTACATATTGGTACCAATGACATAGGAAGGAAAAGCAAAGAGGTCCTGAAAAGAGAACTTAGAAAGCTAGGCAGAAAGCTGAGAAGCAGGACCTCAAAGGTAGTAATTTCTGGATTGGTGCCTGTGTCATGCGCCAGTGAGGGTATAAACAGGATGATCTGGCAGATTAATGTGTGGCTCAGAAGCTGGTGCAGGGGACAGGGCTTCAGGTTCTTGGATCAATGGGATCTCTTCTGGGGGAGGTATGACCTGTACAAAAGTGACAGATTGGTTAATAAGAGATCAAAATGTTGAGAATACAGCTGTTGAGAGTTAGAACGTGAGTTCACCTCTGATATTGCAATATACCACCTAAACTTTAGATGGCCAATGTTGTTCAATAGTGGGCTAAGTTTTTGTCTATAATAGGCTCTTGCCTGCCGAATAGTCTCCTCATTAACGCACAATCATGAGATTGGTTTATTTGTAATAGACCAAACGTTAGACTGATCCAGATGTGCAAATGCGGATTTGATTCTCTTATTTATGAACACATAAGCAATTGATCCATTAATTCTTGTGCAAGTGAAAACTGGTCCACTTTCTTGTGGACAGATTCTGGGCCATTTTCTCACTCATACCTAAATACAGAGCAAGTCCAAGTGAGAGAGGCAGCATGAATACTCACTTGCGTACAAGAATATAAGAAATAGAAGCAGAAATAGCTTATTTAGCCACTTTTGCCTGCTTCACCATTCAATAAGATTTTAGCTTACCTTTGACTTTAGCTCCACATTCCTGTCCTAATCTCAGATTTCTTGCTGCCCTTCATATTGGTATCACTTAGTGACTGAGCCTCCAAGGCCCCTAAGCTTAGTGATTCAAAGATTCACTACCCACTAGATCTGGGGTTCCCAACTTGGGGTCCTTAAACCCCCTGCTTAATGGTATTGGTCCATTGCATGAAAAAGGTTGGGAACCTTTCACCTAAATGAAGAAATGTCTTCCCATCTCTTTCCTGAGTAACCAACTGCTTATTTTGAGACTGTGACTTTCTGGCTCCAGACAGCCCAGTGAGGTGAAATATCTACACTGTTAGAATTTTGTACACTTCACAAAATGAAGCAAACAAGTGTTAAATTCCTTCATGTGTTGCATGGTTAACTATTATTTAAAAAGCAGCAAGGAAAATTCTCTCTGATTTCCATTTCTCAAGAGTTGGAGTCAATAACTCCAATGGGTAAAGAAGGGAATAGCTTAACTTTTACACCAAAGTTTCTTCTAAACTACTGCCAACTTTAAAAAAAGTCTTGGTAATTCACTGAGTATGTAATAGAAGATTGTTCATAAAACTCTAAAGAAAATGTTAATAGCATGTAGAGATTTTAATTCCAAGCCTTTAAAAGTGAATGCTAGTCACTGAAGTCTGCATTCCTGTCAACAGTATCACTAAGGCAAGCTCCTTTCCAACCTATCTGCTCCAAAAAACAATCTCGCTGTCGTCAGCTGATCAGGCATCTCTAAGATTTATTATTTCCACCAAAAAGTAATAGACCGTGTCACTGAAGCTAATTTCCTTCCGTTTTTTTGCCACTGCTAGTAGATTTAATATACCAGTAATAGCCAAATGCTTCTGTTCCTATTCCAAAGTCGAACCTTCTAGCAACAGAGGAGAAAGAGTTTTTGATTTCCTTCCAGGCAATTTTCCAATGTTTTAGAATCAGTCTTAAAATGGAGTTGTGACAAAGGCTTGGTCACATGAGATCTGACATCTGCTTTATATTAGGCAGAGGGATGACATACAGTGGCTGAAACAAATCGAAGCAATAGACCAATATGTTGAAAAAGAGACATAACGAATGGAGTGTTAAAATCAGAGACCTCAGCAAATCTCTGTGCCATCATATCAACCCTTGAGCTGCTGAAGCCATCCAAACTTTTGAGAAGTGAATTGTGCTGAACTAGCGACTTACAGTTCTATAGGAAAGAAAATGCAGTGATATATAAAGTGAATCTAGAATTACTGGAAATTTAAAATTGAAAAGAAGTAGAAAATGTTGGCAGTGATCAACTGGATAGCTAGTGAATGAAAGAGAACTGATAGCTTCAGGCTTAATGTTGGACCCATTTGGAAAATGTGGGTGAATTGTCTGCCAGAATATGGCACATTAATCATTCAACACATGTAGAACTGAGTTAAAATGTAATGGCAGATACAACTGAAGTTTCTAGAAATTGAATAGAAACCTGAAAGATGCTGACTTGCTGTTTTCCACAACTTATTTAATTGGTCCTTTAAGTAGGTTATCCTTAACACCTTTCAAATGAAATGCCTTTGAAGCTCCTTATTCTTCTCTACTTTCTGAAATCAAGGAGGAAAAGCTAATTTGGAATTTAACAGCTTATTCAAGATTCAGGATTGTTTGATGTCATTTTTCAGTGCACGAGTTTCAAAGAGAATGAAGTGATTATCACTTTAGATCTGACACAGATTATAAAACACAATAAATGCAAGTATAAAAGATATCCTTTAAAACACAACGTATGAATCACTGGGTACCCTTATATACATTGGGCGCCATGGTATTGTAGTAGTTAGTGCGACGCTATTACAGCTTGAGAAGTTCCACAGTTTGGAGTTCAATGCTAGCGCCATGCTGTAAGCAGTCTCTGTACCTCCTGCTTGTGGAATGTGCGGGTTTGTGCGGGGTGCTCCCATGGTCCAAAGACATACTGGAGAGGTTAATTAGTCATTGAAAATTGCCCTGTGATTAGGTTAGGGGTAATCAGGGTTGTTTGGTTGCTGGGATGGCATGGCTCAAAGGGCCAGAATGGCCTACTCCGCACTGTCTCATTAAATAGACAACAGTTGCAGAAGTAGACCATTCGGCCCTTCGAGCCTGCACTACCATTTTGAGATCATGGCTGATCATCTACTATCAATACCCGGTTCCTGCCTTGTCCCCATTTCCCTTGATTCCCCTATCCATAAGATATCTATCTAGCTCCTTCTTGAAAGCATCCAGAGAATTGGCCTCCACTACCTTCTGAGGCAGTGCATTCCAGACCCCCACAACTCTCTGGGAGAAGAAGTTTTTCCTTAACTCTGTCCTAAATGACCTACCCCTTATTCTCAAACCATGCCCCCTGGTACTGGACTCTCCCAGCATCTGGAACATATTTCCTGCCTCTATTTTGTCCAATCCCTTAATAATCTTATATGTTGCAATCAGATCCCCTCTCAATCTCCTTAATTCCAGCGTGTACAAGCCCAGTCTCTCTAACCTCTCTGCGTAAGACAGTCCGGACATCCCAGGAATTAACCTCGTGAATCTACGCAGCACTTCCTCTACAGCCAGGATGTCCTTCCTTAACCCTGGAGACCAAAACTGTACGCAATATTCCAGGTGTGGTCTCACCAGGGCCCTGTACAAATGCAAGAGGATTTCCTTGCTCTTGTACTCAATTCCCTTTGTAATAAGGGCCAACATTCCATTAGCCTTCTTCACTGCCTGCTGCACTTGCTCATTCACCTTCAGTGACTGATGAACAAGGACTCTGAGATCTCTTTGTATTTCCCCCTTACCTAACTTTACACCGTTCAGATAATAATCTACCTTCCTGTTCTTACTCCCAAAGTGGATAACCTCACACTTATTCACATTAAACATCATCTGCCAAGTATCTGCCCACTCACCCAGCCTATCCAAGTCACCCTGAATTCTCCTAACATCCTCATCACATGTCACACTGCCACCCAGCTTAGTATCATCAGCAAACTTGCTGATGTTATTCTCAATGCCTTCATCTAAATCGTTGATGTAATTCGTAAACAGCTGTGGTCCCAATACTGAGCCCTGTGGCACCCCACTAGTCACCACCTGCCATTCTGAGAAACACCCATTCACCGCTACCCTTTGCTTTCTATCTGCCAACCAGTTTTCTAGATTAGCTTATAAGATTAGCTTATACTATATGTCTAATGTGTTGGATTCTGAAGTTAGAACCAATACTTAGCTTGTGTCCTGAATGGTTTAGTGGATAACATGGCCCAGGGTCCTGTGGGATATCTCATATTCTATGTGATTTGGCAATAAAAGTCTCGAGCTTCTTATTTCAAGCTGTAAACTATCGGCCTGAAAGTTCCAGTCAGCATTGAATCAATAACTTTCACCACTGGTCTTGAAGAAAACTCTCTTCAAGGATCTAGCAGTCTCTGTGGACATCCTGTTCTCTGACTTTGCTTGCTGTTAGATGTCAGTTCAAAGGGATCCCTGACACCCAGTATTTGTGGTGTTACCAAGCTGGCTAAACAAGCACTCATGTTAAAGTAGTCCTATAGACTGCAGAGCACATTTTTAATGAACTCTTTAAGCAATGCATCAAGGGCTAAATAATTTTGGAGTGTTTTTATGAATACAATTAAGGTAGAAGCTGAAAACTCACCATCATACTTATTAAAAGCCAAAAAAAACTTAAAATTCATTGGCCATGTGGGAGACTGTGAGACAATCACTGAGAGGGAAGCCAACAAAACATTTTGTTCATAAGCTTGCTGCTATAAAGCTTTATTTACCTCTGAATTGGTCATAAGGTAATTTATATTTTGCCAGAATGAGGTATGTTCACGACGACAAACCATCTCAGGAACTCAGCGGGTTCGGCAGCATCTGTGGGGGGCAAGAAATTGTTGATGTTTCAGGAAGACGCCCTAATTCAGGACACTGCAACACCATTGTGAAGTCTCTTTGAGGTTTGCTGAGCTTGAAGAAACCTTTCTCCTCTGTGTCTCTATTGTATTAGACATTCAGGTCTGGAATGGGAAGTATTCGGAGGGTGTGAAGGGCAAGGATTTTCCTGGATGCAGTACGAGGGTCAGGATGAGATGCCAGGGGTTGATTGCGATGATAGAGATGGAGTTTGTAACTTACAACTGGATGAGTCAGGGTTGGTGTTGCCTTGAGATGTCAGTGGTGAGCAACGCACACAAAATGCTGGAGGAACTCGATGGATCGATGGAAGGGAACAAACAGTTGACATTTCAGGCTGTGACCCTTCATCAGAGCTGGAAAGGAAGGGAGCAGAAGCCAGAATAAGATAAGTTTACTTAATTAAAATTAAAATTAAAATAAACATATTACTTCCCCTCTCCCCATCTTCTTATTCTGGCTTTTTCCTTCCTTTCTAATCCTGATGAAAGGTCTGGCCAAAACACTGACTATTTATTCCTTTCCATAGGTGCTGCCTGGCCTGCTGGGTTCCTCCAGCATTTACAGAATCTCTGGTATCAGTCGTGGGCAACGTTCCCTCTAAGGTGTATGCATGTGCGTGCAGACATCTTTTGCTACTAGCACACAAAGGAATTTAAACTGTGCACAAAAGTTTGTCACTCTCTGCCTTATTGGCATGTTAAGTATATTTCATGATCATTCACAATTGCCGGTTTCTGATACAGATGGTGATTGCAACATGGAGTTTGCGATGATTTGATTGCAGATTTTAGAACTGGCTAATTTATACAGTTTTTATTGAAGAAATTATTGATTCACCATGTCAAATTCCAAAGAAACAAAGGGTGGAAGCGCAAAAGAACTGCTATTTATTTGAAGCCGAGTGGATTTTTACCCTCAGAATAGCTTCAGGTTTACATAGAAACATAGAAAACCTACACACAATACAGGCCCTTTGGCCCACAAGGTTGTTTCGAACATGTCCCTACCTTAGAAATGACCTAGGCTTACCTATAGCCCTCTATTTTACTAAGCTTCGTGTACCTATCCAAAAGTCTCTTAAAATACCCTATCGTATCCGCCTCCACCACCGTTGCCGGCAGCCCATTCCACACACTCACCATTCTCTGTGTAAAACTTACCCCTGACATCTCCTCTGTACCTACTCCCCAGCACCTTAAACTTGTGTCCTCTTGTAACAACCATTTCAGCCCTGGGAAAAAGCCTCTGACTATCCACACAATCAATGCCTCTCATCAACTTATACACGTCTGTCAGGTCACCTTTCATTCTCCGTCTCTCCAAGGAGAAGAGGCCGAGTTCACTCAACCTGTTTTCATAAGGCATGCTCCCCAATCCAGGCAACATCCTTGTAAATCTCCTCTGCACCCTTTCTATGGTTTCCATGTCCTTCCTGTAGTGAGGCAACCAGAACTGAGCACAGTACTCCAAGTAGGGTCTGACCAGGTTCCTATATAGCTGCAACATTACCTCTTGGCTCCTAAATTAGATTCCACGATTGATGAAAGCCAATACACCACACGCCTTCTTAACCACAGAGTCAACATGCGCAGCCGCTTTGAGCGTCTTATAGACTCAGACCCCAAGATCCCTCTGATCCTCCACACTGCCAAAAGTCTTACCATTAATGCTATATTCTGCCATCATATTTAACCTACCAGAATGAACCACCTCACACTTATCTGGGTTGAACTCCATCTGCCACTTCTCAGCCCAGTTTTGCATCCTATCAATGCCCTGCTGCAACCTCTGACAGCCCTCCACACGATCCACAACACCCCCAACCTTTGTGTCATCAGCAAACTTACTAACCCATCCCTCCACTTCCTCATCCAGGTCATTTATAAAAATCACGAAGGGTAAGGGTCCCAGTACAGATCCCTGAGGCACTCCACTGATCACCGACCTCCGCTCAGAATATGACCCGTCTACAACCACTCTGCCTTCTGTGGGCAAGCCATTTCTGGATCCACAAAGCAATGTCACCTTGGATCCCGTGCCTCCTTCCACTTAAAAATTCAGTGCGTACATGTTACTGAGCAAAAAATTGCAGAGCACAAGATTTTTGTGCACACTGGTCATTACAAATTAAAGGGAACACTGATTGTGAAGTTGTGATCAGCGATTGGGAGATGGGGAGAGGGTTTGGAGAAAGTATCGGGTGTTGTTCAGTTTGTGCAACAGATTGACTGATGGGGAAAGATTGGTTGATAGTTGCAAACTTTGTCAGAGAGGTGGGTAGTGAGCATGGGCGCATGTTGGTGATGGACCTAAAGGACAAACGAACCATTTGAGGGTGATCTTCGTGAACCAAATTCCAAGCATTGGCCTGGGATCTGTTCTGGGAAATCCCTTCAAGTAACAAGAAGCAGAGGCAAACCAGCTTGAGAACGATTTATCTTCAGATAGATCAGGTTATCTGCATGCCACTGAAAATGACAAGTACCAAGCAAAGCAGCATTATATATACTTGAATGCACTGCATCCATCTGAGTTCCTCGTGTGCAATTAACAAACATACAAAGGACTCTTATTGAAAATCTCAGATTTAATAACTTACAGAATCATTTCCTCAATATTCAATAACATCTAATATTTCACAGTCTAGATGGACTATCACACATGCATGGTTCTATGAGATTAAGTTTCAAGCAACCATATTTGAAATGAGGGAATAATAATACTCAATTATAAAATTAGTCTTCTAAGACCAAGAATTTGCTGAATAGTAATTTTGTCTTAATACATCTTTAAAACTCAGACTTCATGCAACAAGAGATAATATTTTTGACACATCATATAGTAGACTTCATCAATAAATCATTACTGTATGTTCATTCTAAGTCAATTATGAACTTAATTAAAGATTAACCTTGTGTGTCAATTGTACATCGAAACATACAGTGAAATAGGTCATTTGCATCAAATTAATTCCACAAGTGTCGCCACACTTCTGGTGCCAACACAGCACATCCACAACTCACTAACCCAAACCGTACGTCTTTGCAATGTGGAAGGAAACAAACTATATAAGCACACCTAGCGCAAGCACAATTTTTCAGGTTGTCATAGCCAGGGTTGGTAGTGGGTATAAGCTCCCATTACCTATTAAGTGGCGTGTATCTGAAATAGCCTCTGACGACCAAGTCCAGCTCTTGGCCTTCACGTATGGCTTAGCTACTAAGCCCGGTGGAACCATTTCTACGGACAGAAGGTGCAAAGGCGGGTTACTGGTGCCTTAAAACCAGTTGCTTTGGCCAGATGGGGCTTGTCAGTCGTTTTGGAGCCGGAGTCCCTAAGGCAGTCCTACGTTGAGTTCAACGCTGACTGGCAACTCCCGTGACACCGCTCGCTGCAATTCCTTTGGACTCATCAGCTGCGTGGAGAGGGGGAGCTTGCTGCTCTCCATATCACAATGCGCTGGCTTGCATATCACATAGACGAGGATGCAACATCTACGGTCAACTTTGACCAACAGGGGGCCTCACACCACATTAAACCACATATTCATAGAATACCCAGCATAGTTACCAGTTTTACAGCATAATGACAGTTAATAACAATTGGTTTTAACAGTACTTCAGCTGCAGCATCTAAGACATTAGGACCCATGAGCCTAAAAACGGGATTGATCATGAATCAGGGAGTGATTTCAATGTAGCTGACGGCTGTCTGTGCTTAATAAGAGAAATTGGCCCCGTGCCTCTACCTCACAAGGGAGCCGCTGCTCCAGGAAATCACGAAGAGGAGTCTCACTAACCTAAAGTGGGAAAAGCTTAATAGCGGCATAAGGCAAGCATAAAAAGGTGCTGCTGTGATCCAATCTCATGAGAAATGCTTTGACTGGCAAATGCCTGGAGATGCTGACCACAACTTATATGGCACAGCCTGGAGTCAATTAATGACCCATTCTCTAAATTCTCAATAATTAATACAGTCCAATATCAGATCATCCTTGGATCTTCAGGAGCCTTTATTATAATGGCAAGCAATGTCTATATGTGTGTGGTCTAGTCCACTTTAAATCCAGTGACTATTATTCTCCACCCCCATCCCTAATCCTCTGGAATGAGTTTCAAGCCCTAAAACCTTGCCAGTGATAGTGTCCTTAATAACAAATAAAACCTTGATCAAGCGAAAGGTATGAGGGGATAGGGCCACTGATAAACACAGACAGTATATGTGTGAGCTTTGGCTGTGCTGTTAGATAATTTTGAATCCATTGGGTATTAGATCTCATCCAACCAGAATAATGATCCTCTCATTGTTCCATTACAGCATCTAATTACTTCTTAAATGAATCCAGTGCTCTGGCCTGAACTTCATAGCCCACTCTAACAGTTGATTATCCTCCGAGTAATGGCTTCTCAAGTTTTCCTAAAGCTGGAAAAGTGAACTATCAGTCGATTGAGACCTCCAGGGCTTTGTTAGTACAGAAACATAGAAAATAGGCCAGCTAAGGTCACATCGCAAAAGCTCACTGCCATTCCAATTCATTGACAGTTTCTATTTGTTTTAATTTTATGATACTTTATACCAACTTGAAAAAAAATATTATTCCCCTTCTCCCATCTTTGTTACAGCAAGAAGTGTCCCTCATGAAGAGTAGGGTTCAGACCTTGATCCTAGACCTCCATTAGATTAATGCTGGAAGAAACACAAAAGTCTGTCCTTGGTGTCTGGCCTTTCAGATGTTCCCTCTGCTTGTGAGAGAATTTTCCTGAGTCTTCAGATTCTGTGGTTCTCTCACCCACACAACCAAAAAAAAAGTGAAATCCCTGTAGAAACAAAATCTGCTTCAATAATCAGAAGCATGTGTCTGTTTTCAAAACATGATCAACACTTGGAATGGACTTCTGTACAGGACAGAAGGGGGAGAACATTGGAATCAATTAAGCAACTGTAGTTGCTGAGAGATATTTTGTGGGAGTAAGCTGCAGAGTGTAGATCTTAATTCTGCATGATGAATGGAAATGGGTGATAGCCAACAGGCTAACTAGTCTGCATCTTTAGTAAATTTATTTCATGAAGTTACCAGTAAATCAGACAGACTCTGAGCTTTCTCCATCTTGTTTTGTTTGCCACTAGATGAGCCAGGATCTAAGGAGGATCACTCAGAAAATTAGGCATGTTGTGCACTAAATCGTACATTATTTGAAGCTGTGACAAGAGACCTAGGCAGGGATGGTGAGGACCCAAGTGCTGGAGTATCTGAAACTAGAATCAAAACACGATACGAGACTGAAATGAAGATAGGGTTCTAAACTAGACGCTGGACGATTGAGCAATGAACCCCAGTTATACTGGGACAGCCAAAGATGCCCAAGGATCAGGGGTCCGTGAGGAGACTCAATGATATAGAACCTAATGTCCTCTGCAGGATCCTCTACCCTCATCCACAATCCCGATGTCTGCTGTACGATCTGCCCGCAACCAAGAGGACGACCGTCAAGGGCTGGCTCAACTCCTGCAGAGGTATGTTGAGCTGACTGATGGTCCCCAAGTCCAGGAAATTACCGGCTGCCCTGGAGTCCACAAAGGCATTCACCTCTCATTGGTCCTTACCCCAGGAGATCTCCACCCTCAGCGTGACCCCAGAATCAGTAGGGTTGGGAGCAGTGACTGGTACGGTCACAGTCCTCCTGACACTAGATGGTCATAGCAGTGACGGACGTTCGGCCGCAGGTGACCTGTTACCCCGCAGTAATAACAGCAACCTCGACTCTGACAC
The DNA here is from genome assembly GCF_030144855.1 of Hypanus sabinus. Lineage (NCBI taxonomy): Eukaryota > Metazoa > Chordata > Chondrichthyes > Myliobatiformes > Dasyatidae > Hypanus > Hypanus sabinus. The sequence continues at coordinate 45,568,354 of NC_082738.1, forward strand.
TGAGACCTCTCATTGACGGAGAATCTTGTGCAGCCGATTTGCATGGGCTCGACAGGTCACTATCCGACAAACATTCATCAGATGGGCAGAGGCTCAGTTTTCTCCAGTGGGATGGTGGAACACCCTTCTCATGGCATCCATGATTTCCTGCGAATCCAAGCAAATCTCTGACCTCCATTCCCAATACACGGTGGCCCAGGCCAGGGTTCTCCCTGTCTGGAGAGAGATCATGAAGGTCACCTTTCCAAGCTCTGTAGGGAACCGGGATGGCTGGAGTGCAAAGACCAAGGAACATTGAGTGAGGAAGCTGCAGCAAGAGTCCGGGTCACGGCCGAATCGCTCCGGGGTTGGAAGATGGACTGACACCGCAAAATGACCGACAGCCTCACCTGAGTGACTCTGGCCTCCTCTTTGTGATAGTTGGCACACGGCAACCTGGAGATCATGTATCTCCAGGCTCTATCTAGAAACATCCTCACTGTGGCTGCCCACAGCTGATGAGAGACTCTGATACCTCACTGGGTCCACATTAGGCTCAATCGTACTGTGATGGGAGAGCGAGGTAAGGATGGTAAGGACCCAAGTGATGGAGTATCCGAGACTAGAATCGAGACAGGATACGAGACTGAAACAAAGACAGGGTTCTCAACTAGACGTTAGATGAGAATCCAACGCTGAGCTGTGATTGAACACGAAACCTCAGTTCAGATGCTTTTTAAATATTAAAAACCTGGCACCAAAACATGGCCACCAATTAGTGGGGTGGACCTGAGTCTTTAAAGGGGCCACGCCAGCTAGCTGTATTCTGGAGAGTTGGAGCATCTGACCCCTTGGAGGGTTGCACGATTGGGTGTGTGTTAAAACAGAGACACAAGTAAATTACTCAGCATCCAAGTTGAGCCCAGCACTGGATTAGATAGGGCCTAAAGTATGCTCATTATGGGATCATCTGGGTTCTGTAACACACTTGCTACTAGATCATCCCAAATCTGAGATATACCTATCATTGGGATATGCTCTCAATGGCTACTTTATCTGGTGCCTCCTGTACCTAATAAAGTGGCCAGTGAGTGTATGATCATGGTCTTATACTGCAGTAGCCCATCCACTTCAAGGTTCAATGTGTTGTGCATTCAGAGAAACTCTTCTGCACACCACTGTTGCAACTTGTGATTATTTCAGTTACTTTCGTCTTCTTGTCAGCTTGAACCCGTCCTGCTCTGACCCCTGGATGTCTTTTTTTTGTTTTTTGCAACACTCTCTGTAAACTCAGCGTGAAATTCTCAGATCAGCAATTTCTGAGATACTCAAACCACTCCGTCTGGCACCAACAATCAAAGTGACTTAGATCACATTTCTTTCCCCATTTTGATATTTGGTCTGAACAACTGAACCTCTTGACCATGTCTGCATGTTTTTATGCATTAAGTTGCTGTTGCATGATTGGCTGATTAGATATTTGCATTAATGAGAAGGTGTACAGGTGTGTGTATTAAAGTGGCCAGTGAGTGTATTTTCAATCTTAAATGATTTCAGGTATGCTCACTCCTGCATCACCTCTGATATAAAGTATTCCTATTGTCAGATCACCCAGGATCTAAGCTGCATTGACTGCTAGACCATTTAGTACTCTTGCACAAAACTTAAAAAAACAACTGCAAATTAGTTTTCTGGAGAAATGAATCACAATGATCTGAATGGCCTTTGCATTAATTGTGCAATTTGGACAAGTAACCCTTCAATCAAAAGACTAAGCTGTTTTTTTTCCCAATGTGGGAATCTCAGAGAACTTTGTGAGCTGTCATTCTGCCAATGACTGCATTCAAAATATATGATAGAGAATCCTAGAAAAATAGTTTAAATCAAAGGAGATATTTTAGGGCTATCTATTCAACAGTATCCAAATATGGATGCAATATTTGTTTTATCTCGAGCTGAGTCCTCTGTTCTTCATTATGAATTACTAGAAGTCGATAACAATAAATCCAAAATATTGTTATAAAATTAAATTGGATATGTCTGAATGTAGTATGGTTGTAAGGCTTGAGTCATAGTACTTGTTAACGCTAACAGTAGTAAGCACTCAACTCACCCACAGAGAGCAGTGAAATTAAAGGTAACCTCATATAAACTGAGAAGTCCAAACCTATAGAAATTACATTTAGGTGATAACAGGGTGAAGCCAGAGGTAAGCTTCAGGAAGCTTAATATGGGAGAAAGAACTGTGTAACTTCCGTTTCCATTACATGCCCAAATAAAGCTCCATTTCAGGTGATACCAATGGCCTCATGAACCTGGTCTCTACAACTAAAATGTTGGTGTGATCAGGAGTTGGCTTGGGATGATACTGACACTGTCTGGTACTGCACATAATCAGTGCAAAAGTGTCAGTGTAACCACAAAACAAAATAATTCCACAGTTTTGATGCAATTTAGATATAGGAAGAGGCTTGGTGATATTATACTATCACAATGGATCACTATACATTGGTTAGAGTAGGCAATACTCACAGCTTTCTGTGCATTATGTGAGGCACACCCTAGACAACTTACTTCCTGTGCGTCCATTTAGAATTATTTTTAATAGCTCATTCCAAGAACCACATGCTAATTAGGCCATTGGCATTTTCTAATCCATGGCTTGAGAAACTTCACTGTGTCATATTGTCCTTTGAACAATGTTAAACTTTGACACTGAAGGGCAGTCTGGAAGATTTGTGTGTGCCGTGGAAGGTTTCTTCAGGTGATGTTGTCTCTCGGCATCAAATCAGACCACCAGCCAGTACTTAAACAGGAATAATCAACTCCAGCTTCCCATGTTAGCTATTAAAGTGTTATGGCCTGTTTCCATTTTTGTTTGTGGGCTATATGTTCCCAGACAGACCAGTTCTGCTTCTGCATCTCTGGGGAACCATAAGCTTGTGTGCCGTTTCCATTGTTTCCTTGTACTGTTATTTGAGTATCTTAGCAGAACAAGAATGTAGTATTTGTGTGCATTTTATTATGCCCTCCATTCAGCATTTTCAGTTCCACACTTAGCGGGACCTCACATTTGACCTTTACAGTTAATAGTGCACTGATTATATCAATAATCTCGATTTTAGCATGGATTAAAAAATATATGCTAATCATGTTTCGCACACAGAAGTATCTTTCAAAAATGGGACAAAAAGGTAGGATTTACAAGGGCCAGAGAAGGTGGAAATATTTTGCAATGCCATACCTGATGCAAATTTAGGCTTAGTCTGAATCTATTGAGACTCCTCCATGTAACCAGTATCAGAAATTCTGTTGCAAAAGAAACAAGTATGCACTGGACATACAGACAACCTGTCAGAAGAGCTCAGTGGGTCAAGAAGCATCTGTGTGGGGAAATAGAATTGTTAATGTTTCAGGTCTAAATCCTGCCTCGGAACATTTTCGCCCAAAGAAGCTGCTTGATCCTGAGTTCCTCCAGCAGATTGTTCCTCCAGTTTCCAGCATCTGTCGTCTCTTGTGTCTCCAAGCACTGGACGCATCATTATCAGAAAGCTCCCTCAGGTGGGACATTTGCAGACTATTGGGGCATTTGCTCCAACTTATCTCTGAACAGGGCCAACAGAAATTGTTTCCTGTACTGAGCTTTATGAAGGGAAGAAAGTAAATAAATGAAGGTTTTCTTTAATGTAGGACCATTCACAACTTCAGGGCATTACAAAGAATCTTTTAGCCAAAGGAGTAGCTTTTGGCTTGTAGGACAGGATATGCAACAGCAGTTTGTACACAGAAAGTGATCACATTTAGCAAATTGAAAACAAACAAATATCTATTGAAGTATGCTGGCTGAGAAATAGATAACTACAGGACACTGGATGTACTTTATTTTCCTTCTTCAAGATCAATAAACAGGTACATAAATAAATCAATTAAGCATACAGTATCTGAGTTGGAATCGCAAGCCGGTCTGGCAGCTACCAGGGAGATCAGTTGTGAGTCTGGTGGCCAAACAGTGCCAGGGACAGTGTCCAGTTAAAGGAAATATACAATTCCACATGATGTAGTTTCTCCTTGTGTTGGCGCATGGCCTAGTGGGCAAGGCATCAGACTAGTAACCTGAAGGTCACTGGTTTGAGCCTAGGCTGAGGCAGCGTGTTTGTGTCCTTGAGCAAGGCACTTAACAACACATTGCTCTGCGACGGTGCCAAGCTGCATGGGTCCTAGTGACCTTCCCTTGGACAACATCGGTGGTGTGGAGAGGGGAACAGCTTGGGCAACTGCCGGTCTCCCATACAACCCTGCCCAGGCCTGCGCCCTGGAAACTCCAGGCACAGATCCATGGTCTCTCGAGACCGACGGATGCCACCACCAGTTTCTCCTTTCAAAGCTCAGATAGAGCTTTGCATGGTAAATGATGTGTGCATGCAACAGGGAAACCGGTTAAGAGTCATAGTGTCAAACAGCATAGAAATAGGTCCTGATGAAGGGTCTTGACCTGTAGCGTCAACTCTTTATTCCTTTCCATAGATGCTTCCTAACCTGCTGAATTACTCCAGCATTTTGTGAGTGTTACTCTGGTTTTCTGGCACCTGCAGAATCTCTTGTGTTTAGAAATAGGTCCTTTGGCCTAAATGGTCTGTGCCAATCAAGATTCCCATCCAAGCTAGTGCTCCATTTCCCTGCTCATATACTGCTGAACCTTTCTTGTCTATGTACATTTCTAATTATGTTTTAAATGTCGTTAATGTACCTACCTCAACCACTTCCTCTTGCAGTTCATTCCAGAAACATACTCGTATTCAACAATTTTTCATACACCATTTATAAATGGGTAGATCTGAATTGTTCAACACATGGTTGTCTGTAACTACTGTAAAGTAAGCTGTAACTATACAGCTGGTAATGAAGTTAGATTATGCAGTGCAGGCATATACCTACATTAATTCATTTCTACGAGAAGTCTTATTTTAATGAAAGATTTATTTTGACTTAAGTAATGTTTGTTTTCATGGGAATCCAGTGATCACTTGCAAAATTGCCCAATTCAGAATCAGTCTTGGACTTCTAGTAGTCTAACCTTTTCACGTTACAAGTTACATGTCATGAGATATGGGGCTGATCATTCAAAATAGAGGTTGATAGGAGCTTCCTTTTAACAGAGGATAGTGAATCTCTGGAATTCTGTGCCTCAGATGCATGTGAAGGTTCAGTCATTAGAAGCATTTAAGCTGAAGGTCAATAAATTCTTGAACGATCGAGGAATTGAGAGCTATGGTGAATGGGCACAGAGAGCAATATAGATCAGTGGTAATACATTGTCAGTCCTTCATCATGACTGGATCTAACTCCTGGAATTCCACACCTAACGATGCTGTGGGAATACTTACACCAAATGGACTGAAACTGTTCATGAAGGCAATTCATTGTCATCCTCTTAAGTAATTAGGGATAGGCAATAAATGCAGGCCTTGAAATTGACAGCCAGGTCCCAAATATCAATCAATCAATTAATTAATTAATTTGAAATTATGTATTTTATATCCATCTATTTAATGCAATCCTCTAAAAAAGAGCAACATTTACTATTTAACTGATTCTTTTAAAAATGTTTCTTATTGTAAATTATAGTTTTTTATTATATATTACAATGTACTGCTACCACAAAACAACAAATTTCATGACATATGCCAGTGATATTAAACCTGATTCTGATTATATAAATTAATCTTCTGGCTTGGATTTGAGTGCACATTTTGCTTTGTAGTGGCCATGAGCAAATGGCTCATATTTTCAATAAGTCAAATTTTCTTGCAAGTTTCATATTCTTATGTCTTATGCTATTGACAAATAGGTTCCCCTGCTCCAGTTGAACACATAATTCAACTGGAGCAGGTAGATCCCTTTTGCAGTCTACGCTTAATAAGTTCAAATCCTTGACCCTGCAATTTAGATTTAAATTGGCTAAGATTTGTTATTGTTGAATGACGTTGTCTTTTTTCTCACACAATCAAACAATAATGTGAGCTATGAGTATGCGAATTAGGACAGGAAAAGAACTATCTGGTCTGTCACGCCTGTCCCATCCTGAAATGGTGCAAACTACATGCATGATTTTCCCTCCCACCACGCCCCTAATCATTTCACTCCTCCCACTGAATCTCTGCTCTTTTCACCTTCAGCCTCCTGCAGTGTTTGAACCAAATGGAATACAAGCTGCAGGAAGGATCTTATGTTACTCCCAAGTGTTCTGCTAGCCTCTGATCTGAACACCGAGTTCAGCTTAACTGTGTTTTCCATTTTCCTAGAGGCAGGGGTTCTTTTGATGCACAGTGGGGTTCGACGGGGCTGGGGGTAGGGAGAATTGGCATTGCAGGTCTACACCCTGTGTTGGAATGCAATCCTCATCTACTTTAACTTTTTTTCCAGATCTTTAATCTAAGCCAGAGACTTTTCTAAAAATTAAGAATCTATTTTCATACTTTCAGTTTCTTTCACCAGCCCTTCTTTAGCATTCTTTCATTTAGTCCAAGAAATACTGTTCATATTACTTTCCCCAAGCAATAAGGTTGATCAACACCTCCACCCACTAACCCACCCCTCCACCACTACTTTATTATTTCCTGTCAGAGTCACCTTATGTACAGACACTCCTGTGCCTTGTGTCACTTTATGTACATTCAATCAATCTATGTTTATAAGCTTTGTATTTATATTTATTGCGTTTTTTGCTGTGTCAGATCTGGAGTAACAATTATTTTGTTCTCCTTTACACTTGTGTACTGGAAATGACGTTAAGCAATCTTGAATCTTGAATTCCCTTCCCTACTTTTAATATGCTTTGTCCTTTCAATATTACCTGATCAGGTAATTAACCAGTTTTCAGTCTTTTCCCTGATATATGCACATTTCTTCTTTTTTGCCTTCTGCCTGATTGTTGAATTCTAGATTTTCACTAAGGCAAAGGCACCACCTCTGAACTATTAGCTTGCCTTTTACTTGCTGATGTTGATGAATGTATTTGTTGAAAAATTCTATCATATCGAGTAAGGCTTGAAATGCTTGTGTGATGAAATTTGATCTAAACACTTCTGGATTCAGTAGCTGGTACCTTAGGTATGAATACTCATCTATGTAATGCTGTCATGCACACAAGCTGCTGCATGTGCTTCCCTGCAATACTAAGAAGATGTCACACTATTGACGGCACTGGATCGAACATGGCTCTCAGACAGCTGCACTAGATGCAGTGCATGCCATACTTCGATTCTGAAGTTACGTTCCATTGATTCTCATTGACGGTCATCATTCAGAGGAGATGTCAGAATCAAAATCAGGTTTAATATCAGGGCATATGTCGCAAAATTTGTTGCTTTTATGGCAGCAGTAAAATGTAGATGTAATAATAATAAACTGTGAATTACAGTAAATATAATAGTTAACCCTTACATACTGTTTGGGCCAAATTTGACCTGTATCTATTGAAATGGATTTTAGATCTCTGAAACACGAATTAAGGATTAATCACCCATTTACTAATGTCAGATAGGCTATTTATACATTCTAAATAGATCTATAGTTCAAAATCTGGTATAGACACTTGTTATGAGGGGATTCTTGGGCCGGGTCAAAATTGACCTGGACCATACTGTGAAGGTATAGAATATGAACAGGTTGCCTGGGTTAAATTAAGTAAGTAATATAAAAATGTAGTGAGGTAGAGTTCATGTTGAAGGGAGACCTTTATGTCCTCAGGTGGAATCAGAAAGATCTCATTGCACAATTTGAAAAAAGGAGGGAGCTTCAGCTGGCTCTTCCTTAGGTTCTAATGTAATCAGATATGGATTAACCAACACTTGCTGGATTCTTGTTTTCAAAGAACTGCTAACAGTCTTTCTCTCTGTGACATTCATGATCACATTCTAAATATACTCCATTGCTTAATGATGGCAAGATGTCAGTAGAGGCGATTTGCCATTTCAAATTAGATTTGTTAATGTTCTATTGGTTACACTTTTAGTACTGAAGCTCTGGAGAACAAATGGTTGGTTAAATTCATCCTCATGTTCAAGAGTTTCCTCACGCCACTTTGCAAAGGGAAATTACAACCCAGATTCACCTGACTGTAAACTAACCTCCAATTTATTCAAATTGCTCCAATTCCAGCATGGAAGCCTATTCTATTTTCAGCTTTTTCCTCCGATTATGTCTTGAAAAACTCGATATTGTTCAGTTCTCAGGGGATTTATTTACAGAACTATTTCCTGTGGATATTTTATATTTTATTATTAAAATTCTTTTTGTGGAATGTGGCTTTTTTTCTTAATTTAAGGAAATGTGCTTCTACATGAATGGATAATAACACAGTAGTCAGGGCAACATATTCAATCCCATCAAATACAAAAGAATAAACTGACTTGCACAATTCTGTTGCCTTCTATCCTCACAGTAATGATTGGTATCAAAACTGTTCTTCATTGTAACCGTTCTCCAGCTGAAGAAAGTGAAGATCATTATAAAATTGCACAGTGCTATTTTGCGCCCAACACTCTACATTGTAACCCTTCACTCTATTAGTTTGAGTAATGGAAATTTGCCCTGCCAGAATTCACAAATCACGATCAAATAATTTGAGGTACAGAATAAAAATTTTCCCATATGAAATTTATGTGAAAAGTAACTAACACAGAAAACTAAATTCCCTGACAATGTGATTACTGGCTGCCGGTTCACAGTGAGATGCCATTTGAAGTATTTGTTTTGGAAACTGATAAGGCAATCTCTTCTATAGGCACTTGCAGTGATTTAAAACAACATACCCTTTTTCTTCAGTCTACAATGCAATTAGAAATCAGAAATTTATTTGCCTGTAGATTGTGTTTCCATGGAGACTTTACTGTTGGGAGAACAACTTAGCATAGAAAAACGTCTCCGCTGCAAACATGGGATACAGTGGGCAAAAAGGGTTTGTGCTATGGAAAATTGTGATACGGATAGTTTTCTAGGAATATGACCAATCCATAAACAATAGAGGTACTCTGAACTGGCCTTCACTTAAAATACATGATTCATCAAACACCTATGAAAATAACAATTGTTTGGGATTTGGGAAATTGAACTGCTCTATATGGAGCAAGGGCCAGCTTGGCTCCATTAGGATTATCAGGAATGTATGTGTCTTAGCAAGTGGTTGCCAGCAAAAAGCTAGGGACTTTTTTTATAAGTCTAGGTGAACAGGAGTACTTTGCCCAAGCTTGAAATAATCACAGCCACCCTCCACTATCCTCTTTTCTGAGCTTTTGCCAGTGAGACAGTCAGCAAAGAAACATTGATTACAGACAGCCATGGTGTCATGGCAGACAATACAACTGAGCTATTGAGGTGAGACCTGACTGAAGTGTTCAAAATTCTGAATGCTTTTTGATATGTTAAATAGTATTTTTCCATCATTCGCATAGATGACCAGAGGAATAAAAATGAGAGGTAGAAAGGTGGATTGATATGAAAAGGAGCTTCTCAGTGAGAGAAAGGTCACAGCCTGAGCTCCCTAGAGATTTAAGTATCGTTAGATGTACAGTATGCATGGGCAAGTATTGCCTGTGTCTGTTTAAAGTGCCTTTCCAAGAAAGTACAAATTTAAATTCTCACACATACACTCTTAATTAGGAAATGGAAATCACCAGCAAAAACATTGGCGGAACAAGGTTCCACAAATAGTTTTTTAGAGAAATGGGATAAATATTCAAAATTATTTTTAAAATGGAAGAATTATGAAAGGGGCACTTTCTGTGCAGTGATTTTCTATGATTCCAGATGACAACATTTCTCGAGGTGATACTAAGTGGAAGAGAAACACTTCTTTGACTGTATGAAAAGAGAATCAAAAGGGAATCCAATTTATTTAGCGGTACTTACCATACTGAGTATACAGCTTCACTGACCACTGACCTATTCATTTGCAATGAACTGACTGCATGGACTTCCGCAAGAGGTCAGGCAGCATACTTGGCTGGGCAACTAACACACAAATGAGGCATGGATTTTAAATATGCCATGCCTTGTGCCTATGACAGTGCTTACCCATTCTGGCCCCGAGTTAGAATCGATCCCATTAAGTCTATGTTAATCTTAGAAACATATGCACAATTGAAGGCATTTGCTGTACTTCAGCTGCTCTTTCTTTGCTAGTTATTAATCCAGAAGAATGTCTTTCCTTTGAGCATAGGTCGATAAAGGGGTTGAAATGAATCTGTAAATTAAGTGCCATGCTTTGACACCATTGCTGATGTAAGAAGAAACTTGTCAAAGTGCCACACTGTGCTGGGTCGGAGGTCACCAGATGTGACCTGATGTCAGGGGAACTCTCTCAAGGCCCACAGAATGATGGAAAAATCTTTGACGCTTTTCCTCAATGGTTTGAGCTGGCTAACACAACACAGCTGACCGAACACAAACAGAGGTGGTGTAATACACTAAAATCTGTACTTCCTGTGAAACTTCCAGCCATTTTCCTGTGAAATTCCAGACGGCTGATTTTTCCTGGCAATAGTTCAAAAGTGGCCACTTTCTTTTAACTCAATCAATATACATCAACAGCGGGCTGCTTAGTTGTAAGAAATACCTAAATGATCTACCTGACTTCATTGCAAACGACCGTTATGACACATCTGTCTAAAATCCTAACCTATAACTCCATGTATTAGAAAGAAGCAAAGCTGCCTCTTTATTGGGATTTGAAAGTAAATTTTATAGCATTGTGCAGGAGTGTGAATGATCCCTTTTTGTTAAAGGGAACTGCCCTTTCATCCTTTAGTAAATAACCTCCTGTATAATTTTGAATAGCAGGAAAAACCTTCAATGAAACATCAAGGGACCTAACAATAATTTTTCATTCATTTTGCGTTTAATACAACAGAACATTTATTTGTGAATAGTTTGACTTAGAATCTCTTGACATCTGGCAGAATGACATCTGGCACTTTGACAGCTGTGCAAGATGATAGTTTAGAGAGGAGACTGGGCTGTCTGTGATGATCACTCAGGTCAGAAGCTCAATAACAGCATTCTGTCAGAACTTTCATTCTGAGCTATGTGTCTTGCAGAGTGGCATTTGATCTCAGAGGCACAAAGTAGTGGCAATACCCCTCCTTGTGTGTAACGGTAGACCTGCGATCAATTCCCATGTCGGCTTCATTAACTACCTCAGCACCAAGTATACCAGGGTGAAGGCAATTCATCCTCAATCCCAAGGGGATAGCTCAAGAGAATGGTTCACAAGGAGATAATAACAGCACTTACTGGTGAAATAAGTTACTGCAGACTGGCAGAATTTAGATCAGCTATGCTTCTGGTTATTAAATTGCTGAGGTTCTATTCATAATTATAGTAAGTGCACAGTACCAAATGGTAATTAGAGAGGCAGGCAGGTAAGAAACATGATGATACTGGAGTTCCCTATCAGCTGAGCTTGTACATAGCAAGGATTTCTTTCCTTGAAGGGCATGGCCAGCTTGCTGAGTTTTAAGCATTAATGTGACAATTTAATGTCACATTTTGGCAATGTTTTTTTTTCAGGTTGTGTTAAAAATGTTTTAAACTCTCCAGCTTGGTGTAGTGCAGTCTTAAACTTATTGAGGAATGCTTGGTGTGAAACAATGTCCCAGATTTTGCAAAGAAGATTTTCCTGCACTGGTTGGAGATCTACAATGACATATCCCAGTGTGTTCACTTCCCTAGGTTGCCCATGCATTAGTTGTGAGACTGTACACATAAATCCATTCACAAAGGAAGGAGAGGAGTTAGAAAAAAACCTGCTCTTAACCATGATCCTCCAAGAGGACCACAAGCTCTTCATGGTTTGGAGGCTTGCATGCTTCAATGACCCAGAGAGCTATGTTGGCTGGAGTCAGGGCTTTGGACTTTGGCTCTTGGTAGGGTCATCCATGGCAAACAGGTCAAAGGGTAAAGGACAAACTAAGAGTGGTCCATCAGTCTGCTGGGTTCCAGGGTTTGGCTCAGGGCTAAAAACAAAATTGTTACTGAAACAACAATGAAGCCTTCTACGACTGAGTGCGATAGTATTCCTGAGTCTCCACCCAGGACTTGCATGACTGACGGTAATGAAAACTGAGAGGAAGCTACTGAGACAATGAAGGAAGCCCTGAACACTGCCAGAAATGGAGGACCTTTACTGCTGCTCTAACTGCCAACAGCATAACAGGCAGTAGGTGTCAAACCACTTTGCCGTTCAGACTTACTAAAGCATTTCAATACTATTAAATTATTTAAATTGTCTTAAAATATTAAAAAAATGAACTTTAAAGCAAGTAAAATTTTTTACGTAAATCAAAAAAAATTAAAAATTGTAAATCAGCTAAAACTTCTTTGGTTACTTGTAACAAATGACTGGTGACAGTGTTTCTGTATCGTATCTAACCAGTTGCAGCATATTTGAGTGAATTCTCTTAGCGTAGTTACTGGGGAACCTTCATAATTTTGTACTTTATCACTGGACTCAAGCCCAACATTGGGGTACATTCTTGAAAAATGTCATAAACAGCTGACACCATCTTCAGGACTTTCACATTCGCACACGAATCCTGAATGTGTAGTGACCTGCATCATGAACAACAAGTTGACATTGACAACAAGTCTTGCAAAAATTGGGCCATGAACAATAATCCTACCTGCATGGACTATAAAACATGTCCTCAAAGCTTTCTATCAAGGCATATTTGAGTGAGAAATATGGCCTCACTTTTGATCCCTCAGCTTAATTCTGTGATATCGAAAAAAAATTCAAAGAAAACGATTTAGTCATTTGTTTAACTAAAGATTTCTCAGAAACAATCAGATGGACTAGTGAAACAGATTGCAAGCACACTATGATTCCCAATTTTATCTTAGGTCTGCAATGATGTGTAAACTGACAGGTACAATTCACTGTTAAAAAGGCCTCCCAATCCCACTCTCTTCTGCAATGAGAGTGGAATTTTGTGCACTATCACTCAATGCCTGATGCTTTCCCACAGTGGATTGGGGATTATTGGAGGGAAAATGGTCCTTGGCTATGCTCATGCGCTCCCAAGAGATCAACTGTAAGGACAGGCCAGGGAGTAGATCCCTTGCTTTCTCCATGGAGACAGTGTAAGGCTTGAATAAGGCACAGAGCTTAAGTAAAGAAAAATAAACACCTCAAAAGCACCACTTGCAGCTGCCAGGAGTTTCTGCTTTCTGAAAGAATTTCTCTGGCTTCAGTCATTGCTTTGGACATGGAAATAGGACTCTTTCAGTAATATCCATTTTATAAACTTACATTATGGTACTAAAATAGCCACTAAACCAACATAATAGCTCCAACTACAAAACTATGTTTAGGCAGTATAATTTTCATTTTCCATTTGCTCTGAAGTTGCTCATTAATTACTGAAAGTAGAAATTACTGTTGGCCCTAAGACTGAATAAATACTTAGCAGCTCCATATGACATTACTATGTCCCCTAGCCATATAATTCCAAGTCACAACAAATCTATTGATGCAGGATAATGTACATTTTCCATCTCCTCTGTTAATTACGTAAGTCTCAAATGACCGGTGGCTACATTACTACATGAATACTTAACACCTACCTATAGCATTCCACCTCTGTTTTAATGGACTCATTAACCTGTTTATTTTAAATGGGTTAATATTTCAAATAAAATACTGCCAGAGAAATTCCATATGAAGCCATAAAACATTTGTCCAGCACACACTACATGATTTCCAAAGGGTCTCAGATCACTGTAAACATTTATGCTTTTTACTAAAATACTTAACTCACGTCGTACTAAGGTTCAAATAGATCAAAGTGTTATGCCAAAGTGGATTTTTGAGTCAGATTTTTCTATATTTCTCTTTTGCTTTAGAAGCTCTTTTCGCCTTTTCTCCTGAAGATGGTGAAACCTGTCTTCACTGGCTAGAATCCCATGCCCAAGTTTGTATACTCATATCGCAAGGGATGCTGAGACTTTGGAAAGAATTTGGAAGGGTCGTGTAGTAGTTAGCACAACGCTTTATGGTACCAGCGGCCCAGGTTCATTTCCTGTCGCTGTCTGCAAGGAGTTTTTACGTTCTCCCTGTGACTGCATGGGTTCTCTAGGTGCTCCAGTGTCCTCTCACGGTCCAAAGACATACAAATTAGTAGGTTAATTGGTCATTGTAAATTATCCTGTGATTAGGCTTGGGTTAAATTGAGGGGTTGCTTGGCGGTGCGACTTGAAGGACTGGAATAGCCTACTCCAGGCTGTACGTCAATAAATAAATAAGTAGACGTGAAGTCATTCCAATTGATTGTGCTGAACAACAGAGTAGCTCCATATTGAATACAACATGGAACTGAAACCTTCAGCCCAATTAGTCCTTGCTGACCAAGATACCCATTTAAGTCAATTTCGACATTATCACTTCAAACCCTTCCTGTACAAGTACCTTTTAAAGATATTTAATGTATCTGCCTCAACCACTTCCTCTGGCAGCTCATACAACGCACCAATTACCACCTGGGTGACGATTTTGCTCCTTGGGTTTACCCCCTCACCCCTTAACCTATGCCTGCTAGTTCTTGATTCTCCAACCCCAGGAAAAATACCATGCCCCTCCCCTCATGATTTTATACACCTCTATAAGATCACCCTTCATTGTCTTACTCTCCAACGAAACAGTCCCAAACTCCTCAACCTCCCTCTTTAACTCAGTCCCTCAAGTTCCTTCATGTGATGTGAATTCTCTCATAAAGGCTGAGAATTTAGATTATACAGCTCTCTTTATTTCAATATAAGGAAATGGAAATAAACGTTGAAAGACATGGACAAGAGAAAATCTGCAGATGCTGGAAATCCGTGCAACACACGCACAATGCTGGAGGAACTCAGCAGGCCAGGCAGCATCTAGGAAAAGAGTACAGTTGACGTTTCGGCCCGAGAGCCTTCATCTGCAGTCCTGATGCTGAGTTCTAAGCTGGAAATGCTGATTTCCTCCAGCATTTTGTGAGTGAAAGGCATGGAATATTTCAACCATTTGCATTTCTCTGGAAATTTAAATGGCCATTTCCTGCTCCAATTTTGCCATCAGATTGTATGTTAATATAATTCTGATTTTTAAAATAATTTTAAAAATAATTTTAATAATGATTTTTTAAATAAAGACATTTACAAATAAGCACTCCTAGGACAACTATACTTTCATCGCACAGCACCAGAATGGGAACCCATGTAGATAAAGCTTCTTCCTTTTAATTCCCCATTACTGACTGAGGTTAAGAAATTCCAAACCCCAACTGTCTAAATTTCCTGACCCAGTGATCTCCTGAGCACCACTGCACTAATCTTCTTATCCTTGACCCCGGTCATAGCACACCATCCACTTAAGACCATAAGACCATAAGATATAGGAGCAGAATTTGGCCATTTGGCCCATCCTCTGCTCCACCATTTCATCATAGCTGATCCATTTTTCTCTCAGCCCCAATCTCTTGCCTTCTCCCTGTATTGCCCTTGAGAGACTCATCCAGAAAGTCATGAGGTATGGGATCAGTGGAACCTTGGCTGTTTGGATAAAGAACTGGCTTACAGGAAGAAAGCAGAGGGAAGTTGTGGAAGGAAAGTATTCTGCCTGGAGGTCGGTGACTAGTGGAGAGCCGCAAGGATCTGTCCTGGGTCCCCTGCTCTTTGTGATTTTTATAAATGACCTGGATGAAGAAACGGAAAGATGGGTGAGTAAGTTTGCAGATGACACGAAGATTAGAGGAGATGTGGATGGAGCTGTAGGTTGTCGAAGGTTACAAGAGGATATAGACAGGATGCAGAGTTGGGCAGAAAAGAGGCAGATCGAGTTCAATCTGGATAAATGTGAGGTGATGCATTTTGGAAGGACAAACCAGAAGGCTGAGTACAGGGTTAATGGTCGGTTACTTAAGAGTGTGGATGACCAGAGGGACCTACGTCCCTCAAGGTCGCTGCACAGGTTGCTAGGATAGTTAAGAAGGCCTATGGGATGCTAGGCTTCATTAATAGGGGGATTGAGTTCAAGAGTAGAGAGGTCATGTTGCAATTCTATAAATCTCTGGTGTGGCCACACAGAGTATTATGTTCAGTTCTGGTCACCTCATTACAGGAAGGATGTGGAAGCTATGGAGAGGGTGCAGAGGAGATTTACCAGGATGTTTCCTGGTTTGGAGAACAAGTCATATGAAGCAAGGTTAGCAGAGCTGGGACTTTTCTCTTTGGAGCATAGAAGAATGAGAGGGGATTTGATAGAAGTCTACAAGATTATGAGAGGCATAGATAGGGTTTCCCAGGGCACCAATAGCAAACACCAGAGGGCATATGTACAAAATTAAGGGAGGGAAGTTTAGGGGAGACATCAGGGGTAAGTTTTTTATTTAGAGGGTTGTGAGTGCCTGGAATGACTTGACAGGGGTGGTGGTGGAGGCTAAAACATTAGGGGTATTTAAGAGCCACATGGATGAAAGAAAAATGGAAGGTTACGGGCAAGCGTGGGTTTAGAACTTTTTTTTAAGGAATATATGGGTCAGTACAACATGGAGGGCTGAAGGGCCTGTACTGTGCTGTAGTATTCTAGTGTCTAGTTTCCCTTTATGCTCTGAGCAATCAACAGTCTATCAACCTCTGCCTTAAATATATATAAATACTTGGCCTCCACAGCTGCCTGTGGCAAAGAATTCCACAGACTCGCCACTCGCTGGCTAAAGAAATTCCTCTTCTCCTCTGTCCTGTAAGGATGCTGGTCTATTCTACTCTGAGACTATGTCCTCTGGTCTTAGGCTCTCCCACTATAGGAAACATGCTCCCCACATTCACTCTAACAAGGCCTTTCACCATTCAATAGGTTTCAATGAGGTCACCCCTTATTCTTCTGAATTCTAGTGAATACAGGCCCAGAGCCATTAAACATTCTTCATATGACAAGCCATTCAATCCTGGGATCATTTTTGTGAACTTTCTTTGAACCCTCTGCATTTTCAGCACATCCTTTCTAAGATAAGCAGCCCAAAATTGCTCACAATTCTTCAAGTGAGGCCTCACCAGTGCTTATATAACATTTCCACATTACATCCCTGCTTTTATATTCTAGTCCTATTGAAGTGAATGCTACATTACATTTGCCTTCCTCACCACTGACTCAACCTGCAAATTAACCTTTAGGGAATCCTGCAGAAGGACTCCCAAGACCCTTTGTGACTCAGTTTTTTTGTGCTTTCACGATTTAAAAAATAGTCAACCCTTCGTTTCTTCAACCAATGCGCATAACCACACACTTTCCAACATTGCATTCCATCTGTCACTTCTTTGCCCATTCTCCTAATCTGTCTAAGTCCTTCAGTAGCCTCTCTACTTTCTCAAAGCTACCTACCCTTCCACCTATCTTTATATCATCTGCAAACTTTGCAACAAAGTCATCGATTCCATCATCCAAATCACTGACATACAATGTAAAAAGAATCAGTCCCAACACAGACTCCTGTGGAACACCACTAGTCACTGGCAGTCAACCAGAAAAGACTCCCTTTATTCCCACCCTTTGCCTCCTGCCAGGCAACACTGGTTTATCCATGTTAGAGTCTTTCCTGTAATACCAAGGGCTCATAGCTTGTTAATCAGCCTAATGTGTGGCACCTTGTTAGAAGCGTTCTGAAAATCCAACTACACAACATCAACCGAATCTCCTTTGTCTATCCTGCTTGTTATTTCTACAAAGAATTCCAACAGATTTGTCAGGATAGATAAAGGAAATAAAATGATGCACATTATTCTGTTCGTTCTTCATTTCCTTGTCCCCCATTACTACCTCTCCAGCATCATTTTCCAGCGGTTCAATATATACTCTCGCCTCTCCTTTACACTTTGTGCATCTGAAGAAACATTTGGTATCCTTTTTAATATTATTGGCTAGCTTACTTTCTTATTCCATCTTTACCTTCTTAATTACCTTTTTACTTGCCTTCTGCTGGTTTTTAAAAGCTTCCTAGTCCTCTAACTGCCCACTAATTTTTGCTCTATTACATACCCTCCCTTTGGCTTTTATGTTGCCTTTGACTTCTGTTGTTAGCAACAACAGTGTCGTCTTGCAGTGAGGGAACAGTCAATTTTTTTTCTCTCTGGTTCAACGAAGAACCCCCAGTTTGTGGCTTGGAGCTTCTTGTTTGGAAACAGTATCAACTTTCTCTTATTACTTTCAAAATAAGTCTACCATTGTTAAAAAAAAATTGTTCCAGATTTCGGTTCCAACAAAGTTTCAAAATTGAGCACATTTCTAAAAATGCCACGAGACATTATCAATAGTTGTGTTAGTTATTAAAAATGATATTACTTTGTAACATTAGAGCATGCACTGTAAGAATTTTAGGGGATAACTGTTTTAATTTAGATTGGGAATAAAAATGACAGTTTTTAGTGCATCTACCACCCACAAAGTGTGTGATAAATTATTAACTTATCCACTGAGTTTTATGTATGTAAAATATATCCTTAGCCAAATTTATGATATTGAGTTGTCTCTTTTATTCAAAAACAAGATTATCTGGCCAACATAAATAGGAAATCGTTCAGTATTTTAAATATGATTATAATAAGCTGAAAATGACATAGAGTAAGACATTTTGTTGTTTTTACTCAAGTCTTCATGCTCAGTGCCAGATCTAAAACTTATACACCATCAATCAGCCTCTCAACCCAGCAGAACATTGAGGTAAAACAGAAAAAAAAACTCTATGATCTTGATATCACTTGGGAACCTAGTTAGAGCAATCTCTAGCTGTAACTTTGTGATTTTATTTTTGTGTGGTCATGTCACCCATTAGGTGCAATCTTTAGTAACAGGATAGTTTCAATGTGAAGCAAATTCTTGAGGGCATTAAACAAGAATTCAATACTTAATATTTCTTATAACTCATAAACATGTGGTTGGAAGAAATTAGTCCCCATTCCATTTCTATTTTTTAAATTATAAATTAAGAGAATTTCAATTTTGTTAAACTGTTAATTGGTTTGTGGCTATATTTCCCTGTAGCATCACTGGACATAAGATGGTAGTTGAAATCTAATAGCTGAAACAGCAAATTTCTTACACTTACTTCAACTTTTTTCTTATATGCTTATAACCTCTGAATGCAATATGATGTTAAGTGTCAACCACAATAATCTGCCTGGAGTCATATATTGGATAGACCCGATTTATATGGCATACTTCCTTCTCTGAAGGACATATGTTTAACAAATGGATAATCTCGCGGTTTCAAAGTCCCAGTTATTCTGTTTTGTGTGTGTGTGTGGGTGTGTTTATCTGTGTGTTTGTGTTCACACACAGTGTATAAAATACGCTTATTATGCATCAATGATGGGACCTCAGTTTCGTACCCATTAGGGTTAGCATTCGGATTAGAATTAGGGTTTAATTCAAGAATCAGAATCAGAATCAGGTTTAATATCATTGGCATATGTTGTGAAATTTATAAACACAAGAGATTCTGCAGATGCTGGAAATTCAGAGCAACATACTCAAAATGCTGGAGGAACTCAGCAGGTCAGGCAGCATTTATGGAAAAGAATAAATAGTCAATGTTTTGGGCCAAGATGTCAACTGTTTATTTATTTCCATAGATGCTACTTGACCTGCTGAGTTCCTGCAGCATTTTGTACTGTTATCGGGAAATTTGTCATTTTGCAGCAGCAATATATTGCAATACATAACAATAAAAAATCTACAAATTACAAAAAGAAATATCTATAAAAAAGTAAATTAAATAAGTAGTGCAAAAGGAGTGAGAGAAAAAATAGTGAGTTAGTGTCATGGGTTCATTGTCTATTCAGACATCAGATAGTGGAGGGGAAGAAGCTGTTCCTGAATTGTTGAGTGCGTGTCTTCAGGCTCCTGTAGCTCCTCCCTGTTGGTAGCAATGAGAAGAGGGCATGTCCTTGGTGATGGACGGGGGTCCTTAATGATGGACGCTGACTTCCTGAGGCATCATATTTTGAAGGTGTCTTTGATGCTGAGGAGGCTAGTGCCCATGATAGAGCTGGCTGAATTTGCAACTTTCTGTAGCTTTTTTTGATCATGTGCAGTGGCCCCTCTGTAAAATTCAAGATTGTTTAATATAATTTCTAGTACACTCATGTAAAGGAGAACAAAATAATTGTTACTCCGGATTCGATGCAACACAAAAAACACAAGATAAAAAACACAACATTTTTTAAAAAACACAATAAATATAAATACATAAGATAGTTTGTTTACAAAGATTGATTGTATGTCCATAAAGTGATTCTAGATACAGGAGAGACTATGCATAAGGTGATTCTGACAGGAAATGATAAGGTAGTGCTGGTGGGTGTGTGATAGGTTGGGTTAATGAGTGGAGGTGTTCATAAGCCTTGGGCTAAGCAACTGTTTTTTGAGTCTGGTGGTCCTGGTGTGGATGCTGTGTAGCCTCTTCCCTGATGGGAGTGGGACAAACAGTCCATGACCAGGGTTGGTGGGATCCTTCATGATGTTACTGCTCTTTTCCAATCCCTTCCTCAATATGTGCCCTTGATGGCAGGTAAGCTTGTGCCAGTGATGTGTTGGGCAGTTTTGACTACCTGTTGTAGAGCTTTCCCATCTGCCACGGTGCAGTTTCCATACCATGCAGTGATCCAGCATGTTAGGATGCTCTCGACTGCACATCTGCAGAATGACATAAGTATCAATGTGCATAGTCCAACTCTCTGCAGCATCCACAGAAGGCAAAGCTGTGGGTGAGCTTTCCTGATTGTGTAGGATGTGTTCTGGGACCATGAGAGGTTCTGTGAGATGTGCACCCCTGGGAGTTTGAAACTGATCACAATTTCCACTGCTGTGCTGCCGCTATAAGGAGGGCTGTGAGTGGTGCGAGTTCTCCTGATAACCTTTGTCTTGTTGACATTGAGGACGAGGTTATTTGCCCAGCACCAGACCTCGAGCTCCTCCATCTCCTCTCTGTAGGCCTTCTCATCATTGTTGGTCATGAGCCCACCACTGTTGTGTTGTCGATGACCTTGACAACGTGGCTAGTCAGGTGTTTGGCTGTGCAGTTATGTGTGAGCAGGGAGTATAGCAGTGGATTCAGTGCACAGCCATATTGAAAATGATGTGGAGGGAGGAACGGATGTGCATTCTGACTATCTGAGGTCTGTTGGTTAGGAAATCCAATGCCCAGTTTGGTCAGCAAGGTCTGTGGGACAATAGTATTAAATGCCAAACTGAAATCCAGAAACAGCATTCTGACGCAAATGTCCTTGTTTTCTAGGTGTGTCGAGGCCAAGTGCATGACAGATGCTGCGATATCTGCCGTAGAGCAGTTCTGTCAGTGAGCATATTGGTGAGTGTCCAGTGTGGCAGGAATGGAGTTGTTGATGTATGCCATCACCAGCCATTCAAAGCACTTCGTGATGATTGGCGTCAATGCCACCAGGTGGTAGTCATTTAGTTATCCAAAAAATGAAAAGTGGTATATAAAAGGGAAGTTCCTTCCTGTTGGCTATTTCAAATAGCTAATGAATATAATGATGAAATACCTACCATCCACATAAGACTCCCTTCCAGAAGTTGCATAATAGTGAGTGACCAACCCTGGCTTGCTTAATTGGCATTTGCTGAGGCAGAAAAATCTTTTTTTCACTAACTTTATCTTAATCTGAACACATTGACTGTAGTGGAACGGCCTCTTTTGTGCCTGTAGTTTAATATAAACATTAATTTAGTGACCTCCAAGAATGTTTACAAATTTCTTTTCATGATATATTATATGCAGACATTTGCACTAGACTTTATCATAATGTAAAGACATTCTTTTAATTTAATTATCTGCAATCTTTAAACTTGCTGAATCCTGGCTTACCCATATACTTACCAAGCTGTCTCAGCTACTCTGCTCTATTTACTACAAAGGCACAAAATTTTCCCCAGTAGCCTCTTAGTTTTCATATTCTATTCACTATTTTATGGAAGAGATGTGATGAACTGTAGAAGGCACTAAAAAGAGTTACAAGGATGATGCCAGGCGTGGAACATTTTAGGAATGAGGAACAACTGGATAAACTTAATTGTTTTCTTTAGAACAGAGGAGGCTGAAGGGAGACTTAGTTAAAGGCATTGTCAGGCCTAGATAGAGTAAACAGTACAGAACCTTTTTCCCTTGGCTGAGGGGTCAAAAAGTAGGGGGCATACATTTAAAGTGATTGACAGGAGAATAAGAAGAAAGATGAGGTAAGATTTTGTACCCCTGGGTACAAGTTCCAGCCCTTGTTGAACAGATAGAAGAGGCAGAAATTCCTCTCACATGTATTTGAGTTCAGTTCTGGAACTGTCACAACATTCAGGGCTATGGATGTTTTAACTGTTTTAAAATGGGATTTGGCTGGGTAAGTCTTTTACATTCTGTGCTATAAATTCTTTATGATTTTGAGAAACCAATGTAATATTTGTTTGCTCTTGAGTTATAATAGGGAGTCTGTGGCTATCCGAACAATCATTGGATGGTAGACGGAATGATAGGCGACTATACTGTACATTCACAGATGTATGTGTATAGCATGAATGCAATGGACAGAATGGACTCCTTCTCTACCTAAACTTGATCCTGACCCATTCCCTTACTAGCATAGTTTTTGTTACTTCTATTGTAGTGGAATTCACAAATAATTTGTCAAGATAGGGTAACTCTGCAGGAATAAGATAGCTGAGCAATTTGTCTCCTTGCCTCAGTACCTCTCTTCCCTTTCCTTCTGAACATAAACTTGGTAATTGCTCATTTCATCACTGGGGACAATGTGGAAAAACATTGAATTTGCTAGTCCTGTTTCTGTAAGCCATGTGGAGGACACATGCTCTCAAAAAATAGATTGAATTAGATGTTGCACAAGATTTGGCATTTAAGGGGCAAGTTAACCACAGGAAGCAAGGGCTCTGTTTTCTCAGAGGTAGCTGAGTCTGGTCATCGCCTATTGAATGGAACAGCAGGGGACTGCAGCCCACTCCTCAACAAATGCTGGACCGTATTCAGATTCTCTTTATCCTTTTGTATGGGCCATTGAGGAGGTGGCTGTTTGAATGCATTTTGAATTAAAACACTTAGAGCTGAGAGATTTATATCTTCACATTATTGCCTTTGTCCAAACCATACTGATGAATAACCTCAAATCTAGGTATATTTTCATATTGTCAAGAACTGTAAAATGGAACAACTAATCTATTCTACAGCACTGTAATCTCTTGCTGTAATAAACAGAAAACCTGGTTTATCTCGAGAGAAAGAAAGAGGGAGTGTAGTTGACTCAACACATCATGACTATTGCCAACCTTTCCCACATTGTTTAGTTTCCACTATCTGTTCCAAGATATGTTCCCAAGGGATTCCTAGATATCCAGCTGTTTGAACTTGGATGATGGCTTGAGCCTGGTATAAGGCCTCCCTTCACAGACAAATTGAAACAATATGACCTTGTGTGTGATTGAGCTGCTGAGAGAGGAAACAAAGGATTACTGACACTCACAAAAAAGGCACCTGCATGGAGCATTGCAATGGATACTGCTGTTTAAACCGCTGCTCCACTATAACTCACATATACAACCTGTAACATGATAGCCTACCACTCAATTTTATGTGCCGCTAGCTTCTCATAGGTAGAACTAAGACCCCAGGCAAAATGGTATTGTTTAAAAAATCTTTTGCAATATAGTTGGTTTCTATTTGTTGTTCAGTAGTAATTACTTTGATATCTTAAACTTCTTTCCAATCAAATACTCATTAAATACTTTCTGTTAAATAACCTACCCTGGTTTTTGCATTTGCTCCCTCCTTCCCTTCTTACTGCAATTAAAATGAAACATTCCAATTCTTGCTGCTCTCTGTCAAATATTGTTAACAGAAGGCAGCTATGGCTTAAGCCTTCCTATTGATAGTTGTTCCTGATTCAACAGTCTACTGAAGAAAGAAGTGTAACATACCCATCAGTAATGTCCAATAGTAATTGATTGGTAATTGTTTTATTATTTTCCATTTGGCATCAAACCCAATAAATGATCTAATCTTTAGAACCTGCATCAAGTGTAGCTGGTCAGAGTAGAGGCTTCGTTTGTATGGATTGACCTTGGTTGGTCAGGCAGTTGAAAAAACAAATAGGATTCCTGGTAATGTTAAAAAGGATGCTCCGTACTTAAGCCATGAAACCTTCAGTACAGTACTGAATGGGATTCTAGACATGCCCACAATTCAGAAAAGATGGTAAGCCTTTGGAGAGGATGTACCAGGTATTTGAGTTGTGTGCAGAGAATGATGATGCCCCTTTATCTTTCCTTAGAACAGAGAAGATAAAGGGGCATCCAAATGAGCATTCAAAGGACAAGGACTCAAGCATAGACTCTGTTTCTTCTTTAGCAAATGGACTGGTAGATAGAAATTATGGACTTATAATAATTGGCAATAAAAAAAACTGGAAGAGAAAGGAGAATTATGTTACAGTCTACAAAAGCTATCTGAAAGAGTGCTGGAATCTGCAACAGGCAATTGGACACATATTTGTCAAAAACTCATCTACGGATTTAAATCGAGAAAGCTGAAGTGTACGATTCAAACTGAAAAGCTCTTTGAAGAACAGGGCACAAGTGCAAACATCAATGTCAATTTCCAGTTATGTAGCTCCTTTAACTTAGAAAAATGACTAGCAGCTTGGTGAAAGAAGAATCTCCATCATCCATCATCCACCACTCTTGTTTTAACATATTCAAATTTGCTTTCACAACTCTGTAATCTTGCTCCTTCTTAGCTCCATCATCTCCTCCACCCCTATAAACCTCCTAGCCTTGGATCTTTTAATTTTGTCCCATTGCTTGTCTCCCAATTAATCACTCTACCACTCGAAAATTTGACTTTAGTTGCAAAGGTCTTAAGTTCAGAAATACCCTCCTGAAGTATTTTCACCCCTTTATCTATTTTCTTTTTTTTAAGAAAATCTTCTTTCACCAAGCTGCTGGTCATTTGGTTTAATAATTCCTGATATTTGTTTCATCATAAATTTGCTTGTTTGATAATACTCTTGCAAAGTGCTTTTGGGTCATTTTTTACATTAAAGGTAGAGTGATTGCTATTTCTTTTCATAGATCCACTATTGTGTTTAAACATAATCTATCATTTAATTCTTCTTAAATTCCAGGACGTGAGTCAGAGTAAAGGCCGTATTTATTTCCCATCCCTAGTAGCATCTTAGGTAAGAGTCAACCACATTACTGAACGTCTGGAATTAAATATGGCCCATATGTGGTAGGATTTCCACTTCTGAAGGATATTTGCAAACCAGGTGAGATCTTACAACAATCTGCCAGGTTCATAATCACCATTTCTGACCAATTTTGAAGGGAAAAAATATACTGCCTTAAAGAGCTGAAGGAGAGAAATATGTGGCCTGAGAATGCAAGGCTGGAATGAACAGCTTTTCAGGTCCAGATTATGTATTTAAATAAACTTCCTTAGCAATGTGATTTGAACTCACATCTCTGGATTACCCACTATTCTACTGCTTTTTTTGTATGCTGTTGTCACATATTCTAGATCTGAACTGGAAAATTATTTCCTTCTTTGCTTTAGTAAACAGTATATGGCCCAGTGCCATTTTAGTAATGAAGACATGCCTATAACATGCCAAGCACACACTTTGCTATAAATAACATTGAGTTTTGAAACAATGCTATTGTGATTCTTGAGGAATTAAGAGTGATTCAAAAAAGAGAAGAAAATAAAGGCATGATTACACGGACATCTTTTCCAACATGAGAGCTCCCAGCTGGTGGCAACAGCTGTTCACATTGAAGAGTTAACTGTTTAGTTTGTAAGGAAATATTGAGGCCAAACATTTAACGGAGGAGCCGAGAAACATAAAATTTCCCAAAAATCTGACAGCAACCATAAAAAATAAACCGTGAAATGAAGAAAATATAGAAAGGTAGGTTATTTAATGTTGTGCTCCATAAATGTACCCCATCTAGTATGATGGGATGGGTGGAAATGGATGATTTATTTTCCCCACGGGGGTAGTAAATTCTGTCCAAAGCAGACCCTGCCTTTCAGTTCACTCAAGCCTCATTCTTACAGGCTGCATTTTTCTCTTTCCCAGCTCTTTAAGGCAGCATATTTTTCCTTCAAAATTGGTGCCATGGGAGGATGTGTAGAAGACATCGCAATCCTTAGTGCACCCACTCCTGTGAACTTCCCAGGTTTTTTGTAGTGGAGGAAAGAAACAGTTCATTCATAAAAGCCAGCATCCAAGGCTGGACGGCAGGTGGCTAAAAATAACAGTAGGATGCAGATGTCGGCAAAAGTAGGTTTAATGCAGTATTAAAGTGTTTATTAAAGAAGCATTGTCCGGATCCGACTGGATTTTGCTAGATAGGCAGGCTAACCAAAGAGTTTTCAGCTTTTTCAAATATGCTTCTAGTTGCCTGATTAAAATTACCTCTGTGCCAAACAAATTGAGGATTGCACAGATGAAACTGAACCACAAAGCCCCAAGGCTCAGCAATATTGCCAATAATCTGCTGTGTATTGATGCTGACTTTCTTTTTTTATTATTTGTTTCACTCCCTTGCCTCCTCACTTTATTTCTTCTTAATACATTTTCCTCACTTCTGATGATGCCATGCATCACTCCTTGTGTGAGTGGACTAGTGACCCCCAGGTCTCTGGGAATGGTGCGCATGAACATGATTAAGTATGGCTTGGAATGTTCTTTGTCAGTTAATTTCCCCTCCTTTGATGCAGAAAAGGGGTTTAAATCTATGCTTCTTATTGGCATAGCAATCAATTCTGGGATCTTGCTCTGCAAAACTCATGTACGAGCTTGTACGAACCCTGTACTAGCTCCCCAATGCATATCTTTATGAGAGGACAGCTGATGGACAATGTGATGATCTATATATCTGCTTCCCTGAATTACACTTGTTTCTGCCCCAAACTCCCAGTCACAAAAGTTACATTGATTTTGTTTTGCTTAGACTTCGCTTACTGTAACACATGTTGTTCTGGCCACCATGTTAAAAAGGAGATATAAAGGCACCAGGAAGCACATGGAGAAGATTTGTAACCTTTGTACTAGGAACACAAACTCATAAGCATCAGGGAAAAGTGAACAAGCTGCTTCCCTTTTCCATTTGTTTCAAAAGCAAAACTGGGGGCCATAGAAATAGGAGGTCCAATGGTTAATTCAGAAGACTGTTACTCAAAGCAGGATGCGAATGTGAAACTTGCTCCCTCGAGGTGTGGATGCGAATAACATAAATGCCTTCAAGTTGAAGTTGAACAAGAAAACAAGTGTTAGATTTTAGAAGAGGAAATACAGGAGGGGACTCAAATGATTCAGCCAAATGGCGTTTGGGTGCCATATACCTCATTATAAAGCATAATGTTTAAGCAAATTTTGTAAGTAGAAAATGAAATAAAAAGTGACATTCCAGGGAAGTTTGAACATCTTTAAGATTGTGTATTGCATGATTGTTATCTAATGCTTTCGTGTTCTCACCATTTCCTCTTTCCACACTTTTAGAGTTTGTGATCGGTTTTATAGTGTTTAACCTGCAATTATGTAGAAAATGGCAGTTGTTAATAAAATAGAAGCAGATTGCCTGTGGAGGTTATTTCTGCCAGGAAACTGGAAGATTTGGCTTTGAGCTTTAATGTGTTAAGCAATGCATTTATTACGAAAAATAAAACATGGTCAAAATTCATGTGTTATTTTATCTTCAAAGTAAATCAGAAGCTAAATGATCTTCTAATAGGGTCTTCCGTATATCATTTGTGTAAAGCATGAAGGACCTCAGATCAAGGAGTTAGCGCAGCCTATTAAGGCTCAAGACACTGAAGTTTGGAGTTCAATTCCGACAACATCTGTAAGATGTCTGTATGTCCTCTCCATGGAATACGTGGGTTTTCTCCAGTTTCCTCCCACAGTCCAAAGATGTACCAGTTAGTAGGTTAATTGATCATTATAAACTGTCATGTGATTAAAAGTTTAAAGTTCAAAGTAAATTTATTATCAAAGTACATATATATCACCATATACAAACCTGAGATTCATTTTCTTGTGGGCATTTACAGTAAATACAAGAATCACAATGGAATCAATGAAAGACAGCACCCTACAGGATGGACAAACAACTAATGTGCAAAGAAAAAAACAAACTGTGCAAAAAGAATGAAGATAGTATTAATAATAAATCAATATGCAATAAATATTGACATGAAGAGTCCTTGAAAGCGAGCCTATAGATTGTGGGCATGGTTCAGTGATGGAACAAGTGAAGTTGAGTGAAGTTAACCCCCTTGATTCAAGAGCTTGATGGTTGTGGGATAATAACTGTCCCTGGACCTGGTGGTGCAGCTCCTGATGCTTCTGCGCCTTCTTCCTGATGACAGCAGTAAGAAGAGAGCATGGCCTGGATGGTGGGGTTCCTTGATAATGAATGCTTCTTTCCTGCAACAGCACTCCGTGTAGTAGATGTGCTCAGTGTTGAGGAGGGCCTCAGCCGTGATGGACTGGACTGTATCCATATTTTTTGTAGGTTCTTCTGTAAAAGGGAATTGGTGTTTCCATACCAGGCTGGGATGCAGCTGGTCAATACACTCTCCACCACACATCAAGAGAAGTTTATCAAAGATTTTGATGACGGGGCAAATCTTAGCAAACTTCCAAGCAAGTAGAGGTCCTGCCACATTTCTTTTGTAATGGCGCTTAAGGCTGGACCCAGGACATTTAAGACCATAAGACCATAAGTGATAAGAGCAAAACTGGGCCATTTGGCTCATTGGTTCTGCTCTGCCATTTCATCATGGCTAATCCATTCTCCTGCCTTCTCCCTATAACCTTTCATGCCCTGACTAATCAAAAAACTATCAACCTCTGCCTTAAATACACCCAATGACCAGGCCTCGACAACCGCCTACATACAGAAACATGTAGAAAACCTACAGCATAATACAGGCTTTTCGGCCCACAATGCTGTGCCGGACAAGTACTTACTTTAGAAATTACCTTGGGTTACCCATAACCCTGGCAACAAATTTCACAGATTTAAAATCTCTGGCTAAAGAAACTCTTCTGCATCTCCAATTTAAATGGACATCCCTCAATTTTGAGGCTGTGCCCTCTGGTCCTAGATTCACCCACTATAGGAAATATCCTCTCCACATCCACTCTATCTAGGCCTTTCAACATTTGATAGGCTTCAATGAAATCCCCCTCATTCTTCTAAATTCCAGTGAGTACAGGCTCATAGCCATCAAATGCTCCTCATACAAATAGCCCTTTCATTCCTGGAATCATTCTTATGAATCTCCTCTGTACCCTCTCCAATGTCACCACTTCTTTTCGTCGATAAGGGGCCCTAAACTGCTCACAATACTCCAAGTGAGGCTTTACCAGTGCTTTATAAATCCTCATCATTACAATCTTGCTTTTATATTCTAGTCCTCTAAAAATGAATGCTAACGTTGCATTTGCCTTCTTCACCACCAACAAGTTAATCATTAGTGAATCCTGCAGAGGACTCCCAAGTCCATTTGCCACTCGGATTTTTGAATTTTTTGCCCATTTAGAAAATAGACTACACCTTTGTTCCTTCTAACACAGCGCATGACTATACAGTTCCCAACATTATATTCCGTCTGGCACTTCTTTGCCCTTTCACTCAATCTAAGTCCTTCTGCAGATTCTTTGCTTCCTCAATATTTCTTGTTCCTCCACTCGTCTTCATATCATCTGCAAACTTGTCCACAAAAGCATCAATTCAGTCATCCAAATCATTGATATATAACATAAAAAGAAGCAGTCCCAATACCGAGACTTGTGGACACCACTTGTCACTGGCCACCAACCACAAAAGGTCCTCTTTATTCCCACTCTTTGCCTACTGCCAATCAGTCAATCCACTATCCATGCTAATGTGTTTCCTGTAATACCATGGGCTTTTACCTTGTCAAGCAGCCTTATGTGTACACCTTGTCAAAGGCCTTCTGAAAATCCAAGTACACAACCTCCATTGATTCTCCTTTGTCTAACCTACTTATTATTTATTCAAAGGATTCCAACAGATTTGTCAGGCAACATTTCCCTTAAGGAAACCATCCTAACTTTGGCCTATTTTATCATGTGCCTCCAAGTACCCCAAAACTTTGTCCTTAACAATGGACTCCAACATCTTCCCAACCGCTGAGGTCAGGCTAACTGGCCTATAATTTCCTTTCTTCTGCCTCCCTCCCTTCTTGAAGAGTGACGTTTGCAATTTACAGTCCTCTGGAACCCATGCCAGAATCTAGTGATTCATGAAAAATCATTACTAATGCCTCCACAATCTCCCCAACCACCTCTTTCAGAATCCTGTGATGCAGTCCATCTGGTTCAGGTAACTTATCCAACTTCAGACCTTTCAGCTTCAGCTTCCCAAGTACCTTTTCCCTCGTAATGGCACTGCCTTCACTTCTGCCTCCTGACACTCTCAAACTTCTGGCATACTGCTGGTGTCTTCCACAATGAAGATGGCTTCAAAATACTTATTAAGTTCGCCTGCCATTTCCTTGTCCCCCATTGCTACCTCTCCAGCGTCATTTTCCAGTGGTTCAATATCTACTTTTGCTTCAATTTTACTCTTTATATATCTGAAAATATTCTGGTATCCTCTTTGATATTATTGGCTAGCTTACCTTCATATTTCATCTTACCCCCCCCCCCCATGGCTTTTTAAAGTTGCCTTCTGTTAGTTTTTAAAAGCTTCCCAATCCTCTAACATCCCATTAATTTTTGATCTATTATATACTCTCTATTTGGCTTTTATGCTGATTATGGCCTCCCTTGTCAGCCTTTAAAATACTTCTTTATGATGTATCGATCCCGTATCTTCTGAATTACACCCAGAAACACCAGCCATTGCTGTTCTGCCGTCATCCTTGTCAATCAACTTCGGCCTGCTCCTCTCTCATGCCTCTGTAATTCCCTTTACTCCATGGTAATATTGATACATATGACTTTAGCTTCTTTTCTCTCAAACTGTAGGTCGATCATATTATCATAACTGACTCCAAAGGGGTTCCTTTACCTTAAGCTCCCGAATCAAGTTTAGTTCATTACACAACACCAATTTAGAATAGACTTTCCCATAGTGGACTCAACCACAAGCTGCTCTAAAAAGCCACCTTGTAGGCATTCCACAAATTCCCTCTTGGGATCCAGCACCAACCTGATTTTCCCAGTCTACCTCCATATTGAAATCCCCCATGACTATTGTAACTTTGTCTTTTTGAAATCTGTTTTCTATCTCCTATTATAATTTGTAGCCCACGTCCTGGCCTGCATAAAACTCCCATCATGGTCTTTTAACTCTTGCAGTTTCTTAACTCTACCCACAAGGATTCTACATCTTCCGATCCTATGTCACCTCTTTCTATGGATTTGATTTAATCTTTTTACCAAAAAAACCACCCCATCCTCTCTGCTTATCTGTTTGTCCTTTCAATACAATGTGTATCCTTGGATGCTAAGCTCCCAATTATGATCTTCTTTCAGCCACAACTCAGTAACACACAGAATGTTATACCTACCAATCTCTAACTACGCAGCAAGGTAATCTGCCTTATTCCATATACTGCGTACATTCAAATATAACACCTTCAGCCCTGTATTCATCACACTTCTTGATTTTGTTCCCATTTCCACTGACTGCAATTTTGCCCTAACATCTACCTGTCCTTCCTCACAGTCTCACCTCACACTGCATCTACTTGCCCCACCCTCAGCCCTATCACTTTGGTTCCCATTCCACTGCCAATTTAGTTTAAACATTTCCCAACTGCTCCAGCAAACCTGCAAGCAAAGGTATTTCTCCCCTTCAGGTTCGGGTGTAACTTGCCCCTTTTGTACAAGTCATGCTTTCCCCAGAAGAGATCCCAATGACCCAGAAATCTGAGCCCTGCTCCCGCAACTATTCCTTTAGTTCTGGCTGAAAGGACCAGAAGGGCCTATTCCACGCTGTATCTCAATAAATACATTATAAACACACTGGTATTCAATGATATACAAGCACATCTGGATTCTAATTCCAGGATTTTCATTCACTGATAGGTGGGCACATGCCACCTATCTGGTGCTGATGCAGAAACAAGCTTTCAACTCATTTGTGAGGCACGCCTCTTCGTGACATATAGGCAGTCTCCTTGGGCAGTGCTGTGGAACTAAATCAGGTAGGCTCACTTTATGTAATTAATTTATCTGTCTCTCCTTTGGGCCCCGCCTTCATCAATGTCTGTCAATCATATACACCCATCCATTGTAGATGGCCCACATTCTGAACCCTCCATGATCTCTGTCCATTCTATCAATCTTCCCTATTATGGTCATTTTTTAAAACATAAAATTAGATTTTATGGTTGTCTAGCTTTCTAGCTTTAGTGTTACGTTTTCTAGTTGTCATGATGTTGTCATCCAGCTTTGAATAGCCTATAGCTGCTCTTGTCCTTTTTTTCAGGTTGGGCCTATTATAAATACAAGTCATAAACCTGATACAAATTCTGTTTAATTTCCTCTAAGACTACCAATGCGAGGCTGTTCAATGGAAGCACATGTATCGTGTGGTTTGACGGGATACCTGTGTTTTCTAACCTGTATAGTATACACTATTCCTAATTTCCTCTTTTCAATTCTTTATTTTTCAGTCTCTTCCTAACCTAGTGATTTCATGACAATATTTTCATGATTGTTGATTTTCCAATTAACCTGTAGGCAATATTCAACTGTTTTTGTCTTTGCATTGAGGTTTTCTACACTTTCTTAGTACCAGGGCAAAAAGATATGAGAAAACCATCAATAAAACTTCACTGAAAAACAAAAAGTACAAGAGAAATTACTCCAAAGCCATTCTCCTTTAAGGCATCCCCCATGTGCAGAGCTTTCCTCTACATCCACTCCAGATGGGCAAGACTGCACAACATGATCCCTGTCCAAATCAACAGGAAATTGCACAAGGGGTCACTTCCATTTATTAATGAGGTCCTTTCTCAGAACACTTTAGGGCCTTCTAACAGGCAAAATGAATCCCTACTCTCACATGCTTATAATGGGCCAATGGGACCAACACAGCTGGCCAGAAACCCAGCCCTTCCTACTTGTAACAATGTGTAGACATTTCAGGACTTGGTGTGCTGAGATCTGAGTCTTTGGTTTTCAGTTATCAATGTACCTAATATACCTCATGGCATAATTTAGAAAAATGGTCCTAAATTCGAAGTATTTGTAGGAGAATTATTTGAACTGTTGTTGAATTGCATTTAATTTCATGTCTTCTTTTTAATTATTGATTTATCCCTAATTTTCTTGTAATTAATATTAGTATTATGTCAAAAATGATACTGAACAAAATTCATTGAATTTCATTTGATATTTGACATTATTTCTGGTAGTGGCAAATGTGACAACCTGGAATTTGTGGTTGCAATAATAATATTAAAGTAACCATTAAGAGGTGAAACTTTGAGACTTCCGTACATCTGCAGTTTTACATGGGACTCCCAAGATTTGCTGTCAATGGGTCATCCCCTTTCACAGGTTGTCCTCTTCAGACAGGGGAAATTAGTGATCTGTCAATAACTTTAGGTAAACTCCTTGCTTTAAAAAATATCCCTATTGTTGCATGACATGTGAGTTTTTAAAAACCTACCAAAACAAAATTTTCAATTCCTAGCAAAACCCAATATTTTGTTTGGGAAATGTAATTTTCTGAAACATTTGAAAATAAAATATTTAAATAATATGCAGTACTTATGTTCCACATTTCTTAATTTTCTACTCTGTAAAATAATTAATGTGTTAGTTGTCTGTGAGAATTCTTTAATTGACTGGTTATTCAGCCAACTTGGTGTCGTTACTGTTTCTGAGCACCATATATCCCTTTGAAGTGACTGAAGAGAGAAGCTCACACCATAGAGATTGCTTGATGATCACAAATGAAAACCTCGGCTATGCAGTATGCTAGCTATTCTGAACTTCCAGGTAACAATGGCACAAGAGAGGCAAACAAACCTGGGCTTTCCCTAACCTTTTTTCCCCAAGGAAAAAGCATGTTAGCAGTCATAGTACTTTTCATTGGGAATAAAGATATTTATGATCAACTTACTTCGGACTGGGAATGGATCATAAAGACTTTACATTAAAATTACTCAACCGCTGTTTAATTTAGTATGCCGGTTGAACAAAATGTTTTATTGTGGCAGGAGTTGGAGGATATTTCCCATTGTGGTATTATGATCAGCAGTGAGCAGGATTCGTAAAGTGGTCATTGATTAAACAAGAGAAGAATGAACCCTTGGCTCACAGTAATGTTGAATTCTAAAAGACTAATTGCAAGTTTAAATTAGCTAGCTAAGGATTTATTATTACAGCTGTAAATAATTGGAAAAAAGTGCTTTTAAATAGGGCCAGAAGAACTGAATGACATCACCCGGAAGGGTTTGTGTGGTGTTGATCACATCTGCATCTCTTTTCATCATGTCACCTCCTTTCTTTAGTCCAGTCTATTACTGTCATTCTAGATGAATCAGTTTTGAATTCCACAATGAAGTGAATTTGTCAGCATGAACACTGACCCCAATCATATTTTATTGAGGTGTATAAAACTAATATTTTTATTACTATATATTCAACATCTCTTGCACGTAAATAGGTACATAATTTGCTCTTAAGTAAATCTTTATTCTGGATTCTTTTCCCATTAATTTTGAATGCCGTTCACTAATGTCATAATGTCACACTAGTGAATGTTAAATATCAACTGATAAATAAGTAAAAAAATGTTAAATATCTAAATTATTAAATGTTTTGTATAAATATAGAAGTTGCAAAGGCTGGATCTGTGTTATAGAGTTATCCATGCATAAGACAATCTTCAGTGCATCATCATACAGAGATATTGTATTGTTCAATTGATTCTAAATTAATGGTTAATTTGGACGCGGCATTAGGCATGTGCAATAGATTGACTGAGATTGAATCAATATGTGTTACTACTCCATGCACATGGTTGGATTTACTCGGGTGGCCTTGAATTAATTCAGGTCAAACCATGTAAACATTCGAGCTGCAGAATATCTTCCATAGAAATCAACATCTAAGCGTGACAAAGTCTTGGGAATTAATGTAGAGTATGTTCACTTGGATTCAGTTTGACTTCTTGTGTCGCTTATCATTTGTACAACTTGTTTAGTTCAGCTTTTTATTTCTGCTCTCTTTCATATCATCACAATCATAACTTTTGCCATGAGATCATTGCAGTGAACATTATTTTTCTCTCTGGGATCGCAGTCCTTAACACTTCCAATTTTAAAGGCAGTCACATCTCAGGTTTGTTGCTGTGGCAGTGAGCCCTATCACCATTGTTTAAAATAAGTTATCACTGGCCAAATCAGCAGTTCAGAAACAGAGGGAAAATTTTCTGTAGTTTGAAATGTAATTTTCAATCATTGTCAAACTTCCTATGTGGCAAGCTAATTCAAAAGTCGCGAATTTGATGCATGATCGTTTAAGATTTGAGAGCTCTTGCTTTATTATTTTGATTGAAAATCAAGTGATGAATGACTATCACAGTCTCACATTAACAAAATCTCACTAGGCCTGGGAACATTCTGTCAGTGTAAGGATCAGGGAATGCCAGCTGGAGGCCTGCTCTCCAGATCTTACTGAAGAATTCAGAGCAGAGGAGGGTGGATTCACTTTCACATTGAGATACTGTCCAGGATAGAACGTGCTTATGTCAATTAGCCGACAGAGGCTTTCTTGCACACTAAAGGTGAGAAGTCCAAGAAGTAGTTTTCTACAATATTCAATGTAAAGTTATGACTCTTCTCGAAAAGTTTGACTGTGACACCAACCAGTTTAAGCGAAGCTTTCTAAAATAAGGCCTGATCAGCTTTGGAATTCCCTCTTCCTTAAATCCCTGGAAGCTGGGTTACAACAGGAGCTTTAGAGTCTTAGTTGAGGGTGTCAAAGAGAGGAAAATGAAGTTCAAAGTTCAAAGTAAATTTATTACATATATGTCACCACATGCTACCTCGATATACATTTCTTGCAGCTGTTTACAGGAAAAATGAAATGCAATAGAATTTCACAAAAAATACATATAAACAGACAAAGATTGACAAACAACCAGTGTGTAAAAGACCACCTGTGCAAATTAAAAAAATACTGAGAACAAGAGTTGTAAAGAGTCCTTGAAAGTGAGAGAGTAATGGTGAATAGTTATCCACGCTGGTTCAGAAGCCTGATGGTTGGAGAGTAATAACTGTTCCTGAACCTGCTGGTGTGAGACCTTTGGCTTCTGTACCTACTGACTGATAGTAGCAATGAGAAGGCAGCATGGCCTGGGTGGTGGGGATCCTTGATAATGGATGCTGGTTTCCCGTGGCAGTGCTCCATGTAAATGTACTCAGTGTAGGGAGGGTTTTTCCTGTGATGGACGGAGCTGATTCAGTGCTCTCTGTAACTCATCTGTTTCTAGGCATTGGTGTTTCCACACAAGGCAATGATGCAACCAGTTAAGATACCCTCCACTGTGCATCTATAGAAGTTTGTCAATTTTTTTGATGACGTGGCCAATCTACACAAACTTCACACTGCTTTCTTTATGATGACATTTATGTGTTAGTCCCCGAACATATCTTCTGATATGTTAACTCCAAGGACAAAAGCTATTTTCTGTCTCCATCTCTGTTCCCCTTGAGATACAGATCAGATATCTCACGGAATGGCAGAGAAGTGCTATACACTCTGCTCCTGTATCTAATGTTACTCAGTAACTATGTAAACGCTAGATTCAGTTATTAGATAAACACAGCACATATTTTGATAGTTGTAATGTAACTGAGCAGCTGATGAGGAATTAGGATGCTGAATTTCTAGTCTGGATATGATGTGCTCCTATGCTGTAAATTTCTACAAATCCACCTTAGGCTATTTGTCTCACAATTATAAGATAAAAATCTAATTTATTATTGCTATAATGACAAAATTTGCTTATAGAAAATTGCCCTGAATAAAATGGTTGTATCCTAAGGCTGCTACACAGAACTGCTCTGTGTAATCTTTCTCCATCAAGAACTAAATTAGAACTTTGGAACTGAATGTCCATTTTAGTTTGAGCCTTTATTCATTGAATTTTGAGTTTGCTATGGAAATTAGCACTGAAAATAGCAACCTAAGTGGGTGATGAGTTTCTTCATCAGGATGGACATTCACAGTCAATATAATGATTCGTCAAAATAGTACTAAAATGATTGGTGGTGTCTTGCCCATCTTCGTGTTGCATTAAGTTTTGCTTCCTTGAAGTCTGTACTTCACAGTAGTGAGCTGTGATTGATATGTAGCTGCTATGATGTTCCAATTGGAATAAGTGCACCAAGAGAATGCCTTTCAGATAAAACAATTGTGAACAGTTTCTTGCTTCAAAACTTTATAACAAGACCTACTCAGAACACAGTTGTATTCATTATAGTCCTTTAGCTCATTTATAACATATTAACTATCTATTTTTTTTGTCATTGATTGAAGATTTCTGCTAACATAGAAATTTGGGTTAAAATGGTTAGCTTAAGGGGATATGAGATTTTCTAACTATATAAGATTTGGGTGTAATCATGAAACAAAGCACTGCAAAACTAACCAACTTCCCATGATTGGGCTCCAAGTTGGAATCAAGTTTGGTTGTCAGGTTTATGATAGCTGAGTTATTCCTTTAAATTCACTATGTAAATACAGTGTAAAGTGACACATCCTGATGCCAGTTGCTGGCTAAGTGCTGTTGGATGTTTCTCTAGCTGGTCAGATGCTTGGTTGATCTCTGTAAGGAGACGACACATTATCTAGCAATCAGAAAAAAGAGCTAGGAAGTGATTAGTTTTCTTTCTCTATGTATGTATATTTCTGGGTGAATGATTAGTTTTTGTTGTACTGCAGATCATGGTCTTTGCTTGTTTGATGCAGGGTGCCGATTTTTTTTGCATAAGTGGGTGGGGGTTGGGGAGGGTTGTTGCTTTGCACGGGGGGGGGGTAGTGGGGAAGCTTTGGCATTCTAGCGTTTAACTGCCCCTCATTCTTTGGGGCACTCTTCTGTTTTTGGGGATGTCTATGATGAACAAGAACTTCAGGATGTATATTGCATACATTTCTCAGATATATTAAATTGAACTATTCAATTATATTTCAAATATGCTTATTTTTAGTAACTTTAAAGCAAAGTTTTGAATTAAAGCTTCAGAGACCCAAAATTATTTCTGTAGTTGGGTCCAAATGACAGCATTTGCTTTTAAATCCAAGTGTAACTGGTTCAAGCCCCTCTTCCAAGGGTGGAACACAAAGACCTGGGAAGCTGCTTTGATACATTACCATCAACATCCTGCATTGTTATAAGTGAAATCTCTCAAACTGATAGGTGTAAATATCTACAGTGTGTAAGTATAGTATATATATTATATTTGTATATTTGATATATACATGTGTGTATGGATATAAAAGTTGAGTCATGAATTATACGTACTGTGTCTATAGTGTCTGAGTGTGCATAGTCCAGCATTATTATCCAGGTGTGTGTGTAGTCCCGGAGTTCCATCGACACTAGTCTGGAGGTTGATACCAAATATCAGAGGCCGAAGTTTGATTAGAAACCTGGAAGTCAAAACTCAATGGAGATTGGAGGCCTGTCCTGGAGTTGGAGGACTGTCTGTGTATTTGTGTGGGTGGGAGCGAGCAATACGGCTTGTTTTGTTGCTCGTTGTTCTGCCGAGCATTGTGGGTATGCTATATCGGCACTGGAATGTGTGGCAATGTTGAGGGCTGTCCCCAACACACCCTTGGGTTGTGTTTGTTGTTAACACAAATGACACTTTTCACTGCATGTTTCGATGTACATGTGATAAATAAATCTGAATTTGAATATGAAATATTTCACTATGCTTTTTGGAGAGGAGCAGTAGGCTTACCCACGGTGAACATTAATAAAAAGCTGCAGATGCTGGAAATCCAAGAAGGAAAACAGAAAATGCTGGAAACACTCAGCAGGTTAGGCAGTATCTGCGGAAACAAGTTCAGAGTTATAGTTTCAAACTCTTCATCAGAGCTGGAGAAGAGAAAAAGCAAGTTTCCTTTAACTTGCAGAGAAGGTGGGGTGTGATATGGATCGGGCAAAGGGCAAAAGGGAATAGCTCCAATATGATGAGACCAGGGTTTGCTGTGGAGATAGGTTGTAAGAGGTCATCTAGTAAATGGGTTAATGAGGGCATTTAGAGAGTGAGAATACAAACAAAGGAATGCAACAATTGTGAAATGCAAAGGTTGTAAAACATGCCCATGCCCAGCTGGTCAGTTTGTGCTCAGGAAAGGAGAGAGAACACTGAGCCAAAATTGCAGACAGTTGACTTACAGCAGAGTAGCCAGTTCTCATTGTCACAAAGAAAGCTGAATTTGAAAAGTTTGAAATTTGAATCAGGCAGGTTGGCATCTGAGACAACATGAATAACAATATCATCAACAGATTATTTGTTCGTTGTCACATGACTCTTTGTGGAAACTTGCTGCATGTGAATAAGATGCTCCATTTCCTATATACAAAATATGACTACATTTCAGAGATATTTCATTGTACAGGGTTCTGAAATAGGTATTAAAGGTTCTACGTACATTCAAGAGGAACCAAGGTGCAAAAATTGCTAGTTTTTGAAATCTGAAATAAAAGCAGATAAAATTGGAAGTACTTAGCAGGCCAGGCAGTATCTGTAGGTAGAGAAACAGGTAATGCTTCAGTTACTGGCCATGCATGCATTAACATTTTCACCAACCTGAAATGTCAACTCTGGCTCTCTATCCACAGGTAACTTGTTGATTATTTCCAGATATTTTCTGGTTTTATTGATGTAAAGTTGTGTTTTTCTTTCCCTCTTTAAACAGAAAGGGGTTCAATGTTCTTTGTTATAATCTGACTGATGCAGAATTTCATGATAATATTTTCATTTTACTACCTTGCATCAATGGCCTTGGCAGCCAGTCTATGAAAATCCCTCTGAATCCTTTAAATCCTATGAAAATACCTTAGGTAATCTTTCCATTCATTTTTACATATTGATATAGATATCCTTTCTCTAGTGCAAGTCTCTACTATCATTTGATTGCTTCCAAGAGCAATGGTGCTATTATATAAAGACAACCCCAGTCAGTACTGAAATTAATGTCATCATAGCTGTAGTCTTTCACAATAATTGAGAACACATTTGGAGATCAGTTTCAGCTCCCTTCCCCTATCTGATTGTCTAGACACGCAGTGTTATTAAGCAATTTCGATCAGGAAAGCAAATGTGCAAAGAACTTATCATTCTAATTTAATTCTCCCTAGATTTTAGAGCCTTCAATTGAAGTAATTGTCCATTGTCTGGCTTTTGGGTTCTTGTTGGAAACTGTAGAACTTCTGTAGATTTGTGGGTCTTCTATTCCAGTTTTGGCCCTGCTCATTGCAACTCTGGGCACTCTTACAAATTTCCCTTTGGTCTCAAATTTTGGATAAACCGGATTGAGTTACATTATAGGAATTCGAATGAGTTAAAAAAAATTATTGTTATAATTGTTTAAGGATTGGTTTTTAATTTCTTTTTTCTCTTTTAGTAATGGAGGGGATGTAATTGTTCATGCTGAATGTTGACATTAAGGTTCCAAACTCCTTAGGCAGATAAAGGGCATTTCTCCTGGTGTCCTTTTGGGCCGATTGTGCGATCTGGTGCTTTGCTGTCTATGAGAGTGGCCTCGAGCCTGGAGATGGGGTGCAGCCCGTGATCGCCAATATCACCGATTAAAGCATCGAGGATGATTGAAATTATCGAGGCAGATGTGGAAGGTGAGTGGATGTTTATCGCTGTCTATCAGCTTGCTTGCTGCTGCCGGAGCAAGTTGTCTATACATGACGGTCTCCTTCTCCCTCTCGTTCGCCGCTCCTGAAGGAAAGTCCCTGGTTTCAATGGTCTCTCTCTCCCGATGTTGTCAGAGGATGGTACCGAAGCTCCGGGTCTGTGGTTTGTGGATTGGACTGTAGTTCATGTTACAATATGTCTCTGGTCACCCAATTCAAGGGCAATCATGAATTGAGGCAGCCTGCGGATAATGAACACTAAGCTGAATTGAGTTATGCCTGTACTCTTGCAATGCTGTGTTTTATATTCTGTGTTTTTCACTCGTTTTTTTATTTGTTGCCATTTGTGTTTGTTTTGCAGGTGGGGGAGGGTTGATGTTTTTCTTAGAATGGTTTCCATGGTTTTCTTTGTTTCCTGGCTGTCTGTAAGGAAAACTAATCTCAGGGTTGTATACTGCATAAGTACTTTGATAATAAATGTACTTTGAATCTTAGCAGAGTTAGAGAGTTAAGGAGGGCTTTGGAAGTCACATATTAGCTGCATAAGAGAGTCAGATGTCCTTCTTTAATGGACATTAGTGAACCAAATGGATTTTTATGAGAATCGGGTATTTTCATGATATTAGATTTTTATACCACATTTACGTTAGTAGTCAAATTTAAATTCCCCATTTGCCATTGTGACAACTGAACCCAAATCAACAATTATTTTGACCAGGTGTCCGGATTATTAAACCAGTAATCTTACCAGCGTACTTTATGTTCTTCAGTAGGCAGGAAATGAAGTTTATGGAAAATAATAATAATTAAGGAATTAAGTAATACAGGAATTCTAATCAAAGCAAGCTTGTTCTTCACAAATAGCACAATTAACAAAACTATCCATTCGCAACAAATAAATGGGGACACGTTCAGCAAAAGCAAGAGTGAATACTGGATTAGAGCAAATGTAATATTCACTCTAACAATAGAGGTAATCAACTGGATATCAACAACAAAAGAAACTTAAATTAAAATAATATCCTAACAAATACCAGTAGAAGATTAATGAGGCAATTACTCTTCATGTAAAAACATTTAAACAGTGAGTGTACGTAGCTCAAGCCTATGCTTGCTGGAAACCATTGCAGAGATATGAAGTTCACAGCTAAAACTGTGAACCCAAACTCTTCAACAAAGGCGAGTTTTAAATAGTTAGGGTAATACTTTCATTTATCACAACCAAATGAGCAATTGAAATCATGACTCTCCATAGGCATAAGTGAATGTAGTGGTAGGGATATTACAGAGTGGCTTTAAAAAACAGCTGACAATTTCAAGCTGTGAATCCACTCATATTCAACTAGAGGAATGGTATTTCTCAATAGGAAACTTCCATATGTTCCTCCCAAGCTAAACATTTGAACTGCATTCAGCCGGTGAGGATCCAGGATAGGAAGTGTATATTATGCCCTCATTGTGAACTGGATTTCAGTTCATCTGCATTCTTAATACTTTATGGCAGTGGAAATCGGAAGGGGCCCTGTGGTGTGGGGCCAACATTGCTGGTAGAAATATTAAACAGAGGTTCTGGCATCTTGTCCTACTCAGTGATAAAGGTCTCATGATACCAATCATAAAATAAGATGGACTGGGCATCTGCAAAAGTCTCACAAAACTTTTCCATTTAGTCCTAGTCCTCATTCTAAATCTGGTGGAAAATTATATTGATAGCCTCCTGAAATAGTTCCAAAATAAACAGCATAGCTAATGAAAATTTAATTAATACCGTATCATGAACAACTTATGATTAATCATTTACTACTTGCCAATAAAGCAAAGGAAGAGAACTTTTTGACCTTTTCATATTACTTGCAGCCATTGGTTCCTTGAATATAAGTTATCAGAAAATTTTCAAATTTGGATTTTAATTTGCATCACCCATATCAGACAGAAAATATGTAATTGTTCCTTTTCCTTTAATGCATCAGTAAAATATGAAATTTCTCTGGTCTCATTACCCTAATGAATCTCTGATAAAACACTTTAATATATTGCATGACCTTTATCCTTACTTGTTACAGATAAGTTACAGATATTCATGGTACAGTATGAGCAGACCATATGCTTCAGTATGGAGATTTCACTACCTAGTTTCTCACATGCAGCCATAATGACCTCCTTTTCACAGTTACCACAGCATTTGCAAGTTCAAAGGTCACCCTGCTTTGATGTCAAGCACGAAATGTTTCCTCACAAAACAATAACATACAACTTCAGCATGGACAGATGGTCCAAACAGCCTTCGTTGGGACACGCTTAAATTTAAACAGACATTGTTCAACCTGGATTTAATCTGTAGCTTGTTAAATGAACTCATTTATCATACACAAGTACCGATGTACAAAACCAGGGTGAGCAGCTGTTGATATGGCAATTTCAATCCTTTAACCTATGGGAGAACCTTTTGACACCTTGGTAATATTTCCATAGAGATTCTTCCAGACACCCTCTGTGCAGCAGCCTCTTGCCTAAACACTTGATGCCATGACCTTTGACATAACACACATTGGGTCATTGATACATTGATTGTACCATTATAACTGCTACTTCGGCTAGCCAATTATATAAACAGCAAAGCATCACTCTCGCCATTTCTCTCAACTCCCTTCCAGCATTAGTGACCAAATAAATATAGCTATCCATCTCTATCAATCTATGCCCCCATCCATTTCTAACCCCCT
This sequence comes from Hypanus sabinus, assembly GCF_030144855.1. Classification (NCBI taxonomy): domain Eukaryota; kingdom Metazoa; phylum Chordata; class Chondrichthyes; order Myliobatiformes; family Dasyatidae; genus Hypanus; species Hypanus sabinus. The sequence goes on from NC_082738.1 coordinate 45,612,037, forward strand.
TTATCCATGTCTCTCCTTGCTTTTTTTTTGCTCATTTGCTTACTTGTTTGCTCCTGTATATTTTTCTTCCCAATTTCTCACGTACCAACTGTGCTTACATCCTCACCTTCAAAAGACATATTTGTGGGTTCTAAATTCACTCCCGTTTTTACAGATAAATTCTAAACCATCTCTCCAGTTCCATGCTGAAGGACTACAACCCTATTCAGCAACGCCTTTCAGTTGAGATGCTAAGACAGGTTCCTGTCTTGCCCTCTCAGTTGAAAGACCTGCAACAAACTTTTTTTAAGATGCAATGGGGTTCTCACCAGTGTCCTGGTGAATCTATCTCAAAATTGGTAAGTTCATAGAAAGTTTGCTATTTGTGGGGCTCTGTGTTGTGAATTCTGATTACTACTTTTCTTGTATAGTTGGTATTGTACTTATTAACTGTAAGGATTGTGAAAGATTTAACAAAAACAATTATTTATTGATGAATGATGTAATGTAATGTAAATCCAATGTTCCTCTCTCCACAGATGCTACCTGACCTGTTGACTATTTCTTTCATTGCCAATTTCCAGCAATTTTTAGTGTTCTGTAACTTACTGTTCTGGTATTGCTTTTCTTTCTCAGTCCTCTATCTTCTTTTATTTCTTTCTATTTGTATCTCCTATAGTCACATCAACTGCAATGAGCAAGGCTTCATTTCACCACCTTCCCTCCATCACATTCTCTTCTGGTCTCCCCCTAATCAGACGCATTCCCATCATTCTTTCCATCCTTCCTCCTTCTCTTAAAGGATATTTCTCCTAACTTTTTGCCTAATTCTGATGAAAATATCACTTAAAAGGCCCCTTTTATCTCTATCTTAATATTCTGTCTGACCCATTGAGTTATTTTCTGTTATTATTTAGATACATTTTTTTGCTTCTTGATTATTATGGTAATAAGAAAGCTGTCCTCTCCTTGCAGGTGAGATATTCTTTAGAAGCAAATCTGAAACACGGAATAAACAGGGCAGGAAATCAGACTATGTCTGAAATAGAACTTTAGTGAAAATGTGCAATTTGCAAAAAAAAGATGCTAACCAAGTTACAACCTGGCTAATCCCCAGCCCAGGAACGTTTACACTTGTGCACCAATCTATCGCAGCAAAAGAATTCCAATCATCCATTGGTTAAAGTGCTCAGTGCCTCCTCTGAAGAGCAGCAATTGTTTCCTGCAAACACAACAGAATGTAGCATAGAAACTGTGTGAAGATTGGCTGAGAAAAAAAGTCAAGAACATTGTTTATAGCTTCCTAACTAATAGGGAACACATGTAAAACACCCTTTCCATAACACAACCCATGATATAGTATGCTTTTATTGCTCCCAAAGGCAGCTCTTTTAGAGAGAGTCTACTTTGAATGGATACTGCCTTTGACCCCCATGGCGTTATTATAATTTAACTTCCGGGCACAAATTTTAATGTGTGTAGAATTTGATAGAATTTTACCATTTTAGTCAAAATAATATACATTTATTTAAAGCTAAATATTGGTATTTAGAAGGTAAAGTGAAACATACAGAATACGAGTTAACTGTTAAATACTTCTTTCTCTTTCCAACAATTGTAAAACAATACAGAACAAAATTTGGCAAGGCAATAACAAAACTTTCTAAATTAAAGATAGCCAACTAATGCTTTGGATATTGCATCCTCCAATCTCATTTTGCTGAACACTTCAGTGACCTGCACCGACTTGTGCAGAAAGTTCAGTTGAAGCTTATGAACGAAATCTTTGTGAGGAGAAACTTCAGAAGTTTAACTGAGACCTGGCATGCTCCTGGGACACAGTGGCTGAGTGGGGTCGGTACATTTATTGCTGGGCATGTCCTTTCAATTCAGCTTGGAGGGGTACAATGGGAATTTCAATGTAATTAGGCTGAATGAAATTAGTTTGAGCCTTGATGTTGGTAGAAGGAAAAGACCGCACAACTTGGCATGAATTAAGACATCTTTCATTTATTTTCACTTATCATAACTGTTGTACAGGGAGGTGTTTTAACTTTGAAAATCAAAGCATTTATCAGCTATTGCAGTGTCCTTGTGAGAATGACCCAAAATTTCAATTGTAAGTATTTCTATCCAAACTGTGCAACTGAAAACTGAATATTTTCTCAGATTAATGTATAGGAACAACAACTTATGAGGTGTTTCCCACCAGAGTTTCAAGCCGGCACTTCTATTCTTGCCCCCCACACTTGATTTGCAAGTCATGATGATAATTTTATAATTTGGCACAATATGGCACGCAAAAAATTTTTGTTGGAATGCTCCATGCAATGCCACTGCTTGATTCTTTAAACTCTACCCATGATAAAATGATACATAACGATGATCTTTCCTGCCAAATGAAGCAGACAATGATTTTTTTAAACAACCTAAGAGCAATGAGATGTTTCCACAGGAAATGTGTTTACGCCAGCTTGGCACCAGCTAGATGGTTGCAAGAACATGTGACATTGGACGATATGTTTAGAAATCCTTGCAGGCCTGCTGTGCACATCTTTATTTAGATAGAAAACAGTTACAAAAATGATAATATTTAGAAATAGTGTTATTTTTCATTCATTTTAAAAAGATTAATAATAATAATTTTTGACCAGATTTTCTAAAATGCCTCATTTATTTCAATCTGTCTCTGCTATACTTCTATTAGTAGTAAAACAATGAATGCAACAAGACTGATCCTTTTTCCTTAAAAAGTCCATAGCTATTGTTACTAACTCTTTAATCAATGATAATCTCTGCTCAAAATTACCATGGCATAGAAGAAACTTTTTTAGATTATCACCGATTTGGGCACATGCTCTCAAAAAGGTTCGCCACTCCTGTCTTAGACCATTCCTAATGTCTTGGCTTTGGAATGGCTGTAGTTCACTGCAATGAACCAATGACTGAAATGGTGATTGGCTGCTCTTCCCATTTAGCATACCTGCAATGGGATACTCGAGCATCCAGACATACATGCTTTGCTTGTGACTGAGACCAAGAACAAGTGTTCTCATCGTTGGGCATAGTGAGTAATTTTGGTGTAAACTTTACCCTCAGTTACCACATTCCAGCAATTTCAGAAGGCAATGTTTTCTTAAGCTTCTGAATTGAAATGTGCAAAGTTGAAGCACGTTCATTTTAGAGCTGAAAGTGGGGTCACTGCGCCAAAATAAAACATTTTTTTTATCAAGACAGCACTAAAAGGGCTTTAAAATTAAATGGAACAACTTAATACTTCAATTGATAAATTGTATTGCATTCTTAGAGGAATATGTTCCATTAGAGAGTCTAAAACCTGTAATAAGTGCCCCTGCACCTACATGGCTTAATTTTAAGAACTTCTTTGGAGGACTATTGATGACCTTGATTAATAGAAACTCCATGATGGCTAATTCATTTCATGACTGTGGAGACTTTTATGGTCAGGAACAATTCAGTTTAATGATTCTTTTAGACAGAAACAAAAGATTGTGAAATATAAATTTATGTTGGATAAAATTTTTACTTGGAATTCCTCTGTTAAGTTTACTATTTTGGTAAATTTTAGTTGAGTCACCAGTAAGACCAAAGTGACTCTGCATTTGATGTTCAGCTGAGGCGGAGCCTTACATAATATCAATAGTGAACTTTGAAAGCTTGTCTAAAATTGGAAGAAGATCTTGCATTTCCTAAGAGTGGTGTATGGTGCGTAATGAGCATTACTCTACTAAACTTAGCATAAGCGAAAGCAAGAAGTTCCAATCCAAGAATGAAAGTCACATGGGTATGGTTATAGATAAACAACCAAAGCAAGGCAGACATTAGTGATTGCATAAAGTGAGTCAGAAGAAACCTGTCAGAAGAGTCCTGATGAAGATTCTCGGCCCAAAAGGTGGTTTGTTTATCCCTTTCCCTAAATGCTGCCTGACCAGCTGAGCTCCTCCAACATTTTGTGTGCGTTACTCTGGATTTCCAGCATCTACTGAATCTCTTGTGTTCAGAAGAAATAATAAAGCTTAAAACACAGGATGAGACCTTGAGCAGCAGTCTCCATGACTGCAAGACGATGTCATCATTGTTGTACTTACCTAACTTGATTGATAGTTGAAAAATTTCAAATGGGCTTTAAGGCTGGGTTGGAGACAATAATTTGCATTTGGGATTTCTGTTTGAAAGGCATTACTACCATATGTGGGGGACTGGATAATACAAACTTTGGAACCATTAGTTCTATATGATAAATTTGATGAAGGTGATAATTTTTGAGGTTGCTAGAATCTAGTTAATTGTGGGGTACACCGCAAAACACTGAAACACTGCAGCAAAGTTTCAGATAAGACAGAAAAAATGTGAAAACTAATGTTTACGTTTATCAATAGTGTTCTGTAGATCTAATTAGACCTTCTGTGGGTGGAATGGATATAGGTGGCACTGGGTTAGGGGAAGCAATTTAAACTAAATCAGCTTTTTCAAAAACTAAATCACATCAGTAAAGTGTTTATCTAAGTAGCTATTATTTGTTTTCAACCCTTGGTGCACCATAGTTCCATTCCGGGAACCTGATTTGTTTGATTTATGGGGTCTACCATGGTGAGTGTGAGATCTGGAATTGGATGGACAGAGGGTAAGCCCTGGGAGTGGTTCAAAGGAATATCAGATATTTTTGGAGCAGGGCAAGGACTCCAGGAATGGGAATCAAATAATCAGGCCCATTGTAATAGACAGTTGATATTTCTGAATCTGCAATTTCTGTAACAATGGACTTAGGTCGCACCTCAACAGTTACAAAATAAAACTAAAAATGAAAAGAGTAAATTAATACAGTATGAGTCAATGGACCCTTCTGACATTTTGATCAATGTCTGTAATTAAATTTTGCTCAAGTGATGGAGACTGGTAATAGTTTTGTAAGTACTCCTAAAACACACACACACGTAGATCTAATGCCAGAGCTACTTAATATTGTGTTCTCTCGCAATTCAATATGGGGGTTCTGTTCTGAGCTCTTATGATGTTAGACAAATAGCAGCTGCTACAGCATGGCAAAATTTAATGCTTTATACAGTATAACACTCTTCTATAATCCATTTAAACGAAATGGATTGATGCCTCCATTAACTAAGTGTTAATAATTTTTCTAAGCTTGATTATCAGTGGAGAGGGTCAGATTGTTGAAAAAAATGATAATCTGACCATGCATTTCATTGCTGCTTGTGGGAGATTTTTGGCTGTTTTTTTTTTTCATAAAACAGTGACATTAGTTCAAAAATGTCTCTATTGGCAAAGTATATTGTGAAGTTGAAAAAGGATCCTGAAAGGTAAATATACAGGCTATTTTCACTTTCTAACCAGGAACATGAACACTACGTGTCGTCTTCCAAGTACAGACCATCCTTGGGTTAAAAACATCTGTACATGTGAACAAATTCCCACAAAATGTTAAATTCAAAAATCTGATGTAGGTACAGTACATACGTTTGCTAATACGAATGACAGAACTAGTTTCCTCTCACTTTCCACATTTCACAATTACATTTTTTAAAATTCAGTTTTATTTGCTTTTGTTGCTATTTATTGCAATGCTATTTATTGCAATGGTTACCATATTGAGAATTAGTTTTGCATTTTGTGACTTATAGATAACATTAGCTTAAGGACATTTGTATAAAGCAAACTTGTCCATTATCTAGAGATGGCCTATATTATGGAATAGGGATCTCATGTACTTTCAATGATATAAGGCTTCATTTCAGTTTGAATTGTTTAATTTTGTCCTCTGTTTCTAGAGTCAACAAAAGAACATAAATCATATCTGTAGAAGGAGGCTGCTTGACACCTCAAGCCTGCACCCTCCCTCTCACATTCAATCTCATCATTGCTGATCTGTCCCAGTCTCATTTCTCCTTTGTGATGGCATCCTATTGCTTTACTCTTTTAACACCCATTATGGTCAACAATACTACTTGATCGAGAAGTTCTATGCATCACAGGTTTAAATGTGTAACTTCCTATTCTTGTAATGATATGATTCAATTTTGCCTAGTTGGGTAGAGTACCAGGCAAATAAGAGAGTTATACTTGTTCAGGAATTATATCATACTTCTTTTAAAATACTATATATATATTTTTTTAATTGTTTGCTTTTTATAAGTGTACTTTACTTGGCTGTTACTGAGTTTTAAACAAAGAGTATGTGCTTTTAAGGAATGCACAAGTCTACTTATCCCAGTAATGACCATAATTGTGCATTGGTTGTTCTATAGATTAGAATGCAATTCTTTTTCCTATAGGTCCGAGGGTGTTGAGACACTTTAAGGCAGATCACCCAGCTCCTGGTTGGATTAACTACACATCACTAAGCATCTAGTTATTTGAACGTGGCTCGCCAATCTTTGGTAAACCACAAACATAGCATCTGTGGGAAATTCAAATATTCCACTGATGAAGCAGAAAATGTTTATCTGATGTGAGGCCTACCATGGAAGGTTTCTTTCTTGGCCTTTTTTGCAACATAGTCATCAACTGAAATTTCTTCACAACTGTTCCTGGAAAATGCTGTTTCTTAATTGGAAATATGGGTTGTCCTTAAAACATGTGAATGAGCATTCTGTTCCACTTCAGCTGTATAAGATTAGCAGAGTGAGAAATAAATTGAGGAATATTCTGAGCATCAAAACTTTTATTTGCAAAGCATAATTATGTTTTTACTTAAATAATTCTTAATGGGATCTTAGCATCAGGGCTAAGCCAACATTTATTGTACATTTCAAAATGATCTTGGTGGTATTGTGCTTAAGTTAGTAGACTGGCCCCCACAGGTCTGGACTACTGATCCAGAGACATCATTTCCAATTCCATCAAGGCTGTGAGACAATTTAACTTAAACAAACCTAGTCTCTGTTCTGGTAACCACAAAACTGCTGCATTGTTGTAAGCATCCATATGATTTTCCAACAAAATTTTAGATAGATAGATATTTTATTGATCCCAAGGGAAATTACAGTGTCACAGTAGCATTACAAGTGCACACATATAAATATTGAAAGAGAAGTAGAAAGAATAAAAAATAAGTTACTTCAACAGTCTAACGGGAGGGGGTCCTCACTTCCCCGGCTATAGGTTGACTCATTATCGAGCTCAATGGCTGAGAGTAAGAATAACCTCATATAGCGCTCTTTGGAGGCATGAAGAGGATGAGAAAAATTGTCCAAAATTGCCAGGATTTTCTGTAGGGGCCTTTGTTCTACCACAGCCTCCAGTGTGTCCAGTTTGACTCCTGTAACAGAGCCAGCCTTTCTAATCAGTTTACTGAGCCTGTTGGCATCACCCGTGTTGATACCATTGCCCCAGTACAACACCGCATAGAATATTGTACTGGCAACGACAGACTGGTAGAACATGTGAAGGAGAGGCCTGCATATGTCAAAGAACCTCACTCTCCTCAGGAAGTAGAGGTGATTCTGGCCCTTCTGCTCCACTCAAGTCTGTCATCCAGGTGCACTCCCAGTACTTGTAGGTCCTCACCACATCCACATCCTCACCATCAGGGAGCAGTGCAGTCATGGTCTTCCTAAAGTTCATCACCATCTCCTTTGCCTTACTGATGTTGAGCTGCAGATGATTCAGCTTGCACCATTTGACAAAGTTCTTCACCAGGCCCCTGTATTCATCCTCCCGTCTTCCCTTTATACACCCAACTATTGCTGAAACATCAGAGAATTTCTGCAGATGACGTGACTCAGTGTTGTATCTAAAGTCTGAGGTATACAGGGTAAATAGGAAGGGAGCCAATACAGTCCCCTGTGGGGCACCAGTGCTGCTTATAGCCATGTCTGACACACAGCTCTGAAGCTGCACAAACTGTGATCTGCCAGTCAGGTGGTCCATTATCCAGGATACAATGGAAATGCCAACCTGCGTTGAACGGAGCTTCTCCCCCAGCAATGAGGTCTGTGTGGTATTGAAGGCACTTGGGAAATCAAAAAGCACAAACCTCACAGTGCTGCCCTGTTTATCCAAATAGGAGTCGGCTCTGCTCAGCGGGTAGATGACAGCATCATCAACTCCAATGTGCTCCAGGTAGGCAAACTGCAGGGGATCGAGGGCTGATCTGACCAGGGGTCAGAGGTGAGCCAGGACCAGCCTCTCTAGAGTCTTCATGATGTGTGAGGGAATCTGCTGACTCCAAGCCCACTGATATACTTGATTCTTAGCTGCCTCTTCAACTAAGGGGCACTTAGGGATGTACGATAAATGCCAGCAGTGCTGTAAAATAGTTGTGATCCAAGGAATTTGCTAATTTAAGTCAGAAAACAGCTAGGAATCAATCTCATTACTCTGGGGCATATTAGTAAACCAGATTAATTTTTAAATGACAAGCATATAGTTTCATGGTATAAATATCAATACTAACTTCTTGAATTCCACACCTATTTTCTTTAAATTCTCCAGCTATCATGGTGGGATTCAATGCCCATAACTTCCATTTCAGTTGTCCAGTAACTTAACCATCATGTTGGCCACACCATAGTCAGACCCATGATAATTGATCTAGGTAGGCTTGCCACTGATTTTCACTCCAAAGAATTTGCTCCTTATCAGTTGCTAGTATCTTTCATCTTTGTAGGTGCTAATTTAACCACCACCAAATACCAATAAATAATTCAAAGACAACATGAGTGAATCTGCAGATGTTGGAAATAAATAAAAACACAAATAAATAAAAACTTCACCAGGAAGGGTTTCGGCCCGAAACGTCGTCACTACCTCCTCCCATAGATGCTGTCTGGCCTGCTGAGTTCTGCCAGCATTTTGTGTTTTTACCAATAAATAATTACTTATATAATGTTATTAATTTAAATGCTTTCATACCAGAAAGAGTGAATACTTATCCATATCAAATTGGAACATTGGAATAGGATTGTAAAATGTAAGTTTTATTCCAAATGATCTCTCTGATGTGATCAAAAAATAAATAGAATTGTAAAAGCCATGAATGTATTTCCCCTCTTCCATTGGGCAAAAGATGCACAAGCCTGAAAGCACATACTACCAAGTTCAATGGCAGCTTCTATCCTGCTACTATAAGGCTATTAAATGGTTTCCTAGTACGATAAGATGGACTCCTGATTTCACAATCTACAACTTATTGTTTACCTGCACTGCACTTTCTCTGCAGCGGTAACAGTTTATACCTCATTGTTATTTTTTCACCTTCCTCTACCTCAGTGCCCTGTGTAATGATTTGTTCTGCATCAAAAGCATGCAAGACAAGCTTTTCACTGTATTTCAGTACATGTGACAATAATACGCAAATTCCAATTCCAATAATTATTACTACAAGTCCGGTTCATTGGTTCGTTGGCGAGGCTAATGGCGGGGGAACTGCATGGCCTCGGTTGTTGCACAGACCAGGGCCTCATGCAGTGGGGTCCCTTGTTGCAGCCATCTAGGGAAGGAGAGCAGGAGTCCATGCTGGGTTGGGGGCTGGCCCCCCTCCTCTCAGTGCTGCCCTCCAGTGTTCACTCAATGGAAGGCAAGTTGGATTGCACTCGTCTACAGTTGCACTAACGGATGATGAGGGCTGCTACACCATCAATCCACAGGCCATGACGCTCAACAACTGGGTTATATATAATATTTTTTGTTTATTTTTTGTGACTGTGTCTCTTTCTGCCACCATAACTCAATGTACTGTATGTGCTGTGCGTGACTGTTGGTATCATGTCTTGTACTTTGGCCCCAGAGGAACGCTGTTTTGTTTGGCTGTATTCAATGTATGGCTGAATGATAATTGAACATGAACTTGATTCTGCAAATATAAAGAAATTGGTAATTTTCACTTGAGCATGCACGATCAAGCAATGTCTGAATTTTGTCAAAGAGGCTTACTGGTTAAAAGGATACAAAGTTTCAGTTGAGATCTGCTTTCCATCACATTCTCTAGATTCTTACAGAATTCTTAATCAGGAACCAGGGCTTTATCACCAGATACAGAAAAGGCTGTCTCTTATTATGGAGATAGAAGAGATTGCAGATGCTGCAATCTAAAGCAACAAACAACCTTTAGGAGGAACTCATTGGGTCAGGCATTACACTGGGAGCAAAGGTATTATTGCTGTTTTGGGTCAAAACCCTGCATCAGCACTGAGAGTGGAGAGGTGAGATGGCCAGTATAAGGGGGAGAAAGTCAGTGGCGAGGGAGGAGTCCGAGGCATTTGGTGGACTGAAGAGGGATGCGAGATGACTGGCAGGTTGTTCCAGGAAGCAGGGCTCATGTTGGGAGACAGTAGCAGGTGAATGATAGAGGTAGACAAAGAGTCCAGCACTATGTTCCTGCTTATCTCCCACCAGCAGCTGTCCCCAGTCTTCACACTGCTCTCCCACAATCTCTCTCCATCTGCCTCTCCGTATTTGTATTTTTTTCTCTTCCTTTGTCTGCCTCCAACTATTATTCACCTGTGACTGTCTCCCAACTCCACCCGTCCCCTTTTCTGCCTGGCGTAACTTGCCTGTCAACCTTCAGCCTTCCTCAGTCCACCAATCACCTTGAACCCCTCTCTCGCCATTCCCCTTCTCCTCTTTGTACTGCCATCTTAGCTCTCTGTTTAGTCCTGATGCAGGTTTTCAACTCGAAGCACCAACAATTCCTTTCCTCACACAGATGCTGCTTGACCTGCTGTTCCTCTTGAGATTATTTGCTGCTGTGTTTTGGTGGCTTGAAGCGGAAAATCTGGGCCCCAACTGGGTGGGGTCTTTGGATGGAGTGATGGTCTGATGAGGAGATTGAGTGATGTATAGGCACCAGATAAGTTTTAGTTTTGCTGGGGGTGGGGGGGATACCTGTTTCTCCTGTGCCAGAAGCAGGGATATGCCTCCATCTTTTTCCTGAAACCTCCCTTGATTTGGTACATTTCCCAAAGCCTGAGATATTAGCCAATAATAATCAATTTCCAATAATAATCAATTTCAGCTGAATCGCACAGTCTGCTATTTTAATGCTGAGACTAAGCAATGTAAAACGGGTGAATTAACAACCAATAAACATTACTTTATTGAAGTATCTCAATGAATTTGTTAGTATTTGTAAGTTGTTAATGACATTAATGTCATTGCCCAAAATGTACCGAGAAGTTTAAATATATTCCTGTGATTTGCAGGATTGGACTTGTGGCTAAGTGAAAGACTAAGTATATTTAATGCATATTTACAGCGGCTGTCTGAGACTGGGTTGCAGCCAAACAGTTCCTGCCTGTTTGGAACACTATCATGTGGAAAATTCAACTGGTGCCTGGAAACGGAGGACAAATTCCCAATAGAGTAAAGGTACAGGGGAAGTCAGACTATGTACTTTCCACATATTTGTTCTCATATTTCCTTACAAGGAGTCTATCCCAAATCTCAGAGAAATTCTAGCATTTCCATTCCCACACTTATTCCCCCCCCCCCCCCCCCCCCAACCGAAGGAACTGGACAAATTCCTTGCTGTCACAGGGAGAATGTACAAATGCCACATAAAAAGCACCAGAGGTCAGAAGTAAGGCCGGATCCCTGGTGTTGTGGGGCAGCCAGGTACTTTGTGGTGTAGGATAAAACCAGAGCACCTGGTGAAACCCATGCAGTCTCTAAGGTTAGAAGGCAATAATCCAGCAGGCAATCATAAATTTCATGGAAATTAGAGTTAACCTTAAATTTATAATCAGTGAAGGGAGGGTCCTGATTGTGATATTATACTGTCTTTGTTACAAATGTGCTAAAGTGAAAATGCCTACAAAACAATGGGCTCTTTGCTTTATTCACTGCTCTGAAGCACATTGTATCTTATTCCAGTTACACTGCAAATGTGTTTCACTACTTCACAAGGAAGGAACAAGGCTTACAATCTGCTCTGAAGATCAAGGAATTTTGAAATAAAATGGAATAACAAAAGCTAAGAGTGTTAAAAATGTAAAAGAGATTAAGAGATTATGCACCAATGAAAAATAAGAATGCATTAATATCTATCCACGATCCTACCAGACTGTTTCAATGTGCTTTGTGGTCAACAAAGAAAAGAAATGCAAACATGAAGAAATCTGCAGATGCTGGAAATTCAAGCAACACACGCAAAATGCTGGTGGAACGCAGCAGGCCAGGCAGCAACTCTTACTATCTTTCCTTTCAGTTAGTCCTGACAAAGGGTCTCAGCCCAAAACGTCGACAGTGCTTCTCCCTATAGATGCTGCCTGACCTGCTGTGTTCCACCAGCATTTTGTATAGAAGTGCAGTTAGGTTGCTGTAATAAAAAATGTACCAGTCAATTTATGTACAGCAAACCCTCACAAACAGAAGTGTAATAAATAGCAAATACTCTGTTTTTGCGATGTTGACTGAGGAATAAACGTTGGTGGGAATAAAAGTAACCTCCCTGTGGACTCATAATTGGCCTACCCATGGAAGGCAGAGGATGGTTGTAGATGGAGCATATTCTGCCTGGAGAATGGTGACCAGTGGTGTTCCACAGGGATCTGTTCTGGGATCCCTGCTCTTTGTGATTTTTAAAAATGACTTGGACGAGGAAGTGGAAGGGTGGGTAAGTAAGTGTGCAGGTGACGCAAAGATTGCTGCTGTTGTGGATAGGCTAGAAGGTTGTCGTACACTACAACAGGGCATTGATAAGATGCAGAGCTGGGCTGAGAAGTGGCAGATGGAGTTCAATCCAGAAAAGCTCACTTTGGAAGGTCAAATCTGATCAGCATTTCTGATCTGGCAGGATTCTTAACAGAGTGACCTTGGGGTCTACATCTATAAATCCCTCAAAGTTGCAATATGAATTGATAAGGGAGTTAAGGTTCAAAGTTCAGGAGTTCAAAGTAATTTTATTATCAAAGTACATATATGTCCCCATATACAATCCTGAGATTCATTTTCTTGTGGGCATATTCAACAAATTCATAATAGAATATTAACCGTAACAAAATCAATGAAGATCACCCAACTAGGGTGTTCAACAAGAGTGCAGAAGACAACAAACTGTGTAAATGCAAAATTAAAGAAATAATAATAATAAATAAATAATCAAGGACATGAGATGAAGTGTCCTTGAAAGTGAGACAATAGGCTGTGCAAACATTTCAGTGATGGGGCAAGTGAAATTATCCCCTTTGGTTCAAAAGCCTGATGGCTGAGGGGTAATATTCTTCCTAATCCTAGTGGTGTGACTCCTAATGCTCCTGTATCCTCTTCCTGATGGCAACAATGAGAAGAGAGCATGTCCTGGGTGGTGGGAGCCTCTGATGATGGATGCTGCTTTCCTGCAACAACATTTCATGTCGATCTGCTCAATGGTGGGGAGGGCTTTACCTGTGATTCACTAGGCTTCCCTTAATGAAGATTTTCCATTCAAGTGCATTGGTGTTTCCATACCAGGCCATGATGCAGCCAGTCAATATACTCTCCACTACACATCTATAGATGTTTGTCAAAGCTTTAGATCATCTAAAGCTTTGACAAACTTCTCTGCAATCTCTTAAGGAAGTGGAGCTGCTGCCATGCTTTCTTCATAATTGTACTCGTGTGCTGGGCCCAGGACAGGTCCCTGAAACAAAAACACTGAGGAATGTAAAATTGCTGACCGTCTCCACCTCTGATCCTCCAGTGAAGACTGGCTCATGGACCTCTGGTTTCCTTCATTAATGAACTCCTTGGTCTTTCTGACATTGAGTAAAGAGGTTGTTGTTGTGGCACCACTCAGCCAGATTTTCAACTTCCCTCCTACCTGTTGATTCATCGTGACCTTTGACTCAGCCTACGAGAGTGGTGTAATCGGTAAACTTAAATATGGTATTGGAGCTGTGTTTAGCCACACAGTCATAAGCGAGTAGAGCAGGGGCTAAGCACACAGCCCTGTGGTGCATCTGTGCTGATGGGAGATGGTGGAGGAGAGGTTGTTGCCAATCCACACTGACTGGGATCTGCAAGTGAGGCAGTTGAGGATCCAAATGCACAAGGAGGTATTGAGGCCAAGGTCTTGAAGCTTATTGATTTGTTTTGAGGGGATGATGATATTGAATGCTGAGTTGTAGTCAACTAAGAACATACTGATATATGATTCTTTGCTGTCCAGATGTTCCAGGGTTGAGTGAAGAGCCAATGGGATGGCATCTGCTGTGGACCTGTTGTTCCAGAAGGCAAATTGGAGAGGATCTAAGTCACTTCTCAGGCAGGAGTTGATACGTTTCATCACTGTGGATGTAAGTGCTACTGGGCAATAGTTATTGAGACAGGTTACCACGCACTTCTTGGACACTGGTACAATTGAAGCCTGCTTGAAGCAGGTGAGTAGCACACACTGCTGAAATGAGAGGTTAAAGATCTCAGTGACCACTCCAGACAGTTGATTAACACAGGTCTTTAGTACATGGCCAGGTACCCCATCTGGGCTGGATGATTTTCGTGGGTTCACCCTCCTGAAGGCTGCTGGCAAGTCAGCCTCGGAGACAAATCATAGGATCATCGGGGGTTGTGGAAGTTCCTGATGGTTCCTCCATGCTTCGAAGTCAAAGCAAGCATAGAAGGCATTGAGCTCACCTGGAAGCAAAGCCCTGCTGTTGTCTATGTCACTTGATTTCACTTTATAAGGGTTGATAGTATTCAAGCTCTGCCACAACTGTCTACCATCTATCTGCAAAGTGTTTGTACCATCGCTAGTTACGGCTACAATACAGAATTCACCAAAATACAAGCCTTCATGAAAATCTGCTGGTTAGATTGCGCGACCTCGGCTTGCTGAGGGAATCAGGCCTGCAGTCCTTGGAGTCGCCTGATGCTGGTGGCCAGGGCTGGGGACGTCATAAGCGGTGTGCGAGGAAGCGGAAGCGAGGCGAGCGGGCAGGAGTCCATGCCAGGAAAAAAACAAGCCCTTGCCGGCCAGCCCTCCCGTCCATTCTGCTCTCCAATGGACATTAAATTGGACTACATCTGTGGCAATGGAATTCTCGGCGGGAGTACAGAAACGGACGGAATCCCAGACGCCACCATTCAGCTGATTATTTATGTAACAGAATTTCCCCCAAGCCATCGGACTACCAGCCTACTGCCCTCTGCTGTGCCTATTGTCTTGTTTATTATTTATTGTAATGCCTGCACTGTTCTGTGTACTTTATGCAGTCCTGCGTAGGTCTGTAGTCTAGTGTAGTTTTTGTGTTGGTTTACATGGTTCAGTGTAGTTTTTGTATTGTTCATGTAGCACCATGGTCCTGAAAAACGTCGTCTCATTTTTACTGTGTACTGTACCGGCAGTTATGGTCGAAATGACAATAAAAAGTGACTTGAACTTGAAGCATCGTACATCGAATCAAGCTTAGTCCAGAATTGCCACTTCAACCGTGAGATGGTTTTCCTGAGATCATGCCTGGTTAAGAAAGCATATGGAGTGCTTGGCCTTCATTAGTCAGGGGATTGAGTTCTAGATCCATGAAGTCATGTTGCAGCTCTATAAAACTCTCGTAGTTGGAGTGTTGTGTTCAATTCTGGCTGCCTCATTATAGGAGGGATGTGAAGCTTAAGAGAGGGTGCAGAGGAGATTTACCAGGATGCTGCCTGGATTAGAGAATATATCTAATGGGGAAAGGTTAAGCGATTTAGGGCTTTTCTCTCCGGAGCGAGGGGGGATGAGATGTACTTGATAGAGGTGTACAAGATAAGAGGCATAAATAGAGTGGATAGCCAGACACTTTTCTACAGGGCAGAAATGACTAATATGATGGGGCATAGTTTTAAAGTGATTGGAGAAATATATAGGGGTGATGCCAGAGGCTGGCTTCTTTACACCGAGAGTGGTCGATATGTGGAACACATTGTCAGGTGTGGTGGTAGAGGCAGATACATTAGGGTCATTTAAGAAATCCTTAGATAGGTACATCAATGAAAGAAAAATGGAGCGTTATGTGGGAGGGCAAGGTTAAATTGATCTTACAGTAGGTTAAAAGGTCGGCACAACATAATAGGCCTAAGGGCCTGTAGTGTGCTGTACTGTTCTATGTTAACATCTTGGAATCTAGTACAAGCATCTGAACTACAGAATGATTCATCGCAAAGATAAATACTATGTGTCATACATATCATGACACAGTTTTATGGCAGTATGTTGTCTCTGAGGTGATGGAAACTCCAGAACAATAAGGTAGTATTCCCATTTCACTCACCTTCAATCCACAGGGTCCCTCCAAGAAAACCCATTTACCTAACGCCAATTATTTTCTAGATCTGCGGTATTGTGAATGACTGTCTATACGAGTTGGAATTAAACTGCCAGAAGTCATTTCGTCTGTGGATCAAAACACCTTTAGATAGAGGGACCTTTCAGACACTTCGGTCTGGACTGAACTTCAGCCTCAGAGGTAAAATGGTCGTGCTGTTTCTCGCCCACGCTTTGTACCCCCTGCTATGTGCAACCTTATTAATCAGATTCATTAGTCTCAAACAAAGACCTTGCTTTCTCCCACATTGCAATGAGCAACCCTTATTATACCACAGCTGAACAGGATATGTTACAATAACAGAGCTACAAGATTAGCAGCAAGACAGATCTAGTAATTAGATCACCTGGGAATCAATATGAAGTCAGACGGACTCCGGCGGTGTTGAAAATCTTTGCTACCACTCATTGAAATCTAAATTGGAATTTTAATTTTGTCTTCTGTGAGCAATTGTCTGCTGCTGATGGTGGATAACAGGAAATTAAGTTAATGGCATGCTGAAACAAAATCCTGTGAATGGTGTACTTAAACACAAGAGATTCTGTAGATGTTGAAAATCCAGAGCAGTGCACAAAATGCCAGAGGAGCTCAGCAGGTCAGGCAGCATCTGTGGAGGGGAATAAAGAGCCACGTTTTGGGCCAAGACCCTTCGTCAGGAAAGGAAGGAGGAAGAAGACAGTAAAAGAAGGTGGGGGGGGGGGGGTCGGGAAGTATTTCAAGATGGCAGGTGATAGGTGAAGCCCGGTGAGGGGAAAAGTGGGTGGGTGGGGGAGAGGGGGATGAAGTGAGAAGCTGGGATGTGGTAGGTGGAAAAGATAAAGGGCTGATAAGACAGGAGAGTGGACTGTGGGAGAAAAGGAAGGAGAACATAAAACCATAAGATATAGGAGCAGAATTAGGCCATTTGGCCCATTGAGTCTGCTCTGCCAGTTCATCATGGCTGATCCAATTTTTCTCTCAGCCCCAATCTCTTGCCTTCTGCCCATATCCCTTCATACCCTGACCAATCAAGAATCTATCAACTTCTGCCTTAAATATACCCAATCAGTTGGCCTCCACAGTGCCTGTGACAACGAATTCCACAGATTCACCACTCTCTGGCTAAAGAAATTCTTCCTCATCTCTGTCCTAACTGGATGTCCCTCTTTTCCGAGGCTGTGTCCTCTGGTCTTAGACAGCTCTGCCATAGGAAAAATCCTCTCTATGTCCACTCTATCAAGGCTTTTCAACATTTGATAGGTTCCAGTGAGATCCCATCCTCATTCTTCTGCATTCCAGTGAGCAGAAGCCCAGAGCCATCAACCACTTCTCATATGATAAGCTTTTCCATCCCAGAGGAGGGGCGATGCTGTTCTTACATTTTTATTCTAGTAGAGATGATGATCCTTCACAAGGACATCTCCAACATTTCACTTACATTTAATTATTTCCTAAAATAATCACTGGCTCGAATTTAATTTTTATCCTTTTATCCTTCCATGCAGAACAATGGGAACACTTTTGTACAATAAGACAAATCAGTACAAATTTAACTTGATGGCATTTCCTTTAACTTGCAGTATGGAATCCACTCTGTACCCTGTTTCTGAAATACCCTGAATCCACTCTATACCCTGTTTCTGAAATTCTATTGCAGGCAATGGGACAAAATTCCTGGAGTAGAGAGCAACATACACGTGACTGGGACACATGTTTATTGCATGCGATTTAAAACAAATACATGTCCTGATATACGAATGACTAACAAGTAGTTTGGTGAATAAAGACCATCTGGCATGACTGGAAGCTAATTTCAAATTTAGCCCTAAAGGGACTTAAATCAAAGTAAGATGTTTCTCATCCTGAATCAACTACCGGAAAGTATAGTGGAAACAATTCAATAATATCTTTCCAAATAACTGTGGAAAATGGACAGATGATGAAGTCATTTAATGTATTCATCACTGAGGTGAACATATTTTTGGACAATCATGGAGCCTAGGGTTTGTGGGACAAGCTGGAAAGTGGAGCTGAGGCCAATCAGATATTGGTTGGTGGGTCATACTCCTACTCTTACTTCTCATGTTCTTATGTTGTAAGTATTCCCAAACATCAGCAGAGTTGTAGGGTTGTTCATTCAATGGGTCACAGAGGTAGAATGCCCTCCTCACACAAGGTATGATCCTTTTATATAGTTTATTTTCATAAAGGCTTGCAAACATTTTACAAACTTAACCCCTGCCTGTCAGTTAATAATAATTTTTCAGGGTTTGCCACTGAGTGTCAATAGGTGAGACCATGAGAGTGGAAAATAAAAATACTGTATTATACCATATCTGGCTTCCTTCAAGTTGGAACTGAGGCAGATAATTGAGACATGATGAATTTTACTCTGAATCTAACTTGTGCTCTTATGCAATCTGAATCTGAAAATGCTCAACTCCTTTGTTTTTCATTTAATTGATAAACCCTTGTCTAGAAATTGAACAGCCATTTCTCACCCACAAATCATGTATCAACATGATTTAACAGTCAATTCTGGGTGAAGATGCACCCATCACCAAATTAGACCTGGGACTTCCAGATGTTCTTCATGCAGCTTCCAACATCTGATGTACACAGTGTGAATAAAATCACATTGCAGTGCTTGATTACTCTTTCTGTGATTAAAGTGACACTCTGCTGACATGGGGCATCTTGACCAGGCAGCTTCAGTGAATCTCACCTAAAACACATTCCACACTGTGCTATGACTGACCGTGGCCATTCTTGAGCATCCAGCTGCTGAGGTACCACTCATTTCTGCCTCACTACCCAGGCCATGCTCTCCTCTTGCTACTGCCATTTGGTAGAAGGTACAGGTGCCTCAGGACTTGCACCACCAGGTTCAAGATTGGACAGTGGCGCATACATAGTAGAAGTGTTCCTGTGCAGGTCCAGAGTGGAGCTTGAAAAACCTGATCTCCGTAAAAGACAGGTATTGTCTGGCGGAGTGGTCATCGTTGCTGTGGTCTGAGTCAGAGTGGTAAGGCTTTGGTGAGAATAGGCAGAGGCAGGCGAAGTAGGTAAGTTTATTTCTTATTTCTTTTTCTTAATTAACTCTTGAAAGAATAGGGGTATATCTGCAGGGTCAGTGTTTTGTTCTGGGTGTCAGACTTCCAGTCTCCCCAGCAGCCACATCTGCACCAGGTGCACAGAGATGCAGCTCCTTAGAGACCGTGTTCGGGAACTGCAGCTGTAGCTCTATGGCTTGTCAGGGAAAGTGAGGAGGTGATAGACAGGAGCTACAGGGAGTTAGTCATCCAAAGGCTACTGGAGACAGATAAATGAGTGACTGTCAATAGAGGGGAAGGAGGTTTACAAGTAGATGATGGGTGTAATATGAATGTAAGGATTGGGCACCAATGCAGACAGCGCAAAGAGTTAAATTGTACCACAGAGGCAACATTCAAAAGGACAAAGAATGCAGGACTGAAAGTGCTGTATTTAAATGCACTTAGTATTTAAGATAAGGCCAGTAGACGTGGGCACCACTCAGTCATAGTTGGGAACTTAAAGCCAAAAGATATACTTTGTATCAAAAGGACAGGCAAGAAGGCATAGGCAGTGGTGTAGCTCTGTTGGTAAAAGATAGAATTACATCTTTAGAGCGAGGTGACATAGGGTCAGAGAATGTTGTATATTTGTGGGTGGAGTTCAGAAAATGCAAGGGTACAATATAAAACATTCTGGGAATCATATATAGTCCTCCAAATAGTAGCCAAGATGCGGGGTTGAGATTGCAAAGGGAGCTGGAAAGGGCTGACAAGGGAAGTTAAGGACTGCATAGACGCCAGGGTGAGGCTTTGAATTGTGGAGGACAGCATGTGTATAAATGTCATGATCATCATGACTCCAGTATTTCTACTATTCTTTAATACTTCTTAATTGTACACATGATTTTTTTGTGTTCTGTTGCTGAGCAGCAGTGAACCATCTGATTGGCCTATCAGAGTTCTCTTTGGGAACTAGTTGACTTGATCAGCATTTCTGATCTGGCTATTGTTCACGATTGCACTTCATAAAAAAAAAGGCCATATAATGTAGCAAAAGTGAGTGGGAAGTCAGATGATTGAATAGTTTTTGAAATCCAATAGAAGGCAATTAAAAAAGGCATAAGAAGAGAAAAGATTAGATATGAGGACAAACCAGCCTATAAAATAAAGCAGGATACCAAAAGGCTTTTCAGTTACATGAAGAGTAAAAGGGAGGTGAAAGTTGATATTGGACCACTGGAAAATGATGCTGGTGAGGTAGTACTGGGGGAAAAAGAAATGGTGGATGAACTTAATGAATGCTTTGTATCAATCCTCACTGTGGAAGACACAAGCAGTGTGCTAGAGGTCTGTGAGTGTCAGGGAGCAGGAGTGAGTGCCATTGCTATTACAAAGGAGAAAGTGCTGGGCAAACTCAAAGATCTTAAGGCGGATAAGTCACCTGGGCCAAATGGACTACATCCCAGAGTTCTGAAAGAGGTTGCTGAAGAGATAGTAGATGCATTGGTTATGACCTTTCAAGAATCACTTGATTCTGGAATGGTCCCGGAAGACTGGAAAATTGCAAATGTCACTCCACTCTTTAAGAAGGGAGTGTGGCAAAAGAAAGGAAATTATAGGCCAGTTAGCCTGACCTCAGTGGATGGGAAAGTGTTGGAGTCCATTATTAAGGATGAGGTTCTTGAGTAGTTGGAGACTAATGATAAAATAAGTCAAAGTCAGCATGGTTTCTGAAAAGGGAAATCTTGCCTGACAAATCTGTTAGAGTTCTTCAAGTAGAGTGGATAAAAGAGAGGCAGGGGATGTCATTTACTTGGATTTTCAGAAGGCATTTGATAAGATGCCACACGTGATCCTGCTTAACAAGATAAAACCCCATGGCATTACAGGAAAGATACTGGCATGGATAGAGGAATGGCTGACAGGCAGGAGGCAGCAAGTGGGAATAAAGGGGGCCTTTTTGCTTGGCTGCTGGTGACTAGTGTTGTTCCTCAGGGGTCAGTGTTGGGACCGCTACTTTTCACATTGTTTGTCAATGATTTAAATAATGGAATTGATGGCTTTGTGGCAAAGTTTGCGGATGATATGAAGACAGATGGAGGGGTAGCTCGTGCTGAGGAAGCAATGAGATTGCAGAAAGAGTTAGCCAAATTGGAAGAATGAGCAAAAAAATGGCAGATGGAATACAGTGTTGGGAAATGTATGATAACGCATTTTGGTAAAAGGATCAATAGTGCAGACTATTATCTAAATGGGGAGAAAGTTCAAACATCAGAGGTGCAAAGGGACTTGAGTGTCCTTGTGCAGGACTAGTAGAAGGTTAATTTTGAGGTTGAGTCTGTGGTTAAGAAGGCAAATACAATGTTGGCATTTATTTCAAGGGGAATAGAATATAAAAGCAAGGAGATAATGCTGAGGCTTTATAAGACACTAGTCAGGCCACACTTGGATTATTGTCAACAGTTTTGGGCTCCATATCTTAGAAAGTATGTGTTGTCATTGGAGAGAGTCCAGAGGAGGTTCAAGAGGATGATTCTGGAAATGAAGGAGATAACATATGAGGAGTGTTTGGCAGCTTTGGGCCTGTACTCACTGGAATTTAGATCTCATTGAAACCTATAGAATACTGAAAGGACTAGATTGAGTGTATGTGGAGAGGATGTTTCCTACGGTGAGGGTGTCCAGAGCTAGAGGGCACAGCCTGAAAATTGAGGGGCGAACTTTTAGAACAGAGGTAAGGAGGAATTTTTTTAGCCAGAGACAGTGAGTCCGTGGAATACTCTGCCAGAGACAGTTGTGGAGGCTGAATCCGTAGGTATATTTAAAAGTGAAAGTTGATAGGTTACTGATTGGTCAGGGCATCAAAGGCTATGGCGAGAAGGCAGGTGTATGGGATGAGTGGGATCTGAAATGGCAGAGAAGACTTTATAGACTGAATGGCCTAATTCTACTCCTATGTCTTATGTTCTTAAGTTCTAAGAACAGTTACTGCCCCTCAACCGTCAAATTCTTGCACAAAAAGCTAGACCCACATAAGAACTTTGTTATATTGCTATTTCATGCTCGCTATTTATTGCTACTTATTTATATCTGCATTGGTGCAGTTTCTTTGCAGTTAACAGTTCCTGACATTTACAGTTTAATACTTTTGCTGAGTAGGCCCACAGAAAAAGAATCTCAGGGTTGTATGTGTACTCTGATAATAAATTTTACTTTGAACTTTGAACATTGGTGACACAGTTGCCCATTATTGGTGCTGTAGATTGGTTGCATTGGGTGAATCAAGCACCTCATGTCATTTGGCAAAGACATGTCCACTAATGAAGAGTTGACTCTCATAGCCCGCATCCCACCTGCATCTCTCTGATGCGTTACTTAATTACAGAGTCAGGTTTTCCAGAGCTATCTTCATTAAGATATGTAAGTGTCACAGGGAGACAGCCTTCATGTCTGGTTCACCTCTATACAGATCAAGGTCACAATTATAAACACAAGAGGTTCAGCAGATGTTGGACCCAGAGCAACAAACACAAAATGCTGGATGAACTCAGAGGGTCAGGCAGCATCTACGGAAAGGAATAAATGGTTGATGTTTCAAGATGAGACCCTTTGTCAGGACTGGAAATGAAGGGGGAAGTCAGAATAAGAAGTCCATGGAGCAGTTGGAGTACAAGCTGGCAAGTGATAGGTGAAACCAGGTGAGGGGGAAGGTAGGTGGGTGGAGGAGGGGTGATGATGTGAGAAGCTGAGAGGTGATAGGTGGAAGAGGTAAAGAGCTGAAGAAGGAATCTGATCTGAAAGAAGAGTGGAACATAGGAGGAAGGGAAGGAGGAGGGGCACCAAAGGGAGGTGATAGGCAGGTGAGGAGAAAAGAAGATTTAATGAAGGAACCAGAGCGGGGAATGAAAAAAGAGAGTAGGGGGAGGGAGGAGAAATTACCAGAAGTTAAATAAAGTGAAGCTCATGCCGTCAGGTTGGAGGCTACCCAGATGGAATATAAAGGGTTACTCCTCCGACCTGTGAGGGACCTCACTGTGGCAGCAGAAGAAACCATGAACTGACATGTTGGAATGGGAATGGGAAGTAGAATTTGAAAAGGTGACTACTGATAAAGTCACAATTATTCTCAACTTCCTCATCACAGGATCTTTCCAAACTATACTGAAGAAATTGACAGAGGAATACTTTGGGACTCTTTCAAGGCTTTTATCCGTGGACAAATTATCTCGTATTCCGCTGGTAAAAGGAAACAAAGATATTTAGATATTGCTTTATTAGTGGATAAAATTAAGGAAATTGATAAGATTTATTCCGTGACTCCTACCATAGAACTTTATAAGAAGAGAGTTGAGCTTCAAATGGAACATAGCTTATTATTATCTTCTTCAATTGAAAATCAATTAATTAGGACCAGGGCTCAATTCTATATTCACAGTGATCGAACTGGTAAACTGTTAGCTAATCAATTAAAAGCTATTTCGACTAAGCGACAAATTATTAAAATTCGTAAACAAGACGGTAATTTAACTACTGATCATAAAGAAATCAATAACACTTTTCAAGATTTTTATAAATCTTTATATCAATCAGAATTTGATGGTGACCTGTCCATGATGGATAATTTTTTTAACAATTTGAATATTCCTAAACTGATAGGTGAAGATCATAGCTTGTTTGATGCTCCTGTCTCTATGGCCGAAATAGGTGAGGCTATCTCATCAATGATTTCAGGGAAAGCTCCTGGCCCTGATGGTTATATTGTAGAATTTTTCAAAACTTTTTCTTCTTTGCTTTCCCCTTGGCTATGTGAAATCTTTAATGATGCGTTTGCTAAGAAGAGATTACCTCAATCTTTTTATGAAGCTACTATCTCTCTAATTCTTAAAAAAGATAAAGATCCTACTTTATGTACATCTTATCGCCCTATATCATTATTAAATGTAGATTCTAAGATTCTTACAAAAATTTTAGCCATTAGATTAGAAAAGGTACTATCACAGATTATTTCAGAAGATCAAACTGGTTTCATTAGGAATCGGTATTCTTTTTTTAATGTTAGAAAATTGATTAATATAATTTATACTTCATCACCCACAGTCCCAGAATGTGTTATTTCATTAGATGCTGAAAAAGCTTTTGATAGCGTTGAATGGACATACTTATTTAATGCATTGAGAAATTTTAATTTTAGTCCTAATTTTATATCATGGATTAAATTAATATATTATAAACCTGTTGCTTCTGTTCTTACAAATAATTATAGATCCTCTTTTTTTTCAATTATCTTGTGGTACGAGACAAGGTTGTCCTTTAAGTCCTTTATTATTTAATATTGTATTAGAACCTTTAGCCATTGCTATTCGTGAATCTCCTAATATTTTTGGTATTACCCGTAATGAGAAGTTATACAAATTATCACTTTATGCTGATGACTTGCTGTTATATATTTCTGATCCTGACAGGTCTATTCCCGCTATTTTATCCTTGTTGGCTCAATTTGGTAGTTTTTCTGGTTATAAATTAAACTTAGATAAGAGTGAATTATTCCCCTTAAACGCGCAAACTTTATTGAATGACAGGATTCCATTTAAAGTTGTTACTGATAACTTTATCTATTTAGGTATAAAAATTACCAAGAAATATAAAGATTTATTTAGACTGAATTTTTTACCTATGCTTCATCAAATTCAACATCTTACCACAAGATGGTCTCCCTTATTCCTATCATTAGTTGGTCGGATTAATGCTATTAAAATGATGATTTTACCGAAATTTTTATATTTATTTCAAGCCTTACCAATTTTTATTCCTAAATCTTTTTTTGACAACATTGATTCAAAAATTTCCTCATTTGTGTGGCAAAATAAAAACCCCAGGTTAAGTAAAAGGCAATTACAAAAATCTAAAAAAGATGGTGGTTTAGCTTTACCTAACTTTAGACTTTACTATTGGGCGAATAATATTCGTAACCTAACGTATTGGAAATTAGATTTGGACTCACCATTGTGTCCACAGTGGGTAAATTTGGAATGCAATGAGGTAAAGGGATATTCTCTATTCTCCGTTCTTGGTTCTTTTCTTCCTGCTGATTTAGTTAAATTCAATAAACAGATATCTAATCCTGTTATCAAACATACATTACGAATTTGGTTTCAATTTCGTAAATTTTTTACTCTGAAAAACTTTGTTCTTGATAGCCCTATTTTATTTAATTTTTTTTTCAAACCTTCTTTGACAGATCAAGCTTTTAGCATATGGAAAAGGAAAGGTATAAAATGTTTTCGTGATCTTTTTTTTTGAAGGTACTTTGATGTCTTTTGACCAACTTTCCAATAAATTTAAATTACCTAAATCTAATTTTTTCAGATATTTACAAATCAGAAATTTTTTACATAAAGTTCTACCATCTTTTCCCAATTCAACTTCAATGGATTTCTCAGATTTGATTTTTACCTTAAATCCTTGTCAGAAGGGATTAGTAGCTCTTATTTATAATATGATTATGAAGATACAACCAGAAATATCTGATAGAATTAAACAACAATGGGAAAAAGAACTTCGATACAATATATCAACAGATAAATGGGAAAAAATTTTACAAATGGTTAATTCTTCTTCTATATGTGCTAAACATGCTTTAATACAATTTAAAATTGTACATAGAGCTTATATGTCTAAAGATAAGCTTGCTCGATTCTATTCTCATATTAACCCTCAATGTGACAGATGTCATCTAGAAGTGGCTTCATTGACCCACATGTTTTGGTCATGTCCCACTTTACATAACTATTGGAAGGACATATTTGCTACCATTTCCTCAATTTGGAATATCGATTTACAACCTCATTTTATTACTGCAATTTTTGGTATACCAAATGAGGATGGTAATCAGTTTTCTCCTTCAATCAGACGAATGATTGCTTTTGTAACATTAATGGCCAGAAGGTCTATATTACAAAATTGGAAAGAAGTAAATCCTCCTACCACGTCTCAGTGGCTTTTTCAAGCTATTTCTTATCTGAGTTTGGAAAAAATTAGAAGCACTATTTTTGACTCATCAATTAAATTTGAAGAAACTTGGGGATCGTTCATTCGACATTTTCATATGAATTAATTTGGCCTTTTCCAGACCTTCTCTCTGCTTATTCTTGTTCTGGTGTGGAGTTCCGGAGTTCTTTGACACTATCATATACTTATAAACTGTTATTATTGCCCATGTTAGTTTAGTTTAGTGTTTTTTTTCAATATATATTCTCTTTTATATATTTTCAATTTTTTTTTCTTTTTCTTTTGACGATTATTTTTGTTTTTTTCATACATAATTATATAGACTTGATTGATTAATGTACTTTTTTTTGTTGATGTTCAATAGGATATTAATATCTTATTATTAATGTAATTTCAAGTCTATTGTATTCATAACCTATTCATTATTATGTTATGTTTTTTTATATTTATATGAAACTCAATAAAAAGATTGAAAAAGAAAGGATCTTTCCAGATGACACATTCTTGCTAGATACCCCATGTAGAGACAGCCATTGTCTATACTCTTATGCCCCTAAGGGCTTACATTAATAACCTAAAGCTTTTCATCAACAGAAGAAGATTCCATTCCCTGAATGATTTTGAATCATTTTAGAGAATGGTGTGTTTCTTGGCAGCGCACATGATTAATTCATCCCCATGAGACAGAACTGCCAGCCATTTTCTGTGACCATCACTTCCTGGAGTGATTGATCCCAGGAATCAAGGCTATCCCTGACCTCATTGTCTCCTGATACCCTTTTGCAGTCCATCCACACCTTTTGTGCACCACTACAATAAGAGCTAAGGAGCACTAGAATCATCGGAAGTTGCATTGATCTCCTAAAAATAAGATTCTGGTGTCTGCCTCCGAGAGGTCGTGCCTTATAGTACCTACGTAGTGGGTGTGCAGAATTCATCACAGTCTGCAGTGTACTCCGCAACCCAGGCAGTGAGTGGGCAGCAGCACGTGCTGGAGGAAAGGTAACCACCAGACCCATTATCCGAGGAACATGAGGCGCACGCAGAAGAGATGCAAGACATTGAAGAAGGTAGCCAGAGGAAGACCTAGCAGAACAGCAATAGCCTCATATCCCAGCAGCATGAGGAGGGAGGGATTGCTTACAGGAGCAATATGGGCCTCACAAGCAGAGAAGGTTTTCAGAGGGCATGCAAAATCATAGTCCCTAATGTAGATAAAAAGTCCCTCTCTTCACTCCAAGCCTTGATACTAACATAGTTCATCAATAATCAAAGGAGGATCTCAGGACACATCCATAAATTCTCACTTCCTCCTTTTCAGACCATTGTCACTGATCCCAGAACATTGGTGGTTAAACCTCAGATCCATATATCGATTGGCTATCCAAAACTATTTTCAGTGGTGTGTCACTCACTCTGACAAACCTTGTAAGTTCATAAGGTTTATTTTATTGATTGCTCAACTAAGCTAGACCTTTCTTGTCACAAGCAAGAGAAAATCTGCAGATGTTAGGAATCCAAGCAACACTCACAAACTGAGCAGGCCAGGCAGAATCTAGGAAAAGAGTACAGTCGACGTTTCGGGCCAAAGCTCTTTGACAGGACTAGAGAAAAAAAAAAGCTGAGGAGTAGATTTGAAAGGTGGGGGGAAGAAAGGGAGACACACAGGGTGATAGGTGAAACCTGAAGGGGGAGGGATGAAGTAAAGAGCTGGGAAGTAAATTGGTAAAAGAGACAGAAGGCCATGGAAGAAAGAAAAGGGGGGAGGAGCACGAGAGGGAAGCGATGGGCAAGCAAGGAGATAAGGTGAGAGTGGGAAAAGGGGGTGGGTTATTGTGAGGTGGGGGTGTTGGGGGGCATTACCGGAAGTTCGAGAAATCGAGGTTCATGCCATCAGGCTGGAGGCTATCGAAACAGGATATAAGGTGTTGCTCCTCCAACCTAACTGTGGACTCATCATGACAGTGGAGGAGGCCATGGACTGACGTGTCGGAATGGGAATGGGAAGTGGAATTAAAATGGGCAGCCACTGGGAGATCCTGCTTTATCAGGCAGACAAAGCATAGGTGCTCAGTGAAGCAGTGTCCCAATCTACGTCAAGTCTCACCGATATATAGAAAGCCACACTGGGAGCACCGGACACAGTTTATGACCCGAACAGACTCACAGGTGAAGTGTCGCCTCACCTGGAAGGACTGTTTACGGCCCTGAATGGTAGTGAGGGAGGAGGTATAGGGGCAGGTGTAGCATTTGTTCTGCTTGCAAGGATAAGTGCCAGGAGAGAGATCAGTGGAGAGGGACAAATGAACAAGCAGGTTGTGTAAGGAGCAATCCCTGCGGAAAGCAGAAAGTGGGGGGGGGGGGGGCGCGAGGGAAAGATGTGCTTGGCGGTGGGATCCCGTTGGAGATGGCGGAAGTTACGAAGAATTGTGTGTTGGTCGTGGAGGCTGGTGGGATGGTAGGTGAGAACAAGAGGGCCCCTCTCCCTGGTAGAGTGGTGGGAGGATGGGGTAAGAACAGGCATGTGTGAAATGGAAGAGATGCGGTTAAGGGCAGTGTTGATGGTGGAGGAAGGGAAGCCCCTTTCTTTGAAAAAAGAGGACATCTCCTCTTGGGAAAAGCCTCATCCTGGGAGCAGATACAGTGGTAGCAGGGGAATTGAGAGAAGGGGTGCCGTTCTTACAAGTAACAAGGTGGGAAGACGTATAGTCCAGGTAGCTGTGAGGATTGATGGGTTTTCATAGACATCAGTGGATCCGCTCTCTCTGGAGATAGAGACAGTGAGGTTGAGAAAGGGAAGGAAGACATTGGAAATGGACCAGGTAAATTTGAGGGCAGGGTGGAAGTTGGAGACAAAGTGGATGAAGTCGACGAGTTCAGCATGGGTACAGGAAGTAGCACCAATGCAGTCATCGATGTAGCATAGGAAAGGTGCAAGACAATCACCAGTGTAGGCTTGGAACATAGACTGTTCCATGTAGCCAACAAACAGGCAGGCATAGCTGGGACCCATGCGAGTATCCATGGCTACATCTTTTGTTTGAAGGAAGTGAGAGGACCCAAAGGAGAAATTATTTAGAGTGAGGACAAGTTTCGCTAGGTGGAGGAGAGTGGTGATGGAGGAGAACTGGTTGAGGCTGGTGTCCAGAAAAAGTGGAGAGCTTTGAGGCCTTCCTGGTGGGGGATGGAGGTGTAGAGGTACTGGACATCCATAGTAAAAACAAGATGATGGGGACCAGGGACTCAGAAGTCAATTACTGAGAAAGGTCTTCAACCCAAAACAATAATGACCCTCTAGGAATGGTGCTTGACCTGCTAAGTTTTCAGAATCTTTCTGTACCTGCAGAGTTTCAGCATTTGGTATTTTTTTCTTTACAGATTTAAATCTAATAGGAACATCCAGACATTTCTCCAGGCAGCAATGATGAAGGCAAGTGCACGTTGTCTTTTAATGGAATGGAATAAAAGCCCCAATGAGACCACATCTGAAATATTATATACAGGTCTGATGTTCCTACCTAAGGAAGGATATACTTGTAATGAAGGGATTGAAAAAAATCATCAGTAAATTCATTCTTAGGATGGGGGTGAAAATGTTCTATAAGAATAGATAGACACAAGTGATTTAGCAAATGTTATAAATCCAGAGTAACACACTCAAAATGCTGGAGGAACTCAGCAGGTCAGGCAGCATTTATGGAGAAGAATAAAGAGTTGAGGTTTTGGGCTGAGAACGTCATCAGTGGGTCAGAAGAAGCTAGTCAAAAGAGTCCTGTTAAAGGGTCATGGCCCAAAACGTCGACTCCTTATTGCTCTCCATAGATGCTGCCTGATCTGCTGAGTTCCTTCAGCATTTTGTGTGTGTTCTACAAGAAAAGATTTAAAAAAACTGGGACTATACTC
Organism: Hypanus sabinus; assembly: GCF_030144855.1. NCBI lineage: Eukaryota > Metazoa > Chordata > Chondrichthyes > Myliobatiformes > Dasyatidae > Hypanus > Hypanus sabinus. The sequence goes on from NC_082738.1 coordinate 45,642,200, forward strand.
CCCGCAGTCTAGAAGAGTGAAGATAACGTCAGTAAATGTACAAATTTTATAGATGTATGATAGGGCAAATGCAAGGATAATGGTTCCTTTAGCTGAATGTCAAGTACTTAGGTTCAGAATGAAATAAAGGGGTGGACATTCACAAATGAATTAGGAAGATATTTTGTCTCTTAGTGTGTAGTTTTACTTTTTTACTGTCCATTATGTTGTTGGTGCTTAGGGCATTAATAAAGGTCTTCCATCTTCATTGCTGTTTTTGTAACAACTTTGTTTTACCAGTCAGGGTTGTTGGCCCTGAGCTGAACCCCCGAACCTGGAGGACTGGTGGGCCACTCTTAGTCTGATCTCTACCTTTTGATCTGTTTGGCATGGATGACCCTACCAAGAATCAAAGCATAAGGCCCTGACTCCAGTCAACGTAGCTCTACAGATCATTGAGGCACGCAAGCCTCCAAACCCCACGACAAGGTTGTGGTCCTCTTGGAGGTTAGAGTGTGTTGGTATTGGTTTATTATTGTCACATGTACTTAGGCACAGTGAAAGGCTTTTGTTTGGCAAGTTGTCCAAACAGATCATACCATACATAGCTACATTCAGACCAGAACAGTTACCGACAAAGTGTAGGTAGACAAATAAAATGCAAGTCCATGGCAAGGGAGATTAGGAGATCAAGAGTTCATCTTTTAACACTATGAGAGGTCTTTTCAAGAGTCTGAAGTGAGATAGAAGTTGTCATTGAATCTGGTGGATTGTGCTCTCAAGCTTCCGTATTTTCTGTCTGACGAGAAAGAAGGGAGAATGACTGAGGTGGGAAGGGTCTTTGAGTATGTGAGCTTCTTTCCTGCGGCAGCAAGAAATGTAGATGGAGTCAATGGAGGGAAGGTTGGTTTGTGTGATGAACTGGGTTGTATCCATGCCTCTTCTTGCTGTCTTGGTTAGAGCAGTTGCCATACCAAATAATTATGCATCTGAATTGGGTGCTTTTTATGGTACACCTATAAAAACTAGTGAGGGTCATTGGGGACAAGTTGAATTTCCTTAGCCTTCTGAGGAAGCAGGGGTGTTAATGTGCTTTGCTAGTGAATCTTTGTTATTCTTGCCAAAGTGGTGCACGAGGACCTGATTTGCTGACTGTATTCATGGCAGAGATTGCTTAATATTCAAAAATCTGTCAATCAAGAGATATGGAGTTAGTTGATTGGGTTGTTTTGATAATCACTTTAAATTGAATGAGGTCCCAAATGAGTATATACTTAGGTTTAAACCACTATGATGCTGCTTTGATCATCCTTCTCTCCAACCATATGATTCTTTTTGTTGGTGATCTGAATGGACACAGCTCCGGTTTAGCAAAACTAAAACAGAATCAAATCTGATTTCTAAGCAATAAACTTTTAAATGAATTCATTTTTTACTAAAAGAATTTCATATAAAGACCTGAAAGAAATTGCATGCCATGGTTATATATTTCGTATATTATAAGCTTAAAATACCACTCAAAAATAATTCCCTTGAAAACATATGCTTTATAAATCATTTTGACAAAGGTTTAATGATAATAAATGAGTATTTAACATAGTGTTTTACAGAATTGGTTTATTTTACATATGCCTAATACATGGTGGAAAAATTGCTACTACAGAACTATACACTTCCATTCCTTGGTTTTATCTTCATAAGTTTTTATGCTGTTTAATTTAATGTGATTTGGCCCAATGTTTTTTTTCAGTAATACTGTATTTATGCAACAAACTTGTAAGCTAAATTTTCTTTAAAAAAAGCAAAAATAAATGAGTTTGTTGAAATGATAAATGAAACCATAGATTTCAAATCTGATTCTTTGCTATAATACAAAAACAAAACGTTCATGGTCAATAATTGGGGTTCAATGAACTTTGGTTTCAAAGTTGAATGAGTCTGAGCTGATGTTCCAACATGTTCAAAGCTTCACTTGAGATTGGTCAAGTTGACACCTGATATTAAGTAGGTGATATCATCCAACTTAAGTTCACTTTAGAGTCCAAATCTGATGGATATGGCCAATGGATTTATCTAATACTATCCTGCATTGTTTCCTTACTGTCCACTAGGCCCTCCAATTGGCTCTTTCCATCTATGTTCCTGAGATTTGCATCAGGAGTCACGCAGTCCACGTCATCTGGTTCTTGACTCTGTGGTGAAATTGGTTGTCCACCTTTGACACGCTTCCACTTCATTCTTCTATTCTGGAACCAGACCTTTACCTACAGAATAAAGAGTCAAAAATTAAAGATTCAATGTCAAAGTACAGTTATTATCAAAGTTCATATATAGAACACAGCTCTGAGATTTATCCTCCCACAGGCAGCCACGAAGCAAAGAAACACCATAGAACCCATTCAAGAAAACATCAGGAACTCCCAACGTGTAATAAAAGAACAAATTGCACAAATGGTAAAAAGCAAACACACAACTCATAGAATATCAAACATAGAAGCAGGAGTCAAGGAATACTCAGTTTAGCTCAGTTCAGTTCCACACCACTAGGTGACTGCAGGCCACAGAGCCATTCTTTGCTGAAGCGCCCTAGTCTGCATTGATCGCCCTGATCAAATTGCTCAAAAACAGCAAAAAAATGAGTGACCAGAAACCAGGAACACATGCAACATGAACCTCAAAGTCCCCTAAAACAAGCCCACAGCCTCACTGATCAGTCTTTGCAATGTGATTCCCAAGACTCCTGCACTTTCCTCCAACAGCAGTTAGCAAGAGGTCAAACACAGGCAGATGGAGCTGAACCCCTGCCCCTCCTCCACTCTTGTCTTCGTCAACTTCAGCCTTGGAGAGAAGCAAAGGAGTTGACCATGGGTTCGTGCCCCATTTCCAGGCTTCCACACTCCCCTCCAAACCTCAACAAACTCTCCCGGAGCCAGCAAAGCGCCAGATCACTCAATTGGCCCAAATACGCACTATCAAAATGTAAATCAAAGGTTCCAATTGCACACAGCTGATTAGTTGAAACATTAAAACTGCTCCTGCTTCCCACCTCATCCCCTGACCACATACTCACCATCTTAACCCCCAATCAATTACAATTCATTAAAATCCCCTTGAGCCAATATAGTTACCAGCCAATGTGATAATCACTCCATAATGGCGGAACCATCAGAAAGTAGCTTATCAAAATAACTTAAAATAATGAAAATTACCAAAACTTAATGAAAATAAAACTTTTTGAACTTTAATTGTCATGGTGAAATTGAAATTTTATCACGAATCCTGCCTGCAAACTTTCTTGCTTTCATTTTTATTTTCCTGCACTGTATTTCAACTTCCTTCTTGAAACACAGAGTTGTCACAGGGATACTGTTCTGCAAGTGCCAGTTATGTTGATAATTTATATATGATTTGAAAGTCCTGAGGGCAAGGGTCTGGGTAGGAAGCATTGCCCGATTTCTGCAACATATCCAATTGACAATTTAGGTGCTATCACTGGTGTCTTCCAAGCATCCATTAAGTAGCAGCAGTTAAACAAGGAATAGCAAGAACAGCAATTAATTGTGGGCTCCAACGTCATTATTCAGACAAGACAATCAATGAAGACGTAAGAAGAACCATTGTAAACAGCAAAACCCATAAATATGAGCAAATACTACAGTTGTGTTACAGAGTGCGGATGCAACAATAGTCTGCACTGTATTTCCAACTAATGATAGAGTGGCACAACTTTTCAATTATTACTTCATATTTTCAAAACCAAAGCAACATCAGCTCTCTGGTTGAGATATCCCTCTATAATTATGGGAATGCACCACACCAAACAGATGAACTGCCCTCAAATTATGGTTTCAAATTAATTTGGAATTTAATGGGTTAATTCTTACCTCATGACTACAGAGGGACGACATACCACTGGAACAACATTTTGTCATAACCAGCAGCTAGGGGTTTTGTAGAGTAATTAATCTATAGTTTGCACAAGAGAGTATTTATTAAACCAAATTCCTATTCTATGAATAATAACTTGTCCACAAAACTCTTCACTTACCAGAAATTCATAGACTTTGAAGCAATATTATTGTGGTATCTCCTACCCAGCTTGATGCTGGAACTGATAGTGCAACAAAGAACTTTATGGTACCTTGAGAGCTATTGGCCTGGCAAACAATAATGTCTGCAGCTGAGTTAATAATGCAGTATAGGCAGAAAGCAATGTGAGAAGAAAAATAGTCAATTAATAGGAATTTGCACCTACAGGAATAAACAGAGCCAGTGTAAACAGGAAACCGTTTCTGTTCTCCAGTTCATTCAAAAGAAGTATGAATTGGTCCACAAATATAAGTTAATGTTTTTGGCAACTGGTCATGTTGGTTTCAATTTAGAAATTGCAACTCAGGTTTAAATTCCTGACTTCTTCCCGTCTTCTGTTTTATTTTGTTGTTCTTATGAAACGGCAATTACCCTGAAATCTAATATGAATCTCTTTTTCCAGTGTTCTCAAATGTTGCTGTGAATTCACAGGTCCGTACAATTTGGATAACATTAATCTTAAATGCCTATGATTCACAAGGGATTCTTAAGTACAATTTTTCAAGAATTTTCCATGCGAAGCTTGACATAAAAGCACAATAACAAGCGGTGGAAATATCACGTTAAGTGTCAAAAGAAAATTGTGGATAAATATAAAGCTCTATTTTCCTCATGATTTCACTGATCAGGGTAGGAACAATTCCACTCTAAGCTAGGTCTCATAGTGAAAGAATCCATATTTTTAACATAAAAATCTGTGGGACTTAAGATTCACATTTTCTTATTTCTCCAGTCCAGCTGTGGTTCACTTACACAGAGCTGTTCACCAATACAAGTGATTTAACTGCAGATCACAACCAGTATTTAAAAATAAAAGAGCTATTGCTTGTAAAATGGGCAGAAGGTTATGGCCTGTTTTAGGAGGAATCAATTGTAACCAGATGCCACTCAAATGAGGCACAGCAGGTTTTATGTTGTTTTAGCACTTTTACTGTTGGGGAGAGGTTGAATGTTTGGATGCAAACGTTTTTCACAAATGTCCTTCCTCAATAATAACAAATGTTTCAATCACTTTATTACCTGAAATCAAAACAGTCTTAGATTTCTTTTGGCATTCTGTGTGCATTTTTCTCTCATTGCTGGTGTTCTGGAACCTATTGCTGGCATTGATGGTAGGACAAGTTCTGTTGGTTACCTGCTTTCTTGACCACACACTTTTCTTCAGTCTATCCTTCGTTTCAGCCTTTCTCCAGTTATATTCAGATAAAAATAAACATTCTGGTGCTGTTCCAAGGAATGTAGTTAAGCACTTCAAAAATTTCCATTGCTAATCTTCAATATGAAGCCCAAAAATAATGGAATTTGATTATCATGATTACTGGGTTAGACTTTAACATTGTGTTGCTCAATCTTATCATGAGTGATATGGTTAACCATTCACCATTCTGATCCAGGAATTGGATTTGAACTGACCTTTCATCTCCCTTCACTTTCATCTACAAGAATCTTACTTAGTACTAAACCCAGGCAGTCTTGAACAAGGTCTTTGTGGACATGGGTGCTCTCCGTGAAGCATGTAATTCAGAAAAAATTGGCTGTCTCGGATGGATGCTGGGGTAAAATGAAGGAATGTTACACTAGTGTAGTGTTCTACATCACTGACATTCCCTCACTTGGATTAACACTAAAATGCACCACCACATATCACATACAGGAACCATTGTACTGTCTTGAGGAACATGGAATTCAGGCTCATGGCTTTCTATGCAGGCTGCTCAACTCTTGGCAACTTTATTTTATCTGTAGCGTGCAGAAATGAAAAGTTCCTCGACCAGAGAGAAGGCTTATTCCTATGACCTTGAGTTTACTGGAACAGCCAGCAACAATCTCAACAGCAGTTTGAGAAGATGAAGCATGAAGTATTGAGAAAGGCTTGAATATATATCAAAAAGAAGATAGAAAATGTGACCTTTAATGAATAGATAGATGGGTATTCAAGGAAATAAAATATTCACCTGTCTTTCTGTGAGATCCAAGTTAACTGCTATCTCATATCGCCTCAGTCTGGTCAGATAATTATGATGGGCAAATTCAGCTTCCAGTTCTCGAATCTGTTCTTTAGTAAATGCTGTCCTTTCTTTCCTGGCCTTGTTATTGGACTCGGATTTGTAATTTGAATCTTGAGTTTCTGCAATAAATTATAAAAGTGTACGGTTATAAATGTTATCCATGCTTCCTTGAGTTTCTGTATAAAATACATATTGAAATGAGGTTGCCTCTGCCTGACTCAAACAAACAACAGTTTACCACTGAAACACTGCAATATAGATTAATTGCAGTTTATAAGATGGCGTTATTTGCTTGCACAAAACCTTGACATTTCATAAGCATTACCTGAAATCTTTGAGGTAATTTGGTCTTATCAGGTACAGAATCAATGGTTAAGTTATTAGTTACAATTATTGGTTAAACAACATTGCAAAGTTATAATTCAATGTGATGGACAAATAAGCACAATAATTGGAAACTTACAGTTACGTAGAAGCTTTTTTGCATCTTCAAGATAACCCAAGGTATATGAAGGTAAATTACTTACTTTTAAAGTTCAGCCCTATTGAAAAATTTTGCTGGAAAAATTGTGCACAGTAGGAGCTCAAAAAACAATAACATAAACTATCAGTGCAATTCATTTGAAAATACAGTAGATGGTTGAACAATGCTGGTTGCACCGTAGTTTGGGGGAAAATATTTACCGGTACTTGTTCTTCTTCAAATGTTTTCATCAGATTTATTTGAAGACCACCTGTCTGCAAAATACTAAATTCCAACAATTTGGCACCTGACTGGAGCTTGAGCTCAAAGCTTCATAAACAAAGATCAGAGTGAGCAGACCTGTCACTTTAAGTGGCTCAATTGGTAATAGTCAGGAAGTTGTGGTTCAACTCCGCTACCTGGGCACAATAACATATTGTCAGTGGGTGCTCCTGTGCCATGCTGTAAAATTATTGCACAGTTGGAGATGATATTTTCCAGATGGGAGATGTCAAACTAATCCTGATGTGGATTCCATGTAATGTTTTGAAGAAGTGCAGACTTAGTCTACCCAGTATCCTGCTTAATATTTATTCCTCAACCTTACTAAAATGCATTATCTAATCATAATCACTGTTTGTGGGAATTTGCTATGTTCATCTTGGTCAATGTCAAAATGACTACCTGGCTCTAAGGGATGCCCTGGAAAAGATGGTGTCAAATATCTGAAAATAGTTTCTTTTTAATCTGTAGGCATAGATTTATAATGAGTATTTTGATTAATGAAACAAGTGGATCAGATTAAAGTTGTTCCCATTGTTGGCTATGATTGTGGGGGTAACATTGTGGGGGTAACATAGATTGTGGGGGTAACATTGCCTGGCACTGAATTTCAGGTCAGATGTCAAAGAGTTGCTAGTCTCACTGAACAATGATTTCAGTGCTGATCCTGGTTATAAAGCAAATGATGTTCAGCAGTTGATTGCAATGTGGGAGCAATTTTTGAATTATAGTGCAATTAGGGTTGGGATTGCTTTGGCAACGGTCCAGCACAGACATCATGGGCCAAAGGGCCTTATTCTAGGATCTAAACATCTATATTCTTTGTGATTTTTATTTACTTTGTCCTATTTGCAATTAATGAGCAGATGCTAACATAATGACTGCGGTGGGATCACTCTGACTGCACCTACAAAAATAAAAGAGCAATGTCATACTAACTATATAGAAGAATGAAAGTTATGTGGAGTTTGTATCTTTAGGATCAATCCATGTACTTTAACAGCAACCTAGTTCTTATTTGGAACTGAAAGAAACTTAAAGTTATGATCCTCCTAACACTTACAATTATTTCCTGGTGACTTCACAATTTCTTAACGATAGGACAATTCCCCCTTTTCCAAAATTACTGATCTCCATTGATAATGCTTCATAACTTTTTCTTTCTGAAATATATATGGAAACACTTACTTTGTACCTGACTACTTGGATTCACCTCACTTCATGGTTGTTGACTGTTGACAGCTGTTGTCTTTGTATAAGATCCATGCACCTTTCACTAGAACTTAATTTCACCCTCAAAACTTAAGAGAAATACTGGAAATGCTCAACAGGTCAGACAGTGTCAATGGTGAGAAAAACAGTTAACATTTTATGTCAATGATCCCTCATCAGAACTTCAGTGTCAATGAAAAGTAATTGACCTGAAGCATGAACTCTACTCTCTCCATAGATACTACCTCATCTGTTGAGTATCTACCGCATATTTTGCTTTTACTTCAGATTTCTTGCATCAGCAGCATTTTTCCTTGCTTTTCGATGATCCTGCATGCTTTTTCCCAGTCTCTGTGCTGAGGACAATTATTTTACCATTATCACCTACTGCTTCAACTTGGATCAGTGAAAGCACAAACCATACCCAAGGCTCTCCTGATCTGTAAGGAGTAGGATGAAGCTGCAGAGCTTGGCTAGGTAGTTTATGTTTGAAAACAGTATTGGCTCACCTTATAGCACTCATACCCCTGAGTTGGAGGTCTGTGAAGTCAATAAAACAAGAGACTTCAGCAGAATTTCTTAGCCAATGCAATGCAGTACTGTTCCACCACCAATTATATCTAGCTTCTAAGAATATAAACACTGTATTCCTATTCAGATTTCTTCCTAATACCTAGGACAAAGTAACTTTCACAAGGGATATTAGTAAAATATTATCTGGTTTTCTGCAGATTGCTCTTTGAGGGACCTTGGAGGACCTAGTTGCACTGATGTGTAAGGAGTAGATGCCTCAAAAAAGTGGCATCCATCATTAAGGACCCCCATCACCTAACTTATGTTTTCTTCTCATTGCTGCTATCGGGGAGGAGGTACAGGAGCCTGAAGACACACACTGAGTGATTCAGGAACAGCTTCTTCCCCTGTCACCAGATTTCTGAATGGACAGTGAACCAGCCCATGAAAACGACCTCACATTTTTTGTTCCCTTTTTGCATTGCTTATTAAATTTAATGTTTGTATACAGTATATATATATTATTGTAATTTACAGTATTTTTATATATTGCACTGTACTGCTGCTGCACAACAATACATTTCATGACATATGATTCTGATTCTGCACAATGACTAAATTTCAAGAGGTTTTTCATTGGCTGTGCAATGTTTTGAGACATCCCATGGTCATAAGAGGCGACATATACAGTAAAAGCAAATTCCTACTTTCTTAGCAGCTGAATATATGTAAAGATATTTGGGGTTAAAGGGTGATGAATCCCTGTGGAATTCTTTGCCACAGACAGCTGTGGAGGCTGTCATTGGGTATATTTAAAGCAGAGGTTGATAAATTCTTGATTAGTAAGGGTGTCAAAGGTTAAAGGGAGAAGGCAGAAGAATGGGGTTGAGCGGAATAATAATAAATCAGCCATGATAGAATGACCAGAGCAGACTCAATGGGCTGAATGGCTCTTATGCCTTATGGTCTTGTGGTCTAAATGTTGAAAGCAGTTGGGTGTTTAAAGTATTGCTTTAGCATTATGGGAAAAAGCCAGAATTTGTAAATAAGGAGCAATCCATCTAGTTCCATATTATAAAGAGCATGTGGAAGAATGGCATTGATTAAGGAAGGCATCTGTGTCTAGAAGATGTAAAAACAATAGAATTGTAATGCCAAATGTAGCAAGGAAGAAATTTATCTTAATTGTGATTACTTCAATCATGGCAAAATTCCAAATGCCATCTGCTTCTAAAAAAATCATGCTATTTCCTCCATCAATCCTTTTTGAAATCCACACTCCAAGTTACATATCTCCAGCACAAATAAAAAACAGAGCCAAAAGGTGCAGCATGGCTCTGGCGCACTGAACCATCAATACATTGACTCACTGACTTGTTAAAGAGGAAATCCACCTTCAGAGCTGCACAAGATTTTATTGTAAGCTTTACTAAATCACCCATATGGAAAAGGAACTTTGATTGCAACAATACAAACTTGGCAAGAACATTTCCTAGCAAAAGCCAGGCTTCCTCTTGAAATGGAATAGGGAAAAATTGGACAATCATTCTTTTGTGGACGTGTGCACAAAAGAAGGGCAATAAAGCACACACATATCACATGTAATAGAACATATGCACACACGGAGCACAGAACAGTACAGCACAGGACAGGCCCTTTGGCCTAGATGTTGTATCGACCTCTTAACCTTCTCCAAGTTCAATCTAACTCTTCTCTCCTGCATAGCCCTCCATTTTTCTTTCATCCATGTGCCTATCTAAGGGTTTCTTAAATGTTCCTAATGTGTCTGCTTCTACCACCACCCCTGGCTGTATGTTCCATGCACCTACCATGCTCTGTTTAAAAATAAACCTTACTCTGACATTCCTCCTGCAGTATGCTTTCCTCCAATCACCTTGAAAGTATGTCCTCTCGTATTAGCCACTGCCAACCTGGGAAAAAGGCACTGGCTATCCACTCTGTCTAGACCTCTTATCATCTTATACACTCTATAGTCTCTCATCCTCCTTCACTCCAAAGAAAAAAACCCTAGCTTGCTCAACCTTTCCTCATAAGGCATGTTCTCTAATCCAGGCAGGATCCTGGTAAGCTCCTCTGTAGCCTCGCTAAAGCTTCCTATATCCTTATTATTTTTAATGAATATGGAACAAGTACATGACTATGGGCGTACATCTCTTTACTATTCTGCTCTAAATTTTGCAAGCTGAAGGTGGGGGGGGGGGGGGGGGAGGAGACAGTTCAGTCTACTCTCTTCTCACCTTCCAACAATGAAATGATAGAAATATAGATAAACAGGAGTAAGTGCACGTCATTCAACCTTCAAGCCTGCTCAGCCATTTAATATGATCATGGCTGATCACCTGCCTTAATACCAAATGCCCACTCTACCCTCACATTCTTTGAAGCCCTTGTTGTCCAGATCAGGAACACTTACCAAAGCAAGAAAGAGATGAAGGGTCACTAACCTGAAATAGTAACTTTCTTTCTCTCTCCACAGACTCTGCCCAATCTGCCGGGCATCATCAGCATTTTCTATTTTAATTAAGGGAAAAATTATTCCCTCTCAAAATCTTTGTCTGAAAATCCTGGTGAAAGATACATGTGGACCTCGGATGAGGACAACACTGTCATCCATTAAAGAACAAAGGCATAAAGTGAAAGGAAGCTATCAGGGCTCAGGATTCTGCTTCCATTTAGAATTCAGAAGGGGAAAAGTTAGAGAAAAAAAATATTGGAAGCTGAGGAAGAAAAGCACATCAAAAATTTAAAAGGGTTCGGCCTCCATAAAAGTCTTTTTAAAGAAGAGATGATGTGACAGCTGATCTAGCTGGAGACAAAGGTTCTATATGTTAGCAATTAAGTCAATGTTACCATGTGTGGATAGGAACCAGTGTTATTTCCCAGGCTGACAATTTCAATTATTTGTTATACTGGACTGTCTTGTGAGTCTTTGTATAACTTGTCACAAGTAGAGCAGAGACTTTCTCCTGGGTGTGGCTCATTAAATATCAGATAAACTAAACATCGAACAAGAAAAGAACATTAGACCTCTTCCTTCACTGAATATATTAAAAAAAATTTTGCTTTGTTGTAACCGATTTATGTGTCTGAAATGAACAAAATATCTCTATTGCAGAATTTTACCTTCAACGTGATCCATATATCTTTGGATAATAAAGGAATGAAAAGACATAAGGTTCTGGTGAGAAAGTTGACTTCAAGATACAGGACCAGCTGTTCCTATAGATTGGGAACACTTTCTACTAAATGCTTGGCTTCATTGGTTGCTGAAATTGGACAGCACCAAAATATAGTTTCAGAATCAGAACAAGGACTGCCGTAATTACAACTAAAACTTATTATCACATTCAAACAACAGGCAGGAGATGGACACTGAAATATACTTTGCCTTCATTGCCCATATCCCAGAAACAAATGGAATAAGAGTTCCAAACTGCAGCTTTGATCGCACAACTCTAACCATGCTTTAGTTCAACAACATTCACTGGGCCCCAACTTCAATTTCTAACAAGCCTCCTTTTCTCTGTACCACAGTGACAAAATGTCCATACTGGCTGTCCTTCCACTCCCTAATGGCATTTCCAGTTAGCACCAGCATACAGGTGCTTCTGTCATCCTATTAAGATCAACTAAATTTGAACCCAAGTCCTCTGGGAGAAAGGTGAAAGTCTGTTCCATTGTGTTAATCAGCTGATTATCTTAATAGAGGTGTTGAGCTACTGATATTGTCTCTACTGAAATAGCAAGGAGAAAAAGTAACACACACAAAATGTTGGAGGAACTCAGAAGGTCAGGCAGCATCTATGGAGGAGAATAAAGTCAGGTTTCAGGTTGAGACCCTTCATCAGGACTCATATTCCATGTGGTTATTTAGTTAGCAGTAGGACACACTTCAGCAGATCATTCACTTCAATTCTGACAGTTATTTAAGTTAATGGAACCACATCCATGTACAGCAGCGAATGCAACCATTAACAGTCCAAAGGATGGGAGGGCTGAAAAAGGCAATAATGAGTGATGAACCTAGAAGAACTCAGCTGGTCAAGCAGAATTGATGGAGGGGAAAGGACAGTTAACTTCATCATCTGATGAAGAGCTTCAATCCAAAATGACTTCCTGACTCGCTGTGTTCCTCCAGCACTTTGTGCATTACTCCAGCATTTGCAGTTTCCTGTGTCTCCAATTATGAGTGACAGCCCAATTTACATCCACCTCACCTCTACTTATTGTTAAAGTGATTTGAATGAAGATGAAGAAAACCAAAATTGTACAAAATGTTTACTAATTCCAGGTCAGAATTTGCTTAGGTTAATATTACTCTCAGGTCATGCCAGCTGTCAGATGTTAACCTCGCTGCCTCCAAGCCAGTACAGCTTCCCCAGCACTACTTCAAAAAAGAGCAGCAGTGTTTTCCCTGGTGTTTTGGACAACATTTATCCCTCAAACAACACCCTAAATACAGATTATCTGGTCATTATCACATTGAGAATTTGCTGCACTTGAATTAGCTGCAATGTTTCCTAATTACTTGAATTAGCTGCAATGTTTCCTAATTACACCAGCGACCACACTTTGAAAGCACTTAATTGGCTGTGAAGTGCTTTGGGATGAACTGAGGTAAATGCATACAATTCCTTTCTTTTTCAAAGCAATCTAAACTTTGAAAGGATACAAAAATGTTACAATATTCACAATTCAACACCTAGAATAATTCAACTGCAAAATGTATACACTTCTTCACCTCACAGATTACTAATCTTATTTCAGGAGCACTCTGCTAAAAAACTTGTACAAAAGTAAGTACATCTGGAGAAAGTGTACTTTTGTATTAAGCCATAAAAATAAAGTACTATTGACTGGCCAGGGTGACTTAGCACAAAATTCTCTCATCAGTGCCTGATTCTCATCAGGAATCAGTGCCCAATTTCATCATAAACTGAAAAGTTTATGCTTTCTATTCATAAGACACAAGATCATCTGAAGATTCAAACATGAGCACTGCCAAAATTACATATTCTTTCGTATTAACTGATGATGCCCATGATTAAATAACAAGCACAAAACTACATGCTTGAAATCTTGAATAAAAATGTAAAATACTGAAAATAGCAGACCAGGTAGCATATGTAGAGAGATTAAAAGAGTTAACTCTGTAGGGCTATCTCCATTAATTTTGTTGCTCTCTCCACAGATCACCCCTGACCCAATGAATACCTCAAATAGTTGCTGTTTTTATTCAAGTTTCAGAACAAGAAACATTTACACTTTTTTCTACTGAAGTTAGATTACATAAAATATGTGATTCTGAGACAGGCCATCTAGCCTGATCACAATTTATTTTTTTATTCCAGCCCACTTCAAATGCCTCCAAATTTCTTTCCTTCTATTTTTAAATGTTAAGATGATGTCTGCTTCCAACATTAAGTTTAGCAGTGCATTCCACAGCTTAAATCTTAAATGCAATCTTATAATTTACTTTTTTGCTGCATTGCTAGATCTACATTTATAAATATAATTCAAATTCCATAAGAAAATATATGGCCTTTATGGAACGGGAGATATCCTGATGAAGGTATCCTGATGAAATTCTTGATGAAGGCAGTTTATGCAGTCGATTGCTTAATCTAGACTCTTATTTTTTTAGAGATAATCTGAATAACTATTGTCATGTTTCTTTGCAATTTTAGACATCTTGGTAAAATGACGCTGATAACCCCTCATTACAACATAATCATTGAAATTTTGTTACTTGTTCCTCAAAAAACTTCTTTGTAAATGCATCCTCTATTCTTTCTATTAATTCTGCATCTTCCATCTTCCTCACACTGCATTCAGCGCTACAATTCTAATGTGGAATGATTACTTCTTACTCATTTACAGATGATTAGCAAACAAGAGATTAGATTTGACCACTTTGCAATTATAGCACATAATTGCTGAGTTCACTGTACATTTTATCCTCTACTGAGGCTTGCATACACTCTAAGCAAACAGAATAGAGCAGTTGTGCCAAATTATCTATTTCTGTGCTGTAAAATCTAAGTAATTCCATTTGACTTGAGAGCACAGAACTTGACTACAAAAATTATAGCTGAAAAATCATTTCCCAGCCACTTGGGCTCGCGCCTTGATGCAAAAATGTCATGTTTTTATTTTTAAAAATGTAATTGAGGAAACAAAAAAGACAAAGCATTGGTTAGTCTGCAACAATAGCACTTCCCCTTTACGATTAGCATCTTCTCTATTAATTTTGGCAGAGAAAGTTACCTTCTCAGTTGTGTACAGACAGGAAAGATACAAATGAATTGATCCATAAACAAAATGGATTTTGATTTATTATAACCTTCCCTGCCGGATTTTTATGTCATTGTCAAAACAAATGTAGTAAAAAGTCATTTCCAAGACCTTACGCTACAAAAACCAAAGATGTCTTCATAATATATAGCAGTAGTCCTGAAAGAAAAGTTCAGAGGTTTCTCATGTTTCATAGTTTAGCAGAAGTTTATGATAATGGAGATGTGCACATTTAAGACCTTGTATTTCTACATACAATATAAACTATTTAAATTGGATGAGATTATTATTTCAAGTCATCTTGTAACTAAGAATGTTCAAATCTCTTGAGTTTTGAGTCTTCTGAAATCGGGATACATAACATTTGCAGATTGTGTCCAGGCAGAGGTTTTACTGAATACAAAGCCACGTAAGCAATAGATACTTTGTAGCGTCAAAGCTGCAGAGTTAAAACACAGTATATTGGCATCATAAGTGAAAATATTACACTTGCAATGTTTAGATTGAATACAGTGAAAAAGTTTTGCGTGGATTTTTTTTAAATTAACAACTATGTTGCTTAGTCAACCCCACTGACAAAGAATGATGTTATTCTTTGCTTTTGATACTGCAACAATTATTAAATTTGATTGAAAACCAGTACCAATGAAAAACTACAATTACTTGTTATCTCCCAGCTCAATAGATATCAGAGCCAATATATCTGTCATGTTTTGCTTCGAATGAGCACAGTTAAATTATGCATAATTTTTCAAATTTGATGCCTTGTGTATAGAATTTCAAATGTTTTGATCTGCTATTGTGGGATCTGTTTGTACTTACAGATATTCACTGAATTTAAAAAAAAAGCAAAGATTTTGAATTCTGGAAGTACATCAGCATTGGCTTCTTATTGCAAAGAGTAGACAGAAGAAATGTGAATTAAAGTAAATGTACTGACAGTTGTCCGTTGAATACTCAATATCTAAGAACGTTATCAGCTCTCCATCCCTACCATTGATCAAAGCAAAGATCAGATTGGCACAATCAATTTTATTCAGATGATGCCATTATTTTAAAATATGAAATGCCCATTACTGTTAATAACCCATAGCACAGATTACATCATGATGTGTTCAAATGTAATCTAATAAATAAGTATAATTATTTTCATAATCATTACGCCATTCAAATAACTTATAATTAGATCCTAACATTAGGAGACATTAGATATTATGAACATTATAAACAGTATTATGCACATGGTTTTATATGGTCATCTGTGATATGCAGCCAATTACATAAAGTTTATATGTCCAGTAGATTTCAAATTAATTTTAAAGGCTAAATACTGTATGTCATCAATATTCAGGAACAACCAAGTTCAGGAACTGTTCCATAGTTTAAAACACCACACTTCATCAAATTCAAAGTTCAAAATTCTAGAAAATTCATTATCAAACTACATATACAATAGTCACCATATATGTACTTTGCTGTGACTTAATCAGGGAGGTTGCATTAGATTTACTTAAAGACACATAGCTTGTTCAGAAGGAAGCTTCATCTCAAGAGATCCATGTTCTAAGATAACATGCCAAGAGTTAAAGGGAATAGTTGCTTCCATGACAGGACAGGAAAAAAGACAAAGTCCTCATTTTTATGACTTTTCTTAACAAGTCATACAGGATGTGGATAAAACATAAAGGCAGAAAAATTGGTGAAGATTTGCGAGTTCTATTATTCCCTGTTTATAACTATTTGTACAAAAATTAGTCAAATTTTGCGCATCCTGATATGTCCAACAAAGAGGCACACTAGTTCATTTTACATTTACACTTTTCTGGAGCTGCAATGTAGTGTATCTGTCATGGTTACATTTAAAAAAATGCAACATAATGGAGTAAATTGTCATTATGTTACAACAATAAAATTTTACATCATGGCTCTGCTCTGGGCTGATCTTAACAGATATTATAGATAACTTGAAGCAAGGAACACATGCAAAGTTGAATAATTTACTTTATTCATTCATTCATGTAATATGGATGTCATTGACGAGGTCAGCAGTTATTGTCCATCTCTTAATGGCCTCTGAACTAAAGAGATCATTTAGCGCCAAGTCACCCTTAGGCCAGACAGGGAAAGATTAGCAGATTTTCTTCCTTGAAGGCATTAGTAAACCAGTTCAGCTTCTAAAAATGAAATGCTTGCTGTTGTTGAGGCTAGCTTTAATTTTGGGCTTATATAATTATTAAATTTCAAGGCATCAAATGGAATGGCGAGAATCCGTGCCTTCTGTGTCCCTGTATCCAGGCATATAACTGGGTACAAGGAACAGCAAGATGTTAAACCAGAAGAAAATAAAATAAAAATAGAGAAATTAGAACACACAAGAAAATTAATGCAGAAGCTGAGAAGAAAGTGTGTGAATGCAAATAAAGCATTTATAGGGCGAACTCTGGTAGGATCCAAATCTAAAAGTAAACTATGAGCGATCAGAGGGATGAGGAACTCTAATAAACAGAACACTCTAATATTCACAGATATAGTACAACCACTTACCTGACAGTCATGAAATCAAGCCATTCAAATATATTTCTTATATAAACAAACTTATTTATTATTATCCCAATGTTTGGAATATCCTTACCATTTAAGCTTGGCTGTTTTACAAGATTAATACTGCAAAATTATTAAAACCTGAAACAAAAAGATACAAATCCCTGTTTCTAGGAATTGTTAAAACCAGTAACGGAAACAAACTAACTTCTTATTTGAGAAAAGTGTGTTTGAATCAAGAAATGATATATAATGTTAAAACATTGCCTGAAATTTCGTCCTAAAACGGATTTTGGAAAACCTCCATTCAAAATCGGAAAAATCTTTAGGAATTTTTTTTCAGACTTATTTTAGGTCATAGATATTTACATTCCCTTAAAATCAAGTGTTCAAAGTTCCAAGTAAATTTATTATCAAAGTACATGTATGTCACCATATACAACCTTGAGATTCATTTTCTTGTGGGCATACTCAATAAATCCATAATAGAATAATAACCATAATAGAATCAATGCACCAACCTGGGCATTCAACAAGTGTGCAAAGGACATAAATTGTGCAAATACGAAAATAAAGAAATAATAATAAATAATAATGGTAATAATTATGTAAAGATTCAGCAATACTGGATGAGTCGAAGGGTTTTGGACCAAAATGTCAACTATTTATTTCTCTTCATAGATGCTGCCTGACCTGCAGAGTTCCTCCAATTTTTTATGTGTGTTTTACTTGATGGGAAATGTGATTGTGTTGCAATGCTGCTAATGGTCTGGCATTTTTCATTTAAGTTCGAAATGTAGTCTCTGCTGGGTTCCGTCAAATACCAAATTGTAATGTCAAGTTTCATGCCAGTGACAAACTAAGTACACAGGACTTTAATATGCTCTGTGTTCTTACGAATGCACCTTTCTTCCTGATACACTACAGCATAAATTATTTATTTGTGAAGTACAATGAAATAAACAGGAACTGCACCATCAGAACAAGATTTACCCTGAAATGATATTGTTTTTCCTCTTTTATTCAAGCCAGTGCTGGAATTTATAACAGGCTGTACAACACATACCTGTAGTGATAAAAATAGAGATCACTGCTGAGATTTAGGTTGCCAGTGTTGTAAACTGAACAAATTATTAATACTATGCTTATAAAATTCATTTATAAAGTACCAGATTTCATAAGTGGGTCAACTAATGTGGTCATCTTGTTTTAATTTTAGGTTTAATTGCTGCAACAAATACCATCCGTGACTCTTAAAACATAAATTAAACTTTGAAAATCCAAAACATATGCACATTCTATTGAAAAGTTTTGGGAATAGTTTATACACTGATGTGAATTGGACAACAAATAATATTGAATAGTGACCACACAAGGGAGAATTCCAGTATTGCAACCTAAACAATAGTTTCACGGTTGATGTCAAAAACCAAAAGCGAAGCGTCAATTCTTTACCCCCAATGCAATAACCCCGTGAACAATAAATTCAGAATGGTTGAGTTAAACATTTTGCATACGTATACTCACTTGATTAAGATTTGCAGCTTCGGCACAAGACTACTTTAGAATGATGCTACTTAAGTTAAGAATTATGCTACGATTTTCAAAGTATTTTAAACATCGAACTCCCCTTTTAATTTCCAGCACTGCAAAAGATATTAACGTGCAACATGTCTCCTAGCTAGGTACATAGATCTGAAGACAATCAAAAATAGGTGAACGGCTTAAGACAGCTAAGATATAAGGTATGACCGCTCTGTTGTTCGTTCTGATACAACCTCATTACAGGCAACAGCTTCACTCTGCGAATGGATGCAAGCCAGGTTTTATTCCGTTTTAGGGGCTACTCAATGCCCGTTATACGACTCCCTTTAGATTCACACCGACAACCGAATAGAACGGGATTCGTTCCATTTACACCAGTACAAGTGGTGTATGGTCGGGTCAATGTAACCTGTAGAGGAACAATTGCTCTTTCAGCAGGATGAACATTTGGGCATAACATTTTCAGTACAATTTACTCTTTTGAAGGAAACACAGCTTCAGATTGTGGTTGTTAAATTGACACAAAATTTTATGGAATTCAATGTTCTGTAGGAAGGATTGGGGATGGAGCTAAATTATTTGTATTTGATTATCTGGAGACACATTTAGCTCTTTACCTGCGACAACTTTTTTAGCTGAAGTTTCGTTTAAATGAAAATGCGCAGGCGAGGGAACAAGTACACTCAGTGAATCTTTCACCTCGGCGCTGAAGTTTGCTCTTTCGTCTCATCACTTGAGATTTACTCATTAACAGAGGAAAGGTGACAACTTTGATGTTCTGTGTAATTTGAGACGTTGCATTTCGTTGCTGTCGTATTGCAACAAATACAACCTTAAAATAAATACAATTTATCTTTGAGTTAGTTGCAAGCAGGATATTTGAGAATGAAACTTTAATTGAAAGAAGATGTTTTAAAATGTTGTATTTGAATACAGTGCGACTGGACATTTGTTAATGGGTGTTTAACTTCATTGAATAATGGTGTTTCGGTGCTACACTCACCTAACACGTCGCGTTTCCTTTTCGTTGGTTTCTTGTCTAGTTCGGAAGCAGCGATGCCCCGCTGGCTGGAGTAATCACCAGTCGCGACACATAGCGCCGGCTCCGAGCCACCGGTTTCGAAATTCGCGGAGCTGGCTGACAAGCATGAGGTTTGTCTGTCTCTGGCCGCCGTCGGCAGCGGAGGGGGAATGTGCCACTCGGTGCGGTGGAAGCGGCCCGGGTGATGTTCCACGTAAACCCTTTCTTCTCCGGGGAAACTGTGCGTCGCCGATACCAGGCAAGGAGAAGAAAAATCTGGATAAGCGGTGAAGTCCGCGACTTCGGACTTTTTGTATAAAGAGAAAGGAGAAGGATAGTGGTGGAGGCCAGGAACCCCCGCCCCGGAATGTGGATTTCGCATGCAGCTCCACACGGCGGCCCCGGAATGCGAATTGCGCATGCAGCTGCTTGTCGTCTGATCCATTGAAAGACTCGGAGGTGCTGTCTGCACTCAAAGAAAGTTTTAAATCCTAGATCTTTGCAAATGGCACCGTTCTTTGTCACTTCAGGTCTTCAGATATAATTTGCAATGCTCTGATTCTTTATAAACTTTTTTCCTCCAATAAATAAATAAATGCTCACATGCCTTAAGTCAATGAGGCTGCCTCCCTCTGAACGCTTGGTGGGAAAAGTGACAAGCTTATAGTGTGTAATGTGAGAGGGGCGGGGTTGGCCACCACATGTTGGATTATTCCAACCAAGCAAAGAATTGCTGCGATTAATCACCAGCATTACTGTATACGCAGAAATTTTATATGCACAAGCTTAATGGCTTTTTTTCAGACCAAGGATATCATAGACGTTTTAAAACCAGTCAGTATTGTTCCTCACATGTTCGAGGATTAAAAAATAAACACGCACTGGGCACTTGCGGCGTAATCTATTCATATATCTCAAGAATTCTTTTCGTCTACAGTGATCACCATCCTGAGTTGCAAACTCTCACACCACGCATTTTAGAACAATGCATGTTGCCGAACATTCTTCAAGATGTTTAAACCAAGGAACACGTTCTAAATGTGAATAAAGTCTGAGGAGAGTGGGAAAGGTGAATGTTATTCCAATTGCTGAACGTGAGCTCATGCTCCAACCCAGAATAAAAGTTCAAATTATGTCACTGACGTTCGAATAGTGTCTTACTAGGTTTACCAAGAGTTGTGTAATCTACAGCGGCTTTTTATTTGTTTTAAGGATATGCCTATGAAATTAGAATCAGATTCAGGTGTAATATCACTTGCATATGTCCTGAAATTTGTTGTATTGCAGCAGCAGTACATTGCAGTACATAATAAAAATCTATAAATTACAATAAGTATATAGATAATTAAGTAGTGCAAAAAGAGAGAAAAGGTAGTGAGGTACTGTTCATGGGTTCATTGTCCATTCAGAAATCTGATGAAAGAGGGGGAGAAGCTGTTCCTGAAACGCTGAGTGTGTATGAATTTAATCAAAGAGCAGTTAAGAGCGGCAACTTCTATTTTGTTAGTGCTTTATCTTTTCTATGGCATTCCATAGGAACTTAATCAGAAACAAAAATAATTAGATGTAATACTAGCTACCAGTCATTAGGGTGGAATAGCTTAATAAGCAAAGCTTTTCAGAAGAAGAAAATCAGATATTGTGGTGGAATATGGTAATAGACCAGAATTGGCAGGATCTTTTAAGGGTGTATGGCTGGAATTTGTAAATGGGGAAAGAGTGAGTGATGAGATCATGGAGGAACTTGAAAACAAGAATGAGTATTTTAAAATCAAGCCACTGTGGGTGTGGGTAAATGAGCCTCAGATAAGTTAGAAAATGGGCAATAGAGTTTTTCTCATGAATGAGAGAGGGATTAAACACACCTAGAAATTCATCCTTACTTGGCAGCTCTAATGGAACTGGATTCCAGAAGCAAAGGATACTATGCTATTGCCATTATAAAATGTGCTTGTTTCTACTGACTACAAATGGTTATATATGATTTACTTATAGATATTTCACAAACATAAAAATAGAAATCTGATGAAGTAAATTTCAATGTCTTGTTATTTCATGCAGCAATTGGTAGTATTTTTGTTGATCATAATAAAAAAAGGACTAAGACAATTGTTTCAGAGTGCATTACACAACAACTTACAATTTTAACAAGCTGAATACTGTGATTTTACCATGTTTTTTGCAGGATGCTGGTACAGATTTTAGTTGGATTTTAAAGAAAGATAATTGCAAACTTCATACTGGTCACGAACGAATGAAACAATAAAATGTACCCGGTGAAAAATAAACATGTAATCCATGGTTTAATATTAATTAATGAAAGGCATGTTGAAAAATTCTTCATGGGTACAGTACAATGGAAATGCATGTATTGGTTGGAGAAGTTGTGTGTGATTCAACCAATACATGTATTTCTGTTGTACTGTATACATGAAGAATTTTTCCAACATGCATTTCATTAATTAATCAGAAGATATGGAAGAGTGATATAATGGCATCAAAAACGCCTTCCTGCCACTTGATTTGGGATGTCACTTGTTGAAAATAACCCAAAGCAGTACAGAACCTTGCAGGGAAATAAAAAAAAGAGTTATCGATTCTTGGGACAATGCTACTCCAATTGCCTTATTCCTACTAGACTGAAAGTGGAAGTTGATAGGTTCTTGATTAATAAAGGCATCAAAGGTTATGGGGAAGGCAGGAGAATGGAGTTGAGAGGGAAAATAAATCGTGCTATGTCTTATGATCTTATTGATGGAAAACAGCAGAAATGCTGATCATTCTACTGATAATGATGAGCAAAGATAAGATTTTTCTTTCAAATCCTAATAAATTTACCATTAGAAGTATAACAATAATAATCAAGAACCGATTGTTCTTCTCAGAATTGATACCTGCCATCTAGTATGTAATCCTGTGTCTGCATCATTGTTGCTATGCTCCAAATTCCCAGTGTTTGTCTTCTGTTGTTACATGCATAACACAGGAGAGATTAAATCAATTTGCTATCATGCTGGCTGCTGTTCTTGAGTAGGGCCAAGTGCTGCAGGAGCAAGATTTTAAAGTGCAGTTCATTAACGTGATAGTCGTGGGTGGGAAGGGTAAGAATTACTTTGCCACATTTGTCTTCAGAAATGCAACTGCATCATGGCTATACCACTGTTGAAACCATGTTGTGCGATGCCTCATATGTCACTATGTGGATTAAATAAAGACACAGATGCATTACCAGTTGAACTATCACTGTTCCTGCAATATTGACAGATGAGTACATTTTCCTAAAGAACAATTCCAGAGAATGGGGGCTGAGGTATAATGACACTACTGTAAAACCTAACCAAAAAGTTCTTTTGATGTTGATTGTGGTTTGGGGTGGGGGGGGGGGGGTGCGGGGAAATCACTGCATTTCACTTCTGTTATATGTAATAAACAATTTGGGAGCAATTGTGCAAAACCACCCCTTTAAATCAGAGGGTCAGAGGCTAAGTACTTTATAAAAATCCCTTCAAAATGAGACCAACAAAAATGAGATTAACACCTCTGGGTATAATATACTGAACTGAAAATCTTTATATATACATACAACAAACACACACACACACACACACACACACACACACACACATATATATATATATACACACACACATCCATGCAGATACCACCCAAAATGTTGTACAATCATTGAATACCACATTTTCCTCAGAAAATTAGCCATGCTGTTTGATAAAGATTTATTTTGAACTATGTGGGTCTCAAAATATTAAAAAATGGTTTCCACGGGCTTTTACATTATGTCAAAGTTATTGCATATAAAACAACTTATCATGCTTGCAAAGCCCAAATAAAATTAAGACTCATACTCTTAAACTAATAAAAGATAAATTAGCTCTTTAAGTGGGAACTCCTTACCATCACTGACAATGATACTGGAGAAGCGAAATAGATTCTGGAAACTTCTCGGTAGAAGTGCAAAGGAACATATTAAGTGTAAATGTACGAAGTCTAAAATGAACCAGCAGGTACTGGAAGTATGCAGTTAGTTGGCATGGAAGCAGAACGCAACGTTATTTTTCAGAGAAGTGTAACATTGCAGGTGTCGGCCAGAACTTTTGTTTTAAAGTAGTCAGGGCAAGAGTTTCTGTGCGGGGATGACTGAAACAAAGAAGTTTACTTCAGTCAATTCCACACCGCCGAAATCCTGCCTCGCTCCCTTCAGATCTGGCAAAATAACTCCAACCTGAAACTTTCACCGAAACGTCTGACTTCCCAGATGTGGACATTTCTGCTATAGTTTTCTTGCACTCTACTTTGCTTTTATTTTAACGTGACGTGAACTCTAACAGGTTGCATAAATAAATTAAGCTGTTTATAATAAAATCTCAATAAAAAGTGTTATTTCCCAAACAGCTCAATAAGCTCTCAGTCCCACATGTGTAGAAAAAAGGGAAAAATGGTATTGAAATAAGTCTTGGGGCTGATAATGTGGCATTTCTTCTATGGAAAGATCAAGTTACAGAATTCAAACTGATCTCAGCTGTTTGTGACTGTAAATGATTGCAGTGTAGGAGTGCGGGTTTCTGGAACTGACTCACGGAGATTCTGACTAAATGAAGAAAGAATTATTCCAAGTGGCATTTTCTTTTCCATCAAAATATCTCGACTACCTTACAGACAAATAAAAGGCCTGAGAATTTATAATGGATCCTTTTTTTCTGCTTCACCTTTTGCCGACTTTCTTCGTAATATAGGATACATTAGTTTTACCATTTCATATAAAACATAAAAATATTCGTATATGTAATGTATTTTTTTATTATTCCTGTACCCGATGACATATTTATCCCCGTTTGTTAGCTGATGAAGTGAAATATTTGATCTTGAACCACCAGCGATAAAACCTCTAAGTATCACAGCGCTGCTGGCGAAAACCTAAGCTGTTACTTTAGCCTTTCTTTATAAACTGGCTTGTTTTGACTGACACAGCCGTGTTCATTGAAGTGAAGTTGATTTTTCAGAGATTATGCTGAACTGGATTTGTGCAACCTTCCTCGCATTTCTCCAGCTCTGTTTTAGAACAGGAGAGACCCCTCCTTCCATCTTCGCGGTGTTAATATGATGGAGAGAGTGCGTATTTTTAAAGCTGTAAAGGAAATTCATTATTTATGGGCTAAAAAGTGAATGAGAGTAGATTCTAACCTAAGGCCCATTTCCTAGAATATATAAATACACTAGGAGAAACCATATGGAAAGTACATTAATAAAACAAAAAATAAAATGAAGTATTGCCGATAATTTCACAATGAATTTAAAAGGCGGCGTAAAAATGTGAACAGTTGTTTACATTTCTAGAGAAACAGAGGTATTAAAACAACAGGTTGCATATCGCATTTCCAATTTTTTTCAGCAAAATTTAGTATATTTTAATTGAGAAAAGATACTTTAAGACCGTTGCTGCACACTATTCAGAGCAAGCATTCATTGTGACGGTTGTGTCATCAAACGGTATGTGTCAGGGAAAACTTGGACGCTTTAAATGTATTTGTACACCAGCATTTGAAGCTCCAGAACTTTGTAATAAAGTTATGTATGTAATAAAAAAAATGAACAGCAGAAAATTTCCAAAGCCTTTGGCATGTGGGCTTCCTCGAGGGAGACGAGAAGTATTGACGAAAGACAGCTGAAGCCGTTGCATATACAGCTCGCATATTGTCCGCAACTCTGCAGGGCATTATAATTATAAATGCAACATTAGAAACTTTATAGATGATGATATCCAGGACCATTTGATTTCATCGTAAGCCAGTTTGTGTTAAATCCTTCACTAGCTGTTTCTTTTGTTTCGTCGAATAAACGGCAGTGGAAAACTTAGTTCAAATAAACATTGATAAGTAAATGCATGTTACATCTGCGCTGCGTAGGCATGATGCTCCTTTCATGAGTGTTGGGTCTCACGCGTAGGTACAACTAATTTTCGACAGTGACTGCTTTTCAGTTGTATTAAAATGTCAGGTTGAATTTCACCTTGATTATACGGACGCATTTTGGATTCATATTGGTCGCCACTCTACATTTATACCTGAAGCCTCCGTGATCACACGAATTAAACTAGTGATATGTTGTAACCGGGACCTGCGCCTTGAAGCCCAACCACGCGCAGAATAATTATCAGGTTTTTATCACGGACATTTGTCGTGTAAGTAGTTATTTGGTGCCAGCACCCCTGCCCTCTGCTGCTCGTTGCTTGGTGGTGGAAGGGGCCGCGCAGTTCAGCTTGACACCATTCGGGAGAGGCAGATCTATTTTTTCACGTTCCACAAGGCTGCTTTCTGTCAGCTGGCTCCTGCGAAGTCTAACCTTCCCTAAATGCAGAATTGAAGGAACTTGCAATTTCTTCTAATTGATTTATTGTGTGCAATGAATTAAACAAGGCCAGAGTCATCGAACCCTACAGAAGAGTGCACGGTGTGCTCGCGAACCTTTTTGTCCATCCACACAAAATCTCAGTTGCCCACTCCTGATGAAGAGACTCGGCCTGAAACTTCGACTGATTATTACTCTCCATGGATGCTGAGTTCCTCAGCCACGGGAGTGTAGCGATTAGTATGACGCTATTACAGCTCGGGACGTCGGAATTCGGCGCCGTTCTCCCCGTGACCGTGCGCATTTCCTCCGGGAGCTCCGGTTTTCTCCCACACTCCAAAGACATACTGTTTAGTAGGATAATTGGTTAGTGTAAGTTGTCCTGTGATTAGGCTAGTGTAAAATAGGTGGGTTGCTGGGCAGCATGGCTAGGTGGGCCATAAGAGCCTGTTGTAAAGAAATAAATAAATAGATAAATGAATGAATGAATAAATACATAAATAAAATTCCAGCAGCTTCAGAATCTCTTATGTTTATTATATTATTGTCATAATCTTCTATACCTTTCCTGTTTAAGGGTCTGTTTAAAAGCTTTTTAAATGTTCTAATTTTGTCTGTTTCCACCACCTCCACTGCAGTGCGTTCCAGATATCAACCACTGTCTGTGTAGAACAAACTAATCCCTAAGATCCCATTTTAAACTCGTTTATCTCATTTTAAACCTATGCCCTTTAATCAAAATTAAAGTAGGCAATATTGCCTATTGAGTCAGCAGTGTGCTGTGCATGGACAGAAAGCAACTTTGGAAGCTTCAAATGTTTGATTATGCTTTGAGCTATAGGAAGTTGCAGACTGAGAACACTCACTCCCTGTGCATCTAGAGTCCATGACATCAGATATATCATGGACTCTAGGAGTTACTAATCAAAGACTGATTCCCTGCAGAGCTACTTTTTATTGCAGTGACATTCATTGTTAGTGGCACATGAAAATGGATGATTGTGGATTTGTTTTGCAATGGTGTATAAATTGGAATTGGAGTGCAGGGGGCTCTGGATAGACATAGTACCTTTGATGCCTGGCAGCTGCACTCTACGTAGTAGGGGGGGACAGGCACCACTGGTCCTCACCCATCTCCTAAATCTCTCACATCTGCCTCAGAGTGGCACACCCTGGTACACTGCTTCAGCTGGTGGGCTAAACAACGTGAAGGGATGATGTTAATACGGCACCACTGGGCGAAGGACCTCGTTGACAAAGTCACCGGCCAGGGTGGATGAGTTCCCCGATGGCCACGTGTTTGAGACCAGGGTTGGAGGACATTGGCTGAGGTCTGGCACCACCAGGTCTCACCATCCCAAGACACGCGAAAGCACCCCCTATGACCCCTAGGCAGGTTGTGGGATCAGAACTGATCCGATAAATTGGAATTGCCTGTTACCAAAACATTATGATTATAGCTCTTCCCTTGTACTACCTCAGTGCACTGATGCAATGAATTGATCTGTATGGATGGCATACAAAACGAAGTTCTTCACTGTACCTCAGTATATGTGACAATAATAAACTAACAGGCCATCTAATTTTCTCTCCAATAGGTTGGAATGATCAGCAGTAGGTGGAAAATCTAAACTTAATAAATCTTCAGCGTATGCTTTTGAGAACATTATCCTTTGTGTTCAGTCTAACTTGCTTTGATGTACTTATTATTATTGGCTGATAATACCAATACAGTTTACAATATTATATAAGACTCACTTGCTTTTAATAATAAATCATGCACAATACATGTCTACTCTCTGTAAGTGAGAGATGGTTAATTATATGTTGAAACTTTGGAAGAGAAAGGTGGAGGAGCATAAGAACAACATGGATCAGTTAGGCTGCATGACCTGTTTCTACGGTGTTAATTCACTATAATTCTATGAAATGTTGCTTGGACATTCAGTGATGCCTGCATCTGGACAGGGCAGTGATAAAGCAGCTGAGTTTATACTAGGTGGTTCAATTCTGGCCTCAAATTTTCACTGAAGGTGTGATTAAGGGCCTCCGTCGGTCAGAGTTAACCATGGATGTTTCATATGCCAGCCTGGGCAGCACGATATGGAGAGCAAGCTGTTTCCCATGTAGCAAGCTGCCCCTCTCCACTCATCTGATGAACCCAAAGGAATGGCAGAGCCCGATACAGTTTGATACCAGCGACGTTGCAGGAGTGGCCAGTCAACACTGAACTCAATGTAGGACTGTCTTAGGGACTCCAGCTCCGATTTTTCCCCGGGGTTTACTCCCAAAGCCTTCCCCATGAGTGGGTATAGCCACAAGGCAGAGGAAGTTTGAAACCAGAGTTTTCCTTCTCCTAGATGAGCTGCCAACCATGGCTGATGAGCCCCATCTGCCCAAAACAGAAGATGTGAGGTCTTTCATTAAATACTAAGACATTGATTAAGGTTTCAGCAGAAGAAAACGTGAAAGTGCAGTAGAGATGTGTGTTCGTGTGCAGGGGTCTCAGTGATTGTAAGGATGTGGAATCAGTAGTTCAGTTTCAAACAACTTCTGAAAATTGCCAAGGGTATTGCTCAGCCTCAGCCTGAAGGTCAGGACAGGGATAGCACTGAAGATTGGACAATGCAGTTTGTGGTGGGATCTGAAGATGAAGTTCCAATCTAGCCTGTACTTAAATGGTTGCTCAATGTCAGCTGACAAAATGGTAAGGATGAGTTGTTAGCCATCTATGTTCACCAGAATTGGGGATCTGTTCAGATGAAGCTGTCAGGAAGTGTACATGGGTGAGAAGTAGGAGGGTGACCTGAGTAGCAGGAGCTGGTTTTCTAGAAGATTGTCTAACTAAGGAATGAATGCAAGAGGGAGGAGATGGGCTTGAGTCCTTAAACAGCCACATAGTATGGAGGAGGATTTAGAGAGGAGTGTGTCAAAGGCTGCACAAAGGCTGAGCAGGGTAAGGAGTGATGACTCACCAAAACCACAGTCACGTGTAGTGCAACTCATGGTATGATGAGGATGACCTTAATGTTATGCTGCGGCAGAAACAGAATTGAAACAGTTCAAAAAGCTTGAGGTTAAATAAACACAGATTTGAGTGCAACAACTTTTCCCAGATTTAATCTTAGCTCTGATGTCCTCAGTGAAAAAAATAATCGCACTCTCCTCCACTATGGATGGTTGCACCTAAGAAATAAATCACTTAGGTATGATTCCAGTACAATGAAACATAATCTAACATGGCATGAGTCACAATTTTCAGAAGGGTAGTAGTCAAGAGACTCAACGTGAATGAAGCACAATCATTTACATTTTGTATATTTTGCTTTCTGATAGAATATACATTCATATGTAGGAAGATGTAAAGCAATTGCAGTACCAAGAAGCTATTTAGAGCTTTACTATGCATACTAGTAATTAGTCATTAATACCACAAATATTGGAACAGCTTAGCACTCCTGACCATTATCCTACCATAGAGAATGAAAGCACTGCAAAAAGATTTTCTTTTAAGGTAAGAGCATTAGTAGAAAAAAACTTTTTGTCAAGATAAATCCTATTAAAATCAATCAAAGAAACATTTTGAATATTTATACAGAAGAGTTCACCACATGGAGATTTTCAATTTATGTTATAGAACAAATCTCAGACAAACACTGGTTTCCTGTACTTAGGCATCAAAAGGTTCAACTCACTGGGTGGCTATTAACATCTGAACATGAAATATCATTTTATTTCCTACAAGTCATTTGACATATATTTCTTGACATACTGTACATTTAGAACAAACTGAACAAATTTAATCATACATACCATCTGTTGTGCTAAAGCAATTCTTTTGCTAATGGACTTGTCTGTTGTTTCAGAACATCACCTGTTGTCCCAAAAGACAAGTTTAGGTATCCCTCAGCTTCCTACGTGAACTCATATGATATTCATAGGGAATTGACCTAAGTGACTTGTCAAAAAAGACGTTTATCACAGTACTAACATGCAATATAAACATCTTAATAATTCTTAAGATAATATTTCAAAGTTCCAAGCCTAGAAAATGCACTAAATATAAAATTCAGGCAATACATAATTATTATGTTCCATTGAGGGGAGATTAGAATTTGATGTATAAATGGCTCTTCCTTTGTTGTGGTATGTTTTCAAAGATTGTGAAATGTAACTAGCTTAGCAGTGATTGTGATCAATACCCTGTGTTAACTGACCAACTTAAAATTAGCACTACAGAGAATACAGTAGCCAGTACGGTAGTAATTAGGTTCCATATCTCACAATTCTAACATTGACTTTTCTCTCTCTCTTCAGCTTGCTTCATCCTTTTCTCCAGATGGATCATATGCAGTTAACAAGCTTTCACCAGCTGACACCACTACCAATTTTTCACAGCATCTTGTGGTCTCCACCTATTACAGACCCTTTCTTCTCTTTATACCTTCCATCTTGCTGTAATTAAGACCCCAGCATGTTTTCTAATTTTCCTAGTCTTGTGAAAGATTATTGCCTGAAATATTGGCTCCACTTCTTACTCCACAGATGCTGCTTAACCTGCTGAGAATTTCCAAAATTTTTGGTTCCTTTTCCTAATCTCTAAATAAGCTAACTTGATTAAGTTGGCAGCGGTTCCAACACATTGCAGTTTGAGAGATACAATCTTAGATTTCAGCAATGAACAGTGAACAAATAGAATGAATGAAATCTTATTTTTGAATAAACCACTCAATCCAGAACAGCAGGACTCAACTTGTCAATTACCAGTAGCTCATTTTATGAAGCATACCATGAGAGGTGACCTACATTAAAACATAATACATCAAAGATCAAGCATTTCTCAAGTAATGGATTAATCTATGTATTTAGAGGAATGAAGGTTAAAGAAGTTTTCATCTCTGTTTTATTGTTCATTAAATATCTTAAATCTGTGTGCTCTATAACTAACCCTCTTAGTTAGCAGGAGCACCTTCTCCTTATTTACTTGTCAGCACCTTTTAGAATTTCTATCATCTCTACGAAGCCTCGCTTTAATTTTTTTTCTACTCAGTTTATCTGCTGAAGTTAAGTCCAGCAACCTTCACAGCATTCCTGTCAATATCTCCAAGACCTTGATATCCTTTCTATTAAGCGTGTAGATAAGGGACAAGTACTGCACATCAGAGATGATACATGCTATGAGAGGTGAGTAAACCAGTTATACTTGATTTGCCAGCTCCCTGTGTCTTTTCATGTTTCTCCATATTACCCACTCTGCCCACAGTTACAATAAGGAACATCTCTGCTCGTTGACCCAAATTTGTAGCCTGAATTCCTTACTCAGTAACTTTGTTACACTCTAGGATCCCACAGACTTTCTTCTTTAAACAGCATTCTCAAACTATGGAGTTCCACTTTTAACAATTCCACAGTGGAACCCCGGTGCTCTTTCTTTTTCTCTGTTGAAGTAACCACTTTAAAACAGAACTTCTCACCCTGTATAATTCTTTTCTAAGTGCATCACTCTCACACATTGTTTCTACCTCCGTGCTATTCTGAGTTGAAGTGTCCTAATAGCTTAGTCACAGTAGGCCACATACTGGAGCTGCACCCCGAGGAGGTGATTGATAGGAGCTACAGAGAGGTAATCACCCCTAAGCTGCAGGAAGCAGATACCAGGGTAACTGTCAGGAGAGGTAAAGGGAAATGGGTAAGCAGTGCAGAGTACTCCTATGGCCATTCCCCTCAATAATAATAATTACACCGCTTTGGACACTGTTGGGTGGATAACCTTCCGGGAAGAAGCTGCAGCAACTGGGTTTCTTTCACTGAGTTTGTCTCTGTGGCTCAGAAGGGAAGTGAGGAGAAGAGGAGTGCAGTAGTGATAGGAGATTCCATAATTAGAGGAGCACAGAACAGATTCTGTGGACATGAAAGAGACACCCAGATGGTATGTTGCACCCCAGGTCAAGGATGTCTCGGATCAGGTTCACAGCATTCTAAAGGAGGAGGATGAACAGCCGGACGTCGTGGTACATATTGATGCCAATGACATAGGTAGGAAAAGGGAGGAGATCTCGGAGAGAATATCAGGATTTAGGCAGAAAGCTGAAGCAGGACCTCCAGGGCAGTAATCTCTGGATAGCTGCCTGTGTCACATGCCGGTGAGGGTAAGAACAGGATGATTTGGCAGATGAATGTGTGGCTGAAGAATTGGAGTAGGGGCAGTGTTTCAGATTTCTGGATCATTGCGATCTCTTCTGGGGAAAGTATGAGCTTTACAAAAAGCATGGGTTACAACTGAACCCATGGGGGAGCAATATCCTTCTGGGCGGGTTTGCTAAGCCTGTTAGTGAGGGTTTAAACTAACTTAGCAGGGGAATGAGAACGGGGTTGAGGATGGGGCAGTTAGTATACAACAAGATGCAATGTGTAGTGAGACTGTGAGGAAGGACAGACAGATGATAGGGCAAAATTACAGTCAGCTGGATGAGTTAAAGTGTAACAGGAGGCTATAATCAAAAAGGGTGATGAATAGAGGACCAAAGATATTCTATTTGAATGCATGCAGTTTCTGGAATAAGGTAATCACAAACAAGAGAAAATCTGCAGGAGCTGGAAATCCAAAAAACGCACACAAAATGCTGGAGAGACTCAACAGGCCAGGCAGCATCTATGGAAAAAAGCATAGCTGACATTTTGGGCTGAGACCCTCCAGCTAGAATAAGGTAGGTGATTTTGTAGCACAGTTAGAGATTGGCAGGTATGACGTTGTGGGCATCTCTGAATTGTGGCTGAAAGAAGATCATAGTTGGGGGCTTAACATCCAAGAATATACATTGTCTCAACAGGATAGGCAGGTAGGTGGGGGGGAGGGGTGGCTTTGTTGGCAAAGTGAAATCAAATTCTTAGAAAGGTGTGACAGGATAGGAATAAGTAGAATACTTGAGGGTAGAATTAAGAAATTGCAAGGATATAAAGAACCTAATGGGAGTTACATACAGGCCTCTGAACTGTAGCCAGGATGTGGGCTACAAATTACAATGGGAGATAGAAAACAAATGTAAAAAGGGAAAACACAGTTTGTGCTGGATCCTAAGACAAGGAATTTGTAGAATGCCTACAAGATGGCTTTTTAGAGCGTGTGGTTGATCCCACTAGGGGAATGTCAATTCTGGTTTGGGTGTATTGCAATGACCCAGATTTGATAAGGAGCTTAATGTAAAGGAACCCTTAGGAGGCAGTGATAATAATATGAGAAAAGTCACCCTACAGTTTGAGGAGGAGAGGCTAAAATCAGATGTATCGGTATTACAGTGGAGTAAAGGGAATTACAGAGGCATCGGAGGGGAGCTGGGCAAAGTTGATTGGAAGGGGATACTAGCAGGGATGATGGCAGAACAGCAATGGCTTGTATTTCCGGGGGAAATTTGAAGGCGCAGAAAAGATACATCTCAAAGATGAAGGCATATTCTAAAGGGAGGATGAGGCAAACATGGTTAACAAGGTAAATGAAAGACAGCATAAAATCTAGAGAACCCAAATTAGTGGGAAGCTAGAGGATTAGGATGGTTTTAAAAACCAACAAAAGGCAAGTAAGAAAGCCATGAAGAGAGAAAAGATGAAATATGAAGGTAAGCTAACCAATAATGTAAAAGAGAATACAAATTTTTTTTTCAGATATATTTGGAGTAAAAGAGAGACAAGAGTGGATATTGGACCACTGGAAAATGACACTGGAGAGGTAGTAATGGGAACAAAGGAATGGTGGACAAACTTAATAAGCATTTTGCAGCGTTCTTCACAGTGGAAGACACTAGCAGTATGCCAGAAATTAGAGAGTGTTGGGGGGAGATAAGTGTAATTGCCATTACTAAGGAAAAGTTGCTTGGGAAGCAGAAAGGTATGAAGATAGATAAGCCACCTGGACGCAATGGACTACACCCCAAGGTTCTGAAAGAGGTAGCTGAAGAGATTGTGGAGGTATTAGCAATGATCTTTCAAGAATCACTAGATTCTGGAATGGTTTCAGAGGACTGGAAAATTGTAAATGTCATTCCACTCTTTAAGAATGGAGAGAAGTGGAAGAAAGGGAATTATAGGCCAGTTAGACTGACTTTAGTGAAGAGGTTGAAGCCCATTTTCAAGGATGAGTTTTCAGGCTAGTTGGAGGTACATAATAAAATAGGTGCAAGAAGGCAAGGTTTTCCGAAGGGGAAATTTTGCTTGACAAACCTGTTGGAATTCTTTGAGGAAATAACTGGTAAGGTAGATAAAGGAGAATCAGTGGATATTGTTTATTTGGATATTCAGAAAGGCCTTAAACAAGGTGCCACACATGAGACTGCTTAACGAGATGAGAACCCATAGTGTTACAGGAAATTTACTAGCACGGATAGAAGATTCCTCTCTAATGGGCAAAGAAGTGGCAGATGGAATATAGTGTAAGGAAGTGCATAGTTATGAACTTAGGTAGAAGGAATAAAGGCATGGATTACTTCCTAAAAGGGGAGCAAATTCAAAAATCAGAGGTGCAAATGGACTTGGGAGTCCCCATGAACAATTCCCTAAAAGTTAACTTGTAGATTGAGTCAATGGTAAAGAAGACAAATGCAATGTTAGCATTCATTTCAAGAGGACTAGAACACAATAGCAAGGATGTAATGCTGAGGCTTTATAAGGCACTTGTCAGACCACACTAGGAGTATTGTGAGCAGTTTTGGGTCTCATATCTAATAAATGATGTGCTGACATTGGAGAGCATCCAGAGGAGGTTCACAGCAAGGATCCTGGGAATGACAAGATTAACGTATGAGGAGCATTTGATGTTTAGAAGAATGATAGTAAGCTGACAGGAATTTATCAAATATTGAAAAGCCTAGATAGATTTGGACATGGAGAGGACGTTTCCTATAGTGGGTGAGTCTAGGACCAGATGACACAGCCTCAGAATTGAGGGACGTCCATTTAGAACAGAGATGAGGAAAATTTTCTTTAGCCAAAGGGTGGTGAATCTGTAGTAGTTATTGCCACAGACAGCTGTGTGGGCTAGGTTGATAGGTTCTTGATTAATCAGGGTGTCAAAGATTAAGGGGAGAAGGCAAGGGAATAGAGTTGAGAGGGATCATAAATCAGCCATGATGGATTTGTGGAGAAGCCTTGATGGGTTGAATGGCCTAATTCTGCTCCTATATCTTATGTTCTTGTGGTCATACACACAGTGGCCACTTTATTAGGTGCCCCCTGTGCCAAATAACGTGGCAACTGAGTGTATGTTTGTAGTCTTTTGCTGCTGCAGCCCATTCACTTCATGGTTCGACATGTTGCATGTTCATAAGTACTCCGCGGCACACCGTTGTTGTAATGCGTGGTTATTTGAGTTACTGTCTCCTTCCTGACAGCTTGAACCAGTCTGTCCATTCTCCTCTGACCTCTCTCATTAACAAGGCATTTTCACCCACAGAACAGCTGCTCACTGGATGTTTTTTGTTTAGTACACCATTCTCTGTAAAGGCTAGAGACTGTTGTGTGTGAAAATCCCAGGAGATCAGCAGTTTCTGAGATACTCAAACCACCCCATGTAGCACCAACAATCATCCATTATTTAATCATAAATAAGATTAGCACAGATATAGGTACAATGGTTGGCATTGGCATAGTGGGCCAAGGGGCCTGTTTCTGTGTAGTATGACTCTATGACTATGATATGGACATGTTGGTGAAAAGCAATCCCAGTACTAAGCATGGGGACCACCATAACTTTCCAGAGCCAGTAACCAGACTCACCTTGCAATAGATTGCCTGGGTGGGGTCTCTGCGAGAACGTGAATGCTGTTTATGATTGCCTGTAACATTGGAAAAAGCCTGTGATACAGGCAGATGCTCACATCCCTGCTGCTCACCCCTGTGAGTGGAAGGAGAAGTCCTCTTCACTTGATTAACGAGCAGGTGTCCAGGGGTACCTAATAAAGTGGCCATTGAGTGTATATCCACACTGCCATTGCAATTTT
This sequence comes from Hypanus sabinus, assembly GCF_030144855.1. NCBI lineage: Eukaryota > Metazoa > Chordata > Chondrichthyes > Myliobatiformes > Dasyatidae > Hypanus > Hypanus sabinus. The sequence goes on from NC_082738.1 coordinate 45,678,521, forward strand.
ACTTCCATGGTCTTCTACTTCACTTAAAAGTCTTTCAGACATTTTACCAGACGCTACGCTTGAAACTGCATTGGCTCTAAAACAGAACTATGGCATCCTGCATCTATTTAATCTTACAGTCAGGTTTCTCTGTGTAGCACTATGCTGAAACTGACACCATCGGTTTCAACATGCAAGTTGTTGCTGTCAGCACTTTATAATTGGTAATTTTCTTATTATTGACACATGTACTGGGGTACAGTGAAAAGCTTTGTTTTGCTTACCATCCAGACAGATTATTCAAAACTTGAGTACTTTAAAGTAAGCAACTCAAAAACAGAATGCAGAATATTGTGTTACAGTTGCAGAGATAATACAGTGCAGGCAGACAAATAAGGTGTAAGGGACACAATGAGATGGACTGAGAGATGAAGAATTCATCTTTGTCATGCAAGAGGTCCATTCATCATATTATAACAGTGTGATAGAAGCTGTCCTTGAGCCTGATGTTAGGTGTTCTCAAGTTTTCATATCTCTTGCTCGATGGAAGGGGGAGGTGAGGGAATGAATAGACTAGGAATGGTCTTTGATTCAGAAGTTCAAAAAGTTCCAAAGTAAGTTTATTAGAAAAGTACATATATGTTATCATATACTACCCTGAGATTCATTTTCTTGTGGGCATCCACAGTGGGTACAAAGAGATATAAGAGAATCAATGAAAAACTACAAACAAACCAAGACAGGCAAACAACAGATGTGTAAAAAAAGAATAAGATTGTGCAAATACAAAACACATACAAACAAACAAATAAAAATTGAGAACATGAGTTGTAGAGTCCTTGAAAATGTGATTGGTTGTGGAATCAGTTTAGTGCTGAGGTAGGTGAAGTTATCCTCACTATTTCAGGAGCCTGATGGCTGGTGTGTAATAACTGTTCCTGAACCTGGTGGTGTGGGACCCAAGGCTCCTGTACCTCCTTCCCGATGTCAGCAGAGAGAGGGGAGCATGACCTGGATGGTGGGGATCCTTGATAATGGAAGTTGCATTCTTGTGGCAGCACTCCTTGTAGATGTGCTCATTCGTGGAGAGGACTTTACCTGTGATGGACTGGGCTGTATCCACTACTTTTTGTAAGTTTTTCCATTCATTCTGTTGGTCTGGAAAGAGTCAATGAAGGAGAAGCTGGTTTTTCATACTGACTGGGTTGTGCACACCAAATGTCCATACCAAACTTGAATACATCTGGACAGGATGTTTAATACGGTGCATTTGTAAAAATTAGTAGGTGTCACTGGGGACATGCTGCGTTTCCCCAGTCTTCGGAGAAAGTAGAGGTGCTGGTGTACTTCCTTGGCCAAAATGTCTCCATAACCTTAGCACATATGTTCTCTGAAGCCAGGTCTTAGAAGGTATACCGCAATGCAAACTACTTTCTTCCAGTTTCTTGGAGTGCAGCTTATGAACAAATCGATGCTACAATTATGGGAGAAGGATCAGAGGCTGCACCCAGATGGTTTCAGAAAAATATTATAGAAAGAGTGAGGTTGAACTGGAGAGGATGCAAAAGAAATTCACCAGGCTGTTGCATGGACTGGAGCATTTCAGCTATAAACAGAGATTGGATTGGCTGTTTTCTCTCCCCAGAGTGGTGACCTGATACACATATACAAAATTATCAGGGAAATAGACAGGGCAGATAGCAAGGGTCTTTTGTTTCCCTGAGGAGATGGTGTCTATAACAAGAAGGCACAGGTTTTAGATGAGATTAGGAGATTGAGGGGGATGATTTTTAATACAGAGAATGGTTGGTGCCTGGTACCTGAGGAGGTGGTGGAAGCAGGAGCTATTATAGCATTAAAAACACCTCTAGACAAGGACTTAAATTGTCAAGGTATGGAAGGCTATGGACCCAATGTGGGTAAATAAGATTAGCACAGATATAAGTACAATGGTTGACATTGGCATAGTGGGCCAAGGGGTCTGTTTCTATGCTATATGACTCTATGACTATGATATGGACACATTGTTGAAAAGCAATGTTAATACTAAGCATGTTCTTTTAGTATGGGGACTTTCCAGAGCCAGTAACTGGACTCACCAAGCAAGAGATTGCCCAGGCAGAGTCTCTGTGGGAACCTAAATGCCATTTATGATCGCCCATAATTTTGGAAAAAGCCTGCAATACAAACAAATGTTCACATCCTTGCTGCTTACCCCTGTAAGCAGAAGGAAAAGTCTTCTCCACTTGATTGTACAGTTTGGGTGACCCCCTTTGAGCAAAGAGCAGCAAATTGTAAGATGTGGCAGAGTTCATGTCCTCATCCTGAGTCTCAGAAGCTGAGAGTGACCACGAGCCTTACTTGCAAGGACATACTTGATGCTTCAGGTGAAGTCCGAGACCTCAGTCAAGATAAATAATGCAAATGTGGTTTCTGAGTCAATAAGAATTCCTATTGTTCAGCCAAGCGAAGAAGAGAACATTGACAGAAGGGACTGCAGATACTGGAACCTGGAGTAAAAATCAAACTACTGGAGGAACTCAGTGTGTCAGGCAGCATCTCTGCAGGCAGAGGAATGGTCGCCATTTCAGGTCAAGACCCTGCATCAGGAGTTAGAGTGTAGCAGGAATATAACCAGAAAGAAGAGGTGCGAGGGAGGGGCAGGACAGGGGCTGCTGGTAGGTGATAGGTGGAACAGGTGAAATAGGGGATAATGGACAGGTGGGCGAGGGGAGGGGAGGGATTATAGTTTTGCGACAGAGGGTGTTGTACTATTGACATTATTAGTGGCGGCACAATAGTGTTGCATGCAGCTAGTGGAGTTGATTTACAGCACCAGTGATCACTGATTAGGGTTCGATTCCCACTGCTTTCTCTAAGAAGATTGGATGTTCTCCCCGTGACCACATGAGTTTTCTCCGGGTGCTCCAGTTTCCTCCGACATTCCGAAGATGAATAATTAGGGTTAGGGTTAGTGAGTTGTGGGCGTGCTACGTTGGTGCTGGACGCATGGCGACACTAACAGGCTACTCCCAGCACGATCCTCGTTGGTCTGATATGACACAAGTAATGCACTTCACTGTATATTTCAATGTACATGTGACAAATAAAGTGAATGTTATAATCTCATCTTTTAATATCCTGCTGAAAAACGTGGTAGAGCAAATGAAAATTCTGCCGATAAATCAATAGTTAACTTTCTTGAAGGGCACAGACACCCAGAAAATGCACACAGAATTTTCCGACCCTGTTTAAGTTGGACTGTATTACGCTTAGACTGCACATTATTGTTCTTTGGAGAGCTGTGGATAGTTCTTGGCACCTTTGTTGTAGTCCCCGACTCCATTGCACTGCCCTCATCAACTCTATGATACTTTGTCAAATAACCCGAACAACTTCACAGACATAGTGAGCATAAATTACAAAAAGTGGGGTGTAGGTGTGTATTCCCAGGTTTCCGGGGTTGAGCTGACATAAGCAGTAATAGTGACACAATGATTCCTGCTGAAGTTTGTAAGAAACCCATCCATATTACAGTCTGTTTTAATTCCAAAGGTATATTGAATAAGCTGTATCCAGTGCAAATGGCCCTAACACTGGTAATAATGGGTAATAATGTAATACAAAAAATATTGCTAACATTTGTTAAAGGAATATTGTCAACATTGCACCAAAATAATTAGACAGCTGTCAGAATGATGTCAACCTGGAAGCAATTAGCCTGGATTTAGCAGCCAATTGTGCTGGTCAAATCCATTTTTGATGTGGATGTTTGTGATATGTATGACAATGAAAATGACAGCGGTTCTTTTTAATCAAATAGTTTGTAAAATATTAATTGAAGGTTTAAAACAGTAATTATGACTTAGAAAAATTTAATTCAATGCAAACAAAAACGTAAGAACATAACAGTTATTTCCTCAGCGGTTTGATTGGGGCACAGCTGCGCAAGTGTGAGGGCGTCAGCCAATGAGAACAGCAAGAAGAGTTTAAAAGAAGACTCCTTATGGAGTGGGTGATGAAGTAGAGGGAGACAGAGTAAGAAGGCTTTGGTTCAATGGGGCTTAGGCTTTAATGGGTAAGACAGGTTGCCTGAGCAGAATAGAGACAGGAAGTATGTGTGTGAGGCCAGTGTTCTGTACTGTCTGTACCTGGTGTGTCGAGCTGCAGCTCCTTGTGAGCAAACTGGAGATGCACCTTGATGACCTTCGTCTGGTCAGGGAGAGTGAGGAGGTGATAGAGAGGAGTTACAGGCAGGTGGTCACTCCAGGGCCTAGGGAGACAGATAAGTGGGTACCAGTCAGGAGAGGGAATGGGCAGGAATCAGAGGCTAGAGAGTACTTAACAATAAGTGCTCCTGTTTGAGTACTGTTTGGTGGGGGGGGGGGGGAGCAGCCTACCTGGGGGAAGCAACAGTGGCTGCACCTCCGGCACAAAGTCTGGCCCTGTGGCTCAGAGGGGTAGGGAAAGGAAGAGGAAGGCAGTAGTGATAGGGGACTCTATAGTTAGGGGGTCAGACAGGTGATTCTGTGGATGTGGGAAAGAAGCACAGATGATAGTTTGCTTCCCAGGTGCCAGTGTCTGGGATGTTTCTGATCGCGTTCAAGATATCCTGAAGTGGGAGGGAACAACCAGAGGTTGTGGTACATATTGGTACCAACGACATAGGCAGGAACAGGGAGGAGGTCCTGAAAGCAGACTACAGGGAGTTAGGAAGGAAGTTGAGAAGCAGGACCTCAAAGTTAGTAATCTCGGGATTACTGTCTGTGCCATGTGACAGTGAGTATAGGAATAGAGTGAGGCAGAGGATAAATACGTGGCAGAGGGATTAGAGCAGGAGGCAGGGATTCAGACTTCTAGATCATTGGGAGCTCTTTTGAGGCAGGAGTAACCTGTACAAAAAGGATGGGTTGCACTTGAACCTCAGGAGGACCAATGTCCTGGCGGGGAGGTTTGCTAATGCTTTTGGGGATAGTTTAAACTAGAATTGCTGGGGAGTGGGAACCAAACTGAAGAGATGGAGGAAGAGGCGTTGGCTTACAAATAGAGAAAGCTTGGTAAGTTGATGGAGAAAGTCCTGAGAAGCAGGACTTATGAACAGCTGGAGAGGCATAATATGATTTGGAATAGTCAGCATGGCTTTGTGAAAGGCAGGTCATGCCTTACAAGCCTGATTGTATTTTTTGAGGATGTGACTAAACACATTGATGAAGGAAGAGCAGTAGATGTAGTGTATATGGATTTCAGCAAGGCATTTGACAAGGTACCCCATGTAAGGCTCATTGAGAAAGTAAGGAGGCATGGGATCCAAGAGGACATTGCTTTGTGGATCCAGAACTGGCTTACCCACAGAAGGCAAAGAGTAGTTGTCGAAGGGTCATATTCTGCATGACCAGTGGTGTGCCTCAGGGATCTGTTCTGGGACCCCTGCTCTTCGTGATTTTTATAAATGACCTGGATGAGGAAGTGGAGGGATGGGTTAGTAAATCTGCTGATGACACAAAGGTTGGAGGTGTGGATAGTGTGGAGGGCTGTCAGAGGTTACAGTGGGATATTGATAGGATGCAAAACTGGGCTGATAAGTGGTAGATCGAGTTCAACCCAGATAAGTGTGAAGTGGTTCAGTTTGGTAGGTCAAATATGATGGCAGAATATAGTATTAATGGTAAGACTCTTGGCAGTGTGGAGGATCAGAAGGATCTTGGGGTCCGAGTCCATAGGACACTCAAAGCTGCTACGCAGGTTGACTCTGTTGTTAAGAAAGCATAAGGTGCATTGGCCTTCATCAATCATGGGACTGAGTTTAGGAGCCAAGCGGTAATGTTGCAGCTATATAGGACCCTGGTCAGACCCCACTTGGAGTACTGTGCTCAGTTCTGGTCGCCTCACTACTGGAAGGATGTGAAAACCATAGAAAGGCTGGAGAGGAGATTTACAAGGATGTTGTCTGGATTGGGGAACATGCCTTATGAGAATAGGTTGAATGAACTTGGCCTTTTCTCCTTGGAGTGATGGAGGATGATAGAGGTGATAGAGGTGTTGAAGATAATGTGAGGCATTGACCTTGTGGATAGTCAGAGGCTATCATTGATCTTGTGGATAGTCAGCCCTAGTCATTTCCCAGGGCTGAAATGACTATCATGAGAGGGCACAATTTTAAGGTACATGGAAGTAGGTACGGAGGAGATGTCAGAGGTAAGTGTTTTAGCAGAGAGTGGTGAGTGCGTGGAATGGGCTGCCGGCAACGGAGGTGGAGGTGGATACAAAAGGGTCTTTTAAAAGACTCCTGGGCAGGTATATGGAGCTCAACAAAATAGAGGGCTATGGGTAAGCCTAAGTAAATTCTCAGGTAAGGACATGTTCAGCACAACTTTGTGGGCTGTAGGGCCTGTATTGCGCTGTAGGTTTTCTATGTTTCTATAAGAACATAAAATTAGGAGCAGGAGTAGGCCTATGAAGGATGAAAGTAATAAAGTCAATTTATTTCAATTCAATGAGTACATGGCCAGATCAGCCATGACCAGAGTAGTGTACTCTGCTATTCATAAGGTCATGGCTGATCTGGTCATGTACTCACTGAATTGAAATGAATTGACTTTATTACTTTCATCCTTCATATGCATGCGGAATAAAATCTTTACGTTATTTTTCCATCTAAATGTGCAATGTACATTTTATAGTAATTTATCATAAATAGTATATACAACAGGACATTCAATATAACATAGAAATACAATTTTATCAGCATGAGTTAATCACTCTGATGGCCTGGTGGAAGAAGCTGTCCCACAGCCTGTTGGTCCTGTTGGTCATCTCCACCTACCGGCCTTTCCCCCATAACCCTTAATTCCCCTACTATGTAAAAATATGCTGATATGTTTCTATAAGATCTTCAGAATTCCAGCGAGTAACCGTCCCAGGTGACTCAATCTCTCCTCATAGTCTAACTCCCTAATCTCTGGAATCAGCCAGGTGAACCTCTTCTGCACTGCCTCCAAAGCCAGTATATCCTTCAACTAAGGAGACCAGAACTGCATGCAGTACTCCAGATGCAGCCTCACCAGTGCCCTGTACAGTTGCAGCATAACCTTCCTACTCTTAAATTCAATCCCTCTAGCAATGAAGGCCAACATCCCATTTGCCTTCTTGATAGCCTGCTGCACTTGCAAAACAACCTTTTATGATTCATACACAAGCACTCCCAAGTCCTGCACAGCAGCATGCTGTAATTTTTTAATGATAAATGATAATCTGCTCTTTCATTTTTCCTTCCAAAGTGGATGACCTCACATTTACCAACATTATACTCCATCTGCCAAACCCTTGCCCACTCACTTAACCTGTCTATATCTCTCTGCAGACTCAACGTATTTTCTGCACAATTTGCTTTTCCACTCAATTTAGTATCATGAGCAAACTTAGATACACTACACTCGGTCCCCTCTTCCAGATCGTTAATGTATATTATGAACAGTTGTGGGGCCAGTAACAACCCTTGAAGCACACCACTCACCACTGATTGCCAACCAGAGTAACACCCATGTATCCCAACTCTCTGCTTTCTATTGGTTAACCAATCCTCTAACCATGCTAATACATCACCTTCAATTCTATACTTCCTTATCTTATGGATAAGTCTTTTATGTGGCACCTTATTGAATGCCTTCTGGAAATCCAAGTAAATAACATCCATCTGTTCCCTTTAACCACTGCACTCATTATATCCTCAAAGAACTCCAGTAAGTTTGCCAAACAGGACCTGCCTTTGCTGAATCCATACTGCATCTGCCTGACGGATCAATTTCTTTCTAGATGTCTTGCTATTTCTTCTTTAATGATAGCTTCAATTGTTTTCCCAACTATAGATGTTAAACTAACTGGCCTATAGTTACCTGCCTTTTGAATATATCCTTTTTTGAACAGTGGTGTGACGGTCATCGCCTTCCAATCCAGCAGGACCTGCCCAGAGTCCAGAGAATATTGGTAAATCATCACCAAAGTCTCTACTATAACTTCTGCCATTTCTTTCAGTAACCTGGGATGCATTCCAGGAGGACCAGGGGACCTAGCTATCTTCAGACCCACATGTTCGCTCGGCACTGCCTCTTTAGTGATAGCTATGGTATCGAGGTCCTCACCTCCCACTGCATCCATAACACCTCTCTTTGGCATGTTAGACATGTCCTCCACCGTGCAGCCCGACACAACATAGTCTGTAGCATGCTGTAAGGTTTCACTGTAGCAGCAATGTTTGGGTTGTGACTAGAGATAACAGGGTTTGGAATGCTGTTGTTCTTTCTTGTGAGTCTGGAAGAGAGATTTTCGTGGTCTTTTGTTGGGGAGAGATGAGGAGAGAAGACGTGAATGGGGAGAATTGGTAGACCATCGGACGGAGTGGACTTGGAGCAAGGGTTCGAAGGTCAGCAACGATCAGACGAGGTCGATGATGGTCGAACGGCCTTATCAGTGAGCTCCAACTTTGCACAATAGACTGTTTCATAAGAATGGTCCTTTTTTCATTTTTTTCATTTTCTTTACTAACCATATAGTCAAAGTAAGAATTATAAAGCTTAATTGTTTAATCACATATTGTGTGCTGTTTGTTATTTCAGGGTACTGATTTGTAACAGGGAACATATCGCACAGCATCTACCCAAACGAGATTTCTTAAGTTTGGCCAGGCTATCGCCCCCTAAATTAAGCTGCTCGCCGAAGTGAGAGTTACAAGTCATTCAAGGTCTCAGCCATTTCCTCATTACCCAATATCAATTCCCCCTTCTCATCCTCCAAGGGACCTACATTAACTTTAGCCACCTTTTTCCGCTTCATATAATTATAAAAACTTTTGCTATCCGGTTTTATATTTTGTGCTAGTTTATTTTCATAATCTAGCTTCCCTTTCTTTATTGCTTGCTTAGTGATTCTTTGTTGCCTTTTAAAGTTTTCCAGTCTTCCAGTTTCCAACTACCCTTAGCGACTTTGTATGCACACACTTTTAGTTTGATGCCTTATTTTATCCTCTTCATTATCCAAGGTTGGCTCTCCCCACCCTTACTGTCCTTGCTTTTAATTGGAATATGTTTTTGTTGAGCACCGTGAAAGATCTCTTTGAGCGTCTTCCACTGTTCTTCAACCATGCCACCATATAGCTTGTGTTCCCAGTCTACACTAGCCAAATCCACCCTCATCCCATTGTCTTCTCCATTGTTTAGGCATAATACACTGGTCTTAGATTGAACTATTGCACCCTCCATTTGAATGAGAAATTCAATCATACTATGATCACTCTTTCCAAGAGGATCCCTAACTACAAGATCACTTAAAAGGTAAAGGAAAAGATGGGATTGTGAGAAAGAAAGTGAAATTGCCAGAGAGCTTGTTTGGCAGAAAATATTGTGCAGTTATATGGCCATATACTGGCTTTGCCTGAAGATGTTATTCATGCTGGATGTTTTCCAGAGAAGCAGGAGCCAGGAATCTCTACTCTCTCTTCAAACTGCCACAAAAGTTAATGGGACCAAAACCGCTGGACCTAGTTCAAGTCACCCTGAGAGCTCTGGTTCAAAGTAGATTGAGGATGTCACTCACAGGAAGGAAGATTGCTGAGATTGCAATTTGTAGAAGTTTTCTGTGTGTGGCAATAAAACTAATAAATAGTTCTGCTGGGAAAAAGAAGCTGAGTATCAGAAATTTATGACCTTCCATGTTTCAAATCTGAGTTTCTTGATGAGAATAAGTTATGGCAAAAGCTCTGGAGAAACGAGGTAATCCAGGCATTGATTGTCTGATTAACATATTTAACTGCTGAAGGGGGCTGTTCACTTTTATTTCAATACTGGTGAACACGATAACTTCATACTTTTTCAATTAATGTCAATCCGTGGGCAAAGCTCATGCACATGTCATAGTTTTGCTGAAACATTACAAATCATTTTTCACTGCCTTGGTAAAGCAGAAAATATTATCAAAGACACTTCCCACCCCAGACGTTCTCCCTTCTTACTCTTCCAACTGGGCAAAGATAAATAAGCCTGAATGCACATACCACCAGGCTCAAGGACCGATTCTGTCCTGCTGTTAAGACTTTTGAACTGACCTCTTGTACGATAAAAATTGACTTTTGACCTCACAATTAACCTTGTCATTGCCCTTGCACCTTATAGTCTGTCTGAACTGCACTTTCTCTGTAACTGTAACATGATATTCTGCATTCTGTTATTGCTTTTCCCTTGTACTACCTCAATGTACTCATCTGATGAAATGATCTGTATGGACGATGTGCAAAACAAAGTTTTTTTTACTGTACCTGGTACATGCGAAAACAATAAACCAATTTACCAGTTTATCATAATTGCAGATCTATTGGAATGATTTGAATTGTAGGATATTTTTGTGCTTCAAGGACATAGAAATTACCTAATTTTATTCCTTTTCATCTTTACGCAAGTCACACATTGTTTGCTCCTATATCTCAGTGGTGTCGGGGGGGGAGGGGTGGTGAGGCAGAAATAAATTGATTCATTGAAATAAATTTGTTTTTCAACAAGAGAAAGATATGAAATGGGAGCATCCATGGGAAGATGCCACACATTCCTCCTTGCTCTCCCAAGAACCATTTTCTTGCACCAAGAACCATCAATGATGACAATTTGCTCCCATTTGTCTGCATTCATCACCATTCGGGGATGGATGTCTGGCACCTTTTCATGGATGCACTTCTTCCCCATGTTACTATTGTTAAAAACAAATTAATTTCAATGACGTTTCCCCCACAGACATTGTTGAGATAAGGAAACAGACAATGTGTGATTTGTGTATACTGATGAATATACTTGCAAATGCTAAAGCACAGAGCTGCCATAGGATGTCATTTTATAAATAAGCTGTGGTTTTTATTGCGAGTGAACCATCAGCAATATGGTTTATATCAGAAGCCATAAAAGGCAGTGATCGATTTATGAGACTGCTTTATTTCTTTCAGTTGAACATGCCTCATGGTTGGTTATTTTCTGATGGCCTTTGTCTCCAAGTCTACTCAAATCCATAAATTTATTTTCAGTTGTAGATTAATTTACGATATTTCAATCTGTAGGGATAACAATTTTAAATAACCATGTTAAGAAGGTATTTTCTGGAGAAAATGGATTTGAGTAGGTACAATACCTGATTTCCAAAACCAGCCAGTTGAAAAGATAACCTCATTCTTTTTTTGCGCTGTTTTCAATTGGTAAAAACATATATTTAGTAAAATTTAAAGCTGCTTCAGAATTGGAAGCCAGTGACAAATTAAATAACTTGAATCAAATCTGTTGACACTAAATTCATCATAATATTTTGATTACTGTTGAAAATACCATTCCCAACACCAGGAAAGATTGATCCTGATAGATACATAAGACTTTGCCAAAATCTCATTCTATAAGTAGAAATCAGGGTTGCTGTGAGGTGAAATTTGAAGGTGGCTTGTGATGAATCACCTGTCGAGTCTTCATTCAGCCAAATTATTCCTGGACTGTTGACCTGTGCGCTTTTCCAAACTACTATTGTTACAAAATTAAGCAAATTATTTGGAAAAAAATGCCAAATCTTAAAAGCTTATAATACTTCAATTCTGTAAGAGAAGAATATATGATATTCTCTTACATGGATAGAAAATGTGGATAAGCCCCGTGACAGGAGTGTGCACAGCAACTTAAGTTTTGGAGTGGCACTTGTCCTTAATATTTTGAAGTCAACATTCATGATTTCATGCTACACTTTCTTCTTGGATAATGATTTGTTGGATGCAGGTCAGTGTTATTTCTTGCTTATTACTCCTCGTAATAAACTTGGCAGAGAGCAAGATGTCATTCCAGGAGTTTTATTTTCTTTGACACGTATTTAAAGGAAATCATGGTGAAGTTATAGTCACTTTCATACCAAGGTGATGTGAACTCCTTACACTGAAAGGTAGCAGTAGCAAGAAGAGAGCCACGCTCTCTTCCCACTGCTGCCATCAGAAAGGAGGTTCAGGAGCCTTAGGTCCCACTCCACCAGGTTCAGGAACAGTTATTACACTTCAGCTTCACTCACCTCAACACTGAACTGATTCCACAACCTATGTACTCACTTCCAAGGAACCTACAACTCAGGTTCTCAGTATTATTATGTATGTATTCGCACACTTTGTCTTCTTTTGTTTGTCAGTCTTTGCAGTTTTTTATCGATTCTATCATACTTCTTTTTTCTACTGTGGATACCTGCAAAAAAGTGAATCTCAAGGTAGTATATAGTGACAAATACCACATTTATAATAAATTTACTTTGAACTATGCACTTGTCTGAAATTGGCAACATAGTTCAAAATCTAAGTTCTAGAATGGTTTGATCTCTGCTGAGCTGGTCCAGTGTGCTTTCTGAGACTTGGTGAACTTAACCAGCATTTACTGTATTTCAATGTTTTCAGAAAGTCAAGTACTTGTGTTGTTCACCTGTTAAAGATGCTCATATGTTCACTCCAGTGATTTAGACCATAAACCAAGGTACACTCTACAGACAAGCAAACAAGTTGCTAGAGGAACTCAATGGGATAGGCACCATTTGTGAAGGGAAATGGACAGTTGGCAAATGGAAAGTTAAAGGAAAAGGGTGGATCAAGATAGGAGGAGCAGGTCTGGTGATAGTGTGGTTGAGTAGCAGAAACCACAGAGGGGGAGCACTGTGAGAGGGTTTCATGGAGCTCGTGTCAAAGAGAGAATGAAAGCTTCTTCTAAGTAGATTTACACTGAACAGACCTCGCAGTGGAATAGCAAAATGGAGATGCAAGGAACTGCACAGTTGTTGGAATCTGGAGAGTCCAAAAGAAGGATCTCAACCCAGAACAGTCCATTGATCTCCATTGATGTTTCCTGACCTACTAAGGTCCTCCAGCAGTTTGTTTATTGCACAGATTCCAGCATCTGCAGTCCCTTGTGTCTACAGTCCTCATCTTCAGGTCAATCAACAAATTCCCACAACAGTATGTTGAAGGAGAGAAAGAGAATTCTCTCTAGAGCATTGGCTTAAATGTATCTGTGGCCAACATTTCCAAAAGCAGATTAGCAGTTCACTCATGCATTTGAACTTGAGGGACCTTACTATACACACATTCCCTACACCGTGCTAACAGCAATATGTAAGTGCTACTTCATTAGCTGTAAAATGCTTTATGACAGCTTAAGGTTGAAAAAGGGAATGCTTAAATCAATGTTCATACTTTCTTTAAAATATTTTAGACTACCATGGAGCCTGGTTGTGGACCTCAACTCTGGTATACACAGAACATTTGTATGTGCTCATCCACCTGGAGTTATATTTTTATTAAGTTGTGGCACAGGCCTTCTCTGCAATGGTCAGCATCTACTGCCTGCTTCTACTTGTCCTTAAGAATGTGGCATTGAGACGTTTTCCTTGAACCACTGCAGACCTCCCATGCAAGGTGCTCTCACAGTGTTGATGAGTTCTGAGAGTTAGACACAGTAACAATGAAGGAACACAATATATTTCCAAGTCAGGATGTTTTGCAGCTTGGTGGCTGAGGTGGAGGCAATCTGGAGATGTTGGTGTTCCTACTGCTGCCCTTGCCCTACTTGGTGGTAGAAGTCATGCAATGGAGAATGTGATTCAGATTCAGATTCATTTACAGTATTTTATTACATGTACATTGAAACAAAAGTAAAATGCGTCATTTGCATTAACAACCAACACAACCTTATGATGCAATGGCGCCAATGTAGCATGCTGCCATGTTCATCATAAGTAACAAAACAACAACAACATAATGACAAAACAAAACAAGGCTCTTCTCACACACACACACACACACACACACACACACACACACACACACACACACACACACACACACACACACACACACACACACACACACACACACACACACCACCACCACCACCACCACCACCACCACCACCAACAAACAGGTCACCTCGGAGCCTCTGACCTCCAGCCCTTGGCCCCAGATTCTTACAGACTTTGGGTCTTCATCTTTTAGTCCCTGGCCAAAAATGGCAGACATTGGGCTACCAGCCTATGGCGACGCAGACCCAGGGTCTTCAACATTCGTGCTTCTACCTCTGGATTCACCAATCCCTGGACTTGGTCTTCCTGCTCCAAACTCCAGACTTCGCTGACCTCTGGGTATCAACCCCAGGACTTGCCGATCATGGGACTTTGACCACTGGGCCCCGAACTGCCAACTCATTTCGGACCTCCGATCCCAGACTCTCCGAATTGGGGGGGGGGGGCGGGGGTCACAAGCCCTCGTGCCTCCTGCCCACACGGACCTCCAAACCCAGGACATGCTGACCTGGAGGTGGCCGTGCATGAAGCCTAGGCCAGTGGTGTAGGTTGTGAATATACATTAGAGTATCATAGAGAGTTGCAGCGTAGAGGCAGACCCACTGATTCTGTGCCAACATCAATCACTGATTTACACTAATCCTACCTCCAGTGTTCCCATTTATGCTTGTTCTCCTCACATTTTTATCTTCTTGTCACCCTCATAATCCACACTCCCCGTCAACCACCTATGTAGTAGTGGATGGAATGGGATGCAGCATCTTAATAATCTTCAGACACTGCACTAGATCACATACTGACAATACTGGATTATTATATACTGAATTTGTACCTCTCCCTCCCCCAGTGAATCTCTAAACATGGTTTTGCTTTTCAACAGTTCAGAGGAAAGTTGAAAGAATACTAACCAAGTCCTTATCTGGCAGGGAAATGATAGCATAGTTCTTGAAAGATTGAATTGCATTTAGAATTTGCTTTCACTTTGTAATCCCAAGGCCTCAACGTGTACAGACAGTGATGTAGCAGAGAGCTGTCATAGAAGTCAGTGGGGATCTGATAAGCACAACATGCTGGCAGGATGATTTGCTTTTGAACCTGTTGCTGTCAGTCTTGGACTCTGTGGGGGCTCCTTGTTTATCACTATTTACTAATGCATCTTCCTGACAGTTGCGTTAGGAAGACAAAGAAACAGTCCAGCAGAGTAAACAAAACCTTACAATCCATTTGGTTGAACTCACTCTTGTTTCAGGTCCATGTTTGCTGAACTTCCTACACAATAAACACACAAAGGGTTTCAGCTGCAAGATGTTCTGTATCAGTTTTTCCAGTTTCTGGAAAGTTGTGAGAATTCCTTTAGGATTCCACTACATCGGCATTGAAATTTTCTTTTTGGAAAATTAAATATTTCAGTCACTGAGCACCAGATCTATAAGCAGCAGGGCTGTCAATAATTTTGGATAGCAGCAGTGACTGACAAGTCAGAATCCCTTCCCACACTAGATGGCCTTTGGTGGTTTTGAATGGGCCCATAGAAGGAACACTTTACCACATCAGGTTGTTGCAGCTGGAGAAACAGTGGCCAAGAAATTGTAATGTGTCTGAAAACTCTGTTAAAGCACATAGAAATGCTTCATGGACTGAGACCAGGCAAAGCCGCCAGGCAGGGATATATATCACCAAGTCCAAGGCCTTGTGTATATTCCAACATACTCTATGGAGAAGCTCTGGCAAGTTTCACAAGACTGATCCCGGGAATGAAAGGGTTAACACAAGAGGAGTGTTTGATGAAACTGGACTTTGGAGTTTAGAAGATTGGCGGGGGATCTCATTGAAACTTATTGAATATTAGAGTGGACATGGAGAGAATGTTTCCTATAGTGAGCAAGCTGCATGGTAATGTAATTGGTGGAAATGTAAATAATTCACAACCAATGACATTGCACTGGGGTTCACTTTAAGAGGTTGATCTGATGTGATGATGTAATTACACAAAGTACTTTTACCACGCTTTGTGTTCAGTGTTTGGAGTTCAATAAACGAGTTGTTATGTTTTTTTCTTAAACATCAAATGCCTCACGTTGTTTTATTTGCAAGACCTACGTTGGTGACCCCGATGCTCTAGGACGATTCCAGAGTTATTGAACATGTCGGCCAATGCAGTCGATTTGAAACTGCCGGAGTTTCGGGAGCAAAATGCTGTTGCTTGGTTTGTACAAACCAAGGCCCAGTTCTTGAGAAATCACCGCTGTAAACATCAAATTCTACTATGTGGCAGTGTTGCTCGGAAACTTCTTGCCTGTAAGAATGGTGAGTCTACTACAACACCCGCCTGAACAGGATAAATACCCATCGCTGAAAACTCACCCTTCCCAGACTTTTGCACTATGGAGCCTGAGTGTGCTGAGCATTTGCGCTCCTTGCCCAGCCTCGGTGATGCTTAGGCATTGAAGCTAATAGACCACATGCTGTCTCTCCTGGGAAATCACCATCCCTGTTTTATTTTCAAACAACTCTTCATGCAGCAAATGCCTGATCAACTTTGCATTGCCCTCAATAATGCACCCATGATGGACGATGTGGAGCTTGCTAAAATGGCTGATGGTCTACTCTCAGCTAGGCAGCTGTGCATCATTCCTCCTCCTTTCCCTATCCCAATAAACCTGGTTAGCAAGGCCTCCAACATAAGCACGCAAAACAGGCTACTAATTAATGCTGCAAAGCAGAGATTGCTGGGCCTGTGTTTTTACCACCCTCACTTTGGTACAAACGCTAGAAAGTGCCAACCAGCTTGCAGCTTTGACAGTGTCAGCGCATCGGAACATCAGAGGTCTGTGAAAACCATGGGTTCCAGCTGCCAGGGCCGTGTATTGTTCGTTACTGACACCCTTTCAGTGTGACATTTCCTGTGTGACACGGGTGCTCAAGTGGGTGTGCTGCCTGTATTACCTATTGATGAGAAGGCAAAGAGTGACGAAACCTCACTGGAGGCTGCCAACAGCAGCACGATCCAGACTTATGGGACACGACGGGCAAAACTCTGCTTCAGTGGGCGATGTTACACATGGGACTTCGTCCTGACTGAAGTGTTTCGATCTCTGCTTGGTGCAGGTTTCCTGTGTGCCCAAGGACTGGTGGTCAACCCATCCCATCACAATACTAGAAAGGTGTAGGGGTATTTAGGTACAGTGAATTGTTATCACCGCTTCATTCCACAAGCTGCTGAACTAATATATAGTTTAAGCGCCCTGTATAGTGCGCTTAAAGTCATTACTCCTGATCACATGCTTGACTGGTTAGCGGACATGACCAAGGCATTCAATGATACTAAACAAGCTCTTTCTCATGACCCTACCAGTGCATCTGCTCCCCACCGCACCCATAGCCACTACTGCCGAAGCTTCAGACTGTGCTTTGGATGCTGTGCATGAACAGTCGGTTGGAGGCGTGTGGTAATCGCCCGCCTTCTTCAGCCAGCAGCTCCGTTCCCCCCAAAAGGAAGTGCAACACGTTTGACCGTGAGCTTCTCGGTCTCTATCTGGCTGTTAGCCATTTCGTTTTCCTGTAGTGTCACCATTTCAGTGTTTGTTGACCACAAACCTCTTGTGCATGTGATGGCCAAAATATCAGCCCCTTGGCCTGCACGGCAGCAACACCAACTGGCTTACATATCAGTGTTCACAACTGATATACAAGATATCAAGGGGAAAAATAAAGCCATGACTGATTGTCTCTCACCGCCAGCCGTTGAGGCCGTACACATAGGGGTTGACATGGCAGCCACCCAAGTTACTGAACTAGAGATTCAGGCTAACTGACCAGCAGTCACAGGCCTGCAGTTGCCTGCGAACATTAAGTTCGGGGAAGCAGGCTTTTTCTCTCCTGTGTGACGTCTCAACCTGTCATCCTTGCCCCATACTGTTTTTGACTCCATACATGGCCTCGAGCCCCGAGGGCTTCCTTGACAGATGAGTGTTGGCATGATCGGCTCCTATGGGTCCGGCTGGGGCTCAGAACAGCTCAAAAGAGGATCTGCAGAGATCTGTGGCTGAGTTGATTTATGGATGTCGGGTGATTTCATTCCTGACACCATGATGCATCCCCTTAGGCCTGTTACGTGTTTTGGAACAGGGAGAAAAAACTTTTCTCATAGATATGAGGGGTAAAACTGAATGTATTTCAGTAGATTGCCTTAAACTGGCCCACCAAGATTTGGAGTACTCTGCTGCCATGCCCCTGATATCACAATGTGACCAGAGTGTGCCAACACACCTCTGGATGAGCCAGAAGCACCTGTGGTTCCTCCAACTATGGAACATGAGACCCAAGCTGGGAGAGTTCTGGACAGGCTCACAATGCCGGTTTTAGTGAATTCTGGGAGGGGGGCCTGTGTAAGGTAAAATAATTTGTAGAACCACACATAATTCACAACCACCGACATTGAGTTGGGTTTCATTTTTAGAGGTTGGTCTGATGGGATGAGATAATTACCTAAAGGAACTTTTACCTCACTTTGTGTTCAGTTTTTTGGAGTTCAATAAATGATGTTGTCGCGGTTTTATCTTACACATAAAACGCTTCACTTTGTTTTATTTGTAAAACCCTACAGAGTCTAGGACAAGAGGGCTCTGCCTCAGAATAGAAGGATGTACCTTCAGAAGAGAGATGACGAGTAATACCTTTAGCCAGAGGGTGGTGAATCTGTGGAATTCATTGCCACAGACAGTTGTGGAGGCCAAGTCATTGTGTATATTTATAGTGGGGGTTGATAGGTTCTAGATTAGTAAGGGCATCAAAGGTTACAGTGAGAAGACAGGAGAATGGGGTTGAGAGGGATAATGATCAGATATAATGGAATGGTAGAGCAGACTTGATGGGCTGAATGGCCTAATTCTGCTCCTATGTCTTATGGTCTATGTGCTTAAAAGCACAAAAAGTCTTTCTTTGCAAGCTCATGTCACTGCACAGCACATAAAAGAGATCAGCTAAGCAATGGAATAAGGCTCGAGAGGGATACAGGAGGTTGAGTAAATCGATGGGACAGGAGTGTATGGGGAGGATTAGAGAAGAGGAAAATCAGTTCAAGTCAAGTCTATTGTCATTTAACTGTATATATGTATACCGCCAAACAAGACAACATTCCTCTGGACCAGGGTGTAAAGCCCAGCAGTACACATAGCGCACAATAACTTAGGAAAGTAAGAACTAAATCTATATATGAATTACATATATAAATAGGTAAACAAAGTGAAGTGCATATATTAAACATTGTAGGGTACAGTACAAATTATCTGGTGAGATTTCAAATGCAATGTGGCAAGGAATTCAGAAGCCTGTTGGCCTGAGGGAAGATGCTGTTTCCTATCCTATTAAAACATCCATCAACAAAAGGTGCATAAATCAATCAAGTCTATGTAAATATATATGAAAAACAAAAATAATCGTCGAAAAAAGAGAAAAAAAAAAAATTGAAATTATATATGAGAAAAAATATATAATGAAAAAAAAATACTAAACTAACACTAACATGGGCAATAATAACACTTTATAAATATATAAAGGTGTCAAGAAAAGAACTCCAGAACTCCATACCTGAACAAGTATAAGTAGAGAAAAGGATCTGAAATAAGCCAAATTAATTCATATGAAAGTGTCGAATAAATGGTCCCCAGGTTTCTTCAAATTTAATTGAAGAATCAAAGATAGTGCTTCTGATTTTTTCCAAACTCAAATAAGAAATAGTTTGGGAGAACCACTGAAATGTAGTAGGAGGATTTACTTCTTTCCAGTTTTGTAATATAGACCTTCTGGCAATTAATGTTACAAAGGCAATCATTCGTCTGATTGAAGGGGAAAGTTGATTGCCATCTTCATTTGGTATACCGAAAATTGCAGTAATAAAATGGGGTTGTAAATCGATATTCCATACTGAGGAAATGACATCAAAAATGTCCTTCCAATAGTTATGTAAAGTGGGACATGTCCAAAACATGTGAGTCAATGAAGCCACTTCTAAGTGACATCTGTCACATTGAGGATTGATATGCGAATAAAATCGGGCAAGTTTATCTTTAGACATATAAGCTCTATGTACAATTTTAAATTGTATTAAAGCATGTTTAGCACAAATAGAGGAGGAATTAACCATTTGTAAAATTTTTTCCCATTTATCTGTTGATATATTACATCGAAGTTCTTTTTCCCATTCTTGTCTAATTCTATCCGATATTTCTGGCTGTATCTTCATAATCATGTTATAAATAAAAGCTACTAATCCCTTCTGACAAGGATTAAAAGTAAAAATCAAATCTGAAAAATCCGATGGAGTTGAATTAGGAAAAGATGGAAGAATTTTATGTAAGAAATTTCTAAGCTGTTTCCTATCCTGACCGTTCTTGTCTTTACCCATCAGAGTCTCCTGCCTGATGGTAGAATGTCAAAGAGGATGCTGGATGGATGGGTGGGATCTTTGATAATACTAAAGGCCCTGCGTACACAGCGCTTCTGATAAATATCTCCGATGGATGGTAGGGAGTCGCCTATAATCCTCTTAGATATTCTCAGTCCTTTTTAGGGATTTCTGGTCCAATGCTCTGCTGCTCCCATCCCAGATGGAGTTGCAGCTTATCAGGATGCTCTCAGTGGTGCTCCGGTAAAATTCAATTAAGATGGGGGAGGGGGACAGCCTCACTTGCCACAATCTCCCCAGGAAGTGGGGGTGCTGCTCTGCCTTCTTACCCAGGAAGGTGATATTGAGGGACCAGGTGAGGTCATCCATGCTGTGAACTCCCAGGAACATGGTGCACTTCACTCTCTCTATGGAGGAGTCATGTACGTGCAGAGGGGCATGGTTCATCTGCACCTTCCTAAAGTTCACAGTCATTTTCTTGGTCTTCTCCGTGGTCAGACTTAGGTTGTTGTTCTCACACCTGTCCACCAACCGCCCCACTTCCTCTCTGTACTCCAACTAATTACCCTTGATGAGGCCAACCACTGTTGTGTCATCCGCAAACCTAATGACACGGTTTGAACTGGAGCCTGTGACACAGTCACGCATCAGCAGCGGGCTGAGCACCAGTGCCCACCATAATGAGAGTTGTTGCTGCACGCACAGAACTGACTATTGTCTTTCTGTTAAGAAGTCCAGGATCCTGTTACAGATGGAGGCATTGAGACCCAGCGAGGACAGTTTCCCCACCGGTTTCCAGGGTACGATGGTGTTAAGCACCGAATTGAAGTCTATAGACAGTAACCTGGCAGATGAGCTCCCATTTTCCAGGTGGGGCAGGACAAGGTGGAGGGCGGAAGCTACTGCATCATCAGTGGATTGACTTGAATGATAAGTGAACTAGAAAGGGCCCAGTGTAGCTGGGAGAAAGGCTTTAATGTGCTTCATCATCAGCCGCTCAAAGCATTTTATAATAGTTGATGTTAATGTCACAGGACAATAGTCATTTAGGCAGGTTACTGTCACCTCCTTTGGCACTGGAATGATGGTTGCCGCCTTGAAAACTGAGGGGACAAATGACTGTTCTAGAGCGATGTTGAATATATCTGTCAGCACCTCAGTTAGCTGGGTGTACCTAATAAAGTGGCCATTGGATCTAGGTGATCCCTACACTATGAAAGTTCAAGGTATGGAAACTCACTCCTACAGAATTTACAAATCATTCGCATAACCCTGCTGAAAAATGTGAAATACAGAATAAAGTCTACTTTCAGGGATTTTATGTGAAAAAAAGCAAATAAATAAAAAATTTTAAACTTACCTTTCTTGACATTATGGAAAATTGTGATATGGACCATTTTCCAGAGGGACAACCTCCTCCCCCCCCCCCTCCCCGAACACTCATACTGTGGGACTCTTCTGCATTGTCATGCCATTTTGTTGAATTTCACGGGCAGAGTAAAACTCACTGATGCTACTATCTGGTAGGTTTAACACCACAGGGAGGGTTTTACAGGTGAACATGTCTTTACTGGAAGTGTAAAAACAAAAGTTCACTTTCTGGAAAACTTAGAAACCATCAGTAACGCTAAAAAAACAACAAGCAGCATCTGTAGGAGAAGAAAAAAGTTTAAGATCAAAGGCTATTCATCAGAAGAATAGGAAACATGATAGGTTCAAGTTTCAGAGAGGATGAGGGAGGGATAGATAGGAATGTATTCACTACTCTTCCTGATGTCAGCCCCAGATTTTAATATCTGTTGTCACGCTCTACTCCTACAATTGAACTTAGTCGTAACTCTAGTTTACCACAACCAACCTTGGTTTTTAGGATCTAGGCTCTGCCAAAACGAAGCAACCTTTCTTGACCATCCCTAATTTTTCTTGAGAAGATAGTGATGAGCCTACTTCCTGAACCGTTGCTGTCCCGAAGGTACTCTGTTAGTGCTATTATGCAGCTTGTTCCAGGATTTAGATCCATAGTGAAGGATGGTGATATATTTCCAAGTTGGAATGACGCACAGCTTGGAAAGGTGCAGATGGTAGCATTCCCATACTCTTGTTGGTCTTGTCTTCTTGGTGGTAAAGTTCACAGATTTGGGAGGGGCTGTTAGAGTAAGTTGGATGAGTAACAACAAGCATCTTCTAGATGGTCACATACAGTCACCGTGCAGCATTGGTGAAAGGGTGAACGTTCAAAGTTATGAATGAACCACAGCTGATTGTGAGAATATGACAAGTGCGCATGCGACTGATTGTGAGGTGAATCGATTGGGCCTCCTACACAAGGGCTTTTGAGTGCACATTTTTTTTGCCTCAGAGGGTCCAGTTCATTGCTGACACACTGTCAGTTACCTAGTGTGTACTGTTACTAACGTGACTCAGTAAAATCGTTTAATCATACTACTCTTGTCATTCCTGCTCCACGCATATGTAATAGTTAATAAGGTCCCAGTCAAGTTAGCTGCTTTGTCCTGGATGTGCCTTGGTCCTGATGTCCTGAAGGTGTTTGCATTGCAGTTATCCTGGAAATGGAGAGCATTCCAGTACACAACCAACTTCATACCTGCTCTTGTATCTACAGTATTTATGCGGCTGGTAGCGTAGATGTTAGCACAACACTTTACTGCACCAGCTGCAAGATTGGGGTTTAATTCCTGCCACTCTCTGTAAGGAGTTTGTACGTTCTCCCCGTGATCGTGTGGGTTTCCTCCAGGTGCTCCAGTTTCCTCCCACATTCCAAAGACATATGATTAGAGTTAGTGAGTTGTGGGTATACTGTCTTGGCACCAGAACCATGGCAACATTTGTAGGCTTCCCGGCACAATCCTTGATGATTTGATTTGATGCAAACAATGCATTTCACTGCAGATTTTCATGTACATAGGACAAATAGAGCAAATCATCTTAATCTTATTTGAGTTTCTGGTCAATGATGACATCCCAGATTGTTGATGGTGGGGAACTCAGTGATGGTAATGCTTCTGAATATCAAAGATGAGTAGCTAAATTCTCTCTCGTTGGGGAAGGTCATCATTGGACATTTTTATGGCATGTACAGTTACTTTAAAGCTCCTGCCAATAAAGTGTCTGGGCATTAATATTTTTATGAACAGGCTGTTTCATTTGCTGAAGAGTTGAATGGAAATGACTAGAACTGAACATTGTGCAAGAATCAGCAAACATTCCCACATTGGACATTATGACGGAAGGAAAGTCAAGAATGAAGCAGCTGACAATGCACTAGGCATTGCCCTGAGGAACTCCTGCTGTGATGTCCTGGAGCTGGGATGATCGACTTACAACAACTACAACCATCGTTATCTATGTGAGGTAAGACTCCGGTCATTGTATTGCTTTCACTTTGATGCCTGTTCTCCTCAGTTTTATGTGGGCACCTCAAAGCGACACTCAATGTGTAATGTATCAAATGTAAGCCCGATATCAAGGACAGTTATTCTCGCATTTCTTTTTGAATCCAACTAATTGGTCCATAGTTGTTCCAGTGTTGTGATGACATCGCATACCTAAAGTTCTCGGTGAAACCCAAACTGGACAACTCCTGAATTGCAAAAGACTGTTCTCTCCCTGATGACCTCAGCATGATATGATGTACTACCAATTTATTTTGTGTGAGGGTCACAGGTTGCAAGGAAAATCTCCAGTTTACATTGGTAAGGGAGAAAATGTGCAATGGGTGACTCGTGGAGAGCAATTATCTGCAGAGAATCATCAGATATGCTAAGACAAACTGTTCAAGGAAGGACTTGGGTTAATTTCCTGATGGGTCCAATTTCATCCAGAAATCACCGCCAGCATGATCTGTCATAAGTTTTATGTGCAATTTGTGCATGACAAACAGGTGCTAATAGATCCAATTTCGAGGCTATATATTTGACGAATTCAGTTAATTCTCTGGCGATTGCACCAAGTTTACCACAGTCATCAACATAAAGAACATGGATGGCCTGTCAAAAGGTACTGACATTCCTCTGGACAATACACAAGTAATGAAATACGAGAAATTGTAAAACACCCTTGCTATCTAGGCCCTAATGTTGTCAGCTCAAAAAACCTTAAAGAAGAGCTGAGTGCTTGTGTTAACTTAATCCACTTTGGCAAGCTCAAAACACTTTACTGAACTGAGGTACCAATATATTAAATGTGTAACCTTTGCACTTTTTGACAATGAAAATTTAGATTATAAATGCTAGTGATTAAACTGCATTCATCACAATCTTATAAAGACCTTTGGACTAATTTTGAACCAGTACATAGTCATAGCCAAATTCTGAGAATATTAATCTTCAATTCTTGTAGATAATCTAAGATGCATGCAGTTTGCTGGCTAGAACTCATTGAGAGCACGCCACACATCTGCATACACAAGGGTGTATTCTATAATCAACTACAGTAGTGTAGGAGCAATATCCTACAGTGGTGTAGGAGGAAACTGTACTTTATTTCACTGACAAAATGAAACTAAATCCACAGATGTTCAGCCTCTCCATTGTTGACTGGAATAAACATGCCCGTGAGGGTTTGTGGTCTGTAAGAACAAATTCAAAGTTGGTGCAAATCAAACAGACTAAAAATTGGGGATAAGGCAGGATACAGACTGAGTTCAGGTCTCCTGGTTATATCTAGAAAAAGACTATCTCTCTTCTCTCATTCTAAAATCTAGCATACCAATCCACTTGGATGGCCATTGATTTTACTTTTTGGTATTTTGAGGATAAGGAGATAAGCATTTCCTTCTAAGAACTCAAGGACTGGGGAGGGTGTTGGGAGTGACAGATGTTGAAGTAAAAATTCATGCCGGCTTATTTGGGGCCCAGAATTAACGCTGCATTCTTCCCAACCGTGGCTTCCAAGTTTCTTAACATGGGCTTGAATCTCCTCTAGTGTAGTTCTGGTGAACCATCTCAATTCTTCTGTTGGCCCACATCTGCTTAGATCAGGGGATCCCAACCTGGGGTCTATGGACCCCTTGCTTAATGGTATTGGTCCTTAGCGTAAAAAAAAGATTGGGAACCCCTGGCTTAGATGATCCCTTGGGAACACGGAGGACTTGCTTCCATTTCAGATCTGTGGCATCTGACGTGGCTGATGAGGCCTATGTGGGACTACAAATTGTGCCTTAGGTGGGACAAGAGATGCTCGATGGATCAAATAGATGAGTAGTCAGGAAGTACTCTCATCTGTTAAGCATTTGTAGTGTGCTACTGTGTTCTGAGTGGTTCTCTGTGGCATACCAGATGTTCCTCTTACATGCTGAATGTGCTCAGCTCAGTGATTACCATCAGACATGAAGAGAAACATTTTCTGAAGGAAGCTTTGGGAGTGTCTGTGCAGTATTTTGTCAGTACTCCTGGAAAAGTGTTGCTGTGATGGGCCAAGGAGTATAGTGCCTGTTTGGCGTCTGGTGCCTGGCATATGTACAATTTTGACACATCTTGCTCCTCCTCTCTAAAAGCTGTTTTTCTCTCTGCAGCCCCCAGGTAAGTGCTGGGAGGTGAGGTCAGCCAGAGGGAAATAATCACAGTTGGCAGTAACCTTCAACTCATGCTCCTTTTGGTCCCACAAGCATTACAGCAAAAAGAAATAAACTTACTTTTGTGCTTGCAGGCAAGAACCACATCACAAAAATTATAATCAGTGCAGAATGCTCTGCACAGAACTGCCCTCTCAAACAGATGAGGGCCCCAGTGCTTGATTAAGATGGCCACCTCAGAAGCCTAAAGGATTAACTGGACATACTATTTCCAATTTCAGATTCAAAAACAAACACAAAGTTATACAGCACGGAAACAGGACCTTTGTTCCACAGACTCCACACCATACGTCATCCATCATCTATACTATACTAATCTATACAATATATACAATACTAATTGTATTGTATATAATACTAATACTAATACATCTATACAATACTAATCTTATTGCAATCCATTTTTATTCAGCCCTTATTCAACTCTCCTCAATTACTGGCTTAGTAGGGCTAATTCACAGTTTCCAATTAATCTACCAACCCACACGTTCTTGGGTGTGGGAGGAAACCAGAGCACCCAGAGGAAACCCATGCAGTTGCAAGGAGAAAGTGCAAACTCTTTACAGATGTCACTGGAGATTCGATTGAACCTGAGCCACTGAAGATCTGAGGCAGCTGCTCTACTAGTTGTGTTCCAGCCCCTTAACAATGCCTAGCTTCTACTGCTACACACTTAGATGCATATTTAATTATGCAGAACTTCATTGCTAAACTCATTTTGATTAATGCTTTACACTACAATTCACATTTACCAGTTGTAAGTGCATCTTATGCATGCAGAATAACTATCAATATTCTTAGTGACCTGTTAAACACTACTCAAGGGCTGGTGGCAGACTATCCGCAAATTGCAATGATGCAAAGCTTGATAAGGACTAACTACTTTTATTGAGAGTTATATTAATTTATAATTAACTTACGGTTTTTTGATAACATCACTGGAAACCAAAAGGAAAAATATCATTTTTGCAGCACTCTGAATTCTCCATAGTGACCGCGCAAACAATAAAGTAATTTACATATCTTAAAACAAACAGCTGCATTTTTCCCAGAAAACTGTAAGAGTTCCAACTCCAGCATGAAAGCTAGAACGACTTTTAGATTAACTCTTTGATGGTGAAAGAACTCTTATTTGCAGATTTGTACAATTTCAACAGTTACGACTTGAAACAGATCCAAACTTAATCGACATGCTCAAGTAAACAGTTTTAAATATAGCCTCGTTTTTTTCCAAGGACACTCTCAGTCTAGGTTGTGCTCCCTCAGGATGCCATGAGTCATTCCTTTAACTGATACATATAAAATCTGCTATTTGGTTCACAACCACAAGAAAATCAAATCCTTCAATGAATTGCATGTGTTTATATTTTAGAATGATACTCTAAGCTAAAAGTTAATTCTGAATGTAGAAAGTGTACAGTGTCCACTACTAATCCAGGTTACACCTTCTAGATAAAGTTTGTTTTTAATCAAAAGAATATTGCGATGCTTTATTTGATAAAACTCCTAAGCTACAAACATATAATTGTGTATCATATTACTAAAGATGTTAAATTCACGAAATTGCTTTCATATTTTGAAAGATGTTAGATGTTTTCATTGTTTCCGTAGTTATCATTAGTTACATTGCAAAGTGAAGTAAATCGAGTAATAGTTTTTTATTTAAATACGTAATTTAAACTTCAAGCTTCCATTTGATTTCTGTTGATGATATAAACTGCTTTTATTTCCTCCAATACCACACTTCAAAAATAACATATTAGCTGAGAATCCCTTTGGAAAACTCTAAATGGCATGATGCAAAATAGTTTTAAAGTTGCATTTAGGTATTTTATATGTTAAATACTCAGTGTTCTTATTTGGTACTTGAATGAATGGCTCATTGTTGTTAAACATCAGCAAGATGTGTCAGGAAATTTAAAGGAGGCTTGACTCAAAAGGAGAGCAGCAGAGACAATTTAGCAGTAAACAATATTTTACTAATAAACAGCAAAATAATAAACCATGAGAAGCCAAAAAACAAGAGAGTATAGGTACTTAAGACGACAAGACAATGAGGTAACTGGTAACTGGTAAAAGGCTAGGAGCAACTGGTTGAGTTTGGCTGGTTTGATGGCTGAACATGAACTGTGGATAAGAGCTGGGTTTAAATAGGCTGCAGATGATGTGTTGAAAATGAGTGGTGGGCGACTCCTGTTGGCTTGGTGGAGACTGGGAGGAGCCTGCATGTGTAGCTCTGACAAGATATGGATATAACTGGCAATGCCAGAGGTTGTTCCCATTTCTAATTGTCCCTAAATCAAGGAGATGGCTAAGAGACAGCCACATTGGTAAGACCAAGCAAAATTCACGATTGTTTAATGTTATTTCCTGTGCACAAGTATAAAAAAAAAACAAATTAATTGTTACTCTGGATCCGATGCTGCACAAAAATACACAATAACATAAAGAACACAATAAATATAAATATACAAGATAGCTCATATACAGAGAGTGATTGTATGTCCATAATGTGACGCTAGACACAGGAGTGTCTGTACATAAGGTCACTGACAGGAAATGATAAAGTAGTGGTGGCTGGGGTTCTGAAGGGGTGGGTTAGTGGGTGGAGGTGTTGATCAGACTTACAGCTTGGGGAAAGTAACTGTTTTTGAGTCTGGTGGTCCTGGTGTGAAGACTATGTTAGCTTTTTCCAGATGGGAGTGGGACAAACAGTCCATGAACAGGGTGGGTGGGATCCTTCATGATGCTACTGGGCCTTTTCTGGCACCTATCTATATACGTATATGTCCTTGATGGCTCATAGGATGCTCTCTGCTGCTCTGTAGGATGAGGTGAGGCTCTCTTCCTCCTACTCAGAAATTGAAGGTACTGGTGAGCTTTTCTGATTGTGAATAATCTGTTCTTGGACCCTGAGAGCAAGATAGACTTCCTTCTGGGAAGGTCAGTAGTAAATTGGATGGGTTGTTAATGACAATCCATTGCTTATTTTGGTCATTAGTATAGAAACATATAATTTTATCACAATTCTAGATAATCTAATTACTTGAAATTAAAATCCCCTGCTGCTGTGGTGAAATCAAGCCTTGTCTCTGGATCTTCAGCCATGAGTTCAGCAAATTAACCATTGCTCTATTATTCTCTTTATTTTAAAACCAATAATATAAAACAAAGAAGATATTTCCAAACATTTACTTCTTGCTTTGACAGCGGATCCTTGCATTTAAAAAAATGTTGCAGCTTGCGTACTGCTGCTGATTTAAAGTAATTGTTTGTGTAGTACAGCAAGGACGCACATGGTGACGAGAGTCCTTGGTGAGAACAGTTTCGACCCAAATGCTGGATTATCTGAAGCAAGGACCGACACATGATCTCAAATGGGATCAAGAACTGAGCACAAAGCCAACAGTAGACAATATCACTAGTAGGCTTACAATTGAGCACCGAACCTCAGCTCTTTAAATATGTAATTCTTGGCAATCAAAACATGATTGCCAATTGGTGGGCCGGTCCTGAAACCTTAAAGGGGTGCGCCAACTGTTCATACTCTGGAAAGTTAGAGCATCTAAATCTCAGAAGCTGACATGATTGGGAGTGTCTTGTAACAGGACCTCCTCGCCTATGGCTGACTCCTGACAGCCCTGGCTGCTCGGAGAGACATTGATGGTAGTCGTGGATGAGAACTGGATCCAATATGTCTCTTTCAGGCACCCAGCTCCTCTCCTCGGGTCCAAATCCTTCCCAGTCCACGAGGTATTGCCAAACACCCCGAACAGTATGTGAGTTCAAAAGTCTTCTCACCATGAAGACTTCTTCCCCCTCAATAAACCTGAGTGGTGCCGGGACTGATGGTGGTGTGGCTAAGGGGCCAGTGCAGATGGTTTTAATTTAGAGACGTGGAAGGTAGGATTGATCTTTAGGGTCTTGGGGATCTGCAAGGTATAAGCCACCAGGTTTATTTTCCTCAGGACTTTGAAGGGTCCAATGAACTTGGGCACCAGCTTCCAAGACTCCACTCAGAGAGGTAAATCATGAGTGGACGGCCAGACCTGTTGCCCAGGATGCAAAGTGGGCCCCTGTCTTCTCTTTGGGTCCACCTTGGTTTCTGCTTTCTGGTTAGAGTCCAGCAAAATCTCTCTTGCCCTCATCCATTTTTGCTTGCAGCGTTGGATGAGATCTTCAGCCACAGGGACCCCAACCTCGACCTCTTGTTGCCGATGATACTAAGGTAGGAGGTGTTGTGGATAATGAGGTGGGTTTTCAAAGCTTGCAGGGAGATTTATGCCGGTTAGAAGAATGGGCTGAACATTGGCAGATGGAGTTTAATGCTGAGAAGTGTGAGGTTCTACATTTTGGCAGGAATAATCCAAGTAGAACATACAGGGTAAATGGTAGGGCATTGAGGAATGCAGAGGAACAGAGAGATCTAGGAATAACAGTGCATAGTTCCCTGAAGGTGGAGTCTCATGTAGATAAGGTGGTGAAGAAGGCTTTTGGAACGCTGGCCTTTATAAATCAAAACATTGAGTACAGAAGTTGGGATGTAATGTTAAAATTGTACAAGGCATTGGTAAGGCCAAATTTAGAATATTGTGTGCAGTTCTGGTCACCGAATTATAGGAAAGATATCAATAAATTAGAGAGAGTGCAGAGACGATTTACTAGGATGTTACCTGGGTTTCTGCACTTAAGTTACAGAGAAAGGTTGAACAAGTTAGGTCTCTATTCATTGGAGCGTAGAAGGTTGAGGGGGGATTTGATCGAGGTATTTAAAATTTTGAGAGGGATAGATAGAGTTGACGAGAATAGGCTGTTTCCATTGAGAGTAGGGGAGATTCAAACGAGAGGACATGATTTGAGAGTTAGGGGGCAGAAGTTTAAGGGAAACACGAGGGGGTATTTCTTTACTCAGAGAGTGATAGCTGTGTGGAATGAGCTTCCTGTAGAAGTAGTAGAGGCCAGTTCAGTTGTGTCATTTAAGGTAAAATTGGATAGGTATATGGACAGGAAAGGAGTGGAGGGTTATGGGCTGAGTGCGGGTAGGTGGGACTAGGTAAGATTAAGAGTTCGGCACAGACTAGGAGGGCCGAGATGACCTGTTTCCGTGCTGTGATTGTTATATGGTTATATGGTTAAATCTCAGGGACCCTAACCTCGGCCTCCTGTTCCAGAAACCTCAGGGACCCCAACCTCAGCCTCCTGTTCCAGAAACCTCAGGGACCCCAACCTTGGCCTCCTGTTCCAGAAATCTCAGGGACCCCAACCTCGGCCTCCTGTTCCAGAAACCTCAGGGACCCCAACCTCGGCCTCCTGTTCCAGAAATCTCAGGGACCCCAAACTCGGCCTCCTGTTCTGGAAAGAGAGGTGGAGGATAACCAAACTGGCACTCGAGCAGTGACATCCTGTTTGCGGAATGCTGTAAGATGTTGTGGATGACCTCCGCCCACATCAAAGGGTCACACCGCTCATTAGGCCTTTCTGAGGCCAGGCATCTTAGGGTACATTCTAAATCTTGGTTGGTCCACTCCATCTGGCTGTTGGACTGCAGGTGAAACCCAGAGGAAAAGCTTGCTGTTGCTCCAGTCAGCTTACAGAATGCCCTCCAGAAATCGGATGTGAATTGTGGAGCACGATCCGAGACAATGTCCAGCGGGAATCTGTGAATCCTGAAGAATTTTGCCCATCTCCGCCACAGATAGTAGCTTCTCCAAGGCAATGAACTTGCAGGTTTTTGAAACCTGATTGACAACTAACATGATGCCAGTCTTCCTGTTGGATTGTGGAAGACCCGTGACAAAGTCCAAGGAAACATGCGCCCTGGTCTTTCTGGACCAGGTAGAGGATGGAGGAGCTCTTCTAAAAAAAAAAAAATATTTATTTATTAAATTTTAGAAAATTACAAGAATAAATGTGATAATAAAGTAGTAAGAAAAATAATATTAACCCTCCCCCTTCCCCTTAACCCTCCCCCACTTACCCCTTATCTAAAGAAAAAAAAAGAAAGAAAGAAAGAAAGAAGAGAAAGATTGCCTGGATATCGGAGGATCCCCACATGCTCCATGGAGTTCAAAATAATTTTAATATTTATTTTTACTTTCCCCAATTACTTTATAATTTTATCTTCAAAGGATCTATGTACTTAATCCTATCTTTTGTAGGTATGGGAGCCAAATTTTCAAAAATATATCATATTCATTCCTTAGATTATATGTAATTTTTTCAAGTGGGATACAACTATGTATTTCATTATACCAACGATCCATAGTTAAATATAAATCAGATTTCCAAGTAACTGCGATAATTTTTTTGGCTACTGCCAATGCAATTTTTATAAATTTTTTCTGATACTTATTCAATTTAAGTTTCGGTATTGTCCCTTCAATGTCTCCTAATAAAAATAATACTGGACTATGTGGGAGTTGTACTCCAGTAATTTGTTCCAATAAAAATCTTAGATTTATCCAAAATGGTTGAATTTTAAAACAAGACCAAGTAGAATGTAAAAAAGTACCAATTTCTCGATTACATCGAAAACATTGGTCAGACATATTTGAATTTAATCTATTTATTTTCTGTGGTGTTATATATAATTGATGTAAAAAATTATATTGTATTAATCTAAGTCTAACATTTACTGTATTTCTCATACTATCAGAACATAATCTTGACCAATTTTTTCCATCAATTTTAACATTCAAATCAGATTCCCATTTTTGTCTGATGGAGGAGCTCTTGAGGTCGGGTACAGGGTTCCTTGTTCTGGGCGCACACCTCGCATGCCTGCACATACTGCCAAACCTCTTCTGTCATTCCAGGCTACAAATACCTCCTCCTGATAAACCTGAGGGTCTTGGCAATCCCTGGGTGAGCAGTCATCCTTGATGAATGTCCCCATTGGAGTACCTGGGACAAGATAAAGCTTGGGATGAACAGCCAACCCAGAGGACTATTCCCTTGCGCTTGGGCCTTGTGAAAAAGAGAATGAATTCCCCACTGAATTGGCGCTATCACCCTGGTCTGGGGCAAAATAGTGGTAAGAGCCCAGCAAAATCTCTCTTGCCCTAATCCATTTTTTGCTTGCAGCGTTGGATGAGATCGTCGGCCGCAGGATCCCTGATCTCGGCCTCCTGTTCCAGAAAGAGAGGTGGAGGATAACCAAACTGGCACTTGAACAGTGGCATCCTCGGCACTGAACGCTGTAAGGTGTTGTGGGTGAGCTCTGCCCACAGTCAATCAGCTCTGCTCATCAGGTCTTTCTGAGGCCAGGCTTCTTAGGGTACGTTCTAAATCTTGGTTGGTCTGCTCCGTCTGGCCATTGGACTGCAGGTGAAACTCAGAGGAAAGGCTGGGAGATGATGAAACCCAAAAATGAAATGGTAGTTGCGTGAAATTCGAACTTCTCTAGCTTAACATACTGTCCAAGGTCTAGAAGCCTCTTTAAAATGTCCCTGACGTGAGCGCTGAGCTCCTCCATGGACTTCCAGAAAATTAGGATGTCACCTAAGTAGATGAAGGCATACCTATGGAGAGTATCTCAGAGCATGTCATTTATTAAGGCCTGAAAGACTGCTGGAACATTCACAAGACCGTAGGGCATAACCAGGTACTTATAATGTCCTGTCAGTGGAATGCAGTTTTCTACTCATCACCCTCCTTTAAATGGACAAGACTGTACGCACTCTACAAGTCTAGCTTTGTGAATACTCTTGCTGCCTGGAGTATCTCAAATGCCATATTCTTGAGTGGAGGGGGCTAACAATTCTTGGTCATTATGTGGTGTAACCCCCTATAATCAATGTATGGCTGCAGACTCCCATCTTCCTTTTGTATGAAGAAGAAGCCTGTACCAGCTGGTGAGATGGAGGGCCGATTGAAACCCATGGCAAGAGTTTCCTTTATGTACTCTTCCATTGAGCTTATCTCTGGGCCTGAGAGTGCGTACAATTGACCCGTGAGGGACAAGGCCTACAGCACAGTCGTAGGGTCGGTGCGGTGGAAGGGCTGAGGCCTTTCTCTTGCTGAAGACCTCCTCGAGGTAGATTGAAGGGATTTCGACCAGTTTGGGAGTTGCTATCTCCTTTGGTCCTTCCTTTGAGGATGACTCCTGAGGCATCTTAGGTGGCAGGGGTGATTCGACAGACCTCAGAGTCCCCCTTGGCTCACAAAGCTCATTTGTAGAAACAGTGGCAAAATCAGTCCAAATTCCCATCTGTATCCTCAGGTGATGGCGGTGAGGCATTACAGATGGTCCTTGCCTCGCCAGGAATAGGCTTCAAGGATCTGTGTATAGGAATCTTTCCTTTCCTCAACCTGGTGGTTGGATTCCTTAGGGTTAGCTATGTTTTCCAGACTGCTCAGGCATCTCCCTGGTCTTCTCCTGAACTAGAGATTCCCTCTCTCTAGATCCTGTACTGTCCCGACTAGACAGTGTCAGAGCACACACAGTCCCATTGGCCGGGACGGGCTTGTCTGTCCTTGAGGACAGGACTAGGTCTCCAGAAGGCCTCAGGTTCCCTCACACTGAAGGTCACCTCCTTGTCGATCATTGGTCTCGGCAGAGTCTGGGGACCAGGACAGCACACAGCAAACAAACTTTCTTACTATGACCAGACCAAGCAATGATTCTTCCCTCCCTCCAGTCCACAGATGGGCTATGCTAGGACAGCCAAGAGTACCCTAGGATCAGGGGGATGAGTCAATAATGTCTTCCACATGATCCCCTATCCTCGTCTACAACACCACCGTCTGTTGCTGGATCTGCCTGGAACCTAACGGCTAGCCGTCCAAGATGGTTGTGGGCATGGAATGGCTCAACTCTCACAGTGATATATCAAACTGACAGGCTGTTCCTAAATCCAGAAAATTACCCACTGCCCCAGAGTCCACAAAAGCCTTCACCTGTCTCAGGTTCCTCCCCCAAGTAAACTCCACCTTCAGTACAAAACCAGAATCCATGGGATTGGGAATAGTGGCTCCTACCATCACAGTCCTCCTGACACTGGATCATCTTAGCAGTTCACTTGACGGTTACAGCCTGGGACATTTGGCCTGCAGGTGACTTGCTTCCCCGCAGTAAAAGCAACGACCTTGACTCCGATGTGGGACCTCTTATCAGCACAGAGTCTAGTGCAGCCAACCTGCATGGGCTAATAGAATCTTGTGCAGGAAATGGGCTGGTCATGGTTTGAGATTGGGTAGCAGAAGTACAATGTGCTGGGGCCAGGCTCGGACCAATTTTCTTTGACCTCTTGAAGTAATCCCACCTTCACTCTTTCACACGATTATCGAGACAGATGGACTGGTTGATCAGAATGTCTAAGTTCTCTGCTGGCTCTCCCAAGGCAAGGGCATCCTTCTGTTCATCTCGGAGTCCATGGTGGTATAGAGTAACTGGCCCTCCCCGTTCCAGCCATTCTCTTGGGCCAAGGTCTGAAACTCAATAGTGAAGTCGGCTGCTGACTGTCGCCCACTCGAATTTTCATCAGAGAGATAATGAAGGCCAACCTTCCAGTCTCCAAAGAGAATTGGGACACATGAGTTCAAACACAAATGAGGAAGCTGCCGCAAGTACCCAGGCCTTCATTGAATCTCTCTGGGGTTGGACAATATACAGGCTCTGCAGAGTGACCGACTGGCTGACCTGAGCAACTCTGACTTCCTTCTTGCGAAGGTTGGTAAACGGCTACCTGGAGATCAGGTATCTCGAGGCTCTGTCCGGAAATCCTCTCGCCACAGCGGATAAAAGAATCTGATACCCCACTGCATACATATTGGCTCGATCATTCTGTGACGATAATCCTGGACGAGGATGATTTGGAACCAAATGCTGAAGTACCCAAAGCAAGGACTGAGAACTGAGCACCAAACAAATGCTGGACAATATCACCTCAGTTCAGGTACTCTTTAAGTACTCAATTTCAGCACACTGCCCTATCACATAGACTCTCATTCTCTCTTCCTTTCCTACTTTCTCTGCAGTGTTGAGTTTGTTTCATTTCTAACTTTTCCCAATTCTGATGAATGGTCATTAACCTGGAAAGTTACCTTTGTTTCTTTCTCTGCAGATGCTACCTGGCCTGCTGAGTTTTTTTCAGCATTTTCTGTTTTATTCTATAAGACATCACCTGGTTCTATTTTGGAATGTTTTTAATTGTATGATCCTAGGATTTAGAAATCAGAGTATGAGCTGATTTATTTGAAGATAGCTCACTCTGAAACCATGGATGCTTTCTTGTTGTGGCTGAAGCACGGCCACCCAGTGCTTCAGTGAGATCCTCTTTCAGGAATATTTTAACCCATCTCTAATCACCTCAGTCCAGTAAGGACTGCGCACCCCCTATCCCAAAAGACACAATCCTTGCCAGATGCCTCCTATACACTGATCTACCGCCCACCCCAACCCTCCGTCCACTGAAAGCTGTTGAATATTGAAAGGCCTAGATGGTGGGCAAGGAGAGGATGTTTTCAATAGTGAGTGAGTCTAGGACCAGAGGGCACATCCTCCGAATAGAAGGATGTCCTTTTAGAACAGAGATAGGGAGAAATTTCTTTAGTCAGAGTGTGGTGATTCTGTGGAATTCATTACCACAGGTGACCAAATTTTTGGGCATATTTATGAGGGGTGATTGATGAGTTATTAACTTCAAACTTTCTGCATAATCACTCAAAGAGTTGACCTGCATGTGCATGTAACAAGAACTGTATAGCTTATCTCCTTCTACCTTAGGCCACAAACTTATCAATCACCCCTAGTAAAACAGAGTTTGATAGGTTCTTGATTAGTAAGGACCATCAAAGGTTATGGTGAAAAAGCAGGAGAATGCAGTTGAGGGGGTAATAAATCAGCCATGACGGAATGGCCGAGCAGACTCGATGAAAAAAGTGGCCTATATCTTATGGTCTTATGGCCCAGAATATTACAAACTAAGATCCATTGCTGCTGTGTTTTAGTCCTCAAATCCAGTGCTTTCTCCACTTTCC
Source organism: Hypanus sabinus (assembly GCF_030144855.1). Lineage (NCBI taxonomy): Eukaryota > Metazoa > Chordata > Chondrichthyes > Myliobatiformes > Dasyatidae > Hypanus > Hypanus sabinus. Next base: position 45,715,318 of record NC_082738.1, read on the forward strand.
TCCCTGTCCCTTTAAGGGCCTCTGCCGACAATCCACTTCCCTCATCTTTCAGCTGTTTGACTGCCAAGAGGCCACAGTCTTTATAAGGGATTCTCAATTCCATTTACAGGAATTTTATCACTAAGGTCAGTAGGAACTCCTGCCAGAGTTGATCATATGGAGTGGTGGTCTCTGCTGTCCTCTTTGTGACAGGGACTACAATCGGACCGTGGCAGAGGTGGTGGGTGTATGGGTAAGGAATCATTTGAAGTATAGACATCCATTAAACTAGGCAATGAATTAATAATCATCACATCAGAAAAGTTCCTGGTCAAAAATAACTGTGCAGGTGCTATTGGGGATCGTGCTGACAATCTGATACCATTCTCACAAAAGAATGTTGAATTTTGTCAAGTAATTATTTTGGGAAAATTGCTCATTTCTCATGTGCTGCTACCATGGAGAACATGTTTTCAAAAGAAAAAATACTCTGAATTATATTTCAAGTCAAGGTTAAGAAAACAAGAGGTAATGGAAGTTTGATTTCCTGAGGGTTTTGTGATCCAACCTCCTCAAGTTAACAGAAAGGATATTAATTGCTTCTGGCTTCAAACTCAGCTTAACATTTCCTTCGTTTCAGTAATATCCCCATCAATTTATTTTGAGAGTATATCTTGGAGGCAAAAAATTAAAACAAATGATCACATTTTCACAAGTTTCTATTTTGCTAACTTAACCTCCATGTTATATTTACGTGGCCTTTCAAAACTTTCCTTTCAGTGTTCTCACTGTCTCTCTCATGCAACTGTTGGTTTTGGGACGCATTAGTTTCTCACCCAAGTCTTCATTTATGCACCTGACAGTGAGTGTTAGCAAGTTATTTGGCCAAGATTTTGTATAATCTTGCTTAACACCCTCACTCCTAGTAGAATTTACAGACAGGGAGGTTCAGAAAAGGAACCTCAGACTGATGGTTCAGGGTAACCAGGTCAGTAGTAACAATCGACTGCCATTTCAGTTAAGAATAACTAGCTCCGATTTCCTTCCTTGATTAAAAGTAATCAGTTACCTCAGTGTACGTATTAATAAGTTCAGTGATAGAAGCTGTAAAAAGGCTCTTGATTAAAGAGAAAGGTTCAATTGACACTTGAATTAGCTGTGAGTCTGAAGCAAGTTAAGGAAAATTACTTACTCTTCCAAATCTGTAACCTCTGCTGCCTAGAAGATCAAATGAAGTTGATGTAATGGAACATCCCTACAAGTCGCAACACACACTGTCCTGACTTGGTAATATGTCAGTGTGTTCCTAACTCTCACAGTGTCTAATTTCTATCGTCATTGTCGTCTGACCCCTTAATGCCTAGGTGGCACATGGGGCCTCATCTAATTTCTATACATGGGAACAATTAAACTGTTAGGGCTTCAGCCGTTCAAAAAGATAGCAAATGCAAATGGAGACAGGCAATAAATATTAGCCTTGCCAGCAACATTTAAATCTTGGAGTCCAGTGAGAAATTGTGAGTAGCTAAATGTTTTATACAAAAGGTGCCTTGACTACTTAGGTTGTATGAAACTGTCTTCAAGTATAAATTGCACTTATTTTAGTTTGGAGAGATGAGAAATGTGGTAGGAAGAAAATATGACCCATTTCTAACATCAATAACAGGTAAATAGTGGCACCTTCTATTCAACCAAATCTTGAAAGTATTATTATTATATTTTAAGACAGTAGGTGCTAAGAATGTCTGGTGCTCCCAAGTGGATGTGCTGTTCTGGCAATGCAATCATGAGTGACCATTCTCCCTCATGGTCACCCTCTCCCTCTTCCTCACTCCCTCCTTCTCTCCCAACCCACTGCAAATTTCAGTAAGAACTTGGAAGCATTTGACAATTCCATATTAAATGCATTTCTTGGGTTTGAGGCTTGGTTCAGGGGGAGGGAGAGCCAGTTACCAAAGAATGAGGGTTGTACCTTGAAATGGGTTGCTGTGGAAAGTACATAGCTGAGGGGCGTTAAGGTTGGTCCTCTGGAGAAACTGGGCCCTGAATTTGGGAGCTGTGATCAGGTAAGTGGCAGGGGAGCAATTGGTGGTCTAAAATCAAGTGTCTGGGAGATCACTGAGTCTGAGTCTGAAGGATCTGAAACCAATAATTTCAGAACTCTTCCTACTTATGAGTTCCATAATGGGCTTATAGGTGGGAAAAATTGCTGGTTCAAAGTACAAAGTAGAAAGTAAATTTATTATGAAAGTATGTAACTGGCCCAAACGATTACTGCCCAGTGGCAATGACCTCAACAATCATGACATGCTTTGAGTGGCTGGTAATGGATTGTATAAAATCTCACCTTCCAGCTACACTAGACACTTCCCAGTTTGCCTACTGTTAAAACTAGGCCACTGATGATGCCATATCTCCACCCTCCTCTTGTCCTAGAAAATGATGCCTTATACAGCAGGATATTGTTCATTGACTTCAGCTTGGCATTTAACACAATCTTCCCTCAGAGGTTGGAGGATAAACTGTCCTCGTCAGGACTCAACACTGTAGTTGGAAGACCCCAGTCAGTCCGAGTAGGCAGCAACATCTCAAGCTCCGTCGTGCTGAGCACAGGTTTGTGTGCTCAGTCCATTATTGTTTACGCTGCTAACTCACGACTGCACTACCAGATCCAGCTCAAACCCATCGAGTTCGCTGATGATACGACAGTGATTAGCCTCATCACCAATAATGATGGGTCAGCATGCAGAGAGGAGGTAGAGCGGCTTGTCAGAAGGTGTGAGAACAACAACCTGAGTCTCAACATTTTGAAAACTAAAGAGATGATCGTGGGCTTCAGGAAGGCACGGGTAATTCACTCTCCATTGCACAGCAATGGCTCAGCCACAGAGAGAGTGAAGAGCACAAAGTTCCTTGGTGTGCATGGAACAGACGATCTAACCTGGACCCACAACATCTCCTCATTAGTCAAGAAGTCATAGCAGTGTCTACACATTCTAAGGAGACTGGGGCATGCAAAGCTCCCAACCCTCATTCTAACAACTTTCTACAGGATCACCATCGAGAGTCTCCTATCTGGCTGCATCTTTGTGTGGTACAGAAACTACAAGCCATCAGACCACAAGATCCCTACAGAGGACAGTAAAAACTGCCGAGAGGATTACCAAAGTCCCCCTCCCCCTATTTGTGGCACTTACCAGGAATGTTGTAGATGATGGGCCCGAAGCATTGTTGCGGATCCCTTCCACCCAGCCCACAATCCCTTTGACCCACTACCATTTGGAAGAAGGTACAGGAGCATCAGGACTAGGCCTGTCAGACTGGCTAACAGCTTCTTCCCTCAGGCTGTGAGACTAATGCATACCCTGCCACCATTGAGGTCTCATCACTCGGACTGTTTACCAGTGCTGCACACTAGATGCATTTTGAATTATATTTTATTAACCTATTTATGGTAATATTTGTTTTATGTGCTGTGTGTAATGTATGTTTTGTGGCTGCTCTGTGGTCTGGAGGAATGTTGTTTCGTTTGGTTTCATTTGGACAATAAATTTGAACTGTATGTCGCTATATACTACCCTAGCATTCATTTTCTTGCAAACATTTACAGGAAAAAGTACAACATAATTTATGAAAATCTGTACATAGACAAAGACTGACCAAAATGCAATGTGCAAAACAAGGCAAACCATGCAATTAAAAAATAATGCTGAGTACATGATTTGATGGTTAATTTGAGTAAAAATCAAAACATTGTTGTGGCAAATCTTTTGTTTTTAACTTCTGAATTACTTTGGCATGCAATTCCTGCTGCCACAAGGTTAAGCTGGAAGTATTTATTGTTCCAGGCAGCAGCATTCAGGGAGAGAGGAGGATGAGCCAAGGGTGACGATCATTGATTAGGAACGGAAGTAGAGATTTAAGCAATCACAGAGTTAAGAATAAAAGGGAAAGGAAAGGTTGTGATGTGGAAGGGAGATTGAAGGACAATTGAGTTAATAGTGCAAGGTTAATAAGAAGAGTAAACAAATAGAAGTTGTATCCAAAGATCATGTATGCAGAACATACAAATCATTATCAGAATTAGTTGAACACAATGCCGAGTCTAGAAACCTGTAAGATGTCCAATATAAGATTCTGTTGAGCTTCACTAGAAAGTTGTACACCGTAGAGGTCAGTGTGGGAGCCTGGTGGCAGATCAAAGTGGCAGCTGACCAGCATCCACGGTTTTTTGATTTTGTGTGTGGTCTTATTTTTCAATCGTTTTTTAGCACGTTATTTCATGAACCATAATGCACGTTTCAGTCCTCACTGTTCTTCAATTTCTTGGGGTTTTGATATGTGCAGCAAGAATTTGTTTGTGATTTATCAGTTGCTTTCTTCTTTGTTTCTTCAATGATGGGGATGTTGCTGGCAAGGCCAGGCTCTACCATGCATCCTTCATTGCTTCTGAACTGAGAGGCAGTTATATATAGGCCAGAGATCAGTGAGATTAAAATCAACTTGGGAGACAGAGACACCTTACTTTGAAGGAAAATGTGGAGGATAGAAAACTCTTCACTTCAAAGTCATTATATCTGCTGCTACTGCTCCTACTTGCTAGGGTTTGCGAATGGTGCACTGTGGTCCACCAACCTGCTCAAAGAGCACTGGGAGACCTTGATCTGCCGACATTGGGCAGCACTTGGAGGGCATCTAAAGACACCCCAAGGTTTATCAGAAAGGCTTGGCCTTGGATTCCAGGCAGCACAGGTACGGGGAGTAGGGACTAGGAGGAGTTAAGTGGGGAGATTTGAAGGACACAGCTAGGGTAAGGGGAACAGAAAATGGGAGCCAGAGGAAGGAATTTTTAGAGGAAGGGGAATCAGAAAGGCAGATGAGGGATGAAGCTAAGAAAAAGAATATGGGAAAGGCCATGTTGCTATGACCATGTACATGTAAGACCATAAGACCATAAGACTTACAGAAATAGGAGCAGAATTAAGCCTTTTGGCCCATCAAGTCTGCTCTGCCTTTCAATCTTGGCTGATCATTTTTTTCTCCTCCTCAACCCCACTTCCTGTCCTTCTCCCTGTAAGCTTTACTGCCAAGTCCAATCAAGAACTTATCAATCTCTGCCTTAAATACACCCAACAACCTGACCTCCACAGCTGCACGTGGCAACAAATTCCACAAATTCACCACCCTCTGGGTAAAGAAATTTCTGTGCATCTCTGTTTTGAATGGACGCCCCTCTATCCTGAAGCTGTGCCCTCGTATCCTTGACTCCCACACTATGGGAAACATCCTTTCCACATCTACTCTGGCTAGTCCTTTCAACATTTGAAAAGTTTTAATGAGATCCCCCCCTCATCCTTCAAAATTACAATGAGTACAGAGCCATCAAACGTTCCTCGTATGATAACCCTTTCATTCCTGGAATCACCATTGTGAACCTCCTCTGGACCCTCTCCAATGCCAGCACATCATTTCTAAGATGAGGAGCCCAAAACTGTTCACAATACTCAAGGTGAGGGCTCACCCGTGCTTTATGAAGCCTCAGTATCACATCTCTTGTATCCTAGACCTCTTGAAATGAATGCTAACATTGCATTTACTTTCCTCACAACCAACCCAACCTGCAAGTTATCATTTAGGGTGTTCTGCAAAAGAACTCCCAAGTCCCTTTGCATCTCAGATTTTAAGATTTTCTCCCCGCTTAGAAAATAGAAACATAGAAAACCTACAACACAATACAGGTCCTTTGGCGCACAAAGCTGTGCCAAACATGTCCCTACCTTAGAAAGTACCTAGGGTTACCCATAGGCCTCTATTTGTCTAAGCCCCATGTACCTTTCCAGGAGTCTCTTAAACGATCCTATCGTATCCGCCTCCACTACCATTCCACGCACTCACCACTCTCTGTGTAAAAATCTTACCCCAGACATCTTCTCTGTACCAACTTCCAAGCACCTTAAAACTGTGCCCTCTCATGCTAGCCATGTGAGCCCTGGGAAAAAGTCTCTGACTATCCACACAATGAATGCCTCACATCATCTTGTACACCTCTATCAGGTCACCTCTCATCCTCCGTCGCTCCAAGGAGAAAAGGCCGAGTTCACTCAACCTATTCTCATAAGTCATGTTTCCCATACCAGGCAACATCCTTCTAAGTCTCCTCTGCACCCTTTCTATGGTTTCCACGTCCTTCCTGTAATGAGGTGACCAGAACTGAGCACAGTACTCCAAGTGGGGTCTGACCAGGGTCCTATATAGCTGCAACATTACCTCTCAGCTCTTAAACTCAATCCCAGGATTGATGAAGGCCAATGCACCATACGCCTTCTTAACCACAGAGTCAACCTGCACAGCAGCTTTGTGTGTCCTATGGACTCGGACCCCAAGATCCCTCTGATCCTCCACACTGCCAAGAGTCTTGCCATTAATACTATATTCTGCCATCATATTTGACCTACCAAAATGAACCACCTCACACTTATCTGGGTTGAACTCCATCTGCCACTTCTCAGCCCAGTTTTGCATCCTATCAATGTCCCACTGTAACCTCTGACAGCCCTCCACGCTATCCACAACACCCCCAAGCTTTGTGTCATGAGCAAATTTACTAACCCATCCCTCCACTTCCTCATCCAGGTCATTTATAAAAATCACGAAGAGTAAGGGTCCCAGAACAGATCCCTGAGGCACACCACTGGTCACCGACCTCCGCGCAGAATATGACCCATCTACAACCACTCTTTGCCTTCTGTGGGCAAGCCAGTTCTGGATCCACAAAGCAATGTCTCCTTGGATCCCATGCCTCCTTACCTTCTCAATAAGCCTTGCATGGGGTACCTTATCAAATGCCTTGCTGAAATCCACATACACTACGTCTACTGCTCTTCCTTCATCAATGTGTTTAGTCACATCCTCAAAAAATTCAATCAGTTTCGTAAGGCATGACCTGCCTTTGACAAAGCCATGCTGACTATTCCTAATCATATTTTGCCTCTCCAAATGTTCTCCATCAACTTAACAACCACTGAAGTAAGACTCACTGGTCTATAATTTCCTGGGCTATCTCTACTCTCTTTCTTGAATAAGGGAAGAATATCCGCAACCCTCCAATCCTCCTGAACCTCTCCCATCCCTATTGATGATGCAAAGATCATCACCAGAGGTTCAGCAATCTCCTCCCTCACCTCCCACAGTAGCCTGGGGTACATCTCGTCCAGTCCCAGTGACTTATCCAACTTGATGCTTTCCTAAAGCTCCACACATCCTCTTCCTTAATATCGACATGCTCAAGCTTTTCAGTCCACTGTAAGTCATCCCCACAGTCGCCAAGATCCTTTTCCGTAGTGAATACTGAAGCACCTCTGTTATCTCCTCCGGTTCCATTCCCTTCTAGCTCTCCTAATTTCATTCTTAAGCTCCTTCCTGCTCGCCTTATAATCTTCTAGATCTTTATCATTATCTAGTTTTTTGAATCTTTCGTAAGCTCTTTTTTTTCTTCTTGACTAGATTTACAACAGCCTTTGAACACCACGGTTCCTGTACCCTAGCATCCTTTCCCTGTCTCATTGGAACGTACCTATGCAGAACTCCACACAAATGTCCCCTGAACATTTGCCGCATTTCTTCCATACGTTTCCCTGAGAACATCTGCTTCCAATTTATGCTTCCAAGTTCCTGCCTGATAGCCTCATATTTCCCCTTAATCCAATTAAACGCTTTCCTAACTTGTCTGTTCCTACCCCTCTCCAATGCTATGGTAAAGGAGATAGAATTGTGATCACTGTCTCCAAAATGCTCTCCCACTGAGAGATCTGACACCTGACCAGGTTCATTTCTCAATACCAGATCAAGTACAGCCTCTCTCCTCTTGTAGTCTTATCTACATAATGTGCCAAGAAACCTTCCTGAACACATCTAACAAACATCAGCCCTTCAAAACCCCTCGCTGTAGGGAGATGCTAATCGATATTTGGGAAATTAAAATCTCCCACCACAACAACCCTGTTATTATTACACCTTTCCTTAATCTGTCTCCCTATCTGCTCCTCGATGCCCCTGTTACTATTAGGTGGTTTATAAAAAACACCCAGTAGAGTTATTGACCCCTTCCTGTTCCTAACTTCCAATCATAGAGGCTCCGTAGACAATCCCTCCATGACTTCCTCCTTTTCTGCAGCCATGACACAATCTCTAAGCACCAGTGTCACACTACCACATTTATTTCTGCTACCAAAGTGCATGACTATGCAGTTTCCAACGTTGTATTTCATTTGCCACTTTCTTGCCCATTCTCCTAATCTGTCTAAGTCCTTCTGCTTCCTACCTGTTTCCTCAGCACTACCTGACCTTTCACAAATGTTCATATCATCTGCAAACATGGCAACAAAGCCATCTATTCCATCATCTCAATCATTGATATACAGCATAAAAAGAAGTGGTCCCAACACCTGCGGAACACCACTAGTCACCGGCAGCCAACCAGACAAGGATCCTTTTATTCCCACTCACTGCCTCCTACCAATCAGCCAATGCTTTAACCATGCCAGTAAACTTCCTGTAATATCGTGGGCTTGTAATCTGGTAAGCAGCCTCATGTGTGGCACCTTATCAAAGGCCTTCTGAAAGTCCAAATATACAACATCACTACATCCCCTTTATCTATCCTACTTGTAATCTGCTCAAAGAATTCCAACAGGTTCATCAGGCAGAATTTTCCCTGAAGGAAACTATGTGTGTTCAGAAAATACCTGCATATGTTTACAATATCCATATGTCCATTAACATATCAAGACCTTGCTGCCCCCCTCACTGGAACCCCTGCAGTCCTCAACAGATGCTCAACAGCCATTGCCACCACCCTCCCCCTGGCCCTAACCCACCTGGACAAAAAAGACACATATGTTCAGATGCTGTTCATAGACTTCAGTTCAGCTTTCAACACAATCATCCCTCAGAAACTGATTGGAAAGCTGAGCCTACTGGGCCTGAACACCTGCCTCTGCAACTGGATCCTAGACTTCCTGACTGGGAGATCTCAGTCAGTCCGGATCGGGAGCAGCATCTCCAACACCATCACATTGAGCACGGGGGCTCAAGATGCTGCCTGGCCTGCTGTTTTCCACCAGCATTTTGAGCATTATGAAGGACCCCATGCACCCGTCATACAATCTCTTCTCCCTCCTGCCGTCTGGGAAAAGGCTCCTAAGCACTCGGGCTCTTACGACCAGTTTATAACAGTTTCTTCCCTCAAGCTATCAGATTCCTCAATACCCGAAGCCTACTGTCCTGTTAATTATTTATTGTAATGCCGGTACTGTTTTGTGCACTTTATGCAGTCCAGTGTAGGTCTGTAGTCTAGTATAGCTTTCTTTGTGTTTTTTTTATTACATAGTTCAGTCTAGTTTTTTGTACTGTGTCATGTGAACCATGGTCCTGAAAAATGTTTCAATTTTACTATGCACTGTACCAGCAGTTATGTCGAAATAACAATAAAAGTTGACTTGACTTGACTTGATATACGTTTCTTCAGTTTTCTTTATCATGGAACCAAATCCTTAATCTTTTAACAAAGAATTCAGACACAGGCATCTTTCTTCCTCATCAACTGGATGAGAGATCACCTAAAAGTAAGAAGAGGTCCAGAACAACGCAGCAAGAGGAGCTGATAGGGTAGTTACATATGAGGGTGAATGGATCTTGGCTGAAGGATTGTGGCCTTGGAGTATCAGAGAGTCAGAAACACCAGGAGATCAAATATATTGGGGAGCCTGATGGATCGAGGTCTTCAAAGATCAGTAGGATCAAGATGATTAGAGGGCTTGAGTCAAGAAGATCAGGGCTACAAAGGTTCTGGGGATCAGTGATTATAGACTGGACATTGGAAGTTGGAGGTTCAAAGCTGGAGAAAACAATGTGGCATAGGTGATGGGGCAGGGGTTGTGGTGGTGGGGGAAGGGGGGGGGGACCAAAAGGATAATTTCACATAACACTTAAATGCAGGGATTCAGTAGTAGAGACAGAAAATAGTGGAATTATGACAGGTCTTCAATCTGAAATACTTAAATGCTTGTCTTTCCACAGACACTATCTGTGGGAAGAGAAACATTTAGTGTTTCCAGCATTTTCTGTTTTTATTTCAGATTTCCAGTTTCAGCACTTTTTAGATTTGCAAACCTAATCTAGTATTGTATTAGTAAAATACAGCTGACTTGTGAAAGTCAAAAAATGATTGCTCTGGGGACAAGTTAGTCTAAACTGTTCTGCGAAGTTCCAAAAGGGGCAATTCCTAGTCAAACTAACAACATGACAAAAATCAACCTGGATGTGTTTCACTTTAAGAAAATATGGTTTACAATCAAATGACACTGAAAAATATCACTGCACAATCTAGACTAGAGATATTAGCATGCACAAGCTGATGAATGGAATATATCCTCTGTTTCTTTATTGTTTGATTACCATCTGATTGTCTGCACCATGAGGTTATTTTTGTCTTATGAACACCCCTCTATCCCAGCTCAGACAACCACTTATTATTCCCTTCCCAAATATGCTCCCCACACACAGTCCCAGCAACTTCAGCTATTAGTCTATCATGAACTAACTTCTGGTTCTGATGGAAGGCCTTTGACCTGAAACATTAACCCTATTGCATTTTCTACAGAAGCTTCCAGATCTGCTGAATAGTCTCAGCCTGATATGTTTTTATTGCAGATTTCCATTGCCTATATGATACTGTCAACAACCTTGTAATCATGGACTTCATGCTATTTTGAATAATATCTATTTCGCTCTGTAATTAGTGTTAGAATTTTATTATCGCTGATTGCCAAAGGAGTTTACCATTTATAAAAAATACTAACACTACCACTTCCACGTCAGTTTTCAAGCATTCACAAAGTCTTTTCTAGTTGCATGACCCTTCAATATTCTTGGCATTTGCACTGTTCTTTTTTTTAAAATTCTGTGGCTCCACAAGAAACATTCAGCTCTCTGAGAATAAGGGAATTTGTACATAATCCAAGCAGGGCTGTGGGAGGAATCTTTGAATTAAACCCCTTCCTTTTTGGTCCCCATGGTTCCATTATGAAGCAAGGTAGGGCTTCCTGCATCCATTTGGACCTGCCCATCTACGTGCAAAGCCTTCAGTGCCCTGGACCCGTGTGTGCTTCACATTTTAGCAACAAGTCCCAGAGGAAGCAGGATACAGTCTTGTTCGCTCGGTCGGTCCGTTGCTGGCTCACACAAAGTAGCAATGTGGGTAATGGTGAAATAACAACAGATTCTGCTTGTCAACCAGTCATTCATTGGCAATAAAATGGAAAGGTCATATTCACTGTCACTGTCCTGGGCACAATGTACAGCTGCATTTCCAAAGCCTTTTCCTTTCACAGGGCTGGAGAGAGGATACTTCCTGAAACTGAATGAGTCAAATATCCCATCTCAAGTAGGCATACATCTTTCCTCAGCATTCATGGGACATCCTCGGCTGTATTTTGCAGCTGCAGCTTTCCAAATTTCATCATGAACATGAGGAAAGGTTATACTATCACAAATTTTAAAAGTTAATATTGTTGATTGAGCCTGATTACATGAAATAAATACTCTGCTATATTTATAACCTTCTATTACTGATTAGCGTATCAACAATAAATGCACTCTGAAAGCAAACGTCTGTTTGAAACTTTATTGGGGACATTAGTCTGTTTATTTTAGTTAGTGCCCACCCCCACCCCGTTAACAATGCAGACAGAGGGAAAACTTTCCACTTGTCTGGGTGGGCACAGCTGCCACCAGCATTCAAGAAACTTGACACCATCCAGAACAAAGTAAGCCACTCTGCTTATCGCCCTAAATATCCGATCACTTCACCATGGGTGTGTCGTAGCTATGAAGCATACTATCAAGACAGGTACTGATGAAAACAAATAGAACTGTAGATGCTGCATTCAGTGCTAAAAGCCAAAATTCTGGAAGAACTCAGCCAGTTTGTTTCTGGGGAAAGGGAAACCAGTCAATGTTTTGGGTCGATGACTTAAGGTTCTGAGAAAGGATTGAATTGAATTGAATGATCTTTATTGTCAGTACACATAGGTACAATGAAACCCTGTTTGGCTTCTTCTCAGGAAATTAGGATTAATGGCAAGGAACACCAGCTGGTTCCTCCTCCCACAGATACTGCTTGACCAGCTGAGTTCTTCTGGCATTTCCGTTTTTGAGGCATCAATGCGTTTCGCCAGCTTCTGCCAATCCACGACTTGCTTGAAAGAGAATGGATGCAGAGCAACACTGCTATCTAAAACTACTCACCATTTCCCACACTTCTGTAATCTTTTTTTATCAGCAGTGGGTTCAGACCCAGGAACTGTCTAAATAAAAGCACATTGCGGGAGTAATTTCACCTCTCAGACTACATTGGATTGAGAAGAAGACATGTCACCATCAGCCACAGAGGGGAAACAGGGAATGAGCACTAAAAGATGGCTGCACCAATGGTACTCATTCCTGAGAATAAATTTTGTAAACAGCTATTGTTCCTTTTTCACTAATATCATGATTAGAGTGAGCCCCTGTCTTGGTTTCCATTCAGAGGTTGCCTTAAAATGCAACAGCATGGCACATCTAAAGGAAGTGCTGAGCTGGGACTCTCCCAGAGGATGAAACTACTGCATTTGCATAATAGCTTTGACAGCCCACAAGGCTGAAGACACACAGCTGCCAATCTGCCACCAAAAATAAATTGTCAGCGGATCATGGTATTTTGATCTGACCAACTACCTGCATTACCATCCTGGCCGCATGAACTTCTTGCAGCCTCTCCACAAATAGAGCGATGATAGTTGGCACCCAAGGCTTAATGGATGAACAGGTTGCAACTGGTGACTAGGTCTCAGGATGAAATTGTCTGAAGCTCCACACCCAGCACTACTCTGACTACACTTGATCGTAGGCGTGGTTAAATGTGTCTCAGCTTTTACCTGTCTCTAACAATCAATTCAAACAATTTTCAAAAATTACTTAATCAAATAAAGAATAATTATTGAGGTTAAACGCATTAAGTCAGTTAGTTATTTAAAATTAAATATGCAGAAACAAAGAAAAATAAACAAAAATATGACATTTTAAAGGTGCAACCCCAATTGAATTGAATGGAATTGTGCTAGATGCCTGAGGCACAGCTGGTATAAAGCTAAAGGGTCTGATACGAGGTGCATCCAGTCGCTTATCTGAGTGAATACTCCCTGGACAACAGGCAAAGGGAAAGTCGTACAGCTCCTGAGATCGCTGACATTCATACTGCAGCTAGCCAATGAACCAGCACAACAAAAAATAAAGATACTGACGAAGAGAGTGAAAATTAAAAAACACTATTGATGTTTCAGTCATTCAAACTCGAATGGGGGTCAGTAACTTGAAATATTAACCCTATTTCTGCACTATAGCTGCCTCGTTTACTGAGTATACCCACTTTTATTCTTTCTTTTAATTTCCAAAATCTAGAGTTTTTTACTCTTGTTAAAAAATTAATATGCAAAGATGACACATGCGCATTTACATCAAATGGAAGGGTCTACTGAGTATTTTCCTGGCAGACATTTCTTCCCATTGATTTCAAAAGGGCTGCTGTACTTGTGCCAAGTTTAAACTGGTGTAGTCTCAGTGTGAAAATATCCCATCAGAGAGCTGCAAAATCTGAACAAGTTTTGATTCAAGGAAAGTCCACAGGTACAAATAGCATTGTGGAGGATCTCAATGACAATTTAGGCAAAAGCAGCATTGGACTAAATGTGAGTAAGTCCTGGTGGTAAATCTGGTCTCTGACTGGAAGGTCATTTTCAGTGACTGAATCATCAACACTTGACCATGGCTAATTGGGGGACGGTTGTTGCTGACATGCTTCCCAAGGTGCTTCAGCAATTCTCCACACAATATCTTCCTCAATGTGACCTGTCCAGGCAACATTTTATATCAAACATAGAATACAGAGCCAAATATATCAAGGTGACAGCTAAGAGGGTGACTTGTGTTATAGGCCGACTAGTGGAGGAAAGAAGATAGAACTGCAGCTATTAAAGTGTTGCCTTTCAAAGTAGTGAAACTGTTTTTTTTGTGATAGCATTTAACTATTTCCCTCAAAACATTAGTAAACCAAGAGAACAGTAAATGAATGTGACCAACTGGAAAGAACAAACATCCAAAAGTCTCATCCATGTTTTCATAATCAAGTTTATTATCACTGATATATGTTGTGAAATTTGTTGTTTATTGGTAGCAGTACAGTACAAGACATGAAACATTACCATAAATTACAGACAGGTAGATATATAAGCACTGTAAATAAAGAATAGTGAGGTCATGTTCATGGATGGTTCAGAAATCTGAAGACAGAGGGGAAGAAGCTTTTTCTGAATCATCAAGTGTGGATCTTCTGGCTCCTATACCACATCCCTGATCCCTGATCCTTCATGACCTTACCATTCCCTCAAGAATTTCCTCAAGATCCATATCCACTGAGGTACCTACATTTCTGCAGGTGTGCATTCGAGGGCAGGTCTGAAATCATTCCCTCCACACAGGTTTAGTGAAATCTCTCCACTGAAACATGACTATGATGTTTTGTGGTTCAGGGTCAAATATTTTTTTGATAGCACTCTATGAAGAAATTTTAATTTGTCGAAGATGCTCATGTGAGATGTTGTCCTTGCTGTTGGTGTAGAGAGGTTGCTTGAGCTGGCTGGAAGCTGAAGGTTTCACAGTTTCAGTGTGAAGGGCAGGATTATTAAGTCTACGATTAGGAGAAATTGCTTCACTCTGAAGTTTGCAAAACTTAGGGATTTTGCTGCAGCTACTCAATGAGCTGGCCCTTTGAAAATGGAAATACACATTTTTGCACTGTATAAGTGTACACCGTCATGGGTTTTGGGCTTGGAGTAAAAGATCAATCATCTCATGAAATGTGGAACAGATTGAGTAGGCAGAATGGCTACTTATGTTTTTATTAGAATATTTCTTATTTTCTGTACACTCATAGTTATATTATTTATTTTAAAGTTGTTCTTTATTAATATGAATCCTGCATTCTTTCCACTTTTTGAAAATGTTCAATATCAAACACCGGATGTTCAGAGAGGGAGTCTGCCAACATTTGTTTTTCAATCTCATTTTGTTGGCAATGAAGGGTCTGGCTGCAAGAAACACTGTTTCCTGCATATTTGACCAGCAGATTCACACACAAATTTGGGCTCTTAATAAGTGTCAAACAATTTTGCTGCATTTTGTGAATCTTAACCTGCAGCAACTGCTTTGTGTTCATTCTGTTATTCTTGAGAAAGTCATTCAATGCAACCTTATATCCCTCCTAGCCAGTAACTTTAATGTGAAGAGTTGTAGGAAACAAAGTCTATTATTGCAGATTACTCTAACAAGCAGAGATTAAACTGAAGACCAAACTCTGCTTAGCAGCATGATCTTTTATTTTTGGTCTCATATGCCTGATTCAAAAAGCATGTTAGAACTGTGGCTTATTAATGATGTAATGCAAGGCTGAGTTCTTCAGGGTCTCTCTTGACTGTCTACTTTAATGGTGTGGAAGATGCACAGGATCCCGAGGGTGACAGTATTTCTCCAGGGCTTTTGTGGATATTCTGCAGAAGCTACAGTGGACGATGAGGAGAACCCCCGCGGAAATGACTGTCTAGAAACCATAAAGTATGTTGTTCCACAAATCACTTCCTGATGCAGTTCTCTGTGCTGCACAGTAATTTGCCTCTGACATAACCAAGCTCATGTGGTATAAATCAGTATTAAATAGACAATGTAGAAGTTCTACAGCAGACAATCCCCTTTTCCCTTAATTCTCTGCCTTCCTTTTGTGACTTATATTGGGGTACAGTTCCGCAGGTGCTGTCAGCTCTGGTTTAAGTGGCCATTCTTCAGCTGCGAGTCTGAGTGGATGTTTATGGACATTTTTTCCACCACCAGGAAGCCTCACAGCCAAGACTATTACTGTTCTCAGTAAATCTCCTGGACCTTGCAACCAATAGTGGCCAAGAGCAGAAATACTGGCTGATTATTTCTTCTCCACCCTGACAGGGAGGTCCCCAACCTAATCCCACGATCTCAGTGCACTGTGAGCTGGGAACATAGAAGATAAGGATACAGGAATTAGGAACAGGAACGGGCCATTTGGCCATTAAAGTCCACTCTGTCATTCTCACGATCATGTGTAGTCTTCAACCTCAACACCATTTCCCTGCTCAATCCCTGATTCCCTTTATGACTAGGCATTTATTGATTTAGAAGATGGAACAGTACAGCACAAGAAGAGGCCATTCAGCCCACAATGATTCTATGATTTATGAACTCAAAGACTGACACAGGTCTCTAACAACGTTTTTCCTCACCTCAATCCTAAATGCCCAAGCCTAGTTTGGATTTCTCAGCACAGGAAAACAAACTTGGAAATGTAACTTTAGCTTCTCAGACAACTTGTTACAGTAGATTGTGAATATAGATAGCTTGGACCCAAGAACCATTCGACATGGTACTCCACTAGTCACAGCCAGCCTCTACATTCTATCAAGTTTATCAATTCACATTTGATGTCTTTATACCATCCCAATTCTAAGCTGAATAAAGTCTACACCTCATTGGTTCTCTTTTTCCTATTCGTCTCCTCAAATTCTCAACCAATTCCATCTATTCTGATTTCCCTTACAATATTTCATTCTGACTCTGCTCAATCTTATTTTTTTTGTACTTCTAGGTGTTTCAATATTACTTCCTTCATCAGAGATTCTAGCATTATCCCTACTCTTGACACTAGGCTAACAGGTCACTAGCTTTGGTTTGAGTTCAAGTGTGTCTCCACTATTTAAAATGGATTGAAAGTTTAAGTAGTGGAGATGCTCGCAGCTTTGCAGTCATAAGAACAATTCCAGAATTAAAGAACCTTAGAAGATAATAGGTTATCCTCTGTCATTGGAACCACCACTTTCTAAACTCTGGGATGTTGATCATCAGATCCTTAGGACTGATTTGCTTTCAGTCTGACCAACTTCTCTAGTACTATTTTTAACTAGTATTTATCTTCTTCAACAGAAAAAAACTAGTGGAGGAATTCAGCAGGTCAAACAGCATCTGTGGAGGCAAAGGGATAATCAATGATCCATCTGCAGTCTCCTATGTCTTTAGTTTCATTCAGTTTCCCATTCTCACTAAACCCTTCAATCTCTAGTATTTCCAGGAGGCTTTTTGTACTTCCTTTCTTGAAAACAGACACAAAGTATTGTTTAGTTTCTCTGCCAATTTACAAAAACTTGCATCTCTAGCTGTAAAGGACCCACATTTGCTTTTGCTGGTCTTTTGTTTTTGTATGCGTATAGAATTTCTTACAGTGTTTTTATGCAACACAGGCTCATAATCCATCCCCTCTTTCCTTAGCCATTTCTTGATCCTCTGTGATTGAGTTCTAAAATGCTCCTAAGGCCTACTACTTTTACCTGTAAACTTTAGAACATAGAAGAGTACAGCACAGGATCAATCCCTTGGGCCCATAGTTTCTGTGTTGAACACAGTACTGAATTAAACTATTTTGCTTCTGCCTGTACATTTTCTATATCCCCCATTCCTGCAGAATCATGTGTCTAACAGCCTAACATTATTACTGTATCAGCTTCCTCCACTCCTCCAGCAGCCCATTCCAGGCATATATCACTCTCTGCCCAACACATCTCCTTTAAATTTTTCTCTTCTCACCTTAAATGCATGTCCTTTAGTACTTGAGATTTCTGGGCCTGGAAAAGATTCTTACCATCTATCCTATCTCATAACTTTATAAACTACTGGATCTTCCCGCAGTGTATGATGCTCTAGGACAGGGGTTCCCAACCTTTTTTTATGCCATAGACCAATACCATGAAGGAGTCAGTGGACTTGAGGTTTGGAACCCCTGCTCTAGAGGAAACAAGAAAACAGAATGTGATGCTAGAGAAAGTGGTGCAATCAGACTCAATGACTGTATTTAAGAAAATACTCCTGTCTGCCCACTATGTCTATGACAATTTTTCCCCACTACACTCATTCTATTTGTCCACATTAGGACTTTAACTTTCTATATCCTTTCTATTTGTGTCTGCCAAGATGCCTCTTAAATATAGTAATTGAGTCTGTTTCCACCATTTTCTCTAGTATCATATTCCATTCGTCAATCACTCTCTGTGTAAAATTTACTCCGAAGAGCCCCTTTAAGCCTCCTATCTCTCACCTTAAAATGTTTTTGATACACCTGTCTATTTTTCCTCATAATTTTATATGCTTTTCTCAGGTTACCCCTCTATCTCCTTCACTCATGAGAAAACAAGCACAGTCTATCCAATCGCTGACCATAATTAAAGTCTTCCAATCCAAGCAGTAGCCTGGTGAATCTTCTCTGCACTCTCTCCAGTGCATTGCATTCTTCTTAGAATTTGGCGACAAGAACTACATATAATACTCCAGTGCTTTGTAAAGTTGCATCAAAACATCCAATCTCTTATGTTCTATGCCCTAACCTGTGAAAGCAAGAAAGCCATATGCTTACCCTCTTGTTATATGCATACCCTTTAGCTATGCATTTTTCAGGAGACTGTGGGCTTGGATCTCGAGTTCTCTCTGCACGTCAACTTTCTTTATTTCCCTACCATTAACTGCATATGTGCTACTCTGATCTGACTTCCCAAAATTCACTACTTTGCACTTGTTGAGATTAAATTCTTACTGATACAAAATAGGAGTATTCACTAAAATAGAGCATTAATTTAAATTGGATTGCAAGTTTGCCAAAGCATACTTAAGCTGGATGGTGCATAATGATCAGTTTAAATTGGAATAAAAATGAAAATGAAAATGGGAGAAAGAGAGAAAGTATTTTTAGAGGTGTGAAGGGCAGTATATTATTAAGTAAAACGAAAAGAGAAAGTAAATCCATGTTACCTTCCTATTTTATAGATGCTCACTGCTCTATCTGCCTGTGTTGCCAAATTTAGTGAGCTGTGGAATTGTAAAGGTACTTCAATGTTCCTGAGGTCCCAGCGATTTACTCTATATTGCCAGATCAGAATTTGAAATGCTGAAGTGCATTACTTCAAACTTGTTTGGAATAAGTTCTACCTGCCACCACTATAGCAAATTTTCCATTTGATCTATGTCCCCATCATACCCTAGACACTTTTTTTATTCTCTACAATTCTAGCTACTTCTGTGTCATCTGCAAACTGACCAGACCACCTACATTCTCATACAAACATCAATGGTCCCATCATCAATGTCTAATGTGCACCATTTGTTACATACTCACAGTTAGAAATACATCCATCCACCAGTACTCAACAATTTTGTATCCAGTTCAGCAACATGCCCCAGATCCTTTGTGCTCTTCCCTCTGGACCGGCCTACCAAGCAGGATCTTGTCAAAAGCCTTACTGAATTCCATGTAACCAACTCTGACCTCATCAATTTACTTAGTTAACTCTCAAAAGAAAACCTATTAATTTTGTGAGACTGTATTGGATACAAATTGTCTATGAGGTATAACTCTGTGAGAGTGACTTTGTAGGACTGTTGCTTGACTGGTCTGTGGAACAGCTCTGCCAGCTTAGGCAACAATGCCCAGGGGTTCGCGAGGCGGACTTTGCAAGATCAAATGAGCTCCAAACACCTCTGCCTTGTCTGAATTTGGTGCCCAGTTCAAAGTCTCATTGTTTGCCAGTTTTATTCCTTCCATGTTTAAATATAGTGATATTGGTACCTTACTTCCACCATAAAGTCAGAAGTAGAGATATTCATTAATGTTTGGAACAAAGTGCAATTCCATTCACAGCTCCACAACGAATGAAGCAGTCCATGAAGCAAGACCTCGACAACATTCAGTTGTGGGCTTATAATGAGCATGTAAAATTTGTACTACAAAAGTGGCAGCAAATGACTGTCGTCACCAGGAGAGAATCTCACTGCGTGAGAATCTCAATGGCATTTTTTATCATACATTTTGTATCAGCAAAATCTTGGTGATCATTACTGACCAGAAACTCAAATGGGCAGTCACACAAATACCATGACTATTAGAGCAGATCAAATGCTAGGTACCCTGCTGTGGATGACTTGCCTCTTGAGACCGCAAAGCCTTTCTACTTTCTACCAGGCATGGATCAGGGGTATGTTGGAATATCCTCCAGTCACCTGCATGAATGCAGCACCAGAATATCTCAAGAAGCTCGACAGCGTGCAGGACAAAGTGGTACATTCGAATGGGACCCTACCAACCATAAATAGTAAACCTATAAATAGTCCTACTTACTATTATATATATATATATATACATAAATAGTGCATATATACATATATATTGTAATTCACAGTTTTTTTGCTATTATTCTTATGTATTGCATTGTACTGCTGCAGCAAAGTGAACAAATTTCACGACATATGCCAATGATATTAAACCTGATTCTGATTACCTTTACTGCCAGTTCAAAGTGTACTATGTACAAAATACAGTGTATTGACTCACCCAGGTTATTCCAAGAACGTTTCCCAAACCCATGACATTGAACAAGAGGAACTAAGGTGCAGGCACATGATAACACCACCACGTACAGGTCACCCTCCAAGTTACACAATATCCTGACCAATCCTGCATTGAAACTGGTTCTAATTCTGGAATTCTCTCCTCACTGCACTTTTGGAGTATTTTCACCTGAAGGACTGCAGTGGTTCAAGGAGGTGGCTCACCATCATCTACTCAAAGTCATTTAGAAATAGACATTAAGTTCCTGGTAGCAATGGCCAGATCCCATATAATAATATAAATAAAAAGTTATCACGAATGGCGTCAATGTCAACTTCATACATAAATGACCAAACCTCCAATATCACCACAACTGATTTCTATGAGTCTTATAGCAAACATCCCCCCTTCCCATGCCCGCCTCACCCATCAGCCCTCATCCCAATTCCTGTCTACTAAATTATGGAGACAGTAGTGTCTGTCAACAGCTTCCCCCAAACTTTACAACACAAACATCCAAATGCAAGGAGTTAGATTTGATGCAACTGTTGAAAAGTAGAAGATAAGGTTTGGTTTGATTTGGTTAATTAGCGGCTACACTATCTAACAATTTATGATTTGTGTAAGCATTTTCAATCAATTCCCTCTTTCACAGAACAAGTGTGTGGACCTCTGTTGCTGCTGTATCACCTAACCCCATTCACACACATACTGTGCAGGCATCTCCTTCAGCAGAGTTATCTTGCTCCTAGAGGGACAGTCAATTGGAGCAGGAGTGCTGTAAAAGGCAAGGGTGAGGCCACTGTGTTAGAGGATCATTATAAACATGAAAGTTTCTTTCAACATCCATACAGTAAAAACACTGAAGAATACATATAATGTGTTCACACAGAACTTCAGTCAGATGATTGCTGAATGAGTTTGAATACAATTATTATTCAGCATTATTCGATCTGAAAGTTAAACTTGAGCTTTGTATAACTTGACCAAGTACAAACTTTACGAAAGAAGCTAATTCTGGGTTTTCACGGAAGTGCCCTATGATCTGACGATGAATCATAACATGGCCTCTAGACTAGTCTTGAACAGTCAAAAGGAAACTTGCTGACCGAGCTTAGAATGATTTACACTATTGACCCCATTCTGACCTTCAACTCATGGCCACCCTATGCAGCTGGCAAATTTCATTGGTCTTGGTGCTAGGCTTAATGCTGTTAGTCTTAACGTCTCACAGACCACCATGTACAAAGTGCAAGTAAAAGTCTCAGGAGAAAGGTGAAGAATCAGAATCAGATTTAATATCACTGGCATCTGTTGTGAAATTTGTTACCTTAGCGTCGGCAGTACAATGCAATACATGATAATAGAGAGAAAAAGAAAACTGTAAATTACAATAAGTAGATATATACATAAAATAGTCAAATTAAATAAGTAGTGCAAAAATAGGAAATTAAAAATGAAGTAGTGAGGCAGTGTCCAAGGGTTCAATGTCCATTTAGGAATCGGATGGTAGAGGGGAAGAAGCTGTTCCTGAATCGCTGATTGTGTGCCTTCAGGCTTCTGTACCTCCTACCTGATGGTAATAATGAGAAGAGGGAACGTCCTGGGTGGTGGAGGTCCTTTATGACGGACGCTGCCTTTCTGAGGCACCAATCTTTGAAGATGACTTGGATACTACGGAGGCTAGTGCCCATGTTGGACTGTTAGATGGTTAGAGTGGTTGGGCAAAAATTGTGGCTAAACTGCATGATAACCGACTGATTCAACATTCTGACATTTTCATGAAGATAAATATCTTGAAAAACTTTTATAGGGGTTCATTTCAAGGAACATCTCCAAATGCAAAGCAGAGAATTGCATTCCATAAACATAAAACCTCTGTGAATGCTTTTAAGTTGCATTACCATTGTAGTGATAAGTTACTCTGGGAATACCATGTTTAAATATTCAGAAGTATCACATGTGCTTTTGGGTTCAGGGGATAGTAAAATATTGTTCATGACATTTTTTATTACCCCTGCAGCTTAGCTGAGGAAATTAATAACAACATACAATGAATTGACCCCTATGAAACACCATCATTCTTCTAAAATGTACATCAGACTTTGAGGTGAACATATTCAGAGTAAGGGATAAAATAAATAGCTGGCACTATCAAGTTTTTCTGCTTCAAGGGTGAACAAAATAAAAAAAAACGAGATAGCTCTCAATTTTGTTTATGCACATTTTGTTTTGTCAATGGTGCAGACTTTAGTCTGTACCAACTATGTGTATCATAATCCCAATTCTATAAGAGATATAACTTGAGATGTGAACATAACCTAAGACATTTATTGGAATTTTGTGATCTGGACATTGTTAAGCAGTAGTAGAAAATGCAGTGTGCTAAAGATAGATACCAATCGCCCAAGCGAATGTCTTTCTAACTCCCTGAAATTCTTTCGCACAGACCTAAGAGGCTGTAAGGGTACATCTTTGTTCCCAGGCTCTGGCGTGGTTACACGGAGATCCCTTGACTGGATTAATGCAGTAAGAGATTCTGTAAAGGGCTTCGTGAAGCAGAGTTGGTACACATTTGGAAATCATCCCAGTGAGTGAGCCAATGTCCCGCAGCCCCTTCTTCCATATCCTCTCACTCCCACATTTCCACCTTCCGTTCCTTTTCCTCATCAAAGAGAGATACTGTAAAAGGAGGATGTGTGGCCTGTGTAGTACTTCTGCTGAAGTTTTGTAGAGTATCTCAGTGCAACTCAGGCTTAAAACTTTGCAGGGAATATACTTGAATGTAAATGTACCATTTCAATTTTAATGGGTTTGTTAAACTATTTAAAATTAAATAGGTTTCAAAGGTACATTTAATGTCAGAGCAAAGTATACAATATACATCCTGAAATCTAGTCTGAAAAATTAGATGATGTAAAACCATGTTAGCCTCAAAGACACTCAAAATGTCATCAGACGAAGGGTCTCGGCTTGAAACATCGACAGTGCTTCTCCCTATAGATGCTGCCTGGCCTGCTGTGTTCCACCAGCATTTTGTGTGTGTTACTTGAATTCCTAGCATCTGCAGATTTCCTCGTGTTAGCCTTAAAGATCCTTCTTCAGCTCATCACCCCTAGTGGGGCATGCAGCTCATCAGAGGCTTCTGCCCTGGGCTGATCAGCCCTGTGGCTTCTGCTTTCTCCAAATGACTTCATACTCCTTTAGGCCAAGATCCTTCCTCACCCAAGGACGAGGTCTTTGGAGCTTCTGTTGATGTTTCTGTAGCTCTGGGTTCTTATGTGATGGAGTTGTTAGCCCCATGCCCAGTCCTCCTCCTTTCATAGGGACCTGGGACCATCCATAGTGGGGTTAACCTTAAGGATTCATCTATTAATACTCATGACAGTTACATCTGTACACAGTATCAGAAGTATACATACTGTTGAAACACTTTTTTGTTTTCAGGGATAATGAAATATTGTTCATGACATGTTACCTCTGCAGAATGGCTGACCAAAATTGCAGGAAAGCATTACTGCCAACCCAATTCCCCACTCCACATCACGAGTATATATTATTCTTCCACCAGAGTATTCTGCTTCAGCTGAAACGTGCCAGACACTAACAGAAACAGTAATAGACTAAGGAATGGTTATCACATAAAGTAAACAATCAGCCCTACCAGACATCCCTGATTGGAAAAGGTGCGAACAAATGGTAAACAGACAGCAATTGTGGTGAGAGGAATGTAGTTATGTTTAATGCAAGCTTCTGATCTCTACACAAAAGTCTAATTACATTTAGTGCTGACATCTAATCGTGTTTCTTGCGAGAAAATGAGAAATTGGCCAAAATCCAGTTTCAAGTTATGGTGGATTACAATTAAAAACTGGCTTGTAACAAAATTCACTCCTTTTATCATAGCTCCCAAGATTTGGTTTTTTAACATTCAGAGAAAGTCCATAAAGGCACACACGCCCTGACAACGACCCACATTTCAGCTGATCTGGGGATATGGAGATTGCAGGAGAGGAGACGAGCTCCCACCATCATTCAAAGGGAAGTGTTCCAGATCAATGAGCTATGAACCAGGAACGACATGAAGGAGTGAGGAGAGCCATCAGACTCACTGATAAAAGAGTCAACAGGGGGTTGCTACAACTATCTCCCTCCTAACTGTAATAAAAAGGGTATAGGTTATTAATGGGTATGAGCTCACCACTGGCTACAGACCCCCATAGGAAGCCAGTAATGGTGGGAAATATAAGTGACCTGAATGCCACATGTGCCCCCTTGAAATGAAAGTTGATGAAATTGTTTCTTCACGAATACAGTACTTAGGTGACCTCTGTAAAGTTCAAAGTACATTTATTATCAAAGTATCTATACGATATACAACCTTCAGATTCATCTCCTTACAGGCAGTCATAAATCAAAGAAACCCTGACATTTACACTCTGGCCCAGCACTTAATTCGGCTAAACAGCGGACTATTCCTTGCCCTCAAACCTGGGCCTGCCACTTCGATACGCTCTCGGGCCTGGGACCCACTGTCTCGATTCGGCTTAGCGCTTAAGTCAGTCAAACCTTGGCTTGTTCCTTGCTCTCAGGCCTGAGCATTGTCACCTCGACTCTGCCTCGCCTCAGTTCTGCTGCTTTGAGTTGCCTCCAAGTCCGCTCCAGCAGCCAAACGTTGGCTTGTTCCCCGCACTCAGACCAGGGCCCTGCAACCATAATTCGGCCTGTAAGCACCATGCTGCAACCATCCTGCACTTTTGAGACTTCAGTTCACACCGCAAAAATACCAGGTTGTACAGGCAGTTCAAAAGCTCGAATCTGAAAGGGAAATTACAGGAGATGTCCTCCTTCAAAGAAAGGGGGTTCCCTTCTCCACTGTCTTCAACTGTGTCTCTTCTATTTCATGCACGTCTACCCTCACTCCATCCTCCCGTCACCCCACTAGGGATAGGATTCCTCTTGTCCTCACCTACCACCCCACCAGCCTCCGTGTCCAGCACATAATTTTCCATTATTTACACCATCTTTAACAGGATCTTTAACACTCAGGTTGGAGGAGAAACACCTTATATTCCATCTGGGTAGCCTCCAATTTAATGACATGAACATCGAATTCTCAAACGTCCAAATGTTGACTGTACTCTTTTCCATAGATGCTGCCTGGCCTGCTGTGTTCCTCCAGGATTTTGCATGTGTTGTTTGGATTTCCAGCATCTGCAGATTTCCTCATGTTTGTTACAGGCTATTGAGTGCAGTGATCACTTCTGAGAAAAAGTGCGAGTAATAAAGTAATTAATAGCTGTTTTTGCTGCCAGCAAATCATCGCTGTGCTTCACTAGCGCCACCACAACCAGAATTAGGCCATTTGATCATGGCTGAATCATTATCCTGCCTTCTCCCTGTAACCTTTGACACCCTTACTATTCAAGAACCAATCAACCTTCACTTTAAATATGTATGGACACCACAGCCGTCTGTGGAAATTAATTCTACAAATTCACCACCCTCAGGCTAAAGAAACTCCTCATATCTGTTGTAAAGGGATGTCTTTCTGTTATGAGACAGTGTGCTCCGGTCCTAGACTTTCCCACTATTGGAAACATCCTCTCCATGTCCAATCTAGCTAAGCCTTTCAATATTTGGTAGGTTTTAATGAATATTGACACCTCTATTCTTCTAAACTACAGCAAGTACAGGCCCAAAGCCATCAAATGCTCCTCAAACAATAACCCTTTCATTCCTGGATCTAATCTTGTAAACCTCCTCTGGACTTCTCCAATGCCAGAGCGTTCTTTCTTTTACGTGGAGTCCAAAATTGCTCAGAATATTCCAACCATGGTCAGCATTACATCCTTGCTTTTATATTCCAGGCATGGGCATAACAATACTTCCAAATACTTGCAGTAAAGGAATGCTGCCAATGGCGTCAACACTGAGTGTCCATGGAATGAACAGTCTATCAGCTGAGGAAAAGTGCTCCCTGTCAGTTGGAAAACACTGGAAGTTGGAAGATCTTTGAGTAACCTGCAGTCAGTTCGGAAGGTCTCCTGATGACTGCAGGATATTCTTTTCCATAGCAAGAGAAGCAAGAAACTAACACCAAGAAACTTGGAGCAAATAATAAACTGCTGGAAGAACTTGACAGGTCAAGCAGCATCTGTGGAGGCAAGGGGCTGATCGGCTTTTCAGATGGAAACACTCCATCAGAACTGAGAATACAGAGAGAGGCAATAACAATACTTAGATGTGGGAAGGAGGGAGGAGACAGAAGCTGGTAACAATAAGTTGAAACAGTTGAGGGAGTGGAGACGGAGCCAGGTGGAAAGGGAAAGGGGAAGCATTGAGACAGAGACTGCTGAGAGATAGGTGGCAACATAAGATAAGAAGAATAAAAGGCAGGTGGAGTCAGGTGGGGGAGAGGAGGGGGAAGAATAGAGACAAATAACAGAGAGACGATGGGCATTCGGATGATGGAGAGTTGTTAGGAAAGGTGAAGCAAGGGGGAAGAAACCCAGGTGGCGCAGTTAATGGGTGTGAGGTAAGGCTGGAAAAGATGAACAAGGGCACAGAGTTTGGTGCGCGTGGGAAGGGAATACGAGGCAGGTGGGTTACCCGAAATTGGAAAGTTCAATGTTCATGCCATTGGGATGTTGGCCACTCAAGTGAAATACGAGGCGCTATCCTTTTAGTTTGCATTGGGCCTCACTGTGGAAATTGTAAAGGCTGAGGACTGACAGATCAGTGTGGGAGTGGGTAGAAGCATTGGAATGACTGACGTATGGAATTTCAGGACAGCCATTAAGGATTGAGCACATATGCTGTGAAAAATGGACACCTAGTCTACACTTTGTCCTCGCTGGTGTAGAGGAGACCACATCACAAGTACCAAATGCAATTGACCAGGTTGGAGGAGGTGCATGTGCTGCTCTGCCTCAACTTGAAGGGTTATTTGGATTCCTGTTTGGTGTGAGGGAGAAGGTGCAGGGTAAAGTTTTGAAACTGCTGTGGTTGCAGAAGAAAATATTAGGGGATGAGGAGTGGTGGGTGGGGGTAGCAGTATGTAAGTGGAGAGGGAAACCCACCACCAGCCATATCTTTCTTGTTTTGTTACATTTCATTACAGTATACTGTTTACTTTTTACCTTGTATTTTAAATGCACCTTATTATTTGTGGATTTGTTGTAATGATACTTTACCTGTTATGTGTGTGAGTTATATGCACTGTATTTTGCACCTTGGTCTGGAAGAACGTTGTTTCACATGGCGGTATAATGTGTATGGTTGAATGATAATAAACTGAACTTGAACTTGATTTCCACCTATCACCTACCAGCCTGTGTCACCCCCTCCCTCTCACATCTATATACAACTTATCTTCCCTCTACACCCTCAGTCTCTGCCCGAAATACTGACCACCCCTATGCCTCTACAGATGCTGCTTGATCCGCTGAGTTCTTCCAGTAAACTTATATTACGCTCCAGATTCCAGCATCTGCAGTGGCTTGTTTCACCACGTTTCATGTGAGTCGAGTATGGAGCATCTGGCTCCTATTTACAATAGTGTGGGTAAAAATGGGCATAATCCAAATAAGGACATAATCTGTTGGGAAAACTCCAGGTGTATGCACATCATTCACACATGGAATTATCTGGTTCTACTTCACCAGGAAAATATACCAGCACACTGATCTTTGTGCAAAGTCAAAGCTGGACAGCATAACACCTAAACATAGTGCTACACAATCCCGTCTCAAGGCTAACACCCTTAAGGCATTCCTCCATCACCTTTTAAGTCTCTCGCAGTTCAAGAGCTCCAGAATGAAAGTCCCCAGGTACCCGCCCCAGAGGTGGGAACTGCATTATGCCTGTTCGTTCCCTTCCACTGAAGAGACGGTTGACGTAGTGGGAACAGTCGGAAGGACAAAACGTTGTAGGAATCATGATGAACACATCTGCTGTGGCGTCAAGGGTAAGCTGGGATCCCGCAGGCTCCCTTTCGCCAAGTGCCTGGTCACGGGAATGGAGGAAGCTGGAGACGGGCGATTTGGGCATGATTTAGACTCTTGTCATGTGCATACTGTTAGGGAAACCCAACATCCTCAAGTCAGATGAGACCAGAGATTTTGCATTGGGTTTACCATGCCACATCAGCTGTTTTTTTTAAGATGAAAAGATCATACCTTCGACCCCGACAATGCATGGGTGAGGATCGGGGTTTATTCTGCTCTGCATAGTTGGATCTATGAGTATTCAACACCATTAATAAAGTAGGAAAGCAAAATTGAAAGACCCAATAATCAGTCAATAACATTTTAAACTCAAGGCACAGACAAGGGCATTTTTATTGTAAGTAAGTGAGGTGAAGTGAGGGCCTCCATCGATCAGATTTGACCATGGATATTGTGTCCTAGCTGTCTAGATACACAAGCCTGGGCAGTACGATATGGAGAGCAAGCTGTTGCCCATGTAGTAAGCTTCCCCTCTCCACGCATCTGATGAAACCAAAGGAACAGCAAAGACTGACACAGTTTGGTACCAACAGAATAGCAGGAGTTGCCAGTCAGCATTGAACTCATTGTAGGACTGCCTTAGGGAGTCCAGCTCTGGATTTTTCCCCTTGGGATTTACTCCCAAAACCTTCCCCGTGAGTGGGTATAGGCTGCAAGGGAACGGAGATTTGAGACAGAGTTTTCCTTCTTCTAGGTGAGCTGCCAACCACAGCAGACAAGCCCCATCTACCCGAAGCAACTGGTTTTAAGGTTCCAGTAACCCGCCTTTGCCCGTTCTCCTGTCAGTAGAAACAGTTCTGTCCAGCTTAGTAGCTAAGCCAAGCATGAAGGGCAGGAGCTGGACTTGGTTGTCAGAGGGTATTTGAGTTGCACACTACTGGGAGCATTTAATAGGTAGTGGGATCTTGTCCCCATTACCGCCCCTGGCAATAACAACCTTGTAAATATCTGCAACTTCAATCAACTTAAGGAAATTCAATCAAAGAAAAAATAGGTATTTATCACAAAGATAATGAATACAATCCACCCTATTAAGCAGTCAATAAAATATAGGTTTACAATTATCTTTCAGCATTTCATTTTTCATTTTCTAACGGGAAGCATCAACCCTGTGGAACCTTTGAATTTGTGACTTGTCACTTACAAACCACTATTCAGACATTAACTACACATCCCATTCTCTCAAACCTTGAGCATCATTAGATCACCACTATCTCTTCTTTCTTAAAGTTTAAGTTTAGTGATAGAAGTACAGTATGTTGATTTTCTAAAACGTCTTATTAATTTTCAGTGTAATGTCTCCCCCTGCTGTTCAAAACAGAACAGGCCTAACAGGGCATACTACACTCAGTAGCCGCTTTATTAGGTACAAGACTAGAACCCAATGTAGTCTTCTGCTGCTGCAGCCCATCCACTTCAAGGTTTGACATGTTGTGCATTCAGATACACTCTTCTGCACACCACTGATGTAACATGTACTGTCACCTTACTGTCAGCGTAAACCAGTCTGGTCATTTTCCTCTGACCTCCCCCATTAACAAGGTGTTGTCACCCACAGAACTGCCACCCTGTGTGTGAGAATCCCAGGAACTCAGCAGTTTCTGAGATACTCGAACCACCCTGTCTGGCACCGACAATCATTTCACGGTCAAAGTCACTTAGATCACATTTCTCCCACACTCTGATGTTTGACCCGAACAACAACTGAACCCCTTGATCATCTCTGTATGCTTTTATGCATTGAATTGCTGCCACATGATGAGCTGATTTAATATTTGCATTTAAAAGCATGTTTACATGTGTAACTAATAACGTGGCCACTGACTTAATATTTCCATTAACAAGCATGTGTACAGGTGTACTTAATAAAGTATGTCTACTACATGCTAGGATTTCATCAGAAAGCTGAATATTGTTTCTTGGCGAACTTTTTTTTGTACCAAGTACGGGTTGTGCTAACACACGGAGATTCCTGTAATCGAACAGTAATATCCAAGATCTGTGGCACAAATTTGGACGCCATTTCTGCAAAATTCATGAATGTAGGCATAGGCTGTAGACCACTCCCACTAAAGGTGTCAAACTTCTTAATGCAAAATCAGTGAGATAGATTTATAAGTGCACTCTACACCAAATAAGGGGTTTAAATGCTAAATTAATGCAGATACGATTAATATCTGAGATCCATATTAGTCTATTCCTTGCTACTGTTCTAGCTCACATCCCAGGAAAAAGTCAGCAAGCAATTCAATGCCACTTCTTTATGATATGTGTAGAGTACTGGCATGCCTTAAGTATGTAGTTGTACAGCTATAGCTCATCATGTAAAGGGCACAGGGTCTTAACTGACCATGGCTGGGTAAGAGAAGATTTGTGCGAAGTGGTGAATTTATGGACCAGAACATCATTCACCAAACCACGGTCCAAGAATACAAACTGTTGCGTGCCCTTGACCCACAGTGTGTGCTTTGTTTAAAGCAATCACAAACTTGAATCAAAAATTTGACCAAAAAAAAAAGACTCGGAATTAATTGAGCCAGAAATACGAGGGGTGATTGATAAGTTCGTGGCCTAAGATAGAAGGAGTCAATTTTAAAAAACCTGGCACATTTAGTTTTCAACATAGTCCCCTTCTGCATTTACACACTTAGTCCAGCTGTCGTGGAGCACACGGATCCCTTCTTTGTAGAAGTGGTCCACAGCAGGGGTGATTGATAAGTTCGTGGCCGAGGGTAGAAGTAGCTCTCGTTACATGCACATGTAGTTCAACTCTGAGTGATTACGCAGGAAGTTCTCCTTCTCCCTTAGGCCACGAACTTATCAATCACCCTCACTGTGGACCACTTCTGGAGGTCCAAGATGTCGACTTCCACAAAGAAGGGATCCGTATGCTCCACGACTGCTGGACTAAGTGTGTACATGTAGGAGGGGACTATGTTGAAAAATAAATGCGCTCGGTTTTCTAAAATTGACTCCTTCTACCTTAGGCCACAAACTTATCAATCACCCCTCGTATAAATGCAAACTGCAAGAAGTATTTTTCCTAAAGAAAATCATTCTGTTAAATAAAATATAATTATATACAACTAAAATCACATGCACGAATAATTGTCTTGTTTTAAGTTGCAAGCTTGAAATTGCAAATGAAGTTAAAGCAAGCATTAAGCTTATGTGTCAGGGTTACACTGTTAGCGTCATCCAGTACAACCCTGGAGAAAGTTTAAAGTGTTGACTGTGCATGGTCTATGAGCATGCATTACAGCTTTACATACTAACCGTTAGTTAATGCAAGAGAAGCATGCAAATGCTGGACTTCCAATGACCTACCATGGTGACAGATCTAAATCACAGTGCTTCTCAACTACAGGGATCTCTGGGTAGTTTTGAGCAACTTTGGCAGCTTGTGTTGGGATGTCATGTTGCAACTGTACAAATTGCTGGAAAGACCGAACTTGGAGCATTGTGTGCAGTTCTGGTCATATAGCTAAATGAGGATATGCTGGAAAGGGGGAAGAAAAAGCTTCATGAGAATGTCACTGGGAGTGGAGGGCTTGATTTACAAGGGCAGGCTGGTTAGACTGGAAAGTTTTACCTCAGCATGCGTGAGGCTGAGGAGTGACCTATATAAAAATTATGAGGTGGATAAATAAGGTGGATGGTCACAGTCCTTTTCCCCAGGGTAGGGAAGTCTAAAGCTAGAGGGCATAGACTCAAAACAAGAGGAAAAGGACTTCAAAGGAACCTGAGGGGAAACGTTTTCTGCAGCAGGTGATGGCTACTTGGAATGAGCTGCCAAATGTAGCAATTACAAGGCTGGTACAAATACAAGGTTTTAAAGCATTTGGGCAGGTACAGGTAGAGGGAAAGAAGCCAAATGCAGACAAGTGGACTAGATTGCATCAACAGCTTGGTTGGTATGGACAAGTTGGACTGAAGGGCCTGCAGTCTGTACGAGTATGGGAATGGGTGCCCCACTTCTAGGATCCTCCAGCATGCCATTTTGACCACAAGGATGGATACATAGGTCAGAATTATCAGGAAAACCTTGCCCAATGCAAAAAAAAACCAACTGTTCTTTTTACATTTAAGCTAAGTACATGTACTTTACAATGGACTATAACGTGCCTGTAAGTATGCTTGAGGGGACCTGCTTCTTTTTAGTGTGGCCTGCTTTACTCGCTGAGGCCTATGCCACTGCATTGCAACAGCAATGGTCTGCTTCACTTGACATCCCTGCTGCATCCCTCCCACATGTATGGAAGTACACAGTTCAAACCCACATTATGTGTCACTTATTCTGGGAAGTGTGGGTGGTGCATTGTCATGGATTTCATACTTCAGTTCAACGGGGTGGCACAATTAAGACTATGTTCTGTGCAATTTAATCTTCAAGCTCTGCTTTTGTGTTTCCTGCCAAATGGAAAATTGTGCTTTTCTTATTAACAAAGAATTACTGACCATTTGTAACAAAGTGCACACAATTATAGCTACAATCTTGATAAGAACTATCCCTTATGGAAAAATTAATTGGCTACAAGTTTATCATAACAAAGCCTGACTGTATCTAAAGTATCCAACACCAAAAAATGTACTGATTCAGACATCAGTGACTAACAGCAGTTACTGGCCTTTCTCCTTATCTGAAATTATAATTAGAGTGAAATTGACCTTTAAAATCACATACCAACCAATTCAAAGAGACTCGAGTCTACATTACACTGTTGCAATGTTCAACCTATCCACTAAGTGGTAGCATATGCACTGTAATGTTACAGTAAAATCCCTCAATTATTTCTGTCAGGTAGATCTAGATTATTAATTTTTTTTATAAAGCCATAGCAAAAACTCAATACATGTTTTTCTGTTTGGGTTGGTTCAGCATTGCTTTACAGCGCCAGCGATCGCTGAATGGGGTTCATCACTGCCATTGTCTGTAAGGGCTTTGTACTTTCTCCCCGTGACCACGTGGGTTTCCTCCAGGTGCTCTGGTTTCCTCCCACAGTCCAAAGACACACAGGTTAGGGTTAGTGAGTTATGGACATGCTATATTGGCCCTGCGAGCATGACGACATTTGTGGGCTGCCAAGCACAATTCTCACTGATTTGATTTCACTGTATGTGACAAATAAAGCTAATCTTTAAAACTTCAGGTATGGTCTGAAGATCCAAAACACAGAACATAAAACAGTACAATCCAGGACCAGGCTCTTTGGCCTGTGACATCTCTGCCAACCAGGATGCCAAATTGAACTAAATCTCTTCTGCCTGTACATGAACCACATCTTTCTGTTCCCTGCATATTCATTTGTCTAACTAAAGATCTTTTAAGCACTACTGGTGTAAACATAAGGAAGTCTGCAGATGCTGGAAATCTAAATCAACACACACAAAATGCTGGAGGAACTCTGCAGGTCAGGCAGCATCTATGGAAATGAATACACAGTGATGTTTCAGGCCGGGACCCTTCAGCAGACTGTGAAGGAAGGGGGAAGATGCCAGAATAAAAAAGTTGGGGAGGGGACGGGAGCTAGCCAGAAGGTGATAGGTGAAGCCAGGTGGGTGGGAAAGGTAAAGGGCTGGAGAAGAAGGAATCTGACAGGAGAGGAGAGTGGACCATAGGGGAAAGAGAAGGAGGAGGGGACCCAGGGGGAAGTGATAGGCAGGTGGGAAGAGGTAAAAGGCCAGAGTGGGGAATAGAAGAAGAGGGGAAGGAAAGGATTTTGTTTTAGCAGAGGGAGAAATCGATGTTCATGCCATTAGGTTGGAGGTTACCCAGACAGAATATAAGGTGTTGCTCCTCCACTTTGAGGGTGGCCTCACCTTGGCACAAGAGGAGGCCATGGACCTGCTGTGGTACATGTTTCTACCATTACCGTTCCATGCACTTACCTCTCTCTGTAAAAAAAAACTTGCCCCATACATCTATTATGCCTTCCCCTCTCACCTTAAACACACATCTTCTAGTATTTGACATATCTTCCCCGGGAAAAAGATTCTGCCCACACTAAACTTCTATCAGGCCTCCAACGCTCTGAAGAAAACAACACAAGTTTGTCCGGCCTCTCCTTACAGCTCATCCCCTCTAATCCAGGCAGCATCCTGGTGAACCTTTCCTGTATCATTTCCAAAGCATGCACATCCTTCCTGTAATGGGGCGAACAGAATTGCACATAATTGCAGGTTCAGAAAAAATTAGTCCGAAGGATAAAGTATTTCAGCTCAAACCTGGGATAGTTATCCCTAGAGAAAAGAAAGTTCAGAGACGCTTTGATAGATGTGTACAAGATCATGTCCGGCTTAAAGAGGGTATGTAGAGAGCAGCTGTTCCCATTAGTAGAGGGTTCAAGGGTCAGGAGGCACATTTAAAAGTTGGGCCAGAAGGTATGGAGGGGTTGTGAGGAATTTGTTTTTATATAGAGAGGTCTGTTATGAACTGGAACTCACCATCGTTAAAGGTAGTGGAAACAGGGTCAGTTAGGGTTTATAAAAGGGAATTGGATAGGCAGGTGAGGGAAAATGATATGCAAATATATGGAAAAAAGTGTGGGAGAATGGGAATAGCCACTGCAATTGCTCAAATTTTGAGTAACTACACTCAGTGGCCACTTCATTAGGTACACTTGCACACCTGCTCATTAATGCAAATATCTCATCGGTCAAGCATGTGGCAGCAACTCAATGCATAAAAACATATAGACATGGTCAAGAGATTCAGTTCTTGTTCAGATCAAACATCAGAATGGGGAAGAAATATGATTTAAGTCACTTTGACCGTGGAATGATTGTTGGTGCCAGACAGGGTGGTTTGAGTATCTCCTGGGACTTTCATGCACCATCTTCTGTGGAGTTTACAGAGAATGGCATGAAAAACAAAAACATTCAGTGAGCAGCAGTTCTGTGGGGAAAAAAATCTTTGTTAATACAAGAGGTCAGAGGATAATGTCCAGATGAGTTCAAACTGACAGGAAGGTAACAATAACCATGTGTTACAACAGTGGTGTGCAGACGAGCATCTCTGAATGTACAACATGTTGAACCCTGAAGTGGATGGGCCACAGCAGCAGAAATACATTCAGTGGCCACTTTATTAGGTACCTTCTGAACCTAATAAAGTGGCCATTGAGTGTGTGGAGAAAGAGTGGAAGAATGAGAATAGCCACTGAAATTGTTCCTATTTGGAGTGACTAACTAGATTGCTCCACTCGGAGCTGTCATTGATGGGGGTAATGTGACTTCCTTCTCTGCAGCAATAATTCTCTCATTACTTGATTCTATGAATAGATGTCCATGTAAATAATCCAGTTTGCACAATCACAATACTCAAATTTGTTCCAGGTGATTATCTCGATTTACAGCTCAACTTCTTCATTAGCTAAATGAACAATACTTATTTGAATGTAGCAAAATTAGATTTACAAAAGTCACCATGTCTCTCTTTAAGACTAATTCTGTAAATGTTGACATCACTGCAAAATGTCTTCTTTTCAACTGACCCCACAATTGGGGGTTAAACTGACTTTGGACACATCCCAGGGACTCTGAAGGCATTTTGTTGAGGCAGAATAGGGCGGGTTGACAAATGTACACAGTGACCTCTTCTGTGCAAATAACTGGAAGAACCCACTGCTGTCAAACAATGGCTCCTTTCTTTGTTACCACACCCAAGATAGTGTCAGCAGTGTACACAATTTTAAAAAGGAAAATAAATATGCTTACATAACATGAGGATGGATGAAAACAATACATTCCATCAGTCTTAAATGAGTGATCCATTATTTTCAAACAGTGACTCCTAGCTCTAGGTTCTCCCATAACAAAAGACATCTTCCCCATATCCACTGTGCTAGGACCCCACAACTTTTAAAATATCAGTGCGTACAAGCCTAGACCTTCCAACCTTTCATCATCAGAATACTTGCCCATTCCAGATATTAGTTCAGTAAATTTTCCCTGTGCTTTTCCAATGCATTTACATCCATGCTTTGACATAGACACCAAGACCGTACGTAATAAATCCATGCTCTTATAACTGATATATTATTCTGTGACCTTTTCTTTGTGAATTGTGGGGTCAATTGTAGACACTGCACATCTGAACCCAGCTCCTCCTCTATGTGAAAAACTTGGCATGGTGTTCAAGAGGAGAAACGTTTCACAGACAGCTGAGATTACAAAGAATGTTGTGTTTTGCATTAAAAATATTTCCAGAGCCATTAATGATTTGGTAAGGAAATGGCCTGTCATTTCCTTACTGAGTTTGAGTAAAACCACAGTGAATTTTGTTTAAGGTGTTTTTCTGCTCATTATGTTGATGGATACACCTGTAGCAATCAATACATTGTATTGGGTAGGACAAATGTTCACATCTACTTAAGTGATTTGTTAAGCATTTTGAATTATAAATATGTACTGAGAATATGTACAGAGAATTGTTCAACTTCTGCATTAACTTCAGTGCTTGCAGCATGTTTGATAAGGTCTGACTTTATGAGTCTGTTGAACAACGAAATCAT
The DNA here is from genome assembly GCF_030144855.1 of Hypanus sabinus. Taxonomy (NCBI): domain Eukaryota; kingdom Metazoa; phylum Chordata; class Chondrichthyes; order Myliobatiformes; family Dasyatidae; genus Hypanus; species Hypanus sabinus. The sequence goes on from NC_082738.1 coordinate 45,752,361, forward strand.
AAAGGTTCTGGTTGTCTTGGTGATGCTGACAACTGTCCTCTTTTGGTGGTTTTGAGCAAAATGTTTTGACCTGGTCTTTAGTTTCTCTTTGGATGCTGCCTATAACAGTACCGTGTTATCTATCTACCTCAATTGCTCTAATCTGTGAAAATGACTCAACATTTGAACTACTGTGAGGGTATTCTGTCAGAATTACTTACAATTACTTTGATTTGTATCCTTCCCTGATCAACAAGTAATCTGCTGGAGGAATGCGGCAGGTTGAGTAGAATCTATAGTGGGGGCAGGGGGAAGGAACAGTCAATGTTTTGAGTCAAAACCCTGCATCAGGACTCAGCCCCAGCCCAAAACGTTGTCAATTCTTTTCCCTCAGATGCTACTCATCCTCCAAGTGGATCACAACCTTGTCACGGTTTGGAGGATTGCATGCCTCAGTGACCCAGAAAGCTATGTGGCTGGGGTCAGGGCTTTGTGCTTTGGCTCTTGGTAGGGTCACCCATGCCAAACAGGTCAAAGGGTAGAGGACAGACTAAGAATGGTCCAACAGGTCTCCAGGATCAGGGGTTCAGCTCAGTGCTAACAACCCTGAATGGTCAAACGAAGTTGTTACTGAAACAGCAATCTATATCTGAGTATGATGGCATTCCCAAGTCTTGCATGACTGACAGTATTGAAAACCAAGAGGAAGCTACTGCCATGATGAAGGAAGCCCTGAACACTGCCCGAGATGGAAGACCTTCATTGCTGCCCTAAGCACCAGCAGTAAGTAAGTAAGATACTGTTCAGCCTGTTGAGTTCCTCCAGCAGATCATTTGTTGCCTCAGATTGCAGCATCTGCAGCCTCTTGTGCCTACAGAGACATGATAATTTTTTGCTCTTGAACAAGATCAGAAAGATCACATTTGCATCAAGTTGTCTCTGCTGTACACAGAACTGATCACTTGCTTTATTCCCTTCTTGCTTTGTGCAACGGAGCACAATTTTCTCAAGTGCGATAGTCTGTCATGGAGTGACATATGCAGCACTGTGGTCTTGACCTCTAGGTCGTAAGCTCGTGGAGATGATCAAGTATCAAAATATCCTGTAATACGTCCACACCACTGTATCAGGAATGTTTTATTTCTCACTGTCCTTGCCAACTGCAGAATACTCTTGCCAGTTGGACAGAACTGAGGAACACTCAATGCTCATCCAATGCCAGAACGTCAGCAGCAGTATACTGAATGAACTGGGCATTACTGTTGAGTCAAATTTGTACCTTCAACTTTGGTTAACTGCAGAGATCCTAGTCACACAAGTTCTTGGAACTCAGTGTCCCACGGCAACTGAAATGAAGAGGTTGTTACAATTTCATAGACAAAACAAAAATCAATTGCAAAAGTATTCTTAAAAATGAAATATACTAATGTGACAGTGCTCCAGGCTCTTTCTTCTGAAGGAGGTTTGAGAATCATTTGGAATTTTTCAACAGTCTGTTAACTTTCACAATCATTCTCTATTCTCCATTGAAAGGAATATCTAAATTTAACGCAATATTAGAAACTGTGAACTTGTCAATGTCTCTAATCCAGTCTGATAGCCACTGGGCCATCAAATTGTGTACATTCCAGTGGAAAGTGTTTTGGGAAGTCTTTTTTTATGCTGTTCAAGGGAATTTCCTATTGACCAAATTACTTCTCTGAATGATTACTTTTGATACACAGTCAGGCTACTCCATATGATAGGCATGTTAAATGATGAAATCCATATGTCTGGAAATGGGATCAGTACAGTGAAGCTTGAACTATGTAGGCCTGTCAACCCAGATACTAATCACAGATAAGATTGTTGCAGGAAGTGATAATTAGGCTCACGTACCAAGAGATCCCAAGGTGATATTACTTCTATCCAGTTTTCATGCAGGGAAGTACACAAACACGGCAATTGTTTGAGGATAAATATATCAAGCTGAGATTTGATGTCTTCATTGGTTAGATAACATCAAAAACAACTGAAAGAAGGAAACTACAGAGAAGGGACTATCTAAACTATAATTTTATCTCCAGCTACCCCAGGTAATACACACTTGCTTTTATCATCATTGAGATTTAAATTAAGAAGTATAGATTTCTGGAAGTTGTGGTAGGTGCTTTTGATCAAATCAGCCAAGCCCTGATATGAGATTATAATCACACAACACATGAACCTCACATAAACACAAACTAATTGCTGAAAGAATTCATTTTTAAGGGAATTTTTGCAACATTGTGCAAGTATGGCTGGTATTTCCTCAAAGAAATTTCAGCCTGAAAAACATAATGGAATTCTCTTTGCGTTAAAGTTACAGTATGTTGGACCAACTAACCTTTCAGATGAAAATTGTGCTCCCTTAAAAATTTTGTTGTTATACAGATACATTTCATTTATAGGATTTATTGTTAAGACAATCTTCAATTGCCTTTAAGAAGGTGCTGATGAATTGCCTTATGTTGCTGCAATCTGTGTGATGACGATATTTCCAAAATTAGGATTCAGGTATGAACTCAAATAGTAACTAATATCCACATCATTAAATAACATGGAAAACTGCAGAAAGTCGTGGACTCAGCTCAATATATCACAGGCACATCGCTCCACACCTTTGGTAGTATCTACAGGAGGCACTGTCTCAGGAAGGCAACGTCTGCCATCAAAGATCAGCACCATGTTGACTGTACCATCTTTCTACAGCTATCATCGGGCAGGAGGTACAAAAGCCTGAAGTCTCATACCACCAGGTTTGAGAATAGTAACTGCCCTTCAACCAGTTAGTTCTTGAACCAGTCAGCCAAACCCTAATCACTATAGCTCAGCAACACTATGACCACTTTATGCTAAAATGGATGCTCTAATTGTGTTTTCTAGCAAAAAATGTGCATAATTTAAGTCTAAGTAATAGTTTTTGTGAACACTATTTATATGACGCTATGTGTCTGAGATGCTTCTGCAGCTGTTTTGCATTGTACTCTAAATGTACCGTACTTCTGCCTATGACGATAATCTCAACTTTACCCTTTGACTATCAAAGTTCCAGAATGTAACCATTTCCAACAATAGAACATTGATTCCAATGACATTATCATCATCAAGCTCTAGGCTCACCCCATCACCCTCTCAGAAACTCATCTGGACCAGCCATATGAATACCGTGACAGCAAAAGCAGGTGAGTATCAGTGGCAAATGGCTCGAGTCTTGATATGCTTTTAATGCCCTTTCACCATGTACAATGCACATGAGTGTATATGGAATACTTACCCGGATGAAGGCAGTTGCAACAACACAAGACATTTGATGCCATCAGGACAAAACAACTCACTTGACTGGTACTCCATCCTCCATCCTAAATTGCAATATTTTCCATCATTAGAATGCACTGGCTACAATGTGCCCTGGTTTCAAAATGTGCTGCAGTTATCGCAGAATCAGAATCAGGTTTAATACCACTGCCATAAGTCGTGAAATTTGTCAACTTTGCGGCAGCAGTACAATGACATACATGATAAATACAGAAAAAACAGAATTGCAGTAAGTATATATGTATATTAAATTGTTAAGTAAAATACATAGTGCAAGAATAGAAATAATTTTTAAAAAGTAGTGAGGTAGTGTTCATGGGGTCAATGCCCATTTAGAAATCAGATGGCAGAGGGGAAGAAGCAGTTCCTGAATCGCTGAGAGTGTGCCTTCAGGCTTCTGTGCCTCCTTCCTGATGGTAACAATGAGAAGCAAACATGCCCTAGGTGGTGGGGGTCCTTAATGATGCATGCCACCTTTCTGAGGTACCGCTGCTTGAAGATACCTTGTGTGCTACAGAGGCTGGTACCCTTGATGGAGCTGACTAATTTTACAACTTTCTGCAACATACTTCAATCTTGTGCAGTAGAACCCCACCCCACCCACCATACCAGGTGGTAATGCAGCCAGTCAGAATGCTCTCCACGGTACATCTGACGAAGTTTGAGAATTTTTTTTGAACATCACCACCTAAATGCTCTCCCTTCCAAATAGAACACTATCTGACTCGATAATATGTCACTCATCCTTCATAATGGCTGGGGTTCAATCAGGGGAAATCCCATCCATTAGCACTGTAGGAGCGGCTCCATCAGAAGGACTGTGGCAATTCCAGAAGGCAGCTCACCACATTTGCAATGACAATTAAGACCAGGGTATAATTAAAGCCAGCAAACTCAAAGTACAGAAATTTTAATAAAGGAATCAAAATCACTATTATGTGTGGAGTTAAACCAATATACATAAAATTGAGGATCTTAAAATTAAGAAAGATGTGTGAATTGGAAAGAAATGTGGATGAATTGGCATTCCCTTATTGTCCTTCAAGGTGGCAGAGTCACAGGCTTTGCTAAATGCCATTAGACAAAACCCTTTGGAAAGCATGCCTATTACTTCCTTCACTGTTAATCAGGCTGTTCAGTCCCTAAATACCCTTGGTGAGTAATGTGCTAAGGCATTAAGCATGAACCACACAGATGTGGGTGTTACCTACTTCTGGAATGGGCAAGGACTGGCAGTTCACCTGCCTTGAAGCTGAGGTGATCTTCGTTCAAATTAATGCAACTCATTTTTATTTTATAAATGAAATTCTGTTTCTGAAGATGGAATTTCACCAAGTCCTGTTCACTGTTCTTGTACCATAAACATGGCACCATTGAAGCCCATATGTTAGCCTAAATTGGAAAATTAATTGACTTAAGCTACATGGCCAATCCTGGTTCTACATTGGAGAAATCTTTGTACTGGCTTGGGAACAATCCCTGCCTCTACTAAACATGTATGTTAAATTTCACTGCTAAAATGGTGTGTGTTAGGAGATTGCTAAGAGAGTGTCATTTGATTTGTTATGGTAAGGGTTCAACAGATAAATAAAACAAAAAGAAGTACATTTCCCAGCATTCTGTGTAGAGGAAGGAAGTAGCTTGGAATCAAAACTTTCTTAAACCCACTGCCAGCTTTTCAACTCTTCCATGAAATGTCAACAACGGCATAATCAAAATGTTATTACAGGTTTACAAATTGCTTTGATTGCATCAATATTTCTAGCTGAAATTGTCCTCTTCCTCTTCCTTTTGGGTAATTTAATTTAATTTCCATGTAGACAGATGTCCCTGCTTTCTGACTGGACTTTTGCCTGAGTTGTAATTCACTCACAATCTCGGAACTTGACCCTAAAATTATATTTTCACATTGAAAACTGTTGGAGTTTAAGTCAAGTGGGGACATTAACCTAAATCTGAACTCTATGTGTAATTGAACAAAGGTTAAAATATCAGGAACTTGTGTCAAGCATCTCAAATGTCTTTGAATTTTGAAATGGGCTTAATATTTTTTCAGTAGAAGAGGTAAATACATTTTAATACACATACTGAAATCTCTTTCCTCAACCACTGAATATTACAAATTCACAGCCACCTGTCAACAACAACAGTGTCTGCATGGTTGCTTCAATGACACTTAAGCCTAATCTTTGCTCATATTTGACAACCTTACTGCGCAATAATGTTTGAGTTGTTGCACTGAATACAATTATAATGCTTATTAGGAGCGCCCTGTGGAGATGAAATTTTAAAGCAGCTTATTAATATTCTCAGATCGTTCAGCACATTTGTCACAGAGTTCAAGTTCTACTATCTAAGAATAGCCTGTAGGAGCAATAGAAGTGGGATTCCAAAAGAAAAATCAAATTACTGTAAACAGTCAGGAGGGTGGCAATGTTAGGAAAAAGAAGTGGAGTTAATATTTCAGGTCAGAAACTCTTGATCAGAAATAGAAAAAAATAAAACATTAATGTTAAGTTTCAAAGAAATGGCAAGGGGTGGGACAAGACTGACACTTTAATTTTCCATCCCAGTCTTGCTGTGAATTCCACAAATTCTGGTAACTCACGTTCTCTGTCTGCACCAGGACTTGTCTTTTCTGCTGTAGGTCATCAACCGGTGACATTGGCTCAGTTGATTCTCTTCTAGCACAGCCTGACCTGCTGGGCTGTCTATATTTGCAACAAATTACTCCCCTTTGCTTTGGATTCTCACACTCTAATTGTACCCATCAGCTGGATGACCTCTGTATTTTACTCACTTACCAAACATGGCCTCTCACGATCAGAAATATTCTCGTTATAATTTACGTTTTCTTGTGATTGTTGCTTATATGATGCCATATGCCTGTGATGTTGCTGCTGGTAAGTCTTTTTATTGCACTAGTGTACACGTGTACTTGTGCTTATGATAATAAATTTCACTTTTGACTTATTCTGTACTGTATATCTATTCCTACCTTCAGTAATATTTAAACCTAGCTTGCCATCTCTTTCCCTAGTTCTGACGAGCTTTTTATTTACCTGAAACATGAACTGTTTCTCTCGCCACAGGTGCTGTCTGACTTGCTGAGTCTTTTTATTATTTAAAGTAGGCGCACATGTCAGCAAGCTTGAATCTGCTCTTCCATTTGCAGTTGCTCTTCTGCCTTAATTCCATTTTCCACCTGATTCCCATATCCTCGACTTCCGTAGTTTTCAAAACCCAGCAATCTCAGTCTTGATTATAGTCAATGATTGTGCACCCACAGACCCTTAATTAGAGTATTTCAAAGATTTCACCCATTTCCACCCATTATTTAGTTGGAACCACAATGTAGTGTTTATTCTGACACAAAATTGTTGTAAACATCTGTATGAGGAAGTGTTCAAGAGTGGTATATAATTTTCCCAAGTGAGGGATGTGCATTATTGGAACCACTAACCTGAAATTTTCCAAATATATTTCCAGTAATTTGACTTGGATCAGCATGGGCCAGTGTCTGGAAAACAGCCAATTCTTTTGGCAGAGACCTTTTGTATGGAGGGCTGAAGGAAGGGAAAAACTTGATTTTGCAACAACTTTAAATTTTGTGATATTTTGGAGACTGGCAAGTCTACGGCAGATGCAATTTCAATGGCTCTCTGCACAGTCTTGGATCACCTGGACAATGCAAATACCCATGCAAGGACACTGTTTATTGGCTATAGCTGAGCATATAACATGCTACAGAATCTGTACAGCCCTCTGCAAATGAACCCTTGACTTCCTAACCAGAAGACCACAATCTGCGCAGATTGGAAATAACACCTCCACCTCGCTGGCATTTAACGCTGGTGCTCCACAGGGATGTGTGCTTAGCCCACTGCTCTGATCTTGCTACATGGAGAGCATTTTGACTGTGTGTGTGTGTGTGTGTGGGGGGGGGGGGGGGTGGAGAATTACTGCACAGGACTGAAATAAACTACAGAAAGTTGTAAAATTAGTCAGCTTCATATTTGGTACCAGCCTCTGTAGTATCCAAGACATCTTCAAGGATCGGTACCTTAGGAAGGTGACGTCCATCATTAAGGATCCCCACCATCCAGGACATGCCCTCTTCTCACTGTCACCGTCAGGAAGGAGGTGCAGAAGCCTGAAGGCACACACTCAGTGATTCAGGAACAGCTTCTTCCCCTCTGCCATCCGATTCCTAATTGGACATTGAACCCATGAACACTACCTCACTACTTTTTTTATTTCTGTTATTTTGCACTAGTTATTTTAACTTAGTTATTTGGTGGCATCCATTAGTCTCATGAGACCATGGATCTGCACCTGGAATGCTTTCCAGGGCGCAGGCCTGGGCAAGGTTGTATGGAAGACCAGGCCCATGCTGCAAGTCTCCCCTCTCCACGATACCAATGTTGTCCAAGGGAAGGGCAAGGGCCGATACAGCTTGGCACCGGTGTCGTCGCAGGAGTTGCCAGAACGAGGTTGAAGACAATGTCAGACTGCCTTAGGGACTCCAGCTCCGGATTTGTCCTCAGGGTTTACTCCCGAAGCCTTTCCCATGAGTGGGTATGGCCGCAGGGCGGCGGAGGTTTGAAATCAGAGTTTTCCCTCTCTTAGATGGACTACCTTCCTAGGCTGACAAGCTCTATCTACACGAAGCACTGGTTTTAAGGTGCCAGGACCTGCCCTCACCCCTTCTCCTGTCAGTAGAAACAGTTCCACCGGGCTTAGAGGCTAAGCCACACAAGAAGGCCAGGAGTTGGACTTGGTTGTCAGAGGCTATTTGAGGCGCATGCCATGAGGAGTACTTTTAGGTAGTGGGAGCTTGTCCCTACTACCTCTCCTTGGCCTGACAACCTTGGAACTTAACTATTTAATATATATATACACATATATGTACTTAATGTAACTCAGTTTTTTTCTCTACATTTATTTATCATGTATTTCATTGTATTGCTGCCATAAGGGTAACAAATTTCACAACACATGCCAGTGATATTAAATCTGATTCTGGTATCAGTAGATAGACTGTCTAGAGATGGAAACCAAGAGATCAAGAAAGGGGAGGGAGGTGTCAGAAATGAACCAAATAAATTTAAGGGCAGGGTGGAAGTTGGAGGCAAAGTTGACAAGCTCAGCATGGGTGCAGGAAGCAGCACTAATGCAGTGGTTGATGTAGTACAGGAAGAGTTGGGGGCGGGGGTGATACCAGTGTAGGCTGGGAACATAGACTGTTCTTTATAGCCGACAAAAAGTTAGGCATAGCTGCGACCCATGTGAGTGGCCATGACTACATCTTTTATTTGAAAAAAGTGGGAGGAGCCGAAGGAGAAATTATTGAGGGGGTGACTATTTCCGCCAGATAGAGGAGAGTGGTGGTGGAGGGGAACTGGATGGGTCTGTTGTCCAGAAAGAAGTGGGGAGCTTTAAGGCTTCCTAATGGGGGCTGGAGTTGTATTGGGACTGGACATCTATATGAGACATTTGGGGCCAGGGAACTTGAAGTCATTGAAAAGATCCAGAGCATGTGAAGTGTCACAGATGTAGGTAGGAATGACTGAGCTGGGGGGATAAAACTGAGTTGAGGTATGCAGATATAAGTTCGGTGGGGCAGGAACAAGCAGAAGCGATGGGTCTACTTGGACAGGCAGGTTTGTGGATCTTGGGTAGGAGTAAGAAACTGGAGGTCCAAGGTGCCGGAACTATGAGGTTGGCAGCAGTGGATGGGAAATCCCTAGAGTCAATAAAAAGGTTGGTGATGGTGTGGGAGACAATGGCCTGGTGTTCCTTAGTGGGGTCCTGTTCGAGGAGTAAGAGGAGGTGTTTGAGAGTTGTCACCTGGCCTCAGCAAGGTAGAAGTCAGTCTGCCAGGGTACTACAGCACCCCCCCCCCCCCCCCCATCGGTCAGTTTGATGGTGAGGCTAGGATTAGTGTGGAGAGAGCTGAGAGCAGTACGTTCAGAAGGAAGGAGGTTAGAATTGGAGACTGGAGTGTTAAGGTCGAGACAGTTGATGTTTCGTCAGTAATTGGCAATAAAACGATCCAGAGCAAACAGAAGACCAGAACGGGGTGTCCAGGAAGAGGAGAAGGGCTGAAGATGGGAGTAGTGGTATGGGCTGGAGAGTCCTTGCCAAAGAAGTAGGCAGGAAAATGGAGGCAACAGAAGAAGAGTTTTGGCCTGAAATGTGGTCTGTACACTTTTCCATAGATGCTGCCTGGCCTGCTGAGTTCCTCCAGCACTTTGTGTGTGTTACAGTGGAAGAAGAGCCCAGTGTCATAGCTGGCATGGAACTCGCTGAGGTGTGGGAGCAGGGGGTCAAAAGGTGAGTTCCTTACTAAGGGAAGAACATTCTGCCTCAGAGAAGGGAAGGTCGGAGGGAATTGTGAAGACACGACATAGATGAGAGCTACGATAAGAGGGAGGAAGAGGGTTGGTAGTGTCTGAGGAGAGGGGAGGGTTAGGGTGTTCAGGGAAGGTAGGGTGGGAAGAAGATGGAGACCCTGAGGACCCAAGAGCTGACGGTGGGCCCTGAGAGAGACCAGATTGCAGAGTGGTTGTGGGTGAAGGGGAGACTGGGTTTCCAGCGCAGCGCATGATGATCTGGCCGGGAGCTGCTGTTGGTCAAGGTCCATGCAGGAGTCAGAGTTGGAGATTGTGCTTTAGGCTCTTTGAAGGTGCCCAGTGTCGTTGGAACCTGCATTGATGATGGTGGAATCTGTTCGGTGTCGTTGACACCGGTGTTGGCAATGTTAGTGAAAGCGGTACGGAGATGTCCAGAGTTGTCGGCATTGGGGATGGATCCGGAGAAATTTGTAACCTGGGGGCATTTAATGATATCGAGGATGGCAGCAGAGATCGCGGTCTGGGGTTGTCCGCGGCTGCCAGCCTTGGAGACGACGGCTTCCGCAGTCTGCATACGGGCGATCTTCAGATCCTTGCCGCACAGGAGAAAGGCGAAGAACCAGCGATTGAAAGCATTGATCCGGGGGGAAGGATAGAGGGCCCGAATCAAGAAGCATGAAAACGGATCTGAAATCCATGTGGCACATGATGCCAGTGAGGGCAAGCTCCCAGGAAGGATACATGGATATGGTAGCGGGTCTGGGTGAGCACATGGTCGGAAGGTCACAGAGATAGCAGAGGGGAGCAGTGAGAGAGGGTTTCACTGAACTCCCATCGAAAGGAAAATTTAAATTTCTTCAGGGTAGGCATTCCTCGGAGAGATTTTTCAGTTTTATAGTAGAATCACAAACATGAGAAAATCTGCAGGTCAAGCAGCATCTATGGAAAAGAGTAGGCAGTTGATGTCTTGGGCTGTGACCCTTCTTCGGGACTGGAAGGGAAAGAATATTGAAAGGCCTTGATAGAGTGGCTGTGGAGAAGATGTTTCCTATAGTGGGGGAGTCTAGGACCAGAGGGCACAACCTCAGGATAGAGGACATCCCTTCAGAATGAAGATGAGGAGGAATATCTTTAGCCAGAGGTGGTGAATCTGTGGAATTCATTGCTGCTGACAGCCGTGGAGGCCAAGTCATTGGGGATATTTAAAGTGGAGGTTGATAGGTTCTTGATTTGCAAGGGTGTCCAATGTTACAGGGAGATGGCAGGAGAATGGAGTTGTGGGGGGGGGGGAATAAATCAGTGATGATCGAATGGCAGAGCAGACTCAATGGGCTGAATGGCCTAATTCTGCTCCTATGTCTTATGTACTTTTCAGTTCTGATGTCTGGTCATTCAAGCCACCTTCCCAGTGGAACAACTGAAGGACTGAAAATAACCAGGTCCAATTTCTGACTGTAGGCAGCCATAGGTCATGCTAAAAATTTGTGTTCATCCCAAGACACCACAAGACTTGCTGAGATAGGTGGAATTGGAGATTAAATAGACAAATGTCATATCCGAAAGGAACTAGGCCTTGAAGGAATTAATTCCCTTGATCCCGTAAATATTACTGCAGTAGGTCGGTTCACCAACATTCTCAAGTCATGAATCTGTCCTATTTTCAGAACGGTTAAACTCTCAGACCTAGATCAAATGTTTTATCAGGCTTGCATTTTGCTTCAGCTGTTCATCTGAAGACTGTCTGAGAATGATGCTTCAAACAGTGGGACAGCCAGCTGGAATGTCTGCACAACACTACACAGCACGAGAAGAAAATCCAATGTCAGAGAAATAATATATCCCGTTCTATAACCCTTTGACACCCTAAGCCCTCCAATTATGGCCAGATCACTCCCAGATTTAATTAACCATCTAGAACAGCCTTGGTTTCAGTCACTGAAAACTCCAAATTTGGAAATTCCATCTCGAAATCTTATACACTTACACTACCCTTGTTAATAGTCCTTGAAACTTGCTTCTTTGGCCAAATTTTTCATCAGTTCCAATATCCCTAGTCTACTTCTGGTTTAAGATGATGCTACCAAAGGCGTGCAACAGCTTACTGGTAGCTTGGAAGGCAAGAAATTTGGCTAAAAACATTGCTAATAACACTTTTTCTGTGGTAAATTGTAGTCAACTATCATCACAAACAATGAAGAGGTGAGTGAAGGTGAAGCAAATTTTAGAGATAAGCTGCGCTGGTGCATTGCAAAATCGATGCAGATGGAGTGAGTGATTCGGAGGAGAAAATCAAGATAGATGGAGTGAGCAATTTGGAGGGAAGTCGAAGCAGAGGAGTTCTGATGCCTGTCCAGCTAACCCAGGTGTGAGGTAGGTTCGCTGTAAGCACTGAGCCGATTTAGAGAGGTCGAGAATGGGCTAGGCGGCAAAATCTAGACCCAGAGTGAATCGCTGGGTGGCGTGGTCTAGGCTTGGTGCCTTCTGCTGCGTGGGGCTTGGGTCCTAAATCGAGGTATGATCTGCTGTTCGGATAATTTAAACGCCAGTCCAGATAGACTAGAAAGGCAGGGTGTCGGGATTTGAGGTGTGAATCGGCCGATTTCATTTCTCTCTCCGTGGCATTGAGGCTGTGAAACTGCTTCTCACTCCGAATATGGTGGGCCTACTCCGGGCTGCTCTGGGGATTTGGATCTAAGGACTCAACTTGGTTTGCAATGGTGTTGTTTGCTTCTATTGTTTGCGTGATTTGTGTATTTTTTTTCTTTCCCTGCCAAAGGGTGTAGGTCTTTTTTAAAAATTAGGTTATTTCGGGTTTCTTGCTTTGTGGCTGGCTGTAAGCAGACAAACCTTAAGGTTGTATAATTTATCCATTCTTTGATAATAAATTTACTTTGAATCTTGAATCTTCATAATATTTGTTTATATCACAGCACATCTTGGAGTTAATTTTTGTTTTGTCAACAACTCTTAAAATCCCAGATGCTGTTGATTTGGTGGTTCAAACAATCCAGTGCTAATCAAGTTTAATTAGCTAAACTGAAAAAAAAAATCCATACATTCACAAGGCTGTAATTTCGCAATTCTGGTTGTGGTTGGGGTTAGGTTTCATTTTGATTGTCACTAACTTTATGCAATGTTTGTCACTAACACCACGCAATGTTTGAAATTAATGTTATCCTAATGCTCATCTCCAGTAATGGCAAGATAAATACTCAGTCTCTAAGATTAATTTCTGATGAGCTTAACTATGAAGAATCCTCTGAAGAGTTTACTGAATCTGGTGTCATGGATAGATGTGATGGCAAAATCCTTTTTCACCATTTTGGCCTCCATTAGTGAGGATACTAAGTATAGAAGTTGGGATGTTGCAGTTGTGCAAGATGTTGGTGATGCTACATTTGGTATATTGTCTTCAATTTTGGTTGCCTACTACAGGAAAGATACCATTAAGCTAAAAAGGGTGAAGAAGATATTTATGGGGATGGTGCCATAGTCCTGGGACTGTGTCACGCAGAGAAGTTGAACAGATCTGGTGTTTTTCATTTGTGCATAGGAAAATGAAGGTGATCTTATGGGAATCGATAGAGTGAATGTGCACCTTCTCCGCAGTGCTGGAGAATCAAGAACTAGAGGACGCAAAATCAAGGTGAGTTGGAAGAGGAAACTTTTACAATCAAAGAGTGGTCAGTCTATGGAGTGAGCTGCCAAGGGAAATAGTTAGAACACAGGACAGTACAGCACAAGAACAGGCCCTTTGGCCCACAAAATTGTGCTGAACCAAACAAATTAATAATCAAATAACCAACTAACCTAATTCTTTATGGCTACACAATGTCCAGATCTTTCCATTCTCCACACAATCATGGACCAATCTAAATGTCTCTTAAAAGTGCCTAATGTATCTGCCTCTACCACCACCCCAGGCACAGCATTCCAGGGAATCATCACTTGCTATGTAAAAAATCTTGTCCCTCGCACCTCCTTTGAAATTACTCCCTCTCACCATAAATGTATGCCCTCTGGCATCAGACAATTCAACTCGGGGAAAATCATACTGTCTATCTACTCTATCTATGCCTCTCAAAACCTCTTTCAGATCTCACCTCAGCCTCCGTCACTCCAGAGAAAACAACCCAAGTTTATCTAACCTCTTGTTATAGCACATGCTCTCTATTCTAGGCAGCATCCCGGTAAACCTCTTTTGCACCCTGTCCAAAGCCTTGACATCCTTCCTATAATGGGGTGACCAGAATTGTATGCAATACTCCAGATGTGCTCTAACTAGAGTTTTATAAAGCTGCAACATATCTTCCTGACTTTTGAACTCAGTGTTTCAACTAATAACGGCAAGCATGCCATATACTTTCTTAACTTTCCTATCAACCTGTGTAGCCACTTTGAGGGAGCTATGAACTTGGACCCTGATATCCCTCTGCATATCGGCACTGATAAAGGATCTTGCCCTTCACAGTGTACTGTCCCTTTACATTTGACCTATCAAGTTGCAACACTTCACACTTGGGCAAGTTAAGTCAATCTGCCATTTCTCCACCCATATCTGCAACTGATCCACATCCCACTATATTCTTTGCCAGTCATCTACACGATCCACAACACCACTGATCTACATACCATCTGCAACCTTCCATCCACCGAGCTACATTTTCATCCAGGTCATTTATATACATGACAAACAGATGTCCTAGTACTGATCCTTGCAGAACACCACTAATCACAGACCTTCAGGTAGATTAAGTCCCTTCCATCACTCCCCTCTGTCTTCTATGGGCCAGTCAGTTCTGAATCCAAATGGCCAATTCACCATGGATCCCATGCATTTTAATCTTCTGGATGAACCTCCCATGAGGGATCTTGTCAAATGCCTTACTAAAATCTATATAGACAACATTCACAGCTTTACCTTCTTCAATCACCCTCACCACCTTGTCAAAATACTCAATCAAGTTAGTAAGGCATAAGTTGCCCTGCTCAAAGCCATGCCGGTTCTCCCTAATTAGACCATGGTTTTCCAAATGCTAATAAATCCTATCACTAAGAATATTCTTCAGTCACTTCCCTTCCACTGAGGTGAGACTCACCAGTCTATAGTTTTCAGGATCATCCCCGGTTCCCTTCTTGAATAATAGAACAACTTTAGCTACTTGCCAGTCCTCCAGGACCTCATCAGTGGTGAGGTAGAATACGAAGATATTGGTTAAGGACCCAGCAATCTCTTCACTTGCCTCTCTCAATAATCTGGGGTACATCCTACCTGGCCCTGGAGACTTATTCACCTTAATGCTCTTTAAGAGACCCAATACACAATCCTCCATAATTTTGAAATGCCCTGGTGTATTAATGCTGTCTGCACTAATCTCCTTATAATCCACACCCTTCTCCTTGGTAAATACTGATATAAAGTACCCATTAAGGGCCTCACCCACGTCCTCTGCATCCAAGCAAATGCTCCTCCCTTTATCCTCAAGTGGTCCCAACCTCTCCAATGTTATCCTCATTCCTGATATGTGTAGAATGCCTTGGGATTCTCTTTAATCCAACACACCAAGGACTTTTCACGGCCTCTCCTGGCTTTCCTAATCTCCTTGAGTTCTTTTCTGGCTTCATTATAATCTTGAAGGGCTCTGTTTGATTATAGCTTACTAGGCCTTACATACTTTTCCTTTTCCTTCTTGACTAAATCCCTTGACATCCAATGTTCTCTTACATTGCCATCCTCATCCTTCTGACTGGAACATGTCTGTTCTTTACTGTGCGCAGTTGGTCTTTAAAGACTCTCCACATGTTGGACGTGGACTTGCCCAAAAAACAGCTGTTCCCAATGAACTCTCCCGAGATCCTGCCTAATGCTCTTGTAAATTGCCCTGCTCCAGTTTAACGTTCTCCTGCAAGGTCCGTAATTATCCTTATCTATAGCTATAGATAAGGAAGGATAAGTTTGAGGAAGGTATATTAACATTTATAAGGTACTTGGATAGATACGTGGAGTGGGAAACCTGAGATTCTAAACTTTAGAGGGACTGGGCCAAATGTGGGCAAATGGGTTTAGCTTAGATGGGCATCTTGGTTGACATAGAGCAGCTGGGGCAAAGGGGCTGTTTCTGTTCTGTATGACTCTATAATTTTCAAAGATAGTAACCTTGAGATAATAATGATTTCCTGATCCCAAAATTATCAGTAATATGATAACCCTATATAGTACAATATAGTAAATATAAAATTGCAGGAAAAGAAATGCCATTGGTTGGTTTAAAAATGATTTCTCATTTGCATGCAGCCTCCCAGACGGCCACATCTGCGCCAGGTGTGTCGAGCTGCAGCTCGTTAGGGAACTGGAGATGCAGCTCGATGACCTTTGTCTGGTCAGGGAAAGTGAGGAGGTGATAGAGAGGAGCTATAGGCAGGTAGTCACATCGGGGCCTTGGGAAACAGCTAAGTGGGTAACAGTCATGAGAGGGAAGGCAAGAGGCAGATACCAGAAAGTACCCCTGTGACTGTCCCCGTTAACAATAAGTACTCCTGTTTGAGTACTGTTTGAGGGGGGAACAGCCTACCTGGGGGAAGCGACAGTGGCTGCGCCTCTGGCACAGAGTCTGGCCCTGTGGCTCAGAAGGGTAGGGAAAGGAAGAGAATGGCGGCAGTGATAGGGGACTGTATAGTTAGGGGGTCAGACAGGTGATTCTGTGGACGCAGGAAAGAAACACGGATGGTAGTTTGCCTCCCAGGTACCAGGGTCCGAGATGTTTCTGATCATGTCCACGATATCCTGAAGTGGGAAGGTGAACAATCAGAGGTTGTGGTACATATTGGTTCCAACTACAAGGGAGGAAAAGGGAGGAGGTCCTGAAAGCAGACTACAGGGAGTTAGGAAAGAAGTTGAGAAGCAGGACCACAAAAGTAGTAATCTCAGGATTACTGCCTGTGACATGCAAAAGTGAATATAGGAATAGAGTGAGGTGGAGGATAAATGTGTGGCTGAGAGATTGGACAAGCGGGCAGGGATTTAGATTTCTGGATCACTGGAACCTCTGTTGGGGCAGGAGTGACCTGTACAATAAGGATGGGTGGCACGTGAATCTGAGGGGGACCAATATCCTGGCAGGGAGGTTTGCTAAGGCTATTGGGGAGAGTTTAAACTGGAATTGCTGGGGGTTGGGAACTGAACTGAAGAGATGGAGGAAGGGGCTGTTGGTTCACAAATAGAGAAAGCTTGGAGACAGTGTGAGGATAGGCAGGTGATGAGTAGGGATGTGCTTAGACTGATGGTTTGAGATGTGTCTATTTTAATGCAAGAAGCATCATGAACAAAGTGGATGAGCTTAGAGCGTGGATCAGTACTTGGAGCTATGATGTTGTGGCCATTACAGAGACTTGGAAGGTTCAGGGGCAGGAATGGCTGCTCAGAGTGCCAGGCTTTAGATATTTCAGAAAGGACAGGGAGGGGTCAAAAGAAGTGGGGACGTGGCACTGTTGATCAGAGATAGTGTCACAGCCGCAGAAAAGGAGGAAGTCATGGAGGGATTGTCTACGGAGTCCTTGTGGGAGGAAGTTAGAAACAGGAGGGGGTCAATAACTCTACTGGCTGTTCTTTATAGACCACCCAATAGTAACAGGCACATCGAGGAACAGATAGTGAGACAGATTCTGGAACAGTGCAATATAACAGGGTTGTCGTGATGGGAGATATTAATTTCCCCAATATTGATTGACATCTCCCTAAAGCAAGTGGTTTAGATGGAGTGGAGTTTGTTAGGTGTGTTCAGGAAGGTTTCTTGACACAATATGTAGATAAGCCTACAAGAAGAGAGGCTGTACTTGATCTGGTATTGGGAAATGAACCTGGTCAGGTGTCAGATCTCTCATTGGGAGAGCATTTTGGAGATAGTGATCACAATTCTATCTCCTTTACCATGGCATTGGAGAGGGGTAGGAACAGACAAGTTAGGAAAATGGTTAATTGGAGTAAGGGGGAATATGAGGCTATCAGGCAGGAACTTGGAAGCGTAAATTGGAAGCAGATGTTCTCAGGGAAATGTACGGCAAAAATGTGACAAATGTTCAAGGGATGTTTGCATGGCATTCCATATGGTACGTTCCAATGAGACAGGGAAAGGATGGTAGGGTACAAGAACCATGGTGTACCAAGTCCGTTGAAAATCTAGTCAAGAAGAAAAGAAAAGTTTACGAAAGGTTCAAAAAACTAGGTAATGATAGAGATCCAGAAAATTATAAGGCTAACAGGAAGGAGCTTAAGAATGAAATTAGGGGAGCCAGAAGGGGCCATGAGAGGCCTTGGTGAGCAGGATTAAGGAAAATCCCAAGGCATTCTACAAGTGTGTGAAGAGCAAGAGGATAAGATGTGAGAGAATAGGACCAATCAAGTGTGACAGTGGAAAAGTGTGTATGGAAAAGGAGGAGGTAGCGGAGGTACTTAATGAATACTTTGCTTCAGTATTCAATAGACAATAGACAATTCACTATGGAAAAGGATCTTGGCAATTGTAGGGATCACCTACAGTGGACTGAAAAGCTTGAGACATTAAGAAAGAGGATGTGCTGGAGCTTTTGGAAAGCATCAAGTTGGATAAGTCATTGGGAACTGACAAGATATACCCCAGGCTACTGTGGGAAATGAGGGAGGAGACTGCTGTGCCTCGGGCAATGATCTTTGCATCATCAATGGGGACGGGAGAAATTCTGGAGGATTGGAGGGTTGCAGATGTTCCATTATTCAAGAAAGGGAGTAGAGATAGCCCAGGAAATTATAGACCAGTGAGTCTTACTTCAGCAGTTGGTAAGTTGATGGAGAAGATCCTGAGAGGCAGGATTTATGAACATTTGGAGATGCATAATATGATTAGGAATAGTCTGCATGGCTTTGTCAAAGGCAGGTTGTGCTTTATGAGCCTGATTGAATTTTTTGAGGATGTGACTAAACACATTGATGAAGGTAGAGCAGTAGATGTAGTGTATATGGATTTCAGCAAGGCATTTGATAAGATACCCCATGCAAGGCTTACTGAGAAAGTAAAGAGGCATGGGATCCAAGGGGACATTACTTTGTGGACCCAGATTTGGTTGCCCACAGAAGGCAAAGCATGGTTGTAGAACTCCATGCAGATATTCTGCATGGAGGTCGGTGACCAGTGGTGTGCCTCAGGGATCTGTTCTGGGACCCCTTCTCTTCGTGATTTTTATAAATGACCTGGATGAGGAAGTGGGGGGACAGGTTAGTAAATTTGCTGATGACACAAAGGTTGGGGGTGTTGTGGATAGTGTGGAGGGCTGTCAGAGGTTATCGATAGGATGTAAAACTGGGCTGACAAGTGGCAGATGGAGTTCAACCCAGATAAGTGTGAGGTGGTTAATTTTGGTAGGTCAAATATGATGGCAGAATGTAGTATTAATGGCAAGACTCTTGGCAGTGTGGAGGATCAGAGGGATCTTGGAGTCTGAGTCCATAGGACACTCAAAGCTGCTGCGCAGGTTGACTCTGTGGTTAAGCAGGCGTATGGTGTATTAGCCTTCATCAATCATGGGATTGAGCTCAAGAGCCACCACTTGGAGTACTGTGCTCAGTTCTGGTCACCTCACCACCGGAAGGATGTGGAAACTATAGAAAGGTTTCAGCGGAGATTTACAAGGAAGTTGCCTGGATTGGGGAGCATGCCTTATGAGAGTAGTTTGAGTGAACTCAGCCTTTTTTCCTAGGAGCAACGGAGGATGAGAGGTGACCTGATGGAGGTGTATAAGATGATGAGAGGCATTGATCATGTGGATAGTCAGAGGCTTTTTCCCAGGGCTGAAATGGCCAGCATGAGAGGGCACAGTTTGGTGCTTGGAAGGAGGTACAGTGGAGATGTCAGGGGTAAGTTTTTTACGCAGAGAGTGGTGAGTGCATGGAATGGGCTGCCGGTGACAGTGGTGGAGGCGGATACAATAGGGTTTATTAAGAGACTCTTGGATAGATACATGGATCTTAGAAAAATAGAGGGCTATGGATAACCCTAGGTACTTTACTTTAATCCTTTTCGCTCCTTATGGAGCATAGGGCCTCAACAGAAGTCCTCCACTTCCTGTGATCTCTAGCAGATGTTTTTGCAGTCTCCCAAGTTTGGCCGGTGGCTTTCAGTTCATCCAAAAGCCTACGCTTCCAGGTTTGCTTTGGGCAACCTCTTCTTCTCTTCCCTTGTGGATTCCTTTCGAGTGATTGTCGAGTGACATTCGACTGGCTCTTTCTCAAGGTGTGGCCAACTCATCTCCACTTCCTCCTCCTTATCTGGAATACAATGGACTCTTGGTTTGCTATAACCCTAGGTAATTTCTAAAGTAAGTACATGTTCGGCACAGCATTGTGGGCTGAAGGGCCTGTATTGTGCTGTAGGTTTTCTATGTTCTGTTATTGAGTTTAAGATCGTAGATCTCGGAAATTTTCTTTTACCTTTGTTCTAGTGCTCTGTGAAGAATGAAAATTTTATGTTTAGAGACAATGAACAGATCAGTTATTACATCAATTCTGTCTTCCGGCAGGTGAAAGCTGCTGCTTGATTGGAACAGGATATTAGGGCAAAGGAGGTAGATAATGGAAGCAGTAAAATGATAGGAAAATGCACAGAAAAAATAGGACACAGTGGCAAAGTAGTTTAGTTGCTATGCAAACAATTTAAAGGTTTAGACTGAGTTCAAAAACTTACCTTTGCAGCAGGAAAATTTGAACTCAATTAATCAATTAAGCTGCAATTTAAAATGACAATGCATCAACAGTGTTGATCATGAAACAATCATGCCTATAAAATGGATGCTGAAAAACTGTCGACATTACATCACACTGGCGATCATTTACAGAATGATTAGCAACAACTTAGGAATTAGCCTGAGCATTTCCAGGTGTGTTCGTGATCTTGCCTCCGTGTATTCCTGTGATCAGATACCTAATTAATGATTGCATACAGTGCACAGCCCCTATTTATTTGTCTACTCACAGAAATTGGTTATTAAAGTGCAGGTAAGAGATTTTAAGTCTCAAATCCCAATGAACAAATACCACAGCAGATTGGGAATGTCACAACAACAGCCTTGGTAAGCAAAACCAAGAAACTGGGAAGGGAAAGCCAGGAGAATGCAGACCAGTCCTTATTGAAGGGTGAGCAGCTTCAAGCTCCTGGAAGTAAACATCTCAGCGGATCTATCCTGGATCCAACACGTTGATGTAATCATGAAGAAGGTCCGCCAGCAGCTAATTTATTAGGAGTTTGAAGAGATTTGGTATGTCAACTAAGACCCAAGTAAATTTCTACAGATATACTGTGGACAGCATTTCAACTGATTGTATCACTGGCTGGATGGAGGCTCCAATGCTCAGGATCGAAAGAGGCTGCAGAGTGTTGGAGACTCAGCCAGCTCCATCACAGGCACAACCCTCTGCATCATCAAGGTCATCTTTAAGAGACGGTCCCTCAAGAAGGTAATATCCATCATTAAGGACTTCACCACCCTCCACATGTTATCACTACCATCAGGGAGAAGATACAGGAAACTGAAAACTCATAGTCAATGTCTTAGGAACAGCTTCTTCCCTTCCACTGTCAGGTTTCTAAACCCATGAAAATTTGTCATTTTGCACTTTTTATTTAATTATTGTAACACAGTAATTTTGATGTTTTACTTGATACAGTGCTGCTGCCATAAAGCAACAAATTTCATGACATATGCCAGTGACAATAAACCTGATTTTGATTCTGAATCATGACTTAAAGGGTCTCAACAGTTCCATTAACTTACTGCACTCTGCATCAGTCCATTACGGTTTATTTCTGACAGTGATACACTACTTATAGCAGCCCTTCCATGTAATTAACTGCACAGCTGTGTTAATGGGATGGCCACTACCTTGCAATAGTTGCCTTTGGCACTGACCTCAATCTATGTAGACAATCAGAGAGTGGCAAAGAGGTGACCAGACATACTGCAGACTCTACCAACAAGTAATCTGCTGGAGGAACTCAGTAGGTTGAGCAGCATCTGTGGGAGGAAAGGAATTTTCAATGCTTCAGGGTGAAACTCTGTATCAGGACCCTTGTCAACAATTTCTTCCTCCCCCCCACCCCACAGCTGTTGCTTGACCCACTGAGTTCCTCCAGCAGATTGTTTTATATTCTAGCATCTGCAGTCTCCTGTGTTTCACTCTGTTGGTCAATGACTGATTAGTAAGTCCAGCCCTGCTGACCTAGAATTTCCAGTGGTAATGTTTGTGTAATCCTAGGTATTTGCTCTAATTGCTCAAAAAAATTCATAGAAAGTTGAGACTTCCAACCAAATGCATTTTAAATGTAGTTATCCCAGAGTTACTGTCAGTAATTCAATATGCTTCCACAGGCTGTGTTGGCTTGTAGTTCACCTGACAGGCTCAAGTTAAATCAGATGAACTAATTTTGGTCTGCGCAATGATAGAATCCACATTCTAGACTGCAGGAATATGTGCTAAGGGTTACCTTGAAGCTTGTGAAGTCAACACAAAGGCTTTGTGGGGAAAGACAAAGGGAGAATCTAAGGTCCTGCCCCTACTATATACTGGGACACTATAACGGCCCCACAATCACTGGAAGTGAGTAATTTACAAAGTTGTCATTGGTAAGTGGCATTTACAAAGTGGTATTGCTACTCTGTATGTAGGATGTCCTCTCCGAAGATCATCATCTTGTCGTCGTGGAGAGGCTTGTGTGTTCCTAAGATCCTGAGAGTGATGTTGTCTGGAATTCAGCCATCTGCTGCTTAGCCCCTGGTAGGGTCAAGGAGGAGGTTCCAGACAAAGAGTGATACAACCAAGACCTCAATGGTGGAGCTGGTGGAAGATTAAGACACATTGCAACGGAAGTGAAGGTGGAGGAAGGCTGCAGCAATGAAGAGTCCCCAGTTGTTTTGAGTTCATGCTACTGGACGTCGACCTGATCTGCCAAAGACTGTATGGTGGCTGCCCATGCATCAGATCTTCATGTTAAAAAAAGTCATGCTCAGGTATTCTCCATTAAGGGAATCCATCCTAACATCCCAGATGACAACATCATACTCAACTCGAGTGATCTCACTACATAAAAAGTCTTAACTTATCCACTCTGCAAATGTATAGATCAGACAACACTATGACTATAGAGACTAAATTACATTATGAATGTGTTTCTTGTTACTAATTTTTATCAACAAAGTTTATTTCTGAAAAAAGTATCAGGTAAACTGATGAAGATTTTGAGTTTAGTTCAACTATCAAAGAACCTGCAAATGTTACAGTTTGTTGCTTGAGGCATAAGTTGGTTTTTAATTCCATAATAAGCTTTAATTAATGCTTAACAAACTCTACGCCAGACAGTGCCAACTCAGTGAAGGACATATTCCCATACAAACTTGACTTTGCTACACAAGGTGTGATTGATAGAGATTGTTCAGAGATGAATGATGGAGGTGCAGTGCACTGAGCAGTGTGTGTAGCTAAGTGGTACAGATGAAGGGATGTGTGATATACTGTAGAAATGAATTTTCTAACCTTGACTATGTGCATGAAATCATTAAACATGGAATCATTCTATATCTTCATGGTTTGACTTCTGGCATTGGCAGTCATAACTTCACTCCCTGCCTTTCGCCATGCATTTCAAGAGCCTCCAAACTCTTAAAAGAACAGATCATTTTTGCCCTTTTCCATCTCCTCTATCAAAGCCTTTTTGCAGTATCAGAAGAGTGAGAAAGAACTCTCTCCAATGTTGTACCATAAATTTTGTCGCAAGTAGCAAGAACTCTCATAGGATTTCACCACACAATACTACCCCAACATGTCTCCTTTTTAAGACATGCATGCTGACTTTAATTTGTGTCAGCTTACTTGAACTGATGCGGAGGGAATAAGGCACTAAAAGGCATTGTTTGCAACAATTGCAAGCAACAACTGGATGTCTATCCTGGATCAAATGGTCTTTTTTCTCCAGGCCTATCAAACAAAGACCTGGTATTAGTTAAATAGATCAGTCCTTGGTTTCCATTTTCCAAGTGATCACAAAGCAAAACATAAGTGTTTTAAAGAAATACCCATGTGAAAGTGATAGTTCTCTGAATCACATCTTTGTATTTTTGCAACTTGGATTTGGTAAGCAAATTTCAACTTGATAAGTGAGATTAAATTGAAAACATTGCCAGTAGATTTACAAGAAAAGGCAGCTACATATTCTGTCTGGTGACAGAACAATCACCTGAGTTACAGTTTTGTGTACCTGCTGTATTTGTGTTTTGACTTTACTCACACATACTTCAGTCATGCCAAGAATGCATGTTGTGAGAAACCTTTGCAAATGTGCTGTGCCAAGAGGACTCAATAAAGCAGCTATTGTTCCAAGCTTAATGTGCTTAATTGGAATGGTTACGATACTTATACATCTTTCCATAAAGTGAAATCAATCCAACAATGCGGTCTGGCCAGTCCACGGCATATCTCAATTTCTTTTGTCCAACCAAACCTGAAATATGAGTATGGTGTTCAATAAATGTGTTTGTTTCCAATTGAACCAGACCTACAATTGGAAGCAAAACATATTTCAAGACAGAATGTTGTTGATTTCATGTACACTCTGTGGCTATTTTAATAGGTACACCTCTTTAACACAAATATCTAATTAGCCAATCATATGACAGCAACTCGATGCATAAAGATATGGTCAAGAGCACCAGTAATTTCAGTATTACTGGTAGAAATAGGTGAAGTATCTTTCCATCTCTGCAGGTTACAGTCAGCAGTGGTTTATTGGGTTAACATAAGATGACATAAAGTTGGCCATCTAATATTGGCAACATTAGTAGAGTGTTGGGAGCACTGTGTTCACAAGGTCTTCAGTTTTGGGTGGATGGGAAAAATGGGCACAAAATCTTGGGTTGTTTAATGTGGAATATAGCCCCAGTGTGCCCCTTTCTGTTGCTCCACCACATTTTTTCCCTTTGCCTGTGGTTGATTTAGCCTTCAGGAAAAGATCAAGATGAAAATTGACAGGTCGGCAATATATGCAAAGCAGATATTGTGGCTTCTTACCTATCTACACAAATGGTTCAAAAGATCCAGTGAAAGATTGTTCAGGTGTTTCTGTTTAGTTCCAAAATTTCAGGTGACTATTAAGAAAGGATGATCAGACTAAGTATCAGTATTCATATCTGATGAGATGGTTGCTATCATTTTAGCCTTGGAATGGGTCAGAGAAGTACGCCTTGATTATGTCCTTCTATACTCTGATTCATTCTCAGTTTTGACTTTTATTAAAATAGAGATTTAAAATCACAGGCCAGACATTCCTTTTGAGATTGGACAACACCTATTGAGGGTGTATGGTCTAGGCTTGTGTATCTAGTTCTTATGGGTCCCTGTCCATGTTGGGGTTGAAGGAAACGAGGTGGCAGACACTCTTGCCAAGCAATCACTTGACATTAAGAATGTAAAGGTAGTGGTGCCTTTGCATAAAGGGGAGGTGAAAGCAGTAATTAAAAAGTCTATTTGATCACTGTGGTAACTTTAAAGAAAAGAAAGGACGGCACTTATATAAAATTCAGAGAATGGAGGAAACTCAATTGGGAAATGGGTATAAAAGGAGAGAAGAAATTATACTTACACATTTACATATTGGACATACTAGAGTGAATAATTCCTTGTTCAGAATTAATATGCATGAATATTGGCATCTGTAGGGAGTGTACTTGTCAAGGACTGGTTCAGCATATGCTGTTTGAATGCAGTACCAATAAAGTGCAAAGGAAACATCTAAATTGCTAAATTGAGATCTTTGGAGCAGAGACAGTTTAACATGGAAAGTTTTTTAGGATATTACTGCCTTCATAATGTATATAGGTATGTATTTGACTTTCTGAAAAGCATTAGACTTTTGATATTATTTGATGTTTTTTTTCAGCAGATAATTTAGTGGGTGTAGTTCTTGTCTCTTTGCTCCACATTCCAAGTTCAGTAGGTGGTGGTAATACACCTTCTGTTGATGTTATTGAAACCAATTATGACTTTGAGTGCCTCAGTTAAATCCCCTCAACCTTTTCTCAAAGGATAACCAACTCAACTTCATTTTTCCCATGTAATTGGTGTTGTGTCCTATTCTGGTGAAGTTCCTTTCTGCTCATAGTAAACCCTTAGCGTTTCCCCTAATATCCAGTAAATAATTCACAGAATTGCTTGCATTTCTCCAGACCAATCCCTACCAAAATTATTTATAATGATTCAATGCAACGTCTACGCTCTGACTATAAAACCCAGGATAACAAATACTTCTTAGCTGTCTTTTCAACTTGTCCTACCACATTCAAAGATATGCCCTTAGCTCTTTGCTAAGGAGCCCTCCTTAAATCATGCCACTTAGCTTAAATTATTACTGCTCATACTTTTAAGTGCTTCATTTTACATCTCTGTATCAAATTATATGATCATTAATGTAGAGATGTAAAATTTTTCACCTGTCTGTCTTCTACCTTCTGAAGCCTGTTTATATCCTCCTCATGACTTGTTGCATTTTCAAGTTTTGTGCCAATTGAAAAAAATTAATTATATCATCCTTAAGGAAACCTAAATCATTCATTTATACTGTATAAATATTGCCAAACAGTTGTATTGAAACTATTGGACACCACCATTATAATTCTATCCACTCCATGAAACAATTGTTCAGCACTGCATTCTGCTTTCTTTGTCTTAGCTTGTTTTGAAACTACTGACAATCTACTATTAATTGCACAGATTTCTTTGCCAACAGCTGTCCCTGTGATTCTTAAATCACTTGGCTCTTGTAGTTCTTGTTTTGAATCCATAAGAACATCACTGACCACACCTTTATCATCCTCTTTGTTACCTCATCTGTGGAGTTAACTGAGTTGACATTTAAGAGGGATTTTTTTTATTTGTCATATGTACATCGAAACATTGAAATGTGTAGTGAAATGTGTTGTTTGCATCAAATCCAAAGTGTGAATAGCTAACGTCAATGTTAACTCAAACTACTTCTAGTCAGACCTCTGAGAAGTGCTTGCTTATGGAGAATAAGTCATAGTATTACATCTTGGTGAAAAAGGCCCTCAGGAATCAGAAGGCAACTTCCTGCAGCATCAAGATGAAATTGGACTGCCCATCACTTCCGATGCCAAAGTAGCAAGCCCTAAACTTACTAACCCTAATCATATGTCTTTCAAATGTGGGAGGAAACCCACATGGTCATGGGAAGAACATACAAACTGCTTTCAGACAGCGGTTGGAATCAAACCCCGATCAGTGTAAAGCAATTGCGCTAACTGTTACGCTACTATGCTGCATCAGATTTGCTTTTGAAAAACACTGCGTATTTTTATTAAACAATATTTTTCCATTTGACAAATTATCCCTGTATTAGTGACATCCTTATTATCATTTAGAAGGAGCCCATCAATTCCATCCTGGCTTTCAGCATGTTTCTAAAACATTGCCCATATTTGACTGACTAAACTATAGTTAATCTCTCTCCCCTCTATTTTTTTGAGAAGCATAATACTTGCAATTTCATCAGGCCTCTGGCACTGCTCCCTCCATTTCCTAGTTCAGTATGTCTGACACAGAAATAGAACAGCAGCTACAAATTCACTGTTTGGTTGCAGCGAGAGCAAGAGTATGGCTGTGACATCTCTTTCGTGTTTGTAGTTTGTGCATTCAGTTGTAAAATGTGATATGATCTATTCTGGGTAAATAAACCTACACACTGGAGAGCTTTTAATTCTCGATTTGAGGAATGTAATGCCTCATTGAAGCACACATTTCTCACACTTTGTGCCAATGTTTCTGAGTTTCCATGAGCATTGTGAAAGATCAAAATCAGGGACTTTTGGTGTTGGTGCTGTCATGAGACCTTTCTTTGGAATCTCCTTTGATATTCCAAACTTCTTAGATACTGAAATTGTATTGATGGAGATTTCAGGTGTAGGCTCAGAAGGGCCAGTGTGATGTAAATTGACGGTGTGAGTATCATGGAGATCCTTGTGGATGAGAGGTGCTTGCTGTCCATAACTCCCTGGACTTCCTAAAGAGTTATGAATGTAAATTAAATAGATGGAGAAATAATGCGCAACAGCACAGGCAGACAAGGTGACGCACTGTACTGCAGTGAATAGCAAACGTCAATGTTAACTCAAACTACTTCTAGTCAGACCTCTGACAAGTGCTTGCTTATGGAGAATAAGTCATAGTATTACATCTTCGTGAAAAAGGCCCTCAGGAGTCAGAAGGTAACTTCCTGCAGCATCACTGTTGCTAACCTACATCAGAATGCAATTGGACTGTCCATCAACCTTCCTTTCAAGACTACCTGAAGGTATCTGTCAAGATGAACATTCCCATTTCTAAGAAAGTTTGGAATATTGACATTAACCCAACTTAATCCTTACTTGTCTTATTAACTAATGCTGCATTATATCTGAGTGAGATGACATTTCTACAGTCCAAAACGGAAAGTACAACCAAATGCTCTTCAAGTTTATAGCTAGCTTTGGAAAAAGCTGCAGAAATTTGTAAACTCAGCCAGCCCCATCATGGGCACTAGCTTCTCCAGCATCCAGGACGCTTGAAAAAGGCAATGCTTCAAAAAGGCAGCATCCATCATTAAGGATCCCCATCGCCTCAACATTATTTCCTCTCTTTTTGCACTAGTTATTTAACTTATTTTTTATATATACTTTTTATTGCTATGCATTGCAAGGTACTGCTGCCATTAAAATAGCAAATTTCACAACATATACCAGTGACATTAAACCTGATTCTGATTCATCCTGTGCAGAATTCCACCCTGGCCTACCATTTTAATACAGCCCACTAGGGGGCAGAGAAGTCACTTAACAAGACTTATTTTCAACAAAATTCACACCAAAAGCATTAAAATCAGTTTCATTTATTTTTTAGTCTGGTTACTAGAGTTTCAAAGATACAATACATAAAAAAGTACTGCAGAAAAAACATAAGCAAGTCATTTTCATTACATTAGCAAGTAACAGTGATTGAACCATCTCAACTATATTTGGATTTTGACCTTAGTCATTACATTGTTTGGTGGGGTTTTTACAAGTTCCCTTTTGATACCACAAGTAGATGAATTAGTGGATGATTAATAGCTCCCCATAATTTCTGAGGCTCTCGGATTCCTGTTCCTTAAACTCATTAACAAGAGCTAAAATCTGGTTTAACATGGCACTAGCGAAGACATGCAACAGCTTAATGGTAGTTTGAAAGCAAAGGAATTCGATTAAACACATAACTGTTTTTTTGAAGTAAGTTGTGGTAAACTATCACCACAAATAATGGAGAGGTGAGGGAAGGCAAAGCAAATTTGCGAGATGTGCCCTGCTGCTATGCTGCAAAATTGATGCACTTTGGAATTAGAGCTGTGCTGGTTGGAGTCAACAATTCGGAGGGGAGAAAACGGGAATAAGAAGTGCAATGCCCATACAGTTGGTCCGAATGCGAAAGTGGATCGTTCTAATTGTCGAGCCGATTTGGAGAGGTCAAGAACGGCATTTTTGGCAGCAAAATCCAGGTCCAAATCGAATCGTTGGGTGGCGTGTTCTTGGCCCAGAGCAATTCATTGTGGCAAGACTTGGGTCCTAATGCGAGGTACAATATGCTTTTCAGACAATCTAAATGCTGGCCTAAATGACTGGAAGGCAGGGTATCAGGTGAGGTTGGATCACTCTGGGTGCCAAGCCAATTTGGAGCAGTAGGGAATGGCTTCACCTGCAGTGAAACCTAGGCCTGGAGTGATTCACCGTGGCGGGGCTGGATCCTAGTGTAAGGTTTGGACAATTTAAACATCGGCCCAGACAGTCTGGGGGCTCTTCTCCCTCCAAGATGCTAAGGCTGTGAGACTGCCCCTGGATGCTGTGCTTTGTGTCTACGAACATTGTGGCGATTTGCCCCGCTAACATGATGA
Source organism: Hypanus sabinus (assembly GCF_030144855.1). Lineage (NCBI taxonomy): Eukaryota > Metazoa > Chordata > Chondrichthyes > Myliobatiformes > Dasyatidae > Hypanus > Hypanus sabinus. Next base: position 45,782,020 of record NC_082738.1, read on the forward strand.
ACTGAGTACCAAGGCTTTGGGCCTAGTCTGGTCTGCTCCGGGGAATCAGATCTAAGGACACAATTTGGATCAGAATGCCATTTTTGTTGCTTGCTTCTATTATATACATGATTTGTTTTGTGTTTTTTTTCTCTTTTTCTGTGGGCACTGGGAGTTGGTCATTTTTTTAATTGGGTCCTTTTGGTTTCCTTGCTTTACGATTGTGTAAGCAAGCAAATCTCAAGGTTGTATAATTTATACATTCTTTGATAATAAATGCACTTTGAATCTTGAATCTTTGAATTCAACTTGATTTTCCACAGATCTGACAATATAAGGAAGACATAAGAAATAATAAAACCGTACATTCTTTGCTGTCCAATCTTTACATTCATAATGTTATCTCTCTCTACATATGGAATGTTAGCATCTTCTGTGCACAAAGCATCACTACCACTCACAAGGCCACTTTGGACAATACACACAGAGAGTTTCAGAGGACTTCACACAGTAACAATTTTAACATCAAGACCCTGGTTGATTCCTCCTCACCTGTGGAAAAGGTAAAGTCACATTTTTAGGCTACAAAGTGACTGGTGTGGTGACAGCATACCTTGTTTAACACTGCAGAGAATGCATTTGTGGAATTGAAAGAGGTAAGGACAACTGGACATTGTTTTCTATGTGGAATGCTATTGAGACCAGTTGCCAAAGCAGCTGCCCTGGGCACCTGATGAAGGCGATTGAGGTCTGCCCGTGCCTGGTGGCCATGTTCCAATGGAGGCGCAGAAAATACTGCAATGGGAAGAAAATTTCTCAGTTGGTTTGACCTTTACAGAATCACTTCATTCTACCCACTCCATGGAACTCTCCAGATCTACATTTCATTCAGAGAAAATGCAGTGAAGCATCAAGGAAAGGGAATGTATTCAGTTTGTCTTGCTGAATCGCTGTGTCCCATTATACTTATGTCAATTAACTAAGAACATCCATTGCTGAGGATGTGTGATTTCTTTCCACAATACAATGTTGGAGCACAGTAAAGGAGACAATTAGTATCAGCTTATTGGCTTTTAATTTCTCTTCCTGCATCTGCTTCCATTTTGACACAAAGAAATTCATCTCTTTTAGAGACTTGGCCCATTGTTTTATGAATTTAATTTTGAATGGAAAGGCAACAGGTTGATTGCCCTGGCCTTTTGAGTTATTGAAGCACAGTGCTCTAGCTGATGTCTCACAGGTTCCACAAACCAAGTTTCATCCAGTGCTATTGGTGTAGAGCTTGCATGTTCACCTTTGACCATGAGGGCTTTCCTTCTACAGGCATGTGGCTTGGTAGGTTAATGAGCCGTTGCCTCTAGTGAAGGTGAATGTTAGAATTCATGTTAATATAGGAGAAATATGTTACAATAGTGGAATGGGATTGCTCTGTAAGCCCACATAGGACAGAACAACCTCCTACTATATCATAAAAATATAAAAGTTTGAAATTCCAAAGTAGTTTTGTATAGTTGAAAGTGATCACATTTTGACCATGGTCTACTTTATAACTGGTATATTTGTTCAATTACTACTATTCAACCACTACTCATAAGTTGAAATAACTCTTTATCTTTTCAGGTTTCTCCACACCACGCATCTCTGATCAATATTGCATATGAGGACTCTACTTCTAAAGTTTAATAAATTTTGTATTATTTTTCAAATGTTGATCATACGCACGTTTAAAGGATTGAGTATTGACACCATTGTGTCAAACCAATTGATTTGAGATAAGGGGAAACATAGAATAGACTGACTTTATCTTAACTCTACAGTCTAGTATATAAACAATGGCTCACCATAAATGCAGAACAATTTCTCCAGCAAAATGCAATGAGTGGAAGGTTGTTACATAATTCAGGTTTGTGTCATATCAGTCACCCTGGGATTGGGAACAGACTGTGTGTAGGATTGTACATCTAAACACTAATCTACTGTGCACAGCACAATGAAAAGCACTGAATTTTGAATTGGTTTTGTTAATTTTTATATATATATATGTTTTATTTCAAATTCAGTCTCCATAACGGTGATGAAAGTTCGACAGGAAATGAGTGGATTCCATCCCATTCCAAGTGAGGCTGGGCTCCAAAATATAGTCCCTAGATTCCAGTTTATTTCAAATAAGAAGCGAATGGAAAATACAATAATATTTAGAGTTCTGTGTTCTTTTGCTGCAATATGTTTTGGGATGATCCAAAATTGCTAAATGTACACAAGTCTTATTTTTTCTGTAGACAATATTACTCTGAAAACAAACAGCATCAAAGAAAGATGTCAGAAAAGTTTCTTGTGTAAATATTCAGACATAAGGATTTTTAAATAGGAAGGAGGAAGGCAAATTAGCAATTATGAAGTGAATTGATTTGTTGAATTATACTATAAAGAGATTGGAGCTCTAGAGTGAGAAAACCTTTTGCAGTTAACCTAGAGTACAAAGTGCAGGATCCAAGGAAAGACATACTTGCCTTGTCTTGCAGAGTTTTCCGAAAAAGGCGTTATTGTGGCTAGCCTGGCATTATTACATCGTGGGTCACCAGAGTTCAATCCCAGTGTCCTCTGTAAGGAATCTGTGAATGTATGGGCTTTCCCTGGTTGCTCCGGTTTCCTCCCACAGTCCAAAGACATATCGGGTAGGTTAATTAGTCATTGTAAATTGTCTCATATTTAGGTTAGGGTTAAATCAGGGTTGGCGGGGGGTCTGCTGGGGCAGAGAAGCTTGAAGGGCCAGAAGGGCCTATTCTGCACTGTATCACTAAGTAAATAAATAAAATAAGTGCTTGGAAATGGATTGGCAGCTAACATCAAGGAACAACTTGGGCTATTTTATACATATGAAAAACAAAAGTGGACAACAAACAGCAGGGTTAGGCAACGTGAATGCGGAGATGGAAGTTGTGTGCATTGTTCTAATCTTGTGTCCATCTTCGCACATCTTATTGACTTTGACCTTCATCTTCCAATTTTCTCTGGACATAGGCATGATCTGTCACAACCACGGATTTGGCAGCGCAGTAGATACGGCAACTGCGCTTGTGAATATGCATGTGTCAGCTAATTATTATTTAATTGTGATAGTATTTAACTCCATACTTGTCATTGTAGTGCTTGTCAAGACTTGGACAGGACACAGCAACACCTCACTGCCCACATTCTGCCTTGCCTGAGAATTGGACTGTTGTGTCAAGTGAATCTGAAGACTAGTGGTATTCATTTAATTCTTAGTTGGTCTTTTCAGCCGCAGCGTAGGCTTCATTTGGGAGTTTTAGTTAACGGCCCTGTTTAACCTAGCATTTATTGTTTTCTTTCCCTTTAACACTGTTCGCATTAAAGTCAGTGATCTGTCGACCTGCTTCAGTGTCTCTCACTCCGCACCCACGTCCGCACTTGGTGACATGTTTTGCAAGAACCAGAAGGCAGGTAAATTTGTCTAAAAATGGAGTTAAATGTCAACCAATTTATTCCAGGCCACTATTAGGCTATCACTGGAGGTAGGGAAATTATTGGAGAAATACTTATGAAAAATATCAATATCTAGTGAGGCACAAATTAATTAAGCACTGTTGATATGGATTTGTTATGGGAAGAACATGTCTGACTAATGTGGATGGGGATGTGTGGGTTGATGAGGGTGGTATATTTGATGTCGTCTACATAGATGGTATTTGATGAAGTAGTGTATGGATGACTTATCAGGAAAGCAAAAAACCATGGGATCCAATGGAAAGTGGCAAATTTGACCAAAAGTGGTAGAAAGTGAAGCTTACTTTTCACGAACCATGTAATTTGGAAAAATTTATGAACGATAATGAATAAGTTTACACATGACAGCAGACTGTTAATGCATAAGAAAATTTTAGGCTGCTGGAACACATCAAGGGGCTAATTGCATTGGTAGGAAAGTGGCAAATGGAATTCAACCTAGAGAAATATGAGGTAATGCATTTCAGGGAGGGAAACAAGTTGAGGCAATGTATAATAAATGATAGAGTACTAAACAGTGGGGAGAGCAGAAGGATCTTAGAATACATGCCTGCAGACCCCCCCCCCAAAAGTAGAAAGGTAGGTGGAAAAAGTGATTAAAATATTTATCAGCCAAGACATAAAATACATCTGTAAAGTGGTCTTGCAAGATGTGTTTATCCCGCAGTATATAGTTGCCAAATTACAGCACCACTGAGGATTTAGAGGAGATTTTTCTGGCTGTGGCTAAGGCTACAGAATTTTAGTTGTGACTGATTGGTTAAACCGGGATTGTTTTCTTTGGAACAATAAGAATTGATAGATTTAATGGAAGTATATAAATTATGGGAGATTTAATGGAAATGTATAAATTATGAGAGGCCTAGACAGGGTGAAAGGAAGGGCATACTTAGCTGAGAGTTCAATAATGAAGGGACATAGGTTTGTGGTAATTGAGAGGAGAATTAGAGGGTAGTGAGGAAATGCTTTTTTTTAGTCAAGCAGTGACAGGGATCCGGGACTCATTGATGGAACGATGCTGGAGATAGTGAGGCATTTATATGTATCTGAGTAACACTCGAGCTGTAAACTGCAATTATTAAAGCCCTGAGAAGTGGAGGAGAGATTAGTCTAACTGAATGCTGTCATGGCCGGAATGGAAATGAAGAACTGAATAGCTTGCCTTTGCTAGCATGATCCTTTGATCTCATTAAAGGAATTGTCCTGTGAAGAGAACCTGAATATCATTGGGCTATTCTCACTAGAAGCTAAAAAGGATAATAGCTGATTTCGTGAAAATCTTTTCTTGAATTTTCCCATTTTATATTTCTTTATGAAATAGAAGGAAACCATTCAGCCCATCAACCCTATACAATATCTCAGAACAGAGCATCGGTCCCATTCCCCAACTTATTTAGTATCTGGTCACATATCCATTATCTCTATTCATTTCTCTTGCCAGTTACCAACATTCAGGGCAATTTACAGCAGCTAATTAACCTACCAGAAATTTATTGCTCCAGGCAAATCTAACAAATTCTCTCATCCTGTCAAACAAATTGGAAGACTTTGTGAGCAGCCATCTTGTAAATGCCTCTGTAGAGCTGTGGAAGTAAAGGGAGTGATGACCTCAAACAGCAACTCGACCCACTATCCAGCAACTGCTTTTCCAATTGGCTGAAGATGTTTGCACCTCCCAACATGAGACCATGAAGCCCCTGAAAAACTAGTGTTCTAGATATCTTCAAAGTTCAAAGTAAATTTATTATCAGAGAACATATATGTCGTATATACAATCTTGAGATTCATTTTCTTATGGGCATTCACAGTAAATATAGAACCAATGAAAGACTGCACACAAGCCAGACGAACAAAAGACAACAAACTGTGCAACTACAAAAAGAAAGAAATCTAAATAAATAAATAAATAAACAAACAAATAAATAAATAAATGAATAAATAAATAAATAAATAAATAGATAGATAGATAGATAGATAGATAGATAGATAAATAAATAAATAAATAAATAGATAGATAGATAGATATTGAAAACATGAGATGAAGAGTCCTTGAAAGTGAGTCCATAGGTTGTGGGAACAATTCTGTGTTGGGGTGAGTGAAGTTATCCTCTCTAGTTCAAGAACCTGATGGGGTAATAACCGTCCTTGATTCTGGTGGTGTGGACCCTGAGGCTCCTGTACATTCCTGAGCATTCCATGGGGAGGACATACAGACTCCTTAAGGATGATGCCAGAATTAAACTCCAAAGAGAGTATGGCCTGAATGGCAGGGTCCTTGATGATGGATAAGTGGAGAGTTTATGGATGTTTGGGGACATATCATATGAGACCCTCCATTGGTTGGGGTTTACCATGGGTGTTATGTCCCAGCTGTCAGAGGCAAGCCTGAATGCAAGGCAAAGAAGTATAACATACAGAGCAAGCTGTTGCCCATGCATCAGGCACCCCCTCTCCATGCAGCTGATAAATATGCAGCTGATGAATCCAAATGAATGGCAGAGACCAATACAGTTTGGTACCAGCGGTGCCACAGGAGTTGCCAGTCAGCATTGAACTCAATGCAAGAATGCCTGAGGGACTCCAGCTCCGGATTTTTCCTTTGAGGTTTACTCCCGAAGCCTCCCCCATGAGTGGGTATAGCAGCAAGGCAGCAGAGGTTTGTGATCAGAGTTTTCCTTCTCCTCGATGAGCATGCCAACCACAGCTGATGAGTCCCATCTGCCCAAAGCAACTGGTTTTAAGGCACCAGTAACCCACCTTTGTCCCTTCCCCTGTCAGTAGGAACGGTTCTGCCAGGTTTAGTAGTCAAGCCACACGCGAAGACTGGACTTGGTTGTCAGAGGCTATTTGAGATGCACACCACTGGGCGCATTTAATAGGTAGTGGGAGCTAATCCCCACTATATACCCCTGGCTGTGACAACCTTAAGGAACCAAATCATATTAATTTGATTTTTTTAATATATAAAGTAATCCAGTTGTTTAAGGGAATAATTTTAATAGTACCCCTCCCTTGTTCAACACTTCTGTCATGAACCGACACTAACGTGGAAACTGCCGATTGAATAGGTCAAGGGGGCTCATGAAACACCCTGCCCAAGTGTCCATTTGGCTGTCAGTTGCCAATGCTAACTAGGTGTATTGTTGGAAGCTCCACCACATGTAAGCATATGATGAAGCAGCCAGTTTGTATGGAGCAAAACAAGCAGAACACTGGAAAGACTCAGCAGGTCAAGCAGCATCTGTGGAGGCTAAGGGTGTAAGTTGGCATTTTGGACTGAGACTGTGCATCATCTTCAAACTACAGCTCAGTGGGAGTCCATCTTCCTCTGGGCAACGCCTGACTACTGAATATCTTGCTTCTGTGAAGCTGTAGGTTTGTGAGTACCTGCACATTTTTCCACCTATTGCTCCTAATTCTGGAGATGTTCATCATGGTTCCCATCTGTCCTGGTGAGACAAGATCCATGCAGATCATCCCTCTAAAATCTGCAACTTAAAAACCATACAACAAATTTTGGAAATTCTTCCCCAAAGTTTACAAACTAGTTATCAACAGAGGAGGCACAGCAATAGCTTTTGCTCAAGAAAATAGGTATAAGCTTTTTATTTAACAGATCTGCCTGTCTGTGCAGCTGTTCTGCTTTCTCTTCTCTTGCCACTGTGTTCTTAACTTGATTTTATCGACAAATTGCAGGATTCCCAGGATTTGTGTGGGTCCAGCAATAAACTTACTCATATATTGAAGGTAACGATCTGGCAACATTTTGAAGAATCGGTCCTGGACCCAGCACATCGATACAATCATGAAGAATGCACACCAGCTGCTCTGCTTCATTGGGAGTTTGAGGAGATTTGCACGATGGAGAGCATTCTGACTGTTTGTATTAAAGCCTGGCATGAAAGTTCCAATGCACAAGACGGCAAAAGGCTGCAGACGACTATAGACTCCGCCAGCTCCTTCATGGGCACAATCCTCCCCACCAGCAAGAACATCTTCAAGAGGCAGCATGCATCACTAAGAATCCTCGCCATCCAAGACTTACCCTCTTTGTATTGCCGCCACCGGGAGGATGTACAGGAGCCTGAAGTCCAAACACTCTTTTCCTCCACCATCAGATTTACGTACCATTCATGGACTCTTGATTCTTTATTTTTTGCACTATTTATATTTGTAATTTATAGTAATTTTATGTCTTTGTGCTGTACACCTACCACCAAACAGCAAACTTCATCTAATATAAATCAGTGATAATAAGCTTGAGTCTGATTACAATGTGCTTAGACATCACTGGAAAGAAAGTAGGTGTCCAATGTGCTATTGTGTATTTATCATTTCCTCTAAACCTCACTCACTGGCTGCCGATCCCACCCACTTAACAACCCAAATGGTATAAGTATGTTAGTGTCTGGAGAGTAGATTGACAATAATAATCTGCGAATAGACTTCTTTGAGTTGAGAGGTTATGAGTTGAAGCGTCTTGCAATTCCCCCCACTTAGATCTGGCAAACTTATCCAACTGACAGCCAAGTAGAAATTTGGACAGGGAATCTCACTGGTCCCTTTCACGTATTTCTTAACTGGCGACTAAATGGTACTGGCAGAGTTTCATATTTTCATGTCTGCGCAAATTCATGACAGAAGTGCAGAAAAAGGGGAGTGTAACATTAAAATTACTCTCCAAATGTTTTTATTGCTTTGCATAAAGATTCAAATTGAACTAAAATAAGATGTGCTCCCCAATACAGGAAATTAAAAAATAATCCTTTTAATTAAAAGCAAATAACATTTTCACAGTAGAAGTATTTTGTTGCCCTCCTTTGCTCTTCAACACTGATTCTTTCTTATGAATCAATGGAATTGGAAGATGGGTGTAACCATAAAGATCACCGCTGCAAATGCAGAAAGACAATTTCTTAAAATTAACTCCAGTGAAGCAAATGAATTGGCTTCAAAATGAAAGAAAAACATGTTTACTCATTTCTATATGTGGCTAAAAGAGCAATTTATAAGAATATCACAATCCAGAAATGCCAAGCAGAGCAGACAACAAATGAAAATGGACGTTTAAAATCAGTTGAATACCATTAGGCAGTGTTTTGAAAGATCACAGAACAACAGACATTGTTTCTTCATGCTGCAGAACTAGAGCCTGGCAGTGTGTCTGCATGGAGCTTTGTCAGGTGAGCTATTTAGGTGAGGGCTGTCAAAGTGTAGGAGGCTCCGTGAGACTGGTTTACTCCTAAGATTTATGGAGGCTTACGTACCTCTACAGAGCACACAAAAAACAGCACTGTATCCAGATGGCCAAGTCATCCTAAGTATGCCTAAGCTGACATGTCTGTGGCAAAGCTTCAATATGAATATCTCAGGACTGAGATGTTCTGAAAGACAGGGGTGTGTGCTCTTTTTGCCTCTAGCACAATTCCAGGAAATAGACCAAGTTCAGAGACAGGCCGAACTTGGCAAAGTAATTTGCCCTGTAGTTAAATTGCCATTGGATTTGAGATAAATTCATATGCCAAAAAGGATGCTGGAACATCGAGTGTGTGGAATTCAGAAAGCCAAGGAACAGGGGTGGAGGTTAATAAGGAATAGATTACAAAAGATTTAAGGAATAGATTGCAAAAGATTTCAGGAGTAGATTACAAAATATTCAAGAAGTAAACAGACATTTCTATAAACGCTAAGTCTGCTGCTGGCTGCCTAGGTTTTTCTTTTGATTTCAGAACTGCATTTTCAACATCTCATTTGGCTGTTGGGACTGTACATCTCTCAACTGGATCTGTTTGTACCCTTGTAGCTCAAAATCAATACGCCTTTATACCCAAGGAAAGGAAGCCAAAATACTGAATTAAATTGGGAGATAACCTCCTGAGCCAACAGAAGCTGTGGTGCGGTTGGTGGAAGAGGCTTTCAAAGTTCAACCATGTTTAACACTGGAGCCTGATAGTATTTCTATTTCTAATTATTCTGAAGATCAATGGACCCCAGTCTGCTCTTCTCTACAAAATGAAAATGCCAGAAGTAGAGAGTCCACTATTTTTCAGCCTCCATTAGGTGTCGCTGTGGGAACCCATATAGAATCAAGCGATGCCGATCTCTTAATAGATCTGTGAAAAACACTTTGTTTGATTCCTATTTATTTCCTCTTTTTCTGATATTGCTGCATTGATGCATTCTTTAGTTTCGTCACCTTTGCTGCCAATTTCCACCTTGATCTCACTTGAACCGAGCTCCAACTCTGACTCTTCCATTCCCTTCTCCGAACTCCCAGTTTATTGTCCTCTGCTGCATCCCTTTCGAAGGTGCCATCTTCCATGGCGTCTTTCAATTTGTCTTCCTTTTTCCTTAACCTTGCTTCCGCTCCACCACAGAAGGCCTTAGCTATGTTCATTCCATTTTGAACAGATCTAGCTTTACCTGATCATCATCTATCCGTAACAGAGATAAATTTCCTCTGACCTCACTATCCACTCCAGCAGCCTTCACATTCAACAAACTATACTCCGTAATTTCCAACACCTCCAATGTGATAACATGATCAGACATCTCTTCCCTTTCCCTTAGTACAGGAGCATTTCCTTTTGGAAGCTTTGGTTTATTTTCCCATCTTTATCAATACTCACTCCCTTTCTCTAGCCACCTTCCCATAGACTGCTGCAAATGTAACAATGAATCTTTTCCCTCCTTCCAGCCCACAGACCAAGCCCCTAAACGCTTATGCCAACAGTGAGTGACTTGTAATTCTTCTCATCAAGAGTACCACAACATCATATTGCCAAGAACATGGTCTCTTCTATATTGGGAAAACTAAACATATATTGGGTAAACACTTGGTGCAATAACTCCTCAAGGCTGATTCCAAACTCCTAAGTTCCTGTCACTTTAGTTTTTCATCCAACTTCGATTTTGACCTGTTTTGGCTCTAAACTGTTCCACTTGAAGTTTAACGTGTGATTAAGGTACAGCACCACATCTTCTAACTAGACACATTGCAGCTTCACCCACTAATCCCTTTGGCATCCTTTTCACGCTGGCCTTTTGTCATCTAATATCTCATACCTTTCATGTTATCACAGAGTTTGCTTTGTCTTCTCCCCACTCCCTCTCTTTTTATTTTATCTTTAACTTTCCCATGCCTGATGAAAAGTTATTGACCAGAAATGGTAACTCTGTTTCTCTCTCTACAGGCACTTCCTAACTCCCTGGGAATTGCTAACATTTTTTTAATATATCTCAACCATTGTCTGCTGAATAGGTTTGTTTCAAACAGGAATTAACTACTTATGCAACACCTGGACTCCTTTGTAACTGAAAACAAACCCCGGTTCAGTTGTAGTGGAAAACCAGTTTCCTGCTTCCTTTCAGCTGAGCTCAACATATGACAGAAATGAATGTAGAAGCTGAGAAAATAAAAGACACTCCAAACATGGGTGATGGGGAGGTGAATCTGATTAGATGCTTGCACAGTGAACATTTCACCAGCAGAGTGCTGAGGATGAATTCAGCAGCTGAACTGTGCTCTGCCCTCCGCCATCACTAAAAAGTTCACTTGTCCAACAATACACACAAGCCCCTGATGCCTGAATTTTAATACCAATCCTACTTCAGGTGACTTTGCAGCAGTGGGACACCCAGGAGGACATGTTGCCAGAAACTGCCTTGTGTATACCATTCATGAAGCTCACCACCTGGTCCAAGTTCTACAGTATTCTCCCCACACGCACCAACAAGGCTCATGCATCAAGGACAAAGCGAGCAGTTCCTTCCCCATCAACACATATCCCTTCTATAACCATATTTATTCATTAGAAAGGTGTAGACATTAATGTCAAAGCTGCCACTGATTGCCTCTTGTGACACTAATATTGGAACTATGTACAGGCTGGACTGAACAAAGCTAGTAGTGAACCAGATGAGTTTTTAACAACATTTCTTTAATGTCATTGTTATTATTAATAAAACTTGTTTCTTTCTAAAATTCCATTTTATTAAATTAATTGATGTTGACATCCTCAGCTGGTGAGTTGGAATTCAAACTCATGCTTAATGACCCGATCTTTTGTTTGCTACTCTAGTACCTTAACCACAAAGCTACAGCACCCCTCAGGTGAACTGAATGCATTTCTTGGCCATTTGAAAGATTTGTGCTTGCTGTGGGTTTCGTGTTGCTTGTAGGACAGGCTGGTCACATTTCCCTGTACAAAGGACATCACTGTTTTTGACAACAAACTGGTCACCATTATTGATAGTAGCTTTCTAGATTTCAGATTGAATTGATGAAAGTTAGTACATTTAAATAGATTAGCTGCTCTGGTGCAATTGAACTCTGTCCCTGTAGTTGAGAAACCAGTTGTCCCCTTGGACCTCTGGCACCAATTGCGATTCATCCGTAAGGTATTTACAGGCATTGTTTACTTAGCCAGTTTCCAGATGTTTTTGGTGTTAGTAAAACCCAATCCAAACTTCACCTCACCTGCCCACCATCCCAAACAAACAAGGGAGTAGCAGATAGCACCCAATGTACATTCGATCAATTATAATTCACTGCCTGAATGAATTTCATCTCAGTTCTTCACCTATGTGATCTAAGTAAGAGTCACTCCACTGGGTCAATGTGATAGTTTAGGCTGGTATTTATCTTTTGTTGATAAGTGTCCCTTTACGACATGGTTTGCTGAATCAAATTGAGTTTGCAGGATGTGGTGAACTACATATACCTGTCTGGACACGCCCCCTGCTGACTGCTCCTGTGGCTCCTCCCACAGACCCCGGTATAAAGGCGATCGAGGCCTGAGCCCGGCCTCTCTGTCTCCAGGATGTAGTATGGTGGTCAACCACTGCTTGTTCCTTCTTCCAGTCAATAAAAGCCGATATCTCGCTTTACGTCTCAGAGAGAGTTATTGATGGTGCATCACAAGTACATGTGGTTGTTGGGATGACAGGTTTCCTTCCAGCATTTAGACCATGAGATCATAAGAAATAGGAGCAGAAGCAGGCCATTTAGCCCATTGAGTCTGTTCTACCATTCCATCATGGCTGATTTATCCATCTCAACCCTGTTCTCTTGCCTTCTCCCCATAACATTTGACATCCCTATTAATCAAGAACTTATCAATCTTCACTTTAAATATACCCAATGACTTGGCCTCCACAGTAATCTGTGGCAATGAATTCTACAGATTCACCACCCTCTGGCTAAAGGAATTCCTCCTAATCTCTGTTCTAAAAGGGTGTCCTATTCTGACACTGTGTCCCCTGGTCCTAGACTCCCCCACTAAAGGAAACATCCTCTCTACGTCCACTCTATCTAGGCCTTTCAATATTTGATAGGTTTCAATGGGATCTGCCCTCATTCTGCTAAACTCTAGCGAGTACAGGCCCAGAGCCATAAAATGCTCTAAAAATGCTAGTCTTTTCATTCCCAGGATCATTCTCCTGAACTTTCGCTGAACTCTCTCCAATGCAAGCACACCTTTTCATAGATAAGGAATGCAAATTTGCTCAGAATACTCCAAGTAGGACCTCACCAATGCCTTACAAAGCCTCAACATTACATCCTCGTTTTTACATTCTAGTCCTCTTGAAATGAATGCTTGTATTTCTTACCACCAATTCAAACTGCTAGCTAACCTTTAGGGAATCCTGCACAGGGACTCCCAAGTCCCTTTGCATTTCTGATTTCTGAATTTTCTCCCCATATTTGGTAATGAGAGGCCAGGCAATATCAGAATCAGAATTATTATCACTGACATATGACTTGAAATCTGTTGTTTTGGGGCTGCAGTACAGTGCAAAGACATTAATATCTATAAATTACAAGAATAAGTTAATAGTGCAAAAAAGGAGTAATGAACTAGTGTTCGTGGATTCATGGACCATTCACTAATCTAATAGTGGTGAGGAAAGAAACTGTTCCTAAATTATTGAATGTGACTCTTCAGACTCCTGTAGGTCCTCACTGACGGTTGTAACAATTAGAAGGCATGCCCTAATTAGGGAGGGCCCCTAATGATAGACGCTGCCTCCTTGAAGATGTTGTCTGTGGTGACTGAATCTACAAACTTCTGTGGTCTGTGCATTGGATTCTCACTAATTCTCTTTTAAACTGGTCATAAAAAGTGGACTGTCTGCTAGTGTCCATTTTGTACCAGCAATCCAAGTTTTTTAAAAAAAAATTAATGGGTATCATTTTAATATTAACTACAAATTAATTTAATGACTTCCCCCAAAGTCATGATGAGTTTCAGCACATGTCAAAGAATCATAAATGATCCTCATGATTTACCGACCGTCATGAAATAAATCTGAAATCATCCCTATGATTTATGACCAGATCTTCCAGCCCAGTAGACCTAGTTACTAGTGACCGATAAAAGCTTACTAGTCCAATAACTTAATCACGATGCTTTTGAGTACATTATCAGGAGAATTGGTCAATGCAGAATATAGTAAAAGCATGATAAGAAATGAATGCCACTTAGAGAAGTTTATCAAAATGAAGAGGAATTAAATGAAATGTTTAAATCTTGGGAAATAAGTAGAAAAGTTATTGTTGCACAGAAAAAGATTGCTTTAGAATGCAACTTTGTCAACATCTGCAAACATTTGATACAGTAATCTTCTAACTGAAAAAAGAGACATAAATCAATTGATATATGAAAATTGTCTCAGCCTTTTGGCAGCGTGCTGCTGTAGAAAGTAGTAATTAAGTGTCCAGTATTTTCAATCATGTTATATTATAAGCTACTGTATTAAAATAAAAATCTCACATTGCACTAAAAAGCACTACTTAATCTATGTTGGGCTGATTTAGATTTTATTGATCTGGGATTAATTTCTCACCTGCAATCCAGCATTAATTGCTGAATTAATCTGCTTGGCATAGTACAAGCCTCAAAGATGTCACTGAATGACAAGCCTTATAATCCTAATTAGCACATTCCCACCTTCCTGACTGGGTTCAGGCCCGTCATAACAGAAACAGACACTGTTGTCATTTATTTGGTACCAAATAATTGCTGCCAGTCCAACTCAAACCTTACTCTGTATATGTAATCTATTACAAGTTAAAAATTCCCAGAGTTTTTCCAGTCACGGCTTTCATGGACAACAAAAGACGTCCCTTTCAGTTAATGACTGAGAGTCAGAGATGAAAAGTCAATAGATGTGTAAGAATGCAAAGCATCCCCCAACCAGTTTACTTCTAAATCATAGGCAGATATCTATTGCCTTTCCATCTCAGACCTTATCCATGATTTGCTAACCTGCATTGAAGCAACACCACTGGCTTCTCAGAACAATGAAGGACAGAAAATATTTGCATCCTTACCAGAGAGGTTCTCATTCAAAGCACAAATTACCTTTACAACAAATGTTGGTAGATCATGATATGATGACCATGAGGATTTCACAAGCATAATTCTGTCTTCTTCCAAGATCGACTCTTTTGTATGTTTCTACAAGGCTTTAGATGTTGATCAAGTTTAGGGGCAGGAATAATAATTGGAAGAATGTGTGGGATTGGGTTTGGGTAATGGGTTAAAATTAATGAAGCTAAATCCAACCATTAAATGTTTGACACAAACACAAGAGGTTCTGCAGATGATGGAAATCTTGAGCAATGCGCACAAAATACTGGCGGAACTCAGCAGGTAAGGCAGGCCAGTAAGCAGTCAGCATTTTGGGCCAAGAACCTTCTTCGGTCCTGTACATTCCTCTCTATGGATAATGCCTGACTTGCTGGGTTCTTCCTGCATTTTGTGTGTGTTGCAATAGATACTGGAGCATGTGTAGCTGTGAATATGAAATCTGCTTGGGAAAGACAGATTACTGCTTTACACTTGCTCAAAGTGATCAAAATTAATGCAAATCATGCGTTCATTGTCAGGTTCATAGTTCCTCTGGACTGCCTAAGACCAGAGCTCAGTACAGTTGTAAAAATCCCATTCTCATTTACTAAAGTTAAAAGTTAAAGTCTGTCCCGAGCCTTACAAGCTCATCAGACCGGTGCTTATGCCGGTTTCCGTGGCGTGAAGAGACTGAGAGTACGAGACTCCGCCCCCCCCTCCCCGGATAGGACGCCAGTCTATCGTGGGGTTAACCCCCAGCATTTTGCCAGTACCCATTTTCAGCTGGGTGGACTGGAGCAATATGTGGTTAAGTGCCTTGCTCAAGGACAAACGATGCCTCGGCTGGGGCTCAAACTCACAACCTTCAGATCGCTAGTCCAATGCCTTAACCACTTGGCCATGCATCACAATTCTCACTTACTGAGCTCCACTATTTCTGGTGTCCATTTGATGTTGGACTCCAACCTTTTGGAGTTTTGATCAACTGAGGGAAGCTGTGCTTGCCTTGGTTCTGGGAAGCATGTTCACAATGGCATCCAAAGTGTCACATCAGCACAGCATCTATCTGCATGTATGCCCAGCAGAAGATGTCATCCCAGGCTGTCTCTCAGGGTTTGGCATGACTAACTTCCACTCTGGTTTAGTATCTCTGAGGTGACCAATGAGTCCAAAGTTGGAAATAGACTTTCTTTCACAGAAGCAGCAGCAGGTGGGTGCATGGGCTATTTATGAGTGATACACTCCATCCATAGTGCATCTGTGTGTCCTCAAACTTTTGATTGAGTTTCTCAGTGCCATCTGAATTCCCCTTCCACTTTGAATGATAATGGCCCAGGAGCCAGTGGTGATGTTGTTTTTTTTTCTCAAGGAGACCTTGAGCACATCCTTGAATCATCTCCTCTGTCCACCTGACAGTCTCTCCCCAAACAGAGTTCAAAACAATACAGTATCTGTTTTGGGAATCCAAACAACGTGGCCTAGCCAAATGCAATCAATTGAGTGTAATTAGAGTCTCAGTGACAGGGATAATGGCCTGGAAGAGAACACTAATGATGCTGCCTGGCCTGCTGTGTTCCACCAGCATTTTGTGTGTGTTGTTGTTTGAATTTCCAGCATTTGCAGATTTCCTCGTGTTTGATGGTTCTCTTGCCTTTCCTGGGAGTCAGTATCAGTGCCTTGAAATGCAAGCTGAAGTAGTCCATATTTCAGAACCATGGAGATGGGAACTGATCACTGCTTCTCAATAAACCTAGTTTTGTGGCATTTCTGAGGTCTTGATCTTCAAGAACTGTTTCCTTCAGTTAATTTAAAGCACATTGAAGGTGATGGTGAATTTCATCACTGATGTCTGCTTTAATCAAGAAAAAGAATTTCATGATAATATATGGTGGCACATATGTACTTTAGTAATAAATTTACTTTGTGCCTTGAACATGTCAGAGTAATAAGTGAGCCTTGATTGACACTGGTTTCACTGAATTTGGCTTTGTTGCAGACCCATTTATTGATATCCTGCTGCCAGGAAGCAAATGAAAAATGGAAACTCATTTCTAGGGGCAACTGAATTTGAAGAGGGTGTGTTGCAATCCCAGTCAACTGCTGGATTCAAGGGCTTTTTTGTTGTTCCTTTTCATGCCTGGTGGAACATCGGGTGGCATTTTTGCTGTTTCTGTAGCAGTTGTTTTATGAGGCTGAGTTACTAGCTCGACACTCAACCCAGCGCTGATGGAAAGTGTGCAAGGAGCCGGCTGGATTCGAACTTGGGACAACTCGCCTTGAAGTCCAGTGCTGATGCCACTACACCACTGGTCAGCTATTCAAGGATTTTAGTGAAGTTGAAAAAAGTTGTGCATATGTCAGTGCTGCTCTCTTCATTTTTCTGTGAGTAGATGCACACGGAATATCATCTCCATTATTCTTTACAATCAGTGGAATCCGCACTGCAAACAGGATACTCATAACGGATAAATACACATTGACACTGCTGAACATGGGCTTGCCCACAATGCATTTTAGTTCATTACTTTAGTCAACAAAAGAATCAGTACAGGAAGGATTATTTGCATTCTATCTGTATTACAATCAAAGCCAATACTATTTTACCAGAGGCTTTGAGAGAAGTTGACACAGTCAGAAGTAACAATTTTCTTTAGATGTTTGACAAGGAAGTTGTCAAATCCATACTCAGCATTCAATCAGCAACGTAACGTGACATTTCGATAGTAGTCGAAATAACTTAGTGACTTGAGCAGACAGAAGAAAATTGCAGGAAATCTGCAACCATGAACTATCAAGAAACCCCTGCAAGCCCTCACATAATGAGGTTTATTTTAAACTACATTACACCACTGAGAATGAATCAGCTTGAAACACAACATGGTTAGTGCAAAAGGGCATCAGTTGTTCAAAAATATGTGCCATTAAGTAGAGAAAGTTGCTGTCATGACAGAACGAGTAAATTACAGATTTAATTCCCAATGACATTGAGAAAGAGGGGTTAATTTAAGATGTGAATTTGAAAACCAAAGGCACCATGCATCAGGAAGGATGTAACAAAGACTAGTTGATGTCTTAATCAAAGACTAATGTGCCTGTTTAGGCTGTAACTGTGCCAGACATCATCTATATTGCAGTCTTTATTTTTTTCTCTAGAAGTGTAACTGAAGTGAAATGATGTTTCCCAAACACTGAGGAATGAAATGAAAGTTGATGCTTTTACAGACCTCCAGCTGATACCTCCATTAATTGCAGCCATGAAACTGAGACACATCCATATATAAAGGTAGATCAGTTTTTCCTCTATATCGATAATATTCACAACAGTAAGAGGGTCTAGGTTCCAAACAGTCAGAGAAACATTAAACATTAGTCTTGAGAGAGTGAAGTAATACTAGCACAGTTCTCATACTCCTCATTTTTGTGTGCATTGGCTTGGTAAGCTGTTATTTCTGTTGCTGGGTAATAAAACTATTCTCTGTTGTATTTTCTTTGGGAAGCTAATGGTTGCTGCTTGGAGAGAGGACAGGAGTCTCTGTGAGAGCAGTCAATATTTATAGTGAGTCTCCAGGAGTGTGCCGATAATTGATGGAAACAAAGGTTGAAAGGAGCATAAAAGGGAAAAACTTGAATTTAAATCACTCTTCATATCCCTTTCAGTGACCCCAAGTTTATGGTTAGTCAAGTACTTTTGAAGTCAAATTACTGTTATAATACAAATAACATAGCTAGGAATGTGCATACAGGCAGTTCCCACAATCAGCCAAAAGAATAATGAACAAACACAGGAAAACCCTTCAGGACTTTGGTGCTTCCAGTTTAGCAGATTTTCTGCACTATTAGATGTTACTCTTATTAATTCTCAAATAAACTTTTATTTTACTTGTTCTACAGGGAAGGTTCAGAGGAGGTTTACGAGAATTAAAGGGTTAATGTATGAGTAACATTTGATGGTTCTGGCCCTGTACTCATTGGAGTTTAGGCGGATAAGGAGGATCTCATTTAAAACCCCCAGAATATTGAAAGGCCTAGACAGAGTGGATATGGAGAGGATATTTCCAATAGTGGTTGAGTCTAAAATTAGAGGACACAGCCTCAGAACAGGATAGCTCATCAGAACAGAGATGAGGAGGAATTTCTTTAGCTAAAGGATGGCAAATCTGTGGAATTCATTGTCACATATGGCAGTGGAGGCCAAGTCATTGGGGATGTTTTAAGCAGAAGCTGATAGGTTCTTGATTAGTAAAGGCTTCAAAATTTATGGGGTGAAGGCAGGGGAATAGCATTGAGATGGAAAATAACTCAGCTATGATGGAATGGCAGAGCAGACTCAATGGGCCGAATGGCCTAATCCTCCTTCAATGTCTTATGATCTTATGATCATAGTAATGTAAGGAAATGTTCTTACGATCTGATGAGCAAATTGAAAGTACAAGCTCTCCAGTCCCTGCTCCAGCCATAATGCTATGAACCTCCTTGACCACCGGTATTCCTCAATCCAAGCCGGCTGTATGTTCCACTTGAACTCTGGATCCCTGGCTCACATTCGAAACTAATGAAGGAATCCCATTCCAAGCCATCAGGGTTTCTGACCAATCAGATATTCGATGACAGTAATCTGATTTTTATCGATAAATTGAGGGTTAAATATCAGCCACACGCTCATTTCTTCTTTTAAACAGTGGTAAGACCTCAGATAACGACAAGACAGAGTACAGGAAGGACCTGGATGGTCTAGTGGCATGGGGTCAAGACAACAAACTTCCACTCAATGACAGCAAAACAAAAGATCTGATCATACACATTAGAGATTCTGCAGATGCCTGGAACCTTGAGCAACACTAAACAGGAAATGATAAAGGCGTGATGGTTGGAGGTGTGGAGGGGGTGTTTTAGTGGGTGGAAGTGTTGATTAGTCTTTACTATTTGAGGAAAGTAACTTTTTTTGAGTCTGGTGGTCCTGCTATGGATGCCACATAGCCTCCTTCCTGATGGCAGTGAAACAATTAGTCAGTGAGCAGGGTGTGTGGGATCCTTCATGAAGTTACTATCCCTTTTCTGTATGTATGTCCTTGATGGTGGGTAGGCTGGTGCTGGTGATGCGTTGGGCAGTTCTGACTACCCGTTGTAGAGCCCTCCAATCCACTGCTGTGAAGTTTCCGCAGAAATGCAGCATGTGAGAATGCTCTCTATTACTCATCTGTAGAAGGATGTAAGAACAGATGTGCATAGTCCAGCTCCCTTCAGCCTCCTCAGGAAGGAAAGGCATTGGTGAGCTTTTCTGATTGTGTGGAATGTGTTCTGGGACCTTGAGAGGTTGTGTGAGATGTGCATTCTCAGGAAGTTGAAACTGCTCACAATTTCCACTGCTGTCTCAATAAGCATCTGCTTTGTCTCGTTGACATTGAGGAAGAGATGATTTGCCTGACACCAGACTTTGAGTTCTTCCACCTCCTCTCTATAGTCCATTGTTTATGGTGTGTCATCGGTGAAACTGATCAAGCCATGCAGTCATATTTGAGCAGTATATATGGCAATAGGCTCAGCACACAGCCCTGAGGGTACCCGCGTTGAGGATGAATCAGAATCAGGTTTAATATCACTGGCGTATGTCGTGAAATTTGTTGTTTTGAGGCAACAGTATATAGCACTACATAATAAAAAATATCTAAATTTTAATAAGAAATATTTTTTAAAAAGCAAGCAAGGAAAACATTGAGGTAGTGTACATAGTGTTCATGTCCATTCAAAAATGTAACGGCAGAGGGGAAGAAGCTGTCCTGAAGCATTGAGTGGGTGTCTTCAGGTTCCTGTATCTTCCCTTTGATAGTAGCAGTGAGAAGAGGGCATGACCTGATGTCCATAATCAATTCCTTGGTCTTACTGATGTTAAGTACAAGGTTGTTGTTAGGCCACCACTCCACCAGCTGACATAGCTTGCTCCAGTACACCTGAAGTTCTGCCAATCCAAGTTGCGTCATTGACAAATTTATAGATGGTATTTGAGCTGTGCCTTGCCACACAGTTGTGGGTGTACAGAGAGTAGAGCAGTAAGCACACATCCTTGTGGAAGTGAGGAGATGTTATTTCTGATCCACACTGATCCTTGATGTGGAAGTCAAGGATCCAGTTGCAGAGGAAGGTACAGAGGCCCAGGTTTTGGAGTTTGTTGATTAGTACTGAGGGTACAATTGTCATCTGGACAATTGAGCTGTAATCAACAAACAGCAATCTGACATAGGTATTTTTATTGTCCAGATGATCCAAGGCTGAATAGAAAACCTGTAAGAATGCATCCGCGGTAAACCTACTGTGGTGATAGGCAAATTACAGAGGGTCCAGGTTCTTGCTTAGGGAGGAGATGATTCTGGCCATGACCAACCTCTCAAAGCACTTCATCACAGTACATGTGAGCACAACTGGTTGATAGTCGTTGCTCACAGTGCTCTTCTTAGGCACTAGTATGATTGTCATCCTTTTGAAGCAGGTGGGAATCTCCAACTGCAGCAGTGAGATTGAAGTTGTCCTTGAACACTCCTGCCTGTTGGTAGGCACAGGTTTTCAGATGCTGTTGGGATTTGCACAGGTGTAGTTTTATTCTCCCTTTCAAAGCGCAAATAAAAGGCATTGATCTCATTTGGGAATGAAGCATCGCTGCCATCCATGATAATAGGATGATGGGGAGGGAGGAGTGGTGGTTCATTCTGACTATCTGAGGTCTGTTGATTTGGAAGTTCAATACCGAGTTGCACAGTGGTGTGTTTTTTAACAGTGCAAGCTTTCTAATTAGTTTAGTGTTGCTGCCACATACCAACATTAGTTTTATTTTTTTTCAAAGTTATTGTAGACTTACAGAGATGTAGAGACATAAAGCCAGAAGCAGACTCTTCGGCCTACCACATCCTTGCTAACAATCAATTACACATTCGTACTAACCCCATTTCTCAGTACTTTGTTTGTTGTCTTCTATGCCTTGGCAATTCACATGTTCAACCAGATAATGTTGTGTGAGTACCTGCTTCCGTTATGCTCTCAGGAAGTGTGTCCAAGATTCCAGCCATCCTTTGGGAGAAAAATTCCTTCTCAGATCACCTCTCAACCTTTTACCTCTCACCCTTAACCCATGCCCTTTGGTGTTATGTTTTCCATTAACTGAAAAGCATTTGAGTGATGTGAAAATTGGATTGCGTGACAATTCGAAAACTTTGCTTTTCCCATGAATACATGTGAAATTTGAAACGACTTTATTACAAAAGAATACAAAGGCGCTGGGATGAATCAGGGGAAATGGAAACTTTTATAAAATATGCTGGCATGTTAACCGTACATGACTGGACCAGCGTTGTGTTGGGGACTGATCTCTTATGTTTACAGTCAGAATGGAGGGTCATATACAGTGTCTATAAAAAGTATTCACCCCCCCTCCCCGGAAGTTTTCATGTTTTATTGTTTTACAACATTGAATCACAGTGGATTTAATTTTACTGTTTTGACACATATCGACTGAAAAAGGATCTTTCATGTCAAAATGAAAACAAATCTCTACAAAGTGATCTAAATTAATTCCAAATATAAAACACAAAATAATTGATTGCATAAATATTCACCCCCTTAATATGACACACCAAATCATCACTGGTGCAGCCAATCAGTTTTAGAAGTCACATTATTAGTTAAATGGAGATCACCGTGAGCACTGAGGTGCCTCAATTGATTATGGTAAAAATACACCTGTATCTGGAATGGCCAACTGCTGGTGAGTCTGTATCCTGGCAAAAACTAGACCATGAAGACAAAAGAACAACTCCGCAAAAAGGTTATTGAAAAGCAAAGGTCAGGAGATGGATACAAGAAAGTTTCCAAGTCACTGAATATCCCCTGGAATACTGTTAGGCCAGTCATCAAGAAATGGAAAGAATATGGCACAGCTGTAAATCTGCCTAGAGCAGGCCATCCTCAAAAACTGAGTGACCGTGCAAGAAGGGGATGAGTGAGGGAGGCCACCAAGAAACCTATGACATCTTGGGAGGAGTTACAAGCTTCAGTGGCTGAGATGGGAGAGACTGCGCACACAACAACTTTTACCCGGGTGCTTCACCAGTCACAGCTTTATGGGAGAGTGGCAAAAAGAAAGCCAGCATTGAAAAAGACTCACATGAAATCTCGGCTAGAGTTTGCCAGAAGGCATGTGGGAGACTCTGAAGTCATCTGGAAGAAGGCTCTATGGTCTGATGAAACCAAAATTGAGCTTTTTGGCCATCAGACTAAACTCTATGTTTGGCATCAGCCAGATGCCACACGTCATCAAAAACACACCATCCCTACCATGAAACATGCTGGTGGCTGCATCATACTGTGGGGATGCTTCACTGAAGCAGGCCCTGGAAGGCTTGTGAAGGTAGAGGGTGAGAATTTTGTGGATGGACTTGAAAAAGCCTGTTAACTTATGATCCCCATGAAATCTGAAAGAGCTTGAGTGGTTTTGTAAAGAAAAACAGAGAAAAATTGCAGTGTCCAGATGTACAAAGCTGATAGAGACCGATCTACACAGAGTCAAGGTTGTAATTGCTGCCAAAGGTGCATCTACTAAACACTGACTTGAAATGGGGTCAATACTTATGTAATCAATTATTTTGAGTTTTCTACTTGTAATTAATTTAGATAATTTTGTGGAGATCTGTTTTCATTTTGTCACAAAAGAATATTTTTCTGTTGATGTCAAAAAAGCCAAATTAAATCCACTGTGATTCAATGTCGTAAAACAATAAAACATGAAAACTTCCAGGGGTGGGGGGGGGGGGTGATTACTTTTTATAGGCACTGTATATTTACTTGTTTAGCTTTTGTCTATACAGGATGTTCTCAATTTACTGATATTGCTTGTCAGTTGAGCTGTTCAAAAATTCAAACATCCACTTCAGTACTTCAGATTTTTGGAAATCACTCCTTTAGTCTCTGTATTCAATTAACATGAATAAGTCCTTCTTGGTTGGACTGCAAGATGGAGAACTTCATGACTGGAGTGCTTCATGAGATAGAGATGAATCCAGTATCACAAGTCACTCAATCACTTGCCAGAAGAGAACCATGTGGGATATTCAGGAGGAGCAAAATAGCTGGCATTAAAACTATAGACGTGTGGAATTTTTTTTGCTTATTTGAATGTACCTGGAAAAGTAATCCATTTTTCCCAAGTGAAATGCGATTACAACCATTTCTGGATGTCATTGTTCCCTTCTGGAGCATTGTAGGAGAAACAAGATCATGGCCCATCATTGGGAATGCCTGGGACTCCTGCTCTCCACATTGCAACCTGGTACTGGATTCTAACCACATCTCAGACTTACGTTTGACCCTTTAACATCCCTTCTCTACTTAGCACTGGGGCCAAAACACTTGATCTGATTTGTTGACCTTGGACTCAATCCACCATTCTCACCCCATCCCAGGCTGCAGGGGCCCATAATTAACTATGATTGTAAGGCTTTCCACCAGTTTACTTGGTTTTCTCCAACATGTGCTGCTTGTTAAGGTTAATTGGCCACTGCAATTGCTTCAAGTCTCAGTGGCCAGTGAAAGCTCAAGCAGGTGTTAATGGGCAAGTGTGAGAGATTAGTTTATGGGCAACTACATTGAGAGCTAACGTGCACCTGCAGAGCTGAATAGCATTTATCTATGCCATAATGAAATATCAGTTAAAGTCCTTGATCATTAAAGCCTACAATAGAGACCTGCTATCCACTCCATGGCTTCTTACTGATTTGCCACTCTGATCTCCAGGTCCTGATTAGGCTGATGACCTTCAGCCCTCTTAACCTTTGGCCTTATCACAGCCTGGACTTTGGCTTCAGAAAATACTGAAGTGGGTCGTAGTTTATCAGCACAACACTGCCAAGATTATCTCAGGGGTGCAATTGAGCTTCCAACCTCAAGGACTTTCATATTCTACATCTGGACACAACAGAGATAGTTTGTCTTAATTCCTTTGCAACATAAAAATAATACATTTGATAAACTTTATTAAACTTTACCCATGTTTTCCCTTTGACTGTGTGGGCTTCCCACCGGGTGTTCCAATTTCTTCCCACAATCCAAAGACATTGAAACATCGAAAACCTACAGCATAGTACAGGCCCTTTGGCTCACAAAGCTGTGCCAAAAATGCCCTTACCTTAGAAATTACCTAAGCTTACCCATAGCACTCTATTTTTCTGAGCTCCATGTACCTATCCAGGAGTCTCTTAAAAGATCCTATCGTATCCACCTCCACCACCATCGCCGGCAGTCCATTCCACACACTCACCACTCTCTGCGTAAAAAACTTACCCCTGATACCTCCATAAGAAACTTACCCCTGACATCTCGAAGATGTACTGGTTAAGAAGTAATTGGTCATTGTAAATTATCCTGTGATTAGGCTAGGGGTAAATAGGTGTGTTACTGGGCGCTGTGGCTCTTTGAACTGAAAGGGCATGTTCTACGATGTATCTCTAAAAAAAATAAATAAATAAAATTAATCAAAATCATATATGCTCTCACCTTAATGACTGGTTTAAACTGAAATGACTTTGGGACATGTCCTCCTTTATTATTCAAATGAACTTGTTCAGTTGGCAAGGCATGAAACGGAATGCAATGGGATTCCTAGCTTCTTCAGGTGGAATCCAAAAGATTTTCCAAAAGCAGAAAGCATGTGAAAGGGTTCATTAGTGTGGTAAACTATGTGTATACCTGTCTGGATACGCCCCCCCGCTGAGTGCTCCTGTGGTTCCTCCCACAGACCCCATGTATAAAGGCGATTGGAGGCACTGCTCCTCCCTCAGTCTCCGAGATGCCGTGCTCCCTTTTGCTGCTAATAAAAACCTATCGTTCACCTCCTGTCTCCGATGGTGCATCAATTAGTTTCCATCTATCCATTTCTTTTCTCCTTGAAATGCACTTTTCCGCCAGTATTTTTTCCTCTGTTAGTATAGATGCAAAAGTCTGAACATCGTGAATAGTGAGTTTCCTCCATGTGGAACAGTCTATATTCTAAGCCTACACTGGTGACCGTTCCACACTTTTCCTATGCTACCTTGATGACTGCATTAGTGCTGCTTCCTGTACCCATTCTGAACTCGTCGATTTCATCAACTTTGCCTCCATCTTCTTCCCTGCCCTCAAATTTACCTGGTCAATTTCCAATACCTCCCTCCCCTTTCTCGATCTCACTGTTTCTATCTGCGGAGACAGCTTATCCACCTATGTTTATTATAAACTCATGGACTCTCACAGCTACCTGGACAATGCTTCATCCCACACTGTTACTTGTGAAAACGCCATCCTCTTCTCTCAATTACTCCGTCTCCGCTGCATTTGTCCTCAGTACGAGGCTTTTCATTCTGGAACAAAGGAGATGTTCTCCTTTTTCAAAGAAAGCGGCTTCCCTTCCTCTACCATCAACGCTGCCCTCAACCGCATCTCTTCCATTTCATGCACACCTGCCCTCACCCCATCCTCCCACCACCCTACCAGGGAGAGGTTTCTTCTTGTCCTCACCTACCATCCCATCAGACTCTGCATCCAGCACATAATTCTTCGAAACTTCTGCCACCTCCAACAGGATCCCACCACCAAACACATCTTGACGAAGGGTCCTGACGAAGGGTCTCGGCCTGAAACGTTGACTGCTCATTCTTTCTTGTCCCTGCCACTGATCTCCCTCCTGGCACTTATCCTTGAAAGCAGAACAAGTGCTACACCTCCTCCATCACTACCATTCAGGGCCCTAAACAGTCCTTCCAGGTGAGGCAACACTTCACCTGTGAATCTGTTGGGGTCATCTACTGAGTCCAATTCTACCGGTGTGGCTTTCTATATATCGGTGAGACCCGACATAGATTGGGAGAACACTTCACCAAGCATTTATGCTCCGTCCACCAGAAGAAGCGGGATCTCCCAGTGGCCACCCATTTTAATTCCACTTCCCATTCCCATTCTGACATGTCAATCCATGGCCTCCTCCACTGTCGTGATGAGGACACACTCAGGTTGAAGGAGCAACACCTTAAATTCCATCTGGGTATCCTCCAACCTGATGGCATGAATAACTGATTTCTCAAACTTCCAGTAATGCCCCCCCTACCCATCTACAACATTTCCCATCCCCTTTTTCCTTTCTGACCCTTTTTCCTTGCCCGTCCCGTATTCTTCCTCCCCTTTTCCTTAATCCATGGCTTTCTGTTTCATTCACCAATCAACTTCCCAGCTCTTTACTTCATCCCCTCCCCCTCTAGGTTTCACCCATCACCTAGTGTTTCTCTCTCCCCTCTCCCCACCTTTTAAATCTACTCCTCAGCTTTTTTTCTCCAGTCCTGTCGAAGGGTCTCAGCCCGAAATGTCGACTGTACTCTTTTCCTAGATGCTGCCTGGCTTGCTGAGTTCCTCCAGCATTTTGTGTGTATTAATCCCTCCTGGACAACTTTTATCCTTTTTGATGTCAATAACTTTAGACTATTCTTTATTACAGCTTTCTTGTTAGCAGCACTGATTTTTTATTCACTGCCAATTGATTGCAAATCCTCTTCATCAACGTCAATATCGCTCCATCTGTCATACGTCATCTACCTCTTCTCCTACCCCCACCCATCTTCTCCTGAACCCTGTATGCATACATGTCATTTTCAGATTTGATGATCCCATTTCTCTCATCTTTCACCCTTTGTTGCTTCAAGGCTCTACTACTTCATAATCCCACTCAGCCATCACTCCAACTTCCACTGATATTCACCAATTTTTAAGCATTGTCCTTGTGTTTAAATTTCTTCATGGCCTTAAGCTTTCCTATTTCTGTTGAACCACAGAACAGAATCTAAGTGCCTCAATATTACAGCTGGAAAGCATATTTACAGACATCAAATATCCTATTTAGCATTCCTGTCCAAACTCACAATAGTGGAAGTGTAACTTGGCAACAAACACCATCTTTCAAAGAAAATTGAGGGGAAAACCTGAAAGCACCTTTTAGGCCTACAGTAATAAAACAGTTTTCCAATAAAAATCTACAGGGAGATTCCTAATTTGAAGTGCTTCAGATACATTATGACACAATGAATTCCATTTTAAATTTAAAATATCTGAAACTTCAAGGCAAGAATTTTCGCCATAGTTTCTTGTTCATAAGACAGCATAAAAGCAAAAGAGAGGGCATATAATATAGCAAAAAGTAGTGGGAAGTTAGAGGATTGGGAAGCTTTTAAAAACCAACAGAAGGCAACTGAGAAGCCATTAGGAGTGATAAAATGAAATATGAAGGTAAGCTAGCTAATAAAATAATCAAGGATACCAAAAGCTTTTTTCAAATATATAGAGGCAAGAGTGGATATCGGTGTGCTGGAAAATGACACTGCAGAGGTAGCAATGGGGACAAAGAAGTGGCGAGTGAACTTTATAGGTATTTTGCACTAGTCTTCAACTGTAGAAGACACCAACGGTATGCCAGAAATTCAAAGAATGTCAGGGGGCAGAAGTGGGTGTCATTGCTCTTACTTAGGAGAAAGTATTTGAGAAGCTGAAAGGTCCGAAGTTAGATAAGTCACCTGGACCAGATGGACTACACTCCCAGGTTCTGAAAGAGGTAGCTGAAGAGGTTGTGGAGGCATTAGCAATGATCTTTCAAGAATCACTGGATTCTGGTATAATTCCAGAGGAGTGGAAAATTACAAATGTCACTCCACTCTTTAAGAAGGAAGCAGAAGAAAGGAAATTATAGGCCAGTTAGCCTGATATCAGTGGTTGGGAAGGTGTACTTGGAGACAGATTCTAAAATAGGCCAAATTCAGCATGGTTTTCTTAAGGAGAAATCTTGCCTGACAAATCTGTTGTAATTTTTAAAGGAAATAGAAAATAGACAAAGTAGAGTCAGTGGATGTTGTTTACTTGGATTTTCAGAAGGTTTTTGACAAGATTCCACACGTGAGGCTGCTTAACAAGATAAGAGCCCATGGTATTACTGGAAAGAAGCTAGCATGTTTGGAAGATTGGATGACTGGCAGGAGGCAAAGAGTGAGAATAAAGGGAGCCTTTTCTGATTGACTGCCAGTGCCTAGTGGTGTTCCACAGGGGTTAGTGTTGGGACCGCTTCTTTTTACATTATATGTCAATGATTTGGATGATGGAATTGATGGCTTTGTAGCCAAGTGTGCAGACAATACGAAGATGGGTAGAGGGGCAGGTGGTGGTGAAAAAGCAGGGTGTCTACTGAAGGACTTAGACCAATTAGGAGAAAGGGCAAAGAAGTGGCAGATGGAATATAGTGCTGGAAAGTGTACAGTCATGCACTTTGGTGGAAGGAGTAAAAGCATAGACTATTTTCCAAATGGTGAGAAAATTCAGAAATCAAAGTTGCAAAGGGATTTGGGAATCCTTGTGCAGGATTCCCTAAAGGGTAACTTGCAGGCTGAGTCAGTGGTAAGGAAGGCAAATGCAATGTTAGCATTCATTTCAAGAAGACTAGAATATACAGTACTGTGCAAAAGTCTTAGGCACATATATATAGCTAGGGTGCATAAGACGTTAGCACAGTACTGTAGTAATTTTATTAATTGCACTGTACTGCTGCAAAAAAAATCAATTTTCATGACCTATGTGAGTGATGATAAACCTGATTCTGATAGGGGTCTCTATTGTAGACTGAGAGTGGGAAGGGGGCAAGGAGAGGGGAATCATGGTTGGGAAAGGGCGAAGGGAGAGGGGAGGGAGCAGGAAGCACCAGAGAGACATTCTGTAATGATCAATAAACCCATTGTTTAGAATCAAATGTCCTTGCCTGATATCTCAGGGCTGGGTGTGTCTGCACCTGAGCCACATCCCCCTGCCTTTGGCATTTCTTCTCTGCTACCTGTCCCACACCCCTCTCATGGTGCTCCACCCTCACCATTCCCAACATCCTTTGCTTTCTCCGGATTTACAAACTCACTCTTCTCTTCACATTGAAAAATACGCTACTGTGCAAAAGTCTTAGACACTCTTGCTATATATATGTGACTAAGACTTTTGCACAGTACTGTAAGAGCAAGACTGTAATGCTGAGGCTTTATAAGGCACTGATCATACCAAACTTGGAGTATTCTGGCCCTAAGAAAAGATGTGCTGACATTGGAGACGGTCCAGAGTAGGCGCAAGGGAATAATTCTGGGAACAAAAGGGTTAACGAATGAGGAATATTTGATGGCTCTGGGCCTGTACTTGCGGGAGTTTAGAAGAATGAGGAGAGGTCTTATTGAAACCTATTGAATATTGAAAGGTCTGGATAAAGTGGATGTGGAGAGGATGTTTCCAATAGTGGGTTGGATTAGATTAGAGGGCACAGCCTCAGGATAGAGGAATGTCCACTGAGGACAGAGATGAGGAGAAATTTTGTCAGCTAGAAGGTGATGAATCTGTTGAATTCATCACCATAGACCTACTGTGAAGGCCAAGTCGTTCATTACGTATATTTAAAGTGGAGATTGATAGATTCTTAATTATTCAGGGTGTCAAGGACTACAGGGAGAAGGCAGGAGAATATGGCAGGATAATAAATCAGTCATGATGGAATGGCAGAGCAGGTTTGACAGGCTAAATGGCTTAATTCTGCTGCTATGTCATATGGTCTTATATTCTCGGGGAATGGTTTACTATTCTCCTGCCTTCTCCCCATAATCTTTGATGCCCTTACTAAACAAGAATCATTCAACCTCCACTTTAAATATGCTAAGTGACTTAGGCCCCACAGCCATCTGTAGAAATGAATTCCACAGATTGATTACCCTCTTGCTTACAGAATTCCTTTTCATCTCTGTTCTGAAGGAACATCCTGATATTCTGAGTCTGCACCCTCTGGTCCTAGACTCCCCCAGTAAAGGAAACACCTTCTCCACATCAGCTCTATCCAGGCCTTTCAATATTCAATTGGTTTCAATGAGATTCTCCCTCATTGTTCAAAACTCCAACGAGTGCAGGCCAAGAGGAATTACACACATTTCATACTTTTTACCCTTTCTTATCATTTAATTTCCCGATCATTCTCGTGAACCTCCTCTGAATCCTTACATTGTCTGTTCAATATTAAAAAACTTGTTTTGCAGGCTACACGCAGTTCCTTAATTATTTTTAGTAACATAATCCAATTGTAGTAATATAATCCAGGTTGCGTTAGCTGCTTATCTGGAACTGTAGCTCCAGAACTAAAGACGTAATTTTATTGTTTTGCAGAAGGTGATGGCATCATTGCAGCCTGAAACAGTTGGATATTGTTGCATTGTTAGCAGTGTCATCAATAAAAAAAGGTTTTCTGTGTTCTGAGAAAACTGCAATAACAAAGCTAATGATGCCAAGGAGGAGGAGGAAATGAAAAAGATCAATTCCTGTTTTCCTTTCCAAAGGGGATTTTTTTTTCACATGTATAAATAAATGACTACTTACACTCAGTGGCCACATTATTAGATACCTCCTGAAACTAATGAAGTAATTACTGAGTGCATGTTTGTGATTTTTTGCTACTCTGGTCCATCTCCTTCAAGATTTGATGTTTTGTGCGTTCAGAGATGTTCTTCTGCACACCACTGTTGTAAAGCGTGGTTATTTGAGTTACTGTCAGCTTGAACCAGTCTGTCCATTCTCCTCTGACCTCTCTCATTCTATTTTCACCACAGAACTGCTGTTCACTGGATGTGTTTTTGTTTTTCACACCATTCTCTGTAAAGGCTAGAGACTGTTGTGTATGAAAATCCCAGGAGATCAGCAGTTTCTGAGCTTCTCAAACCAACCCAATTGGCACCAACAATTATTCCATGGTCCAAGTCACCTTCATCACATTTCTTCTCCAATCTGATGTTTGATCTGAACAGCAACTTGCCTCTTGACCATGTCTGCACTGAGCTGCTGATTAGATATCTGCATATATAGATTTTTGCCAGAGGTCCGTGAGTGTCAGGGAGCAGGAGTGAGTGCCATTGCTATTAGAAAGGAAAAAGAGCTAGGCAAACTGAAAGGTCTGAAGGTGGATAATCACCTGAACCAGATGGACTACGTCCCAGCGTCCTGAGAGAGCTTGCTGAAGAGATAACGGATACATCCGTTAAAAGATACATGATCTTTCAAGAATCACTTGATTCTGGCATGGTCCCAGAGGACTGGAAAATTGCAAATGTCACTCCACTCTTTAAGAAGGGAGGAAAGCAAGTGAAAAGAAATTAGTTAGCCCAACCTCACTGGTTGGGAAAGTGTTGGAGTCCATAATTAAATATTAGGTTTCAGGGTACTTGGAGACTAATGATAAAATAAGAACAAAGTTAGCGCGGTTTCTGTAAAGGGAAAATTTGCCTGACAAATCTGTTAGAGTTCTGTGAGGAAGTAACAAAAGGGTGGACAAAGGAGAGGCAGTAGATGTCAGTTACCTAGATTTTCAGAAGGCTTTTGATAAAGTGCCTCTCATAAGGCTGCTTAACAAGATAAAATCCTATGGTGTTACAGGAAATATACTGTTATGAATAGAGGAACGGCTGACAAGCAGGAGGCAAGAGTGGGAATAAAGGGGGCCTTCTCTGCTTGGCTGCCAGTGACTAGTGGTATTCCTCAGGTGTCAGTGTTGGGACTGCTTCTTTTCACATTGTTTATCAATGATTTAGATAACGGGATTGATGGCTTTGTGGCAAAGTTTGCGGATGAAACGAAGATAGGAAGAGGGGTAGATAGTGCTGAGGAAGCAATGGGATTGCAACAGGACTTAGACAAATTAGAAGAATGGGCAAAAAAGTGGCAGATGGAATACAGTGTTGGGAAATGTATGATAATGCATTTTGGTGAAAGGGACAATAGTGCAGATATTATCTAAATGGGGAGAAAATTCAAACATCAGAGGTGCAAAGAGATTTAGGAGTCCTTGTGCAAGACTCCCAGAAGGTTAATTTACAGGTTGAGTCTGTGGTAAAGAAGGCAAATGCAATGTTGGCATTTATTTCAAGGGGAATAGAATATAAAAGCAAGGAAATAATGCTGAGTCTTTACAAGACACTAGTCAGGCTGCACTTAGAGTATTATCAACAGTTTTGGGCCCCATATCTCAGAAAGGATGTGTTGTCTTTGGAGATAATCCAAAGGAGGTTCACAAGGATGATTCTGGAAATGAAGGGGTTAACATATGAGAAGCCTTTGGCAGCTTTGGGCCTGTACTCACTGGAATTCAGAAGAATGCGTAGGGATTTAATTGAAACCTACCGAATGTTGAAAGGACCAGATAAGGAGGATGTGGAGACAATGTTTCCTATGGTGGGGGTATCCAGAACTAGAGGGCACAGCCTCAAAATTATGGGGCAACCTTTTAGAACAGAAGTAAGGGGGAATTTTTTTAGCCAAAGAGAGGTGAACCTGTGGAAAGCTCTGCCATAGACTGCAGTGGAGGCCAAGTCCGTGGGTATATTCAAAGCTGAAGTTGATATATTCCTGATTGGTCAAAGCATCAAGGAATATGGTGAGAGAGCAGGTGTATGGGCAAGAGTGGGATTAGGGATCAAGCATGATGAAATGGCGGAGCGGGCTGAATGGCCTAATTCTTCTCCATTGTCTTATGGTCTTATGAATGAGGTGTACTGGTGTATCTAATAAAGAGGCCACTGGGTGTACATTTATACCAATGTATAAATCACTTCAGAAGAGCAAATAGCTGCAAATGTATTCTGCTCCTCATCTCATTTGTCTGTGGAGTTGAAGTGGTGGTGGGTGGGTATGAGGGCATTGTGGAATCACCTGCAACTCCGGTCCTCCCACTTCCTCTATGTCAGTTGTTTCAGAACATAAATCATTGCCAATATTCCCTTTACCCCATCAAGATCATTAGCCTGCTTCGCTGCCACTCTAGCCATGATCAATTTCGCAGACAACACAGACCCTTTGTACCACATGAGGCAGTGATTTTATGTGGATTGGCACTGGGAGTTTAATTTGTGTTTATGTGTCTGTTTGTATCCAAGTGATATTTTATCTATTTAGGTAGTGATAAAGTGCAGAGCAGGTCCTTCCTCCGACAACTCCGATTAAGCCTAACCTAATCACGGGACAATTTACTGAGACCAATTGGCCAACCTGGTACATCTTCGGACTGTGGGAACTAACTGGAGAACCTGGAGAAAACCCACACATACACGCTGACGTAGAATGCTATCAAGTCTGAAGGACAATGTCAATTCGTGGCAACAACAGCCCCACCAGGATTTTTGAAATAGAAACACTGCTCCTCAGAACTCACAGATGTGCTTAGAAATAAAGAACCAGGAACCAGCAAAGATTGCAGGGAATTTTAGGTATCTGATGTTTATAGTGTCTGGGTTTCTATTCTGTAAACCCGTATTTTAGTATGTTTTTCCCCCCAGGAGTTTTGTAATTCCACACACAAAAGAAACAACAGAAGAGGTTAAAGGCTAAAATCAGGACCAGGCTGTGACGTGATAGCATTGGAGGATGTTGCTGATATGGGAGGTCGAAGATAAGATCTGTTATTGAAGCAGGCAGAGGATTTGGCTGTCATCAGGCACGTTTAGCTGTAAAAGCTGGTAATTAAATTGTTAACTGTGTCCTTTCTTTGGATCCGGGTTATCAGTGCTTCCATCAAAGCTGTCTCTTTGCACAATGACAAATGATCGGTGAGGGGCCATGCTGTTACTACACCAGCTTTTCAAAGGTCTAATAGGACACAAATCTCCGTGCTGAAAACTAAAGGGCTTGTGAAGAGAAAACATACAAGTTGAGCCTGCATTTTATTGCTGAATATTCAAAGTCGTAGTTTTCAATGCTTTTTGTATTAAAAAATCATTTGTTATTCTTGGCTCTTTACAATAATGAATCTTTCTATAAATAAGTATTTATATAAGTTATTCTCCAGTCTTTACACATATCTGTGTAATCTTCTTGTGTCCATCATGTTAACCAAAGTATTTACCCCATTAAAAAAAATACTTGTTCTCTGTGACAATTGTAGATGTTAGATCATATCACATAGAACAGTACAGCACAGTACAGGCCCTTCACCCCACGATGTTGTGCCAACCTCATAACCTACTCCCCTTCCCCCGTCTTTTAAATCTACTCCTCAGCTTTTTTTTCTCCAGTACTGCTGAAGGGTTCCGGCCTGAAACATCAAAAGTACTCTTATTTACTAGGTGCTGCTGGCCTGCTGAGTTCCTCCAGCACTTTGTGTGTGTTGCTCAGATTTCCAGCTTCTGCAGATTTTCTCTTGTTTCTGAGATCAATCTAACATACATAGAGAAACACATAGCCCTGTGTTCAGTAAACACTTTTCGTATGCCTCACATCTTCAGAAAGAATTTTAAGATTCATACTTCCTGTTTGCTGATTATTATCATTGAAATATTTTAGTTGACTTAATATTACGTTGTTACTGTTTGACCCTTCGATCCTCCTTAAATAAGAATTTGCTGATGCTATCTAAGTTAGCTCTGTTGTCAATTGTGAGGAGGAGATTGATGTAGGCCACAGAAAGATATCAGTGGATGGGTTAGCTGGCCACAAAGCCATATAGCATTCAGTCTGGGAAGGTCATGCACTTAGGAAGGTGAATGAGGGAAGACACAGTAAAATGTAGAATATGAAGATATAGAGAGGGACTGAAGGATCTTGCAGTTCATGTCCATAGTAATCTGAACATAACAGGACTACTGGCTATCACACTCACTGTCAGGAAGACTTGAGAATCACTTCCTTAATGAGTGCAAACCTTGCATCTCCAACCCAAACAACTCAGATTTTATCACAGAAATCCTATCTGGAATGATTTAGAGTGCTTTCACAGTCCTCTGTAAATTCATTTCACTGCGCTGGAGTGTAATTTATTTTTCCATGCAATTTTAGTGGTCAGTCAACAGTTCATCTTCAGAGTGAAGCACTGTTCCAGGATAGAAAATGCCCCTAGGAACCGAGGTGCCCAAATCTGAGGAGCGCATTTGCTAACGTTTCCAACTGCAATATACTTATCAAGATAAGCACCTTATGTTTAGAAAGAATATTTTTAGTTTGATTTAGGAATCAAGGAATATGGAGTCAGTGCAGGAAAATATTGCTGAGGTAAAAGATCAGCCATGAACCTCTTGAAATAGTTTTCATTCTCTCCTGTATCCCTGCAAATTATTTTCTCTCACATGTACGTCAACATTTTTTGGTTCTTTTTGTCATTTTGTACACTGAGAAAAGATGTTCAGCAACTAGTTAACCCACCGACACATTTTGGAGTGTGGGAGGAAACCAGAACACCTGAGGAAAACCCACACAGATGGCACTCCAAGATCAGGATTGAACCCATTTTCCTGAAGTGCTGACCCTTCAGCATTCATTACTGTAGCTCTTTGAAATTTCTTATACTTATATGCCATGGTTCACAGTCCTGTGCTGGCTCTCAGAGCAATCCCATCATCCCATTTCTCTGCTTATTTCCCTGTAAACCACTCTCACACACATTCCCATCAACCCAGGAAGAAAAGGCCTAGTGTATGAGGAGTGTTTGATGTGCCTGGGCCTATATTCAGGGTTCTGAAGGGTGGGTGTGGGGGAGT
Organism: Hypanus sabinus; assembly: GCF_030144855.1. Classification (NCBI taxonomy): domain Eukaryota; kingdom Metazoa; phylum Chordata; class Chondrichthyes; order Myliobatiformes; family Dasyatidae; genus Hypanus; species Hypanus sabinus. Next base: position 45,818,456 of record NC_082738.1, read on the forward strand.
GATGGGATCTCATGTGTAATTGAATGGTAGAGCTGTTTTGATGGGCTAAATAGCATAATTCTGCTCCTATGTCTTATAGTCTTAACTCCACCTGATTTCTTACTGCCCACCTACACTTGGGGTAATTTAGGGTAGCAAAGTTATCTTTGGGATTCAGAAAAAACAACCAGAGAACCCAGGGGCAGCATGTGCAGCCACAGGGAGAAAGTGTAAACTCCATGCAGACAGCATCCAAGTCCAGAATTCAGCCCAGTTTGCTGTGGCTCCAAGACAGCTCCACTGCTGTGATGTCCCATTGAATAAAATAACAAGAAGCTTATGGTGGACCATAGTTATGGACTATTATGATTGTCAAATTACAAGTGGAGAATGAGGTGAAGATTTGTAAAGGTGTTTTCAAAGCTGCAGAATTATGATATAGAGGAGAGATTGTCTAGGCTGGGATGTTACCAGAAAAAGGCCACTGAGGAGAGATTTATTTGAGGAGCAGACTATGAGAAGCTTGTGTGAGCAAATGGGAAGAAGCCATTTTACTTGACAGAGCTCAAGGAAATGGGTTTTCAGTCAAATGATTAAAGAAGAGTTCAGAAAAAAAAAACATCTAGGCTTGAGGTTTGTTACCTTAAATGGTGACAGAGGCATACACCTTCAATGAGAAATACCTGGATGAAGTGGGCACTCTATTAGGTACGCCTGTTCACCTGCTCGAATCAGCCAGTCATATGGCAGCAACTCAATGTATAAAAGCAAGTAGACATGGTCAAGAGGTTCAAACATGAGAATGGGGAAGAAATGTGATCTAAGTGGCTTTGACCGTGGAATTTTTGTTGATGCTAGATGGGATGGTTTGAGTATACCAGAAACTGCTGATCTCCTGGGATTTTCACACACTGCAGTCTGTGGAGTTTACAGGGAATGGTGTGAAAAACAAAAAAAAAACTAGTGAGCAGCAGTTCTGTGGGTGAAAACACCTTGTTCAGAGGAGAATGGCCAGACTGCTTCAAGTTGACAGGAAGGCAACAACAACTCAAATAACCATGCGTTACAACAGTGGCATGCAGAAGAATATCTCTGAATGCACAACTTGTCAAAACTTGAAGTGGATGAGCTAAAGTAGCAGAAGAGCATGAACAGACACTCAGTGGCCACTTTATTAGGTACCTAATAAAGGGACCAGTGAGTGTATACAGACTAGGGCTGAGTAGGGAAGAGAGAACCACATTAGTTGCTCCAACTATTAATAACTCATTGTTGACTAACATGGATAAAATAAGTGGCCTCTTTTATTGCCATAAATTTCATTGATTCTGAAATTCCTAGAACACCCATCCTCTTTTTTTAAATAATGGACGACTGCAGGATCCAAAGTGAGCATAACTAGCTTGATGGTACTCTTTCTATTTGGCTACTTGCATTGGGAAGATGTGATTACTTCACCTCATAACATGCCCACAAAAGAACGGGCCAAGTTCGAACATTAAGCTGAGATTCCAACTTCATGCACTGCGCTCTTCTGCTATAGATATCCTTTTGCAATGGCTTCTGGTTGACAGGAACAGCAGAGCTACATAACTCTGAAGATCATAAAAGGAACTTCTAAATGGGAGAACTTCAGAGGAATGAATAATGCTCCCTTGGATCCATACTTTTCACTACGTCAACACCATTAAGTATAACAGTTGAAGTGAAGCTAACATTACTGCAAAAATTCATTTTTCAAAATCTTCTTTTGAATTAGTACAATGGAATCATTCTTAGGGAATTCAATAGTTTGCTCTGGTATCAGAATTACTAATGTGAACCTGCCATTATTCTTTGGACTGGTAAATAACTTTCATTCTTGAAGACTTAGAGTGTTCATTACTGCCAATCAGACCGACACACGTACCATTATTTGGATAAATGAGGAGCTTGTTTTCACCAGTAGTGTAAAAAAACTTGATGTGCAGTCTCCTTGTACTGGGAGTTTGGAGCAGGAAATCTCTGGATGGTCTCGATGAATATTTGTACCAACCCTTGAGTGGTTTTATGTGTCTGTGCTACATGTAGAGTACCACTGAGATAACAAAGATCCTCTCAAGATCTTTTCAAGTATCCATTAGCTGAGAAAGGTACAGGCAGACTTTTTTCAAAAGATTAGAGTTCTCTAAAGATTTGTTTTTCTTATCACATGTACACGGAAACGCCAAAGCATACACTGGGAGGCTTGATTGTGCTGGGCAGCCCACTATTGTTGCCACGTTTCTGGCAGCAACATAGCATGCCCATATCGAATACGCATTTGGAACGTAGGAGGAAACCCACTTGATCACGGGAGAATGTACAAACTCCTTACAGGCAGTGGCAGGAATTGAACCCCTATCAATGATCACAGGCACTACAAAGCAATGCATTAACTGCTATATTACTGTGTCACCCGCCCCAACCAGTAACCAGCAGAATTAATCTTGTTGTCTTTTAGTCTGTTATTGTCTTGGTTGCATTTTAATGTTTGGGTAGAATTTTTAAGCAATACTTAAATTAAGTTTCATTAGAGTACATGCATGAGAAGCCTAATTTTTTGATAAATATTAAAATTTGAAAATGTTATCTAAACTAAAAGATGTTAATTCCTGAAAGTACCATTATTAGCTTTCCTCCTTGATTAAGCTGTAAGAGACTAAGCAACTTAGCACAAGGCTTGAATCTCCCGTCCAAATGCCACAGAGGCTGTGCAGGCCAAGTCATTGCTCAGCTCAGCGAAGCTGCTTCATACTTGTCACATAATTTTTTCTAATGGCACATTAATAAGTGCAACTTAATTGGCGTTACATCAGGTAGTTTGGCCTCGGAAAAGGAATCAGTAGAAGAGTTTGGTAGAAGGATCAAGGGAATTATATAGTAGGGGTTAGGGATTTTAATATAAACGTTTGTTGGTGGTCATCAAGGAAAGGTGGAAGGGACGTAAAGTGAGAAGGTGAATATTCACTGAGGGAAAATCAGGATTAAGGCAATTGGATCAATAAGGGTCATGCATTGGGAGAACAGTTGGGTGATTGAGGAAATGTGCTTAAATATGTCCTCTGAAGGAGACTCTGCAAAAGGTGGATTATTGCATCAGACTCCATGACCTGGGGCATGCCCTGCAAGGTCCTCCTGATGGAAGACTGCACAAGTGTTATTAAGACCTCCCACAACAAGCTCAGACTGCTGGATGTCACTGCACTTGTTTGAGCTCCACATATATTAGTACGTCTAACCTACAGACGTTTCAGAAGGGAAAGCATAAATTGAAAAATTTACAGTAAGTCCTCAATATTGACCTGATAGAGGTATACAAGGTAATGCAAGCATACAAAGTATGAGAGCACATAGATCTTTTCCAAGGGAAGGGGTGCTAAAAAATCAAGAGGGTATAGGCGACAGATTTAAAAGGGACACCACAATTGTTGGCCGTATCTTGGGTAATGATGAGTCTGAGTACAGAGAGGAAATTAAGAACCTGCTGGCATGGTGTGAAAACAATAACCTATCCCTCAACGTCAGCAAGAAGAAGGAATTGGTTGTTGACTTCAGAAGGAGTAGTGGACTGCACGACCCCATCTACATTGGTGGTGCACAGGTAGAACAGGTCAAAAGCTTTAAGTTCCTCGGGGTGAATATCACAAATGACCTGACTTGGTCTAACCAAGCAGAGTCCACTGCCAAGAAGGCCCACCAGCGCCTTTACTTCCTGAGAAAGCTGAAGAAATTTGGCCTGTCCCCTAAAACTCTCACTAATTTTTATAGGTGCACCATAGAAAGCATTCTTCTAGGGTGCATCACAACCTGGTATGGAAGTTGTCCTGTCCAAGACCGGAAGAAGCTGCAGAAGATCGTGAACACAGCCCAGCACATCACTCAAACCAGTTTTCCATCCTTGGACTCACTTTACACCACACGCTGACGGAGCAGTGCTGCCAGGATAATCAAGGACACGACCCACCCAGCCAACACACTTTTTGTCCCTTTCCCCTCCGGGAGAAGGTTCAGGAGCTTGAAGACGCATATGGCCGGATTTAGGAACAGCTTCTTTCCAACTGTGATAAGACTGCTGAACGGATCCTGACCTGGATCTGGGCCGTACCTTCCAAATATCCGGACCTGTCTCTCGGTTTTATTTTTGAATTATAATTTAATTTTATTATGTTTACTATTGATTTGTACTCCAGGGAGCGTGAAGCGCAGAATCACATATCGCTGTGATGATTGTACATTCTAGTATCAATTGTTTGGTGACAATAAAGTAACAAAGTAAAGTAACATTGGGGCAGCTTCCTCATACAAAGGGTGGTGGTGTGTTTGAAATGAGCTGCCAGAAATGGTGATTGAGACAGGCACATTAGCAAAGTTTATAATCAAGGATGGAAGAGGTTTAGAGGGCTAGGGGCCAAATGCAGACAAATGGGACTAGCTCACTGTGCAACACAGTCAGCATGGACAAGTTTGGCCGAAGCGCCTGTCTCTATGCTGGATGACTGACAAGAATGTGTGTTATGGCCCAGGGGCTGAGAGAGTGGGATGCTGAAGGTGATCAATAGTTCACTGACTTTTGATAGGAACTGTGCACAAATAAGGGTAAAACAGGGCCGTTAACTAGAACTTTCAAACAAAAGCAAACTCCAATGCAGCAGCTTGGCAGGACTAGCTTAATACTAAAGAAATACCGCTCCTTAACAGTATCAGTCTAAACCAAGGGTTCCCAACCTTTTTTATGCCATGGATCAATACCATTAAGCAAGGGGTCTGTGGAGCCCAAGTTGGGAACCCCTGGTCTGAATGGTAGTCTTCTTTCCTGGAACCAGGACAACAGTAAGCAAGGAGCATTGACATTGCTCTACTTTTGGTCAAGTCTCAACAAGACTGGAACGAGAGGAAGGGAATTAAATACCACCACAATGAAACACTAATTGGCTAGAACATGACTGTCGCAACCCACCTGCGAGGGTACACTGACCCCGCGGCAGAGTCCGTGGTTGTGATACAGACAAGTTCAAGGCATAGAGACAACAAAAAAATTACTCTTTTTGCCCACCAGATCCATGGGAACATAACACCCATCTCAATACTCCCACTTGCCCGCACTAGGCCCAAATCCCTCTATGTCTTTCCTATCCAAGTACCTTTTAAACATTGTCATTGTATCTGAAAATCTACACAATCCACTTACCAAGCAAAGAGGAAGTAATGCCTGGAATCTTTCAATATAATAACTACAAGTTATGAATCACTTGTTTCCATGACCATTTTCAAATATGGTTGTAAGCTTAAACTGTTTGATAAGCAGTAGGCATAATATCACTCAGTACGTGGTGATTTGAAAACTCTTGCAGTCACAGTCTTCAACAAAGTATATTGAACTATTAAGTTGTTATAACTGCGGTAAATTCACGGTCCATGTAAAACTCTTCCTGCTGGGTTATAAACTGTATCACTTACAGGAAATTGATGGCAACGCGACACCATTGTAATTGTTTTAGTATCAGTGCCTCTCAAAATACTCCAGTGACATTCTCCCTCAATGAGACCGCAAATGGATCCAATTTCAAAACTGTAAAATCTGTCAAATGGTCCAGTATTGTACAAAACCAACCACAACAGAAACAAAAAGATGAAAAAAATGTCAAGTATTTTTTGCAAAAAAAGGTGGGGTACCGGTTACACCCAGTATTTTCAAAGTTCCTTCATCGGAGTTTCACAGAAAATAAGTGGTATGCCAGGAATGTAACTTCAAACAGGTAGCTGGTGACATTAATTGCAGTTAACACTATTGGAATCTGAAGCAATATTAATTTAAATGTCAACAGACGAGAATGCATTTTAATTAAAACCTACGATACAGTTTGAATGCACTCTATCATGTTGGCCTAAACTGAAATTTGTACTCAAGTTTGTAATTTTCTATAAAGGAATTAAGTAGAACACATGAAAGGATTAGAATGCACTTTTGGTCTCCGGATTAACCTTTTATATACAGTATACTGCATATATTGAAATCTTGCTATGCTTTATTATCACTGCAATCTCGATTGGAACAACTTGCCTTCAGAAGTCAAAATCACAAATGCAACATATTATGTCAATGATGCAAAAGGAAAATACTGCAGATAAAAAACGAGCAGAAAATACTGGAAATATTCGGTAGCGGAGCCAAGATAAACTGAGTTAACATTTCAGTATATTGTCCTTCCACCAGTCTAACATTTTTAGGTTCTTTTCTCAAAATAATTATGTACCTTTTTTAAACAGAAAAGGTACTTCAATGGTGATAATTTGAATGCTGTTATTCAGATAAACACATTCACCTATTCTATCAGAAACGTAAGCAGAAGATATGATCAGGAGCAGCCCCCTCAAAGGCAAAAATCTTTGCTTTTAATCAATCAATTAATTGACATAAAGAATTAGGGTAGGAACAAGACAGGTCCTACTCCTTTTAACGCTGCAGCGTCTAGTGAGATCCTGTCTGAATTTCTGAATCCTGTCTGCTTTTCCCCACTCTTCCCCTTTCTCTCATATATGTGCCCAAAGATCTATTTCAGCCTTGAATATTCTCATAATTTGAGCATGGATAAACTTCTGGCTGATTTCTGTGTTGAATATATCACTTCTCACCCAGAAGTAATGATCACTGCTTCTTGACTTTCCAGATAGGATAATTAATGTTTCACATTGGTTTACTCTCCACTGTAGACACCACTTGCAGTTTAATGGTAGCAGTCTCACCTTTGAGGCAGAAGGTTATCAGTAGGTGATGTGCATCCAACATTCCAAGAGTAACTATAACTCACTCATTGACTGTAAAGCACTTTGGGATGCCCTGAGGTGGCAGACTAATTAAAGGCAGAACTTTCTCTTCCTCTTTGTACTTTCTGCAGACATGCTAAGGAAACTAGATTTCACCTTAGTTAATGGAAATTGGCATTTTTAATTGGTTTATTATTGTCACATGTACCGAGGTGCAGTTATAAATGTTGTTTTGCACGTCATCTATATAGATCATCCATAGATAATCAGTACATTGATGTAGTATAAAGGAAAGGCAATAATAGAATGCAGAATATAGTGTTACAGTTGTAGAGAAAGTGTGATGCAAGCAGACAATAAGGTACAAGAGTCATAACAATGTTAAGCCAGGAGTCCATCCAAGAGATCCATTCAATAGTCTTATAACAGTGGGACAGAAGCTGTCTTTGAGCCTGGTGATATGAGCTTTCACCCTTTTGTATTGTCTATCTGAAGAGGGGAGAAAAGAGCAAATGTCTGAGGCAGGGGTTTTTGATTATGTTGACTGCTTTATCATGGCAGTGACAAGTATAGGTCAAGTCCATGGAGGGGAGGTTAGTTTTCATGATGTCCTGAGTTGTGTCCACAGCTACCATCTTCCAGAAAGATTACATGGGTACAATAATCCACTTAAATTTTATTCTAAATTGAAGTTTGAATAGCAAGTCTTGTGTGATAATATTGTCCAATATAATTTCCACTGGATTTGCCAAACTCCCCGAAGCAGGCAGCTTTCATTTGTAAATGGCGTGATCAATGGTCTCACTGTCATCTGGAGTGAAGTGTACTTCTATTCTGGATTAACAGTGGGGGGAAATTTTAACAGATCCCTCTACTTTAAGTAAAATGAGAAAATTTGTGATAATTCCTATCTTCAACTGGCACTATCCTGTCCTATTTTTCAAACTACAACAAGCACAAAAAAATCTTTCTGCTCCAATTTCTAATTTCCACAACAAGTAGTGAACTTAAAGCTATTTAAAGTATCTCATGGGTTACAAACATTTATTTCTTCTACATATCCTGAATTCCTTACTCAACTTGTCCAGACTTCTGAAAGTAAGAGAATAGTTTGTGTTTGTTTGATGTGGTTCATGACTTTATGCATTAATATTCTTGTGCCACAGAAATGGTTAAATGTTTCCAAAGCCTGTTAATTTTTGCTTCAAGTATAATTCAGTGTAAGGTTGTAGGGGTTGTTGGGGAGGGGTTGTAGAAGGGTGAGGGGAGTGTTTAAAAATAATATTTCCTCTGTCAGATGGAATATAAGATGCAGCTGTGTGTTATTTGGCATGTATAGCTATTAAAGTGCCCCATGGAAAAGAAAATATTCATTTTAAAAGGAATTTACAACCGGGTGCTCAATTAATAGCAAGGGAAGCCAGATGCTTATCATGCTTTAATTAAAGTGGAATTTACAGAATTATTTGCTTAAATAAAACCTCGATGATAAGGCGGTACAGTCCTCCAATCCTTTTAGAAAGCCTCATCGAGTGAAACAAAATGCTAGTTTGTCTGTCCAAATGAAATAGCAATATTGTAAATAGCAATATTCTGACTATTATTATATATAGGTAATTATAACAGGAAATGGGCACCTGTTAATTACCAGATTTCAGACAGTGACAAAATTGCTTGGGTAGTCAGGAAGCAGCTGTCTTCTATCTTGCAAAGCGATTCCAGTTTACTATATGCTATAATATTGCAGAGGGATTAAATTGCCACTGCGAAAAGTGATACGTCACAGAGGAGTTAAACTGTAAAAGTTGAGATCACTATGTACTAAAAGTTAATTAAACATTTTTTTAAAGTCTTGGTAATACATTATGTACAGTAAGACATTCAAATGTCATTGGTAGGTGTATATAAACTGTCACATAAATACCTGTAAATAGAAACTGATGTTTCTATGAGAGTGCGAATTAACATGACTTTGCTAAGAATGGGAAAAAAACAGAACGGCATGTTAAAGGTAGTTTTATTGTTCAAGTTGTTCAACTTTATTCAACTAATAAAGTGGCCACTGAATGAATGATCGTGGTCTTCTGCTGCTGTAGTGCTTCCACTTCAAGATTTGATGTATTGTGCATTCAGAGATGCTTTTCTAGACACCGCTGTTGTAAGACGTGGTTATTTGAGTTACAGTCAGCTTGACCCCGTCTAGCCGTTCTCCTCTGACCTCTCCCATTAATGAGATGTTTTTGCCCACAGAACTGCCGTTCACTGGATTTTTTTTTGTTTTTCACAAATCCATCTGTAAACTCTAGAGATCGTTATCTGGAAACCTTCCTGGCAACAACAATCAAAGTTACTTAGATCACATTTCTTCCTCCTTCTACTGTTTGGTCTGAACAACAGAATCCCTCGAACATGTCTACATGTTTTTATGCATTGAGTTGCTGCCACATGATTGGCTGATTAGATAAGATGCCTATAAAAAGTCTTCATTCCCCTTTGAAAGTTTTCATGCTTTATTGTTTTGCAACATTGAATCACAGATTATTTAATTCGGCTTTTTTTTTTGACACTGATCAACAGAAAAAGACTCATGCCAAAGTGAAAACAGATCTCAATAAAGTGATCTAAATTAATTACAAATATAAAACACAAAATAATTGATTGCATAAGTATTCACCCCCTTCAAGACAGTATTGAGTAGGTGCACCATTGGCACCAACTACAGCTTTGAGTCTGTGTGGATAGGTCTCTGTCAGCTTTGCACATCTGGACACAGCAAATTTCCCGTTCATCTTTACAAAACTACTCAAGCTCTATCAGATTGCATGGGGATTGTGAGTGAACAGCTGATTTCAAGTCCAACCACACATTCTCAATTTGATTGAGGTCTGGACTCTGACTTGGCCACTCCAGGACATTAATTTTGATGATTTTAAGCCATTCCTGTGTAGCTTCAGCATTATGCTTGGGGTCCTTGTCTTGCTGGAAAACAAGTCTTCTCCCAAGTTGCAGTTCTCTTGCAGACTTCATCAGGTTTTCCTCCAGGATTTCTCTGCATTCATTTTACTCTCTACCTTCACAAGCCTTCCAGGACCTGCTTCAGTGAAGCATCCCCACAGCATGATGCAGCCACCACCGTGCTTCACGGTAGGGATGGTGTGTTTTTGATGATGTGTGGTGTTTGGCTTACACCAAACATAGCATTTAGCCTGATGGCCAAAAAGCTCAAATTTGTTTTCATCAGACCATGGAACCTTCTTCCAGCTGACTTTAGAGTCTCCCACATGCCTTCTGGCAAACTCTAGCTGAGATTTCATGTGAGTTTTTTTCAACAGTGGCTTCCCTTTGCCACTCTCCCATAAAGCTGTGACCGGTGAAGCACCCGGGCAATAGTTGTTGTATGCACAGTCTCTCCCATCTCAGCCACTGAAGCTTGTAACTTCGCCAGAGTTGTCACAGGTCTCTTGTTGGCCTCCTTCACTAGTCCTCTTCGTGCACGGTCACTCAGTTTTTGAGGAAAGTCTGCTCTAGGCAGATTTACAGCTGTGCCATATTCTTTCCATTTCGTGATGATTGACTTAACTGTACTCCAAGGGATATTCAGTGTCTTGGAGATTTTCTTGTATCCATCTCCTGACATATGCCTTTCAATAATCTTTTAGTAGAGTTGCTTGGAGTGTTCTTTTGTCTTCATGCTGTAGTTTTTGCCAGGATACTGACTCATCAGCAGTTGGACCTTCCTCTTCTTCTTCCATTTCTGGCAGTTTAGACGCAGCTAGGCATATTACTGCCCTCGCAGGATGTGTAATTAGTTACAGAGTTTCAAGAAACTCAGATTCTTGGGTATACACTAGTCGCACGTAGAAACAGGATAATAAACTTCTCAATCAGATGGTCTCTTGGTGGACAAAGATTTAACAGAAAAACAAAATACATTTAAGTCAGACGTCCTCTTGAACAATATGCTTCTCTCAATTTTATATTGATTACAACTCAGCAAAACATGCTGAACTGTCTCTGGACTACCACAGTCACATAATCCAGTAGGATATCTTCCTATTATCTTTAAGTAATAGTTTAGCCCACAATGCTGCAACCTAAGTCTTGTTAATTTCACAATAACTCTACAATTTAAAGAGTAACAGTCTAAGACCTTTTTAACTAGTGGGTGACTAGAAGAGAAATGCTTTCCCCCTTTAATTCATTTTTCCAGTCCTCCTGCCATTGCTTCTCTATACCTTTTTAAAAAAATCTTACTTCTCAATTTTGCTCTTCCTGAGGGTATTCTAATTCCTATTTGCCCGCTCTCTAAGGAAGACTTTGCAATGCCATCCACAATTTCATTTCCCTCCACCCCAGCATGCGCAGGTATCCATGTAAATCAGACTTCACAACCCATCTTCCCTACTCTAACCAAAACTAAGAGAATCTCAATGACTATGTCAGGACGAGCTTTTGATTTATTCCCTTTTATAGCCTCTAAGGCAGCAGCAGAATCCGAACAGACGACAACCCTGCATAGTCGAGAGTCTCCTATTCACCATAAGGCCCAGAGGATTGCTAATAATTCTGTTGCAAAGACAGAAACACCATCTGAAACCCGGTGACCAATCTCTGTTCCAAGTTGAGACACGTACATCCCAAATCCTGCCTTACTGCTCTCTGGGCTCACCGAGCCATCAGTAAAAATCTTCAGATAAGATCCACAATTATTATTTACATATTCATTTACAATCGACACTGTTGAAATTGCTCTGCTTCATTGAAGCTGAAAAAGGAGGAATAGGTCTACTTCTGGTTCTGGCAAAAGCCAAAAAGGAACAGGTGGCAAGCAAATTTGGTCAGCTATGTCTTCCTCAATCAGTTTCAATTTCACAGCCCAGATATTAACCTAATCTAAAAATGGTCCTCCGACGTCTCCTGCAAAAGACATTTTGATGGACAGCTGTGATTGAAGCCATTTAGTTTTGCCCAATACTGCAGGCCCAACTTAACTCATCTTAAATGTAGAGGCACTTCTCCCATCTCCACACATATTGCAAGGACTGATGTTGTTCTGAAAGCTCCACAGCAGTGTCTAAGTGCTTTGTCTGCACAGTGTCTAATTTTTCAAGCACTGCCATAGCAGCGGAACCATAAATAATACAACCATAATCAATTACTGATCTAATCATAGCTAGATATATTAAGTACATAGTTTCCCACCCAGCTCCCCAGTCACATCCAGCAATACTTCTCATAACATTTAAAACCTTCTCACACTTTCCAATTGTTTTATGAACAATTGAAAATGAACAAATGAAAAAAAAATGAAAACGAACAAATGAAAACAAGTGAACCCTCCAAGTAAGTCTTTCATCAAACCAGACACATTAAAACTTGAATACCTTGACTCTTTCTAATGGAGAATCATATAGACACAATTCACAATCGGGAATCTTTCTTCTAAACCCAAAAATCAGCAGTTGGACCTTCCAGATACAGGTGCATTTTTACTACAACAATTTGAAACACCTATTTGTACACGCTGATCTCCATTTAACTAATTATGTGACTTCTAAAGCCAATTGGCTGGAACAGTGATGATTTGGTGTGTCATATTAAAGAGAGGGGGTGAATACTTATGCAATCAATTATTTTGCGTGTTACATGTGTGATTAATTTAGATCACTTGGTAGAGATCTGGTTTTACTTTGACACAAAAGTATTTTTCTGTCGATCAGTGCCCAAAAAAGGCAAATTAAATCCACTGTGGTTAATTGTTGTAAAACAATAAAACATGAAAGCTTCCAAAGGGGAGTGGTGAATATTTTTTATAGGCACTGCATTTACATTAACAAGCAGGTGTACAGGTTTACCTCATAAAGCGGCCACCAGAGCATAAATGTCATGAAAGTTAGCTTTTTGCAGCAGCAGCACTGGACGTTACAATAATTTTTGATGTAAAGGAATATAAACTGTGTGTAAGTTTTGTCTGAATCTCCAGGTCGCATGCTTGAAAACCTGTTTAAGGATTATTTAGTGACCATTTATTTGGGCTTTCACTTGCTTTCCCATAGTAAGTGGAAAACTATTTTGAAAGGACTGAATCACTGAGATTGCACCAGATGTTAGTTGTATGAATGAATTTTGGGATTAGGAAAATTGGAAACAAACCCACAGGCAGTGAATTTTGATGCTTATAGCTTAAATAATCTTTTACGATTCCAGCTCAAAAAAAATCAATTTATCTCTTGATCTGATGACAAAGGTGTGTCAATTTTTTCATCTGGGACACAGTGTTAGCAAGTGAAATGATTCAAAGTTGTCATCCTTGCCAGAGGCCCTAACAGTCACAAATAGCCACATTTTTCCACTTGAAAAAAAAACAATTGTGAAGACAACCAGCAGCGTTCAAGAATGTTGAACCATTTGGCTTTGAACTCTATTGCAGGATGATAGTGGTGACTGGAATGTTGGAAGTTAAAAATGGAAAAGCTAACATTTGCACAAGAATCTTATCAGATAGAAATGAGGGAAAGATAATAACCGCTTTTTTCTTTATTTAACCATGAGATGCGGATATCACGTACACAGCCATTGATAATTGTCCATCACTAATTTGTCGTTGAACTTTGTGGCTTGCTCAGCCAGTTTGAAGAATAATTAAGAGTGAACAATGTGGGGCTGAGGTTACGTTTAGGCCATACCTTGCAAGGACAGCTCCTCCATCTGGGACAATTTTGTATTAAAAAAGCCCTCATGATCATCATCATTGATACTCGTTTTTTAAATTACTGATTTTTTTTTTGCTTAAGTGTAACTTCCTCTGGCTGTCACCATGGAATTTAAATCTGCCTCCAGCTGCTAATTCATGAGTTTAACCACATTGCCACGCTACCCTAAGTAACATAGCTGATTTGATTCTCTCTTTGGGGCAAAGCTCCAGTTCTTCTCCTTACTGAGTCAGAAATATCTGGCTATCCTTTTAAAATGCTGTAAACGCACTTAGACTCACTGTTGCCAAGTATCTTTACCACACTCTAAGAGATGAGCTTGATGGGGGTAGCAACAGGACGTCTATGACCATCTTGACCACAGTCCTCCCTCAGCAGGAACAGATCCATTATGTCTGTGCCAAGAATTATGCCAAATTAAACTAATCCTTTTGGCCTGGACCCATATTCCTTCAATCCCTACCTATCTAATAGCTTCTTGAATGTCACTATCTGCTTCCGCTACCACCCCGACACAGTATTTAAAATGTTTGCCTCACAGCATCTGACCTTCGTTCAACTCTGACCTTAGCTGCTGTCTGTGTGTTCTCCCTGTGACCACGTGGGTTTCTTTCAGGTACTCCAGTTTCCTCCTACATCACAAAGACTTACAAGTTGGTAGGTTCATTGGCCACTATAAATTACCCTGAGCGTGAAGGTGAGTGGTAGAATCTTTGGGAGATGCTGAAAAAGTGGGAAGAATATAAAATGGGTGCCACAGTGGGGTAGTGGTTAGCGTGATGCTTTTACAGCTTGGCCAGTTGGAGTTTGGAGTTCAATTCTGGTGCCATCTATAAAGAGTTTGTACATTCTTCCCTTGACTGTCTGGGCACTTCGGTTTCCTCCCACAGTCCAAAATGTGCTGTTCATTAGGTTAATTGTTCATTGCAAATTGCCCTGTGATTAGGCGAGGGTTAAGTGCATGGGCTGCTGGGCGGTGCAGATCATTGGGCCAGAAGAGTCTGTTGCAACCAGTATTTCCAAGTAAGTAATTAAAATAATGTATGATCAGTGTCTTTGGGTTGTGAATAATCACCATGACCTTGAGGGGCCTGTTTCTGAGCTGTATCTCTCTGTGACTTCATGACTATAATTTACAACAATGTTACAATCACAAATTCAACAGGTAACTTTTAACAATCATTGTAAGAACTATCTGAGTTACCACATCACTGATTTCAACAGAAGGGAAAGAACCCTATTTGCAGAGAATGTGTTGTCATAACAGCTGTTTATCATGTCACCACCCGCTTGTTTCCCCTGATCCTCCTTCACCTAGCTACTTGCAGCCAGTTTTCATCCGTCACTGACAGGAGTAATATACTGTGTGAAGTTTTTTTCATAGAAGTAGGGGGTAAAGTATTTCAAGGACTAACACATTAAGTCAATGAGGAGCACACACGAGCTGCTAGAGGAACTCAGCAGGTCAGGCAGCATTGATGGAGGGAAATAAACAGTCAAAATTTCAGGCCAAGACCCTTCTTGACCTGTTGAGTTCTTCCAATATTTTGTGTGTGTTGTTCAAGATTTTCAGTGTTTGCAGAATCTCTTGTGACTATAAGTCAGTTTTGTTACCAAGGTTGTTGTGGTGGGAGCTATAGAGAGCTGGTGTGGGATGTGTGTCATTTGGAAAACCTCCTCTTCTCGATGTGTTAGAATGTTGTGGTTGTAATATTTGCCAAGTAGATAAGAACTAGTCTTAACTCAGAAATCTTGTCTCTATAAAGAATGTGAAATGTTACTTGCTGCTATTCAATCTCTCTAGCAGTGAAAATGAGTAATCATAATTATGTAGTCTGATTCCTTTATCCTTAAGTGTCAGTTTTTTACAGAAACATTTGGTGTCCTTGTTGTCTCATTTCCTGAACCCAATTTTGGTATTCCCCCAGCCTCTTGCAGCACCATCCCTCATCTGCAGAAATAATATTTTGTGTGAAGTTCTTTGTCATACTTCATTGTTGAGGGGTAGTTTACGCTAAATTGGCGGGGGATAGGGCCCAGAGTGATAGGGCTGAGGATGGGATCATCGTTATACAAATCAATTTATTGTGTAGTGAGAATGTGAGGAAGGACAGGGAGATGATAGGACAAGATTTTTAGTCAGTTAGATGAGAAGAAGTGTAACATGGGGGCAAAATCAAAAAGGGTGATGAATACAGGACTGAAGGTATTATATTTGAATTCATGCAGTATATGGAATAAGGTTGATGACCTTGTCGTGTATTTAAAGATTGGCAGTTACAACGTTGTGGGCATCACTGAGACATGGTTGAAAGAAGATCATAGTTGGGAGCTTAACATCCAAGGATACATCTTGTATTGAAAGGACAGGTAGGTAGTCAGAGGCGGTGAGGTGGCTCTCTTAAAAAATGAAATCAAATCCTCAGAAAGAGGTGACATAGGATTAGAAGATGTAAAATCCTTGTGAGTAGAGTTAAGAAAGTGCAAGGGTAAAAAGACCTTGATGGTAGTTATATACAAACTCCCAAATAGTAGCTGGGATGTGCGATATAAATTTCAAAGGGAAATAGAAGAGGTATATTAGAAGGATAATGTTACGATAGTCATGGGGGATTTTAATATGCAGATCGTTGAGAAAATTTGGTTGATGCTAGATCCCAATACAGGGAATATATAGAATGCCCATGAGATGGCTTTTTAAAGCAGCTTGTGAATGTGCCGACTAGGGGAATGGCAATTCTGGAGCGGGTGTTATGTTATGAATCAGATTTGATTAGGGAGCTTAAGGCAAAGGAACCCTTGGGAGGCAGTGATTATAATATGATAGAATTCACCCTGCATTTTGAGAGGGAAAAGATAAAGTCAAAAACATCAAAAAAGCAAAAAAGAGGCTATATAATGTAATAAAAATTAGTGGAAAGTTAGAGGATTGGGAAGCTTTTAAAAATCAACAGAAGACAACTAAGAAAACCATAATGAGAGAAAAGATGAACTATGAAGGTAAGCTAATCAAAAGTATCAAAGATGATACTAAAGGTTATCTTTTCAGATATATAAAGAGTAATAGAGAGGCAAGAGTGGATATTCGACTGTCGGAAAATGATGCTGGAGAGGTAGTAATGGGGGACAAAGAAATGGCAGATGAACTGAATAAGTATTTTGTGTCAGGCTTCATTGTGGAAAACACTAGCAGTGTGCTAGAAATTAGTGATGTGTCAGGGGGTAGGTGAGTGTAGTTGCTATTACTAGGGAGAAGTAGCGTGAGAAGCTGAAAGGTCTGAAGATAGCTAAGTCACATGGACCAGATGGACTACACTCCCAGGTTCTGAAAGAGGTAGCTGAAGAGATTGTGGAGGCATTAGTAATGATCTTTCAAGGATTCTGGAATGGTTCTGGAAGACTGGAACATTGCAAACATGACTCCACTCTTTAAGAACAGAAGGAGGCAGAAGACAGGAAATTATAGGCCAGTTAAACTGGTTGGGAAGATGTTGAAGTGCATTATTAAAGATGAGGTTTCAGGGTACTTGATGGTGCATGATAAAGTAGGCTAAAGTCAGCATGGTTTCCTTCAGGGGGATTCTTGCCTGACAAATCTGTCTGAATTGTTTGGGGAATAACAGGCAGGATAGACAAAGGAGAGTCAGTGGATGTTGTTTACTTGTATTTTCAGAAGGCCTTTGACAAGGTGCCACACATGAAGCTGCTTAACAAGATAAGAGCCCATGGTATTACAGGAAAGATACTAACATAGATAGAAGATTGGCTGACCTGCAAGAGGCAGAGAATGGGAATAAAGAGTGGCTTTTCTGATTGGTTGCTGGTGACAAGTGATGTTCCACAGGGGTTGGTTTTGGGACCACTTCTTTTTACATTATATGTCAATGATTTGGATGATGGAATTGATGGATTTGTGGCCACATTTGCAGATGATACAAAATAGGTGGAAGGGCAGGTAGTGTTGAGGAAGCAGAGAGTCTGCAGAATGACTTAGAATTGGAGAATAGGCAAAGAAATGACAGATGGAATATAGTGTAGGGAAGTGTGTGATCATGCACTTTGGTAGAAGGTAAAAAAGCATAGCCTATTTTCTAAACATGAAAAAAATTCAAAATTGGAGGTTCAAAGGGATTTGGGGGTTCTCTTGCAGGATTCTCTAAAAGTTAACAGACTGAGTTGGTGATAAGGAAGGCAAATGCATTACTGGAGAGGATTAGAATATAAGAGCAATGATGTGATGATGAAGTTTTATAATGCATTGGTCAGACTACACTGGGAGTATTGTAAGTAGCTTTGGTCCTCTCTTCTTAAAAAAGATGTGTTGGCATTGGAAAAGGTCCAGAGGAGGTTCACAAGAATGATTCCTGGAAGGAAAGGGTTAATGTATGAGGAGCATTTGATGGCTCTGGGACTTTACTTACTGGAGTTTAGAAGAATGAGGGGAGATTTCATTGAAATCTATTGAATATTGAAAGGTCTAGACAGAGCGGATGGGGAGAGTATGTTTTATATAGTGTGTGAGTCAAGAGCCCTGTTTACTCTCTCATCCGCAGATCCATTGATGTCAATAGGGGTTAGCCCATCTCCATTCCTCCTGTAGGCCACAACCAGCTCCTTTGTTTTTGTGACATTGAGGGAGAGGTTGTTTCTTGACATCACTGTGTCAGAGAGATGACTTCTTCCTTGTAGGTCACCTTGTTATTGTTGCCTTGTGTCTTGACTCCTGTGTCTTATGGTCTTATAGAAGTAAGGGGCAAAAAACATTAATGATCAACACATTAAGTCAGTGAGAAGCACAAAATGCTGGAGGAACTCAGCAGGTCAGGCAGCATCTATGACACCTTCGGTGTCGGACTTCACTTTGAATCCATCCACTCTCATCCATCTTTTCTTCTTAAATCTTGTGTTGTAAACTTCATAGTCCTTCACTTCAATTGCCTGTTTGTCCCAATGAACGCAAGTCCTCTTGTGTGGTTTCTCACTACAACAATAAAAGCATCTCATACCTTCAGCAGCTAACCACCACAACAAAAAGGAATCAAAATCTAAAGCTGCAAGAACAAGTCTAACAGCTAACGGGAGACACCACTAGATTGGTTGTGACAGCAAATTATAGCCCAGTGTATTTCACATTTCCATTAGCACGGATCATCCTTAACCCCTTGAGCAATGGGTTTATTTTGTCTGTTGCTGTGAAAACATCCCAGTTCCTGCTGCACACTGCAATTCAGGAAATGCAACGTAAAACTACTCAGCTAGTAAAGAGCAATAATTGTACACCTGTACCAGCACAGCCACTGCTTATATTGACCACACAGGAGTTGACAGGTAAAAAGGCAATACAGCTGGCTTTATAAACACAAAAGGAACTGGGAATGAACTCAAACGATTTTGTAGAAATGGCAGGAAATTAAAGCAGCAGCTGACAAAATAGAATTTCTATATTAAAAGTGAAATGAAAACCATCAGTTGTATTTCATTCTGTTGGAATTTGATGGGCGAATCCACTTTAAAGAAAACCAGAAAAGCAGACCTCAAGATATACAAAATAAATGTCACAGTGAGCCAATTAGGATTTATTCTTCAAGACCCCCAAGTTAGCGATTTAAATTTGGCCGACTGCCCAACAACAAAACCAAATGAGAAAAACCACCACCTTCTTCTTGGGCAGGCCCTCTGAATCAAGGATGACTTGTTTCCAGTCCAGTCCGGTGGGTTTCTGATCTGTCTCAATGTGGAACAAGTGTACTGTGTTACAGGTGGGACAGGAGGTACTGGGATGGGCAGGACGGTAAGTCATTTTAGAAGTGGTGCACTCCTCCTTACACTGGACTTTTGTTGCCAATACATGCCTTCATTTGTGAGCCACACCTAAAGAATCTGCTCAATTAACTGCTTCAGTGATATTCAATCTAATTGCAATAAAAACCCATTAATGTGGCTTGTTTGGGACTCCGGCAATGCCAGACTAACAGTTATTCTGGACTATTGGGTGTCGTTAACTCCAGCACACATTTAATGCATTTTAATGCACAGTAGAATAATATTCTTTCCGATACACCTCACAATGTATCTCATTATCTTCTTGCAGCTTATTGTTTTCTCTGCAGCTGTTGCACTTTATTCTGCATTCTGTTATTGTTTTATCTTGTACTACTTTGATGCACTATGTAATGAATTGATCTGTATAAATGGTATGCCAGTCAAGCTTTTCACTGCATCTCACTGATCTGTCAATAATAAATAATAATAATTCCACCTCCAATTTAAATAGATCAAGGAAGCTTGTGCCCTGGAGCATGAAAGAGAGTGTGTTTAAGTGAGGGAGAGTTCCGGAGCTCATGGAAGTGAGCAGACTGGGATTCTGATGTTAAAGGGAGTGAGGGAACAGGGAATGTGGCGTGTTAAGTGGATGGAGAAAATTGGGCCTTGGTGTGTTGAAGAGACCATGGGAACTGGGACCCTAGTATTTTAAAGGGAGCACAAAAACCAGGATCCCAGTACTGAAGACACAGCGGCAACTGGGCACTAGCTAAAGGGAGCCCAGGAAATGGGGTCTCAGTTTTAAGGAACAAGGGCTACAGTGTGCAAATTGGAGCGTGAAAACTGGGATGACTTCGCCCCTTCTATGGATTCTGAAGTGTCAGATGAAGCCAACGTGGGGACTGCAGAGTGTCTTCAACTGATGGACAGGATATCCTAGGTTGATCCTATGAGGTGGGGTAAGGTGTGAGCAGAGCAGGTAGGTGGTTTGTGAGGTGGTACACTCCTACCATTTCCATTAGTCTTCTGTGTGCACCTGACAAGGTTCTTAATGCCATTCTAAAGCTCCATCTGCATTTTATAGCAGTCACAGGCCAGCGATATCCCACGAGCCAGCAGGGACGTTACACTTCATCAAGGTAGATTTGAGAACTTGAGGTTTCCTCTGTCTACCTGATAATGCCAGGGAAAATCATTAACTCTGCACACAATTAAATACAATTTTGTAAACTTCCCAGTGACGAAGGTGCAAATCACAATAACAAAACAAGGAGGTGCGGAGAAAGGTTTTAAGATAATGAAGGAGAGATTTGCTCACTTCAGATAGTCTAAAGGTACTTAGCACAGCATGAACAGAGACACTTGGTCCTTTAAAACTATACTGGCTCCCAGCAAGATTATCTCATCCATCCCATTCCTTGTATCCTTATGTTCCCTGGAACTTATTCTCCCCCACATGTCTATGAGCATCTCTTTTACCACTATTTACACTAAGAGGTAATTTACAGTAATCAACTACCTACCCAGAAATCTTAGGGATTTGGGAGCAAGCTGGAGAATCAGGGGAATCTACACAGTCACAGGCAGTGTACAAACTCCTCTCAAGACAGCACTAGAGGTCAGGAGCAAAGAAACCCAGGCCCTGGGCACTGTTAGGCTGATATAAAACCTTCTGGGAACACAGGAGCTGGAGGTTAGCCTCATTTTTCTTCCCTTGGCTCCATCTTTGTGAAATGATTATTTTTAGAAAAAGTAATATTTGATAAATATTAAATTTGTCATGTGTACGTCCTGCATTATTCCTCTGCCTTCAGTTTTAACCTGCTATTCTGTGCAGACAGCAAGAGGAAACGCTAAAGCTGCTGGAGTAAACATTTAAATGGATAAGTGGGGTTCAACAGCCTATTTGGCCTCAAATATAATTTTAATTGTCATCTCAGCAGAGCCTTTGGCACGTAAGCCCATTGGCAAGTACTTTTTTTGGAGTTCTGGAGGATTAGGAAAATTCCTGCATCCTCCAGAAATAAAATCTCATCCTCCACAATTCCAAGTTAAAGCATTAATCTCCCCCATTGTAACCATCCTGAAATCAAACCTGTATTTCCTCTGCTAAAAGAAGTCTTTAATTGCTCTCTCTCCCTCCACAGTTTGAGGAGGTGGCACTGTGAGGCAGCGAGTGGAGCTTGAGGTCAGGTGTAATCTGAGTGGAATTGCACGTTCTACCCATGGGCTTCCTTGGGGCGCTTCGGTTCCTTTCACATGCCAAAGACATGTAACTGGCCTCTATAAATTGACCCTGGTGTGTAGATGAAATGTAGGATCTGGTAATAGGATTGGTGGGTGGGGATTTTTAAATAGGATTTGTGTAAAGATTGATGATATGTGGATAGCATGGACCCAATGGACCAAAGCTCATGTTTCCATGCTGTACCTCACAATAGCTCTTATTATATATCTCTAAAGGCTGATTTATACTTGTGCGTTTGGGCTACGTCGTAGGTCCAATTTTCACTTCTGCGTAGGTGTCACGCTGTTTCGAGCATGCGTTGGTGTGCGCCAAAATGCTAGTTGGCGGTGGGGTTTCTATGCAACTGTGTTGAGTTCCTTCATGAGGCACATGGATGAGGAAATGCATTTCAAACATTTTCGCATGTCGGCAGGTAGATTTGACGATTTGGTTCATCTATTTCTGTCTGTACACATCGGTGTACAGACATGGTGGAGAAGAAGCAACCGGAAATGCGTAGGAGGAAATGCGATGCTACCAAGCGGACCAATCACAGTTGTTGCGGCCCGCATTGCCACGATGCACGAACTACCTTTTTGGGGAGGTGCATGTCACCCTATGGCGTAGGTACAGTGTAGGGTATGCAGTACCTACAGTGTAGATGCGACACAGAAGTATAAATCAGGCTTAAGGATTGCTCTGCAGAAATGTCCCACTGGAGAACTTGCCAGCTGGAAAAATTAACACTAAATCTTTGTTTGACAGCAATCATAATGATTTGTTAGGCACTTGGCAGGGGCCAATAAAAAGAAGCAAAGTGTAAGTGGAACAGGCCATTGCCGGAGTGGGCCAGTGTTAGAATGGTCAGGCTTTGGCTTAACAGGCAAAGAGAACAGGAGCAGACTAGAACTTCAGCTTGAGAAGTTAGAGGGATAAAGTGTAGGCAGGATGGTATTTCAGGCAGTGGAATACACCTCCCGTGAAACGTGGGATTTCAGGGTATCTAATGGTCTCTTTGATGAATACATCTGCAGAAAGTGCACCCAACTTCAGCTCCTGGTTGCCAAGGTCAAGGAACTGGAGGTGGGGCTGGATGTACTCAGGACCATCCGGGAGGATGGAAACCTCATAGAAGAGACTTTTATTGAGGTGGTCACACCCAGAGTGCAGGCTTCAGGTAGTAGATGGGTGACCGCCAGGAGAAGTAAGGGGAGTAAGCAGTCAGTGGGGGGTTTCCCAGTGGCCGTTTCCCTTAGCAACACGTCTACTCTTTTGGATACTGCTGGGGGAGGAATGGCCAATCAGGGCAAAGCAGCAGCCGCCAGGACAGTGGCACCGTGGCCAGCCCTGAGGCTCAGCTGGGAAGGGTAAAATCAGGCAGAGTGATAGTGATAGGAAAATCAATAGTTAGGGGAAATGACAGCAGATTCAATGGCTGCAAAAGGCAAGCCAGAATGATGTGTTGCCTGCCGGGTGCTATGGATGCCTTAGAATGACTGCAGAAGATTCTCAAGAGAGAGGGGGAGCAGCTAGAGGTCGTGGGGCATATTGGCACAAATAGAAAAGGGGTAAGAGGTCCTGTACACTGAGTATAGGGAGTTAGAGAAGAGCCTGAAGGATAAGACCGCTAAACTAGTGATCTGTGGATTACTTCCAGTACTACTGCTAGACAGGAAAGGAATAGGATGATAACAGAGATGGATGAGTGTCTGAGGAAGTGGTACAGGGAGCAAGGTTTCAGATTTCTGGATCACTGGGATCTCTTCTGGAGAAGGTATGACCTGTACAAAAAGGATTAGTTACACCCGAACCCAACGGGGACCAGTATCCTTGTGGGCAAACCTGAGCTAGAGCTGTGGGAAGGGTTTAAACTAATTTGGCAGAGGGGTGGAAACCAGAGTGATAAAGGTGAGGATGGAGCAGTTGGTTAACAAGTCTCACTGCGCAGTGAGATTGTAAGGAACGACAGGCAGATGACAGGGAAAATCTGCAGTCAGTGGTATAAGTTGAAGTGTAACATGGGGGGCAAAATCAAAAAGAGTGATGAAAAGACTGAAGGTGTTCTATTTCAATGCACACATTATACGGAATGAGGTAGATGATCTTGCAGACTTGATGGGCCGAGTGGCCTAAGTTTACTCCTGTGTCTTAAGGTCAAATGGACAAAACATCCAGTTTTATAGAAGTAGTTCAAAAATTAAGAACATTCTTACAAAATTCTGTGGTTTGCAAGAATAGAAATATTATTGGTTCAAGCTTACTCAGTCATCGCCAGAATATCTAAAATATCGGCAAACAAATTCTGTCATGAGCAAATAGTATCTGAACATCCCACCCATTTACTTGGAATTCCTTTCTTCACTGTCTTGCTGACTTCAGAATCAGGTTTATTATCACTGACTTATATGATGTGACACTTAATCCCCCTCTAAAGTAAAAATGTTAACAGGTTATCATTTGCTGTCAAAATAATGTTGTGGTTATATGCATTCACTATCATTTATGTGTAAATGATATAATAAATTCAGGCAAGGGGCAGGTGTGTGGTTCAACTTACAAATTCACACATGCTTGTCCAAGTTCTGGGCCTCTTGTTAGCCTTGTGATATGTCACTTTCGACAAGATCATTAAAATGAAGTGAATGGTAAGAAGTTGTTGCTTCTGACATAACTCATCACCAAAAGCTACCCCTTATTAATTTCACTGTAAATGCTTCTTTAACAATTTGATGTATTATCTACTGTGTCAACCACTTTGCAGTGAAATATTTCAAGTGTGCAAATCTCAGTCCCTATGTTGAATAATTTGCATGGGGGAAAGCATTCCAACTGGTTACTTTCTGGCCTGGAATGAAAACTCCTTTCTGGCCTGGAATGCAAGAGGTTGCGGAAAGTGCTCAACTCAGCCATTCCAACACAGATACAGCTCTTCACATACCTACAACAGGCAATGTCTCAGGAAGGCGACTTTCATCATTAAGGACTCCTCCCATGCCCTCTTCTCATTGCTGCCATCAGACCAGAGGTACAGGAAGATGAAGAACCACTCCTCACGGTTCAACAACAGCGTCTTCCACACAGCTCTTGAACTGACCTGAAAAACCATATTGTAACGTTCTCCTTCGCGTGTAACGAAACACCGAATTAAACGTCGAGATAAACCACAGTTAATAAGAACCAGATCGCAGTAAGATTAACCATTTACTGTTCACTCTTCACATTAACATATGGTGAAAACTGTTGATAAAACAATACAAGATTGATACAGTATTTGTTCCTTCCTTAATATCACATTTCAATTGTAAATACTTGTAAAGGTGACTATAACTACATTACACTAAGGTGCAGTATACAGGGAGAGTTTACCTGCTCCATTGACTACTTTAAATACACTTCCATGCAAACTATCCGCGACTCTTTAACTAACGAAAGCATAAACATTATCGACCGTCGTTACTTCTAACAGGATTGGCATTAACATCTTAGTTCAATATATCGATTATCTATTAACTTACAGCGTTGCTCACACTGTGATTTCTCATGCCTGCAAAACAACTTCTGCTCGGGTCTGCCTCGTGGTGAGCCCCCACCCTCGCGCTAATTTCAAACCGGTATTTTCCCACAAGACGCGGCGAAACCGGATGTGACGTCATCACATGCCGATATATTTTACATGCAATGAATATACTTTAAACACTTCTAATTCTAACTAGAAAATACTATCGAATGAATTACTAAGCGAAAAATATTATAAACTAAATAACTGTCGTAAAGACAGCACACACATATTTCCCTCAAATTGCACCAATGTTGTTATATTTATTTTTGTTTATTTTATCAAGTAAATTATAAAACCATAAAACCTCAAAGTTCCAAGTAAGTTTATTATCAAGTTTCATATATGTCACCATATACAACCATGAGATTCATTTTCTTGAAAGACATATTCAATAAATCCAATAACCATAATTGAATCAATGGAAGAATGCATCAACAGGGTGGACAAGTATGCAAAAGACAACAAACAGTGCAAATACTAAAAGAAAGACAAAAAATAATATTCATATTAATAAGTAAATAAGCAATAAATGTGAAGAACATGAGATGGAGTCCTTGAAAGTGAGTCCATAGGTTGTTGGAACATTTCAATGGTGGGGCAAGTGAAGTTAAATAAAGTTATCCGCACTGGTTCAATAGCCTGCTAGTTGAGGGGTAACAACTGTTCCTGAACCTGCTGGTGTGACCCCAAGGCTCCTGTACCTTCTTCCTGATGGCGGCAGTGAGAAGAGAGCATGTCCTGGGTAGTGGGAGATCCTAATGATGGATTCTACTTTCATAAGACCATAAGACCATAAGATATAGGAGCAGAATTAGGCCATTTGGTCCATCAAGTCTACTCCACTATTTCATCATGGCTGATCCATTTTTCCTCTCATCCCCAATTTTTTACCTTCTCCCCGCATCCCTTCATGCCCTGACCAATGAAATATCTATCAACTCCTACCTTAAATACTTGGCTTCCACAGCTGCCCATGGCAAAGAATTCCACAGATTCACTACTCTCTGGTGAAAGAAATTCTTCTTCATCTCCGTTCTAAAAGGATGCTCCTCGATTCAGAGCTGTGTCCTCTTGCCCTGTACTCTCCCACAGTAGGAAACATCCTCTCCATTTAGAAAATAGTCAACCCTTTCATTTCAACTCTCAAAGTTCATGACTATACACTTGTTGAAACTATATTCCCTCCACCATTTCTTACCCTATTCTCCTAAATCTAAGTCCTTCTGTAGCCTCTCTACTTCCTCAAAACTACATGCCCCTCCACCTATCTTCATATCATCTACGAACTTTGCAACAAAGCCATCAATTCCATTATCTAAATCATTGACATATAACGTAAATGAATTGGTCCCAATACAGACCCCTGTGGAACTATTCCAGAATTCCAGTGATTCTTGAAAGATCATTACTAATACTTCCATGATCTCTTCAGCTACCCCTTTCAGAACTCTGGGGTGTACACCATCTGGTCCAGGTGACTTAACTACCTCCTGACCTTTCAGTTTCCCAAGAGCATTCTCTCTAGTTATGGTAACTTCACACACTTCATACCTCCTGCTACATGGAACTTCTACTGTACTGCTAGTGTCTTCCACTGTGAAGACTGATGTAAAATACTTATTCAGTTCGTCCACTATTTTATCGTCCCCCATTACTACCTCTCAAGCATCATTCTCCAGCAGTCTGATATCCACTTTCACCTCTCTTTTACACCTTATGTATCTGAAGAAAATTTTGGTATCCTCTTTAATATTATTGATAGCTTTCTTTCTTATTCTGTATTGACCTTCTTAATGACTTCTTCAGTTGCATTCTGTTGGTTTTTAAAAGCTTCCCAATCCACTAACTTTCCACTAACTTTTGCTCTATTAAATGCCCTCTCTTTGGCTTTTGTGTTGGCTTTGACTTCTCTTGACAGCCATGGTTGCCTCCCGGTTGAGCCCTCAGCATTCTTAAGTGGGAGGGTGAACAGCCAGAAGTCATGGTCCATGTAGGTAACAATACCATGGGTAAGATGAGTGACGAGGTTCTGCAAAGTGAGTTCCGGGAGTTAGGTGCTAAGTCAAAGGGCAGGACCTCCAAGGTTGTGATCTCAGGATTGCTACCCATGCCACATGCTAGTGAGGCCAGAAATAGGAAGATAATAGAGTTTAACACATGACTAAGGAGCTGGTATAGGTGGGAGGGCATAAGATTTTTGGATTATTGGGCTCACTTCCAGGGAAGGTGGGACCTGTACAGAAGGGACAGTTTGCACCTGAACTGGAGGGGGACTAATATCCTAGTGGGAAGGTTTGTTAATGCTGCACGGTGGGGTTTAAACAAGATTTACAAGAGTTAAACAAGATGGAAACCAGAGTGCCAGAACAGTTAGTGGAGAGGTTGTGGAGGTTGCAAGCTGAAAAGCTTGAGCATGTACATATTAAAAAAGAGGATGTGCTGGAGCTTTTGGAAGTCATCAAGTTGGATCAGTCACTGGGACCAGACGAGATATACCCCAGGCTACTGTGGGAGGCGAGGGAGGAGATTGCTGAGCCTCTGGCAATGATCTTTGCATCATTGATGAGGACGGGAGAGGTTCCAGAGGATTGGAGGTTTGTGGATGTTGTTCCCTTATTCAAGAAAGGAGTAGAGATAGCCCAGGAAATTATAGACCAGTGAGTCTTACTTCAGTGGTTGTTAAGCTGATGGAGAAGATCCTGAGAGGCAAGATTTATGAACATTTGGAGAGGCATAATATAGTCAGCATGGCTTTGTCAAAGACAGGTTGTGCGTTACAAGCCTGATTGAAATTTTTGAGGATGTAACTAAACACATTGATGAAGGTGGAGCAGTAGATGTAGTGTATATGGATTTCAGCAAGGCATTTGACAAGGTACCCCGTGTAAGGCGTATTGAGAAAGTAAGGAGGCATGGGATCCAAGAGATAATTGCTTTGTGGATCCAAAACTGGGTTGCCCACAAAAGGGAAAAAGTGGGAGGCCAAGAATTTTGTTCTCACCCATATAGCCTCCTGCCCATTCCCTTAACTAATAGCCTCCTGCCCATTCCCTATCACTACAGCGTGCCTCTTCTCCCCTTTTCTCTTCTGAGTCACAGAGGCAGACTCAGTGCCAGAGACCCAACCACTGTGACCTTTTTCTGTTAGGTCACACCCCCACTCCTACATTATCCTAATTGGTATACTTGTTGTTGAGGGGGATGGCCACAGGGTTACTCTGCACTGGCTCCTTAATCCCTTTCCCCTTCCTGACTGTCACCCAGTCTCCTGTGTCCTGCACCTTGGATGTAGCTACCTCTCTATACGTTCTATCTATCACTCCCTCAGCCTCCCGAATGATCCGGAGTTCATCCGGTTCCAACTCCAGCTTCTTAATGTGGACTGCTAGAAGCTGCAGTTGGTTGCTCTTCTCACAGTTGTGGTTATCAGGGACACTGGAGATCTCCCTGTCTTCCCACACCCCACAAGAGGAGCATTTCACTATCCTGCCTATAATCCCTACTGTCCTGGCTGAGCAGATGTAAAGAAGAGAAGGAAAAAACTTGAGCTTTTCTTTCGAGAGCAAACACGAGGAGATCTGCAGGTGCTGGAAATTCAAGCACCACACACAAAATGCTGGTGGAACACAGCAGGCCAGGCAGCATCTATAGGAAGAAGCACTGTCGACGTTTCGGGCCGAGACCCTTCGTCAGGACTGACCAAAAGGAAAGATAGTAAGAGATTTGTAAGTCAAATCTGACGAAGGGTCTCGGCCCGAAACGTCGACAGTGCTTCTCCCTATAGATGCGGCCTGACCTGCTGTGTTCCACCAGCATTTTGTGTGTGTTGTTGTTTGAGTTTTTCTTTCCTTTGCTTTCTCTGTGTGAAGCCTTGAAGAGCTCAAGCCTTTAGATCACCACTCTATGTTCACATTGGACGATGGCCACTGCGCTTGCCCCTGCCTTCCTTTAATTTGCTCTTACTAATCAATCCCAAAAGGTGACTGGTCACCATTCAAAGCTCTATTACGCTGCCACGACCTGCTCCTGCCTTTTATCCTCAGGCAGTTGACCTGGTTTAAGTTTCCTCCTCTCCACACTTCCAATGTCCGGACTGGCCGCTGGTGCCCTGTGATAATGCTTCATGTAGATATGCTCAATGGTGGAAGTGGCTTTCTCTGTGATGGACTATGCTGTGTTCACTACTTTTAGTAGGATTTTCCGATCAAGGGCATTGGTGTTTCCATATCAGGCAGTGATGCAGCCAGTCAATATACTCTCCACTACACTTCTATAGAAATTAGTTGAAGTTATAGACATCATGCTGAATCTTCACAAATTTCTAAGGCAGTAGAGGCATTGCCATGCTTTCTGCATAATTATACTTGTGTGCTAGGCCCAGGACAGGTCCTCCGAAATGGTAACACTGAGGAATTTAAAGTTGCTGACCATCTGTATCGCAGATCCCCCGATGAGAACTGGCCCATGGACCTCCAGATTTTAAGCCGTTTGGACTATTGAATCTGCCATCAATTTCTTGATCCAAATCATCGAGATACAATGTGAAAAAGAATGCAGTCCAAACACTGACCACGTGGGACACCACTAATCATCAGCAGCCAACCAGAAAAGGCCCCTTTTATTGCTATTCTTTTACCTCCTGCAATCAGCCAATCTTCTATCCATTCTAGTACCTTTCTCATAATACCATGGGCTCTCATTTTATTAAGTAGCCTCATGTCCGGCATGTTGTCAAAGACCCTCTGAAAATCCAAATAAACAACATTCGCTGACCTGCCTTTGTCTATCCTGCCAGTTATTTCCTCAAGGAATTTCAACAGATTTGTCAGGCAAGATTAAGGCTTTGAAAAACCATGCTGACTTTGGCCTGTTTTATCATGTGCTTCCAAGTACCCTGAAACCTAATCCTTAATAATGGACTTCAACATCTTCATAACCACAGAGGTCAGGCTAACTGGCCAATAATTTCCTTTCTTCTGTCTCCCTCCCTTCTTAACAAGTGGAGTGACACTTGCAATTGCAGGAACCATTCCAGAATCTAGTGATTCTTAGAAGATCATTACTAAGGCATCTACAATCTCTTCAGCTACCTCTTTCAGAATCTTGAAGTGTAGTCTACCTAGTCCAGGTGACTTATCTACCTTCAGACCTTTCAACTTCCCAAGCACCTTCTCCTTAGTAAGAGCAACAACACTCACTTCTGCCCCCGACACACTCTCATTTCTGGCATTGTTGCAACAAATGAGGCAAACCCAAATGCAGGACACAGGCATGGAGATTGAGTTAGGATGCAGATGTGGGCGTGAGCGTTGAATGGCAAACAGGAGGGAGTGCAGGAGGCAGGCAGAACTTTTCTTAACATGGAGCGTAGTGGCAGACAAAGCTTTTCTTAGCACAGTGAGACAGAGTTACCCCGGTAAACCTTGGTGCTGAAGTAAAACTTAGAATCCTTATCTTGACACAGAGAGACTGAGTTTCACAGGTAAATCTTGGAACTGGAGTAGAACTTAGAAAACTGATGTTGACATGGAGAGACAGAGTTTCACAGGTAAATCTCGGTACTGAAGCAAAACTTAGAACACGCAATCCAAAGCGGCCGGGAAACATTAATTACCACATTGGCAAAACCAACAATCTGGCAACTAGAGGGTGCAAATCTGGGGTTCTTATGCTACAGGTCTTGATAAAAACCAGGTGTGCCGCTATCAAAGGAAATTAGGAGAAAATGGAGAATTAATGGCCAGGACCGTGACAGGCATTCTGTTAGTGCCTTCTACAGTGAAGACTGGGGCAAAATACTTAATAAGTTCCTTCTCCATTTCTTTGTGCCCCATTACTATCTCTCCAGCACTGTTTTACATTGGTCTGTTATCCACTCTTGTCTCTCTGTTTACTCCTTGTATATCTGAAAAAGCTTTTTTAAATCTTCTGTTATTTTGGCTAGTTTACCTTCATATTTCATCTTTTCTCTCCTTATGTTTTTTTTAGCTGCCTTCTGCCCTCTGTAGATTTTGAAAACTTTCCACTCCTCTACCTTCTCACTATTTTTTGCTTAATTATATGCCCTCTCTTTTACTTTTATGCTGTCTTTGACTTCCCTTGTCTGCCACAGTTGCCTAATCCTTCCTTTAGAATACTTCATCTTTAGAATATATATTTCCTATGCCTTCTGAATTTCCCTCAGAAACACCAGCTATTGTTCTACCACCATCCCGACTAAGGCCCCCTTCCAATCAACTTCAGCCAGCTCCTCTCTCATGCCTCTGTAATTACCTTTACTCCATTGTAATACACATACATCTGATTTTAGCTGTTCTTTCACAAACTGCAGGGTGAATTCTATCATATTATGGTTACCCACTCCTAAGGGTTCTTTTACCTTAAGCTCCCTAATCAAATTTGTGTCATTATATAACACCCAAACCAGGATTGCTGTTTCACTAGTGAGCTTAAACATAAGCTGCTCTGAAAAGCCAACTTGAAGGCATTCCACAAATTCCTTCTCATGGAATCCAACACCAACCGGATTTTCCCAATATCTGCATATTGAAATCCCCCATGACTATCGCAACATTGCTCTTTTTCCATGCCTTTTTTATCTCCCATTGTAATTTGTAGCCCACATCCTGGCTACTGTTTGGAGGCCTATGTATAACTCCCATCAGGGTCTTTTTATACTTGCAGTTTCTTAACTCTACCCACAAGGATTCTACATCTTTTGATCCTATGTCACCACTTTCTAAGGATTTGATTTCTTTTTTTTACCAATAGCGCCCCATCCTTAGCTCTATCACTGCAGTGCCAATCTCCCTGCCAATTTATTTTAAACCCTCGCCAGCAGTGCTAGCAAACCTGCCTTCAAGGATGTTGGTCCCCCTTGGGTTCAGGTGTAACCTGACCTTTTTGTACAGGTCATATCTTCTCCAGAATAGATCCCAATGATCAAGAAATCTGAGACCCTGCCCTCTGCACCAATTCTACTATGTATATGTATAATTGTTATTTTAAACTTGTGTTTGTAATATACTGTGTTGCTGCTGCAAAGAGGTAATTTTCATGGCATTTACTATATGTCTTAGATATCTATGCCCTTGATTATAAAGTTGAACTTGAACTTGAATTTGTACCTCTAATTTTACTCTATCTTTCCATCTCTTTTCTTGTCATCTGATTTCAGTCTTCCTTTCCCTCTCTTTAATACTTTAGGTTTACTTAAATTTACATTGAACTCAGTCCCTCTATGCTTTTACGCTTGCTTCTCAATCCTTCCATTGTTCATCTTTCAATTCTGTAATCTAAAGGGGTCAGAAATACATTTGCTCTTCCTGTTCACTCAGTTCACATGGCCATTTTCTTTTATGCAAACACATTCAGCAGCCTGCCACACAAAAATTTTAAGTCCTCAACCTGCAAGGGCAAGATAACTAGTGGCAGATGTTAGATGTCCTGCCAAATCAAATTACGGCCAATGTGCCTGTTTAAATAGAACATTTAATCTGATTTTATTAAACGATTGTACGTTAACTTCATGCCAAAATATCTGGGCTCTTGTTAATCCAATGTAACTTCCTTGAACAGGGGTGGTCACAATGATATTTTCGTATTCTTAAAATTTCTCCTTACTTCGCTGAAAATATGCATTCCACTCTCAACACAATTTGCGAGCTATTTCATTCCACAGTTGACAATCTGTTATGAAAAAGGCCACCCATGTGAATGGTGTATTCATTGCTTAATAATGGTGAGATGTTTACATATATTAAACTTTTTTTATCATTACCTCTTAAACCCATTAAGTAATAACATCCCTTTTAGAAGCAAATACAGTTTAAAGCTGGGTGTGTCCTTCCGTTCCAAGTGAATCAGTATAGTCCTTGCTTTGTGATGCTTTCTGCTAAGTGATGGTATATGTTTTCACTAGTTTGATATCTGCATGAAAAGACAATATGCCAGAGCTCATTGAGCAGTCATTTTTTATGATTTCCCATCATCATTTCTAATACCTTTCAATTTCTTTGAACTGATTAATCCTCTAGACATCGATGTTCTTTTGCTCTAGACATGTTAACAGTGAAGCATTTCAAATGTCACTTTTCCAAAAGCAGTAGCTACAGGCTTAAAATAAGTTAGAACATATTCAACGCAGTTTCTATGATAAGCTCTTTGCACAGTTAAATTTATAGCTATCATATACTTGGCAAATACAAAATCTTTCAATACATTTTTAATTTTTATCAACTTTAATTATTTTTCTGACCAAATTTGCATAGCTGAACAGATATGCTGCAGATCTAATTTTTACTTGTTGTGAAAGCTAGCTGAATAGCTGCACTTCAGGGTTACAACTCTTCTGGAAAAAAAAAGTTGGAGGTGAAAGATCAGAAAATGTTGACCGTAACCTGAACAGTTTCTTTGTGTAGAAACTTCAGGTTTTTGCCCCCGCCATGTAGGACATGTAGGAAATGTTTGAGAATTCACTAAATTAGGAGCATTGATCAATCTGGGTGTTCACATCATTCCCATCTGGAAGGAGATGTATTTATCACTGGAGGCCCATACCTCCACACAATTGGAAACTAGCGTGGAGAATTGCTCATGGAAACATGGATTCAGCTATTACGCAGTCCAACTTTTCACAACAAAGACCAATCCGAAAGGGCTAAGTGGTGGCTTATACCAGTTTCATTGAAGGCCAGAAGTAAAGAATATTCTATCACATGAGACATGCAAAGTATCATGCATTTTGAATCACAAATCTCTGGCCTTCTGTATTAATCACTCACTTCAAATGGATTGGAACCAAAGAAGTATGTTTTGGGGCAAAATTTGAGTGGCAGTTGGGTAACAGAGGCAAGCATTGTGCCCTACCAGTCAGTGGTTGCTTGGATGCTGTGCTGGACTGCCCCCATTATAAAGAACATAATAATTTACTTTGCTGCAAGTTGATATTGAAGCGGAAAATGATGTGGTGGCGAGGAAGTCCACCCATCCTACAAATGACCAGGT
The DNA here is from genome assembly GCF_030144855.1 of Hypanus sabinus. Lineage (NCBI taxonomy): Eukaryota > Metazoa > Chordata > Chondrichthyes > Myliobatiformes > Dasyatidae > Hypanus > Hypanus sabinus. The sequence goes on from NC_082738.1 coordinate 45,852,489, forward strand.
CTGTGTCTTTCCGTGGCCGACGTGAAAAGAACCCTGTGCAGGGTCAACCCACGGAAGGCTGCTGGACCAGACAACATCCCTGGCAGAGTGCTCAGAGAATATGCAGACCAGCTAGCAGATGTTCTCATTAACATCTTCAACATCTTCCTGAGCAGTGCCACCAATCCAACGTGCTTCAAGGCCGCCACCATCGTCCCCGTGCTGAAGAAGTCCTCAGTGCCCTGCCTAAATGACTACCAAAGACTTTCATCCATTATCATGAAGTGTTTCGAGAGGCTCGTCATGAGGCATATCAAGACACTGCTGCCCCCCTCACTGGACCCCCTGCAGTCTGCGTACTGTCCCAACCGCACAACAGACCATGCCATTGCCATCACTCTCCACCTGGCCCTAACCCACCTGGACAAAAAAGACACATACGTTCGGATGCTGTTCATAGACCTTAGTTCAGCATTCAACACAATCATTCCTCAGAAACTGATTGGAAAGCTGAGCCTACTGGGCCTGAACACCTCCCTATGCAACTGGATCCTAGACTTGCTGACTGGGAGACCTCAGTCAGTCTGGATCGGGAGCAGCATCTCCAACACCATCACACTGAGCACGGGCCCCCCCTCAGTCCACTGCTGTTCACTCTGCTGACCCACGACTGTGCTGCAACACACAGCTCGAACCACATTATCAAGTTCACCAATGACACGACCGTGGTGGGTCTCATCAGCAAGAACGACAAGTCAGCATACGGAGAGGAGGTGCAGCGGCTAACGGACTGGGGCAGAGCCAAAAACCTGTCTCTGAATGTGAACAAAACAAAAGAGATGGTTGTTGACTTCAGGAGGGCATGGAGTGACCACTCCCCGCTGAACATTGACAGCTTCTCGGTAAAGATCGTAAACAGCACCAAATTTCTTGGTGTTCACCTGGCGGAGAATCTCACCTGGTCCCTCAACACCAGCTCCATAGCAAAGAAAGCCCAGCAGTGTCTCTACTTTCTGCGAAGGCTGAGGAAAGTGCATCTCCTACCCCCCCATACTCATCACATTTATACATTCTATTGAGAGCATCCTGAGCAGCTGCATCATTGCCTGGTTCAGAAATTGCACCATCTCGGATCGCAAGACCCTGCAGTGGATAGTGAGATCAGCTGAGAAGGTCATCAGGGTCTCTCTTCCCGCCATCACGGACATTTACACTACACGTTGCATCCTCAAAGGAAACAGCATTATGAAGGACCCCATGCATCCCTCATTCAATCTCTTCTCCCTGCTGCCATCTGGGAAAAGGCTCCGAAGCATTCGGGCTCTCATGACCAGACTATGTAACAGTTTCTTCCCCCAAGCTATTAGACTCCTCAATATCCGAAGCCTGGACTGACACCTTGCCCTACTGTCCTGTTTATTATTTATTGTAAATGCCTGCCCTTTTTTTGTGCACTTTATGCAGTCCTGTGTAGGTCTGTAGTCTAGTGTAGCTTTCTCTGTGTTGTTTTTTTTTATTACGTAGTTCGGTCTAGTTTTTTGTACTGTGTCATGTAACACCATAGTCCTGAAAAATGTTGTCTCATTTTTACTATGCACTGTACCAGCAGTTATGGTTGAAATGACAATAAAAGTGACTTGACTTGACTTGATATTGGGATGGTTTGTGATGAATCAGATTACTGCCCCCGCGCCCCCCCCCCAGGAAGTTTTAACATTTTTAACTTTTACAGGAGTCAAGTTCTCATCAATTATACACGGAGATGACATTTTCTACAGTGCACTGTGGCAACATGTTGTCAATTATATTTAGCAACCTGTTTCAGACAAATTCCTGATGCATAACTACAAAATCATTTTTTCATTCATATCGGGATGTAATATTCCTGGAAGACCACTTAAGATAATTTTGAAGAGCCACCTTTATCAACATCTGTATCCTTTTGGTTGAGGTTCTCCCACTGCACTGTGGAATCAGGAATTTCAGAATTTAGACGCAGAAAAAGTGATATATTTTCCATCAGGGTTGTGCGTGACTTCAAGGAAATTTTGTCTTTGGTGTATCAGGTATCGTTGCTCTTTTTGGGTTTGAGCAATACTGTTTATGTAACTTTGACAAGTAACTACGATGCATCTGGCAGAAAGCATACAATGTAGCCACTTCGTGCCAGTAGATTAGGGCATGAACAAATGTTTTGCCTAGTGGAAGGATTACTATCCATATGGTCCATATTACTGTATCACAGATAGCAAGGAGCCTCTCAATGTTATTGAAGCTATGCATATTCAGTCAAGTGCAGAATACTTCACTGTAGTCCTGTTTTGTACCTTGTTAGTGGTGAAAAGGCTATGAGGTGTTAGAACATGAATCACATAACTATGATCAAGATATTGTGCTCTATTTAGTTTGTGGTTAATGATGACCTCCCTCTGCAACCCCCCCCCCCCCCCCATACACAGGACAGAGTTGAAAACATTGCTGTAGAATTTCGAGCGTAGGTAATTGGATGCTTTCTTCTTAGATATGGTCAGTGTTTCCAGCCCAATGTGAATGTTACTTGCCACTTAACTAGCTCATACTTGATTGTTGTTTACATCATGTTTGCTTTACGAGATACAAATGGAGTTGAACATTCTGCAATGATCAGTAAATATCATCATTTCAGAACTTGTAATCAAAAGCTCATTTAAGGCCATAGATAATTAAGGACAGGACATTGTCCTGAGATGCTTAACGAGTGATGACATGGAAGAGAATGATTGACCTCCAGCAATCACAGCCTTGCCTTGTGAGAAGTATTCAGGCAACTAGTGGAGATCTTTCCTCTTCATTCCCATTGATTTCAATTTTATCAAGGCTCCTAGCTGCCAGACTCAAATCAAATGCTGCCGAGGGAACTCACTCCCATCATCTCTCTGGAATTTAGTCACTTGCCCATGTTCATTGCAGATAGATTCTGGCAGATTTTAATGTCACAAAAGCAGAAGAGCTGGGTGTGGACTACAGCAGGAATGGAGATGGGCTAGACCTTATTGACATCAATTGTTCTGGGGTTGAGAGTGTGAACAGCTTTAATTTCCTTGGCATAAACATCACCGGAGATCTCACGTGGCCTGTACAAGTCGCTGTGTGCTGAAAAAGGTACAACAGCGCCTCTTTCACCTTAGACGGTTGAGGAAGTTTGGTATGGGCCCCCAAATCCTAAAAACTTTCTACAGGGGCACAATTGAGAGCATCCTGACTGGCTACATCACTGCCTGGTATGGGAACTGTACTTCCCTGAATCGCAGGACTCTGCAGAGAGTGGTGTGGACAGCCCAGTGCATCTGTAGATGTGAACTTCCCATTATTCAGGACATTTAGAAAGACAGCTGTGTGAAAAGGGCCCAGAAGATCATTGGGGACCCGAGTCATTCCAACCATAAATTGTTCCAGCTGCTATCATCTGGGAAACTGTACGACAGCATAAAAGCCAGGACCAACAGGCTCTGGGACAGCTTCTTCCACCAGGTCATCAGACTGATTAATTCACACTAATACAATTGTTATATTGACTGTCTTCTTGCATGTATTATTTACTACAAATTACTATAAATTACACATTCACACATAACGTAAAGATTTTTACACCTCGTGTATATGAAGGATGTAAGTAATAATCTCAATTCAATTCATTTCAAATTGCAAACTAGCAATAGAGAGCAGATTACTTGTAAGTGCTATGTGATAACATTGTTCTCAGTCATGATCTTTTGTTGAAAAATCATTTGCATGATTTTGCTACTCGCAACTCAATTCATCTTTTAGGGTAACCAAGCACAGCTGATCTGAAGTAGATTTTAATCTCACTTACTTCTTTCAGACAAACATGAGGAGTACAAACAAAAAACAACTCACATATCCCCTTAACACAAGACTATGAGCATTGCTTTTTTCACCATTGACAAAATATTGATGCATGCTATGGTAATAGCTTGTGAACTTACAGATGCATATTAAATCATTCTGAAAATTCAAAGGCAAAAGTTCAGTTATTCACTTTGACATTCTCTGTAACCATCTCACTAATCTCTTCAGCCATTGCCAAGATCTCAAACTTTTTCCTCAGTATAATTAGGTCACACAGCCACTAGTATCAATACTTCATATAAAAATAAACTGTGATGGAAGAATTAATGTTATAGAGGGATGTAATAAAATAAATGCGTTTTTCTCTTCATGGTCTTTAAATGTATTCAAATGAATTGATTCATGTAAACATCTAGCATGCAATTGGTAAATTCCTGTCTCTAATGCTATTTTTAATGGCTTAAGCTTAAATGCTGAAAATGTGTTTCTTGTTTAAATTCTGTTTGCTTCTAATAAAACTTCCTTTCTTAAGTCAGATGGCGTCATGAAGTTGATTGTAATCAGCACTCAGCAGTACTAAATTGGCAAAAACTATTGAAACAGAGAGTCTTGGAGACGTTGGTTGAAAGCAGGCGAATGTTGATTAGAATCAACATTTCAAGGTCTCCAAACTGCAAAAACCACACAGTGCTCAGAAATGGGTCACTTAGATTCCAAAATCTCATGTGAGTCACCCTCTGCATTTGCTTGGAATTTCTAACTGCATTGTCCATGAGATTAACCAACATAATAGTACAACAAAGGTTCAAAGGTTAAAAGGTCCAATTTAATGTCAGAGAAATGTATACAATATACATCCTGAAATGCTTTTTCTTTGCAAACATCCACGAAAACAGAGAAGTGCCCCAAAGAATGAACAACAGTTAAACGTGAGAACCGCAAAGTCCCCTCCCCCAGCTCCCCATTCCCACACGTAAGCGGCAGCAAGGCAATGATCCCCCCCCAGCAGAAAAAAATGCAATCGCTACCGAGCACAAGCGTGAGCTAGGCGATAGCAAAGACACAGACCTTGCAGCTACCCTGATGACTATCACAATTCATCCGGCATTTGCCAAATCACAGGCTCTTTCTCTCCCTAATAAGGGAGAGAGAGGTGTCCATTTTCACAGCGAGTGGGAGACATAACAACAACCCGCTGGTTTATGATGTTAAAAAGTCCATTTCATCGCTTTTTTTGAGCTCTGTGCCTGAAGCTTGCAAAGATCTTGGGTCTTCGGGCCCACAGCAAAAGATTTTCTGGCCTCCCCAATGACACACAAATCTCCCGCTGTGTCATCGACCCTCAATCCACCCATCTCCAGAGCCCTGAGATCTTAGGCTTCCAAATACGAGCCGGACTCTCAGGCCAAAACCTTAGCATGCCAAACAACAACAGCCGGTCCTGAAACCCCAAGAATGGTTCCCATTCCCACAAAGAACCAAAGTCTGCATGCAACTCCAAGTCATGGTCTTCAAAAGAACCCTGAAGGGGAAAAATAAAGATGTTGAAGATGGAAATAGAGCTGTTTCCAAAGATGCAAGCAAAGGAGTTACTGCTTAGCCCCATCTTAACTCTGCCTCCAGCTTCTGGGCTTTTTATTTGCTTATTCATACTTCATATTAATGGCTAGTACATGTATCTCCTCATAAGGTTCCGAGCAGCTGTTGACATTTGAGGTTCAATATGAGGTGAATGATGTTTAAGGCAGCTGATTCCACCTGCTGCTGTGATTGACCCAGCTAATGATATGGGCAAGGGGACATAAACTCATTGCTTTTTATTTCACCTACTCATTTGGTCATGGCAATGCTGGGTAGTCCAGCATTTATTATCCACCCCAGATTGCCTCAGGCTTTGAGCCATAACTTTGTTACAGCAATGAGACAGGCCCTTTGGGCCACCATGTCTCATGTTCTGTAGCCATCTCCTCCTTTGTGATTCATCTGCTTGCCAAGATGTTTCTTAAAGCTTGTGAGAGTGCCTGCCTTCACCTCCTCCTGTGGCATCTGGTTCCAGATTCTCTCATTGTTGATGAAAATTCCTGTCATATCATGTGTATGTGGTTTGCCAAGCCATTCCAGAGGGCAGTTGGGGTAAAGAAATGGGATCAAATAGAGGATGGGATAAACTTATTTCCTTTGCTTCAGGATACAAATGAACTGGAGAGACTCTTACACCAATGTAGTAGAGTCATAGAGTCACAGAAAAGTACAGCCCTTCAGCCCATCTAGTATGTGCCGAACTATTTAAACTGTCTAGTCCCATCGACCTTCATTAGGACCATAGCCCTCCCATCCATTTACCAATCCAAACTTCTCTTAAACATTGAAATAGAGCTCGCATGCACTACTTGCAATGGTTGTTCATTCCACACTCTCACGATCTTCTGAGTGAAGAAATTTCCCCTCATGTTCCTCTTACACTTTTCATCTTTCACCCTTAACCCATGACCTTTAGTTGTAGTCCCACCCACCCTCAATGGAAAGAGCCTGCTTGCATTTACCTATCTTTAACCACTCATCATTTTGTATACCTCTGTCAAATTTCCCCTCAATCTTCTACGCTCCAAGGAATAAAGTCCTAACCTATTCAATATTTCTTTATAACTCAATTCTTCCAGTCCTGGCAACATCCTTGTAAATTTTCTCTATGCTCTTTCAACCTTATTTACACCTTTCCTGCAGGTAGGTGACCAAAACTGCACACTGTACTGAAAATTAGGATACACCAATGTCTTATGCAATTTCAAAATAGCATCCAATCTCCTGGACTCAATACTTCGATTTATGAAGGCCAATGTGCCAAAAGCTTTTTTTACAACCCTATCTACCTGTGACATCACTTTCAATGAATTATGGACCTGTATTCCCAGATCCCTCTGTTCTACCACACTCCTCAGTGCCCTACCATTCACTGTTTACGACTTACCCTGGTTGGTCCTCCTGAAGTGCAACACCTTGTATTTGACTGCATTAAATTCCATCTGACAATTTTTCAGCCCATTTTTTCCAGCTGGTCCAAATCTCACTGCAAGCCATGATAGCCTTCCTCACTGTCCACTATACCCCCAATCTTGCATATAGTGGTTTCTTGGTGGCCATGAAAGGTGTCAGCTTTTAATTCCAGACTTATTTAATTACATGAAATAACCTTGCCCATCTGGTGTGGTGGAGTTCAAAATCATGTGTGGACCAATAGCTCAGGCCTCCAGAAATTTGACAAGTTGTACTGCAGTAACTAAATTGCTCCTTTTGAAGCCAGCTTATCTTTCTACTGATTTCGATGACATCAGGTAAGGTGTGATACTAATGTGAATATTTCAATGGAGACACACGAGTGTGCAGATGCTGGAATATGGAGCAACAATCAATTTGTTGGAGGGACTCAACAGGTTAGACAGCATTTATGGAGAGAAATGGACAGTCATCATTTTGGATCGAGTCCCTTCAGTGTCCAGAAGCAGGGCCTCAACCTGAAACAGTCTATTTCCCTCCACAGATGCTGCCTAATCTGCCAAGCTCCTCCAGTGTTTTGTGTGAATCTGCCAATGTAAATTCCAAAAGTAAAGGATAAACTAAATCCTCATGTTAAAAAAGTAAAAATTGGATCAAAACACTTCCCACCTCACCTCTAACGTACTCTAAACATCAATGAACAGCATATTTTTTGAGAGTCTATGGGCCTTGTTTAAAATTTTGTCTTAACACACCTGAAGCCAGCATCTTTGTCTATAGTAATACTGCAATGCACCTTCTGACAGACTGACAAGCTAGAATCATGTTGTTACCAGTCCCAGATTTTTCTGTGCTTAGATTCTAATTCCATCAACAGTGTGTCATTGTCTTGTTATTTCACTGAACTTAATTCCAAAAAGCTTCCTTAAGTTTGTCATAGCCAGAAGAGGTAGTGGGAATACTCATTAAATGGTGTGCGTTTCAAGCAGCCTCAGATAACCAACTCCAGCTGCTGGTCTTCACATGTGGCTTGGTTACTAAGCCCAATGGAACTGCCTCAATGACAGAAGAACGGGCAAAGGCAGGTTACTGCTGCCTTAAGACCAGTCACTTCACACAGATTGGGCTTGTCAGCTGTGGTTGGCAGCTCATCTAGGAGAAGGAAAACTCTGATCTGAAATCTCTGCTGCCTTGCAGCTACACACACTCTTGGGGAAGGCTTCGGGAGTAAATCCTGAGGAAAAATCCAGAGCTGGAGTCCCTAAGGCAGTCCTATGTTGACTGGCAACTCCTGTGACACTGCTGGTACAAAACTGTATCAGTCTCTGCCGTTCCTTTGGATTCATCAACTGTGTGGAGAGGGTAGCCTGCTAGACGGGAAACGGCTTGCTCTCCATATTACTGTCCTGGCTTGCTTATTATTATGAAGACAGCTGGAATGCAACATCCATGGTAGACCCCAACCAACAGAGAATCTCACAAATTCCCAAAAAGCCAAAAGCAGGATGAACTTGATATTGAAATTTTTTTTTAAAAAACTGAAGATGGGATGAAAATAGTCCAGTCAAACACTAGGATTTTTTAAAGTAGAAAGGATAGGTTAGGACATCAGGGAAGGAACTTCTAAAAGGCACTGAGTAAAAAAGGCCAATTGATAGCAACAAAGAACAAGGTATGAACTGGAGACTGTTTATGTAAGGATGCAAAGTTGTCCACGAAGAGTTCTATACACAACTCATTGACCAGTTGTGTTTGAATATGCACCATCTGGCAATGAGCAATGAGCCTATTGAACCCTAGGGTGAGTTCTGAAGGCTGATGCAGAGGTCTACCATTATCGTACAATTTTAGGAGTGAAGCTTGACACCTAAACTTCCCTTCATTAGGGTCTGTGGGAATTTTAAAAAAAGGTCAATTAAGAATTTTAGTTGATTGACTTCTTGGAAACTGAAGAGTAAAATTATATGAAATAATCCAAAACAGCTGACAAATTGAAGCATGTATCTTTCGAGTTAATAGTTAAAAAGTAATCTATGGAGCTTGCATTTTTAAATCAAATAAGCCTTTAATCATTATTTTGTCTTCTTCTGTTGATGTTCTTCTAATACATCTAATTATTGTTTAATATTCTGGCACATTTTTATAGACTTTGGCACAACTAGGCATCACACAGGCAATGTGAGTTAGTAATATTTATCCTTGGATTTCTTTTGGGAAAAATGCATTTTGTTTGAAGTGGTTTTGGGAGATATTAATATATGTCTCCATAATTCCTTGGTCCACTATTAAAAGTTATGAAATTAAAAACTGCTTTTCCATAACACCAAAAATTCCACCAGCACTTCTCGTTGTGTGCGAACTTCAAGCCCCTGAGGTGATTTCCATGATGGGACATCCAGGATTACATCATTTCCTATGAATTGCAGGAATATATGAACCATATTATGCTGAGATTGGCCACTACTGGGACAACAGGAATGGAAATGCTGGAAGAACTCAGCCAGTCTTGCAGCATCTGTGGAAAACGAAACCAGTTAATGTTTTGGGTCAAGGAGGAGGGAAGAGATCACTTTGATCACTTTGCATTGATTTTTTGTCTAATTTTGTTCTTTCTTGCAAGAAATGTGTTTAATCTATTCCTACTTTGTTTTTCTTCTGAATGCTAATTATATGAAGCTATGTTCCTGTGATGCAGCTGCAGTCAAGTTCTTCATTGCACCAGTGCATATACTGTATGTATGTACTTGAGTAGATGACAATAAACTCAACTTTCACACACACACACACACACACACACACACAGAAACATACAGACACACTTAAAGACATGAACACACACGTACAAAATAATCCGTTTCTGCTCCCAATCCTTGTATTTTCCTTCATTAAGTACAGGCTTCCAAGGCTCACACACATATCCCAAACTCAACCAGCCTCACAAGAGATAGGGATGCACTAGAATTTCTACACAAAAATATAAAGCTTGAGTACTTCACAACAATTTTATTAACATGATTACTTGTGATACTGTTTCTGTTTATTTTTCCAGTTTAAATCTAAAACACCGTCCTACTTGCATTAAGACATGGAGAATCAATCTGAACAAAAAAACATTAGCAGTTTGATTAAAAGGCCTATATATAGCTAACTCTGGGACCAAAGGGAGTGCCCTTGCTCCTCTACCCTGGGTCACTCCCATTGCAAACAGAGTAATGTCTCATTCCCCCTGCACACATTGTAAAGTCTGGGCAGATAATGACTTGTTAGACAACACATGGGAGTATCCACTTTCAGAAAATGTGTGTGCGTGTACACAAGATATATTTTCTGAAACATTCATCCCCTGTTAGTGCAAATCATGGTCCATAGTGGTGTCATTTGGTTCCTAAATACATTCTTGAGGCATTCATGGAAAGAATTTCAGAGCAGGGAATAATAAAATGGTTTTTATAGTACCTTTGGTGCTAATGATGGAAAATGAATGTTGAGGCAGTTTTGGCATAAACTTTTAGTTCAAGGCTATGACACTTGGCCTAGTGTATTACTTTTGATACTTTGATAGAGCTACCAAATCAGTCCCCCATCCACTCTTTTGCAGAGTTCCAACCTTATATCATTAATATATTTATCTACTTCCCATTTGACAAACATTCAGGCAGTTCATTCCAGGCCAGAAGAGCTTACTTTGTAAATGAAGCATTCTTCTCATCATAATAAAATCAGGAATATGTCCTTAATCAGGTGCAACTTCTCAGAATTTATATGAATATACATTCATAGGTAAGAGTTTCATAAAAACCATGCTTATTATATAAGTTCATTGAAGTTTAAGAAAATGTTAATGTATTTACTTGAAAATCTTTTTTTTAGAATTTCGCATGGAACCAGCAAGCCTAAGTGAATGACAATAAATCAGAAATATTCAAAATATAATAAAAAATAATGAATGCAATGTTTATAGCCCAATAGATAACAGTAAGCTCAAAGTACTAAATGCAAAGAAAAATGTCCTTGTGGCCCAAAAAGACTCCAGTCCCGATGAAGGATCTTAGCCTGAAACACTGACTCCATAGATCCTGCTTGGCCTGCTGAATTTTTTCAGCATTTTGTGTGTGCAGTTCGTATGTCCAGCAATTGCAGATTTTCTCTTGTTCGGTCTTCAATACTTTCCCATTTTCTTTCAATGTGCCTCTGTTGAAGAAGGAGCTAGCAATAATTTTCATCTTGCCCTTCTAAAAATCCCCTTTTCTTGTGCATGTTTGCAAGGTCTTGCCAGTGATCTTGCAGCAAATGAGGTCTGCTCATGAAAGGTTGATCTGAGTTATAATTACATTTAGGAATTTTATAAAGTCATTCATTCCAAAACTCAATGTAATTAATTTTATGTGGAATTTCTGTTTTTTTTCAACAACGAATGTGTATGCTCTTTCCATAGGGACAGTTTGTCAGTCTAAATGTCCAAAATGTGGGAACATATTTTCAAAGCCAGTTTCGACACCCTCAGGTATAGCATGAGAATGCAATGCTGAGGATAATTTCACTGCACAGTCATAGTCATAGATGAAGTAGCTATGGGCCAAGTGCTGGGAGATGAGATTATTTATGGAAGGATGCCCACTGATTGAGAAGTGAGTAATGTAGCCAGAGTTGTTGTGTTTAATTATTAGTCTGATCTGAAATAACAAAGCTCACTTGGATGAACAGTTGCTGTCCATAACAGTTGCATGTCGTCACTACCTCCTCCCATAGATGCTGTCTGGCCTGCTGAGTTCTGCCAGCATTTTGTGTTTTTATTTATTTCCAGCATCTGCAGATTCACTCGTGTTACTTCACATTGAACAGGATTCATACACTATCCAGAACAGCCATGGCTGACACCTTTCTGCTGAGCAATTCTATTTCTACAACACACACCAAATGCTGGTGGAATGCAGCAGGCCAGGCAGCATCTATAGGAAGAAGTACGGTCGACGTTTCGGGCCGAGACCCTTCGTCAGGACTAACTGAAAGAAGAGATAGTAAGAGATTTGAAAGTGGGAGGGGGAAAGGGAGATCCCACTTTCAAATCTCTTACTACCTCTTCTTTCAGTTAGTCCTGACAAAAGGTCTCGGCCCGAAACATCGACTGTACTTCTCCCTATAGATGCTGCCTGGCCTGCTGCGTTCCACCAGCATCTCTTGTGTTTGTTGCTTGAATTTCCAGCATCTGCAGATTTCCTTGTGTTTATGTTTTTACAACATATTGTTTGTTTTAATTCGGACGTTCAAGTGGCAAGAACACCAGGAAGTATTCCTGCAATATTTCCATTTGATGAATAAAACATTGTGAAATTATAATGTATGAAAAGCTGACAGCATTTAACAAGTGTCTAGATGCGCACTTAAATTAGTTAGTCATGGATGGCTATGCTGGGAGATGGGATTAGTAATGGAAGGGTGCCCATTGGATTGGTATGGACAAGTTGGGCCAAATGGCTGTTTCTATGCTGTACTGTTCTGTAAGTCTGACTGTAAGTGAGGTCTTGCAGCAATTTCTATATCCATTGTGTTTGTTATATACAGTATCGTGCAAATGTCTTAGGCACATATATATAGCTAAGGTGCCTAAGATTTTTGCACAGTACTGTATTTGTCAACGTGGAGCAGAGAATGAATCTGTAAATCTGGCGGGAGCAAAGGACATTGTTAATGGCAAGGGTGCAACAATGCAGGAGGGGAGTGGGACAGGTGGCAGAGAAGGAGTGCCAGTGGCGGGGGTTGATACGGGTGCAGATACACCCAGTCCTAAGGCACCAGGCAAGGCAATTTGATTCCAAATGTCTCTCTGCTGTTTCCAGCTCCTTCTCCTTTCCCTTCCCCTTTTCCCACCATGATTCCCCTCTCCATGCCTCCTTCCCACTCTTAGTCCACTATGTCATGAAATTTGTTTCTTCTTGCAGCAACAGTGCAGTGCAATGCATTAAATTACTACAGTGCTGTGCAAAAATTTTAGGCACATATGTGTCTAAGACTTTTGCACAATATTGTACAATATCCAGGGAAACAGAAGTGAAAGGGGTCAGCAACTTTAAATTCCTCAGTGTTATTATTTCAGAGGAACTGTCCTGGATCCAGCACATAAATGCCATTCCAAAGAAAGCACGGCATTGCCTCTACTTTCTTAGAAGTTTACAAAGATTCAGCATGTCATCTAAAACTTTGACAAACTTCTACAGATGTGTGGTGGAGAGTATATTGACTGGTTGCATCACACCCTGCCATGGAAACACTAATGCCCTTGAACAGAAAAGCCACAAGAAGTAGTGGATATAGCCCACAGGTAAAGCCTTCCCCACCATTGAGCACATCTACAAGAAGCACTATCGCAAGAAAGCAGAATCAAGGACCTCCACCAACCAGACCATGCTTTCTTCTTGCTGTTGCCATCAGGAAGGAGGTAAAGGAGCTTCAGGTCCCACACCGTCAGTTTCAGAAATGGTTATTACTCCTCAACCATCAGGCTCTTGAGCTAGAGTGGATAACTTCACTCAACCCAACACTGAGCTGATTCCACAAGCTATGAACTCACTTTCAAAGACTCCACAACTGATGTTCAAAGGTTCAAAGGTTCATTTTATTGTCAAAGTATGCATGTACAATGCAACTCTGATATTCGCCTTCTCCGGATAGCCATGAAATACAGAGAAACCATGGATGTTGTTGAAAGAAAGACATCCTTCCCCCCCCCCACCACATAAAAAAGAAAAAGAAACAAAACTCGTAAACACCAAACTCTCACCCCCTCCCTTGCACAAAAAACCTCCCTCCCTCACAAAAGAAAACAGCAACAGTAACATCAACCCCCCCAACCCCTTCCTTCCCAGAAAAGAACAGTGACAATGGCATCAAGTCGCCAACCCCCTCTTTCCCAGCCCCCTCAAAAATTAACAGATCACCCACACAGAAAAACACCAACAAGAACACCAGACCCCAAATGCTCAGCTTCTCCCCTGCACAGAAAGTAACATATCGCACACCTGCCAATCAGCAACGAGAATGAAAAACTGGAAGAGCCCAATATAAATTAAGTCCAATAATCACATAAATCTCAACATTTTGAAAACATCCTCCCGTCAGCATTGAGGCGTGCGGCCGCATGAACTTGGATTCCCCCTCGTGAAGAGTGACCGCCACCTCGGGTCTGAACGCTGCCAACCCGGCTACCGACCACCATCAACCCCATGGCTTCCATGGAGAGACACTGCTGACCTCCTTCACATTCACCTCAGTGCTTCAATCTTCCTTGATGCTTCGAAATGGAGTCATTCATAGTCTCTTTTCTATATTTATTTATTTATTACTTATTTATTTATTATTATTTTTTCTTTTTTGTATTTCCCCGATTTTGTGGTCTTTTGCACATTGATTGTCTTTGTTGTGTGCAGTTTTTCATTGATCCTATTGTGCTTCTTTGTATTTACTGTGAATACCTGCAAGAAAATAAATCACAACTTACTTTGAACTTTGAACCTTCGACATGTCTGAGCATTGTGTGTAGCAATAGATAAAAGGTGTTTGTTGAGCTTAAGGGGTGTATTGGAGAATGAAGTAAAAGCATGGTTAAATAAAGGAATACAAAGGAGCATTGAAAGTGGAGTGGGAACTATTGAGACAGATGCAAAAGGATGAAATTCTAGAAAATGGTATTGTAAACAAAGAACTATCCATTAGTAAAGCAGAGGAGTCTGAATTGGTCAGAGACACAGAAGCTGAAGCAGAGAAATAAATCTGAAGAAGATAATTGAGGCACTGTGCTACTTGAGCATAATGGGAATGGAAGTGGATGGCCAAACCCTTCCATTAGATACTTTAGGTCACAAGGACCCAGAGGAAGAAGATGAGGCACACCAGTTGCCAAAGGTTCTGGTGATGTTGGCTTAATGTCGCTCACATAACAAGCAATAACTTCACAAGCATATTTATTTTTACTTTCTGTATTTAAAGATACAGAATGGTAACAGATCCTTCCGACCTGACGAACCTGTGCTGCCCAATTACACCCATGCGACCAATTAACACTAACCTGTATGTCTTTGGAATGTGGGAGGAAACCCACACGGTCATGGGGAGAACGTACAAACTTCTTACAGGCAGCAGAGGGAATTGAAGCTGCCTCGTTGGTGTTGTGATAGAATTACACTAACCACTATACTATCATCCCACCCCCAAGGTTATAGAGGATCTTGCATTGTTATATTTTACTGTATTGAGTCTTTCTGCTAGGAGCTTAGGGTGGTTGACATTATTTTCATTATGTCTTCCCTTGCCTCTTCACTCATGACTTTAGCTTTAACATCTAAAATATTAACTTATTTTCATAATGAGAATATCTGAGTTGATTTTGGAAATAGCTTAATAGTCAGTTGAAGTTATTTCTTATTTGTTTATACAACAGACTGTTATAATTTGTGTCCAAATTGAACACATTATGTTCGTTGTTGCGTTCAAGAGCTGTCTGTACACTCAAGCATGAGTGAGTGAGGAACAGCTCATGTTCAGCTTTCACAGATTTTATTTCTTATGCTTGACACCCATGAGTTCACACAAAATGCCACTATTAACTAATGGTAACCGTAGTTTACTTAATTACTCCTCTTTCTAGACTTACGGAAATAAATAATCAGCAAACTTTTAATTCTTGAATTACAAAATGAAATGAACTCAATATTTTGCTGTCCAGATGCACAGCTTTTCCCTCCCTCTACAAGTAAGAATATGAGCCAAGGTTAATTTTCTTTTTAAGTTCATAAAGAGAATCTGAATGGCAGAAACAAAATCTCATGGTTAATTTTTCAAACTCATTAACCTTATAGTTATTCAGGCTTCCCCCCTCCTGTTTCTTCAATGATAAATTGCTGCAAGCTGACAGTTATTAATTAAACTGCTTGAAGTACTGGTGGGCCCACTGATAAGGTCTATGAATGACATCCATCAGGAAGATGTATAGCATTCCACATATCTCATCATAAGAATATACCAGAATCCCCTCTGGCAAAGCAGAAATTAGACTAAATAGCCAGCGTTCCGGGAATACTGGCTACCTAGAAACCACACCAACTCACAGTCAGATATGAAACCTTTTCTCATGGGATGGAATCAAAATAATTAAACTTCTGCATTCCTTCTGAGGGAACTGCCTTGTCCACTTCATTCCCACACTGTCTGCATGAAGTGGGTGCTAAAATAGCATTGTGACATTATCAGATTACCGCAGGATTTTCACAGTAGGCAGTAAATGATGCTGTCACAATAAGCTGCTTGTCTATGCATTGTAGCTTTTTTTAAACTTTGTCGTACAGTTTACCCACCATAGAGGAATGCGAGGGTCAACAGAGCGGGATTCTCAAGTGATGGGATCCAAGCAGAGTGGGTAAAGAGCTACATAACTGAAATTGTCGTTTACTTATTAAGGATTGATTGCACAGTCACACATCTCTACCCTTAAGCAAAATGGTCGCAGCCCTGAGTGCAACTTGAAACAGATTCTCATGGCTGGAAGTCCTAGTTCTCCCCACCCAGCAGCGCCGAGGGATTACCTTCAACAGCTGAACCAGAGCAGTTCAAGATGACAGCTCACCACCACCTTCCCAAGGCTGTTTAGGAATAAACGCTGCCTAACTAGTGATGGCCACATCCCAAAATGATTAAGAGAAAGATATGGGTGTTCAGATGGCTTGTTAAAATCAATGGGGAAGAAATTCATCTTTACTCATTAAACCAACTGAGGAGAATCAACCAGGTACGACTCACTGTTTAAGGTACCTAATTCTGTTGAAAGAAAGCTACATCTCAATAGTCAATACACAAATGGAAGCAAGTTCTACACAAAGAACACACACAAAATGCTGGAGGAACTCAGCAGGCCAGGCAACATCGATAGAAAAGAGTAAACAGATGACATTTTGGGCCGAGACCCTTCTTCAGGACTGAGAAGGAAGGGGGAGAAAGTGGGGGAATGGGAAAGAGGATAGCTGGAAGGTGACAGGTGAAACCAGGTGGATTGGAAAGGTCAAGGGCTGGAGAAGAAAGCATCTGATAGGAGAGGACAGTGGACAACAGGTAAAAGGGAAGGAGGAGGGTTCCCAGGGGAAGTACTAGGCAGGAGAGAAGAAGTGAAAGGTCAGACTAAGGAATGGAGAATGGGGGGTGGGGTGAGAAAATTTGTTCACCAGAAGGAGAAATCGATATTCATACCATCAGGTTGGAGTGTACCCAAATGGAATATAAGGTGTTGCTCCTCCACCCTGAGAGTGACCTCATTTGGGCATTGAAGGAGGCCATGGATTGACACATTTGAATGGGAATGGGAATGGCAATTAAAATGTTTGCCCATCGGAAAGTCCTGTTTGTGGTGGATGGTGAAAAGTTGCTCAATGAAGCGGTCCCTCAATTTACAATGAGGAGTCTGCATCGGAAGCACCGGACACGATAGATGACCTGAGCAGATTCTCAGGTGAAGTGCTATGAGAAGTGCCGGGAAGCAGATTCGTGGGGAGGGGCAAATGGACAAAGGAATCACAGAGGAAGCGAAAAGCGCGAGGGGAGCAGGTATAGTTGTGTTTAGTGGTAGAATCTCTTTAGAGATGGCAGAAGTTGCAGAGGGTAATGTTTTGGATGCGGAGACTTATGGGGTGGTAGGTAAGGACAAGAGCGAGTCTATCACTATTACAGCCGCAGGAGAAATGGGCAGACTGTGGATGTACGGGAAATGGAGGAGTTGCGGGCGAGGGCACCATCAATAGAAGAGGGAGGGAAACCCTATTCTTTAAAGAAGGAGTACATCACTGATGTTCTGGAATGGAAAGTCACATCCTGGGAACAGATGCGGCAGAGGTGAAGAAACTGAGAAAAGTGAATAGCATTTTTACAAGAGATAGGGTGGGAAGAGGTACAGTCGAGATAACTGTGGGATTCAGTAGGTTTATAAAAGATGCTGGTTGATGGTTTGTCTCCAGAGATGGAGACAGAGAGATCGAGAAAGTGGAATGGTGTGTCAGGGATGGCCTGAGAGGATTTAAGGGCAAGGTGGAAGTTAAAGCCAAAATTGATGAAACTGATGAGTTGAGCATAGGTGCATGAAGCAGCACCAATGCAGTAATCAATGTAGTGGACAAAGAGTCAGGGAGTATAACTGAGGAAGGCTTTGAACATAGACTGTTATACACAGCTAATGAAGAGGCAGGCATAGCTGGGGCTGATGTGAGTACCCATGGCTTTCCCTCGAGTTTAAAGAAAGTGGGAGGAGCTGAGGGAAAAATTATTGAAGGTGAGGCCCAGTTCTGCCTGATGGAGGAGGGCGGTGATAGAGGGGGACTAGATGGTTCTTTTGTCAAGAAAGAAATGGAGAGCTTTGAGTCCTTCCTGATAGGTTTCAGATATGTTTTGTCAAGTCCAAGATTATTGTCTTGGGCGTATATACTCAGGATACAAATGCCATGAAAATTAGCTTTTTGCAGCAGCACCAGCACAGTACATCAAAAGCATAACAAACATAAGCTGAAATGATTATAAATTATACATAATTTACATGGCACAATAAACAAAATAACACCAGTGCAAGTTGAGGAAAATGTAGCACATGTCACAGAAAGAAACAGTTTCTGTTGACATACTGTTGGATGATTATATTAATGCAAAAAAGTTATGGACTACATATACAGGGAAGTTTAACATCTCAAGTGAACAATAGTGGAAATTTTTGAACCAAAGTAAATTGCACACAAACCATGAAATGGAATATTGCATGACTATTAATTTGAGAACTAATTTCCTCTTTGTGCCTTATGGCACATTGGGAGGCAACCATGCAATTTTTTTTAGCATTTGTCTGTTTTTTATGAGGTTGAGTCGCTAGCTCAATGCTCAACACAGCACGGATGGAAAGCATGCAAGGAGCCAGCTAGATTTGAACCTGCGACCACTCGCCTCGAAGTCAATTGTAGATACCACTACACCAGTGGCTGGCTAATTTGAGAACTAAATTCTGAAGTACATTCCAAAATATTGAAATGATCTAATTTTCCTTTTCAGTTATCAAGGTCAAAAGGTAACTCATTTAAGAATGCTGGTAAAGAACAATTGTCCACTTTTACCTTTGACTGATTGTAGCTGACACTCTCAGATCACATCTCTAAAGCTTGATTCAGTTTGTGCTCACACTGGCAAGGTCATTTCTGTAATGCACTCCTCCCAAAGAGATGGGGATTTTTTACTGTAAACATGAATTTATCTTTTCAGCCATGGCTTATAGTCCTTAATAATGAAACTAGGGATTTGCATTCTACAACATATTTTGATGGAGAAAATAAGAGTTAGATTTTCCCTAAAGTCATTAAACAATTGAATACTTAAATAAAGGAGAAATAGGGGTGTTTATTTTATTATTTCTAATGAGTGGAATTAATGTTTGCAGGTAGTAGGATACTACAGTAAAATTCAATGTAACACAAGTTTGTTTTATGTAAGAATCAGGGTTACAGAAACAAAGTGTATGCTCAGAATATAATTTATTAAAGTAAGGTTGACTTAGAATTTATGCTGAAACATCCATACCAGTACAACAATTTTATTCCTGAATTCCAGGAATCAAAGTATCATGTATGAAACAGTACAGTGACAGAGTTCATAAAAAACACAAATAAACAAGTCTGATCATATAGCCCTGCATGGTTACCCTCTATTCAATATAATCACATCTGATCCTCTGTCTTACACTTTGATGCCTTTCGTGAGTAAAAACCTATCTATCTCCTCCTTAAATGTAGTTAGCAACGTGGCCATCTATGATGGAATATTCCCCAAGCTCATCACTCTCTGAGTGAATGAGTTTCCCCTCCTCTCAGTCCTAAATGTCGTATTCTTTATCCTAAGACTACCATTCCTGGTTTCAAACATTCCCACCTGTCCTCCCAGCCAGGGGAAACATCCTCCACACTTCCAACCTGTCAAGCCTGTCAGAATTTTGTATGTTCAATGACATTACCTCATATTCTTCTGGACCCCAGTGAATACAAAGCTAGTCAACATAATCTCTCTTCATACGTCAATCCCATCATCCCAGAAGTCAATCTGGCAAACCGCTGTTGCACTTTCTCTATGGTAAGTACATTTTTTTCAGTAAATAGACCAAAACTACATTCTTATTACACAATTCTCCAGATGTGATCTCCCCAAGGCCCTGTGTAATTTTAGAAAGACATCCTCGCTTCTTGTACTCAAAATCTCTTGTAACTTACCACTTGCTTTCTTAACTACTTGCAGCATCTGCATTTTAGCTTTCAGTGACTGATACACAAGGATCTCTTACACATCAACATTTCCCAATTTATCACCATTTAACTTACACTCTGCCTTCTGTTCTTCCGATGTGGAACACTTTTCATTTTTACACGTGAACAAACTTTTGCCTACTTCCTCATTGACTGGCACTTCTTTGCAACCTCTTCACAATTCACAATTTATCATATCCTTAGCAAAAGTAGATGTGCTACAGAGATGGCACCCATGTTACAAGGTGGGGTTTTATCTTTCATGAAAATAGTTCCAAATTGTAATTTTCCATAATGTGAATCCATGTAACTGGTGCATATGTCAGGAAATGCTAGCTGAGAAAAAATTAATGTTGTATTCATTTATTTACCTTTTTGACACAGATGTTTTGAAAATGAATTTTATTCTGTATCTCAACATTTTGGTTGGTGACTTGGGAATCCTTTAATGGTGAAATTCCATTACCAATAGCTGCCTTTGTTTAGTTCTCTCAGTTAAATTATTGATGTATGTTGTGATTGGCTGGAACCCTAGTCCTGATCCCTATGGTATCCAACCAGTCACAGTTGGCATCCTGAGAAAGATCTATTTGTCGCCACTGCCAGTCAACCAAATTTTAATTTAGGCCAGTCATTAACCTACACCACCTCCACATCCCCCTCCGTGCATAAATTGCACACTGACCTCTATCAAAGGCTTCTCATTGCTACCATCATGATGGAGGTACAGGAGCCTGATGACCAACACTCAGTGATTTAGAAACAACTTCTTCCTCTCTGTCATCAGATTTCTAAGTGGTTCATGAACATCACCTGATTATTCCCTTTTACTCTTTGGGTTGCCTCCAATGCTACTATATTCTTTTTTAGGTAATGGGACCAAGTCTGGGCGCAGTGTGGTACATCTTCAGACCATGAATGATTGACCAGAGAGGTCATTTTAGCCTACTTCATTTCATTTACCCTTCATTTCGACTTCACAAAGCAGCCTCCAGTCATTTACCATATTAATCCAGTGCTCTGGGCACCATCACCTTTTAACAACATGCATTTATACACTGAATGCTTAAGAGAAAAGTAACCATGTAAAGTTCTCACTGAACTAAAGAGCGGGACATTAGAACATGTGAGCAAAGCCTTGGACATAGATAAAAATAGATTTATGGAACTTTGTACTTGGTGTTGGTTGCTGCATGGATGAATACTTCTTTACATTGTCCTATTTTTTGTCTTCTATACTCACAATCACTATGCAATTTGTCCTGGTACCCCAGCATTTCTATAATTAGCATGCTGGACTCATTTATACAATCATAGAGCAAGATAGCACATATACAGGCCCTTCAGCCCAACGTGTCCATCCCCACCCATCTATTCTCTATTTCTTGCATTCATCCCCATAACCCTATAATCTCCTCCCCGTCAGGAAATGTAGAGGAGGCTTGATCCAAACACAGAGCATCGCAGATGATTCAGCAATATTATTTTGGTATTTTGCAATTTTTTAAATAATAAACTGCAAAATAACAACCCATGAGGGGCCACAAAACAAGAGAGAACATGTACTGTATGGATCTATTTCTTTTAGAGCAAAGACTCCCCTTAGCACTAGGTATTGTTCTGTTGTCTGCACGTGCGCTGTCATCTATGCGTGTGCATTGTTCTCTCTCTCTCTCGTTGCAATGTGAATAAACCAGTAAAAGCTATCTCCCACGTGCTTGCTTTTACTTAATCAATTGGTAGGTGTGCACCGACACAATAAGTTGGTAACGAATATGAACCTGAATGTCAGAAAATATCATAAACTGCACCGACAGTTACTGGACAACACAGTGTGAGTT
Organism: Hypanus sabinus; assembly: GCF_030144855.1. Taxonomy (NCBI): domain Eukaryota; kingdom Metazoa; phylum Chordata; class Chondrichthyes; order Myliobatiformes; family Dasyatidae; genus Hypanus; species Hypanus sabinus. Next base: position 45,874,459 of record NC_082738.1, read on the forward strand.
AAGCAGCATGAGAAAGCTGTCATGGACACTGACAATGAAATGCATGAGTAACAGTGGAAAATGCACTAAATTTAAAGTGAAAATAACTTCATTTGGCTTCAATTGGGAAAGTTGATGAATTTGATAGTGCTAATGAAGGCTGGCAGTCGTGTATCGAGAGGGTTGAACTGTATTGTAACACGAACAACATGGAGGAGCAAAAGAAAACCTTTACACTTCTTAGCTTAATGGGCCCAAGAATGTAGTCTCTTATGTAACTTAGTAACCCCTGCAAAACCAGCAAACAAGGCGTTCGACAAAATTGTTATAATTTTACAAAACCACTTGAGCCCTAAGCCGCTGGTAATAGCTGAGAGATTTAAATTTTACAAGAGGAACCAGTCAAAAGATGAAAGCCTTTCTGGACTGTGCAAACATTCCCAATACTGTGACTTTAGAGACAAACTTCCTGATGCATGTGGCATGCATAGTCAAAGCACTCAAAAGAGCACAAAATGTCCCTGAATGTTGCAAAAAGCCAAAGATGTTATTGATGTGGCAGAGCATCCTCCCATGATGCAAATGACTGTTGGTTCAAAGAAAACGTCACAGACAAGGTCACATAGAGAGAGTGTGCAAGTCAGACAAAAAACACAACCGAGTGAAAAGTTTCAAACTCAAAACAAAGCAAATGCATAAAGTTACCCAACGTAAAACAGAATCAGACAACATCGAGACTGACGAAGGTGAACTGTCATGCCCAAAACTGCATAGTCTAATAGAAGCAGATCACAGAATTATTTGAATCACAATAGACATGTCTGGTGTAAAACTGAAAATGGAGTTGGATACAGGGTCAGCACCATCCATAATTCCAGAGAGGCTGACTACTACAGACTGTTTTCTAAGACCTCAGTGTTGCTAAAGACTTAGACAGGCAAAAAAGTTTCTCCCAAAGGCAAACTGGAAGTAAATATGACATCTGGAAGCCAAACACAACAGGTAGAGCTTTATATATTGAAAAGTGGAGGGTCAGCTCTTTTCAGACATGAATGGTTGAGAAAAATCCAACTAGACTGGCACTCAATCAATGCAACATCAACAGGCAGCAACAGTCCAAATGGTAGAACTATCCAGAGACTGGCACAGCTGCTTAATACTAATGAGAGAGTGTTTGAGAAGGGAATTGGTATATCAAAGTCATGAAGGCTAGAATTGAACTAGATGAAACAGCAACAACAAGATCCCACAAAGCGCATCCAGTGCCTTACGCATTACATCCTAAAGTGGATTCTGAACTGGAGAGCTTGTAGGCATCTGGATTTCTCTCCAAGGCTGAGTGGAGTGAGTGGGTCGCTCCCATTGTCCTGCTGATCAAGAAAGGGAAGGCTGGAACCGTTCGCATATGTGGGAATTTCAAAGTGAGTATCAACCCAGTGCTGCATGCTGTGCAAATAGAAGACTTTTTATTTGCCACAAATAGAAGACATTTTTACATCTTTAGAAGGTGGGGAGAAGTTTTCAAAGATTGACTTGTCACAAGTCTATCTGCAAATGGAGATTGAGGAGTTGAGCAGGAAGTTCCTCACAATCAACACTCACAAGGGCCTGTTCTAGTAATAATCTTCTTATCTTTGGTGTCACATCAGCTCCAGCAATTTGGCAAAGAGCAATGGACTAAGTGCTCCAGGATATCCCAGGAGCACAATGTTACCTTGATGACATCATCGTGACTGGCAAGAATGATGAAGAGCACCTCCAGAACCTTGCTAAGTGCTTCCCAGGCTGAGTGAGTATGGTCTGCACAAAAAGAGAGAGTAATGTGAGCATTTCAAGAATGAAATCTCATATTGTGAACATGTTATTGACAAGCATGGCTTACATAAGTCACAAGAGAAGACTGAATCAGTGATACAGGCACCCAAACCAGAAAATGCATCACAACTCAGATCATACTTGGGCCTTGTAAACCACTACCTCTGGTTTCTCCCAAACATTGCTACAGTGCTGCACCCATTAAATGCTCTGTTACAGACAGGAGCAAAGTGGGAATGGTCAGAAAGATGTGAAAGAGCATTCAAGGAAACAAAGAGACTAATAACAACTGAAGAACTGCTCACCTATTATGACCCACCTTTGCCCATCAGAATGGTGTGCGATACATCCCCTAATGGCACTGGAGCAGTTTTGTCACATGTTATGAAAGATGGATCTGAACGCCTGATAGTGTTTGTTTCAAGATCACTGACGAGCACAGAACACAACTATGCATAGATTGACTGAGAGGCTTTTAGTCCAGTACAGGGAATAAAGAAGATCCACCACTACCTCTACAGACAAAGGTCTACACTAGTGACAGATCACTGGCTCCTTGTGTCCATTTTCAATGCCAGGAAGGGAATTCCAGTGATGACTGCTACCTGGTTATAACATTGGGCACTATTCCTGGGAGCCCACTCTTATGACATAGTGTTCAAGAGTACCAAACAACACAGCTGATGGTTTGTCCTGTATTCCACTGTGTCAACTGAAGAGAAGTCTTCATACTGAGACCCAGCAGAATTGATCCACACCACAGTGGTGAACCAGTTGCTGATAACAAATTCCAAAATACAAAGGGAAACAGGGAATGACCCAACGTTGTCAAAAGCCTATGACATCACCATGCAAGGATAGCCAGTTCGTGGTAACCCTATGTTCCCAGAGTTCTCAGCGAGACAAGACCAACTGTCAATATGTCAAAGAATGCTGATGTGTGGATCTCGTGTTGTGGTTCCCTCTAAACTGCACACAAGAGTGTTAGAGAATCTGCATGAAGGACAGTTGGGTACAGTCAAAATGAAGAGCCATGTGTGGTGGCTGGGAATAGATAAGCAGATTGAAGACTTGGCCAAAAGTTGTTCAGAATGACAAAAAGTTCAAAATGCACCCTCAGAGGCAGTGTTACACCCTAGGGAGTGGCCATCATCACCATGGTAAAGAGTACATATTGACTTTGCTGGGCCACTCATGAACTCCATGTTTCTGATTGCTGTGGATGCTCATTCAAAATGGACGGAGGTCATACCAATGAAGCCAACCACATCAGCAAAGACTGTCTCTACCTTGAAGGTTACCTTTGCCAGAGATATCTTACCAGAACAAATTATGAGTGACAACAGACCACAATACACATCAGAAGAATTCTAACTGTTCATGAAGAAAAATGGCATCAGACATTTCAAGTCAGCTCCTCACCACCCAGCAACAAATGAGTTAGCTGAAAGGTTTATCCAAACCATCAAGAAGTCCATTAATGTAATGGACAAAGAGGACATTTCTCTACAGCATGAAGTGGACAACTTCCATTTTGCATATTGGATCTCTGTTCATGCAATGACAAATCAAACACCTGCAATGCTGTTCATGAGCTGGAATCTGAGACCTCGCATAGATATCCTGAAACCAGACCTCAGGAGGGAAGTACAGAATAAACAGTTCAGCCAATTGCCAAATGAAGCAGCAAGGAGCTTTGAGATTGGACAGGAAGTCCAAGCGTGTTATTAACGAGAAGACAGGTGGACATCTGGCAGGATAGCTACAAGAACTTGACCACTGATGTACACAGTGGATGATGGAGATCAGACATGGAGATGTCACGTGGAAAAGTTACAGGATGCTGAACTGAAGAACACTCCAGAGTCGACTGCATCCAACAAGATGGACGCATTACAGACACCAGACTTACCTGTCAGTGATGATGTCGCTGACAGCAACATGACACCGGAAACCTAGAACGTTGTCTTAGAAAAGGCATCTACCAAACCTGATACCACTACACAAGTCCAGAGGCACTATCCTGAAAGAAACAATTGCCACCCGAAAGACTGAACCTTTAGAACTGTGAGGTTAGTTGTGGACCATTATTGTGAAAGAATGCTTATTTGGAATGTTGGTTTTGAAAGGGAAATTGAATGTTTTGTACCTTAACAGTTCATGTTGCATAAATCTAAAGGGGGATGAAGTGTAATATATGGATCTATTTCTTTTAGAGCAATGACACTCCCCCTTAGCACTAGGTATTGTTCTGTTGTCTGCGCATGTGCTGTTGTTTACGCATGTACATTGTTCTCTCTCTCTCCCTCTCTCTCGCTGCAAGGTGAATACACCAGTTAAAACCATCTCCCGCGTGTGTGCTTTTATTTAATTGATATGTAGTTGTGCACAGACACTACAGAACAGATTTTTAATACAACAAGGCAACAAGGTGACTGAAGGCTAGGAACAATTGGTTGAGACTGGCTGGTTTGAAAGGTGAATGAGGACTGTGGATGAGAACTGGGTTTAAATAGACTGCAGGTAATGAGTGGGAAATGAGTGGTCGGTGACTCCTTTGGAAACCGGGAAGTGCCTGCCTGTGCAGGCCTGACAGGACCTCCCCTCCTACCGTTCACACCCAATGGCCCTCATCTCTACCTGGTGGTGCCATTTCCCAGACACAGTGGGAATTTGAAGCGTGGGCGATTGGCTGCTCCACAGTAAGTTCACAAATTGTTTCTGCACAGATGCCTACACTCTTGGGGGGGGGGGATGTGGGGGGTTTAAGGCATCTCTCCCTAACTGCATAGTTTCTGGACGAATTGCTAATGAGGGTCCTGCTGCCTGAAATGGTTTTGGTAATGGAACTGGGGTTCTGGCTGATGGTCTGTAGGGTCATTCCATAAGACACTTGTCAATTCAGAGGGCCAGAATGATGAAGCTTTCGAGGTTGGTGGGCATCTCATGGGTAGACAGCTCATCTCTCAAGCACTCTGAGAGGGCGTGACGGTAATGGGCCAGCAGCAGCTCTGCATTCTACCCGCACTCCACCACAAGGGTCCTGAATTCCACGGTGTAATCCAGAACAGTGGCGCAGGAGAAGTATCCGATCCACTGCGCCATTCCAATTCCCGGATGGTGGAAACTTCCTCATATTTATTGCAAATGGTGTTGCAATAATTTGCAACAACAATATTGCAAATATTGTTCCAAATGGCAGTTGCCCAGATCGGAGCTTGCCCAATCAAGACTGAGATGATAAGGCTATCTTGGCTCAATCTGAAGAATGCAGAGATGGCTGGAACTCGAAGTGTTAAACACACTGGGACAGGAAGTTGTGACATTGGGTTGGAGATCCATCAAAGTGTTCAGGTACTAGAATCTGGGCTCTGAGAGAGAAGGTTGACTGGCATGGAGTTGCTGTAATGAGACAGAGTTGATTGAGAGTAGCAAGCAGATGGTCAATTGGTTCCTGCTGTTTCTGGTTTGTGTACCCGCATCGGCAGATGATTTCCTTTAGAGAGCAAACTCTGCTACGTCAATCACTGGTTTACCCATCCTGTCAGGAAACAGAGAGGAGGCTTGACCCAAAAGCCAAGCAGTGGAGTTGATTTCAGTGATGAGTGATAACTTTAATAATAGACTGTGAAAATAACAGGTCACAAGGGGCCAAAAAACAAGAGAGACAACATAAGAATATAAGAACATAAGAAATAGGAGCAGGAGTTGGCCATCTGGCCCATCGAGCCTGCTCCACCATTCAATAAGATCATGGCTGATCTGACCATGGACTCATCTCCACTTACAGACCTGCCTTTTCCCCATAACCCTTAATTCCTCTACGATGCAAAAATCTATCCAACCTTGTCTTAAGTATATCTACTGAGGTAGCCTCCACTGCTTCAATGGGCAGAGAATTCCACAGATTCACCATACTTTGGGAAAAACAGTTCCTCCTCAACTCTGTTCTAAATTTACTCCCTCAGATCTTGAGACTATGTCCCCTAGTTCTAGTCTCACCTACCAGTGGAAACAACTTTCCTGCCTCTATCTTATCTATCCCTTTCATAATTTTATAAGAACATGAGAAATAAGAGCAGGGGTAGGCCATCTGGCCTGTCGAGCCTGCTCCACCATTCAATAAGATTGTGGCTGATTTGGCCATGGACTCATCTCCACCTACCTGCATTTCCCCCATAACCCTTAATTCCCCTACTTTGCAAAAATATGTTTATATGTTTCTATAAGATCTCCTCTCATCCTTCTGAATTCCAGTGAGTACAGTCCTGGGCAACTCAATCTCTCCTCATAGTCTAACCCCCTCACCTCTAGAATCAACCTGGTGAACCTGCTCTGCACCGCCTCCAAAGCCAGTATATCCTTCCTCAAGTAAGGAGACCAGAACTGCACACAGTACTCCAGGTGTGGCCTCACCAGTACCCTGTATAGTTGCAGCACGACCTCCCTGCTCTTAAATTCAATCCCTCTAGCAATGAAGGCCAACATTCCATTTGCCTTCTTGATAGCCTGCTGAAACTGCAAGTCAACTTTCTATTCATGCACAAGCACTCACAAGTCCCTCTGCACAACAGCATGCTGCAATCTTTCACCATTTAAATAATAATCTGATCTTCCATGTTTCCTTCCAAAGTGGATGGCCTCACATTTACCAACATTATACTCCATCTGCCAAACCCTTGCCCACTCACTTAACCTGTCTATATCTCTCTGCAAACTGACCGTATCTTCTGCCCAATTTGCTTTTCCACTCAATTTAGAGACTTCAGCAAACTTAGATGCGGTACCCTTGGCCGCTTCTTCCAGATTGTTAATGTATATCGCGAACAGTTGCGGGCCCAGCATCGACCCCTGTGGCACACCACTCACCACTAGCCAATCCTCTATCTTTGCTGATACGTCACCCCCAGCTCTATGCATCATTATTTTATGGATAAGACTTCTCTGACAATCCAAGTAAATAATGTCCATCTGTTCTCCTCTATCCATTGTGCTTGTTATATCTTCAAAGAACTCCAGTAAGTTTGTCAAATGGAACCTGCCTTTGCTGAATCCATGCTGCGTCTGCCTGATGGATCCATTTCTTTCCAGATACCTCGCTATTTCTTCTTTAGTGATAGCTACAAGCTTTTTCCCAACTCTCGATGTTAAACTAAATGGCCTATAGTTACCTGCCCTTAACCAACATTCTATTTTGAACAGTGGCATGACATTTGCCAATAACAACAATGTAACTGAAGGCTAGGAGCAACTGGTTGAGGCTGGCTGGTTCGATGGGTGAACACGGACTGTGGTTGTGAACTGGTTTTAATAGGCTGTGGGTGATGAGTTGGGAATGAGTGGCAGTGACTCTAGCTGGGTGGAGACTGAGAGGTGCCTGCCTGTGCAGGCCCAGCAGCCCCTTCATTTATTAGCCAAGTGCTCTTAAATGACACTATTGTATGAGGGATGGTTGATAAGTTCGTGGCCTAAGCTAGAAGGAGTCAATTTTAGAAAACCTAGCACATTTGTTTTTCACCGTCCCCTGGTGTTGCCACCACGTTCTCGTGGACCTCCTTAAGTGATAAGCCCTTGAGACCGAGGTAGCGGATGACTGCACAAAGGCCGATGTTGGCCATTTTCTCAGACAGTGCTTACTTGCAATTTTCAATTATCTGAAACAGAAATACCACAAAAGTTATTAACTTCAAATTTTCTGCATAATCACTCAAACAGCTGAACTGCACGTGCATGTAACGAGAGCTGTATAACTCATCTCCTTCTACCTTAGGCCACAAACTTATCAAACACCCCTGCTGTGGACACATTCTGGAGGCCCAAGATCCGTATGCTCCACGACCGCTGGACTAAGTGTGTAAATGTAGGAAGAGACTATGGTGAAAAATAAATGTGCTAGGTTTTCTAAAATTGACTCCTTCTACCTTAGGCCACAAACTTATCAACCACCCCTCTTACCTGCCTCAGTGGATTTCCATATACTCACCACCCTCTGCATGAAGAAGTTTCCCTCAGCCCCATTTGGAGTCTTTCCCCTCTCACCCTGAACCTATGCTCCCTAGTTTTGGTCTCCCCTACCCTGGGGAAAAGAGTGTTACCATTCACCTTATCTTTGCTCCTCATAATTTACCTCTATCCCATGGTGTACTTTGTATTTATCTTTAATATCGCTGGAATCCTCTTTACAAAACCAAAGTTAAGTTGCTGTGTATGGTACATTTCCTGTCGAAGAACCTGTCCAAATGCTTTTTAAACATGGTAATTATACCTGCCTCTATAAAACATCTTAGTTTCCTTTTAGCACCATTACTGATTAAAATAAATCATTGCAAGCATAGAATTTTTATTTGATTTTGGGGGGGGGGGGTTGGTTTAGGTAGGTGGTGACTGAAACAGTATTTGACCTTTAATGTCCCATGATTTGCTGCTTTATAAATGAGATTAATATTTCTTTATTGTGGAGAACAGGCAGTTGTAGAACTCTTTAATCTTATGCAAGTAATAAATGTGTTATGCCATTACTGAGGTCTCACCAAAACATTAATTCCACCTTCCTTAATTATTGAACTATTCAGTGAAAAATCTCAGTTAACCTGTAGACCAGAAGTTATGGATTATTACAGGACAAAGGAGCCCTTGGAGTCTTTACCAGAATAATTCAATCCAATTGAACCAAACTGTTATAATAAATCTTAGTCATTTGGAAATTATAAATATTTCACCTCCTTTAGACTTGATTCCCATTTAGAAAACTACTAGTCACATTTTAATGGCATTTTCTAGCAATATTATACCATTAAGGCACAATGAGATATCAATTAATTGTTGCATTAAACAGTATTCTAGGACAATTCTTGAGATTTTTGTAAAATGCTAAGGAACCCCAATAGGACTAGGTTCCATTGATGGACTCCATGTGTTGTCCAGCACATGAGAGTGGTGATAGATTTGGCACCTTCCGTCATTCAGCATGTCCCAGAATTTCATCTTTGATAGCTTGTGTGGAAAATCGAAGACTTACTGAAATTTAAATGGATAATAGCTGGCTATTCCAATTAGAACCATCAACCAGCAGATTTTGATGGACTAATTTTTATTTAAATTGGAAAAGAATATTCTACTCTCCTCCCCTCTCCTCCCACCTACAACAATAACTGGGCTCCCCTTGTCTTCACATTGCATCTCACCAACCTCCAACTCAATGGATCATCCTCCATGACTTCCATTACTTTTAACATGATTGATAAATTGTCATCAGTTTATTATTGTCACATGTACCATGATGTAAGGAAAAAACTTTGTCACACAGTTAATTTCATCACATCAGTACATTGAAGTACTACAAGGAAAATGCAATAATAGAATGCAGAATAAAGTATTACAGTTACAGAGAAAGTGCAGTGCAGGTGGACAATAAGGTGCAAGGCCATGTCAAGGTAGAATGTGAGGTCATTCAAGAGGCCCACTCAATAGCCTTAGATCAGTGGGATAGAAGTTACCCTTTAGCCTGGCCAGCCAGTGGTGTAGTGGTATTAGCACTGAACTTCAAGATGGATGATCCTGAGTTCAAATCTGGCCAGGTCCGAAACTGGGCAGCAACAGCATCTGTGTGGAAGAAAGGACTTCTGTATCTTGCCACCAAAACCCTATGGACAACACTATCCATAGGGTTGTCATGAGTCTGTGGTGACCCACTTCCCAGCGCACTCGAACCGGCCCACAAAGTGGCACGCGCCAGCATTGAGGCCGGTCCCAAAGAGGGCGCCAGGCCTGCTTCATCAGCAAGGGGAAAAGCCCGTGCGCGGGACGGGACTGTGAATACGCAGTATTCAGTATTGAGTATTCAGCCTACAGTACAGGAAGGCTTTAAAGCGAGGCCACGAAGTTTGAATAAACCTTCTTGTGCAACTGCAGCTCACCGACTCCGTGTCATTATTTCAGTGCTGCGTGTAGCACACCGCTACAATTGTCGACCCCGACGGCCCAAATGATATTTGGACCACAGTTGAACGACGCCGCATCTGTTCATGCAGTTTCATTAAGACTGCCAAGCTTCTAGACGCTGCGACCTCACCTGTGGTTCCAGCAAGCAGAAGCCCAATTCCACATTCGGCAGATAACCTCGGATGCCACACGTTACTACTACGTGGTGAGCTCCCTCGACCAGGAGACAGCGGCCCAGCTTGAGGAGTTCATACAGTCGCCCCCGGAGGACGGCAAATACACAGAATTCAAAGCCCTGCTCATAAGGACTTTTGGACTCTCACAGCGTGAGCGAGCTGCCCGCTTACTGCACCTGGATGGTTTGGGAGACAGGCCGCTGTCGGCTTTGCTGAACGAGATGCTGTCCCTGGCCGAGGGACACAAGCCCTGCCTCATGTTTGAGCAGGCGTTCCTGGAGCAGCTGCCCGAGGACATACGCCTGCTGCTGTCCAACGCGGATTTCAGCGACCCCCGGAAGGTGGCAGCCCGGGCAGACATGCTGTGGAACGCCAAGAAGGAGAGTGGGGTGTCCGTCACACAGATCACCAGGCCACACTCCCAGCAGCAAACCAGACCAGGCCCAGCCGCAGAGCGCACTAACCCCAGAGGCAGGGGTGAGGAGACCAATGAACAATGATGCTTCTATCATCAGCGGTGGGGCGCAGAAGCCCGCGGCTGTAGCCCACCCTGCAAGTTCCCAGGAAACGCCAGGGCCAGCCACCGCTGATGGCTACGGCGGCTGGCCATCGGGATAGCCTCCTGTATGTGTGGGACAAGCAGTCGGGACGCCGCTTTTTGGTCGACACCGGAGCCGAGATCAGTGTCTTACCTCCAACGAGTTACGACACCCGCAACAGAGAACCAGGTCCCACCCTGAGGGCCGCGAACGGCAGCACAGTAAGGACCTATGGCACCCGTACGGTGCGGCTACAGTTCAGCTCCAGCCAGTTCACATGGAACTTCACACTGGCCGCCGTAGCCCAACCACTCCAGGGAGCGGATTTTTTGCGAGCTCACAGACTACTGGTCGACCTGCCAAGGAAGAGATTGGTCCACACCGAGACTTTTCAGACGTTCTCCCTGGGTGAAGCCCAGTTGCCGGCCCCACACCTAGACTCCATCACCCTGTCCGACAACGACTTCACCAGGGTCCTGGCGGAGTTCCCATCGGTTCTGGCACCGCAGTTCACGGCAGCCATGCCCAGACACGGCGTACAACACCACTCCCTGACACAAGGACCACCCCTCCACACCCGCGCTCGGCGGCTTCCCCCGGACAAGCTCCGCTTGGCGAAGGAGGAGTTCATGAGGATGGAGGAAATGGGGATCGTACGGCGGTCCGACAGCCCATGGGCTTCCCTCCTGCACATGGTGCCCAAAGCAACAGGGGGCTGGAGACCATGCGGCGACTACCGCAGGCTGAACGAGGCTACAACACCGGACCGCTACCCTGTGCTGCACACTCAGGAGTTTGCAGCAAACCTGCACGGCGCACGGATCTTCTCCAAGGTAGACCTCGTCCGAGGATACCATCAAATCCTGATGCATCCGGACGACATCCCCAAAACGGCTCTCATCACCCCGTTTGGCCTTTTCGAGTTCCTCTGCATGCTGTTCGGCCTGAAGAATGCCCCACAGACGTTCCAGCGGTTAATGGACGCGGTGGGACGCGACCTGGACTTCGCGTTTATCTATTTGGACGACATCCTCATAGCCAGCAGCAGTCGTCAGGAGCATCTGTCCCACCTCCGTCAACTCTTCGCCCGACTGAGTGAATACGGCCTAACAATCAACCCGGCCAAATGCCAGTTCGGGCTTGACACCATTGACTTCCTGGGCCACAGGATTACTAAAGACGGGGCAACCCCTCTGCCCACCAAGGTAGACGCGGTCTGCCATTTCCCCCGACCCAACACAATCAAAGGCCTTCAGGAATACGTAGGTATGGTAAATTTCTACCACCACTTCCTCCCTTCAGCAGCCCGAATCATGTGCCCCTTGTTTGCCCTGATGTCGGTTAAGGGCAAGGACATTACCTGGGACGAGCAGTCCATTGCCGCTTTCATTAAAACCAAGTGTAAAGGGGGTTTCTTCTTTTTTCTTTGTTACTGTTGGGAAAGGGTTTCTTTTTGTTAACTAGCAGGAATGCTAATTTACTGATAACGAGAATGGTATTCCTTTGTAAACCAAATGGGGATTAATGTTCTTTCTTCTGAGTCTGTAAGCTTTTGTTGACGGGCTTTTGGGCAGATCGGCGCGAGGGGGTCGAGAGAGAGGACGCAATGCTCTAAGCTGGGCGAGGATCCGAGGCCGGGAGATTCTCCGAGGGGGGGGGGGGGTGATGAAGCTAGATGTGCTTGGTTGACCACTCGGAGGGTCCTGAGCTGTTTGGAGAGTCGAGGAGTTCGGAGGGTCCTGAGCTGCGAGTCGAGGAGTTCGGAGGGGATCGAATGGTGGCCAGAAGACTTCAGTAATTGAGCTCCAACGGCTGTGCACAAAGTGGTTTGGACTTTGATAAGTTTGGCGCTTTTTCTTTAATTTTCTCTTCATATATACTGTATCGTTATTAATCACTTAGTTATAGTAACCTTTATAAATTGTACTCATTTAATCGCATATGGTGTACTGTCTGTTTTTGGGCGAGGCGGGGACATCACACAGCATCCACACCAGCTGATTACCCAGTTTGGCGGGGCCGAAGGCTGCTCCCCCTAGACGAAACGAGCTGAGCCAGCCTGAGGCGACCCAGGGGGTTACATTGTGGGGGCTCGTCCGGGATTGATTTCTGTGGAAGCTGTGTGATCACCCTCTTTAAATTGTGTCTGCGGCGAAGAGCTGGTGTGCCTTTGTGGGTGTGTGATTGCTGGTTATTGCTGTGTGTGTGTTGGGTGGGGTGGTTGCTGTTGGCTGACGAAATGGTGGTGGGACCATGGGCTGTCCGTACTGTTTGGAGATTGAGGAGTGACAGGTTGGGATGTTTCAGCAGTGGTGAGCTCCGCCCGGTTATTGGAATAATGTCCAGCCCTAAAGGGGCGGAGGCGTGGGCGGAGCGGACCTCTCAGTTGTTGGGTGAGTGGCAGTGCTTGGCTGAGGAAAAGCGACAGGGACGGGTTGAAAGTTTGAGTAGGCGGGCTGGTGACTTTGTTAGAACTGTCAGGCGCAATTACCTCGAAGTGACCGCTGCCAGTTCTGGGAAAATGTGGGAAAATGCGTGTGGTTCGACTGGAAGTCAAATGCCGCAGCTGGGGGGCTTATTATATCTGTGGCAGGAGATTGGTGGGAAGTTTTTAGGGTATCCCTTTTTGCCTAGGGGGGCAGATAAATTGCTTGTGGTGCCAAGGGGATCTGTCAAGGGGATCAGTTGTTCCGTTGATTCAAGAGGTGTCGGGAAACTTAGAGGAGGCCCAGTGGGGGAACGGCTTGGGGTCTCTGGGGGAGCACGTTCCTAGCAATGTACCAAGGAACTCCCGAAAGGAACAGACCCTATTCCTGAAGGCTTAGAGGGGCCACGCGCACAGGTGTTGTTACGGATGGATGGAAGTCAAGTTAAAGCCATCCTCGGCACCGGGGCGCCGGTGAAGTTGCTGTACAGTTTGTTTCATAACCGTTATTGGAAGCATTTACCCTTGACAACATTGAGGACACTGGGGATTCGGGGTATCAGTGCCGGTGATTATCCAGACAACGGTTGTTGGTCAGTGAAAATGGAGTTCTTAGAGGGAAATGTGGAGGAGACTGAGGTTCATGAATCGTTAATGCTGATGTGTCCGGACCCTGTTGAGACGGGCAGCGTTTCTGTTCTAGAGAGAACCAAAATCCTGCTGGTGCGCTTGGGAGCCTGCCCGGAGAAGGCGGGTGAGCGCTGTTTGGAGGCATTGTCGATGCACCCAGAGTTTCGAGCTGCTTGTGTGGACATGTGTAGCAGCATTGGGCTGATACCGAATTCAAACAAGAGCCAGTGGTGGTACGGCCTGGGCGAAGTATCTGAGGATGAGACCCTCTTAGTGGACGCTGCGAAATACCATGAGAGAGGGGAGTTGACTGCTGAAGACACCTCGGAGAGAGAGAGGTTGCGGCGACTGGCCCCTGAAGCCATGGAAGACGTAAGCAGCGTGTGTGTGGATTGTATTGCGTTGAAGAGGCGCACTGTCAGTGACCAGAATATGACCCTGAGGGCCGGAGAGGCGATGGCCTGTCTGAATGGTGCGATGTGGTTTAAGGTGCTCGATCTGAGGAGTGGATGTTTCCAGATCCCGATGAGTGGGGCCGACAAGGACAAGACGGCCGTTATAAATTCCCTAGGAGTCTTCGGGTCCGAAAAGATGCCACAGGGCATATCTGGAGCCCTTGCAACCTTCCTGCGGGGCAGGTGGAAGACCATAGGGGATATGGAGGCGTTTGGAGTTTTGGTGCATGTGGATGATCTCTTGGTACTTGGATTTGCCTCAGGAGAATATGAAGTGAGGTCGTTGCAGGAGCAGCTGAGAACTACCGAGTTAAAGTGTTTTCTGGACACGTGCCAGGGCTGGCGAAGGTCGCAGCTCGTGAGTGACTGTCTCTACGGAATCAAGTTTGAAATGAAGACGGAGAGACTGGAGAAAGCGATCTGGAACCAGTCGGAAGACTTACAAGTTGGAGAAAATGAAGAAAGTTGTCTGACTGAGGGTAATAGCAAACTGAGAACCCGGAGAGGGGAGTTTGCAGAGGTGATGAAATTACAGACGAATCTCAGAAGAGAGGAGCGGAAGCTTGAAGGGAACCTGAAGATGACCATCGACAGTTGAAATGAAGTGCAAAACCTGAAAGTTGATCTGGAAGAAGTCATGAGGAAGAAAAAGCTGGAGAGAAGTGCAGTGAATACTGAACAGGAGGCTGAAGAGACTGCGGGAGCAGTGCAGGCCACGTGTTTCCGTTTGGAGAAGATCAAACAGCAGCTACCGATCACAGGAATGAGGAAGAATACAGATTCGATGGATGATGTGCTGGATGTGTGGTACATGCTGCCTTTTGCTGACTTTCCTTCGATTGAGGAAGAGACCTTTGGCCCTTCTCCCATTGAGTCAGATGTAGCGGGGAGGGTTAGCTGTGTGCAGTGTGGGGCATGAGTGAGAGGTTGAGAGAGGAGTTGGTAGTGGGCCCAAGGTATCCCCAGTTGTGTCCGAGCCTGAAGGGTCTAGGTGAGGGGGTACGGAGGCCTCAGAAGGGTTAGGGAACTCCCAGATAGTTGGCCTAAGTAGTGCCTGAGGAACAGGGCGTGAGGGTTACTGTGTGGGGAGGAGATGTCACTGTTTGTGCTTGGGTTACGGTGTGTTGGCAGGAAAGGTGGCGAGTTATTTAGTAGTCATGAGGACATGACTTTTATTTGGTGGAGGGAGAGTGTAAAGGGGGTTTCTTCTTTTTTCTTTGTTACTGTTGGGAAAGGGTTTCTTTTTGTTAACTAGCAGGAATGCTAATTTACTGATAACGAGAATGGTATTCCTTTGTAAACCAAATGGGGATTAATGTTCTTTCTTCTGAGTCTGTAAGCTTTTGTTGACGGGCTTTTGGGCAGATCGGCGTGAGGGGGTCGAGAGAGAGGACGCAATGCTCTAAGCTGGGCGAGGATCGGACCCCAAAGGGGGGTCCGAGGCCGGGAGATTCTCCGAGGAGGGGGGGGGGGATGAAGCTAGATGTGCTTGGTTGACCACTCGGAGGGTCCTGAGCTGTTTGGAGAGTCGAGGAGTTCGGAGGGTCCTGAGCTGCGAGTCGAGGAGTTCGGAGGGGATCGAATGGTGGCCAGAAGACTTCAGTAATTGAGCTCCAACGGCTGTGCACAAAGTGGTTTGGACTTTGATAAGTTTGGCGCCTTTTCTTTAATTTTCTCTTCATATATACTGTATCGTTATTAATCACTTAGTTATAGTAACCTTTATAAATTGTACTCATTTAATCGCATATGGTGTACTGTCTGTTTTTGGGCGAGGCGGGGACATCACACAGCATCCACACCAGCTGATTACCCAGTTTGGCGGGGCCGAAGGCTGCTCCCCCTAGACGAAATGAGCTCAGCGAGCCTGAGGCGACCCAGGGGGTTACACAAAGAAACCTTGGCAAACGCCGCAGTGCTAGTGCACCCCAGAACGGACGTCCCTACCGCCCTCACAGTGGACGTATCCAACTCGGCAGTCGGTGGAGTGCTGGAACAACTCATCGAGGGTCACTGGCAACCCCTGGCGTTTTTCAGCAAACACGTGCGGCCACCCGAGCTCATATACAGTGCTTTCGACCGGGAACTGTTGGCGCTATACCTGGCAATCCGGCACTTCAGGTACTTCTTGGAAGGTAGGCCCTTCTCCGCATTCACGGACCACAAGCCGCTTACCTTTGCGTTCACGAAAGTGTCCAATCCCTGGTCATCCCACCAGCAGCAACATCTGTCCTACATCTCTGAATACACGACGGATGTCCGGTATGTCTCGGGAAAGGACAATGTCGTGGCGGACGCCCTCTCCCGCCTTAACATCCTAACCCTGTCCCAGGGGGTAGACTATGAAGCGCTGGCGGAGGCGCAGCAGGCAGATGAGGAGATCCCTAGTTACAGAACCGCAGTCTCTGGTTTGCAGCTCCAGGGCCTTCCCGTAGGCCCAGGTGAGAGGACCCTACTCTGTGATGTCACCACTGGCCAACCCCGCCCCGTCGTCCCGGCACCTTAGCAGCGGCGCGTTTTCGACTCCATTCACAACTTGGCGCACCCTCCATCAGAACAACTGTCCGGATGGCCTCCATCAGGTTCATTTGACATGGACTCCGCAAGCAGGTCAGTGAATGGGCCAAAAAGAGCCTGCACTGCCAGACGGCCAAGGTGCAGCGGCACACCAAAGCCCTACCGCAGCAGTTCCATCCCACCCACCGGCGTTTCGACCACATTCATATGGATACCGTGGGCCCCCTTCCAGTGTCGCGAGGAGTGTGGCACCTCCTCACTATCGTGGACCGGTTCACCAGATGGCCAGAGGCGGTCCCGCTCACCGACACCACCTCCAAATCTTGCACCCAAGCACTGATTGCAACCTGGGTAGCACGCTTCAGGGTACCGGCCCACATTACCTCCGACAGAGGCTCCCAGTTCACCTCCGGCTTGTGGTCAGATATGGCCAGCCTTTTGGGGACTCAGCTGCACCACACAACTGCCTACCACCCATAGTCGAACGGACTGGTGGAGCGTTTCCACCGTCACCTGAAGTTGGCTCTCATGGCCCGCCTGAAAGGGCCTAACTGGGTGGACGAGCTTTCCTGGGTCCTGCTCGGAATCCGCACGGTACCCAAAGAGGATCTGCACACCTCGTCAGCCGAGTTGGTGTACGGCGCACCCCTGGTCATCCCAGGAGAGTTCATACCAGCCCCAAGGGGGCAAGAGGAAGAACCCGCAGCAGTCCTGGGCAGACTACATAAGAGGCTTGGTAACCTCGCCCCCGTACCCACTTCACAGCATGGACAGAACCCGACCTGCGTACCCAAAGACCTGCAAAACTGTAAGTTTGTTTTTGTACAACGGGGCGGACATCAGGCACCGCTACAGCGGCCCTACGAGGGGCCGTTTACAGTGATCAGAAACAACGGGTCCACATTCGTGCTGGACATTGCGGGGAGAGAGGAGGTTTTCACGGTGGACCGACTCAAACGGGCCCATGTGGACTTGGCGCAGCCGGTCGAGATTCAGGCACCGTGGCGCAGAGGCAGACCCCCCAAACAGAGTCCGACCCAGACTGAGGACATTGGGGGGTGTATTGCTGGGTTGGGGGGGGGGGGGGAGTTATGTGGCGACCCACTTCCCAGCGCGCTTGAACCGGATCACAAAGTGGTGCGCGCCGGCACTGAGGCTGGTCCCCAAGAGGGCACCAAGCCTGCTTCACCAACAAGGGGAAAAGCCCGCACGCGGGACGGGACTATGAATACAGTAGTCCCGCCCGGGGAGGGCGGGAACAGGAAGGCTTTAAAGCGAGGCCGTGAAGTTTGAATAAACTCTTTCGCAACTGCAGCTCACCGACTACGTGTCGTTATTTCAGCGCTGCATGTAGCACACCACTACAAGTCAATAACAACAACGTGTGCTTCCAGACTTTTGTGTCTCCTGCCCCATAGAAGGGCAGAGAAGAGAGAATTTCCAGGCTACATCGTCTCCTTCTTTTGTACTCCCAATTTCAACATTTCAAAAACTTTAAACTCTCAGCTAACTCTGGTTAAGGCAGCTGCAGGGATGCAACACCTGTCCTGCTATGACTCAGTGAAACATCAATCCACTTGTCTTTCAAGTTAGTGTGCTATATTTGATATTCATGATGTGATCTGTGGGTTGAAGAATTCAATGTAGACTTGGTAACACATGATGTGATCTGTGGGTTGAAGAATTCAATGTAGATTTGGTAACACCCTTGCAAAATCTGGAAGGGTGACCCTAAGTTTCCATCTGCCCATCATTTTAATTTTCCACCCCTCTCCCAAAACGTTCTCTGTCTTTGGGCTCTTACATTGTTCGAACAGAGCCAAACAGCATCTGGTTTTCCAACTTTGCATGTTGCAGCCCACAGGAGTCAGCAAGAAATTTAACAACTTCAGCTTTTAAAGAGTGTAAAATTAATTACGACATAGAAGCCAGGAAATAGAGCCACACCAACTGGACTGTCCTCAACAATGCACTTGGCTCCAGTTTCAGTAACTCAAATTAGTCATATAGGATCTTCCAACAAGACTGTGCTGACTATCCTTGATTAATCCCTCTTTACCAAGTGTAGATTAATTCTGTCCCTCAGACTTTTTTCCCAATAATTTCCTAATCACTGATGTCAGATGAACAGCCTTGTAACTCAAAGGGTCAGATTGTTTGTGGGCCAAAGGGCCCACACTGTGCTGTACTATTCTGTTTTGTAACCTATCTTACTTAAACAACTGGCAAAGTTGTAGACCATGAGGAAGGTTGTCAAAGGAAGAAGCAGGATATAGGTGAGTTTGAAATATGTACAGAAAAATGGAAAATAGAGTTTTATCCAGATAGAATGGGGTGTAGTGCTTTGGGAGGTCATATATAAGAGGAAAATATGAAGTAACTGGCAGGCTTGAAGGAGCATTGGAATTCAGAGGGATCTTGGTGCAAGCCCATGGTTCCCTGAAAGTGGCAACATCAGTGGTTAGTGCAGTAAAGGAAGGGCATTGTGTATAAATGTTGTGAAGTTATATGCCAGCAGTGTAGAGCTTCAGTTAGGCCACATTTGGAGCATTGTGTTGCTATATTATAGGAAGGATGTAGAGGCACCAGAGAGGATAGAGAAGAGGTTCACCACAATGTTGCCTGGGTTAGAACGTATTGTGTCTAAGGAGAGGTTGGGTTGTTTTCTCTAGAGTGTCAGAGGCTGAGGGATGACCTAATACAAATATGGAAAGTTACTAGCGGCATAGATAGAATAGACAGTCAGAGTCCTTCTTTTCCCAGCATGGGAACGTCAAATACTAGAGGGCATAGATTTCAGGTGAGAGGGAAACGTTTAAAGGAGATTTACATGGCAAGGTTTTTTTACTCAGTGAGTGGTAGATGCCTGGAACGCTGCTGGGGAAGTGGTGGAAGCAGATACCACAATAACGTTTAAGAGGTATTTACACAGGCACGTAAACAGGTGAGGAAAGAAGGAATATAGACTATATACAGGTGGATATAATTAGTTTAAACTGGCATCATGGTGGGCACAAACATCATGGGCTGGAGTGCCTGTTCTTTAGCTGTTCTGTTCTATGTATTAGAATAAAGTTAGTATTTGCTGTCTTCCTGTCATTTCACATGTGACATACAGCCAGAGAAGATTTAATTATCTCTATCAGGTGTCCAGCAATCTCCAGGTTTGAAGAGGTAAAGACAAGTCTTTACAATATACAAATTCTGACTGGTGTTATTGGAGAAAAATGAAAAGAAGTACAAAATCAAACTTGTACTTGTAAAGCAAACTTTGTTTCACCAACCAACCCCTACCCCCACCCCTAAACCCCCCCCCCCATACTGCCTATCTTGTTGAGTATTTATTCTCATATTGCAAATGTCTTTAAGGCCTAGAAGGATTCTAATCAGCTACTCAATTCCATGCCAGCACTGAGAACATCCTCACAAGTCCCATTCCTCAAATGATCTATTGTCTTTCCTGTGCCTTTCAATTCCGCAGTGTTTCCCCTACGAGCCATTTACACTCGGGGTGACTTACAACGACCAATGAACCAGCAGACCTCTGGTGAAACCCAAACTGCACACTGTAGCTCTGGAAGTTAAGTTCAAACTCAGGTCATTGGAGCTTTAATGCAGCAAGATTATTTGCTCTAGCATTGTGCCACCATGTGAAATGCCAGCACTTTCTGTTTTTGCTTCAGATTTCCGGCATCTTCAATCGTTATTTAGCTTTTCTTTAATTCCTGGCAGCCCAATAATTGCAAGCACCAAGCATTGGGGGGCAGATGTTAGAGATGGGAGGGGTGCAACCATATTGCAAGGCTATAGGTAGCTCAATGTATTGTTTAATATGACTTATCAAGGAGCCAAAGGATGTGAAAAGTGTACTTTAATGAAAAGAAGCGCAAACTGCAGGTGACAACATAATTCAACGAGCCTGATTTTTATTCCAAAGATACAAATTATGAGGGGGAGGGGTGTGGAGGAGGTTGGAAGAATTGTTTTTCTGAAGTTTAGGGGATACTCATAAAATGACAAAATTCACCCCTGAATAATTTAAGTCTAGGGTTGCTTGCCAGTTCCTCAGTTGATATATTCTGCATGGGGAGCACTGGAGAGATGAAGTAAATAAAGCGAGTGCAATAAAATTTCTTGTGAGGCTTCCAAAGTAAACATTTAGGAAAGTTTACATTGCAACAACAGAATCAAATACGCTGCACAGATTTTTTCAAATTATTCCCGGATGGAAGAGAAAGGCTGACTTGTTACATCAGTAGGACAGAGATGATGACAGACTAATTTGAAAGAGAACTCTGGGTGGGCTCATGTACCAGTAAAAGTAAATCTCAGTTGCGGAAAAGCAAAAGCAAAAGGAAAAGACCCATTAGCTGACCCATGATTTTAATTTAGCTTTGGTGGCTTTTCATTTTCATCAAAATATGTATCTATCAAGAATTTAACCAAAACTCTAGAGATTCTTAATCAGAGCCTGAAGATATACAACTTGTAAAAACTCCTCAGTTTAAAAACTGAATTCCCAGTTCACTTTGTTGAATTCCAAACACAAGAAAACTAATAACTCAATTTACATTCACCACAATTTAACATAATCAACGGGCAAGAATATCATGTTGACTTTCATTGGGTGAGTCAATCTCACTTCTCCCATGAGCCATTACATCACTATTTAATTGCATCTCAACTTTGAGAGCTAGAGGTCACAAGTACAAATGTGCCTACTCCAAGTGTGACTGAGAATAGGGAAGAATTTTTTTAGTAAGTATGTAGAATGGATTGCCATCAAAAGCAGCTAATGGTGTTGATTCCCTTCCTTAATAAAGCTACTGAATGAATATTTATATTAGGTTACAAAAATGGTCAAAAATATTGCATGGTGTCATCCTTCTCGGACTATGGAAAGATACCATTTAAATGAAACCTCCCAGGGTTAAATGATCTGGATCCTACTGACAGTGTGACCCAGAGAGAAATTGTAATGTGTTTGCATGTATCATTGGTTATTCACTCTTGTCTCCCTAAGAGATTTAAAAAATCGGGGAGTCTGCATGACTTGGCAATGTTCGTCTCATTGCATTATCTCATTTCATGTTTTCTTATATAACTTGATATTTCTTGATCCTTTCTTCGGAATCATTTGTGAAACAGCTCTTATTTATGCCTCCTGATCTTTGTCTCTAGTGATTCAGGGTTGTAATCCATCTTCTGTTGTATGTCTCAGGTACATGAACCAGCAACATGTGTGTTGAACCGTAGTTGTGAAACTTGGTCCCATTGAACTGAAAAACAGAAAACAGTTTTTTATTCCTGTGGCCTTGGATTCCATCTCCCTTGTCATGAGACCTTTCCAATGCATTGGCAGTGAACATAATCAGAATCAGGTTTAATGTCACTGACAAATGTCATGAAATCAGTTGTTCTGTGACAGCCGTACATTGCAATAGATAAAAATTACTATAAATTACAAAAAATAAATTTAAAAATAAGTTAAGTAGTGCAAAAAGAGAGTGAAAATAGTGAGGTAGTGCTCATGGGTTGGTTCATTGTCCACTCGGAAATCTGATGGTGGAGGGAAGAAACTGTTCCTAAAATATTGGGTGTGTGTCTTCAGGCTCCCGTACCTCCTCTCTGAAGGTAGTAATAAGAACAGAGCATGTCCTGGGTCCTTAATGATGAATGCTGACTTTCTGAGGCCTTTTGAAGATGTTCTCGATGCTGGGGAGGCTAGTGCCTCTGATGGAGCTGGCTGAGTTTGCAGCTTTTTCCGATCCTGTGCAGAGGCTCCCTCCATACCAGACGGTGATGCAACCAGTTCAAATGCTCTCCACCGTACATCCGTAGAAACTTGATTGAGTCTTTGGTGACAGATTATAACATATGAAATAGGGGGGTGTAACTGCTGCCTCACAGAACCAATTGTACAGGGTTGATCCTGACCTCTAGTGCTGTCTCCATGGAGTCTCCATGCTCTCCTAGCAACATGTGAGTTTTCCCTAGGTGCTTCAGTTTCCTTTCACATCCTAAAGGCATATTGCTCAGCAAGTTAATTGTCTACTGTAAGTTGCCCCTAGTGTAAGTGGGTGATAGGACAAGCAGAGTGAAGTTGAGGGGTATGTGAGAGAGCGTAGATCACCAGGAAGTGAATAGGAACAGGACTGATGGGTTTGCTCTGAGAGTCAGCATAGATTCTACAAGATGAATGCCCCTCTTCTTATATGACTTTCAGGCTCTGATTTTGGTAGCTCCTGTTATCCCAAACTTCTCCACCAGAAATATTGCATCCCTTCATTTATTCTACTGTTTATTTTCAAAATGTTGTCAACTCCACTTACATCAATTACAGTATGTTGGACTATTATGAACAAATGAACCCAAAATACACTGTGATATTTCTAAAGTTATTTTGGCAAAATTTTTTAATATGAAGCATATTGATGTAGGTATTAGTTTTGAAAAAGCAAAAGGATTTTAGGCCATAGGACCGTAAGTGATAGGGGCAGAATTAGGCCATTCAGCCCACTCTTCCATGTCATCGCGGCTGATCCTAGATCCCATTCAACCCCATACACTTGCCCTCTCACCAAATCAGTTGATGCCCTGACCAATCAAGGATCTATCAACTTCCACTTTGAATATGCCCATGGACTTGGCCTCCACCGCAGTCTGTGATGGAGCATCCCACAAATTCACCACTCTTTGGCTAAAAAATTCCTCCTTACTTCTGTCCTAAAAAGTTGCCCTTGATTTTGGATAACCGCACCAAAGGAAACATCCTCACCATATCCACCTTATCTAGTCCTTTCAACATTCGGTAGGTTTCAATGAGATCCCTATGCATTTTTCTAAATTCTAGTGAGTATAGGCCCAAAAGAGCCAAATGTTAACCCCTCATATGTTAACCTCTTCATTCCCGGAATCAATCTCATGAACCTCCACTGGACTCCCTCCATTGCCAGTATATCCCTTCTGAGATAAGGGGCCCAAAACTGTTGACAATACTTCAATTGCTGCCTATCTAGTATCTTATAAAGCTTCAGCATTATCTCCTTGTTTTTATATTCTATTACCTTGAAATAACTGCCAACATTGCATTTGCCTTCTTTACCACAGACTCATCCTGCGAATTAACCTTCTGGGAGTCTTGCACGAGGACTCCTAAGTCCCTCTGCACCTCTGATGTTTGAATTTTCTCCCCATTTAGATAACAGTCTGCACTATTGTTCCTTTTATCAAAATGCATTATCATACATTTCCTAACCCTGTATTCCATCTACACATTTTCCCCATTCTTCCAATTTGTCTCAGTCCTTCTGCAATCACATTGCTTCCTCAGCACTACCTACCTCTCCACCTATCTTCATATCATCGCAAACTTTGCAACAAAGCCATCAATTCCACAAACTATATCATTGACAAACAACGTAGAAAGTAGCATTACTGACCCCTGAGGAAAACCACTAGTCACTGGCAGCCAACCAGAAAAGGCCCCTTTTATTCCCACTCGCTGCCTCCTGCCTGTCAGCCATTCCACTATCCATGCCAGTATCTTTCCTGTAACACATGTTAAAGCAGCCTCATGTGAGGTACCTTATCAAATACCTTCTGCCCATGAAATAATGATTTCTCAAATACCTGATTTAAAAATGACTGACAGTTATCAGTTTAGGAACCAGGTGTATGCTAAGCGTGAAATCGAGATAGAGAGAAAGAAAGAGGCAGATACAAAGGGAGTATGAAAGAGAGAAAGAGAGAGAGAGAAAAGGAAAGAAAGAAACAGAAAGAAAGAGAGAGTGAGGAAGAGAGGAAGGAAGGGAGGAAAGGAGAAAGAGAGAGGGAGAGAGAGAAAGACCAAAAGACAGCAATAAATAAATAATGAGAAGCAATGAGGAAAGCAATTGATTGTGCTCTCAGTCACTGTATATGGTGCTGCATTAGGTATTGGAGCCACTTTGAGCATGCAGCTCAGTGTAAAAGTAGATGTGCAGATTTGTGCTGTATGAAAGAGTCATTTAGAAACGCTGTTCAGATTTTAATATTGTGAAGTAACTTGTTTTGTATATTCAATGAAGTTTGATCACCTCAAAGCACAGCTTTGTTACACCTGTATTTCTTAAAGTCCTTCTATCTATTAAGACAAAATTCAGCTCTGAAATGTTTATTTACTTTGTTATCCTCTTAAAAGGTCTGTTTATGTTCTGGTGAAAGGTTATCAGACTTTTAATTTCCATCTCCACAGATGCTGCCTGATCTGCAGAGTATTTCCAGCATGTTCCATTTCAGATTTCCATCATCTGCAATATTTTGTTTTTGGAACGTTTTAAAAATTAATGTGTTTCAGGGATGTATATACAGTGCAGTCTTGGTGTATATTAAAGGAAGCAGAGTTTAAGAATGACTGTTATGAACAGTATAACTTTAGTTTAATTGCTTTCTTCAAGTGCTTCCACTTAAGGGAGTGGTTAACAACCACAGAGTAACACACTGCAACAACAGATGCCTGAGGGATTTGAAGACAGACAGTGCTTGTTTGATAGCCAGGAAGAATGTGAAATATCTTTGACAACACCTGCAAGGATTCTCCTTTTTCAACATTCCTTTGATCTTTAAGTATCTGGAGGAGTGCTTTTTGCTAGGTGAAAACATTAACATAAATAGTAAAAAAAGAACAAAGCATTCTTTCATCTGTACCTTCCAGTTTCCTCTAATTATCTCATCCTAGAAATGCAGTGAGGAAACGAGACATGTTTTATAAATCATAAGTTTTCAGAAACAAATCATTTAACTCACGGACTGCCTGGTGACTTCCAACTGGAAATGTGAAAAAAGCAAGTGCCAGGTGTTACCACTGCCACTAACCTGTGGTTATAGAGGATGCAGGCACTAATACAATACCTCTCCATACTCTTACACCAATAACGTGTCAGGGCTGGAGTTGCACTGTTGCTGACAATATTGCTAGTCTGCCTGTATTTAATCAGCCTTTATTTGTTATCCCTCATTGATATCCCATATCACTAAACTGCCAGATTAAGTGTAATGTTCATTATAGTGAGGAGTGGATTTACGACAGCTGCAACTTTGTCAGAGTGTTAAGGGCCAAAACATGATGTGTCCTTATGTAGCTAATTGCGAATTAGCCCAAAGACTAGGAATCCTCCACTACTATTGAGTGAACAGGGTAGCCAAAGGAGACAGACAGGGTATATTCTTGTCCACGGTGAGTGGTGGGTGTCTGGAATGTGTTGTCATGGGTGGTGGAGGAGGTAGATATGACAGAGGCATTTAAGAGGCTTTTAGATAAGCACATGAATATGCAGAGAACTCAGCTACAAACTCACCCATTTCCATCATGGACACTAGCCTCCCCAGCATCGAGGACATCTTTAAGGAGTGATGCCTCAGAAAGGGCCCCATCACCCATGACATGCCCTCTTCTCATTCCTACCATCAGGTAGGAGCTACAGGAGACTGAGGCACACACTCAATGTTGTTGAAATAGCTTCTTCCCCTTTTTAACACATATAATTATATATATATATATATATTGTGTGTGTGTGTGTGTATTTATGTATGTATTTCTTAATGTGATTTATAGTATTTTCTGTGCATTGCACTGTACTGCTGCCACAGAACAACAAATTTCACAATGTATGTCAGTGATCTTAAACCTGATTCTGATTTTGAATGGGGAGGTAGTATATGAACATTGTGCAAGCATTAGTTTAACTAGAATTACTTTAATTAGGATGATTTTAATTAGGTGTTGTTAGCTTAGCCCTTACATACTGTTCCTGTCAAATTTGACCCGTTTTGACATTTGACAGCAGTAAAAACACCCTAAATGCCTTTTTTTTAGCCGAAATTTGACGACTTTTCCTAAAGTGACCCAAAATGCTCAAAATTGAAAATATTTTAAATAAAGTGCTTTGACAGGATGGTTATGGCTAGAATGAACTCTTTCTTAAGCAAGGACCTGGACCTGCTGCAATTCACCTACTATTGCAACAAGTCTACAGCAGGCACTGTATCACTGGCTCTCTAACCTGCTTTGGAGCACCTAGATAACCACACAACATATGTCAGGCTCCTACTTATCGATTACTGCTCATCATTCAACATCATCATTGAGTGAGCACTAATAACCAAACTTGAAAACTGGGCCCCTCTGCAAATGGATCTGCAGGTTCCTTATTGGAGACCACAGTCAGTGAAGATAGGTAATAACATCTCCTTCATGCTGCCTATCAACACAGTTGCATGCTTAGGCTACTGTTCTACTCTCTCTGCACTCATGACTGTGTGACCAAACAAAAGTCAAATGTTACCTATAAATATGCTGATGACACCAACATTGATGCTAGAATCTCAGATGGTGATATGAGCAGGCTTACAGAAGTGAGATAGATTGGTTGATTGACTGGTATTCCATCAATAATTTTGTACTCATCTTCAACAAGACCAAGGAATTGATTGTGGACTTCAGAAAGGAGAACTTGAGGGGTCATCATTGGAAAGGGTGAACAGCTTCAAGTTCCTGGGCATCAAAATCTTGGAGGATCTATCTTGGGCCCTACACATTGATGCAATCAAGAAGAAGACACACAAGTAGCTATACCTCATTAGGAGTTTGAGGAGATTTGCTCTGTCATTAAAGACTTTGAAAATTTCTATAGATGTACAGTGGAGAGCATTCCGACTGGTTACACATCGGCCTGGTATGAAGCCTCTAATGCATAGGATCACTAGAGGCTGCAGACGGTGTAGATTCAGCCAGTTACCCTATCATGTGCACAATTCTCCCCCCCCCCCCCACCACCATTGAGGACACCTTCAAGGGGCAGTGCCTCAAGAAGGCAGTATCCATCATTCAGGAACAATCTGTGACATGCCCCCTTTCTCATTACTACTATCAGGAAGGAGGTACAGGAGCCTGAAGACCCATAATCAATGATTTTGAAACAGCTTCCTATCCTTCACCATCAGATTTTTATGAACAGCCCATGAATCCATAAATACTATCTCATTATTCTTTTTGTAGCACTATTTGTATTCTATAGATTTTTATGTCCTTACACTCTACTATTGCCGCAAGACAACAAGTTTCATATCGTGTTAGCAATAATAAATCTGATTCTGAATCACTGCAAAAAGCAAATAGCTCTTTTGTGTCCTTCTGTTTGGAAAAGCTGGTAATTATCCAGAAGGATCAAATTTACATTTACACAAATATTGTCTAAGTCAATTGATAGACGTGTTGACAGTCCTTGGTTGCGTGTCAGTAGAAAATACTCACTGTGCTGATAGTGAAGTTAATTTTTCAGAACTTCTCTTTGTTTTGAGAGGTTGGTCGTGGCTAGAATCAACTCCTGCCTCAGCAAGGACCTAAGACCACTACAATTTGCCTATCACCACAATAGATCTACTGTCGACGTGATCTCACTGGCTCCCCATGCAGCCTTGGATCATGTAGACAATACTAATACCTATGTCAGGATGCTGTTCATTGACTATAGCTCAGTGTTTAACACCATCATTCCTACATTCCTGATCGAAAGCTACAGAACCTGGGCCTCTGTACCTCCCTCTGCAACTGGACCCTCGACTTCTTAACCAAAAGATCACAATCTGTGTGTATTGGTAATAACATCTCCACCTTGCTGACGATCAACACTGGTGCACTTTAGGGGTGTGGGCTTAGCCCACTGCTCTACTCTCCCTATACCCCATGACTGTGTGGCTAGGCATAGCTCAAATACCATTTGTAAATTTGTTGATGCTACAACCATTGTTAACAGAATCTCAGATGGAGATGAGAGGGCGTACAGGAGCAAGATATACCAGCTAGTTGAGTGGTGTTACAGCAACAACGTTGCACTCAACGTCAGTAAGACCAAAGAGTTAATTGTGACTTCAGGAAGGGTAGGACGAAGGAACACATGCCAATCCTCATAGAGGGATCAGAAGTGGAGAGAGTGAGCAGTTTCAAGTTCCTGGCTGTCAAGATCTCTGAGGACCTAACCTGGTCCCAACATATCGATGCAACTATAAAGATGGCAAGACAGCGACTATACTTCATTAGGAGTTTGAAGTTATTTGGTATGTCAACAAAAACACTCAAAATCTTCTATAGATGTACCATGGAGAGCATTCTGACAGGCTGCATTATTGTCTGGTATGGAGTGGGTGAGGGAGGAGATTGCTACTGTACAGGATCGTACAGAGTTGTAAAATTAGTCAGCTCCATCATGGGTCCCAGTCTCTGTAGTATCTAAGACATCTTCAAGTAGCAGTGGCCCAGAAAAGCGGCTTCCATCATCAAGGGCCCCCACCACCCAGGACATGCCCTCTTATCATTGTTACCATCAGGAAGGAGGTACTAAACCCTGAAGGTTCAGGAACAGCTTCTCCCCTCTGCCATCTGATTTCTAAATAGACATTGAACCCATGAACATTACCTCAACACTACTTTTTTTAAAATTTCTGTTTTTGCACATATATAATTAATTCAAAAAGGATCGAGTGCTTTCTCATGTACTAACAAACTCTTCTCAGGTTTTCAGCTGGGTATAGGTATCAATTATAACTGATATTTCGATGACAAACTCTGCCATCTTCTTCAATGATGATGCATATCTCGTCTAGTGGTATTTATAACCCTGTAGTCTGTCCCTCCTGACTGATTAGTCCTCATCCAATCAGGTTTCTGCTCTCCCACCTTGCTTACAATCGAATTCCAGTTCTTTTTTAGAGTGAGACCTTCAACTTTATTAAACTTCTTTTTGTCTAGATTTAGCTCAATGGCTTCCTTTACCAGGTGGTTCCAAAAGGCCAGGCATGATGGAAACCCACATCAAGGAACATCGGAGGTGTATCCATTTCAGTTACCCAGAGAAATCTGCAGCAGCAGAACATTACATTCACAATAGCCATAGGATTGACTTCGGCACAGAACTACTGTGCCATGCCAATGGCTTTTGGGACCACCTAGTAAAGGAAGCCATTGAAATAAAACTAGCAGAAGCCTGACTGGATGAGGACTAACCAGTCAGTAGGGACAGACTATGGAGGTATGAGCTTCACTGGACTAGACATGCCTCGGCATCATCCCTGAAGAAGATGGCAGAGTTTCTCATTGAAACATTGGTTATAGTCGATACTTGTACCCGATTGGAAAACCAAAAAGAGTTTATTCAAATGTTCAAAGGTTCAAAGGTGCAATTTAATGTAAGAGAAATGTATACAATATACATCCTGAAATGCTTTTTCTTCACAACCATCCACAAAAACAGAGGAGTGCCCCAAAGAATGAATGACAGTTAAATATTAGAACCCCAAAGACCCCCCCCAACTCCCCCCTCCCGTGTGTCAGTGGCAGCGAGCAACAATCCCCTACCCCCCCTCTGGCAAAAAAAAGCATCAGCACCCGCCACCAAGCACTCAAGCATGAGCAAAGCAACAGCAAAGCCACAGACTTGCAGTTACTCCACAGACTTCGCATTTCACCCGGTATTTGACATACCACAGGTCCTCTCTCTCCTAATAAGGAAGAAAGAAAAATCTCCATTTTCCCAGTGAGTGGGGAGACATAACAAACAACTCACTAGTTTACGATGTTAGAAGTACATTATGTTGCTTTTTTCAAGCTCTGTGCCTAAAGATTGCAAAGATCCTGAGTCTCCAGGCACACAGCAAATATCCCAAATCCCCCGAGGACGCACGGGTCTCGTGCCATGACACCGACCCTCGATCCGCCCGTCTCCAGAGTCCCAACATCCTAGGCTTCCGAATTCGAGTCGGACTCTTAGGCCGAGCTTTTGACATGCCGAACAACGGCCAGCTATGGAACCCCGAGAGTGGGCCCCATTCCTGCAAAGAACCGAAGTCTGCGTGTAACTCCAGGCCAGGGTCTTCAAAAGAACTCTGAAAGGGAAAAATAGAGATATTAAAGATGGAAAAAGAGCTGTTTCCAAAGATGCAAGCAAAGAAGTCGCCGTTAAGCACCATTAATCCTCCTGAACTCCACCTGCTATAATTCATTACTGTAATTCAGTATTTTTTGTAAATTTATCATGTATTGCATTTTACTCCCATAAAGTTAACAAATTTCACAACATACGTCGGTGATATTAAACCTGATTCAGATTCTTTGCATTTACTGTACATAAGTAAATTGCTTTAGTTTCTACAAGTGGCCATCAATGTAAAGCTACCCAGCAGATGCTATGATGAGCTGAGTAGTAGGAATAGGCCATCTCTCTGTGAGACAGACCTCCCTGATTGCACTGTTGCTCTTTCTAAAAGAATTAATGCTTCAGACGGAAGGAATTAAAGCGAAACATCCACAAGTAACCTTTCTCTTGCCAAGTATGGATTATTTCAACCTTTGAGCCTACTCTACCACTCATGCTTATTCATGTTAAAGAAAGAATAATTGAAAATAATGATGTGTAAGAATGTCTGTGAAGACCATTTTGCCTGGGGTGAGCTGCATTTTCATTGCTTTCACATGTTCTAATTCTTTATCATTGGAAATATGCTCTAGAATCTGCTTTAAATTGTATTGCAGGATTACGGTTAAGAAGACTGCAAGGACCTTGGAACAAGTAAGCTGAATGTCATTTCATTAAGAACTGGGAGGGGAAATTGTAAGTCCTGCAAGATCAAACCTATATGCTTCCAGGCTCCAAAGTACTGACTTTGCTGTGTCTTATATCAGCTACGCCCACCCAACTCACTCATACCCAAGATAAGTATCGGCATTCTTTCAAAGGAAATTAAAGTATTAATGTAAATCTCCTCAGCATTTAACTGATCCCAATGACAAAGTATCTGTCAGTTTTATAAAACATATCCTGCTTGTGGTAAATATTATGCTCTCTGTAAACAATAGACATAAGTATTAATTCATAATATTGTGCTTCCAGACTTTGGGCATTATGGTAGGACTGACTAGTCTGCTCTCAGTCTATGCAGAATGACAATACAATATTCTTTTATTGGTTGCTTGGCTCTATTGTTTCATAGTTGAAAAGGTCCCACCAACAGAATCCTGAGAAGAGAAGCTGACACCTGAAAACTTCTTCCAAAAGAAGATTCTTTAGAAACTCACAAAGCTGCTTAGATATTGTGGGTAAAGAGTACTTGATAGATTTAGATTTAGTGCACACAATAAGTGCATTAGATGGGTATTACAAGGGGATCCCGATGATTCTTCCAGTTGTGGACTCTCCCCAACTGACCCGTAATACCCTGCTGCAAATTTGCTGTCTTCCCTGAGGTTCAGGGTCTCAAGTGTTACTGAAGGAGACTTGCACTTCTCTAAAAATGTAAAATCCAGAAGAAAAGGCCAGATGAAAGAAGACCAGGAGCCTGAGGTTGGAGATCAAAGCCACTGGTCAGGCTTCCCCTTTTGATCATTTTCTCACCTAGCTACACAGGTATCATTTACTGCAGCCAATTAACCTACCAGCACCTCTTTGTCATGTGAGTAGAAGCAGGAATACCTGCAGTCATGGGAAGGACATACATATTCCACACAGACAGCACCCAAGTAAGGTCATGGACAGCATTGGAGGCCATGATTGAACCTGGGTTCTTGAAGCTGTGAGGAAGTAGAGCTAACTGTATCATCTCTGTGGGATTTCCAAGGCAAATGACTAGTATCCTTTAAACAAATGTTTGTTCATGTTGTGTGTAATAATTCCACAAATATTAACGATGTTCTCAGCACTATTACAAATCACCTCAAGAATTCTATTTTGAACAAAAGAAAATCTGCAGATGCTGGAAATCTGAGCAACGCACACACACAAAATGCTGGAGGAACAGCAGGCCAGGCAGCATCTATGGGAAAAAGTATAGTCGATGTTTCAGGCCAAAACCCTTCGGCAGGACTGCTTTGATTCTATTTTGAAATTGGTTAAACTATTTTCCTCAGACATCCCCATTTAGCTGATGGTTGCTGTGTACAATTATGGCCTAGATAGTCATTCTTAGCCAAATATCCTTATCTGAGTTCCACTGATAGAGCAGACTCTTCCTTTAGTTGCAGGAATAGAATCGGGTTTATTATTACTGATAAATGTCATTATATTTGTTGTTCTTTTAGCAGGAGTAAAGAAAAAAAATAGAGCAAAAGATGAATAAAGAGGAAGAGTTCTTGGGTTCATTGACCGTGATTGCTCCACTTTATCTTCACTGTTCACTAACGTTTGTGTGAGGTTTAGCTGCAGGATCAGTTTTCGATTGACCACCCACTATTCACCTAACTGACTCGCCATTTGTATCCAGTGTCTCCACTGACATCATGTCATTTAGGCCATAGCTACTACTTTCCAGTGTGTACTACTAGTTTCTAATAGCATTTCCGCAGGAAGACTGATCACCCTACAACTTCCAGATATAGATAGTCATCCATCACAGAAAAAGGTTCTTCAGTTAACATGAGTCCACACCAGCCATCAAGCATTCATTTAGATTAATTTTATTATATTCTACCACATTCCCATCAGCTCCCACCACTCCTCATTACAGGAGTAATTTGACTCCCCATGTACAATCCTCATCAGGAAGAAACTGGAATATGCAGAGGAAACCCACAATATCACAGGGAGACAGCATGCAAACTCATTACAGACGGTCCCCGAGATCAGGATCAAACCCAGGCTGCTGGAGCTGTGAAGGAACAGCTTTAATAGCTATGCCACTGTGTGGCCCTGAAATCCCTTACAAACAGTAAGTTGTCCTTCAGTGTCTGATTCACCACTTCAGCATACTTTGCAGTCGTTTCACAGAGAGAACCAGGGTTCTATTGGTGTTTATGGGTAGTTTTCTATTGGTGTTTATGTTTTTACCTTCAAGAGATTTTCTTTTCAGGTTAATCAAAACATTTGGAAGTCCAAATATCCTGATCTATCCTGATCTATCCTGATCATTGTATCCTCAGGGATTTGTCATGATGGACCAAAGGGCCTATTTCTTGCTGTATGACTGTTTAATTCGTTGGGGGATCTGGAGGGTAAATCCACATATAAACAACAATGGTATGACCTTGTTAGATGACAAGTGATATGTTTTGAACATCTTTTTGGTCAGCATAACCTTTGAAAGATAACGTACTTTGGAAGAAGAGCAGCAAAAACTAACCAGAACGTTCCATATAGAATTAAAATACAAATTAGACAAACTGAGTTGGTAACTCACAGCAATTTAGGAGGTAATGGAATAGTCTTATTGAAGTTGTAAAGATACCAAGGAGACCAGATAGGTTAGAAAGAAATAACTTCAATTGCTTAGAGAATCTAGGGCAAAGAGAAATATTCCAAAAATATGATTCATGCCTTTAATGAGTAAAGGGTTATAAGGGTAGAGGTAGGTAAGATCTCTATTTGAAAATAGCATTTGACAACAGGTCAATAGCAAGTTTCAGCATTGTCCTTTATGCTTTGCATTAAAGTAAAATGCAGAGTCAAAGGCAAGTTAACGTAAGACAAAGCTTAAGGTTGGAAGTAAATTTGTTACCATATACAACCCTGAAATTTGTTTTCTTGCAGACATTCTCAATAAATCTAAGAAACATAATAGAATCAATGAAAGACCGCACCCAACAGGACAAACAACCAAAGTGCAAATACAAAAGAAAAAAAGAAACAATAATAATAAATAAATAAACAATAAGTATCAAGAACATGAGATGAAGAGTCCTTGAAAGTGAGTCCATACATTGTGGGAATGGTTCAGTGATGGACAAGTGAGGTAGAGTGAAGTTATCCCCACTGGTTCAACAGCTTGATGGTTAAGGTATAATAACTGCTTCTGAATCTGGTGGGGGGAGTCCTGAGGCTCCTGTAACTTCTTCCCAATGGCAGCAGCAAAAGAGAGCAAGGTCCTGAAGCTTAATGATTAGTTCTGAGGAGATGATAATATTGAATGCCAAGCTGTGGTCTTTAAAGAGTATCCTGACATATGCAACTTTGCTGTCCAGATTTTCATGGTTGAGTGAAGAGCCAATGAAATGGCATCTGTTGAGGACCTGTTGTGTCGCTAGGTAAATTGGAGCGGCTCCAAGTTGCTTCTCAGGCAGGAGTTGATAGGTTTCATCACCAGCCTCTCAAAACACTACATCACTGTGGGTGTAAGTGAAACTGGACAATAGTCATTGGGGCAGGTCACCACACTCTTCTTAGGCACCGGTATAATTGAAACTTGCTTGAAGCAGGTGGGTATGTCAAGCTGTCGAAGGGAGAGGTTAAAGATATTAGTGAACACTCCAGCAAGTTGATGAGCACAGGTCTTTAGTACTTGGCCAGGTAACCCATTTAGGCCGGATGCTTTCCATAGAATCACCCTCCTGAAGGATGCTCTCACGTTGGCCTCTGATACTGAAATCACAGGGTCATCAGGGGCTGTGGGAGTTTGTGAATGTTCCTCCAGGTTTTGAGAGTCAAAACGAGCATAGAAGGCACTGAGTTCTTCTATGAATGAAGCCTTGTTGTCACCTATGTTGCTTGGTTTCACTTCCTAAGAGGTAATAGCATTCTAGTCCTGCCACATCTGTTGAGCATCCCCCAGTGACTCAAGTTTGGTCTCAAGTTGCCTCTTCACATGTGAGTTGGCTTTCCGAAGATCGTACCTGGTCCTCATGTGTCTTACTTGATTACCAGACTTGAATGCCTCTGATCTGGCCCTCAGCAGATTGCAGATTCCAGGCCTTCTGGTTGGGGAGGATTCCAAATGATTTTGTGGGAACTCACTCATATACAACTTTTTAACAAGTCTATGACAACTGTGGTGTGTACATTCAGATTGACAGACAAGTCCTTAAACACCTCCAAGTCAACTAACTTGAAGCAATCCCTTAACTTCCCTTAGATTGAATGCTCCTACACCTCCTGCGACAACCTCTTCATTGTCCTAATCTCTGGAACTTTGCTCTTTAGCCTCTGCTTTTATGCAGGTAGGAGGACAGCCAAGGGATCAGATTTGCGGTCTGGGCATGGAACGGAAGGCATTCCTTGTTGTAGTGTAGCAGTGGTCTAGTGTGTATTGACCCCTTGATACTGCAGGTTATATGCTGATGATAATTGGGCAGAGATTTCTTCAAATAAGCCTGATTAAAGTCTCCCACTATGATTCATTCAAGTGAGTCCTGATGTGCAATTATCAAAGGATTCACAGAACAGCATCAATAAGCATGCAGTACTTGTTTGTTATTTTTATTTTGAGATACAGCACAGTAACCACGTCTTCAGGCCCATCAAATCCCAATAAACCTCTTGTGCACCCTCTCCAAATCCTTCCTATGGTGACTAGAATTGAATGCATTACTGCTGATGTGATCTAACGAGGTAGGGAAATTAAAATACCTCCTGTACTTAATAAAGTGACTATCGAGTGTATGTTCATGGTCTTCTGCTGCTGCAGCCCATCCACTGCAAGGTTCAGCAGGTTGTGTGTTCAGAGATGCTTTTCTGCACACCACAGTTGTAACATGAGGTTATTTGAGTTACTGTCACCTTCCCGTCAGCTTGAACCAGTCTGGCCATTCTCCTCTGATCTCGCTCATTAACAAAGTGTTCACACTCACTGAACTGCCACTCACCGGATACTTTTTTTTGTTTTTTGCACACTTCCCTGTCAACTCTAGAGACTGTCATTTCTGAAAATCCTAGGGGATCAGCAGTTTCTGAGACAGTCAAACCACCCCATCTGGCACCAACAATCATTCCATGATCAAAGTAATTTAGATCATTCTGATGTTTGTTCTGAAGGACAATTAAGCTTCTTGACCATGTCTGCATGGTTTTATGCATTGCCACATGATTGACTGATGAGATATTTGCATTAACGAGCAGGTGTACAGGTGTGCTTAATAAAGTACAACTTTCTGACCCTTGAACTTGATAACTCAACTGATTAAAACAGGCAAAAGCCTTCTTCAGCACCCTATCAACCTGTGCAGCCATTTTCAGGGAGCTATGGACTTCGACCCCATGAAGAAATTCTACAATATAAGCAAAGTAGCATGCATGATTTCATTTATAGTGCACATTACAAGACCCAATGGTCCTTCTGTACGTCAACAGTGTTTTGAGTCCTGTACTAACTGTGTACTGCTCCTTTACATTTGATTTCTCAAAGTGCAATGCCTCACACTTGGCTGGAATAAACACCATCTGCCATTCCTCCGCCCATATCTGCAACTGATCTATTTCCCATTGTGTGCTTTGGCAATCTTTTACACTATCCACAGCACCACCAATCTTTGTATCCTCTGCACAATTACTAACCCACCCATCCACATTTTCATCCAAGTCATTAATATATAACACAAACAGCAGAAGTCTCAGTGCAGATCCCTGTTGAACACCACAGGTCATGGACTTCCAGCCAGATGTCCTAGCCGGCGTACAAAGAACCAGAACTCCAGAGTGGTGGAAAATAGCTGCAATCACATTCCCCTCTGGATAAAATAATGTCAAATCCACAACAATGAAAACTTCATGGTTGTCTGTCTAAATTGTTAGACCACACACTGACAAACTGCTCCCAATAGGCAGTAATCAACAATGGTGGTATTTGAATTAATGGAGATTCCCCAACCTGCAAATCACGCAGAAATACATGCAGCGTTATTCAGCTAAGATTCCAGGGCATCTAACAAGTGTCCCAATAAGGTCCTCATTAAAATGAACTGAAGAGGGATGAGCTTAGTTATGATGGTGCTAAATGGCGACTCCTTTGCTTACATCTTTGGAAACAGCTTTATTTCCATCTTTAATATCTCTATTATTCTCTTTCAGGATTCTTTTGAAGACCATGACCTGGAGTTACACACTGACTACGGTTCTTTGTGGGAATGGGACCCGCTCTCAGGGTTTCACAACCGTCTGTTATTCGACATGTCAAGGATGCAACCCAAGAGCTTCAGAGGCCCAGGATCTCGTGGCTCTGGAGCAGGGCGGATTGCCGTTAACAAATTTCGTGTCACATGCCGGTGATAATAAACCTGATTCTGATTCTGAAAGTCAGTGTCCCAGCAGGAAATCGGTGTGTTGTGGGAGTTGGAAGATCTCTGGCTGTGTGTCCAGAGACCCGAAATCTTTGGGCACAGAGCTCGGAAGAAGCGACACAACAGACTTTTAACATCATAAATCAGCGAGTTGTTTGTTATGTCTCCCCTCTCGCTGTGAAACAAAGACATCTCTTTCTCCCTTAGGGAGAGAGAGAGCCTGTGGTACGTCAAATACTGGGTGAACAAGTAGTCTTTGGGGTGCTGCAAGTCTGTGTTTTTGCCGTTGCTTTGCTGCACGCTTGAGTGCTCGATGGTGGGCATTGATGCTTTTTTTTGCTGGTGGGGGAAGGGGGGGATTGTTGCTTTGCTACGGCTTACACACGGGAGGGAGGGGAACAGGGGTTCTAACATTTAACTGTCGTTCATTCTTTGGCAGCACTCCTCTGTTTTCATGGATGTTTGTGAAGAAAAAGCATTTCAGGATGTATATTGTATACATTTCTCTGACATTGAATGTACCTTTGAAACTTTTGAGTCACAACTGGAAAAGTGCAGCCATTTCACACATAGCAAACTCCAAATAATAACAACATGTAGAGTTCATAGTTATCTGGTTTTGCAAGGTGAGGAAGCTGCAGAGAGCTGTAGATGCAGACTAGTCCATCAATGGGTACATCGTTCCCCACCATTGAAAGCATCTATACCAGTTGCCGTCTCAAGGAGGCGCCATCTATCATAAAGGATCCTTACCGTCTAGGTTATGCCTTTTTCTCACTGTTACCATTGGGTAGGAGGTACAGGTGTATGAACCAATAGGTTCAGGATCATCTGGTATCCTGCAGGCATCAGCTTTTTGAACTGATCTGTACATCTTTAGTCCTACCTCAGCAATGGAACACCATGGACCACCTCTTGCACTAGCATGGACATTGCTGACTGTGTACTTTTGCACGAATGTCATGCTTTGCACGGTTATTTTTACTGTCTTGTATAATTCCAGCACAATTTATGTTTTATGTGTTGTCTGAATCCGAGTGCCCATGACCGTCCACATTGCAGACCATTATTAGTCGTCAGCCAAATATGTTTGTTCAGATTGTCAGGGAGTAAGAGTAACAGATCTCTGAGTTGGAGGAAATGCTTTACCTGACTGAACCCAAGTCGGTGCAGATATGAAATCAGTCATTAAAAATTCTTTCAAGTTTCCTTTTCCTGTCAGTTAGATGTTATACTTAACTGGCCTAGCCACAGGTGTCTGCTATCATTGCTGGTCTCACATGCATAAATAAAGAACATTAATTATAGATTACAGATACGTTGATGCAATATGTTTAAAACACTGTCCTTAAACATATCCATGAATGTGCTCTGGGTTACAAATCTCAAAACTGCAAAAGATATGGGTATGTCTTTTGTATTTATAGGCAATCAATAAAACGTGTAGAAGAAGGTCTTTTGGCCTACTGTGTCTGACCTAGATCTTGTACAATTGATCCCATTCCCATATTCCTTCCTCATGCCTGTTTTCTTTTCTTCAAAGTTCAAAGTAAATTTATTATTAAAGTACATATATATGTCACCGTGTGCAACCCTGAGATTCATTTTCTTGTGGCATACTCAATAGATCCAATAACCATAATAGAATCAGTGAAAGGCCTCAAAAACAGGAAATACAACCAATGTGAAAAAAGACAACAAATTGTGTACGTACCAGAAGAAAGTAAAGAGGAATATTAAGAACATGAGGTGAAGAGTCCTTGAAAATGAATCCAATAGTTGTGGGAACAGTTCAGAGGCAGGGCAAGAAAATTAAGTGAAGTTATTCCCTTTGGTTCAAGAGCCTGATGGTTGAGAGGTAATAATTGTTCCTGAACCTGATGCTGTAAATCCTGAGGCTCCTGTACCTTCTTCCTGATGGAAGCAGCATGAAGAGATCATGACCTGTGTGGTGGAGGTCCCTGATGATGGACAACACTCATTTAACTGTCCTGCGACAAGATGGACAACTTTCCTGCGACAACACTCTGTGTAGATGTGCTCAATGGTGGGAAGGGCTTTACCTGTGACGACTGGGCCATATCCACTACTTTTTGTAGGCTTCCCATTCAAGAGCATTGCTGTTTCCATACCAGGATGTGATGCAGCCTGTCAATATATTCTTCGCCGCATATATATATAGAAGCTTGTCAAAGCTTAGATGTCATGCTAAATATTCGCAAACTTCTAAGGAAGTAGAGGTGCTTTCTTTGTAATTGCACTTACATTCTGGGCCCGGTATTATTTAGTTAATATGCTTTTGCCCTTCAGCAGTGTCGTTAAGAACACAACAACTTGGAACCATAGAACATTACAGCACAGAAACAGGCCTTTTGGCCCTTCTTGGCTGTACCGAACCGTTTTTCTGCCTAATCCCTCTGACCTGCACCTGGACCATATCCCTCCATACCCCTCTCATCCATGTACCTGACCTTGCTTTGTAAAAACCTACTTCCTCATGCCACTTTTGGATTCAATTAATGACCCTTCTCCTACTAGAAGCAAGCTCTCTTCACTTGTTCTTTCAAGGTCCTTTATGATTTTAACACATATATCAAATCAGCTCTTAAACTTCTCCACAAAATTCTGGAGAAACTCAGTATGTCAGGCAGCACCCTATGGAGGGTCTCAGCCAGAAATGTCGGCTGCCCATTGCCCTTCATAGATGCTGCCTGACCTGGTGAGTCCCCGAACATTTTGTGTGTGTTGCTCAAGATTTCCAGCATCTGCACTCTCTCGTGTCTTAATTTTCTTCATATTACTATTTTTCTGAAGGTGATTAAAATCAAACATAAACGAAGTCTGAATACACTCTTCTCGGCTTCCAGCTGGATACAGATATCAATTATAATGGATATTTTGATGACAAACTCTGCCACGAAGATGGCAAAGTTTGTCATCAAAACATCAGTTATAATTGATATCTGTATCGGGCTGGAAGCTCGAGAAGAGTTTATTTGCCATATACACTGGGAAAGCAATAGATCCTTCTTCATAAGGAAAATATTGCTTATTTTAAAGACAATTACAATTTATCATACTATCCAAGACTGGAAAAGCAGCAAGAACATTCCTCCCCAGGTTACAAACACCTGACTTACGTACAGCCCATACATACTATTGAGGCTGGAGAAGTGGATTTGCTGGCTCCTGCAGGCTACAGAACCCTTCTGCTGCCTGGGAACTTGGATCGTGGCTGCACCTTCGGTTTGCAAACTAATTTTGGATAACAAACAGTTCACAGATTAAATGGAAAAACTTTTTTCCTCCAAGATCATTCCTTCCCTTTGTAATATAGCAGCATGATGCCCAAGATTGTCTAACTAAATGTTATCATTTGCTTTTGTTCATCTTTCTGTTTTCCCCTTTCATTCTTCATCAGGACAATTCTGGTCATCCCGTTAACAGGAAGGATGTAGAGGCTTTGGAAAGGGTACAGGAGAGGTTTACCAGGATGCTGCCTGGATTATAAAGTATGAGCTAAAAGGAGGGGCTAGACAAGGTTGTTTTCGCTTGCAGCATCAGAGGTCGAAGAATGAACTAATAGACACTAATAAAATTATGAGAGGGTATATTAGCCAGAATCTTTTTCCCAGGGTAGAAACGTCAAATGCCTTAGCTTTAAGGTGAGATACAGAAAGTTTGAATGTGTGGGGCAAGTGATTTACTCAGAGAGTGGTGGGTATCTCTAACAGGCTGCCAGGGATAGTGATGGAAACAAATACAATAGTGGCATTTCAGAAGTTTTTAGACAGACATATGAATATGCAAAGGTGGAGAATATAAATTATCGGCAGACAGAAGAGACTTAGTTTAATTTGGCATTATGTTCAGCACAGACATTGAGGACTGAAGGACCTGGTCTTGTGCTGTATGTCCAATTTTCTATGTTCTTGCAGCAGCATCCTGCAATGAAGACATTATATGTTTTTCTTAAAATTGCCCATAGATCTATTTGGAAACAGAGAGGTAAAATCTTATCATTGGACACAAATGCTAAGGGCATAGTTTTCTGCAGTTTTATTCCATCGCTTGGAAGAAACAAAAATTGGGAAGTGTGAGAAGTACACCTTGCATTGTTAAGATCTATGGTAGCAGATGAATTTTAACTCCAGTCTGTTTTACCTCATTTAACGTCTGTTTTCCTTTTAAAATTGGACTCATGGAAGGGAGATGTTCAAAACCAACTTACAAACTACAATAATTTTTTTAAAAATTGGAGCAG
This sequence comes from Hypanus sabinus, assembly GCF_030144855.1. Classification (NCBI taxonomy): domain Eukaryota; kingdom Metazoa; phylum Chordata; class Chondrichthyes; order Myliobatiformes; family Dasyatidae; genus Hypanus; species Hypanus sabinus. The sequence continues at coordinate 45,916,210 of NC_082738.1, forward strand.
TGAGAGTTAAGTTATCTTCCACAATCAAGGGTACTCGAAACATGTTTAATAGCTTTCAGTAACTATTACATCAAATATTGTTATATTTATTCTTTCTTTTACTTTAGTCCCAAATATGGTAAATGACAGTGTTGACCTCCAGACCATCCCACAGGGTTTGGGAAGTGCTGTAGGACAGCAGAAGGTTGTAACAGAGAAAGACAAAGGATTTTCTTGTTAGATCTGCATATAACCCTACAAGGATAAGAAGTGTATCTATTTTTTCAACTTAACTTGCCTTTTTTGGCACTGATTCACTTCCTTTTTGAGTCAGCTTACAGGCCTGTCACTTCTCATACTAACTGCCAAGTAAAAATTGCTGCTGAGTCCCAATAACACAATTGGGACTCAGCATGTCCATATGTTACATAATAGGAACCTGCCATCTTTGGGTGGGTGAGCTTTTTCCTTCCACTGAGTGAAACGGGTTAAATAAACAGATAATTGACATGGTTTATTTTAGTTGTAGCACTCAAGAACATTTCACACAAATCACAATTTTTAAAGAGCAATTTTAATTAAAATATATTTAATTAAAGGGAACTACTCGTTGACATAGTTACTGCAGGTAAACGATGATGAAATTTAGTAGAAGAAACATGAATGGCTTATGTTGCCAGCTCGAACATTTTTGTTGCGTATAGAATGAAGTTTACATGTACAATACATTTGTAAGCTTTTCCTTGTTCACTGAAAATGTGCAGATAACTTTTATACTAACCCATATATTTTAAGCTACCTCAGATGCACATTAGTTATTTATCAGTCTTTGTTTATGTATAGCTTTTACAAAAATTCTATTGTATTGCTTTATTTTACAGTAAACGCTTGCAAGAAAATGAATTTCAAGATGGCATATGGTGACATATGCGTACTTTGATAATAAATTTGACTTCGACTTTGACTTTGACTTTAACTTTGAGAAGATGTTGGGCCATCAGTTTGAAAGTGGGTAGTTTATGTGGTCTCTGCACCAGAACAGATATATTTGACACTGCCACTGGCATTTTGTGGATGAAAATGAAGACCTGTGAATGCCTCAGAGAGCTCGACAATCTAACTGGTTTATTGATACCATCAACGGCACATAGTGTAGTCTGAATGTGGCCACAATGGGGAAGGTAAAGAAATCACTGGGAGAAAGGTAGATCTCAAGAGGGGGTAGCAACTGAGAAAGGTGGAAGTGGCGTTAATGTGTCATATGTAACACTAATCTGTGTACTTTAAATGCTAAAAATCTTTTTGAGATTGTTTCAAATAGCTAGCTATTCTCAAGAGTTCTAATTAAATTTATTATCAAAGTACATATATGTCACCATATACAACCCTGAGATTCATTTTCCTGTGGGCATACTCAACAAATCTAAAGGATAGTAGCTATAACAGAATCAATGAAAGTTGAGTGCAGAAGACAACAAACTGTGCAAATGCAAATATAAATAAATAGCAATAAATAATGAGAAAATGGGATAATGAGATAAAGAGTCCTTAAGGTGAGATAATTAGTTGTGGGAACATATCAATGGATGGCAATTGAGTGTAGTTATCCCCTTTGGTTCAAGAGCCTGATGGTTGAGGGGTAGTAACTGTTCTTGAACTTGGTGTGGTGAGTCCTGAGGCTTTTGCATCTTCTACCTGATGCCATCAGGTAGAAAAGAGCATGGTCTGGGTGGCAGGGATCTCTGATGATGAATGCTGCTTTCCTATGACAGTGTTTCATATACATGTGCTGTGCTCAATGGTTGGGAGAGCATTACCTGTGATGCACTGGGCCGAATCCATTATCATTTGAAGGATTTACCATTCAAAGGCATTGGTGTTTCCATACCAGGCCGTGATGCAGTTAGTCAATACACTCTCCAGTACACATAGAGTCATAGATTCAAAGAGAAGTACAGCACAGAAACAGGCCCTTTAGTCCATCTGGTGCATGCTGAAACCACTTAAACTGCATGCTCCCATCCACCTGGTCAGAGACCATAGCCCTCCATATTCCTACTATCCATTTATCTATCCAAACTTCTCTTCAACATTGAAATTAAGCTCGCATGCCCCACTTGAGCTGACAGCTCAATCCACATTCTTACAACGCTCTGAGTGAAGAAGTTTCCCCTCATGTTCCCCTTAAGCTTCTCACGTTTCAGCCTTAACCCATGACCTCTGGCTGTAGCCCCACCCAACCTCAGTGGAAAAAGCCTGTTTGCATTTACTCTATCTATATCCCTCATAATTTTGTATACCTCTATCAAATCTCCCCTCAATCTTCTACATTCTAAAGAATACAGTTCTGACCTATTCAATCTTTCCATATAGCTCAGGTCCTCCAGACCCAGCAACCCCTTTTTTCTACCACACTCCTCAGTGCCCTACCTTGATTGAACCTACCGAAGTGCAAACCTCGCACTTTCTGCATTAAATTCGATCAGCCATTTTTCAGCTCATTTTTTCAGTTAGTCCAGATCCCGCTACAAGCCATGATACCCTTCCTCACTGTTCACTACACCCCCAATCTTGGTGTCATTTGCACATTTGCTGATCCAGTTAACCACATTATCATCCAGATCATTGACATAAATGACAAACAACAAAGGACCCAGCACTGATCCCTGCAGCACTCAACTAGTCACAGGCCTCCAGTCAGAGGTCAACCCTCTACTACCGCTCTCTGGCTTCTCCCACAAAGCCAATGTCTAATCCAATTTACTACCTCATCCTGAATACTGAGCAACTGAAACTTCTTGACCAGCCTCCCATGCAGGGCCTCATCAAATGCCTTGCTAAAGTCCATGTAGATAACATCAACTACCTTGCCTTCATCTAACTTCCTCGGAAAACTCTATAAGTTTGGTTAGACATGACCTACCATGCACAAAGCCATGCCAACTATCTTTAATCAGTCCATGTCTATCCAAATACTTACAGTATATATCTGGTCCCCTAGAATACCTCCCAATAACTTTCCCACAACTGATGTCAGACTCACCAGCCTATAACTTCCTGGTTTGTGTTTAGACCCTTTTTTTCAACAGTGGAAAAACATTGGCTATCCTCCAATCCTCTGGTGCCTCTCCTGTCACAGAGGGTGTTTTAAATATCTCTGCTAGGGCCCCGGCGATTTCTGTACTTGCTTCCTGTAGGGTCCAAGGGAGCACCTTGTTAGGCCCTGGGGATCTATCCACCCTGATTTGCCCCAGGACAGCAACCACCTCCTCCTCTGTAATCTGTATGGGGTCCTTGAAGTTGTTGCTGCTTTGCCTCACTTCTATAGACTCTGTACCCTGCTCCTGAGACTGCATGTAAGATCTCCCCCATCTGTTTTGGCTCCATACATGGATTACCATTCTGGACTTCCAGAGGAGAAATTTTGTCCTCTGTAATTCTTTCATTCTTAACATACCTGTAGAATCCCTCAGAATTCTCCTTCACCTTGTTTGCTAGGGTAAATCCATGCCTTCTTTTAGCCTTCCTGATTTCTTTCTTAAGTGTTTTCTTGCATTTCTTATACTCCATCAGCAACTCATTTGTTCCTACCTGCCTATACCTACTATGCACTTCTTTTTTTTCTCATAACTAAGGCCTCAATGTCTCTTGAAAACCAAGGTTCCCTACACTTGTTATCTTTACCTTTTATTCTGACAGGTATATGCAAGCTTTGTACTCTCAAAATTTCATTTTTGAAGGCCTCCCACTTACCAAGTACACCTTTGCTAGGAAACAGCCTGTCCCAATCCACACTTGCCAGATCATTTCTGATACCATCAAAATTGGCCTTTCTCCAATTTGGATCTCAACCTGCATATTTAATTTAACTTTGCATATTTAATTTAAAACTAACAGCATTGTGGTGACTGGATGTTAAGTGTCCCCCTACACAAACTTCTGTCATCTGCCCTGTCTCATTTCCTAACAGCAAGAGTCTGCAATCTCTTTATAAATTTATTCCTCTAAATCACTAGGACTGTTGCATGGTCTGTAATATAACTCCATTAACATGGCCATACCTTCCCATTTCTCAGATCCCCCCTAAAGCCTCACTAGTAGAGTTCTCCAGTCTGTCTTGACAGAGCACTACCGCGACATTTTCCCTGACTAGTAAAATCCTCCTTTAATCCCTCCTTCTCTGTCACATCTAAAACAATGAAATCACAGAATACTAAGCTGCCAGTCCTGCTCCTCTTGCAACCAGCTCACTAATGGCTACAACAGCATAATTCCATGTGTTGATTTATGCCCTGAACTCATCTGCCATTCCTACGATACTTCTTGCACTTAAGTATAGGCAGCTCAGGACACTAGTCACACCACACTCAACCTTCTGATTCCTGACTTTGTCTGAGATCAGTCTCCACAACCTCTCCACTATCTGTTCTGGTTCCCACCCTCCTGCATCTCTAGTTTAAACCCCACCATTCACTATTTCCAAACCTTCCCACGAGGATATTGGTCCCCCTCCAGTTCAGGTGCAAACTGTCCCTTTTGTACAAGTCCCACCTTCCCTGGAAGAAAGCCCAATGATCCAAAAATCTTATGCCTTCCCTCCTACACCAACTCCTTAACCACGTGTTAAACTATATAATCTTCCTAGTTCTGGCCTCACTAGCACATAGCACGGGTAGCAATCACTACCACTAGGTCCTGCACTTTAACTTAGCACACATTTAGAAGTTTGCCAAAGCTTTAGATGTCATGTGGAATCTCCGCAGATTCCTAAGGAAGCAGAGATGCTGTTGTGCTTTCTTCACAATTACACTTACGTGCTGGATCCCGGACAGATCCTTCAAAATAGTAACACCCAGGAATTTAAATTTGCTGACCCTCTCCACCTCTAATTCCCCAATGAGGACTGGCTCATGGACCTCTGGTTTCCCTCTCTTGAAGTCTACAATCAGTTCCTTGGTCTTGCTGACATTAAGTGAGAAGTTGTTACGGCACTACTCAGCTAAATATTCAATCTCCCTCCTGTAAGCTGATTCATCACCACCTTTGATTCAGCCCACAACAGTGGTGTCACCAGCAAACTTAAATATGGTATTGGAGCTGTGCTTAGCCATACACAAATAGTTGGTTAGGAAGGTATATGGTTTATTGGCCTTCATCAATCGTGGAATTGAATTCAGGAGCTGAGAGGTAATGTTGCAGCTATATAATACCCTGGTCAGACCCCACTTGGAATAATGTGCTCAGTTCTGGTCGCCTCACTACAGGAAAGATGTAGAAGCCATAGAAAGGGTGCAGAGGAGATTTACAAGGATGTTGCCTGGATTGGGGATTAGGTTGAGATTATGAGATTATGTTGAGTGAACTCGGCCTTTGCTCCTTGGAGTGAATAAGGATGAGAGGTGACCTGATAGAGGTGTACAAGATGATGAGAGGCATTGATCGTGTGGATAATCAGAGGCTTTTTCCCAGGGCTGAAATGGTTGCCACAAGAGGACACAGGTTTAAGGTGCTTGGGAGTAGGTACAGAGGAGATGTCAGGGGTAAGTTTTTTACTCAGAGAGTGGTGAGTGCGTGAAATGGGCTGCCGGCAACAATGGTGGTATGATAGGGTCTTTTAAGAGACATTTAGACAGGTACATGGAGCTTAGTAAAATAGAGGGCTATAGGTAAGCCTAGTAATTTCTAAGGTAGGGACTTGTTCAGCATAACCTTGTGGGCCGACGGGTCTGTATTGTGCTGTAGGTTTTCTATGTTTCTATCCAAAGTGAGTAGAGCAGCCCTGTGCTGATGGAGATGGTGGAGGAGATGTTGTTGCCAATCTGTACTGACTGGGGTCTACAAATGGGGAAATCCAGGATCCATTTGCATGAGGGGTATTGAGGCCAAGAACTGGGAGCTTATTGCTTAGTTTTGAGGGGATGATGGTATGGTATGGAATGTCGAGCTAAGTTCGATAAAGAGCATCCTGTATATTTGCTGACTAGATGTTCCAGGGTTGAGTGAAGATCCAGTGAGAAAGCACCTGCTGTGGACCTGTTGCTCTGGTAGGCAAATTGGAGCAAATCTAAGTTGCTTCTCAGGCAGGAGTTGATATGTTTCATCACCAGCCTCTCAAAACACTACATCACTGTGGGTGTAAGTGAAACTGGGTGATAGTCATTGAAGTAGGTCACCACGGTCTTCCTGGGCACTGGTATAATTGAATCCTGCTTGAAGCAGGTGGGTATCACACACTGTTGAAGTGAGAGGTTAAAGATCTCAGAGAACACACCAGCCAGTCAATCAGCACAGGTCTTTAGTACGTGGCCAGGTACCCTGTCCAGTCGGATACTTTCCATGGATTTACCCTCATGAAGGCAGCCTGCACATCAGCTTCAGATACTGAGCTCAAAGGATCACTGGGAGATGTGGGAGTTCATGATGGTTCCTCCGCGTTCTGATGGTCAAAGCAAGCTGAGAAGGCATTGAGCTCATCTGGAAGTGAATTCCTGCTGTCTCCGATGTCACTTGGTTCAGCTTTGTGGGAGCTGATAGCATTCAAGCCCTGCCACAGCTGTCAAGCGTCCTTCAGTGATTCAAGTCTGGTTTGGAATCTCCACTTCACCTGTGTTACAACGGTGTTGCAATAATTAGTGCAGAGAATTGCAGAGGTGGTTTCTGTCTGTGAAAAACTGCAGTGGTTGGTGCCAGAAGTTCTCCCTTATAAAATATATTTGTTGAACTTTTAAATTACTACTTTTCATATCCCGGAGTGTGGAAAGGGGAGGAGTTGATGCAGCGCCCTCCAAAGGTCCCTACAAGGACAGCTGGTTAGGTTGTATATAGACTAAGTCTAGATCAGCAAATAGCAGTGACAAGCATATTCAACTTTGGTAAATGTTGAGTCAGGAGCATGAAATGAGCATTCAGCCCCAAATGCAAGGATTTCCTGTCTGAATGAGATATAGGATCCCTGTATATCAGAGTTTATCACTACAGGCAAGCTGCCATATTGTATAACCAGCTATCAAATTTACCAAGAACTGGTGTTAACAAGTTTCCAGCCCAGTAATAGGTACTACTTACTCCATACAGAATTATTAGTACTAAAAGGGGACAACTGCCAAGCCTGTAAATTCACCAACTGCATAATTGTAGTAAATGAAATAAGGTTAACCAAAACAGTTGTGAATCCTTTGATTCTGATGTTGGAGAGTCAGTTATTAGTAGTATTGTCACATGTACCAAGATACAGTGAAAAGCTTGTTGTACATACTGGTCATACAGATCAAATCATTACATAGTTCATTGAGCTAGAGAAAGGTAAAACAATAACAATGCAGAATAAAGCATAAAAGACTAAAGATTCTAGACTCATTTATTATCAAAGCATGTATAAATTATAACCATATATAACCATATAACAATCACAGCACGGAAACAGGCCATCTCGGCCCTCCTAGTCCGTGCCGAACTCTTAATCTCACCTAGTCCCACCTACCCGCACTCAGCCCATAACCCTCCACTCCTTTCCTGTCCATATACCTATCCAATTTTACTTAAATGACACAACTGAACTGGCTTCTACTACTTCTACAGGAAGCTCATTCCACACAGCTATCACTCTCTGAGTAAAGAAATACCCCCTTGTGTTTCCCTTAAACTTCTGCCCCCTAACTCTCAAATCATGTCCTCACGTTTGAATCTCCCCTACTCTCAATGGAAACAGCCTATTCACGTCAACTCTATCTATCCCTCTCAAAATTTTAAATACCTCGATCAAATCCCCCCTCAACCTTCTATGCTCCAATGAATAGAGACCTAACTTGTTCAACCTTTCTCTGTAACTTAAGTGCTGAAACCCAGGTAACATCCTAGTAAATCATCTCTGCACTCTCTCTAATTTATTGATATCTTTCCTATAATTCGGTGACCAGAACTGCACACAATATTCCAAATTTGGCCTTATCAATGCCTTGTACAATTTTAACTTGAGATTTGCTTGCTCACAGGTAGCCACAAAGCAAGAAACCCGAAGGAACCGGATTAAAGAAAAAAATAAAAATAAAAATAAAAGCCCAACACTCAATGCTCAAGAGAAATAATAAATCAATCAATCAATCAATAAATATCATGCAAACAATTAAAGTAAGCACCAGCATTCTGAAACAAAAATGAGTCCTCAGATCCTGGAGCAGCCCGGAGTAGACCCAAAGCCTCATTTATCACTTCACCATATTAGTGGGCACAGAGAACAGCAGCTGGGGCAGTCTTCATAGCCTCAGCACCATGGAGATGATCATCATAGAGACCAAGTGAAATCGGCTCTTGTCTCAACCAACACACTGTTTTTTTCAATCTATCTGGGCCAGCGTTTAAATTGGCCCAACAATGGAACAGCAAAAGGATCCATGCCTTGGAGAGAGGAGTGACGATCATGGACAGCGAGCAAAATCAGCTCTCACCTCTTATTTGGGCCAGTGTTTAAATATTCTAAACAACGAATCATACCTTGCACTAGGACCTGGGCACACTGCCGCAAAAGACTCCATGCCCAGACCATGCCGCCCAGAGGCTCACTCCAGGCCCAGATTTCACCACCCAGCCCAAGACTGCTCTCAAGCTCTTCAAATCAGCTCAGCATCCAGAGCAATCCAACGTCACGCCCAGGCCAGTTGAGCAGGCATTGGAATATCTCTGTCCAGGCCCCAACTCCTCCTTTTGGCGTCCAGAGCGATCCAACCTCGCTCCTGGGCATCGGAGCTCCACCTGCATCAATCCTGCAACACACCATCTCGGCTCATCCCCTAATCTCACCTCGCCCTTGCTCAGCCCTTCACCATTCGCTAAAACAATTTACCTCAGTAAAGGGTATTTTAGTGATGCTTTTTGACTACCAGAGAGCTGTTGTAAATGTTCAGTCAGTCCATCTTAACCGGAAGCTACCAAAAAAATGCAGTGCAGTTAAACAATCAAGTGCAAGGTCATAATGAGGTAAATAGCGAGGCTAAATGTCTATTTTATCAGATAAGAGGTTTGTTTGAGAGTCTGATATCAGTGGAATAGAAGCTGTCCTTGAGTCTAGTGTTATGTGCTTTCAGGATTTTGTATCTTCTGCCCAGTAGGAGAGGAGAGAATGAAATTGTCCATAGTGGATGGAGTATTTGATTATGTTGGCTGCTTTACTGAGGCAGTGAGAGGTATAGACAGAGACTATAGAGGGGAGGCTGGGCCCTGTGATGTGCTGAGCTGTGTCCACAACTTTCTACAGTTCCTTGAAGAGCAGTTACCATACCAAGCAAATATATATTCAAACAGAATGCTTTCTATGGTGCATTGATAAATATTGGTAAGAGTTGATGGGGACATGCTGAATTTCTTCAGCCTCCTCAGGAAGTAGAGGCATTATTTAGCTTTCTTGGCAGTGACGTCAACGTAGTTGGACCAGGACAAGCTATTGGTTATGTTTACACCAAGGGACTTGAGGCTGTCAACCTTCTCAACCTCAACAGCACAGATGTAGGCAGGAGCATGTGCACAGTCTCTCTTTCTAAAGTCAATGACTAACTCTTTTGTTGACATGGAGGGAAAGGTCGTTGCCATGTCCGTCACTAAGCACTCTATCTCCTTCCTGTACTCCACCTCATCCTTATTTGAAACGTGGCCCACAACAGTGGTATCAGCTACAAACTTGTAGACGGAGGTGTCACAAAACCTGGCCACCCTATCATGAGTGGACAGGGAGTAGAGGAGGGGGCTGAGGACACAAGCTTGTGAAGCAACAGTGTTCAGAATAATCATGGCAGAGATGTTGCTGCTGACCCTATTTATGGTCTATTGGTCAAAAAGTCAAGGATCCAGTAACAGATGGAGGCATTAACTCCCAGGGTCCAGAGCTTGGCAATTGCTTGGGATATTAGAATTGAAGGCAGAACTGTAATCAATAAATAGACTGATGTTCCTGAACCTATTGATGTAAGTCAATAATAAAGAACATCAATATTTTACTTTTCAAATTAACCCTACTGAAACCCATCAATAACAAGCGTACCAATCTATAAATAATATTGTATGTTATTTAAGATCATGTATTGCACCCACCTTTATTTTCTAATGCTATATCGAATAGATGGGATAAAATCAGTATTTCTGATCATAGATGAAACAAATTAATCTAATAGATTTTCTTTCTACCACCATGCACAGATTCCAGCTCAAGTTATTTATTTAGCTTTTCTTCTTTGTTGGTGAAATATTCTTTATCCCATTTCATTAATTTGTTTCATCTATGATCAGAAATACTGATTTCTTCTAAAAGGCTTAAACTCTGTTACGATAGTTTCTGCCAAGATTTAAAATTCCACTGAGGATTTATACACATATTTTATCAATGATGTTACTGTCTTTTTTTGCCATTTGCCGTGGTCATGTTTTGATCAGTTTCAAATGAAGCTCATGGAAAATAGTATTTATTTTTTCAGATGCAGTTCATTAATGGTACTTTTTTCATAAGATTTGTACTTGAAATGCATAACACTAAAATAAATAGAATTCATTAAAATTGTAAAAGAAAATTAAAAAGAAACTTCAGACATTGGAAATTCAAAACAAGCACGGAAATTGCTGGAAACACTTAGAGGGTCTTTGAAGTTCCGAGGAAAGGTTTTTGACCTGAAACATTAACTCTATTTCTCTTTCTACAGATACCAGCTGACCGATTGAGTGTTTCCAACGTTTTTCTGTTTTTTTTACACAATAACTATAAACTGTTCTTGCTATTCTGTATAGATAACATTTGAAATACAAGTGATGTTCATGTTTGCTAGACTACTGGGCAAATTAGTGAGCGCTTCAGGTAATTATCAGATATTGATAGGTATAAGCATACATGAAAAAAATAGGAATACTTTTGATCTTTTGTTAAAAGAGATTTTCATTAAATAAAACAGAGAAGAGGCGTACCAGTTAAAAATGGATAGCAGGAAATTAAGAGTTTTTTGCATAGTAGTGGAATTAAGGGTTATTGGGAAAAGGCAGGTAAGTGGAGATGAGTCCATGGCCAGATCAACGATGATCTTATTGCTTGATGGCCTACTCCTGCTTCTATTTCTTATGTTCTTATGTAAAAATGATGTCCTTTTAATCAATAGCCAGTGCAATTTGGCATTGTTTCAAGAGGAGGTGATCTTTTTTTTAAATTAAAACGATTTCCATTTTTCAGAAATCTTTTCCATTATTTGTACTCATTCATAGGCTTTTAGGGTTTCCATGTTTTAGCAGAAGAGAATAGAAATCTTGATAGTTTATTTAAAAAAGCACTTAGATTTATATAAAGCAACACACACAAAATGCTGGAGAAACTCAGCAGGTCAGGCAGCATTATGGAACTTAATTAACAGTCAATGTTTAGGCTCAAGACCCTTCATCAGGAATTAGATGTATATATTGCTTCTCATAATCTCATGAGATCTCATAAAGCTTCACAACAAATTTAATAATATCAAAGTGTAGTCCCTATTTGAAGCACCATTCACTTGCGCACAGCAAACGCCCCCGGACACTGATGTGTTAATGACTGGATGATCTAATTTTTACTAATGTTTGATAAGCAGTAAGCACTAACCATGAAGCTAATACTAAAATAAATAGATTTGCTACTACATAACAAGAGAACATGTAACATTGTAGCCTACATTAAAGAGGTATACCAAGGCTTTGATCATCAATATTCTAACCTAAATTAATTATAAGTACATTTTATTATATTGTGGAGCCAGTAATGTAGCAAATCACTTACTGATTCTCTTCACTACAGGGTTGAATATGATACAGGTTAAATGAATAAAATTCAATACAATGATAATGTAAGTAGAACTGCATTGAACCGAAGTCACATTCAAGCAATTTTCTCCTAGATATCCCTCATAATGTGATCATGTGAATGAGATCTGTTTTTTATTAACTATCATTAATGAATGTCCAAGTTTATCCAAGTTTGAAACCTAGTCGCAGCATGTGTGGTTAATACCGAGTGGCTCTGTATTACACCACCATTGATGCCTGGATTCTGATGACACCCTCATGTAACAAAGGATGTTTGAAAAAACTTATGAAGGTTTCTTTATCAGAACTACATTAAGTGTGACAACAATCCCCAACCTTTGTTCAACATCTTAGCTTGTCAGACCTCCATTCTATTTCATGTATTTATCATAGTTTATTCATTCAAGAGCCTGCAAGTGATTTATGACTTTGACTCATAATAAGGTTTTATGATGCTGTCATGGATGGCAAAATTTCTCCAAGTTTTCAGCACCATGTGTATTCCATTAACCAAGCATGACCATTTGAGAATTTGCATCTTGAAATAAAATCTGATATCAGTTTAAAATTAATTGGCACAAAAACATTCTTCAAGTAAAGCAATCTGCCTTCTTTACCCACTCTAGCATGTATGCAGCTTCAGTCCTGAACTAATATGGCTGACTGGGGTGCCATGGTGGCGTAGCAGTCAGTGAGAGGCTATTACAGCTCGGGGCATTGGAGTTCAGAGTTCAATTCCGACATCCTCTGTAAGGAGTCTATACGTCCACCCCGTGGAATGCTTGGACTTTCCCAGGTGCTCCAGTTTCCTCCCACAGTGCAAAGCGTAGGTCCATTGGTCATCATCAATTGTGCCATGATTAGGTTAAGTTTAAATCAGGGTTGTCGTGGGTTGTGGGGCTGCTGCAGCTTGAAGGGATGGAAGGGACTACTCTGTGCTGTATCATTAAATAAATAAATTCCAGAGTGGCCTCATCACTCCCACCAGGGAGAAGGCTGCACAGCATCCACGCCAGGATCACCAGATTCAAAAACAGTTCCATTCCCCAAGCAGTAAGGCTAATCCACCCCTCCACACTCACAACCACCACCACTTTATCATTTTCTGTCAGTTACTTTATGCACAGAGACTCCTGTGCCTGGCGTCACTTTATGGACATACAATCAATCTATGTATATAGGGCATTTTATCAATTTATACTTGTATCTATTGTGTTTTTAAGTTATTTTTGTGCTCTTTATATATTTTGTGCTGCATCGGATCTGGAGTATCAATTTTTTTTTGTTCTCCTTTACACTTCTGTACAGGAAATGACATTAAACAATCTCAAATTTGGGATCATGAATCTAAAAAGTAATGATTCAAGAAGTTAGGTGGCACAGTGGCTAGTAGAGCTGCTGTTTCACAGCACTCAGTTCAATCCCGACCTTGGGAACTGCTTGTGTGGAGTTTGCATCCCTGGAATGCTCCATTTTCCCAATGATATGCAGGTTAGCAGATTAAATTGGTCGTTGTAAATCACCTCTAGTGTGTCAGTGCATGGTAGAATCTTAGGGTGCTGATTTGGAGGTGGGAAGAATAAACTGGAGTTGATGTAGGATTAATGTAAAGGGGTAGTTTCTGGTTCGAACTGACCAGGTGGGTCAAAGGATCTGTTCCCATACTGTATGTTTCGAAGATGGTCCTTCAGCATCATTTCAGTGCATTACAGCTGGGCTTACTCGTCATGTTCATGTTCCAAAATAAATATACATATATATTTTTTTAAAGTTGCTTCGAGCAGAAGTGTCAAAAAGACAGAAGGGATATTATTTTTGGCTGGATTCACCAGTTTCAAAGAATGTTAGAGAAGATGGAAAGGCATGATGCATCTGGGGGAAGAAACCAGAAGAGTGCTCAATTCAAATTCAAGTTTTGCAAGTTATTTAAAGGGAAAAAAAACACAGTTAAGTTCATCCAGAAAAATGTCATCAGTGCTCCTGTGGTAGAACTCTCACCCCTGAGACAGAAGGCTGTGTGATCAAGTCCTATTTCAAGAGAGGCACAAGAGACTACAGATGCTGGAATTTGGAGCAACAAACAATCTGCTAGAGTAACTCAGTAGGTCAAAGAGCATTTGGAGAGGTGGGGGAGGGGAGAGGGAAATGTTGGTGTTTCAGATCAAAACTTCATTCAAAATCCAGGCTAGCTCTGTGCTGTGCCAAGGGAATGTAATATTGCTGCAGATACCTGTATTTGAGAAGCTCCCTGACCCAATCCCAATATAACTAAGGATTTTCCATTACAATGCCACTTGATAGAGATTAGCTTTCTTATTCCTTGGAGCTGAAATCTGTCAATGAGCTTGAATAAAGAAACCATTTGTCATATGTATAAATTTAGGCCTCTGGATTTGCAGCACTTGGATCCAAAGGCACTTTGGAAGATTCACTATTAAGTATGCTGTTTAAACAAAATAGGGTTAAATTGCTATTGGAACGTAAGCAGCAATTAATCTTTGTTAGTGCCAGGGTGACATTTTTCTGGCTAAAGCACCTCTGGCAAATTTAAATCTTTGTATGATATTAATCCCAGAACAGAATAAAGACTTCTTTTCATGAAAAGGGTTCTTTTGTTTCAATGTGCTATTTTGAAGGTGTGTTCATTCAAAATTTCTTCATTCAGCTAAACAGAAACCAAGTAAGAATGGCTGGTATTTATGTGTGTTCATGCTGGAGAATGGCCACCCCTTGGTTTGGTAACACTGGACCCAAACTTCTGCCTTAACTCTGAGCTAACTTCTCGGATCAGACATTATTTATGGAACCTGGCGATATTTTCATCAGGCCCGCCACAAGATTCTAGCAGTACTTCACTGGGTAGTGGAAGCAAAAGAAAACATGCCAAAGAAGGTTACATTATGATGACTCTTCCTTCTACCTGGCATGAGTGCTACAGTCCATCCACCTCCTGTTCTGACTTCTTGAAATTATGTTCAAGGCTTATATATAAATCATTTGCTACCCTGCAGTTCATAAATGCACTGCTCTGTTTAGTTTTCCATTGTTTTATCTTCTATCTAATAGCTTACAAGATCAAAAATAACATCATGGATTGGTTTGAATTTTGAAGTTCAGATTCTTATTTAGTCCAAGTAGCACTAGGCTGGATAAGGTTAGCCGATAAGATAACCTCCAACAAAGCATTAATATTGCCACACAGATACAGACAATTGTACAGAATATTTTAATATAGATAAATACCATGTAAAGCTTTAAGTTCCTCGGCATAAACATCACCAAGGTTCTCACGTGGTCTGTACATACCAGCTGTGTGGTGAAAAAGGCACAACAGCGTCTCTTTCACCTCAGACAATTGAAGAAGTTTGGTATGTGTCCCCAAATTCTAAGAACTTTCTACAGGGGCATGACTGAGAACATCCTGATTGGCTGCATCACTGCCTGGTATGGGAACTGTACTTCCCTCAATCGCAGGACTCTGCAGAGAGTGGTGCGGACAGCCCAGTGCATCTGTGGATGTGAACTTCCCACTATTCAGGACATTAACAAAGGCAGGTGTGTAAAAAGGGCCCAAAGGATCATTGGGGACCCGAGTCACCCCAACCACAAACTGTTCCAGCTGCTACCATCCGGGAAGCGGTACCGCAGCGTAAAAGCCAGGACCAACAGACTCCGGGACAGCTTCTTCCACCAGGCCATCAGACTGATTAATTCATGCTAATGCTACTGTATTTCTACATTATATTGACTATTCTGTTGTACATAATATTTATTATAAATTACTATAATTGCACGTTGCATATTTGAGTGGAGACATAACATAAAGATTTTTACTCCTCGTGTATTTAAAAGATATATGTAATAAAGTCATTTCAATTCAATTAAAATCCAGAGCAAAATTCAGGGACAATAATTACCTGCTTGGTCTGTGGACATGAGCTTTGCATGCAATGTAGCGTCAATGGCTTTTGAGTGTTTCTTTCCATTAATTGTACCATAATTTTAGATGAACTTCCATGCTGACCTTTAACATGTAAGAGATATTAGAATACATTTGTGAAACTGAATGATTGGAGTTTATAATCACAATTTAATATTTCTTGTAGCTATAGTGCTATGTCACATTTTGCAGTTGAAAGACAAAATAGCTACTTTTTGTCCTGAAGAAGTTCTGGCCCCAACATATTGATGCAATTACAAACAAGGCATTCCTGTGGAGGACATGTGGCATGTCACCAAAGACTCTACCAAATTTGTACAGAGGTGCCATGGACAGATTCTAACTGGCTGCACCGCCACCTGGTATGGTGGGGCCACAGCACAGGGTGGGAAAAAGGTGCAGAAGTTTGCAAACTCAGCCAGTTCCATCATGGGCACTCGCCTCCCCAGCATCAAAGAAATCTTCTAGTGTCTCAAAAGGGCACTATCCATCATTAAGGACCCCCACCACCCAGGGAATGTGCCATCAAGGAGGAGGTACAGGAGCCTGAGGCACACACTCAACATTTAACGGCCAGCTTCTTCTCCTCCACCATTGGATTTCTCAACGGGAAGTTAACCCATGATCACTACCTCATTATTTTGCTCTCTTTTTGCACTACACATTTGATTTTTAAAATATATATGTTTCTTATTGTAATTTATAGTATATTTTATGTATTGCAATGTACTGCTGCCACAAAACAGCAAATTGCATGCCATTCAGTGATAACAAACCTGATCTTGTTTCTGATTCTGATCCTGGACAGATCAATATGTCCTACGGGTGTCACACACCAACATCCCCACCATCCCTAACTCAGGAATTTCAGAAAAGTGTTTTACTTTGAAATGACGTGTGGACATTTCATTCAAACAAGGTGAGAAGGCTGGGATCCAGCACATCAGTAGATTTATCCCTGGCCAATTATATCAATTTACAACTAAGAAATTGCAATGATTGAAAAGATCTGGTCTGGCTTTTGACAAATTGCTGCAGACTTGTCAGTTTTTTGTTAGTTGCAGATTTCAGGAAGGGGTCACCATATATATGAGGGGTTTAGGGTGCTTGGTACTACAACTACTGCTGGAGCTCTGGATTTCAGAGCATTGTGGTATCCTGCTGATAATAGGTGGCTGTCAGCTATGTTGGATGGAACTATTTCTATCTAACATGGAACCTATTTTCTAGGTATCGACAAATATTAATGATAGGCCAACAACTTGTCAGCTCAACCTATACACACAAGCAAGCAAACAATTGCTACATTGATACCTTTAGCTAAACTTAGTAGCTTAGAAATTCATTCCTGGTTGTGTGATGATATTGGGATTGCTGACTGTGAAGTTCTAAATTCAAACCTTAAGTCCTATCAGATATAAATAGTACTTTCACTAAAGGGAGATTATACAGTAACTACCCAATCTTCAAATACCAAATCACTTACCTAGTTTACATGGGTTTCGCTGTCACTCCCCAATATCTGAGAGGTGGGTCCCCTCTCCCTACCAAGGAGAAGATACTTCCAGCTAACAAAGTTAATTTATTTTCAGCGATACATGTTTAAATCCAAACAACATTCTTAAAACACATTTAAAACTCACAGATGATTTCTATCCATAAAACATTTCTAAATTACAAACCATTTTTAAAACATAAAGGATTTACAAATCACAGATACATTTCTCATAAACTAAAAAGACATACCAATGATGCAGATGAATGAGTCTTCCATCCCAGAAATTGAAGCAAGAGGAATGGATCCTAGTCCCTCCATCTTCCTATCATTCTTCCTGATGTTCTTCAACCACTCCTAATAAGCCTGAACAGCTGTCTACATTTATACCCTCTTTCTACCACTTGGGTAACTTCACACACATATATTTCCCCAGATACCCTTTAACACCAGATAAAAGCTTCTTGGATTAAATAGATCTCAGCTTAATGATCAT
The DNA here is from genome assembly GCF_030144855.1 of Hypanus sabinus. Classification (NCBI taxonomy): domain Eukaryota; kingdom Metazoa; phylum Chordata; class Chondrichthyes; order Myliobatiformes; family Dasyatidae; genus Hypanus; species Hypanus sabinus. The sequence goes on from NC_082738.1 coordinate 45,933,922, forward strand.
GGTTCACAATTAATGCTATAAAGCTACAATACCTTGAAAAAAGTATTCAGCCCCCAACCCTTTGTTCATATAAATAAGTATTACAAACAGGGATTTGGATCAATTTAGCTGAGAATTTTTACTTGTGAATCACATGTTCCTTTTTTTCACAATCGAGCCTAAAAAACAGGGAAAATTGTAAAGCATGAAAAGCTAAAAAAATTTAAACTGTAATATCAGCAATGGAAAAGTATTCATCCCCTTTGCTTTAGTATATAGTCGAATCACCTCTCGCAGGAGTCTCTTTGGATAAGTTTCTATTATATCACAATGTGGTGGAGCAAGGTTTGCCCATTCCTCCTTGCAAAATTGCTCAAGCTGTGCCAGGTTAGTTGGAGAACGGTAGTGGACAGCAACCTTGAGGTCTTGCCAGAGGTCTTCGATCAGGTTAAGGTCAGGACTCTGACAGGGCCACTCAAGGACATCAATTTCCTTCATTTGAAGCCGCTCCATGGTTGCTCTGGCAGTGTGCTTTGGACCATTGTCCTGCTGAAAGATCAACTTCCTCTCCAGCTTAAGCTTTCTGGCAGCAAGCTTTGCAAAACATGAGAAAGAGGCCTGGGAAGCGAATTTTCATTGCAGTTGACAGTGGCAAATGTGCTGTATGATTGCATCAGAGCACTTGACAAATTTATTCCAATGAAATCAATAGAATGAGTTTCAGAGGCCAACCGCCATGGAACTGAGTTCAGTTCTATCAAAAAGGAATTAATTTTTCTTTATTGGTGATGATTCTTTCAGTAGATCAGCAAATAGGTGTGACAGATTCAACAGTACTAAGAATTCCAGTGCAGTATGTTATAGGTAAACCTCAAATACAAAATGACTATTAGTATAAAGAACAAAGATGAATGTAATTGCAGATGATGTTAGAATAGTCCTGTAAAAATGAGTATTTTAGTGATAAAGGTTAGTAGGTACAAATTAATGTTGGTTGTAACTAATCTGTTGTATTACATTGTGAGTAACAGATATAGCAAGGTTGAGTTATGTGTATGAAAACACCATGAACTTAATTAGGTTATCCACATTGCCACAGCAGCACATATGCAAGTTGAGAAGGCTGTGCCTTGGGGAAACATTGCCGTCATTGTCAATAGGCCTGATTTGAAACGAAGAGAAAAAAAACTTCCATTAGTCTGTCAGCTGTTTCTAATACCAAGGGCTAATATTTCAGCTTGCTTGAAATCTTCAGCTGAGACATAACCACACAGGGCTCAATGAAAAGGAATATTCATGGTGATTTCAGGACGTGGGAGGAAAAGATTGGAAATGGGATTTTTATAGAATTGCAGAATGCAACTACAAAATTAAGAAATCCATTAGCAGAGAATTTTGTGCATATCTTTAAATTCCCCACTAATTTGGAAGAACTCCAAGTGCTTATTTTATAGTTTTCTAAGCCATTAACTTCACAACATGGAATGAGAAAGAGAAATCAGAACACCCGTGAAGCTCTCAAGGATGCTTTTTACACTATAAGTAACACAAACCAAAGACATTACAGAAGTTAGAAAAAACCACAAAAGAAAAGGGGATACATCAAGAGCTAATGTTTGCACAATTTTTTCAAAAAGCTTGCAGATTGTGGGATATGGAATATTTAAGAGAAGGGGTTCGATAAATCTGAGTTCTTGCAAATAGCAGGAAATGAACTATGATTTCAAAACAGTGGCAAAGAGCAAGCAGAACTGTATAAATTATCTGATTGATAATCTGAATATATGTCTTGTAACTCTCAGTCAAACTCCTATGAGGTACAATAATGTTGGAAAAACTAACAGGAGATGCAGGGATTTAGAGTGTCACTGCTGGATAAGTAACATATCTGATAGTGCAACACACACAAGTTTGAAAGTCACTTGATATGTTTTAAAAAACTAGTTTCTTTGACTTTTAATTCATAAAGTGTGTTCCTAAACTATACTTATAGATTGCTTATCAACTCTCAGTCTCCCTATACCACAGAACTAAAACAACTTTTTCCAATTTCTCTCTCTCTTGTACTGTAGTTTACATAATGTATTCACCCTAGAAAGTTAAGGGAGTAACACTTGGGGAACTCTGAGCCTCCACTGTATCAAAAATCAACTTCTCCTATTTTTCGCCTTTGATTTTTAAAAATTAAATTTCTAGACCTGAGCATCATTGGTAGGCCCAGCATTCATTGTGATTCCTCTATGCTCTTTAGCAGGTGGTGTTGGTTAACCTCCTTCTTAAACCACTCCGATGGAAGTACTCCCATAATGCTGTTGTGCAGGGAGTTCGAGGGTTAGACTCAGCAACAATGCGAAAGTAGTGAAATATTTACAAGTTAGGATGGCATTTGACTTGGAAGAGGTCTTGCAAGTAGTACAAAAGCTGGATGAAATCCGTTGAAATGGCTCATTTCAACGGATGCTGCCCGACCTGCTAAGTTCATCCAGCTTGTTTGTACGTGTTGATTTGACCATAGCATCTGCAGTGTGCTTTATGTTTACTTGCAAGTAGTGTTGTTTCCAAGCAATAGTTGTTCTAGTCCAGGGGGTCCCAACCTGGTGTTCATGGACCCCTTGGTTAATGGTAAGGACCCACTGGCATAAAAAAGGTTGGGAACCCCTGCTGTAGTCCATTTTGCTGGCAGTGTTCATCGATTTGGGAGCTGCATAAGTAATTGGATTTTGTAGATGGTATTCATTACAGCTAATTGGACATCAGCAGCATAGAAAACATTTGTTTAGGGTGGTGGACCAAGAATCGGATGGAGCTGAGCTTGAGAGATAGTGGATCTTTACTCAACCAGGTCTTGGGCTTTGTAGGTCATAGAAAGGCTTTGTGGTTTTAAGAGATGAGTCATTTACTAAAGGATATTCTGTCTCTCATATTCCCCTCTGGCCATCACATTTGTGTAGCTGGTAAAATGATCAATGGTGACTCCTAGGATGTTAAGGGCAAGGCACCTCATGCTAGTATGCCAGTAAATGATAAGGGTAACTTATTAGGCTCCAGAATAACAACAGACAATGCTGAAAATGCTCAGCAGGTCAGTCTACATCTGTGAGAAGATAAACAGAATTAACCTTTCAGATGAAAGACTGTTTCCAGCATTTTCTGTTTTTATTTTATATTTCCAGCATTTACAGTTTTTTAGATTTCCACATCCTCTATCTTGTTGGAAATGGTTATAAGACCATAAGATGTAGCAGCAGAATTAGGCCATTTGGCCCATTGAGTCTACTCTGCCATTTCATCATGGCTGATCCATTTTTCCTCTCAGCCCCAATCTTCAGCCTCCCCCCCCCACCCCGCATGCCTTCATGCCCTGACCAATCAAGAATCTGTCAATTTCTGCCTTAAATATACATAAAGGCTTGGCCTCCACTGCTGCCTGTGGCAAAGAATTCCACAGATTCACCATTCTCTAGATAGAGAAGTTCCTCCTCGACTCCATTCTGAAAGGATATCCCTCTATTCTGAGGCTGTGTCCTCTGGTCCACCATAGGAAACATCCTCTCCACATCTGTTCTATCGAGGCTTTTCACCATTTGATATGTTTCAATTAAATTCACCCCGATTCTTCTGAATTCTAGTGAATACAGGCCCAGAGTCATCATGTACTCTTCATATGACAAGCCATTCAAGCCTGGAATCATTTTAGTGTATCTCCTTTGAACCCTCTCCAGTTTCCTCACATCCTTTCTAAGATAAGGGGCCCCAAACTGCTCACAATACTCCAAGTGAGGCCTTACCAGTGCTTTATAAAGTCTGAACACTACATCTTTGTTTTTATATTCCAGTCCTCTTGAAATGAATTATAACATTGCATTTGCCTTCCTCACTACAGGCTCAAGCTGCAAATTAATATTTTGGGAATCCTGCACAAGCACTCCAAAGTCCCTTAGCACCTCAGTTTTGTATTTTCTCTCCATTTAGAAAATAGTTAACCCTTTCATTTCTTCTACCAAAGTGTATGACCATACACTTCCTGACACTGTATTCCATCTTTGCTTCCAGAAGTTCCAGCTATTGCTGCTCTGCTGTCCTCCATGCTAGTGTTCTTTTTCCAATCAATTCTGGCCAACTCCTCTCTCATTGCTCTGTAATTCCCTTTACTCCACTGTGAATTCTATCATTTTATGATCACTTTCCCCTATGGGTGCTTTTACCTTAAGCTCTCTAATCAATTCTGGCTCATAGCATCGCAGCCAATCCAGAATAGCCGATCCCCTGGTGGGCTCAACAACAAGCTGCTCTAAAAAGCCATCTCGTAGGCATTCTACAGAGTTCCTCTCTTGGGATGCAGCATCAACTTGATTCTCCCAATCTACCTGCATATTGAAATCCCCCATTAATAAGTAACATTGCCCTTTTGGCATGCATTTTCTATCCCTCATTGAAATTTGACACCTCATCCTTATTTCTGCTTGGGGGTCTGTATATACCTCATATTAGTGTCTTTTTACCCTTGCTGTTCCTAAACTCTATCCACAATGATTCAACACCTTCTGACCCTATGTCATTGCATAGAATTTTTGTCACATAAGGTTAACTGTGTGCATGTTGCTGCAGGTTGTAATCCTGACTTCATGACGGAATGAAGGTCATTGATAAAGTAGATTTATATGGTGCTGAAGTGACTTTCTGAATGTAAGATGGCTGAACTTCAAAAAACGAAACCCATCTTCCTCTATGTAAATTGTTTGATATCTATTGACTTCAGTTTTACTGGGACTTCCTGATGTCAGCTGCTGGTTTGGTATCAAGAACCCTTAGTCTCACCTCAGCATGAAATGGGAATTAAAGTGTCAAGCAACTGTAATCTCAAAGCACCATTACAGGCTGCGCAAAGGTGCTCTGGAATGTATGTCACCTTCCATCTAAGCATGTTACATCTGTCAGGGCCTTAACATAGATTTCAATACTTCCAGATAGCCAAGATTTCCTGCCTGTGTCAGACTTCATTAGTACCTCTCTTCATTAATGCTACCTGACCAGTTTAAAGTATTTTCTATGATCGATGTCACATACCTTGTGAGCTCTCATGACTCCTTCATTCCAAGGATATTACATTTCAGGAGCCATACTGGATAGATTTGACACTATAGGACAACTTCCTTATTAGTAAGGTAGTTTCTCAGGGTCAAAGATCATTTGCATCCATTCTAGCTCTGTGGTGGGAGTTTCAGACCAATGTAGGATCCACACAGCTTCTGCTACAGTAAGGACCAGAGGTGGTTGATGGCTCCGGAGGAGGGATTTTTTTAACATTTGCACAACCCTTCTACTAATCCCCTCTCAGCATAAATCACAGAGACTCAAAGAACTTGCCATCTTCCCCAATGCTTCTCCTCAATTTTGACCAGTGTTAGACCAAGGAATGCCAATGTTTTGTGAAGATTATCTATTTACAATGGGGATTTGAGTACATTTGCCCTGGTTTCTCTGTTCTATTGAGACCATCACAAAACGGTTAGTGGAAACCACTAATGGCCTTTCCAACAAAACAGACTTTGCAATCTTCTCCACTTCAGTACCCTTTCGGCAGAATATCTTCTTTCATTTTCGTCTGTTGCTTGATGTCCCACACAGCAAACAGGTACGCAGTCTCCTCACCTGAGGCCTTGATGTAAGAGGAGTCAAAGAGTTATAGAACATAGAAAAAAGCCCTTTGGCCCAACTGGTCTCTGCCAGTTAATACCCCATCTAAGCTAATCACATCTGCCAGTGTTTGGCCCATATCTTTCTACACCTTTCCTATCCATGTACCTGTCCAAATACCGTTTAGACACTGTTAATATAACTGTTGCAACCACTTTGTCTGGCACCTCACTGGGTGGAAAATAGGTTCCCATTAAATCTCTTCTTTTTCACCTTAAAAAGAAGGTTACTGAAGGAAATGCAAGAGAATCAGGAAGAGGAAGATAAGGATGAGAAGTAGGATAACAGAGAGGAATAGCCTCAAGAAACTCAACTGTGAAAGTTGAAAATCCCAGTGATATGGTGACATGGAGAAGGGAAGCCATGTCATCAAGGAACCAGTCTAGCAAAGGCTCTCATTGCACACCTCTGTTTACAGTCACTCTTAGATACCTGAGACAACACAACAACAGTGTTACTGATAAAAGAACATACCCCCAATATTGTACACTGTTCTGTCATTCTCCTGTTGGACCACACTAGACAAGGAAACTGAAAGATATTTTTTGAAGGAAACACAAGGTTTATCTGTCCCTTTAAATAGCCTTTTTCTGAGGACCCCAAATCTCTGTATCAGGCTTACCAAACCAAACCTAGTTATTGCAAGAATGACATGAAAGCTTCAACGTGATGTTAATTTGCAATGAGATCTTAATAATGATTGGTTAAAATGTTAGGTTCCATTCACCCTGTAGTTTTGCTGTATTGTATTTGACATTTGTACAATCAGTCTTCAGGAAGGTCCAATCCCTTCAGCCCCTTCTAATTACCAGAATACAGGTATCAAAAAGAATGAGATATTAAAAAGGCCTAGTAAGTAACTGACTTGACTGATATGTTGCCACGGTCAATTTCACAAGCCGCAGCTGATGAGAAGTCACCTAAAGACACTCTCAATTATCTCTTTAACGCCACATGGAAGTATAATGGGCAAATGTTGATCCTTTCACTTGCAGAATAATTAGTAACTGCACGAGGTTAATTAAAGTTAGAGGCAAGGTCATAGACTTATTTATATATTCAGCTTCCTGGTCAGCATTTCCATTTGCCTATTTGCCTCTGAGAAGCAGTCACAGATGTGTGCTCCAGGGCAACTAAGGGAAATGAGATCTGATTGTTGAACTCATCAAGAAGGTGCTTAAATAAGATCTCTCATTGAAATCATTGGTGAGATGGTATTGCCACTGTGTATATATCCACCTTTCTCTTGATGAATTAATGGATTTGAGAGTGAAATTACTGTTGAGAATTGTTTAATCTGTGGTTTGGACCTCTATAAGCACAATGTGTCAACAGTACGGAACTCTGCAAATAAGAGATAACTCAGCGGAACGTCTGAGAATATTAACTTTGAATATGGACCTGAGTGAGAAAGTTGTGGGAAAAAAGAATACTAGATTTCCTTCAGGAGGACAAGACTTTCAATCATCGCAATGCTACTGGAAACTCCCAAGACTGGGCTGACAATGCAGGTCTAATGTGATTCAGATCTCTCTTTCTTCATGCAATTATCCACAGCCTCTGGCCATCAACGGAAAGCACCTTCCATTAGGCAGGTGAATACTCCCCAGTGGCTATGGTGAGGTCTACTGAGGCACCACTCTGCTTCCAGAAAATGACCACCTGCTCACACTGGGGTCCAGGTTCACAGTTAGCGGAGCTCTGATGGGATCAGACTAAGATTTCCCTATTGCACCAAGACCTTGCACTGTGCCCAAATGGCAGTCAGAGCCTGCTCTGTCAGTTGCTGTGTAACTGTATTGCTGATGATCATTGGTCCAAGAATGCATACCACCTATGAAGTAGAATTAATCCTCTCTTGGAACTGAACATTGCTAAGAGATGGACCCCTCTATTCTCTATGTACTCTTGATAGTCCACTAGTATGCCCCCTCATGAAACACACTCTTCTGACTTGTGTTTTACAGAGGCATTTTTGGATCAGTTAGGCTATCCATCTACAAGCTCTTCAGTCTTGGATTCTTCTTGGAGCAGGTTCTCCCTTTGGGGTGTCTACAGTTTCCATCCTGTAAGTAGTGGGTTCCCCCTTTGGGGAATTTACAGAGACTGGAACAGAAATATATTCAAAGGTTCAAAGGTACACTTATTATCAAATATGCTGTATGCACTATACAACTCTGAGATTTGTCTTCTCCAGACAGCCATGAAACAAAACCATGGAAGCCGTTCAAAGAAAAACATGCAAACAGCAGCATGATTATCAACCCCCCACACATAAAAAATATTGCACAAATGGCAACAAGAATATCACCCCCCCATGCGAAAAAACAGCAAATTGTGCACATGGCAACACAAGTCCCTTTGCAAAAAGTGTGGGACTCATATTTCAGTAAGAGAGGCCAAGGGAGAGAGTGATGTTGAATGAACATTAATTGCTGCACACAAAGAAAATTCCAAGCCTGCCCTTCTGATTTTGGAGCTCAGCAGCCCCGATGTCCATGAGTTAGATGATGCTCCAGACTAGTCAATCTCAAAACAGGTAGTGAGGAGGAAGTGGTATTGGGGTTGGGAATACAGTCTCAGCATTTGTCTATCGAAGTGTGGTGAATGGAAGAGAACAAAATATCACAGTATGGATGTCAATGATTGTGGGGAAGGGTCACAATATGGGCCCACTGAGTCCACGGTCCACGCTAACATCAACCACCCATCTACACTAATCCATGGTTTTTATTCCCCCATGTTCTCATCATTTCACCCCAGATTCTACCACATACATGGATGATCAAACAGGTAGGATTGCAAAGGCACAATAATTCTGGTGAGTTACAGGAAAGTTGTAGGGAAAGGGAGGAGCAATTTTCCCAACACAAGTTTATTCTTTCCAAAACCGTGAAGAGCAAAAATGGATTATGTCAGTAAGGAATAGTCCAAGCATGGGTATCAGTTGTATTCAAATCTTTCAATGAGAATTTGCAAGTTAACTTTCATTAAAGTAGGCCATGTTTGTTTAAAGGTAAACTCTTTGTCACTCCTTATGAATGTGATACTGTTTATGTTTGAGGACAGTCCATATTTCCTGATTTTTATAAAATATAGATTAAATATAATGATTAAAAATTAGTAAGTCATTGTGCTACTTATTCCCCAGATGACGTTTGAAAACCAAAGCAATGAAATATAGTATAAAGTCTTTTGTACATTGGATTTGATATTAGAACAATAAACATTTGCTAATCAATCCACCCACTTTCATTCACTTTTTTCTCTCCTCCCAAGATTTATGTAACAAAGAATTTCTTTTGCTCATCATGGACAAATAGTACATGTTTCTGTTGGCCAATACTTAATAATAAATTAACCGCTTCCTAACCACTTTTTTTTTTAGTTATCTCAAATCAAAGTATAGTTCAATCTTGAGGGTTATTTATCTGACTCTACATCCTAAAGAATTCAGCGGGCGTCTTTAGTAATACCGGGAAAGAACTCTAGACAGGCATTGAAGTCTGACCATACAAAGCACTGAGCTCCAAAACAAGAGGGAGGCAAGTGTACTAATCCAAAAATAAAACATAGCGCAACACGACTTCAGATATCTGTAAAAAGTGTTTGCCAGCTAGCCCTCATCAATAGTATTCTCATTCCTGAGTCGAAAAGTTCCATGTTCAAGTCCCACTTTCCGGAAACTCAAGCACAAAAGTTGAGGCTGACATTCCAGGAGTCTGAAGGAATGCTGAACCGTCAGAAGTGCCTTGTTTCATTTGAGTGAAAGCTCTGTCTGCTCTCTCAAGAGGATGTCAAAGGTCACACAGGACTATTCTGATGAAGAACACAGAAGTCATCCTGAAGTCATGGCTAATATTTATCACTCAATCAACATTTCCAAAACAGATTATGTGCTCATTATCACATTACTGCTTCAGGCACTGTGCATACTTCCAAAGTACTTCATGGATACTAAAGTTTTTTGGGATATGAACAATACTGTATAAATTCAAGTTCTTAATTAGAAATTATTGTTAATGTTCCCTCTCTTAAGTCTCCCATGCAAAAATTTGTATTTATACTGTCCAAGACTATTCTGTCATCCATTATGAGTGAAGGTCTGAACAGTCATTCACCCATGAGTCTCCTTATGGTATTCTCCTCAATCAACAACTACGTTTTATATCAGGCAAAGTCTTGACCCCAACTCTTCTGCCTGGAAAATTATTGGGTAAAGCGGAGGTTGATAGGTTCTTGATTAGTAAAGATGTCAAAGGTTGTGGGGAGAAGGTTGGAGAATAGGGTTGAGAGGGAAAATAAATCAGCTACGCTGAAATGGCAGAGCAATCTCAATGAACCAAATGGCTTAATTTTGCTACTTGGTCTATGGAAAGATGAGAAGTTTTATAAATGCCACCAGATGTCTTTGTTATTCAAAAAAGTATGAAAATATTTGCGAACGAAGCAACTTTAAGAGATTGTTAAAAATTTAAACAATTTATCTAAAACACTGAAATCACTTGAATGATTAAAACATTAAATTGAATCAAAATAAGGAACTAACCTTCCTGACGAAGGGTCTCGGCCCGAAACGTCGACAGTGCTTCTCCCTATAGATGCTGCCTGGCCTGCTGTGTTCCACCAGCATTTAGTGTGTGTTATTTGAACTAACCTTCCTCTTTATTATCCACTTCCCCACAATCCCCATTGGCATGGATCCTGCATTCTGGCTCTGTAAGGCTGAAGTGCTGGGGAATCACAGCAAGATGAAATTCTAGTTGGACTTTATGGCAAAGTAAACTGGCAGATTTGGTATCCTGCATGTCCACAGGTTCAATATTTCCATGTTTGGCACTCAAAGCATAGAACCCCTGGCTTGCTGCCATTTAACTGGATAAATACCAGCACTCAGCTCCAGAATACCATTATTCACAACATTTCAACCTGGGCAATGGTGTTCTATTATTATCATCTTTCCATACCAGCTCAATACATCACCCTGTATTGACTCCAAAGTCTTTGGATTCCGTACCAACAAACATGCAATTATTGTTGGGGGGGTGGGGGAAGTAAAAAACAAAATGAGAGTCAAGCTTTTTTTACACAGGACGTTGTAGGTGCCGCAAATTGATTACCAGGGATTGCTTGCATGTTGGCTGCATGTTTTTCTGCTAAACATCATGGGCATGCTATGTTGGCACCAGATTATGAGGCAACACTTATGGGCTGCCCACAGCACATTCTCTGATAGTTAATGCAAATGACACATTTCACTGTATGTTTCAATATACATGAAATGTAATCTAATTGAACGTAGTGGAAGCAGGCTATCTGGCGGAGTTCAAGAGGCTTTTTAGATAAACACATGAATGCGAATTGAATGGAGGGATATAGATAACACCCAGGAGGAAACAGTATAAATTGGCAAAAAGATTGGCATAACATTAAGGCTAAATAGCCTGTCCAGTATGTATCCTTTGTTGCTAAAGAAGATGCTATGTTCCAATGGAAACTTGGAGGAATAACTTAGTGTTACCATTTCTTTAAACACAAACTTTAATTACTCCATCACACTTCAGGTGGATTTGTATTTTCAGCCCTCACACAATTCTCTACTCTAATTTTAATTCTTAAAATAATTGAATTGAATTAATACTACCTCTTCTAACTTTACCATCACCCTAGATTTAAAGACTTTGATATGAGAACTAAATCAGATTTTCTAAAACATAACTTGTAAACTGTTAATCAATATCAGCTTATCGATAAGGAAGAGACTTCTTACTCCTGAGAGAAAGATTATGAGTTCATCTTACTTGATTCTTCATTTTGCTAAGGGCACCTTCAGACTCTGAACTATTAAAACCCATCCTGTTGCAAACTTTACCAATGTTATTACTGCTGAAGAAAGATGTATGAAAATATCTTTTGTCAAGTAGAATGGAATTGCGCCCACTGTAAAAATTATTGATTTCTATGAAGTGAAACAGATTTTTATTTTGTAGCGCTTTTCAGGTCTCAGGTGTCCCAAAACACAGCCAATGAAATAGTTTTGAAGTGTGATCCCTGTTGTTATGTGGAAAGTGCAGCTGTTGGCTTGTGGATACCAAATACACATAAGCAGCAATGTGATAATGACCAGATAATCTCTTGTATTAACATTGAGACAGGACTAAATATTGACTGGAACCCCAGGTTAGCTCCTTGTTTTTACTTTATAATAGTACCTTGAGATCTTTTACTTCCACTTGAAATGGCAAGCAGGGCTCGGTTTGGCACCTCAGCTGAAAGGGAAGTGTCTTCAATCTTTCAGTGCTGTGCAGAATACTTGGCTTTGACTTTTGTACCCAAATTATTACAATGGAACTCAATCTTCCAGCTTCCCAGCCGAGAAAAGTGTTACCAAATGAGACACAGCTAACAAACAAAATATCAACTGCAGGATAAACAGCTGACTGGACAAAGTCGGCGCCCGCTCATGGTTGTTTATTGATATGAATTTTATTTCTTATTTAGCCTGACAAATTGAGCCATTTTTAGTTTCATCTAATTTTCAAGCCGAAAAGTCCGCAGCAAATTCTTTGAGATTTATCAACCTTTTAATTGTAAGCCATCAGTCATTTTTTAAAAAATAAACTTTATTTGAAATCCAAATTAGTGCAAAACCTTTTTATGTTCATGGTCAATGCATTCAATAATGTTAACTTATTTTTTTAAAAACATAGCCTCATTGCCACTAATGTTGCCTCCTGAAGTGGTACATCATTTCAATACTCACGGGGCTTCCTCATTCTGACACAGTCCCTCCAAATGAGTGGGTGAGAGGAGCTTAGCCTGTGGTCCTTCCCCTCAGAGCCTTGCATTGGCTGCATGTCTTCCTTCAGCATGTACTCCTGCAGCCAGAATGTATCAGTCTGCAGCATTCACTCACAGACAAATTCATTGTGCCTGAAGACCGCCACGCTTCAGGCAGACCAAACAACATATTTTTTACTGAGCTGATGATCTTCCAGCAGCACTTGATGTCTGTCTGGCTGTGTGCCCCTGGACACTGCCCATAGATCAGAGAGTCCTCTGTTACACAGCTGTTGGGAATGAACCAAGACAAGGACTCTTGCATCTTTCTCCACACTCTTAGCAAATCCACCATCAACATAGAACTGGGTGACCATGTCTCCCCCGCCGACGCCATCCTGAGGGCAGAACTTACATTTGTGTCTATCAGTTAAAGGATAGATTATACTTCTTTCCCTTTTTGATTTCATAGAGCTTCTTCCCATGAATCATCTTTCTGGTCAATATTTCTACTTTGCTCAAAAACTTCCTGTTAACATCTCTGCATATTTGTTTCAAGAATTTTATCTCCTGCTCATTAACTTGCCAGTGTGTTACTCTTCCAAGGTCATTGTTTGTGCACCATTTTCTGGACTTAAAGAATAATGACGAGCCAGAGAATGACAAAATAAAATTTCAGCTGTTTAGAACTATTTCACCTTCAATGGCACATTGAATCTATTAGAATCCCACATCTCCGTTATTGGATTTAACTTATTGTCAGGCTATTTTTCTCCATGAAGACTGTCTTCTTTAATATTTACTTTTTGTTTTTATCTCAGCAGAACGCTGCATTTTTCTTAAATTGCAGATTAAATAGTGATTTTGTCAGGAGAACTGGCCCAAAGGAATATCTGATCCCAACAGTGCGTGGGAGGTCATTGCCTGTGCACAGGCAGTTGACTCCCACACACTATGGGAATCAGATTCTCCTGTGACTAACACTAATATTGAACAATGGGTGAATTGCAGCTCAGCTCATTTTTCCTGACTGTCTCAGGAGCAGTTCCTAAGTAGTTCCCATGGTAAGATTAACAAGCTCTGGTACTTCGACATTTAATGATAAACTAAGCTCAATTTATCTTGCTGTTATTCATCATCATGTATCCCAGATGTATCCCAAAATTATTCATATGCATTGAATTGCTTTTGACTCCAATGGCTATTACTCAGTCTGCAGTACAGTTCCTGCTTCTTGGCAACATGTGTGAAAACATTTGATACCCGCATTTGCTACATTGCTGCAGCATTGCACCTATCTCTTTACACCTATGTTTTTGTATTTGTTCAGCAATGTTCAATTTAATTAATTAATTAATATGCAAATAAATGTACATATATTAGTGTTTATTAATATTAATTATTTCTTAACATTAACAGCTTTGTCATCAGTATTAACAGTAAAGGAAGTTTCAAATCCAACAAAGAGCATCCAAAAGGGTGGATGTGGGATTTCAATCCATTTAATTTGTGGTAACTTGTGAGGCATTATCTACAACACCCGACAGAATGCAAATGCTGGAATATTGAGCAACAGACCTTCTGCTGGAGGAATTCAATGCGTCAAGCAACCTCTGAGGGGGAAAGGTCTATTACACAGTATTAGGCAACTTTAGCCTTCAAATAATGATGGTTAAATGGAAGTAGTTTATTTCCAGGAAGATTGAAAAATAATCAACATCCTGCCAGTAGCTTTTGTAATTATTGGCCTTAAAATGAAGAGATTGTTCCTACCTTTGTCCAAGATCTGTCCAACACCTCATAATCACGCCCAAGTTCCCTCTAGTGCCAAAAACCTACCAACATCACATTTACATGCACTGCATTAATTTCTGCACAGTGTAGTTTCACAAGCTCTCCTCAACTAGCCATTCCCTTCCAGAATAGTGGCCAGTCAGAGATCGGGAGCACGAGAAGACGTAGCTCACCAAGTTTTGCCGATCGGGTACAAAAGGCATCAATTCATGGTAATTTGGCATTTAAACAGCAGCCAATCAACAATCAGGATTAACTGGCAAGAAAAAGTAAAAATAAAAGCAGGGGCAGGCAGAGCAACCATTATTGGAGCAGACAGTTTTAGAGTGGCTATTTGAGGCTTTAGCTCTTTGAGGCTTCAGTGAGAGAAAGCAAAAAGGCTGCAGGTAAAAGTTTTATCCAGTTCATATATTGTTTCCTTCTCATAGTTCCACAGTTAGAACAGTAGGGATGCCAGGCATGATGGTTGAATGCTCCTCTTGTGGGATGTGGGAAGGCAGGGAGACCTCCAGTGTCCCTAATGACATCACCTGCAAGAAGTGCACTCAGCTGCAGCTTCCAACGCACTGTGTTAAGGAGTTGGAGGTGGAACTGGATGAAATCCACACCTGGCATGTGTGCAAAAAACTATTTTTTAATCAGGGAGGCGATTGAGATTTTGAAGGCTTGACGAGTTTCGCGGCAGTTTTTCTGAGTTGAGGAGCAACCAATCTGCAGGTGGGATTCATTAGAAAGGGCCAATGAGAACAATACAAGTGCCAGCCCATTCATTTGGAGTGAGCCAGTCTTTAGAGTGGCTTTGACTCATCAGGCTTGGGTGAGGTATATTGTCTTGTAAGTTTCTCTCTCTCTCCGTTTTTATTTGTTCATTCCTCATCTGTTAGGGCATAGTAGATTAGTGAGAATGACTCCAGGGGCAGTGTTTTATACTCTCTGTGGGATGTGGGAAGTCTGGGAGACCTCCAGTCTCCTGGATAACCACATCTATTAACGTATTAAGGAGCAGGGGCTGTAGCTTGATGATCGTCAACTCATATGGGAGAATGAGGAGGTGATAGACAGGAGCTACAGTGAGGTAGTCACCCCTCGGTTTCAGGAGGCAGGTGACTGTCAGAAGAAGGAGGGGAAATGCACAACCAGTGCAGAGTATACCTGTGACCATTCCCCTCAATAATAAGTACACAACTTTAGATACTGTTGGGTGGAGGGTGACCTACTGGGGAAAGCCACAGCGACCGGGTCCCTGGTACTGAGTCTAGTCCTGTAGCTCAGAAGAACTGAGAGGTGAAGAGGACGGCAGTATTGATAAGGAGATTCCTTTCATCAGAGGAACAGAGATGAGGTTCTGTGGGCGCGATAGAGACACCCGGATGGTATGATGTCTCCCTGGTGTTAGGATCAGAGACGCCTCGGATCATGTCCATGGCGTTCTCAAGGGTGAGAGTGAGCAGCCACAAGTCTTGGTACATATTGGCACCAGTGACATAGGTAGACAAGGCGAGGAGGTCCTGAAGGGAGATGTTAGGGAGCTAGGTAGGAAGCTGAGAGAAAGGTCCTCAGCTGGATTGCTGCCTATGCGATGTGCCAGTGAGGGTAAGAATAGAATGATTTGGCAGGTGAATGCGTGGCTGAGGAACTGATGCAGAAGGCAGGGGTTCAGATTCCTGGATCACAGGGACCTCTTCTGGAGAAGGTGTGACCTGTACAATAAGGACAGGTTACACCTGAACCTGAGGGGTTTCAATATCTTTGTGAGCGGATTGGCTAGATATGTTCAGGTGGGTTTAAACTAATTTGGCAGGTGAATGGGAGCTGGATAGTGCTAAAGATGAGGTAGTTGGTTTTACAAACAGAGGTAAGGAGACTCCAGACAAGAAGAGGCAGATGGTTGGGCAAAATTGCAGTCAACAGGATTAGTTGCAACGTAAAAGGTGGACAAAATTGAAAAGGGTGGATACAGGACTGAAGCTGTTATATTTGAATGCATGCAGTATATGGAATAAGGTTGATGAACTTGTAATACAGTTACAGATTGGCATATACTTTGTTGTAGGAATCACTGAATCATGGCTGAAAGAAGATTATATAGCTGGGAGCTTAATATCCAAGGATATACATTGCATCGAAAGGTCAGGCAGGAAGGCAGAGAGGGTGGTGTTGCTCTGTTGGTAAAAAGTGAAATAAGTCATTAGAAAGAGGTGCAGGAGGCAGGAGGAAGTATTCTAAAAGCAAAATGACACAACTGTGGGTAACAAGAGAAGTCAAAGCCATATAGAGGGTATATAATAGAGCAAAAATTAACAGGAAGTTAGAGGATTGGGACGCTTTCAAATGCCAACAATAGCAACTAAAAAAGTCATTAAGAAGGTAAAGATGGAATACAAAAGTAAGCTGGCCAATAACATTAAAGAGGATACCAAAAGTTTCTTCAGATACATAAAATGTAAACGAGAGGCGTGAATGGATATCAGACTGCTGGAAAATGATGCTGGAGAGATTGTAGTGGAGGACAAGGACATGGCGGACAAACTGAATAATGTACATCAGTCTTCACTGTGGAAAACACTAGCAGTATGGTGGAAGTTACAGTTGTCAGGGGTCATCAAATGTGTGAAGTTATCATTACTAGAGAGAAGGTTCATGGGGAATTGAAAGGTCTGAAGGTAGATAAGTCACCTGGACCAGATGGAGTACATCCTAGCATTCTGAAAGTGGTGGCTGAAGAGATTGCGAAGGCATTAGTAATGATCTTTCAAGAATTACTAGATTCTGGAATGGTTCTAGAAGACTGGAAAATTGCAAATGTCACTCCACTCTTCAAGAAGGGAGAGAGGCAGAAGAAAGGAATTTATAGTCCAGTTAGTCCAACCTCAGTGGTTGGGAAGATGTTGAAGTCAATTATTAAGGATGTGGTTTCAGGGCACCTGGAAGCACATGATAAAATAGGCCATATTCAGCATGGTTTCCTCAAGGGAAAATCTTGCCTGACAAATCTGTTGGAATTCTTTGTAGAAATAACAAGCAGGATAGACAAAGGAGTATCAGTTGATGTGTATTTGGATTTTCAAAAGGCCTTTGACAAAGTGCCACACATGAGGCTGCTTAACAAGCTACAAGCCCATGGCATTGTATGGAAGATTCTCACATGGGTAAAGCAGTGGCTGACTGGCAGGAGGTAAAGAATGGGATTAAAGGGAACCTTTTCTGATTGGCTGCCAGTGTCGAGTGGTTTTCCACAGGGGTCTGTGTTGGGACTGAGTCTTATTATGTTATATGTTAATGATTTGGATGATGGAATTGATGGCTTTGTTGCAAAGTTTGCTGACAATGTGTGGCAGGGCAGGTAGTTTTGAAGAAGTAGAGAGACTACTGAAGGACTTGGACAGATTAGGAGAACAGGCAAAGAAGTGGCAGATGGAATACAATGTCGGGACGTGTATGTTCATGCACTTTGGGAGAAGAAATGAAAGTGTTGACTATTGTCTAAATGGACAGAAAATATATAAAAATGAGTTTCACAGGGACTTGGGAGAGCTTGTGCAGGATTCCCTAAAGGTTAATTTCCAGGTTGTTACTGTGGTGAGAAAGGCAAATGCAATGTTAGTATTCACTTCAAAAGGACTAGAATATGAAAGCAAGGGGTGTCATGTTGAAACTTTATAAAACACTGGTGAGGCCTCACTTGGAATATTGTGAGCAGTCTTGGGCCCCTTATCTTAGAAAGTATGTGTTGAAACTGGAGAAGGTTCAAAGGAGGTTCACAAAAATAATTCCAGGATTGAACAGCTTGTCATATGAAGAGCATTTGATAGCTCTGGGCCTGGAGAACAATCGGGGTGACCGCATTGAAAACTATTGCATGGTGAATGACCTTGATAGATTGGAGGTTCAGAGGATGTTTCCTATGGTGGGAGAGTCTAAGACCAGAGGACACAGCCTCAGAATAGAGAGGTGTCCTTTTAGAACGGAGATGAGGAAGAATTTCTTCAGCCAGAGAGTGGTGAATCTGTGGAATTTGTTGCCACAGGCAGCTGTGGAGACCAAGTCTGTATGTATATTTAAGGGAGACATTGATTGCTTCTTGATTGGTCAGGGCATGAAGGGATACGGGGAAAAGGCAGGAGATTAAAGCCGAGAGGAAAATTGGATTGGCTATAAGGAAATGGTGGAGCATTCTGCTCATGTCTTATGGGCCAAATTTGGATCATTTGGGAACCTCAGGGGGCGATAGATAGGACATATAGAGAGGTAGTTACAGGGGATTCATTAGTTAGGGGAACAGTAAGGAGTTTCTGTGGACAAGAACAAGATTCCTGAATGGTATGTTGCCGCCTGGGTGCCAGGGTCTGGGGCATCTCAGATCGAGTCCTCAGAATTCCTAAGTGGGAGGGTGAACAGCCAGAGATTGTGGTCCATGTAGGCACCAGTGACATGGGTAGAATGAGTGATGAGGTTTTGAAAAGTAAGTTCAAAGAGTTAGGTGCTAATTTAAATGACAAGACCTTCAGGGTTGTGATCTCAGGATTGCTACTCGTACTATGTGCTAGAGAGGCTAGAAATAGAAAGATTATACAGTTTAATATGTGGCTAAGGACTGGTGTAGGATGGAGGGTGCAGATTTTTGGATCAATGGGCTCTCTTCCAGGGAAGGTGGGAGCTGTACAGAAGAGACGGTTTGAACCTGAACTGGTGGGGGACTAATATCCTAGCGGGAAGGTTTGCTCGTGCTGCACGCCGGGGGGGGGGGGGGGGGGGGGTTAAACTACAGTTGCAGGGGGATGAGAACCAAAGTGCCAGAACAGTTAGTGGAGAGGTTGTGGAGACTGATGTTATTAAGATCTCAGACAAAGTCAGGAATCAAAAGGTTGAACAAGATGCGACTAATGTTCTGAGCTGCATATATTTCAATGCAAGAAGTATCTTAGGAATGGCAGATGAACTCGTCATGGATCAACACATGGAATTATGAAATTGTAGCCATTAGTGAGACTTGGTTGCAGGAGAGGCAGAACTGGCAGCTCACTGTTCCAGGGTTCCATCATCTTAGATGTGATAGAGCGCGAGAGGTTAAAGGGGAGGGGTGGCATTACTAGTCAGGGAAAATATCACAGCTGTGCTCGGTTAGGACAAACTGGAGAATTCGTTTAGTGAGGAATAAGAGGAATAGGAGGAACTGAAGAATAAGAAATGTATGACCACATTAATGGGGCTATATTGTAGACCACCCAACAGTCCTAGGGATTTAGAGGAACAAATTTGAAGACAGATCGCATACTGTTGCAAGAAACATAAGGATGTTATAGCAGGTGATTTGAACTTTCCACATATTGACTGGGACTCCCATACTGTAAAAGGACTGGAGAGGATAAAGTTTGTCAAATGTGTTCAGGAAAGTTTCCTTAATTAGTACATAGAAGTCCCAATGTGAGGGCAGGTGACAGAGGTTTGTGTAGGGGAACACTTTACATCTAGTAATCATATTGCCATTAGTTTCTAAGTAAATATGAAAAAAATAGGTCTGCTCTGTGGGTTGAGATTCTAAACTGGAGAAAGGCCAATTTTGATGACGTCAGAAAGGATCTGACAAGTGTGGATTGGGACAGGCTATTTTCTGGCAAAGATCTACTTGGTAAGTGCAGAG
Source organism: Hypanus sabinus (assembly GCF_030144855.1). Lineage (NCBI taxonomy): Eukaryota > Metazoa > Chordata > Chondrichthyes > Myliobatiformes > Dasyatidae > Hypanus > Hypanus sabinus. Next base: position 45,953,813 of record NC_082738.1, read on the forward strand.
GCCTTCAAAAGTGAAATTTTGAGAGTACAAATCTGTATGTGTCTGGCAGAATAAAACGTAAAGATAATAGGTTTAGGGAACCTTGGTTTTCAAGAGATTTTGAGGCCCCGGTTTAAAAAAAAGGTGCATGGCAGGTATAGGGAGGTAGGAACAAATGAGGTACTTATGGAGGATAAGAAATCCAAGAGAACACTTTAGAAAAATATCATGAAAGCTAAAATAAGGGATGAGGTTGCCTTAGCAGACAAGGTGAAGGAGAATCCTGAGGGACATTACCAGTATATTAGAGCAAAAGAATTACAAGGGACAAAACTGGTCCACTGGAAGATCAGCATGGTTATTCATGTGTGGAGACAAGAGAGAGCGAAGAGCTTAAGTGGATGTTTTTGCATCTATATTTACTCAGGAGACAGACGCAGTTTATAGAAGTCAAACACAACGGCATCAACTTCATGGACCCTGTGCAGATTACAAAGGAGGAGGTATTTGCTGTCCTGGGGCAAATCAGGGTGGATAAAACACCAGGGCCTGACAAGGTGTTCCCTCCAACCCTACGGGAGGCAAGTGCAGAAACTGCAGGGGCCCTAGCAGAGATATTTAAATGATCCTTAGCTTCAGGGGAGGTACCAGAGGATTGGAGGCTAATTAATGTTGTTCTTCTGTTTAAAAAAGGCTCTAAGCATCAACCAGGAAATTATGGGCCAGTGAGCTTGACATCAGTAGTGGTAAAGTTATTGGAATGTATTATAAAGGACCAGATATATGAGTATTAATGTAGACATGGTCTGATTAGGGATAGTCAGCATGGCTTTGTGCATGGGAGGTCATGTCTAATCAATCTTATAGAGTTTTTCGAGGCAGTTACCAGGAAAGTTGATGAAGGCAAAGCAGTGGATGTTGTCTACATGGACTTTGACAAGGTCCTCACATGGGAGGCTGGTCAGGAAGTTTCAGTCACTTGGCATTCAAGATGAGGTAGTAAATTGGATTGGACATTGCCTTTGTGGGAGAAGCCAGAGAGTGGTAGTAGAGAGTTGCCTCTCTGACTGGAGGCCTGTGACTAGTGGGGTGTCATAGGGATCAGTGCTGGATCTGTTGATGTTTGTCATCTATTTCAATGATCTGCATGATAATGTGGTTAACTGGATCAGCAAATTTGTGGATGACACCAAGATTGGGGTGTCACAGTGTGTGCTGACAATTGACTGAACCCACAAGCGGAGGAATGACAGACTCCCATGTTGAGGCAGAAACAAGAGTTAATTCACAGCAATTCCAACTGAACATCGGTGGCTTGACCGAGTGAAACTGCAAGATAAATCATTATCGAAACACAGGAACTCCATGATAAGCGCTAATGCCAAGTGTGTTATAAATAATCACAGTAGACAGAAAACTCGTGTTAATCAAAAGCAACTTAACAAGATTAAGCTGAAAGCACAAGCGCTTAACAACTCCAGATAAGACAACAATTAACAAATACAGATGCACAGGTCTGCAAGACTCTTGGCAATACCTCCCTCCCTAAGGCTTGCAGCTGATGGCCCAGGGAGCCCTGGGGAAATTGAGACAGGCCTGGTAAAGTTGACATGAACCTGATGCTCTTGAGATAGGGCTGGTAAATTGGATACAGACCTGATGCTCTTGAGACAGGACTGGTAAACTCAGAAACATTGTATATAACTCAGAGAAATTGTATATATTTCTTGGAAAAATTGCATATAACTTAACAACATGGAATCAAACGCGGAAACATAGAATAGCCCTCAGAAGGCTGGAATAGACCTCAGAAACATGGACAGCCATGGGAGACTCAGGAAACTTTGATGACCTTGAACATAGACCAGAGATGCTTGGAACGTGGACTTGAGAAGCTTGGGAGGTAGCCTCAGGAAACTTGGAATGTAGCCTCAGGACAATCAGTAAGAATAGAGGGCACCTTTGCATCCAGCTGACCGATGTCCAGGCTATTGTTGAATCTCTGCTGGGTCCATCTATAGCATGGGATCTTACTGTCACAGTGTGCGCTGACAAGCAACTGAACCGAGGTGTGAAGAAGTGACTGATTCCTATGTTGAGACAGAAATAAAAGTTTATTCATAGGAATTTTTTCATATGGAATTCATAGGAACGGTTTGGAGAAGAAAGCTGGAAGATCAGAACAGGAGTGTGGCATTGATAGAGAGGAGTTACAGGCAGGTGGTCACACAGGGACCAAGGGAGGCAGACAGATGGGTCACGGTTAGGAGCGAGGAAATGGAAGAGTCAGGTACCAGAGAGTACCCCACTGGCTGTACCCCTTGACAATAAGTACTTCTGTTTGAGTACTGTTGGGGGGGACAGCCTACCTGGGGGAAGCAACAGTGGCCGTGCCTCTGGCACAGAGTCCAGCCCTGTAGCTCAGAAGGGTAGGGAAAGGAAGAAGAAGGCAGTAGTAATAGGGGACTCGATAGTTAGGGGGTCAGATAGGCGATTCTGTGGACGCGATCAGGAGACCCAGATGGTAGTTTGCCTCCCTGCTGCCAGGATTCGAGATGTTTCTGATCTTGTCCAAGATATCTTGGAGTGGGAGGGTGAGGAGCCAGAGGTCGTGGTACATAGGTACCAATGACATAGGTGGGAAAAGGGAAGAGGTCCTGAAAGGAGAATATAGGGAGTTAGGAAGGCAGTTGAGAAGAAAGACCACAAAGGTAGTAATCGCAGGATTACTGCCTGTGCCGCGCGACAGTGAGAGTAGGAACGGAATGAGGTGGAGGATAAATGCGTGGCTGAGGGATTGGAGCAGGGGGTAGGGATTGAAGTTCCTGGGTCATTGGGACCTCTTTTGGGGCAGGTGTGACCTGTACAAAAAGGACGGGTTACACTTGAATCCTAGGGGGACCAATATCCTGGTAGGGAGATTTGCTAAGGCTACTGGGGAGACTTTAACTAGAATGTTTGGGGGGTGGGAATCAAATTGAAGAGACTAGGAGAGAGGAGGTTAGTTCACAAATAGAGAAAGCTAGTAGACAGTGTGTGAGGGAGGATAGGCAGGTGATAGAGAAGGGGAGCTCTCAGATCAAAGATGTAGGGGAGAGGGAAGAAAAAGATAATAAAGTTGATCGCATCATTAGGGATAAACAGAGAGGAAGAGGTGGAGAGTTTCTTAAATGCATCTATTTTAATGCTAGGAGCATTGTAAGAAAGGTGGATGAGCTTAGAGCTTGGATTGATACCTGGAAATATGATATTGTAGCTATTAGTGAAACATGGCTGCAGGAGGGGTGTGATTGGCAACTAAATATTCCTGGATTTCGTTGCTTCAGGTGTGATAGAATCGGAGGGGCAAGGGGGGAGGTGTTGCATTGCTTGTCCGAGAAAATATTACAGCGGTGCTTTGACAGGATAGATTAGAGGGCTCATCTAGGGAGACTATCTCGGTGGAATTGAGGAATGGGAAAGGTGTAGTAACACTTATAGGGATGTATTATAGACCACCTAATGGGGAGAGAGAATTGGAGGAGCAAATTTTTAACGAGATAGCAGATATTTGTAGTAAGCACAAGGTTGTGATTGTGGGAGATTTTAATTTTCCACACATAGACTGGGAAGCCCATTCTATAAAAGGGCTGGATGGTTTGGAGTTTGTAAAATGTGTGCAGGATAGTTTTTTGCAGCAATACATAGAGGTACCGACTAGAGAACTGGCAGTGTTGGATCTCCTGTTAAGCAATGAGTTAGTTCAGGTGACGGAGGTATGTGTTGGGGAGCACTTTGGGTCCAGTGACCACAATGCCATTAGTTTCAATATAATTATAGAGAAGGATAGGACAGGACTCAGGGTTGAGGTTTTTGATTGGAGAAAGGCTAACTCTGAGGAGATGTGAAAGGATTTAGAAGGATTGGAACAATTTGTTTTATGGGAAGGATGTAATAGAGAAATGGAGGTCATTTAAAGGTGAAATTTTGAGAACATATCTTTATGTTCCTGTTAGGTTGAAAGGAAAGGTTAAAAGTTTGAGAGAGCCATGGTTTTTAAGGGATATTGGAAACTTGGTTCGGAAAAAGAGGGAGATCTTTTTATGCAGATGATACAGACAGCATGGAGTAAATGAAGTGCTCAAGGAATATAAAGAATGTAAAAAGAATCTTAAGAAAGAAATTAGAAAAGCTAAAAGAAGATACAAGGTCGCTTTGGCAAGTAAGGTGAAAATAAATCCGAAGGATTTCTACAGTTATATTAATAGCAAAAGGATAGTGAGGGATAAAATTGGTCCCTTAGAGAATCAGAGTGGACAGCTATGTGTGGAGCCGAAAGAGATGGGGGAGATTCTGAACAATTTCTTTTCTTCTATATTCACTAAGGAGAAGGATATTGAATTGTGTAAGGTAAGGGAAACAAGTAGGGAAGTTATGGAAACTATGACGATTAAAGAGGAGGAAGTACTGGCACTTTTAAGGAATATAAAATTGGATAAAGCTCCGGATCCTGACAGGATATTCCCTAAGACCTCGAGGGAAGTTGGTGTAGAAATAGCAGGGGCTCTGACAGAAATATTTCAAATGTCATCAGAAACAGGGATGGTGCCGGAGGATTGGCATATTGCTCATGTGGTTCCATTGTTTAAAAAGGGTTCTAACAGTAAACCTAGCAATTATTGGCCTGTCAGTTTGACATCAGTAGTGGGTAAATTAATGAAAAGTATTCTTAGAGATGGTATATATAATTATCTGGGTAGACAGGGTCTGATTAGGAATAGTCAGCATGGATTTGTGCATGGAAGGTCATGTTTGACAAATCTTATTGAATTTTTTGAAGAGGTTACAAGGAAAGTTGACGAGGGTAAAGCAGTGGATGGTGTCTATATGGACTTCAGTAAGGCCTTTGACAAGGTTCTGCACAGAAGGTTAGTTAGGAAGGTTCAATCGTTAGGTATTAATATTGAAGTAGTAAAATGGATTCAACAGTGGCTAGATGGGAGATGCCAGAGAGTAGTGGTGGATAACTGTTTGTCAGGTTGGAGGCCGGTGACTAGTGGTGTGCCTCAGGGATCTGTATTGGGTCCAATGTTGTTTGTCATCTGGATGATGGGGTGGTAAATTGGATTAGTAAGTATGCAGATGATACTAAGGTAGGAGGTGTTGTGTATAATGAAGTAGGTTTTCAAAACTTGCAGAGAGATTTAGGCCAGTTAGAAGAGTGGGCTGAAAGATGGCAGATGGAGCTTAATGCTGATAAGTGTGAGGTGCTACATTTTGGTAGGAATAATCCAAATAAGACATATATCATAAATGGTAGGGCATTGAAGAATGCAGTAGAACAGAGTGATCTAGGAATAATGGTGCATAGTTCCCTGAAGGTGGAATCTCATGTGGATAGGGTGGTGAAGAAAGCTTTTGGCATGCTGGCCTTTATAAATCCGAGCATTGAGTATAGGAGTTGGGATGTAATGTTAAAATTGTACAAGGCATTGTTAAGGCCGAATTTGGAGTATTGTGTACAGTTCTGGTCACCAAATTATAGGAAAGATATCAACAAAATAGAGAGAGTACAGAGACAATTTACTAGAATGTTACCTGGGTTTCGGAACCTAAGTTACAGGGAAAGGCTGAACAAGTCAGGTCTTTATTCTTTGGAGCGTAGAAGGTTGAGGGGGAACTTGATAGAGGTATTTAAAATAATGAGGGGGATAGATCAAGTTGAGTAGGCTTTTTCCATTGAGAGTAGGGGAGATTCAAACATGAGTTGAGAGTTAGGGGGCAAAAGTTTAAAGGTAACACGAGGGGGAATTTCTTTACTCAGAGAGTGGTAGCTGTGTGGAATGAGCTTCCAGTAGAAGTGGTAGAGACAGGTTCGGTATTGTCATTTAAAGTAAAATTGGATAGGTATATGGATAGGAAAGGAATGGAGGGTTATGGGCTGAGTGCGGGCCAATGGTGAGTGTAAGCGTCGGCACGGACTAGAAGGGCTGAGATGGCCTGTTTCCGTGCTGTAATTGTTATATGGTTATATGTTATATGGTTATTTTGAAAACACATCAGTGGCTTGACTGAGTGACACTGCGAGAGGACTCATTCTCAAAACAAGGACCTCGCGATAAGCTCAAAAGAGGTGTGATTATTTAATCACAGTATGCAGAAAACCCGTGCCAGTCAAAATAAACTTGACAAGATTAAACTGAAAGCATCTCCAGATATAGCAGCAATGAACAAATACAAATGTACAGACCTGCAGGACTCGCGGCCGGGGGTGTAGTGGACAGCAATGAAGACTATCAGAGCTTACAGTGGGATGTGGACCACATGGAAAAATTAGCTAAAATATAGTGCGAGGTGTTGCATCTCATTAGACTAACCAGAGTAGGGCACTGAGGAGTGTGGTAGTACAAAGAAATCGGGGAATACAGGCCCATAATTCATTGAAAGTGGTGGCACAGGTCGATAGGTCATAAAGAAAGCTTTTGGCACATTGGCGTCCATAAATCGAAGTATTGAGCAGAAGTTGGCATGTTATGTTGAAATTGTATGTTAGCGAAGCCTAATTTGGAATATTGTTTCAGTTCTGGTCACCTACCCATAGGAACGATGTAAATAAGGTTGAAAGAATACAGAAAGATATTACAAGGATGTTGCCGGGATGGGAGGACCTGAGTTAAAGGTTCCGATTTTATTCCTTGGAGCATAGAAGACTGAGGGGAGATTTAACAGAGGTATACAAAATGATGAGGGACATAGATAGGGTAAATGCAAGCAGGCTTTTTCCACTGAGGGTGGGTAGGACTACAACTAGAGGTCATGGGTTAAGAGGGAAAAGTGAAATGTTTAAGCAGAATATGAGGGGAAACTTCTTCACTCAGAGGTTCATGAAAGTGTGAATGAAACACCAGTGCAAGTGGTGTGTGTGAGCTCGATTTGCTCTGGGTAGATCCTTCAATATAAGTTCACTTTCTCAAATTCTGTGTGACTGAAACCTGTCAGTGTGTCATGGTATCTGCCATTAAGACAGAAAGACATGCAATCTGTGTATCATTCATCTGTAAACACAGATTTGTAGGTCACCTTACATAGTTGCTACTCCTAGAACTTTCTGGGCAGACCTCCATATTTCACTATCCCATTTACGTGCTCACAATGTTTAGCAGAACAACACAAGCAGCAACAATGATAATAATAGAACAAAACAAGGCAAGACCAGCAAAGCAATCCCCTCTCCCACCCACCCCTTCACACACAGACACTCTGGGCCTCCAGTCCTGGGCCCCAGGCTCACAGACTAGCAGACATCTTGTCTCTGAATTCCAGTCCCTGAACTGGACTCACAGACATTGAGCCTCAGCCGGCAAACTCGGCAGCCTCTGAAATTTGACTATCCCAAATGACCAGTGAGTCCAACTTTCATTTATACTTACCACCGTTTTTGGGCATATCATGCAGTAAATTGGGTAATTATCTCTTTGCCATAGCGCATATCCCTGGATTGCCCTGGTGATAATATAGGAATGAAGTGAAAATGCTTTATCCATGTTTTACTTTGTAACTGGGTGACAAAGGAATTGCTCCATTAAGATTGTGTACCAACTGCATCTCTTCTAACTGGTGCTGTTGATGACTAATAGAAGGTGTGTGAGGTTCTAAGATTAAGGTCCACAATAGCTTACAAGTACCCTCCCACCAAACAGAGATACCGGCTCATTGAAGCAAATTTCATTCAGGTCCAATATTTGATTTGAATTGACTTTGAATTGAATTTTGGTTTATTGTCATTTAGAAACCACAACTATAACACAGTTAAAAAATGAAATAACGTTCCTCCAGAATGATGTCACAAAAGCACACGACAAAACAGATTACACCAGAAAATCCACAAACGTTTGGCAATCCCGAAATCCAGAGTCCGGAGAGGCTGCTGCGTATTAATATCACGCTACCGTCTTAGCGCATTCCCCGGAAAGACAGGTAGTCATAAATTCAGAGTCACCAGACTCCGGAATCTGGAGCAAACAACAACTGCTAGAGGAAATCAGTGAGTCAGGCAGCATCTTTTGTGGGGAAATAGATTGTCAATCTTTCAAGTGAAGACTCTTCAGCTGAACTGAAAGATGGATGGGAGATGTCCTGTATTAAGCGGTGAGGCGAAGGGGTGGAGCAAGAGCTGGCTGGCGATAGGTAGGTCCAGGTGAAAAGGTGTGAGAGGTAGATGGATGAGGGTAGAGTGGAAATAGTAACAGAGGCAGGGAGGAGATAGTTGGAGACAACAAAGGGTTTAGATGATAGAGTCTGATAAAAAAGGTGGAGTACAGAAGTCAAAAATTCACCAGTGCCTTGCTCAAATGCTAGAGGTGAAGCAAGAACAATAGTTCCCAATGCATTTTCCAAGTAGTACTGTGCCCTATCCAAAACTAATCTTGACGTAAACCTTTGAACATCAGGTGATTAAGTATATCATTCTTAGGGTGTTGTCTCAATTTCTAAATATAAATCACTTCTCAGAAATTGTGCAAGTATCCTCTATAACTGGGCCATGTTCTCCAGAGAAAAAAATTATAGTAGAATATTCTGAAAATGGTAGCAGGTCAGACTCAGTAGAAAGAACAGAGTTCATTTTCAGATCAGTGACCTTTCATAAAATGGTATCTTCATTTGCTCACATATTCTCTGAGAACTTGGAATGACTGAGTGTCAACTTCAATTAACTCATTTCACTGGTATTAGGAAACAAGTACTGTACTATGTTTCTGCAATCATGGCAGAACACAATGGTAACCTTTCCAGAATTTACATTGTTCCTTCAGTAACATGGGCACTGGCATTGGAAGATAGAACTATTAAGCCAATGGAATCTCCTAAGGTCTGGTTCATGTTAGTGGGAGGAGCGAGGAACGATGGCGCCAGCGGATTCTGCAGTCCCAGACAACTTCTTCCAGTTTGTCCATGAAACCGCTTATTTCTCTTCACTTATGTCTTCCTTTTCAAGGAGGTTGCGGTTCTGTCAGAGACCGTAATCTACAGTTCAAGCTACAGTTCTATGCAAGCGGCGGGTTTTTGGACCGACTGCGGTTTAGCACTTCGTAATCTCCAGGAAAACATGTGACGTTGGGGCTGGGAGGCCAGGAGTGGCAACCCGGTTCCTTACCGATTTCACCGACTGAAGTGTCGTGAGGGACGGAAACATTAAGACTGGAACACCGAGACGGCAGATGGTGTGCTTGCTAATCGCCAGCTGCTGTCAGAGGAAGGCCTCTGTACTTGAGTAATCCCCTTCTCTCCCTTTCTCTCTTTTGATGGAGAGAGAGAGCCTGTTAGTCCTCAGGATGGGAGGCCTGAAGAAGCGTCACGGAAGATTGTAACATCAGAAGAGCAAGTTGCTGGTCTCCACTCTTGTTGTTGCAGTAGCAAACTCCATCTCCTTCGATGGAGAGAGAGGGAGAGCCTGTCTGTGATACTGAAGTGCTGTTTTGTGAACTGCTGTTTGATAGACTCAGGATCAATGGACTCTTTGATGCTTCTGCTGCTCACATGGTGGGGTGGGGTAGGGGTGGGATTGGTGTTTCTGCTGGTGCAGGTCAGGGCCGATGCTTTTGCTGCTGCTTGTGCAAAGGGGTGGGGGGTCTTTAAGGCTCTGATGTTTCTATCATTGCATGGGGTTTCTTTGTTTTGTGGATGTCTGTGAAGCGACTGAATTTCAGGTTGTATACTGTATACATACTGTAAGATTCAGTATACTTTGAAACTTGGAAACTTTGAAGTTTCCGGGAAAGTTGCTGAGAATAGTAGCTGAAGTCAGGATGTCAGTTCCCAAAATCACCTCTGCTCCAAGTTTGTCATGAGTATACAGAGCTTCCAGAATGCAAGTAAATGTTCTGTGTCTAATGCTGTCTGCCTGTGGTGCTGCTGCAAGATTTTCATCACAGCCATACATGTCCTTATGACAATAAACTCAATTTCAAATGTTCTTGCAAGCCAAAAAGATGTAAGTATCCTGGTACAGTAAAGCATGTCAACATGCTCATTAAATCGGAATAATTTCAAGAGTGAGCTGATGGTGTTGGGGGGCAAGGGACTGATTGCATAGATTTTGACTTTGAACTATTGTAAAAGTTGATTTTGTTTATATCTCTCCCTAGATGAACTTCTGTTTGAAGTCAATTAGTGAACCATCCGTTTGGTATCCTCTATCTCAGGCAAAGTTCAGAGCAATTTTATTATCAAAGTACATGTATGTCACCATATACAACCCTGAGATTTGGTTTCTTGTGGGCATACATAGTAAATCCAAGAAACACAATGGAATCAAAGAAAGACCACACCCAACAGGACAAACAAACAACAATGTGCTAAAGATAACAAACTGACATAATAATCAATATTGAGAACATGATAGGAAGAGTCCTTGAAAGTGAGTCCATAGGTTATGGAAACAGTTCAGTGATCAGGCGAGTAAAGTTGAATGAAGTCATCCCCACTGGTTTAAGAGCCTGATGGTTGAGGGGTAATAACTGTTCCTGAACTGGGTGGTGTGAGTCCTGAGCCTCCTGTACCTTCTTCCTGATGGCAGCAGTGAAAAGAGAACATGTCCTGGGTGGTAGGGGTTCTTGATGACTGATGCTGCTTTTCCACAACAGTGCTCCATGTAGATGTGCTTAATGGTGCGAAAGACTTTACCCATGATGGACTGGCCTGTATCCACTACTTTTTGTATGATTTTCCATTCAAGCGCATTAGTGTTTCCACACCAGGATGTGATGCAGCCAGACAATATACTCTCCACCGCATATCCATTGAAATTTTGTCAAAGTTTTAGATGTCATCCTGAATCTCTACAAACATCTAAGAAAGTAGCACTGGCATACTTTCTCCATAGCTGCACTTATGTGCTGGGCCCAGGACAGACCCTCTGAGATGTTAACAGCGAGGATTTTAAAGTTGCTGTTCATCTCCACCCCTGATCCCCTGATGAGGACTGGCTCACAGATCTCCAGTTTTCTCCTCCTGCTATCAATCATCAGCTCCTTAGTCTTGTTGACATTGAGTGAGAGGTTGTTGTTTTGGCACCACTCAACTAGATTTTCAATATTCCTCCTATAAGCTGATTCATCATCCCTTTTGATTTAACTAATGACAATAGTGTCATCAGCAAACTTAAATATGGCATTGTAACTGTGCTTAGCCTCACAGTCATAAGTGTAAAGTGAGTAGAGCAGGGGGCTAAGCACACAGCCTTGTGGTGTACCTGTGCTGATGGAGATTGTGGAGGAGATGTTGTTGCCAATCCAAACTGACTGGGGTCTGCATGTGAGGAAATTGAGGATCAATTGCACAAGGAGACATTGAGGCCAAGGTCTTGAAGCTTAATGATTAGTTTTGAGGGGATGATGGCATTGAATGCTGAGCTGTAGTCAATAAAGAGCATCCTAATGTATGCATCTTTGCTGTTTGGATGTTCTAGGGTTGAGTGAAGAGCTACGAAGAGGCAGATACTGTGAACCTGGTGTGCTATTGGGCAAATTGGAGTAGATCCAAGTTGCTTCTCAGGCAAGAATTGATATGTTTCTTCATCAGCTTCTCAAAGCATTTCATCACTATGGATGTAAGTTCTATTGGATGAGAGTCATTGAGACAGGTTTCCACATTCTGCTTAGGCACCGGTATAAACGAAGCCTGCATAAAACAGGTGGTTACCTCAGACTGCTGAAGTGAGAGGTTAAATATATCAGTGAACACTCAAGCCAGTTGATCAGCACGGGTTTTTAGTACTCGGCCAGGTACCTCATCTGGGCTCGCTGCTTTCCGTGGGTTCACCCTCTTGAAGGATTCACTCATGTCAGCCTCAGGGACTGAAAACATGGAGCCATCGGGAGCTGTGGGAGTTCATGAAGTTGCCTCCACATTTTGATGGTCAAAGTGAGCATAAAAGCCATGGAGCTCATCTGGGAGAGAAGCCTTGTTGTCACCTGTGTTGCCTGGTTTCACTTCAAGGTCAGCCACAGCTATCGAGCATCCTTCACTATCTCTGAAAGTCAAAACTAGTCTCACTAAATTGTCCTTTAACAAATTCTACTGATTGCCCAGGCTTTTTCCCAATATGGTCAAGTACATTGATATATATGTTACAAAGGAGTGTATTGTCAGAAAGCCCTTGAATACGCCCCTTGTATGGTGTCAAGACTTGTTGAATGAAGCTTAGAGAATGCACAGAGCTACTACAGGAATGGTATGAGAATCAACATCCGGCTTTTCCAGTCCATGTGTTTCCCTTGAATCTATATAAATAGCACAAGAAAGTTTAATTTGATGTTCCAGGTTTCTTTCATTTCCCAATAATATTGGCAATCAGACAATGAAATTTTGCAACTATTTCATTCAGTTTTACCAGCACATAAATTTGTTTGTACCAAGCCACCTGGGAAAATCTTGATTAATATGCTATGGGATGTGACCTTGCTATATGAGACATGGGTGTGCTTGATGTATGAATACATTCAAAAATTTTAAGTAACAAGTTAATCCCCAGCATTGACAACTGTGAAGGCAAAAGATCAGCAAATTATTTCTGTCAAATAAAATACATAAAAATAATAGCTCCTCACAATCCACGGTTTGTTCTTCTTTTTGACAGATTGCATTTCAAACATTTACACAAGTTATAACATGTAAAATTAAAGATATCAAATATTTTGCTGTTCAATCCAACATTAATATTGCAACAGTGTAACCTATTTACTTAATTTGCAAGTTGCAGTCCAGAAATTTGAGCTTAAAACTTCAAATGATGTTTCAAAGATCAAGTTCAAAGTAAATTTGTAATCAAAGTACGCATATATTGTCATATATTAGCCTAAACTTCATTTTCTTGTGGGCATTCATAGTAGATACAAAGAAAACAATAGAATCAGTACTTAGTTCAGTACTGGATGGGGTGGGGGGTACTGCTGTACAACAGGAAGTGCTACCCTGCTACTGAAAAATTAAAGAAAGTCCAATTTGCTTTCCCAGCTATATTTCATCATATTTCACAGATCAGTAATATTTTAAACATTAAAACATCTGCACCGCAACAAAAGCAATCATAGCCAAAGCCATTAAGCCAACTGTAATGTTAATTGAGCTACCTATGTAAACAGCAAAGAACTTTGCAATCCAACTTTTAGTTAGAGAAATACATTTCCACATGTTGTACATAAGTGCTCAACTCCAGAACATAGAACAGTTATTGTCAGGTTTGGATGTGGCCCAAGTGCAGAATGAGAGACACTGAAGCAGGTCGATAGATCACAGACTTTGACGTGAACAGTGTTAAAGAGAAAGAAAACAATAAACACTAGGGTAAACAGGGCCATTAACTAAAACTCTCAAATGGAAAACAAAACCTACACTGCGGCTGTAAAGACCAACTAAGAATTAAACGAATACCGCTAGTCTTCAGATTCAATTGACACAACAGTCCAATTCTCAGGCAAGGCGGAATGCAAACAGGCAGCGAAGTGTTACTTTGTCCAAGTCTCAACAAGCACTATGACAGAACAAATGGAGTTAAGTACTGCCACAATGAAATAATAGTTAGTCCATACGTGCATATTCACGAGCGCAATTGCCGTATCTACTGCTCTGCCGAATCCGTGGTTGTGACAACAGTATAGACCTTACAACCCACGTTGTGCGCCCACCTATTATAAATCTGCTCCACGATCAATCCTTCATACTCAGCCCACAACCCTCTTTGTTTCTTATATTCATGTGTCTATCTAAGACTATTTCAATTGCATCTATTGTATCAGATTCTAAGCACCAACCCTAGCAGAGTGCTCCAGGCACCCATGACTCTCCATGTAAAAATCTACTTCTGACATCTCCTTTAAGCTTTGCTTCATTCACCTTAATGGACGTCCTCTAGTAGTGGCCATTGCCACCCTGGGAAAAAGGTGTTGGCTGTCCTCTCGTTTGATACCTCATAACTATATACACCTCTATCAAGTCATTCTCCTTTGCTTCAAAGAGAGAAGCCCCAGCTCGCTCAACGTTTCCTCATAAGACATGCTCATGGTTTGGGGCAGCATCCTGGTAAATATCCTTTGAACCCACTCAAAATTATCCACATCCTTCCTATAATGAGGTGACCAGAACTCAAGACAATACTCCAAGTTCTATAGAGCTACAATATTACCATACAGCTATTGAACTCAATCTTCTGACTAAAGAAGGCCAACATCCTATCTTCTTTCTTAACCATCTTATCAAGTTACACAGCAATTTTGAAAGATCTGTGTACTTGGTCACCAAGATCCCTCTGATCCTCCACACTGCTAAGAATCCTGCCATTGACCTTGTACTCCACCTTAAACTTCAATCTTCCAAAGTGTATCAATTTGCACTTTCAGATTGAGCACCATCTGCTGCTTCTCTGCATCCTGTCTATATCATTTTCTAACCTACAACAAACCTTTACACTATTCACAGCAATGCCAATCATTGTGTCATCTGCTAATTTACCAACCCAATCTTCCACTTCTTCATCCATGTCATTTATAAATATCACAAGGAGCAGTGGTGCCAGAACAGATCCTTGCAGAAGACAACTAATCACTGACCCTAGGCAGAATATGCTGTATAAAATACTTGACAGGAGGAGCTTCACAAGGATGAAAATAACAACCAAAGGAGGTGTGAACAATATTTACTTAGTAGCAACAAATTAATTGCATTCAGTCTCTCTGATCACAAGCAGTAATACAGAAAATAAGTGCAATTGGCGTTTTATGCAAACTTCAGCGCACTCTTATTATTTTTCTGATTCAAGTACTGTAAAGACATTCGGCAAAATGAAATACTGAGAAAAATAAAATATAAAAATTGAGCCACTTGTTCTTTTATGCATCAATGATGCACAGAATAGATTGCCAATTATGATTGCTATACTTATCCACAATTCATGGATATTTTATTTTGTTTTATTTAGCGATACAGTTCAGAGTAGGCCCTTCTGCCCTTCAAGCCACACCAGTCCAGCATCACTGACAAACCCGATTAACCCTAACCTAACCACAGGACAATTTACAATGACCAATTAAAGTAACCCGTACACATTTGGACTGTGGAAGGAAACCAGAGGATATGGACAAAACCCACGCATTCCAGAGACTCCTTACAGAATGACGGTGGAATTGAACTCCAAACACCTGAGCTCTGATGCATGCTTTCTATGCATCAGTTATGTCACTTGTTCTGCAATGCTTATTTGATGTCTATCTTGCTATATTGTCATATACACTCAGTAACTACTTTACTTCCTGTACCTAATAAAGTGGCCACTGAGTGTACATTCGTGGTCTTCTGCTGCTGTAACCCATCCACTTCAAGGTTCAACATAATGAATGTACATAGATGCTCATCTGCACACCACCGTTGTGTGGTTATTTGAGATACTGTCACCCTCCTGTCAAGTTGGAGCTAACGTACAACACTCCCTCGGTCAACATCTTCCAGGTAGCCCGCAAAAGCGTCTTTTTTAATTCTCTTATGTCTGTGTTTCACCTTAGATGTGTTTCTGGGATTGTTCAACCCTGTGATTTACAGTTTGGAGATCGATTAAGTGATCCAGTGCTTTGCTGTCTCTGGGAAGATTCCGGAAAGTGAGCACGTACTCGGACAGCCCCAATGTGAGGAAACTTCGAGATGGGGTGTGAGCCAACATTCGACATTTTGCTAATTAAAGCATCCATTAATTGGAAATTAAAGCATCGAGGAAGATTGAGACTTCAAGGCAAATGTGGAGGGCAAGTGAGAGCTTAGCACCAAGACAGAGTCTGCAAGTGGCTTGTCACTCTGTGATTTGCTGCGGCAGGCAGGTAGGCCTCTCTGCCTCGTGTGGTGTCTCTGTTTCTCGATGAATGTCAGTGATATCAGAGATTAGTGATTCTCCATTTATGGATTGGACTTTTGTTTTATGGACTATGGTCTTTTTCAGACTCATAGTTTTTATAGCCTGTGTTTTTTTATCACCCCTTCATATCAGGCTGTGATGCAACCAGTCAGTATAGCCTCCATGGAAAACCATTTTGTTGTGCGAGGGGAAGATGCTTGGGGGTTGATGTTCTGTTGTGTTCTGTTAGATTCTTTTATGCCAGGGAGGGATTGTTTTTTGAGGGTGCCGTTCTTTTTTGTATGGGGGTGGGGCTGGGTTTGATGTTTCTCTCTGAATGACTTTAATGTTCCTTCTTTGTTTCATCATTATCTGGAGAAAACAAATTTCAGAGCTGTATATGGATACATGCTTTGATAATAAATGAACTTTGAAACTTTGACAGCTTGAACCAATCTGACCATTCTCGTCTGACCTCTCTCATTAACAAGGTGCTCTCGCCCACAGAACTGCCACTCACTGGATTTTTTTTGTTCGTTTTTTGCTCGTTTTTTGCTCTACTCTCTGTAAAATCTAGAGACTGTTGTACATGAAAAGCCCAGGAGATCAGCAGCTTCTGAGATATACTCAAACCACCCTGTCTGGAACCAACAGTCATTCCACGGTCAAAGTCACTTAGATCACATTTCTTCCTCATTCTGGTGTTTGGTCTGAACGACAACTGAACCTCTTGACCATGTCTGCATGCTTTTGTGCATTGAGCTGCTGCCACATGATTGGCTAAATAGATATATATATGCAGGAATAAAAAATTGAATCATCCAAAAAAAGGAAACCAGAATTTCACTTCTCCTGTGCATTATTCATGCGGGATGAAAACTATATTTTACAAGTGCTTCAAATCTGAAGATATATATTTTAATTCATTATCAGCCATTTGCAAGCAATACAGAGGCAGTAGCTGAGGAAGTATGTACATTGGAGAGAGAGAGAGTGTTTGTGGGGTGGGGGGGATGCGGAGAGATGTTGGCACTGGCAAAATGCAAAAGCGATGAGTTAAGATCTTCTGTTGGAGGACCCCAGTTGTTGGGGGCTAAATTAAAAGCTACAACCTTAATATTCAAAGCAAGAAAAGGCATGAGTGAAACAATGCTGTGGAAAAGAGGGGGCTAATGTTATGGGAATCTGTCCCTGTGTTGGGAAAATGAGGAACTGTACTATAGTTACTGCTACTGTACTGCTGCTGCAAACAACACATTTCATGACATACGTCAGTGATATTAAACCTGATTCTAGCTATGATTACTGCCTCTCTCCTAGATCAGAATCAGAATCAGGTTTATTATTACTGACGTATGTAAAGAAATTTGTTGTTTTGTGGCAGCCATACAGTGCGATACATAAAAATTTACTGTAAGTTCCAAAAGTAATTGAATGTGAAAAAGACAAATAACGAGATTATGTTTATGGGTTCACAGACCATTCAGAAATCTAACGTTGAAGGGGAGAACGCTGTTCCTAATATATTAAGTGCATGTCTTCTGTACCTCCTGTACCTCTCCTGTAATTTAACCATATTACTTAAACAGTAAATATATTTAAATATGGCATGTCTAACCAGTAAGATTTAATTTCATCTGTTTAACTTCTAATAAAGGTGATATATAGGTGCAAGGTGGAGGCTATACTGACTGGTTGCATCACAGCCTGGTATGAAGCCTCCAACGCATGGGATCTTAAGAGGCTACAGAGGGTCATAGACTCGGCCAGCTCCATCATAGGCACAACCTTCCACGTCATTCTAGGACACCTTCAAGAGATGGTCTGTCAAAAAGCTGGCACTCATCATCACGGGTCCTCACCATCCCTTGCTACTACCATCGAGGAGGAGGTGCAGGAGCCTGAAGACCCACACTCAATGATTTAGGAACAGCTTCTTCCCTCCACCATCAGATTTCTGAGTGGCCCAGGAATACTACTTCATTATCACTTTTTATACTATTTATTTATTTTGTAATACATAGTCATTTTTTATGTCTTTTCACTGTACTGCTGCCACAAAACAACAAATTTCACATCATATGTCAGTAACAATACTCTGATTCTGATTCTGATTCTTGATTCTGACTACCAAGCACATCTTTCCCTCCCCCCTCTTTCTGCTTTCTGCAGGGATCGCTCCCTACATGACTCCCTTGTTCATTCATCCCCCCCATCCCTTCCCACCGATCTCCCTCCTGGTACTTATCCTTGTAAGCGAAACAAGTGCTACACCTGCCCTTACACTTCCTCCCTCACCACCATTCAGGGCCCCAGACAGTCCTTCCAGGTGAGGCAACACTTCACCTGTGAGTCGGCTGGTGTGGTATACTGCGGCCAGTGCTCCCACTGTGGCCTTTTATATATCGGTGAGACCCGACACAGACTGGGAGACCGTTTCACTGAACACCTATGCTCGGTCCTCCAGAGAAAGCAGGATCTCCCAGTGGCCACATATTTTAATTCCATATCCCATTCCCATTCTGATATGTCTATCCATGGCCGCCTCTACTGTCAAGATGAAGCCACACTCAGGTTGGAGGAACAACACCTTATATTCCGTCTGGGTAGCCTCCAACCTGATGGCATGAACATTGATTTCTCTAACTCCCGTTGATGTCCCTCCTCCCCTTCTTACCCCAACCCTGATTTATTTATTCCCCCCTTTTTTCTCTCTCTGTCCCTCTCACAATCACTCCTTGCCTGCTCTCAATCTCCCTCTGGTGTTCCCCCGCCCTTTTTTTCTCACTAGGCCTCCCATCCCATGATCCTTTCCCTTCTCCAGCTCTGTATCACTTTTGCCAATCAACTTTCCAGCTCTTAGCTTCATCTCTCCCCCTCCTGTCTTCTCCTATCATTTCGGACCTCCCCCTCCCTCTCCCATTTTCAAATCTCTTACTATCTCTTCTTTCAGATAGTCCTGACGAAGGGTCTTGGCCTGAAACGTCGACTGTATTTCTCCTTATAGATGCTGCCTGGCCTGCTGCGTTCCACCAGCATTTTGTGTGTGTTGCTTGAATTTCCAGCATCTGCAGATTTCCTTGTGTTTGCGATTCTATTGTTCAAGCCAGGATGCCTTTCCTTTGTATGTGAACTAGTTGTATGTGTTAAGTTTGAAGTTAAAGTAAGGTAGATGACAAGCAAGAAAAGCCTAGTGAATGAATTGTGATAGAATTCCAAAGGTACTTAGAAGTTCAGACACAGCACCTTTATTGTATGTACAGTATTTCTCCAGGGCATCTCACTATTAGGCAGGTGCTTACTTCATCTGTTTGCTTAGGCAACGACAACTGCTCTCCCTGTACGTTGGAATATTTGTCAGTGAAAGTGTCTTCATGAAAAACGATGAAACATCCGCTTTAGTTTAAAGTTCTTAATCCTTTGAAGAAACATATTGACAGATTAATTCTACATTCTTGAGACATGAATTGAAAAATAAATATCAATGCTTTATTGGAAAGACTTTTATTGTCCTAACTGATTTCAACATAACCTGCGTCCCATATATCATCTTTGACTCGTTCAGGCTTTAAATCACTTTCTCCAAGGTGCAAAGCGGCTACTTAACTTTCTGTAGTTTTTGAATCTAGAACTACATCTAACTGTTGGTCATGAGCTTTGGGTGATGAGTTCACCACTAGTTTTTCAGAACCTTTTCAGATGCATCCTGAAAAAGTTGTGATTACAGGATTTCCCGTCATGTGTTAACACTTGTGAGAACGGCAAATGAGTCTTTGACATTCCAGGCACTACTTTGTTAAGTAGATGCTGCAATTACTTCGCATTCACCTAGCTACTTATGCAGGGGGAAAATTTTGTCCTAACAATTCAGTCACAGTGTTTTGTATTTTTTCAGCAATATGTTATTTAAAATTGACTTTAATTTAAGTACAATGTGCCCTTTCCCAGGTCATTTCTGGAAACTCAGCCATGTATTTTCCAGATAATTTACCATTGTTAACCAAACCTAATTCCCACATCAGACAAACACAGGATGAATTTATTCACCTTTGGAGCACTGCTGGAGAGTTTTAATAAACTTACGGAGTTAGAGAGCCATAGAGATGCATGGCTTTTTGTCCCATCATGTTTATGCTGACCAGCAAGAATTCACTAGTTTCATTTCTCACATTCCTATTGACTTTCCTGGTGGCAATTCACCAACCAACCACGCAGCCAATATACTTGGACTGTCTGAGGACAACTAAAGTTTATTTACAAGGGTGGAACTCCATCATCCAAAAATATAGTACTAACCCCTCCACAACCATTGACATTCATGGCAATAAAGCAGCAGTAAGAAGGTGTGGCACAGTAGCATAGCAGTTAGCAAAATGCTATGACTGCGACCCGGGTTCAGTTCCTGCCGCTGTCTGTTAGGAGTTTGTACATTCTCCCTGTGACTGCATGGGATTCCTTTGGGTGCTCCGGTTTCTTCCCACATTCCAAAGACATATGGGTTAGTCGGTGTATCAGAGGGGTCGTGACTGTCACGTGACAGCACTGCCTATTAGCCAGTCAGAAGGCATGCCACCTGTCAATCAAGGTTTGACCCCTCCTCACCCATCAATGCACACTTCACCATTGGCCCCTTCAATTAGCCTTGTACTTGGCCTCAAGCAATTGGCCTTAATCAGCTTAACTCTGCTGGCACCCAGCCATTGGCCTTCCTGTGAATTACCTGGGTGGGACCCTCCAGCCCTTCTGCACTTTTTTTTCTTTTTTCTCTTTTTTGCAATCCCTGAGGGACCACCCGACTTCATTCCAGGCCAAGAACTGTAGCGGCACTGGAATTCATGTGCTTGAGACCTATCGAATCTGTTTCCTCACTTACAACAGTAGGTTAATTAGTTACATGGGTGTAATTAAATGGTATAGGCTTGTCAGGCCAGAAAAGCCTGTTACTGTCCTCTATCTCTAAATAAAAAATAATAAAAATCGGTTGATAACATGACCATCCCATTAACCCATTTTGAAAGTGGGCAGTCATTAAGTGCCCATTTCCCCTCTTGCTTCAGATCACAGTCTCGTTTCATTACACAAAAGGTTCTTAGACCCTTAATAGCCCTTCATCCTAAAAATAGCTAGAGCATACCTTTTGTAATCCAAGCACTCTGCAATCTTAATGACAAAACGGAACTTTACTTGGATGACTTTTTGCTCCAGATTCCAGCATCAGAAGTCACTCTTGTGTCTCCAACACAAAATGTAATTCCAATATATATAAAATGTAAACATTAAATGCATTTATACCAGAAACATGTGCCTGTAGGAGATAACCTGTCACAATGACAGTAAATTCAAATAAAGTTTGATTTGTTAAATGCTCCAATTAACTTCTAACAAATAATTATTACTTCAAAAATAATATTGCTTCATCCTACATTTTGTTACATACACTTATTGGCTTTTGACTTAATTGCAAGAATTCTCAAGAATCTTATCTTGTCTATGATCAAAAAAAGATGCTCCATCTAATTTAATTTACATTAATGTACTTTTCCACTTTTTGAGTCATTTGAAATATACAATCGTTTATATTTTTATGCATCCATCATTTTTCTTTATTGTTCTCAGCTCTTATATATTTAACACTGATATTCAGAATGCTTTGAAGTTGAGCTTGTGATACAGGATTAGATTCCAAAGTGATGTCCATGTGGATATTAGATCTATATATTTTGTTGGGTTCTTGTTTGGTTGTGATTTCAGATGATCCAAGACTTGAGTCTTTGAATAGTTCAAAGCTGAAGTCAAGTTCATGGGCATTTTGTCTGGACTAATTCACCCACCAAATTCCTCAATGACTGGGACTAGTGCTGAGGGAATATTTAAACACTGGCGGTATGATTATGGATGCAGAACTGGCAGTACAATGTTTTTTGTCTTCTCAGTAAAGGACTGTGACATTTATTTCCATGATAAATGAAAGAGGGGAAAAGTTTGCATCAGTCACTTGGTACAAAGCTTTACTCAACAGTACACCAGAATCAGATTTACCATCACTGTCCAATCTGATATGAAATTTGTTGTTTAGCATCAGCAGTACAGTGCAAAGACATAAAATGACTTGAAGTTGCAAAATAAACAAACAATGCATAAAAAATAATGAGCTGGTGTTCGTGAGTTCATGGATTGTTTAAAAATCTGATGACAGAGGGGAAGAAGCTATTCTTAAGTCATTGTTGAGTGCGGGTTTTCAGGGTACTTGTACCTCCTCACACAAAATGCTGGACTAACTCAGCAGGTCAGTCAGGCAGCATCTATGGATAAAAGTACAGTTGATATTTCAGGCCTAAGCCCTGAATCAGTCCTGATGAAGGGTCTTGGCCCAAAAGACTTCAAGATACTCGAAGGTGGGAAGGGTGATGCCCATGATGGAGCTAGCTGAGTTCTACAACTCCCTGCAGCCCCTCTAGAGATGTCATATGCAAACAATCAAAATGCTCTCCACTGTACATCCATAGAAATTTGTAAAGAGTCTTTAATGATACAGCAAATCTCCTCAAACCTTTTACAAAGTAGAGCCGCTGGCATACCTGCTTCATGATTGCATTGATGTGTTGTGCCCAGGAGAGATCCTCTGAAATGTTGACACCCAGGAACATAATGCTGCTCATCCTTTCCACCACTGACTCCTCAATAAGGACTGGTGCACGTTCTCATACACACCAGAAATTAGGTTTGGATGTTAGCAATGTGTCTATGATATTCTGATGATCAGCACTAGTATTAAGATTCTCTAACCCTTATAAAAACTTGACACTTGGAAACTTCTGAGTCATTCCTAATTGGGCTAGCTCCATGTTCAATAACGCTCAAAGTTCAAAGTAAGTTTATTATCAAAGTGCACGTGCAGTATGCCACCGTATATGATTCAGAGATTAATTTTCTTGTGAGCATTCACAGTAGATACAAAGAACCAATAGAATCAATGATAAGCTACACACAAAGACAGGTAAACATCCAAAATGTGCAACTAGAAGGAAGAGCTTTCCTGAATAAATTTTACTGAATGCTTTTATCATGTTATACTCTACAAGGAGACTGAAAATACTGATCATCTAAAACAAACATTTTAAGACTTCTTTTCATTCCCATTGACATCCTTACTAACTTGGGTTTGTGAGAAACTCACCACTACCCCTTGCTTCATCTAAGTTAAAATGACAAAAGGGTTTCAATGAGATTATATATAAGAAAAAAATTGTTACTGGCTTTGAATCTACCCTTGCAGCTTGCTCAAATGAGCCAGTTAAGATTCCAATTATCCTGTTGCCAGTGCCTTTCAGGTGAATAATTAACGTGAATCATATTAATCGTCGGTCTGCATAGCTTATGCCAAACAGACAGGTCCTAGAATTTCAATCTCTGTGTTCTCACTTGCTGTTTGGACATTTATGACACTAAGTATTATTTGAAGTACCTGCTGTTGAAAGATTACTGTACAGGAAATTAGGTTGTCATTTTGCATTAGACGGGAATTATAACTGTGAACTAAGCTATGAGAGACACTGAAGCTGGTTGCTACAAAGGTCTTTATTCACCAAAACAGGCAGATCTTCTCTGTTGAATCTTTCCAAGCTCAAAGTACACATTTTATACTCTTGGGAACAAAGGTAACAATAGGTGATTCAATACAATTTCAATAGCTACAATAACAATGTATCTAATAAATAGTTCCATAGAATTACATAATGGGAGCACACTGTAATTGAAAAGACTCTTCTAAATGTTCCAACGTCTTTGCTGAGATAAAGTAATTCACACAGATGGTCTAAAAGCTTCTGATGATATAGAATCCAAACACTTAAAATTAGTGTTGTGTCAACTTATTCTCTAAGTACACAAATATCTTGTTCATTAGTAGACCAAGCAAGTATGCCTATGATCATGTCTGATGTGCTAAGAAATATATTACGTATGGTCTGGAAGTGTTCTTAAACTCTTTCACAAAGGTAAAAACTTAATATAACTGGTGTATGATGCCTGATTTCACCAATTAACATCTTCTTATGTTTGGCTGATGCCCATGGGAACATCTCACAGTTATGTAAGTTTGCAAACCACATCTCTTGAGTAACTTGTGTCCTGCAGACAGCACTGTTTTGTCCTTTTAATTTCAAACTGATTACTGTTTACAACTTACATTAGAACAGTATTTTTTCCCTGAAGACTGGTTCTCATTTGAATTAATGGCTCCTATATTCACATAATCCCATGACTCCTGAATCCCTAAAAGCAATGCATCTTCAGTGTGTGTATTGTGAGCAGTTATGACTTTAGCTGCAATTACACAGTTTTGCCAATTATTTCTGTGGTCACATTGGAGCCAGACTCATGAAATTGTGGATGCTGTTGCAGGGTAACTAATAATTAGAAGCTCTGGGAACATGGTTTTTGCCTTCATTAGTTTGTTTGTTTCCTGTAATTCTGGTCATAAGTCTACCCCATAGTGCTCCATGCCAACTGTGATTGGAAGAGGAATGCCATAGGGAATGGGGGGGCTTTGGCCTTTTCTTTAGAGAATAGTGAATGTAGCAAATTAGTTTATTGAAATGCTAACCACGTGGAAATTTCTCTACCCCTTTTGCAATTTTATTAAGAAGGTGGCAGCCAAAGAAACAAAGAGAAGCTGGTGATATTGCACCATTTCAAGAAATTACAGGGAGCGGATATGTAATTATGGGGATCCATCTCATTCCAGAATATCACAGGATCAAAATATCATAACATTTGAGGCTCAGAAGGAATCCATTTCTATCCTGTGTCCTGTGTCTATAAGTGAATTTTAGGTTAACTCCTTCTTCACAGCTTAAAAATAAAGAGGTTTTCAAATCAATTTAACAGTTCTGCCTCTATCACTTCTTCAGCACGTAAGTTCCAAGGAATTCCAAAAACTGGAGTTAAGTATAAAAGAACTATGAAGGACCGAATCTCTTAGATGAAAATGATGTTGATGAAGTGGATGGAAGCTCCTTATTCTTGGACTAAAAGGGGTAATGCTTTGAAAATGCTTTTTCCACTGATGTTAGATGAGACTATAACTAGAGATTATAGATTAAGAGTGAAAGGTGAAATATTTAGGGAAACTTCAGGGGGAATTTCTTCACTCAAAGGGTGGAGAAGTTCACATTCAAGTTCCATTTTATTGTCATTCAACCATTTCCACCATTGCCACCAAACAAAACAACTTCCTCCAGACCAAGGTGCACCACATAGTACATATACTGTAACTCACACACAACACATAAAGTAATATTACCACAAATAATAAGGTGCATTTATGACGCAAGTTAAAAAGTAAACAGTGTAACACCACCGTAGCTTCATACGCGATGAGACCTGGGTGGTGACAGGATGTTCAGTAATCTGACGGCCTGGGGGAAGAAGCTCTTTCCCATCCTAACAGTTCTTGACCTAATGCTATGGTACCTCCTGCCTGATAATAGGGGGTCAAAAAAAATGGGAGGGATCATTGATAATGCTAAGGGCCCTGCAAACACAACACTCCTGACAAATATCTCTGGGTGGAAGAAGGACCCCGATAATCCTTTCAGCAGTCCTCACTATCCTTTGCAGAGACTTGTGGTTAGATGCCTTGCAGTTCTCCTATGACAGTGATGTAACTGGTCAGGATAAGTTCAATTGCCCTCCTGTAAAAATTGGTTAGAATGGGGTGGGTAGCCTCACTCACCTCAGGTTCCACAGGAAGTGGAGATGCTGCTGTGCTCTCTTGACCAAAGAGGTGGTTTTGGGAGAACCAGGTGAGATCATCCATTATGTGCTCTCCCAGAAATTTGAAGCTCCTAACTTTCTCCACAGGGGAGCCATATATGCACCTTCCTAAAGTCCACAATCATCTCTTTGGTCGTGTCCACATTAAAAATCAGGTTGTTGTGCTCGTACCATTCTACCTCCTCTCTGTACACTGTCTCACCATCGGTATTGATGAGGCCAACTACTGTTGTGTCATCAGTGAACTTGATGATTCAGTTTGAACTGGATCGAGCAGGGCAGTCATGGATCCCTAGAGATAGAGCTGGAGCTGATCCTTCCAACACGGACTGACAGCAGACCAGGATCCAGTTACAGAGAGAGGCGTTGGGACCCAACGTGGACAGTCTACCCACCAGCTTCTGAGGGACAATCGTATTAAACACTGAGCTGAAGTTGATAAACAGCATCCTGACATTTTTAAGAAAGGAGGGAGGGAGAAAACAGAGAACTATCATCCTGTCAGCCTAACATCAGAAGTGGGGAAGATGCTAGGGTCCATTATTAAAGATGAAATAGTGGCATATCTAGATATGGGCCGAGCCAGCATGGATTTACCAAGGGCAAATCATGCTTGACTAATCTATTGGAGTTTTTCGAGGATGTAACCAGGAAGTTAGACAAGGGAGATCCAGTGGATGTAGTGTACCTCGATTTTCAGAAGGCATTTGATAAGGTCCCACATAGGAGATTGGTGGGTAAAATCAGAGCTCATGGCATTGGGGGGAAGATATTGACATGGATAGAAAACTGGTTGGCTGATAGAAAGCAAAGGGTAGCGGTGAATGGGTGTTTCTCGGAATGGCAGGTGGTGACTAGTGGGGTGCTACAAGGCTCGGTATTGGGACCACAGCTGCTTACGATTTACGTCAACGATTTAGATGAAGGCATTGAGAATAACATCAGCAAGTTTGCTGATGATACTAAGCTGGGTGGCAGTGTGACATGTGATGATATTAGGAGAATTCAGGGTGACTTGGATAGGCTGAGTGAGTGGGCAGATACTTGGTAGATGACGTTTAATGTGAATAAGTGTGAGGTTATCCACTTTGGGAGTAAGAACAGAAAGGCAGATTATTATCTGAACGGTGTGGAGTTAGGTAAAGGAGAAATACAAAGAGATCTAGGAGTCCTTGTTCATCAGTCACTGTAGGTGAATGAGCAAGTGCAGCAGGCAATGAAGAAGGCTAATGGAATGGTGGCCCTTATTACAAAGGGAATTGAGTACAAGAGCAAGGAAATCCTCTTGCATTTGTACAGAGCCCTGGTGAGACCACACCTGGAGTATTGTGTACAGTTTTGGCCTCCAGGGTTAAGGAAGGACATCCTGGCCGTAGAGGAAGTGCAGCGTAGATTCACAAGGTTAATCCCTGGGATGTCCGGACTGTCTTACGCAGAGAGATTAGAGAGACTGGGCTTGTACACGCTGGAATTAAGGAGATTGAGAGGGGATCTGATTGCAACATATAAGATTATTAAGGGATTGGACAAGATAGAGGCAGGAAATATGTTCCAGATGCTGGGAGAGTCCAGTACCAGAGGGCATGGTTTGAGAATAAGGGGTAGGTCATTTAGGACAGAGTTAAGGAAAAACTTCTTCTCCCAGAGAGTTGTGGGGTTCTGGAATGCACTGCCTCGGAAGACAGTGGAGGCCAATTCTCTGGATGCTTTCAAGAAGGAGCTAGATAGGTATCTTATGGATAGGGGAATCAAGGGATATGGGGACAAGGCAGGAACCGGGTATTGATAGTAGATAATCAGCCATGATCTCAGAATGGCGGTGCAGGCTCGAAGGGCCGAATGGTCTACTTCTACACCTATTGTCTATTGTCATATGAGGCACCATTTTCCAGGTGGGACAGGAACCACAAGTGTGCCAGCAGAAGTAGTTTGATAGCAATATTTAAGAGAAATTTGGAAAGATACATGAGTCAGAATCGTAAAGAGGGCTTTGGTTCATGTGTAATTTGATGGGACTAGGCAGATTAATAGTTGAGCATGGACTAGTTTGACCAGAGGGCCTGTATCTCTGTTGGAGTACTCCATGAATTCTGACTCTTAAATAAAATAACACAGGCACAGTAAGCCAAGTGGCCACCTACCCTGAAAACCTTCATGTGTTGATTTCAATCAAATCATTGTTTTTTTTTCAAAGTTGGTGTCTGGTGTCACTATGGTGCAATGGTGCAATGGTGTCATTGCAGTACTGTTTAAATTATGGGTTACAGCTTGTTTTCTTTTAAATGCTAGCCAATAGGCTAGACAGATTATTTGGTCATGTCAATGAAACATTTGGTCAGCTGCAAGCAAGGTTTGAAAACAATTGACGAAGGGTCTCGGCCCGAAACATAGACTGTACTTCTTCCCATAGATGCTGCCTGGCCTGCTGCGTTCCACCAGCATTTTGTGTGTGTTGCGTGAAAACAATTGCCTTTGACCATAAGAAACAAGAACCTTTGGGCCATTTCTGGAATCTTAGATTTATGGATGTCATTCAGTTTTTGATGCCATTTAGTATTTGGTTAGTATTTAGTCACGGAAAACCATTTGGTTATTCTGCCTTGAAAGGTGGTGACTGAGAGGTGAGGATGGATGAAACAACATTCACAACAGCACAATTTAGAGCACCACCTTGAATCTGAATTTGAAAGGGTAAAGTTAGTTAATGCACATGGTGGCAACAAGCTCCTCTTGTAGGAATTGCTGGACAATAGTAGAGCGATTTCCATCTTATTTGTGGTCTACCAATCTGGGAGTTGCACATTCTTTTCCTTAGTCACGAGCTTTGTGACAGTAATAACATGGGAAAGTCATACACCTTCCATCACGCTCATATCAGCACATGAAATGCATGCGGGCTTCCCTTGCTCATTACTGATGAGCTTTCCATCCCTTCATAAACTGATTTATATCTTTTCAGACTTATACTAAGCTTCAACAATTTTTCATAAAGCGGTGACAGAATTGACCCTGTGACCTCACAGCAGTACATCAAAAGCTGGTGATGCATCAGCCAAACAGTTTGGGGCACGTTGTGCTGCATGCCTGGAATCTATTTCTGGTAGAGCAGCCTCAATGGATCAAATGGCCCAATTCTGCTCCTTTGACCTATGGTCTTATGGCCATTCAGACCCACAAGACTGCTCGGCCTTTCAGCAGTTCATTGCTGTTCCGACTTTGCCCTGTCCAATTTATGTCCATACAACCCTCATACCCTCTGTGATTACTTTTCAATGTATTCAATATATTCAAGGATTTAGCCTCCACAGCTTTCTGGGGAAGGAATTCCAAATATTCACAACCCTTGGAGAAATTTTTTGCACATCTCAGTCACTTCATAAGTAGGTGCCACTTCATTTTGAGATTGACTGCTGATCCTAAGCTCTCTCATGAGGGGAAATGTGCTTCCAGCATTTACCTTGTCAATTTTATTCTGCTACCCCTCTCCCCGCAATGATTTTTGCGTATTTCAGCAATAAGATTGTCACTCTTTCTTCAGGTTTATCCTATTTTTTTGCTTATGAGGCGATCTTTCCATCCTTGCAAACATCCCAATAAATAATCACTGAATTACCTCCAATTGTAATATTTTTCTGAAATACGGTAAGTGATCAAAACTGTACATTATTCAAAATGTAATCTCACTAATGTTTTGTACAGTTTTTGTAAGACTTACTTCATTCACCTTAACTTGGAGTTTAATCTGGCCAAGCGTGCAGTGCTGCACTTTGAGAGCCGTCAGCTGGAGCTGACCTGTCCTTTGTGGGAAATTTCTTCCAGACCAACACCTTTGAGCACAAGTCCAACAGGCAGTGGCCAGCACGGAACATCCGGCTGACACTGCAGGAGAAGGACTCGATAGGTGGTTCCCTTTGGAGACTGTCCAGATCATCTGACAGAATGCCTCATTGCCAGATCTCACCAATAAGCTCCAAGATCTTGCTTGGCTGTCTGTGAGAGGGGCCCTCTCAGTCAGATACTTCCTCCCTACCTAGAACAACACTCCCACTACACATTGCCCCCCTCCCCCAGTTGTGTTTAGTGGGGACAAGGTGGTCCCTCGCCTCTTTGCAGGTTTTCGATTTGCAAAGAAGGTACGGGGGAAGATGCAAGGGGGAGTGTCACTGTTCTTCCCAAGCAGCTGCATGACAGAAGACTCTCTGATCTACCAGCTATTCCCAGGGGCACACACACAGATGGACACCAAGTGCTGCTGGAAGATCATGAGCTCAGTGAAAGATGCCCTTTAGTCTGCCCGAAACTTGTTGGTGTGCCAGCACATTGAGATGTCTGGAGAGGAATTCTGCTGACCGGCACATTCCAGGCTGCGGGAGTAAGTGTTGAAGGACACAATGAAGCTTGGTGTAACTACCACAAGGGCCTGGTAGGGGAGGACCACAGTATAGGGCTCTTCCACTACTGGACAGGGAGGGGAATTAGTGAGACATTACTGGACAGGGAAGCACCAGGTTGCGTGAGGAAGCTCCTCAATTACTGCAGTGGGGTACCATCCCCGGGAGCCACATGAGTGCCAACAGTCCTATTGATTTTAAGCAATTTAATTGAAGACTACTTGATGCATTGTCTATGAATGTAAGAGTGAAAAGCCATTGTGTGTTTATTCTTGTAAATTTATTTTATTATGAATAGAGTTTATTTTAGTTTAAAAAAAGGTGTTGCATTTTGAGAGATCAAATATGAAAGGAAAATATATGGTTAATGGCATAACCTTTAACAGTGATGCACAGAGGGATCTTGTGGTCCAAGACCATAGCCCCAGAAAGCGACTACACAAGCAGACAGCGTGATATGCCTGCCTTTCTTACTTGAGGCAATGAGTTATTTATTTATTTAAAGATACAGCACAGTGACAGGCCCTTCCAGGCCTATGAGCTTGTGCCGCCCAATTAACCCCAAGTAACCAATTAAGCTACTAACCCATGCATCTTTGGAATGTGGGAGGAAATCGGAGGAACACCACATGGTCACAGGGGAACACACAACTTCCCACAGAGAGCAGCGGAATTGAAACCGGGTTGTTGGTGCTGCAGTGACACTGTGTTAACCGCTACCCCACCATGTTGCCCAAATCAGTTCATTATTGTCAAATGTACCAAGGTACAGTGAAAAGCTGGTCTTGCATACTTTTCATACAGATCAAATCATGACACAATGATTGAGTTGGAATGAGGTAAAATAACAAAAATGCAGAATAAAATGTTACATTTACAGAGAAAGTGCAATGCAGGTAGACAATAAAGTGCACGGTCATAATGAGGAAGATTGTGAGGTCAAAAGGCCGTTGTATTGTTCGAGAGAACTATTTAGTAGTCTTCTAACAGAAGCAGTCCAGTGGTATATGCTTCCATGTTTTTTTTTTATCTTCTGCCTAATGGGAAAGGGGAGAAGAGAGAATGTCTAGGGTTATATTGCTGGTGAGGCTACATTTGGATGATTGCATTCATTTCTGGTTGTTGATTATAGTAAGGATGTGGAGGCTTTGGAGAGGGTGCAGAAGAAGTTTACTGTTTGGATCAGAGGGCATACACTACAAAGAGGTTAGACAAACTTGGCAACAGCAGAAACTGAGGGGAGATGAGATACAAGTTTAGAAAGTTGAAAGGCATTGATGTACAGCCAGTATCTTTTTCCTGGGCCAAAATGTCAAATACTAGAGCCTATGCAGCTATGTTCAGAGGGGATGGGTTAGAAGGTGTGTGGTTCAGTTTTTATTTTCCACGGCGGTGGGTGTCTGGAATGCGCCACCAGGAGTGACGGTGAGGCAGGTATAATGGATGAGTTCGAGGCTCGTAAAGGCACATGAATATGCAGAGAATGGAGCAATATGGGCGATATGTGCACGCAGAGGCGATCCATTTAATGAAGTTTCAACTTTCCAATTATCTGCCACATCTGTGTTATTTTATAAGAATGAGGGGGAATCTCATTTAAGCCCACCAAATATTGAGTGGGGAGAGGATGTTTCTCCCGATAGTGGGAGAGTCTTGGAGCAGAGGACACAGCCTCAGAATAGAAGGACATTGCTTTCGAACAGAATGAGGAGGAATTTCTTTAGCCAAAGAAATTCATTGCCACACTCAGCTGTGGAGGTCAAGTCACTGGGTATATTTAAAGCGAAGATCGGTAGGTTCTTGATGAGTCAGGGTGCCAGGGCTTACAGGGAATAGAAGAAAGGGGTTGAGAGGGAAAATAAATCAACCACAATCCAATGGCAGAGCAGACTTGATGGTCTGAATATCCTAACTCTGCTCTTACTGTATATCTTATAGTTATGTGATCTAATCCTTTGACCAATTAACTCAAAATTTTGCACATGTTTACTGATCTCTCTGCTTTCATTTTACTGCCTTAGTCCTTCATAATTTTATCCACTGCAATTAAATCTCCCCTCAGACTCCTTTGTTCCAAACAAAAATAAACTCCCTAGATGGTCTCCGCTCATAACTATAATTCCGCAGCCCTGACAATATCCTTATAAATCTTCTTTGCACTCTCTCTAGTGTTAACAAATCTCAGTGTACACAGTATTCTAGTTGTGTACTATACCAACATTCTACATATTTCTAGCAAAACTTCCTGCCTTTTGTATTCTTTAACTCAGCCAATAAAGGCAAGAATCCTGTATGAATTCTTAACCACCTTATTTATTTCAACATCAGGGATTTAAGGCATGCATTCAAAAGTCCCTTTGTTCGTTTACACTTAAAAAAGTATTTGACTCTTTATTGTGTACTTCTTTGCCATGTTCACCTTCCCCAGTTTGGTTACCATACACTTTGCCTGCCTAAGCCGCTCTTTCTCACAGTCAACCACAGTGTCAAAATTGTAATTGAGACAAATTTCGTAATTGTAGTTCCCAAAAACAAATGTGGCATAAGCATCAGGGGTTCTTCAAAATACAATTAGTGAGTGAACTATTAGAGAAAGTAAACTGATCTACTAACATTACTATACTGATCCAAGGCATAAAGGTCACCTCAACACTGAATTCCCTCTTAATCTTTATTCCCAAAGTACTTCCCACAAATGAACTGCAATGCCTCAGACTGAACATTTGTTCGTTGTTGAGAAGCTTGCATATGCTGTATAAGGCTGCCTCTTTCATAGTAGCTTCAGTCACAGAGAAATGCAATTGTCAGGAAGATTAGTAGAGTCAGCACCCAGGAGGAATGACTTCAACTCTGAGCTGAATTTGAGAGGAGCTCAATACATCATTAAGAGCCAATCGGGGTATTTCTATGTTTGGCTCTTGGAGCCAAAGAAAATTTTATGCTGGAGTGGAAATTGATTCCATTGCTCCGGAATGTTCACCACTGAAGACCTATCTTCTGGACTTGATCCTATTCCATCGCACGCATATGAAGTACACATTTCAGAAATACATTTCCATTTTAAAGATAGCCTTGAGCATTAGCTCAAGTATCTCATTAAAGGAAGAAAACTTAAGTGCAATTGAATAACCTTTGCATTCGATAAAATGCAGTTTGACTGGAGCCCTCAATATGCTCATTCTAAATATATTTCTGAACAAAAGAACACATCAGCTTTTTAAGAACCTGCAGGTCTTTGTGATACTTTAAAAGCATCTACAGATTTTACTTAGAATAACATGAATTTCATTTACTGCCTTGCATTGGCATGTTGACGAAGTGATTAGCTTTTCTCCTATCAAGAGTAGAGGACGTTTTTGTGATTCGTTGTGCGATCTTTGAACACTAAATAGTTTCTGCAAAGAGCCAACTTTCCATACCTTCCAACCTTGGAAAATATGACATCCCATAACAGAGAAAAACTATAGTAATTCATAGCTCCTATCCAGACATGTGTTTTCAATATTGGGTATCATGTAAGGAGATATTTCCAAAGCAGTTATTAAGTCACCAATCACTCTAATGTAAAGCATTAAGTAAATAGTGCCATAGAAGAAATTAGGTCCTGTTTTCTGTCAATGCAATGGCATTTTTATTTATATCAGCTCTTCTTTATCATTTATTTTAATAGATTAAACAAAGCAGAGGATATCATGCTGTCAGCAACATGACAATAATAGCACAGAATAAAAGTGAAAGATTTTAACTTACATTTTTAAAACAAAAAATGCCTTTATCTAATTAAAGATCTATGTGTCAATTGATTAACATTTGGAGTGTCATGATTTTTGCCTTAAAATATTTCAACTTTGTTAATTGCTTAATTAAAATCAGGATGTTAAAGTATTTATTCTTTTTAACCACCTTATTGTATTCACTGTATGGTTAAGATGACACAAGGATTATAAACACTGGATATTTGAAATTGAGAAAATGATAGAAAGTTGTCAGGTCTTCCTACATCTCCAAAGCAAAAGCATATTGTTTGTTGGAACCGGGAGCTAAACAACTCTTTACTACAAATGAAGGAACTGAGAAAGAGATGAGAATTAGTAAAAATCTAAATTGTGAAGGTTAATCCTATCAGAGGATTGCAAAAGTTCTTTCCAAAAATCTTAATCATAAAATTTTCAATATATGGGATGAAGCATTCATATTTCAGCATTCACAGTACAAGGCATATCATTACATTTGCTTACAAGATTTACTTTATATCAGCATGGCATCAGTTTTTCCTTCACATGAGTGATAAGCCTGGGGTTTTTAAAGATTTCAGCCCTGTGGTGTGCCATGGCCTTAAGACATGGCTATTTCCCATGAAGATTTTCCAATGGCTGGACCAAACTACAGGGCAGCCAAGAGTCAGCTCATTGCTTCAGTGATTGATGGCATGTCATTGCCCAATCCTGCATCGTCTAGAGCGTCTTCATTGTTGCTCAGCGTTATATACAGCATGGAAAAAGTTTCCTCAACCCACTGAGTGTGAACTGATCATCAAGCATGCATTTTTCCACTAATCTTAACCTAACCCATTTTATTCTCCCCACATTCCCACCAACTCTCCCACAGCCCTGTATATTCTACCGCTCATCTGGTTTTGATAGGCCAACTGGGACTCAGGATATACTTCCTGAGCTTTTGTTGACATTTGCTTTGCAGGATGACCTTTGGAGTATCAGAATCAGAATCAGAGTCAGGTTTATTACCACTGACTTACAGTATGAAATTAAAATTGTTGTTTTGTGGCCGTGGTGCAGAGCATATATAAAAAATACAGAATCAGTATCAGTTTATTGTCACTGACATAGGTTGTGTAACTTGATGTTTTGCAGCAGCAGTACCATGCAATACATTAACACTTACAGAATTAGAACAGGTATAGTTGCAGCTATATAAGGATATGAGCAGAAATTATTTGTCCAAGGAATTCAGAAGTGTAAGTAACGGTTTTAAAGTAATTAGGAAAACTACAAGGGAAATGAAGGGAAACCATTTCTGCTGTTTGAAGGAAATGGGACTAGAGATAGTGTTCAGATCAAAGCCAGGCCTTTCGGGAGAGAATTTGGAGAAGCACGTACAGTACATGCAGAGTACAAACATCTATCTGCAAACAGCAATTTACGCTAATTGTTATTTTTTTAAAATTTGCAATGGATGGATTTTTTTAAACTCAAGGCAGTAAGGGACATGGAAGAATATCCTATGCATAGTTAGGTCAGAGATCAAATACAGAAAAGCAGCGCACGCTTATTTTTTGTGTTCCCACTTCCCCATGTTTCTTTTGATAGAAGCAAAAAATATGACTTTGACATGTTCGAACAAGAGATTCTACTCCCGTAGCTGGACCAATCAGGTTTCTGGTCAATAACGACCAGGATGTTGGTGCTGGTGGATCAAGCAAAGGAAATGAGGTTGAATATAAATAGGAGCTACCTATTTACCTATTGCATCACTACTTCATTTGTATAGCATTGGTTAGACTAACTCTGGAATATGCTTCAGCTCTTGCTACATGCAATATAGATTGCGACATTAACTGTGGAGTTATGAACATAGTCACCAACAAAATGTCCCAGTTCTTACCTTTGGACACTTCCCTGAGGAATCTTGAAAGGCATTTACTAGGAATGAGGTGATTAGTCTTCAATAACCACAGACATTTCCCTATGGGATTCTTGATGGTAGATGGTTCCTGTCTTGCCAAAAGAGAGTGTGGAGGTATAGTAGATGTATGACAAGACTGCTAAGCCAGAACTGCTTCCATAGATACAGTGAAATAAATTTAAATTTTACCACAGCAATCTGGGAAATTAAAGTTAAATTTATCAAAATTCCTTTTAGCAAAATCTGAAAGGACCATGAAACCACAGGAATCTTATAAAATCCCATCTGTTTCACTAATGCCACTTTAGGGAATGAGATTTTGTTTTCTTTGCCTGATCTGGCATATATGTGACTCTCAAATGACCTACTGAAATAATCCAGCAAACTATTTGGCTCAAAGGCAATAGCAATTTCCAATGCACACATATCCTAATAGTAAAAACAAACACAGTCACTCTCACCTCGCCTCTAGACTTCAACTTTTGTTTGTATTTGGATGAAATCTGCACTGATTACTGGAGCTGTGTACTCCTTGCAAGGAGATTTGGTTTATCACAAAAGATGCTTGCAGCTTTCTACAGATGTACCGTGGAGAGCACTCTGGCTGCATGACATGAGTCTTCACCATCGAGGACATCTCCAAGAGGCTGTGCCTTCCATTATTAGGGGCCCTCACCATAGAGGACATGTCCCTTCTCATTACTACCATCAGAGAGGAGGTACAGGAGCCTGAAGACAAACTCTCAATGTTTTAGGAACAGCTTCTTCCCCTCTGCCATCAGTTTTCTGAACAGCTTATGAACACTACCTCAATATTCCTCTTTTGCATATTTAAATTTTATTGTAACTTATAGTAATATTTTTTCTATTCTGTTCTGTACTGCGGCCACAAAACAACAAATTCCATGACAGTGATATCCACGTCAGTGATAATAAATCTGGTTCTGAACTTGGTGAACGGGTTACTGCCAATTAAGATCCATTTGATTTTGATGATGCATCACTTTGCTAATAATTGACAGTAGACTGTTTGGGTCATAAGTGGCTTAATCAGATTTGTTCGAATTTCTATGGACAGGACATACTTGAGTAGTTTTCCATCAGGTAAGGTCGATGCTGGTTTTGCAGCTGTACGGGAGCAGCTTGGCTGAAGATGTAGCTTGTCCTGAAGCAAATGTTACCAATGTTCTATTTTGATTTTGCCAGGAGTGCACACATCGAGGTGCCGACCTAATTATATTACAAGCAAGAACAAAAGAGCCAGACTCTAGAGGTGAGGTGGGAATGACTGTCCTTGATATTGAAGCAATGGGACATCACAGAGCCCTAGTTAAAATGCAAATCAATGCAAATCATGGGAACTACTTTCCACAGGATAAGTTACAGGGAAAGGTTGACTATGATACGACTTTATTCTGTGGAGTGTAGGAGATCTTTATAGAGGTATACAAAATTATGAGGGGCACAGATAGGGTAAATGCAAGCAGTCTTTTTCCCTCAGGTTAAGTGAGAGTAGAACTAGAGGTCATAGGTTTAAGGTGAAAGGTGAAATACTTAAAGGGAACCTGAGTGGAAGCTGTTTCACTTCAAGGTGGTGTGAGTGTGGAACAAGCTGCAAGTGGAGGTTGTGGATATGGATTCAACTGCAACATTTAAGAGACATTTGGATTGGTACATGGATTAGAGGGGTATAGAGGGTCATGTCCAGGTGTGGTAGATGGGGCTAGGCAGCAAAAAAGCAGGTTGGCATGGACTAGATGGGCCAGAGGGCCTGTTTCCATCCTGTAGTTCTCTAGGACTCTATGGCTCACACAAACAAGCAAAGCTGTTGAAGGCCCATCATCTTGGCCCCAGGATATTGTTGCATTAATTCCTCAGAGCTAGGCCCAACCAACAGCAGCTGCTTCATCTGAAGCTCCGATATTAGGGGTATTTAATAATTATATTTGCAACTTCTTAAAAAAAATAGTCCATGTCTGCATCAGGGCCAAACAATGATCATCTTCACAAAGGGATGTCTAATCAATTACCTTTGGGCATCCAGTGGCATTGGATTACCCATCATCAATAAGGGCTCACTACTGTTAAGAAGTTTGAGTCAAATAGTAACATAAGTACAATGGGAACAGAGCAGATCAGAGACACAGTATATGAGGAGAGTGACTTACCTTCAAACAACCTAAAGCATTTCTACCATCTACAAGGCAAAGTATCCCACTTCATTGGCAAAACACCCCTTATCCCAATTCTGCTATCCTGAACATTCATTTCCCCCTCGCACTGGCGCATTATGGCTCCAGTATCTACATAGTACTCTGCAATTACTCATCCAGGAAATTCCAATAATACTGCATGCACCTAAAACCTCCAGTACCAAGAATGAGGAAGTTCCAAGTTCAAAGTAAATTGATGACAAGGAAAGAAGTAACACAGGAATACCACCACCTGCAAGTCCTTGTCTGGGCAGGAATTCACACTACCTCAGTCAGCTCTAATTCCTACAACTCCGTCTGCAACAGCATTGGGGGATACCTT
The DNA here is from genome assembly GCF_030144855.1 of Hypanus sabinus. Lineage (NCBI taxonomy): Eukaryota > Metazoa > Chordata > Chondrichthyes > Myliobatiformes > Dasyatidae > Hypanus > Hypanus sabinus. The sequence continues at coordinate 45,991,994 of NC_082738.1, forward strand.
TCCCAGAAGGTGCAAAAAGTCACTCTCCTCATATACTGTGTCTCTGATCTGCTCTGTTCCCATTGTACTTATGTTGCTATTTGACTCACTCAAGGAAATTAAGCTGGATTGTTGATGATTGAATAAACTTCACCATATTTCATGAAAGCAGTCCTTTCGTGAGGTGGAGTAGTAAATAAAACTAGGTCAAATTTGGCTTCTATATTATTTCAGATCTCGGATGAACATTGAAGTGGATCATTCACCTGAAATTGTGGTTGAAGATTGTTATAAACACTTAGGATAGCTAGGGCTTTTGCACCCATGGTCTCCACTAGAAGTAAGAATGGAGATATTTCATTTCTTCTTTTTAATCGTTTAATTGTTCACAATATGAATAAGCCTCCATCGGTCAGGATCGACCATGGATGTTGCGTCCTAACTCTCTAGATACGCAAGCCTGGGCAGTACAGCATGGAGAACAAGCTGTTGCCCATGTAGCAAGCTCCCCCTCTCCATCTATCTGATGAATCCAAAGGAATGTCAGAGACTGATACAGTTTGGCACCAGCAGCATTGCAGGAGTTGCCAGACAGTGCTGAACTCAATGTAGAACTGCCTTAGGAACTTCAGCTTTGGATTCTTCCCTTGGGGTTTACTCCCAAAGCCTTCCCCGTGAGTGGGTACAGCCGCAAGGTAGTAGAGGTTTGAGATCAGAGTTTTCCTTCTTCTAGATGAGCTGCCAACCACGGCTGTCAAGCCCCATCTGCCGGAAGCAACTGGTTTTAAAGTGCATGTAACCCGCCTTTGCCCCGTCTCCTGTCAGTAGAAACGGTTTCGCTAGGCTAAGTAGCTAAGCCACACATGAAGGTCAGGAGCTGGACTTGGTTGTAAGAGGCATAATTGAGGCACACACCATTGGGAGCATTTAATAGGTGGTGGGAGCTTGTCCCCATTACCAGCCCCAGTTATAACAACCATCAGGAACCATCATAAAATATATGCTAGGTGAATTCTTAGGTACTTTACTACCAGAGCAATTAAAATTCATTAGACAGTATTCTTGCCTCAATGTCAAACGTTTGTGAGTTCAAATTACATTGAAGTGAGTTGAGCATAATGATTAGGCTGAGGCAGCACTATACTGTCAAAGGTTAAATCTTTCAGGTGAAACATTAATCCATGTCCCCGTCTATCCTCTCAGTTATCCTTTTTTGAAAGCAACTGTCCCCAACACCTTGGTTAATAATATACCATAACCAATAATTGTAAAACAGATTATCTGATTATTATCATATTACTTTTAGTGGCATCTTGATATGCCCAACTTGGCCCTTACTATTCTTATTTGACTAAAATGACACCAATCAAAAGACTTCATTTGACTTTAAGGTGCACTAGGATGTTCTAGGCTTGTGAAGAGTGCTAAACAGGTTCAGGTCTTTCTTTTACCAACACTAAACCACTCATTCATCTGCAGTGATCAGGGGTTCAAGAATGAAGTGAATCTGATGGGTCACAATGCAAAAGGCTCAAGAAAATGTTGGCAAAAGTATACCCAAAGTTGCCTTCATCCTAATGAACACCTTCATATGTGGCTGTATCAGCTGGTGTGTGCACCCAAAGTACATGAGCACCAAGAGTCACCTACATGCTGATGTTCTATCTGTCCCTGATGTTGAGAAAAGTAGGCTTATCCCATTTAGTGAACAATATCTGTCCTCTGTGAAAGAGTTCTTCCAAGTAAACACCTTTGACCACAAGTCCACCAGGAAGTGGTCAGCGCAGAATGTACTGTAGACACTGCAGGACGGGGACACAGAAGACTCTGTAGGTGTGTTTCCTTGAGCAAACAGTCCAAACCATCTGACAGAATGCTCCATTGCCAGATCTGGCCTACAAGCACCAAGACCTCACTTGGCTAGTGTGGAGAGGTATCCTTCCAGTTGGATCTTGGGGATGATATGTCCCTACAGTCAATATATTATTTCCAATGTACACAGCCCTTAGGATAGCTGCAATGGAGAAGAAACTCCACTTCTTTACAGATCTTACAGACTCCACCTTTACAGATCTTACAGACGCCACCTTTATAGATTACAGATTTACTAAGAGGTTGTGGAGATGGATGCAGGGGTCTGTGTCTCAGTTCAATGCTGCAGTTGCATAACTGAGGTCTCGCTGATCTATGTGCTCTTCTCAGGTACACACGCTGAGATAGACATCAAGTGCTTCTGGAATGTCATCACCTCGATAAAGGACACCCTTTAGTCTGTCCAAAACTTGTTGGTCTTCTAGCATAGCGAGATGTCCGTAAGGGAATGCTTCCAACTGGCACAGTCCAGGTTGCAGGAATATATGCTGAGGAGCACACGGAAGCTCAGTGCAGCCAATGCTGAGTCTCTGGGATAAGACCACTGTCTAGGCTACTTCCACTAGCGCACAAGGAGTGGCAGAGTTGGATGGGGAAGCCATTTGAACAATCAGAGTGGCAATGGTGCAATGCTTGCTTGCGTCTTTTTTTCTCTTTAAAGTTTGGATTGCCAACCACAAATGTAGATGTTTTCTGCACTCTTTCTTCCTTTGTATATTTTTTTGTCATGAATAAAATCTAATCTTGAAATTTAAAAAACCTGTAGTGATCGATGTCTGTACTGGCCTCCCCTCCATTCACCACAATGGAACTCAGATTAAATTAGTTTTTCGTCATATGCACCAGGGTGCAATGAAATCCCTTGTTCGCTTGAAGCTCACCGAATAAATAGCACAGAAAGAAATATTAAATACAACAATATATACAATGATGAACACAAAATAGCAGAATAGTTTGAAGATTGTAGTGCAATCTGAGTAGAGCAAAAAAGAACATTAAAGAGACAACAGCGAAATAACAGAGAGGTAGAGTTAAGAGTGTTAAGTATGTGGCAGCATCATCTAGAAGGGGGTGTGAAAGAGGTGATTGGTTCTGAAGTCTGGTAGCACTGGGAAAGAACCATTTTTAAGATTAGACATCTTTGCTTTCAAACTCTTGTATTTTCTCCCAGAAGGTAGGAAAAAGAAAGGGGAATGACCTTGGCAGCAGACATCCTTGACGATACTGTTAGCCTTCCTGAAGCAAAGCAGGTGAAGTTAGACTGGATGGAAGACAATGATAGGCCAGTGATGGAGGGGCCAGTCTTTACTGCTCTCTGCTGTTTCTGTTGGTCCAGGGAGCAGTTGCCATACCAGGTTGAGATGCAACCTGTCAGGATACTTTTGATAGCATATCTGTAAAAGTTTGAGAGACTCCATGTGGTTGTGCTGAATCTTCATATGTCTAAGAACATGAATATGCTAATGTGTTTTCTTGATCTCTGCATCTGTGCAAAGAGACAGGCGAGGTTACTGGTGATATCAATGCCCAGGAACCTACAGCTTTTAGTCATCTCTAAATCAGCTCCATAGATGAGGACAAGTTTCTCTTCACTCCCCCAACTTCCTTAGGTCAACAACTAGCTTTTTCACCTTGCTGATGTTAAGGGCTAGGTTGCTGCTCTGACACCATAACACGAGGTTTCCAATCTCTTTCCTAAACTCTTGTCTCATCATTGTTGTTGATATGGCCAAGTACAGTATCATGGGCAAAATCACTGACTACAGCCACCTACAGGAAGACCAGAATTTGATAAGGGGGTGTGGAATGTAAAAGGTTGACTATATCCTCCCTCTCCTCAAAAATAGAAGGAACTTAAAAGGTCATACACAGGGTCGGTGAAAAGTGAAACTCTTCTTTGAGAACTCAGTGCATTGGTGTGAATCAGAATGAACATCAAGGGGTACTTTATTCACAACAGGGGAGAGTAAGAGGGACACCATTAAAGTACACAGTATCTGTTCCTGCTGCAGTCAAAGCTGATGAATGTAGATGAGTTACTCTATTAGGTCAAGAGCTAGAATGCCTTGTTTTTTCTTTTGAAATCCCTCAAGACCATCTTCTGATCCAGTGAATGAGGAACAATACTCAGACTTCCTCCAAATTGTTCACTCAGCACTCTATAATCAAAGGTTCAAGAAAGAGGTGGCTCATTAAAATCCTCATACCCAGATAGAAAAGGATCTTCAGATCACTCTGTGCTGTCCTGTTCAACTGGTAGATCACAGACAGCACAGCTTTCCAGAACTTCTGGTCCACTATCTCAGAGGTTTTAGAAAAGAGTACGCAGGACTGGTGCAAAACAACAAATATCATGTGATATGGCAGTAATAATAAGACTATGAGAAATAGAAGCAAAATTAGGCTATTCAGCCCATCAAGTCTGCTCTGCCATTCAATCATGGCTGATTTACTATCCATCTCAACCCCATTCTCCTGCCTCCTCCCTGTAACCTTTGATGCCCTTACTAATCAAGAATCTATCAACCTCCGCTTTAAATATACTCAATAACTTGGCCTCCACAGCCATCTGGCAATTAATTCCATAGATTCACCTCCTGCTGGCTATAGAAATTCCTCCTCATCTCTGTTCTAAAAGGACATTCTTATATTCTGAGGTTGTGCTCTCTGGTCCTAGACTCTGCCGCTATTGGAGATAGCCTTTCCAAGTCCACCCTAGGCTTTTCAACAGTCAGTAGCTTTCAATAAGATCCCCCACTTAATCTAAACTCCAGCAATACAGGCCCCAAGCAATATTTAATACTATTAAATATAGTAGGCAAATATAACTGACTTACATGGTACATTAAATGGCAGCAACATTATGCCTCACTTATATAACTATTTTATAAAGAAATTCTATTTTTGGGCAAGAATATGCAGATATTGAATACACAGCAGTCAAGAACCAGGAAGGTGTTGCTTAATGTACCATTTTTTTGCCAGATAATGGCAATGTATCTGCCTAGAGCAACTGATAATACTAATGACACATGAAACTATACAAAGATTTGATATATGCTTTATCATCTTTATTTTGACAACATTTAAAAGTCTGCAATAATACAATACTTTACATGGTAAGAATAGTTCTCATACATCTACATGAAACATGGTGCTTTAAATAATTTAAATGAGAAAAATAAATACAATCATTAAAAAACAATTACTTGAGTCTATGCACTTCCGCCACATTTCAAAATCTGTTTAGGAGGCTGCTATAGTTTCCTGTACCATTTCATCTCACCATAGAAACTTAACATATGAACTTCATACAAAAAACTTTCAAGCACAAGTTCACAAAATAGCCTCATGTGGATTCATGCCCTGTTGTGATATTAAATTAAACTGAGCAGTATAATATCTGCAATATTTACAGCAATTTAACATTTATTGTTTCAGATAGTAGATACAAGAAGCAAAGTACAGAGAATGCATTAAATGTGGGAGGGAGGGAAATCACAATCAAAATAAAATTGTGCTGATCACAGAGCAAAGGTGGCTTGCCACAGGAGGGCCAAAGATTGTTTTACCTCCACCCAGCTCCCTTGACATCAGTAGGTAACATGATTCACTTCAGGATCTAGGGATTATTGTCCCCCCAAAAATTGCAGCAAAAATCTTTTGATACTAAATATCTAATATATACAATCAAACTTAAAATTGAGTAATAATTTACAGATGGCTCCTCGATGATTTATTCACTCTTCACCCCCTGGAGTGTAGCCTTTGTGGTCAGTAGGTTTTGTCTGCATTCATGAATTAACACAGATGGCAGGGAAGCCTGGAAATGGGAGTTAGACTCTAACACACACTTCCACGGCTCCCTCTGAAATTAAAATTCAGTTTTTGGCTGTTTGTTACTACAGACTTGTCAGTGTCCCTTTGCAAGATGGAAGGCAATTGGAATTTGTATTAGTCTCTACTGATTACGAATAATGTGAAATTACTGAGATAAAAACATTAAGTGATAGAAATGTTTTGTCCTTCAAGTGACTTGCTTACAGACTGAAATAACTTTAACCTGAAAAGTAAAACCAAACTGTAGATGCTGGAAGTCTGAAACAAAAACAGAAAAAGCTCAAAACATTCAGAATAGTTGACAAATTTAATTTTTAATTTATCAGTTGTGAACAACTCAAAATGTTAACTCTGTTTCTCTCTCACTGTAAAATGATCAATCTGGTGAATATTTTCTGCATTTTGGTTATTTTTCCAGATTAGGAATGCTAAAGCTTGCACTGTTACCCCTTTCCATTTTAACTAATCAACAAATAACTGTTCATGATATTAATTTAAGGGACCCCACTTACTTTGGTTATCCTGGTTTTTCACCAGAACAGTTACAAGCTCAAATGAAGCACAACTGAAAATTGTTCTGTGTCTGTTGGCAGATCCAATATGTATGCCACATTAAATATTATCACACATAAAAGTCATCCTATATGGTAATTATAGAGTCTACTGGAGGAAATACCAGACAAGCATTTACAAGTTCCCTATAAAACATGGACAATTAGTTTTACAATAGGAAGTTGGGAACTCTGCTATTTTTGTGTGGATATCCTATAATACATTTTGGTCAGGATATTTCATCAAATTTGGATATATTTAATCCCAGACCAAGTAGGGAGTGCAGTGTTCCCATCTATTTAAAAGAATCATGATTATATGTTGAACTATACACACTTTAGAGTAAGTGCTTTAGAAAATGGAACAATAATGGACTTTCTGTCCAATAATAAACTTTCATAAAGTGAAACATTACACTGGATATAAAGTTCTATCAGTCAGAATGATCATGGTGGTTGCTTATCCCTCTACTTTTGGATCGTGTTGCCTTCTTCTTGCTCTTTCTCCTCCTAAAAGCTGCATCTTTCCCAAACTGCTTATTGTCCGACTGGTTATGGTGGCGGGAATAGCGTTTGCACTTGCAGGAAGTCACCACTTGGATTTTGTAGGTCCTTGTTTCCTGGTTTTGGCACTCGAGTCGAACGCGCTGGGTGCGTGTGTGGGCCGGTACGCACCGATAGTCAGAGCTCTGATGTCTGCTCCACCACCTGACCCGGCCAATGGAGTTAGGGAGGAGATGAGCTGGCATACACTGACCAGAGCAAATCAACTCCTTCACTGGCTTCACACTACGACATGTGCCATCTGATATGTACCTGGTGGATCGCAGCTCTCTGCAACTTAACTCTACTGCACCTGCAGAGAAAGGATCATAGCAGGCTAATTAGCATTCGAACACAGGCAAATACATGCATTGCAAAGGAATGGATCAAATCATTAACAACAAGCATACAAAAGTAAAATAATGCAGATGTTAAAAATGTGAACAATAAAATTACTAGAAATGCTCTGCACCACCTTTAGAGAGAGTTAATATTCTTCCATCAGAACTAAACGATAAAAGATTAACACATTTAGATTTTTTTAAAGTTTAATATTTTGACAGAATTGACATTCCACAATTGTGCTTTGTTAAAAAATGCTAAATCAGATGAAAAAATCAGCTAAGCACTGGAAATATTAAACATACCCAGAAGCAAGCAACAGGGAAGACAGAATCTGGAAGGTATAAAAAATGGAAATAACAATGGTTCCAATGTACAGTTGTATCCAAACAAAAAATCTTTTGCCTTTTCCAAACATCTCCTAGCCAGCTAAGCCTTTTTGTTACTCCTTCCAGAGAAGGAAACATAGAAGTCTAGGCTCACACCTCAATGCAATGCAGGAAGAATAACCACTCGATATGAATTGCCACCTTAATTAAGAGCTGTTAAATTGAGAGGCAAAGAGATAAAGTTGGATTTAGTAGATTAGAATGTTAAAGAGCAAGAGAGTCAACCCCAGCATTTTGACCAATGCACATTCTTTATTACAATAGAGACAGCTATTTAGGACTTATGCAAGATGTTTGAGGAAGCTTGCTGTGCACAAATTTGACTGCCTTTTGTTTTCCGTTTCACAGGTGATTTTAATATAAAATTACTTCCTTGACTGTAACATGTTTTAGGAGGCCTCAAGGTATGAAAAACACAATATAACAAGGGTTTTTATTTCCTTTCTTGTGTTCTCATTTCCTCCTCTTCCATCCTTTCTTTCCTGAGCCAACTACTCCTCTGGTCTCTAGTGCTGTTTGAGAACCTAGGGGCATATGTGGACAGGTAACCTGACCACATCTGTGCAACTGTTAAATTTTCTCTAAATCCATATGTGGATTTCCATCTGAAATCATTGTAACCGATGCCAGGAAACCTCTTTCCTCACAAAACACACTGTGATGTCTTGCTGAAACATGAGGGGAAGAATTTTAAGAGATTTCACTAGAAATCTTCTCTAGAAGATTCGATTCAGTTGAGAGTCAGAACGAGTTAGTGATAATTTGTGTTTACATCAACCATTTCATCAGAGGAATGCCACAAAAGATGGCATCTGACATGATTGGGAAGGGTCTGAATTTGGCATGGTGCAATCAATGACTGTTGCCTTACCAAGCAGATATCCAGTTGCATAATTAAACAGAATAGGTGACAATTTGAGCTTGTTCAACCTTAGAACAAAAAAAAAACAAATTTATTGAGCACTGCTTGTGATGGACATGCCCACCATTGACCCCAGTGAAATGCACATAAATACTGGTATCCATAAGCTACCTAAGCAAATATGATGAAGTGTATTTGCAATACACTTGCATAAAGACTTTCTGGGAATAACTGTTTCAGATACAGTCAATAATATTAAAAAATCCCTTTTTGACAAAGTGGAAATTGCTGCTGAGGAGTAAGCTTCAATATTCTTGGTTGTGTAGGAGGCCTTTCCTCTTAGCAACACCTTCAAATTTCATATGTGCAATCCGCTTGACTACCTGGATAATATTAGTTTACATAAGTGATTACATTATTTTGTGTAATGCTTCTTCATCTTTTCCTTGCTTGCTCTTTACTCAATTGTACCGCTGGAAAAGAGGTGTTAAATTCAAGCTGTGTAATTGAAAGAACAGGTGAACGCTTGGGACGCAAATTTGTTCAAATCACGAAAAATCTCTGCAGTTCAGAATAATTAATTCTACAAAGCATCTTGAAATTGAGACATGCCATTTAGTTTATCAGGAAACAGTCTTACAGCGAGTCAAGTTTAAAGAATAAATTGGAGATACATAATGACCTAACTGAATACAATAAAATTCTCGGAATGCGAATAAAGTCCATGGTGAGTAGTAAAGTGCCCTTTACAGTAGAATATTTGGCAGACTCAGCACACGTTTACAACGCGTTATCGCTAATAAGACACGGCTTGCGCTGCTCGTCGACGCTTCAGGTGAAGGACACCACTCGCACAGGATTCCTGAAGATAGGGGGAGGCTTTCGGGATAGGCAGATCACATGAAAAGACAAGTAACTGCATTAGATATGCAAACACAAAATCATATTGGGATTTTCATAGAAACTTTCTTTCATAGGACGAAAGAGATCTCTCACCTTCCCATTTTACCAACTACAACTAACAAGAGATATTTAGTGTTTCATTGATCATGATTCAATAGTTGAGAGATTGCATCCTTACCCCGCATCGGCGACGAGTGGAATCGCCGTCTGCCCCCGTATTTCGCCTGATTAGCGCTGTGATTCCTCATCTCGTTGGAAGTCTCCGAGTACTCGGGAATGATTTCGGTCGCATCGTTTTTCAGGGACCCCCAGCCTTCAGGGAGACTGACACTGTCCCGGAGTAATAGGGTGGAGATGCAAGCGGCGACCAGGCAGGGCTGGAGGTGCTGAAGGAGCCCCATGATTATCCTGCATGAAACCCTGACCTGGAGAAACAGTCCTCAACATCTTCCTTTATAAGGCAGCCCCACCGGTGTTCAACGTCGGAGCAGAGGAGTTACGTCGCCTTTTTTCACACCAATCTTCAGACAGGCATTTACTGAGAGGCGGGACCCGGCGCGGAGATTTGCAAACTTTCACATTTACATGAAAGTCGGGCGTGGATTTCCAAATCTAACTCCTCCCAAAGCTCCCATTATTAAAACGGTAAGGACGCGCAGAAACAGCCCACGGAATCGTTCAAACCACAATCCCATTTGAAGACATTGTTGCGAACGTTATCCCGAGTCAACCGCTTATTATTCGGTTAATTGTAGTTACATTTAATTATATTTGCAATGACAAGGTGATTGGGGTGCGGATTTAATTTTATACATTAATGGATCCGGGGCAAGTGAACCTGAGATTGCGTTTAGCAGGGAAAAGGCAGATTGTATTTACTTGCTTCTATGGACAAACTCATAGCCAACTCCCACCTTCCCACATACGCTCTTCCATTCTCACATAAACATTCTCATATATGCACACCCAGTCATTCCCTCTCTTAAATACAATTACTTGTATACAATCACTCACAGACATACGGTTTCTCGCTCAGAATCATCATGCATTGCACACAATTGTTGCTGAACTGACTCTCGTGTGCCTCTGAATGCGACCGTGCGATTAGCAAGTTTGAATGCCATTCCTCATCATGGGGTGACTCACAGCAGAATGTTTGTTGTTCTGTAGTTTAAACTTACCATGTTATTCCACTTAAGATCCCCTTAATGACAGTTCTTCAATTGTTTATCATTGTATTAAAATAATGTCTGCACGCTAATAAGAGTATAATTACGGTCTTAATAGTCAACTAATTGCAGGGTTCAAAACACAAGGGCAGTATAATCTGAAACAACAGTTAAGTAATTGTTTGGATCAAGTAATCATGCCTTAAACTTTTTCTATTGTGACAATCGCAGCCAATGTGGTGGCGTCGTTCATTTGAGGTAAACAATTCACCCCAAAGAATGCGGAGATATTGCACTTTAATTTCAGTCTCTATTTCAAGCGTGACTCTGGCTCTGTAAATCTCGGTCAAACTTTTTACGTTGATAAGCAGAGTCGCCGGATAATCTCCTGGGATCTTTAGGCATGGTATTTTTTTTACAAAGCCTTACCGCTTCCTTTTCCTCTCCAAGGCGACGTTTCGTTAAATAAGCAGTGACGAAGCCCACAAATCTCCTCTTAACAACTTCCTAAACGTTTTGAAATAATAACCAATTGATGATTGCATTTAAATGTCCCGCAGAGGAAAAAAAAACCAAGATTTTCATGTGAAAATATAGCACGTCGAAGTCTTAGCATCAGTCAATAATTAACCCTTCCATCTGCACAAGAACTTTAGAAACTTGTACAAAAGTGGTTCTGCTGACCGACCTCTCTGATAGGCTGTCAATTATTGTTCATCCACTCACTTCATGCAAGTCGCTGACTCAACTGTTCTTGTGAGGTTCAATGGGAAGTAATCACACTCTCTCACTTCTTATGAGAAGATGGCAGTGCATGTTAGAGGGACCTGACTAGTTGCATCATGGCTTGGTGTGGAAACACCAGTGCCCTTGATGGAAAGGCCTACTCAAAGTAATGGATACTGCCCAGTCCATCACAGGAAAAGCCCTCCCCATTATAGAGTGCATCTACAAGGAGTGCTGCCACAAGAAAGCAGTATCCATCATCAAGGACCCCCACCATCCAGGTCATGCTCCCTTCTCTCTGCTGCCATCAGGAAGAAGGTATGGGAGCCTTAGGTCTCACATCATCAGGTTCAGGAACAGTTATTACACTTGAACCATGAAGCCCCTGAATCAGCACCGATAACTTTACTCACCTCAACATTGAACTGATTCCACAATCTATGCATTCACTTCCGTGGACTCGACAGCTCACATACTCAGTATTATTTACTTATTTGTTTGTTTATTAAATTATAATAATAATTATTATTGTATTTGCACAGTTTGTCTTCTAGTTCACATTGGTTGTTTGTCCATCTGTTTGTGTGTATTTTTCATTGATTCTATCGCATTTCTTTGTATCTACTGAGTATGCCTGAAAGAAAATGAATCCCAGGGTAGTATATGGTGGCATGTGTACTTTGATAATAAATTTACTTTGAACTTTGAGCTTTGATATCAACCCTGACACTGTTCCTACTTGATGGCCATAAAAGTTAAGCAGGGCTCACATGACATTAATTTGGAAAGTGTTTTTGCCCTGTTTGGCTCAGTTCTGATTTCACACTGCTGGAGTATAAAATTAAAACCTGGTCCTTACCCAACACCACTATGGCCAATCTGAACCAAAGAACTCATAACTTTTATTAAACCTGATCAGACCCTAAGACAATAGCAGAAAAAAAGGGATGGGATGTGTTATGCATACATTGCTACTGATCAGTGTGGGGTTTGGAAAGATAGGCAAGAGGAAGTGAGAAACTTTAGGTGAAAGAGGAAAGGTATAATAGGAACCTGAGAGGCAACTTGATTCCATGCAGAGGATGGTACGTACATGGATTGAGCTGCCAGAGGAAGTAACATTTAAAAGGCACTTGGATAGGTACATGGACAGGAAAGGTTTAGAGGGATGTGGCCTAAACATGGGCAAATGGGGCCTCTTGGTCAGCATGGATCAGTTGGGCTGAAGGGCCTGTTTCAGTCCTTTATGACTCTATAAGCCAGGTAGGCCTCTGTTCCTGAGCCCAACCGCATACCATATCTACAAGAAAGTGAGTGTTCACACACTGGGCAACGTCTACACAAAAGCCAACTACTGTATGAGCAGTGATAATCTTTCGACAGAGCCTGTGCTCCAGGGATCTCAATCACCTTTGCATTGAACAAAGGCTTCTTAGGCTCATGGTACAGCTGGTTTGTAAGAACTACTCCATGATAAGGATCAGAGGACACAGACTATCGTGTGCCAAGAAATGTACTGAAGGGGGATGGAATGGCATTGCCTGACTCACACCAAAATGTTTTAGCAGAGCAGAGTATGCACTCCACTAAACATGAGCCCAACACATGTAGTTAGGTTCTATCAGGCTTGGGTCAGGCAACTCACTCTCTCTATCCCTCTATCTCTATCACACTTTCTCTCACAAGAGGGACAAGTTAAACTACATCACCATATACCATATGCCCTGTGGATGTAATTTTTGGATCATTAACTTGCTTGTTCAAGTCACAAATTCCTCATGTCTTTCTGATTAGTCGCTCTTCATTGTTTCATTTCCTCCTCCCTTCCACAGACTCTCTCCACTTTCTGTGACCAGTGGAGTTACTGATAGAAGGCTTGACTTCTGCTAATGGACAAATCTAACAAATAGTTTACTTAATTTGGATGTGTCTACATTGCAAGATGGAGCAAAATACCACTACTTGCTTCTTGCTGCCATATCACACTGTCCTTTGTACAGATTCTTTCTTTTTCACCTCTAAATAAATTAAAGACGACCTTGCAGCAGGCAGCCAGCTCAGGATGAATGAGCCTTGCAGTTTGCTGAGTTAAAAGGCTGCGATTCAATGAGTTACTGTTAGGCAGGGATGGAATCTAAATGTGTCGGCTATTTATGTTCTGTTATCCTACAGAAAACTCTCATTTCCAGCCACCTCTTTACTGATTTATCATCTCTCATCGCAGCACTAAAATCTGCAAATCATTATTAAAGATAAAGTGCACACAAAAAGTATTAAAGTTAAAACTTAATACATTGTTTTGTTGGATAAACCAATAATGGAACAAACTCGGCCTGAATTACACTGACTATCTTAAATAAGCATAAATGGACTGAAAGATAAAGTAGTTTTAGGCAAGTCAAATGTCATTATTTAACTCACATTTCAGCAAAGAGTCTATTGATAATATTAAATATTTACACACTTGGGATCTAAGGAGATCATAGCCTATCTAACCTCAAATCTGAGAATGACCCTGAAATATGTGAATGAAATACCATTGTAGATTCTGGTTGTCAATTTCACTTTGTCAGCAGTATCAGACATTAACTTCACAGTGGTAAGTGTTCACACAACACTGTCATTTTTGCAAGAACTATTTGCAGTTTTGTAGAGGATTTTTCCCCTCGATTTAAGGTTAAAATGATTTGTTTTGAATGCTCCAGTAATCCACTCCTAACAGTAACAGACTGGAATATACTGCCAAGTAGGCTGCATGAGATGAACATTCATTAAAGATTACAAAAGACGTTATAAAATACAGTTTATAAATAAAGATGGGGGTAGATGCAATATGCCTCCGTGCATTTTCAACACTAAAGGATAATAAAATAAGTAATTTGGTTATATCAGTATGCCACTGACCCCAAGGATCAGGAGGTTCTGGACTGCATTTTCAATCAGTGCTGCGTTAATTGATCTCAGCTGAGACAACATATATTCCAGTTTGCCTCAGCATCTCTCAGTAAGGGACATCGGCCAGCTTTCTGTTCTTAATTGCTATCCAGTGACGCTTGCTGGACACCAGTTCGTTTATCAGAGGAAGAAACATATCATTCTTGGCATCTAATTTCTCTAAGTTAAAATGTTTCCAATGTTCATCTTCTAGGCTCATGTTGAAAATATACACACTCATGCCCTGCCAGGTCCTATGAATCAGTGACTGTCAAAATACAACGGAGAATCTTAATGTAATAAGGCTTCATGGACTTACATGAGACTTCTTTTAAGTACCAAGCCAACTCAGCAGCAGGATATGCTCTGTTTTGTGGCTCTGTTACGTATAAAGCTTCCCAGCACCTGAAAGCAATGCATTCAGCAACTTATTTTGGGACATTGCATACAACTCTAGGGATCCAATAAAACTAATGATATAAGCCCTGAGATGAGCTTAATGGAGCTGCCTCTCTTTCTTATCTATCCATTGGCAGAATATCATCACCCCTTCCATTCTCTATACGATGACCAACAGGTGCCATCAAAAAATTTGTTTGTATTTGCCTGCAATATCAATCAATCCTATAACAGCATGCATTTCTACCTTCACTGTGGAAAGACGTCCAGGCTTCTGCACAATAGTATTTTTAAAGTAATGTTGACTCTGAAGCAAAAGAAGGGACCTTTAGGAATATTAAGAATACTGGGAAAGGATCGGCACAATTTTGGAGAGGAGAGAGGTCTAGAAAGGTATGCACTGAAGTAGATGCAGCAGTAGCAAAGTGGAGCCTTTTGACAACGGACATGCTGAAGCAGTGAAGAAATGTCACATTCTAATCATGAAAGCAGGTGGACTCAGATATTCAGCTCAATGTCGAACAAGAGGCTGAAGTAATGAATAGTGATCTTCACTCAGAATCAGATTTACTATCTCAGACATACTGTATGTCATGACATTTGTTGCTTTGCTGCAGCAGTTCAGTGCAATACTTAAAAAAATTATGCTAAAATAAGAAGTACATTTTTTAAAACTAATTAAATAATGCAAAAAGGGAGCAAAATAGTGGTGAATTGTTTAATGGTTCATGGACTATTCAGAAATCTAATGGCAGATGGGAAGAAGCTACTCTAAAACATGGTGTGTGCATCTTCAGGCTCCTGTAACTCCTCCTTGAGGGCTGTAAAGAAGAGAAGGCATGACCTAGATGGTGAAGATCCGTAATGATGGATGCTTCTTGAAGATATTCTCAGTGGTGAGAGGGCGAGTGCTCCTGAATCTACAATCCTCCAGCAGCTTTCCTCGATGCTGTGTATTAGCACCTCCATACAACCACTCAGAATACTGTTACAGCACATCTGTAGAAAGTTGCTAGCCTTTGGTGATATACTAAATCTCCTAAAACTTCGAATGAAGTATTCAGGATGGAGTAGTGGTGAGGTACAAAAGTTAGAGAGAAAACATAATAAATTCTGAACTGGCAACATTCAGTTCAGCATCCTGGGAAAATCAGGATAACACAGCATCAGTGGAAGAGTTGAAATACTTGATGGCATTGTGTATCATTAATACACCAATTTAGAAAAATCTTCCCCTCTGCCATCCATGAACCCATGAACACTACCTTATTGTTCATCTTTTGCACAATTTATTTATTTTTGTTGTAACTTGTAGTAACCTTTTTTTATGCCTTGCCTGTACTGTTGCCACAAAACAGCAAATTTCATGACATATGTCAGTGCTAACGAACCAGATTATTTTCTGAAGCTTACCCCAAATCTGGGGACCACAGCACCCAGGGAAACAGCGGATAAGGAAGAGGAGACTGTAGATGTAACCATAAGAGACTCCAGGGGTAACAGTGAGAGAGAAACTGTTAGTGGACAAGCTGTGGATATGATTGAAATAGTAAATGTGGAACCAAAAGAGCATAGAGTCCATAATCTCAGAGGATGACATTTATGATTTAAATTGGGATGATTTGATGGATGCTATGAGGAAATCATACTGGAGGGATTCAAGGTTGTAACTGTGAGAAGGATGGAAATGTGTTCTGGAGTGGGAAGACACTCAAGGACATCAGTGTTGATTTATTGCTTTTGTCACTTGCTTTGTTTTCTACTGTTCATTCTTGCTTTATTGTGCTTTTGAATGACACAGCTGCATTATAGACTTTTTGAAACTTACCTGTTGTGAAATAAAATAATTTCATACATTCAGCGAACACACAGAGTATTAAATGAAATCACTTCTAACAGCTCATCAGGTAGACAGCAGTGCCATCTGGTGTCTAATAATATATTCAAAATGCATGCCTTGTGTCATTGGATGCCAAAAGTATCCAGACTGAGAAATGAATTACACGTCCTGGTTACTAGGCCCGAGACCAAAGGGATCTGTCTATATATATTGGATTTGAGTTGGGTCAGATATAAAAGAAACTAAGTTGTAAGTGATGTGATTGCACTAGAGAACTTGCAAAAGGAGATTTGGAAAATCTTGCCAAATTTAGAAAATTACAGTAAAGAGAAAATATTGGAGAAATTGGGATCATTCTCCTTGGAACAAACCAGACTGAGGTTTTGTGAAATTAGGATGGGTTCAAATAGAGTATATAAGGATGTGTATAGCCCACAAGCAGGTAGCACAGGCTTATTGTGTCACAAGGTTAGAGGTGAATTGTAAAAAAAATTCACGCAGAGGAAACCCTAATGAGAGGATCAGTGTTGATGGGCACAAAGGTCGACATGGAAGTGGAGGGCTGAAAGGTCTATTTCTGTGTAATATGACTCTGACTCTATCAAAATAGTACTTGAATTTGTATTTGACGTGTTGTGTCCTTCAGAGCTCTGAATGTGGAACATAGAATAGCACAGGAGCCGACACTTTGCCCCATGGTATCTGTGCCAACACATGATGCAAGTGTTGGCAGGTGGGATTAAACTAGATTTTTTTTTTCAGTCACCTGAGACACATTGTCAGAATCCTTTTCGATTCTATAACTCCGATGGCTCAGATCACTTGGGAGAGGTAATCTCTTTTCAGGAAAGACTTTATAAGACATTGAGATCCTTGGATCTAACTTTATAAAGCATTGGGTAGTCCACATTTGGAGTGCTGTGAGCAGTTTTGGGCCCCATATCTAGGAAATGATGTGCTGGCTTTGGAGACCATCAAGAGGAGGTTTACAAAAATTATCCTGTAAATGAAAGGGTTTAACATATGAAGAGCATTTGGTGGCTTTGGGCCTGAACTTGTTAAAGTTTAGAAGAATGAATGAGGATCTCATTGAAACCTACAAAATATTGTAAGGTCTAGAGCATAGCGAGAGCATCTGGGACCAGAGCACAAAGCCTCGGAATATGAGGATGTCACTTTAGAACAGAGATGAAAAGAAATTTCTTCAGCCAGAGGGCGATGAATCTGTGGAATTCATTGCCACAGACAGCTGTGAAGGCCAAGTCATTGGGTATGTTTAAAATGGAGGTGAATATGCTCTTGATGAGTAAAGGCATCAAAGGTTCAGGGGGAAGACAGGAGAATGGGGTTGAGAGAGATAATAAATCAGCCACGATCAAATGGCGGAGCAGACTCGGTGGGCTGAATGGCCTAATTCTGCTCCTATGTCATATGGAAAATACGAAGCCTCGGTGCCGTGGGTTATAATTGAGTGGACTGCTCTCAAATCATTAGGAGAGTGCAGACAACACAGAAAACAGTTCTTATTCTCAATGAGTGGCTTCACTAGATTATTTTTTCCTGAACCAAGCCTGACAGAACTCACCTCCCTGTGTCAGCTTCAGGGCAAGATGGATTCAGATTCCCCCAGGCCTTGTTTAAATATTACAACTGAGAACATCTCTACTATGTAGACTGAAATGTAAAGGTGCTTCTTGAGAATTTTATCAGGAAAAACAATCATGTCTGATTTCTGCATCAAGGCAAGAATACCATTGTTTAAATATTAAAGAAACACTTCAGTTTGTTGTCATCATATTTATTATTAATATATATACTGTTTAGTCTATGAGCTGATTAGGTTGCACCTGGAGTACTGTGTGCAGTTCTGGTCTCCTTACTTGAAGAAGGATATACTGGCTTTGGAGGCGGTGCAGAGGAGGTTCACCAGGTTGATTCCAGAGATGAGGGGGTTCGACTGTGAGGAGAGATTGAGTTGCCTGGAACTGTACTCCCTAGAATTCAGAAGAATGAGAGGAGATCTTATAGAACGATATAAAATGATGAAAGGGATAGATAAGATAGAGGCAGGAAAGTTGTTTCCACTGACAGGTGAGACTAGAACTAGGGGACATAGCCTGAAGATTCGGTGGAGTAGATTTAGGACGGAGATGAGGAGGAACTGCTTTTCCCAGAGAGTGGTGAATCTGTGGAATTCTCTGCCCAATGAAGCAGTGGAGGCTAACTCAGTAAATATATTTAAGACAAGGTTGGATAGATTTTTTGCATAGTAGGTGAATCAAGGGTTATAGGGAAAAGGCAGGTAGGTGGAGGTGAGTCCATGGCCAGATCAGCCATGATCTTATTGAATGGTAGAGCAGGTTTGACAGGCCAGATGGCCTACCCCTGCTCCTATTTCTTATGTTTTTATGTGAACAAGGAATTTCTGTCCACCCACAATAAACTAATCTATGTGGCAGGACATTTGAGAACCTTGCAACCCATTAATTACTTTTAAAGTGTGTACGTCACTGTGCAGACAACCACAATAACTGGATCAGAATGACACAATAAAAACACAAAATGCTGGCAGAACTCAGCAGGCCAGACCACATCTATGGGAGGGGGTAGTGACAACGTTTCGGGCCGAAATCCTTCATCAGGAGTGAAGTAACGTGGGATGGTTGAGGGGGGAGGGATGAAGTAGAAAGCTGGGAAGAGATAGGCTGAAGGGAAATGGGCTAGGGGGAAGGTGGAGAATTATGGGAAATAAAAGAGAAAGAAAGGTAGGGCTGGGGGGAGATTATAGTGAGGGGGGAGGAAGAGAGAGAAAGAGAACCAGACTAAAATTAGAGATAGGGATGGGGAAAGTGGGGGCAGGGGTATCAATGGAGGTCTGTGAGTTGGATGTTCATGCCGGCAGGTAGGAGGCTACCTAGGTGGGAGATAAGGTATTGCTCCATCAAACTGCGTGTGGCCTCATCTTGACGGTAGAGGAGTCCATGAACAGACATATCGGAGTGGGAGTAGTCTGTGGAATTGAAGTGTGTGGTCAGTTCTGATGTAAGTTAGGACACTGCAGATTTCTCATTATCTTCACTAAGCCTAGAAACCTTTCTACTTATCAAGCAGGCAAAGGAACATTTATTTAAGTTTTCATCCCATTATGTTGATTCCAAAAGTGCAATAAAGTTATAGCAAAGTAACGTGTAGATAGAAGAGGTGTGAAGTCACAAGGAATGATTTTGACATATATGTCAAATATACAGTGAAATGCATCTTTTGTGTCAACGACCAACACAGTCCGAGGATGTGCTGGGGGCAGCCCGCAAATGTCACCAGGCTTCCGGCACCAACATAACATGCCCACAACTTACAAACCCTAACCCATATGTCTTTGGAAGACTTGCAAGGTGTTACAAATACAGACCCCATTTCCAGAAAAGTTGGGATATTTTCCAAAATGCAATAAAAACAAAAATCTGTGATATGTTAATTCACATGAACCTTTATTTAACGGACAAAAGTACAAATAAAAGATTTTCAATAGTTTTACCGACCAACTTAATTGTATTTTGTAAATATACACAAATTTAGAATTTGATGGCAGCAACACACTCAACAAAAGCTGGGACAGATGCATGTTTACCATTGTCTTACATCACCTTTCCTTTTAATAACACTTTTTAATCGTTTTGGAACTGAGGATACTAATAGTAGTAGATTTGCAATTGGAAATTTTGTCCATTCTTGCTTGATATAAGACTTCAGCTGCTCAACAGTCCGTGATCTCCGTTGTCTGATTCTCCTCTTCATGATGCGCCATACATTTTCAATAGGAGATAGATCTGGACTGGCAGCAGGCCAGTCAAGCACACGCACTCTGTGTCTACAAAGCCACGTTGTTGTAGCCCGTGCAGAATGTCGTCTGGCATTGCCCTGCTGAAATAAGCATGGACGTCCTGGGAAGAGACGTCGCCTTGATGGCAATATATGTCTCTCTAAAATCCTAAAATACGCCTCAGAGTCAGTGGTACCTACACATACATGCAACTCACCCATGCCGTGGGCACTGATGCACCCCCATACCATCACAGATGCTGGCTTTTGCACCTTTCGCTGATAACAATAAGGATGGTCGTTTTCATCTTTGGCACGGAGAACTCAATGCCCGTTTTTTCCCAAAAACTAGCTGAAACGTGGACTCATCTGACCACAGCACATGGTTCCACAGTCTTTTGGTCCATCTGAGATGAGCTTGGGCCCAGAGAACCCGCCGGCATTTCTGCATAGAGTTGATGTATGGCTTCCTCCTTGCGTAATACAGTTTCAAGTTGCATTTCTGGATGCAGCGACGGACTGTGTTAAGTGACAATGGTTTTCCGAAGTACTCCCGAGCCCAGGTGGCTATAATTGTCACAGTAGCATGACGATTTCTTAGGCAGTGCCGCCTGAGGGCTCAAAGATCACGCGCATTCAACAGTGGTTTCCGACCTTGCCCTTTACGCACTGAGATGTCTCTGAATTCTCTGAATCTTTTCACAATATTATGTACTGTAGACGTTGAAAGACCTAAATTCTCTGTAATCTTGCATTGGGAAATGTTTCTTTTGAACTGACTAACAATTCTCTCACAAATTTTGGTACAAAGGGGTGAGCCACGACCCATCCTTGCTTGCAAAGACTGAGCCTTTGATGGATGCTACTTTTATACCCAGTCATGATACCTCACCTGCTACCAATTAGCCTGCTTAATGTGGAGTCTTCCAAACCGGTGTTACTTGAATATTCTGCGCACTTTTCAATCTTATTTTAACTCTGTCCCAACTTTTGTTGAGTGTGTTGCAGCCATCAAATTCTAAATTTGTGTATATTTACAAAATACAATTAAGTTGGTCAGTAAAACTATTGAAAATCTTTTCCCTGTACTTTTGTCAGTTAAATAAAGGTTCACGTGAATTAACATATCACAGATTTTTGTTTTTATTGCATTTTGGGAAATATCCCAACTTTTCTGGAAATGGGGTTTGTATATCATTTCCAAAGTTCAAAGTATATAATTCTTTTTTTAATGAACTGCTTAAGAAATCTTAACTTCATCTCATCCACTGTTTTGCACTGTGAAGTTCCCAGTGTGAATGGTGCTGTGATAGGGTTTTCACTCAGGTTTCACTGGGTAGGTTTATATCTGATGTGTGATATTAACTATACAAATGAGTATTAACAATGTCTTGTTTTTGTACTTTTTAAATATAAACAACTGTATTTTTCTGGTTATTTGTTACAGATTATTTTAGAAAGCAATAATGGAAGATCCTCCTACAAAATATACCACAGTCACTTGCCCAAGCTATTCATACAGTACCTTCCAACCTCTCCCAAGGACAATGGTGTCAGCTGCATGGAAACATCTCCACCTACAGGCTCCCTGCCAAACTGCACGTCATCCTGTCTTGGAATTAGAGATTTAGGTACGGCACCGAAGATTCCTGCAAATTGTTAGAGATGCAGTAGAGAGCATTCTAACTGGTTGCATCTCAGTCTGGTATGGAGGCCCCAATGCAAAGGATCACAGGAGACTGTAATGGGTTGTAGACTCCGCCATCTTCATCAAGGGCATCAAAGACATCAGTAGCTCAAGAAAGCAGTATCCATCATCAAGGACTCTTACCATGTGGGGCATGTCCTTTTTGCGTTATTACCATCGGAAAGGAAGCATAAGACCCACAGTCAACATTTTAAGAACAGCTTCTTCCTCTTTGTCATCAGATTTCTGAAAGGCCCTGTAACATATGAACACTACCTCTTGTTCATCTTTTACACTAATTTACTTTTGTAACTTAATTTTTTTTGTCTTGCACTGCATTGCTGCCACAAAGCTATATATTTCACAATACTGGTCAGTGATAATCAATTTGATATCAAAATAAACTGTCTATCCTTCACTTACACTGCATTGAAATCCTGGAACTCTCTACCCAATAGGATGCGAGAGTACCTTCATCAGGATTGCAGTAACTTCAGGAAGATAGCATGGCACCATCTTCTCAAGGGTAATTAAATATGAGTTTCACTCATACTCATAATTAACTTCACTCATCATCAGTATTTTTAATGAAATAGTTTTGTTGAAATATGAAAATGAATGTTTTAATAATTTTCATCAAAACCCTGCTTTTCCAAGTATAATTTCCTTAAAGAAAATGATAGTTGAACATACTTTGAAATTGTCACTCTGACCCCATTATTACTATCAGGATAATGAATTTCAAAACTTATAATTACTTATATAGATTTGCCCAAAAATGAAGCCCATGAACTTAATTTCTTTCACAAATATAGAAATTTGATTGAGATAATTTGAATTCATCACTTCTTTCCCCAATTCAGATGTATGTATAAAAATGGTGCTTGCTTGTAGTAAAATCCCCTCACCAACCTAACTTTCATACAAGTACAGACAGTAGACATGGTGTAAGGTAAATATTTCCCCTCCCACTCCATTACTGAATTCAAAACCTGAGAGACAAATAGCCAGAATTTTGCCTTTTTATTTTTAAACAGAAAAACATGTAGAACAGAAACAAAATACAGATCTCAAGGCAAGTACATTTGCAAGAAATATCAGTTTTTTGACAAAACACACATTTCTTTTACATTCAGAAATAAATACAGAACTCTGAAATATATACAGGATTTCTTTAAGTGTAAAGCCTCTGGAACATATAAACCTAGTTTCTTTAAAATATACTTTTATATGGCAACACAGCCTTTGCTTCCTGCTTACAGAAGACACTTGTATTCAAGATGGAAACTCTCACTTTTTATATGATAACAAAAACCTGTAGAAGATACATTCCTATCAGCCTTCTTGGCTTGTGGAGTCCCACAATGGAAGGAAGAAAATGCAGCATGTTGACATGAAACCTCATCCTTTCACCACCTTTCATGGCCCTTAATACTCCTGATCAGAGATAGAGGCCTTGTACTTTAGCTACCTCATGAAGTGTTAAGACTTAAATATTCAACACTTATAGTCACTGAAAACTACTCCACCACTGCTATTCCTTGGCTCCTTCAGTTCAATGACTGGCATTTGGTTTGGATATAAATTCAAAGTACATATATTATCAAAGTATGTATATCATATACAACCTTGAGATTCATCTGCTTGCTGGCAGCCACAAAACACAATAGAACCCACACAACAAAGACTGTCAAACATCCACCGTGCCAAAAAGAACAGGTCGTGCAAACAAAAAAAACAATTAACACACAGAACATGAACTGCAGAGTCCCCGAATGTGAGGCCACAGAAATGGAGCCAGTTCAGCACTGCGACAGATCCAGGAACCCGATGGCTGCAGGTCACAGCCACAAAGCCAGTTTAGCACTGGGGCGAGTGTTGATGGCTACCGACCACAGCTGCAGAGTCAGTTCAGTGCTGAGGTGAGTAAAGCCTCATGGAATGGCGAGCTAAACACCAGTTCATCCTTTGCCCTTGGCTTTGACGCCTTGACCTTTTTAATCTGACACTGTGCTTAGATAGACTAAATATCAATTCATTTGTCGCTCTCAGCCCCAGGCCCTGCCACTTCAATCGGGCCCAAAGTCCACTCCAACAGTGGCCGCCACAGCCATACCTGCACTCTCAAGAGTCCATTTCAACGAATCTTTCAAGATAGTGCAAAAACACCAGGTTGTAGACCATTCAACAGCACAACTCCCAAAGGAAAATTACAGGCTGCAGATTGCATTGATCAGAGTCCCCCCCCCAAAAAAAGGTATATTTAATAGAATAAACACAAGGAAACCTGCAGATGCTGGAAATTCAAACAACAACACACACAAAATGCTGGTGGAACACAGCAGGTCAGGCAGCATCTGTAGGGAGAAGTGCTGTTGACGTTTTGGGCCGAGACCCTCAGTCCCGACGAAGGGTCTCGGCCCAAAACAGTGACAGTGCTTCTCCCTATAGATGCTGCCTGGCCTGCTGTGTTCCATTAGCATTTTGTGTGTGTTGTTGTTTGAATTTAATAAATAGTTCGTTGTTTTTTTTTTGTCCTGACGAAGGGTCTCGGCCCAAAACGTCGACAGCGCTTCTCCCTATAGATGCTGCCTGGCCTGCTGTGTTCCACCAGCATTTTGTGTGTGTTGTTGTTTATATTTAATAGTTAGTTGTTTTGTTTGCTGCCTGCAAAGTGTTGTCATGTTTCATCAGCGCCATCTTTGTTGGAGGACTAATAGTCTAATAGATTACTATTAAAGCCTAGTGAGCTGGACCTCTGCCTACATTTTCAATAACATTACAAATTCACCTTATTTGCATTTGTAAAGTCCAATTAAAGCAGGTCATGCATACTGAAATGTCACCATACTTTAGGTAGGATAGCCTCCAGTTTGAAGATTTTCTCATCAACTACGCAGGCAAATCATTTACATCAAAACCTTCATGATTTAGATAAAATAATTTGGCATTTCTATCCGAAATATACTTATCAAAAGTACTTTTGTGCAACGCGTGTGCTTTGGATTTATGAATTTGTGTTGGGGTAACACATGTAATTCAAGCTTGTGTAAATACTTCATGTGATGAGATTATTCCAAATAGCTTTACAAACTATTGTTAGGAGGGAAGGGAATTAATTTTTTTTTAATACCTCTGCCATTTGAACTTGTTTCCTCCTAAACCAAGCACTATTTTCTTGATTTTCTCAGATTTGTTGAAAATCACTGTATAAGATTCTTAGCCTTTGAAGGATTCCACAAAGGAATAGGAATTGAAACTAATGAAAGAGGTACAAGTATTGTCACCAACAGAAGAGCTCTTGAAGTGTGCTGGATGTGTCTCAAGAGATCCTCTGGATATGCCCTATAAAATGAAGTTTCAGTGAAAAAGATGGAATAAATTTTCCACTTGTCAAGTATGAACGAGAGAAGAACCTGGACTTAGATTAGCACATTTTTACTGGATTATCCATTCGTTGTAAAACGACGACAAAAATTGAAACAACACACAAGGTGATGGAGGTCAAGCAGCACCCACTAAGGGAAATGGACAATCGACCCTTCATCTGGACTATCCGCAGTCTTGTGTCTCCAAGAGAAACTGAAGTTCAGAAGACCACTCAATTAAGTTGTGAGATTCAGTATAATTTTCTGCCCAGAACAATGTAAATTGAGCTACTATGGAAGAAAACGGAATCTGAAAAATGAGTCCATTCATGTAAAATACTGGCAAGTAAACTACACCATGCCCTAAAGATGTGCTATTTCATTTAAAATGTTAAGTTTCACTGTTAAAAGGACTTGGTGCTCAGGGGGGTAGAAACAAAGCATCTTGTGGGCTTGACTCTCCCTCCACAGAACTGACACAAGTGCTTCCTCAATGCAGGATTGTTGAAAGGGAGTTGCGTCCATTCTAGACAGCCACCTTAGATGTTATGAAGACTAACTGGTTCTGTAGAAGATATTTTATCTGATGCTATGGAAATCATTTGAAACGTTGATTTGAATATTCCAATTATCATCTCTAGACAAATGCCTGGAAAGTTAACTATTTCCAAGTCTAAACACATTAGGTGTGCAGAATCAAATGTGATTTTTCTACATTTAATAGAATAGACAAAACTATTTTTTGCTACTGTGAACAATAATTCATTCTCCACCCACAGAAATATCCTGTGTCAAAGCACCTAAAATGCAATGTGCGTAGAAAATGCAAAGGAAGCAAACCATTAAATTATCTGTAGTTAAATTAAGTGCATACTCGAATTCTTCTCCAATAGTGCAACTTCATTCATGTCATAATGAAGATAATTGTCAAATTAAGGAGCTTCTCGCTCTTGAAATTACAAGAGCAGGATTTTCTTGACATTAAAAATATTTGCAGTCATTTTCAATGATTTTTATGGAAGAGAAAGACAAAACCAGACCATAATTAGACCATCCCAATAGCATGCTGGTGGGAATTTCAATTAGAATTTAAGCCCCTCTTGCAGCAAAGTGCCTAATTTGTATCCTTATACTGGAACAAAGTAATTTATATTACAAGTTAAAAAAATTTATATGTATTTATTACATTCATATATTCATGGGCAACTTGTTATCTGGTCTTCACTAAACATCATGATATAAGTAGACACATTTTTGCCGCTAATGTGCATTTGACCTGCAATCTTCATAAAATTATATTCTCTCCGTAATATTATAATTGCTTTAACAGAAATATCTAATTCCCAGCAAGTTATGCTATCATCTCTCTTTTGATTGTGATTGACTGCATTCCATACTCATCTGAGCGAACTGTACTATTATAGGTGTGATATGCAGACAGTGACTGGCCTTTTAAGAATTAACAACCACCTTCACAAGGTCAACTGCAGTAAAACATGAAATATATAGATTTTAATCCAACTGCTTTCTCAGAAAGTTGATCAACCCTCATAATTACCTACAGTTTTAGAACCTCCGGAAATTCTTGCTTTTAGAATAGCTTTAGTGTATTTGTCAGTTTAATGCTACAGGAAAGACAAGCTATTTCTCATAATGCACCTAAATGTCAAATAGGCATTTGCGAAACAGCTAGAATGGAAAACATAGCCACATACATACTGGACTACATCATATTTCACAAGTTAGTGATAACCATATTGTAGGACTGAAAATCAGGGATCATATAATGGAACTTGAATAAATAATATTGGCCCCTTTTATTTACCAAGATCTCTCCTAATCACCTAAGATTTCTCCATGGTTTAAGGAACTCCAAGACTGGAACATGAAGCCTAACAGTGTGCTGGTCACACGTGTGTGCATGTTCACCCTTCAGCGACTTCAACTTCAGGAAACCATCTTTTTTTTAAAAAAAATCTCCAGCAACTTTTCACAAATTGTTCTCTCTCCATGTGAGTGAGAACAAGATATTATTTAAGGCCAAATTTGAGAAGTAATTAGTGCAATTTATAAACTGTCATTGAATTTTTCAGTTTTAACCAAAAGAATTTAAGAAATCTTCAAAAGTCCACTTGTAAACATCAGTTCAACAAGTTAATACTAATAGTTTCCATTTGTTCTGAGGAGCTAGTAGAAGTTGTTGATGGAAATACTCACCAAGTCAAATGGCATCCATGGAAACAGAAACAAAGTCTCAGGTACGTCTCTCCTTCTACAGATGCTGCCTGGCCTGTGGAGTGCTTCCAATGTTTTCAGTTTATTTCGGATTGTCTGCATCTGCAGCTTTTTTTTTGATTTTCATACCTTTAAAATGTGTCATCAGTGGCATGATGGAGATGTAAAACTACAGAAGAGTTGAAGTACAGGTAGAAAGAGTGATAAGCAAAATAATATATTTTACATGAGAGAAAATGAAGGACATGCCAAAGAGTTAATTTAAGGAAATTCTGAATGGTCGGATTGCAGAATACCCACACAGTATGTCAAATGCAAAGCTTAAACATCCAGTCCCATCTTCTCCAACAGTACAGATATCACTGTAGAACTAAAACTAAAATGAAAATGAATGGAAACACAAAAAAGAGGTTCTATGAATTTGTTCAGGACTGCTTCAAAGCAAGCTGATGCGGTCCATAATGTGCAGGTTTTGAAAACATAAATCTATTTGGACTAGAGAGCCTCTGCAGTGAGAAACCTACCATTACATGCTAGATTTATGGCATCCACTTACTATGGCATTGCAAGGACAGTGGGCAATTTAAAAAAAAGCCATTAGCCTTGATGAAGGCCCTGAAATAAATGGCAATCCTATTGTAAGTTTCCTGTTTAACTACTCTGATGACAAGTTCTGAAGTAAGCAGAACAGTGTACTGGCTGACGATGTTGTCCCATGTTCATCTCACATTCTCTTACAACATGGTTTGTAAACTAATTACAACTTGCTGAATATATTGAGACAAAAGGGGTGAATCTTGGGAAGATTTTTGATAATCAAAATAAACTAATTTTGTCAAACACTAAAAAAAAACTACCTTTATAATATTGTGGTGGACTACATATACCTGTCTGGACACGCCCCCCCCCCCCCCCCCCCCCCGCTGCCTGCTCCTGTGGCTCCTCCCACAGACTCCGGTATAAAGGCAATTGGAGGCACTGCTCCTCTCTCAGTCTCCAGGATGTTGTGTGGGGATCTCTTGCTGCTGACTGCTCTCTTCCAGCTAATAAAAGCCTATCTCGCCTCACATCTCCGAGAGTTATTGGTGGTGCATCAAATATAAACTCAGAAACAGTAAAAATTTGTTACCCATACTCCAAATATTTGCACTTCTCTTGGCAAAATATGCTGTCGTCAGTCCCTGTTAACATTTCCTTTGATCATTAATGTTCTCTTCCCGTGAAGTAATACAATGATGGCTGATTTGTACTACAATTCTCATTGTAACTTTCTTACATCATTTGAGCCCATTGAGAGAGTGAGGGTTTTGCAGTCTGGTGGAGAATGGTGGTTATACTGGGCAACAAATCTGAATATTAGGAACAATCGCAAAAAGCTCCTATACAACAGTGCCTACATAGTTGTGGGTATGGTTACTCCAGATTTTTAACTACTGCAGCACTAACTCATTTTTTTTCTATCATCTCAGATATAAAATAAACCCATAAAAGCAAAGTGATAACTGACGGGCAGCATTCAACTGGCTGCCAAGTCCCAGGATATTTACATTTTTACTTAGATTATCATAAGTGATTACATTGAAATCCTACAGTACAATACAGGCCCTTCGGCCCACAAAGTTGTGCCGAACATGTCCCTACCTTAGAACTTAGTAGGCTTACCCACAGCCATCTATTTTTCTAAGCTCCATGTACCTTGTACCTTCCAAGTCTCTTAAAAGACTATCATATCCGCCTCCACCACCATCGCCGGCAGCCCATTCCACACACTCACCACTCTCTGAGTAAAAAACTTACCCCTGACATCTCCTCTGTACCTACTCCCCAGCACCTTAAACCTGTGTCCCCTTGTGGCAACAATTTCAGCCCTGGGAAGAAGCCTCTGTCTATCCACATGATTAATGCCTCTCGTCATCTTATACACCTCTATCAGGTCACCTCTCATCCTCCATCGCTCCAAGGAGAAAAGGCCGAGTTTACTCAACCTGTTCTCATAAGGCATGCTCCCCAATCCAGGCAACATCCTTGTAAATCTCCTCTGCACCCTTTCTATGGTTTCCAATTTTTCCTGTAGTGAGGCAACCAGAACTGAGCACAGTCCTCCAAGTGGGGTCTGACCAGGGTCCGACCAGGATCCTATATAGCTGCAACATTATCTCTCAGCTCCTAAATTCAATTTCACAATTAATGAAGGCCAATTAACTCCTATTTCTTTCATTTCTGCAAGCAGCAAGAATCAATCATCTTTCTTTTGTTGGGCAGCAAGGGGAATATGTTGTAAACATGATAGTCACATACCTTTGGAAGACAAAACAAAGATCCCAAACCAGACTTATTTGCTACTTGGTCACTCTAGTCAATATACGAAGTCCAACGTATGGGATTTTCAGCTATTATGAGGTTCAAGAAGAGCCTCATGTGAATTAAATATAGTAACTACACAATGTAAATATAAACATGACAGGTAAGTCAAATGAATACCAGAAGCTCAGTAAAATCATTTACTAAACTATTCTCATTTCCTTTCTATGACTGGGCATACTGGCGTGCAGTTACATGGATTCTGGAGATATATCTCCCAAATTGTTTGTGCACGAGCCACAATCAGTAGCTTAATGAACTAATTACATCTTGCTGTGCTCCTTAATCAACATTTTGAATGAATTAACAAGTCTTTAGATAGTGAGCTCGAGCGGAGTCTTCCATTCCCCAGCTTGTGCTTATTATGGATAATTTCCAGTACCCACCTGCCATTGGCCAAGAAAGCCTGAAGTACATGGGAGGTAACTCAAAAACAATTCTATTTTATGCAGATCACTGCTGTGCTAGGGATTATGTGTACGCACTTAGCCAATGGGCAAACATACAATTCAGCAACCAAATGTTGAACGTATAGCTTACTTTGTTTTCAACAAATGCCTTTGGAACTTCAAGCGTGTAAACCCAATAGAAGTTACTTTTCTCTGTGCATCTGGTAGCCAGTTTTGCACGAGGCTCAAGCAGACAAGCAGCAGAGCTTTCGATATGGTCTGCAAAGCGGGAGGTGATCAAGTAGTTTAGGTCATGCAAGGTTCAGATGATGCCGGTAATGTTAAAACATTGTGTATATAATAAAGTACTTGAACAAGTAACAGTATGAAAGGCATCTTATTGCTACAGTCTTAATAACGTACACTTTCAAGACATAGAAATAATTACAACAACTTGCAAATTCAGATTAGTTAACTATGGCCAGGACCAAAGCTATTTTTCAATTTTCTTCAGCAGGACCATTGAGTATCCCTTCTACCTTAACCAGCTCTTAGAATATTCTCTGCTGGAAACAAACCTTTCTAAAACTGACGAAGTAGCATATTGAGATATTGCTGAAGCTTTACCATAGTTAAATGGATTAGATTCACCAACAAATTTAAGTATCATACCTCACAAACCATCAAATGGGGTCCAGGTTAGGTATCCCTGGTTTGGACCTAATTTTTCACAAAATTGTTATAGTGATATTAGGATCAATGATTTCAGTTCAAGGACTTACAGTATTGATTAATGTTTTTATTACCATGCAAAGGAACGTGTGCTTAGGCACATACAAGTATGCATCAGTTGGGAGGAAAGGTTCTGAAGGGTCAGTCAAAATATTGATAAGTTTTCACCCCCTCGGATGAACTCAAGGCAAATAGTAATAAAAACAGAAAATACTGGAAACACTTAGCAGGTCAGCCACATTATTTGGAAGGAAAAACAGAAGTCTGCGACCCTTAGATTTGTTGCCTTTCATTTACAGACAAATGTAATTATCCAATAGCTCCATTGTATAAAGATGTATGGATAATTAATTTGATTTTTCTCAATTCACACAGCAAAAACATGTCCACCCCAAAACAGGGAAGACGAGGGAACACCTGCAGTTCTGGGGATGATTAAATGGAGTTTGACACTGATCTACAATGTGCTAACTTGTCAATAATGTCAAACATTGCAGCAACCAAGTAAGATGAAAGACAGAAAGTTACATTTATATAGCACCTTTCCCATCCTTTATAAGGTGCACTATAGTCAATACAGTACACCATTACAAAGTCACTGTAACGCAGGAAAATTTGTATACTTATAGTACTCAGTTGATAACTGCATCAAGCCCAACTGCAAGACCTGAGCACTAAACCACTGGGATATTTCCAACAGATTCACATCATTAACTGCAATTTGATACAGTAATTGAGCACAATAAATTAATTTTCCTGCATTACAATCCAAAACTATGATCCCAAAGACCAACACACATTAACCCGAATCCAAGGGTCCTACTGAATTTAGAGACAATGGAATTATGTGTTAAGCATAATGCTGGGTCGCTGCTATCTTGACCTTTTCCTAAATTCCTTCAAAGTAAGTTAATCCCACTGAAGAAATTATTGAAACAATAAAACTTCATCCCAGCCCTAAATTCAAACACACATTTGGTACACTGAAACCTCAGGTATCTATTAATTCTCATCAGGCACTGGCTACTTCCAAACTGGCTAAGACTTAAGATTAGCCTCCTTAACTAGTTTTTCATTTAATTGACAGAGTTGACGCAAGAATCCATCATTTGGCCCAATCTCCCTTTTCTGACGGATGGTTATCAGAGCCGTTTTGACATCCATTTTGTGTCGCAGCATGAGATAAGCAATTACAAGAGTAGGCGAACGACTGTATCCTTCACGGCAATGCACAAACACTCGCCCTGGGGAGGAAGAACAGTGTAGAATTAGCTGCTGAAGTCCTGCAAGCTAACAAATCAGCATCATAACACTGGAGGAACTGAACAGGTCAGGCAGCATCTACAGGGGGAAATACAGTCAATGTTCCAGGTTGAAACACTTCATCTGGACTCCATTTCCCCCCATAGATACAGAGCTCCCCCAGCACTTTGTGTGTTACTCCAGATTCCAGCATCTGCAGTTTGTGCTGCAAGGGTGAACCTGCTCTTGTGCATTTTCAATTGCTTCTCAATGTCCTATATCTTCCCTGTCACCTTTTTTTTATATCAATTCATGCCTTTTCTTGCTGGAGTTGAGTTATTAAGAAGTCCATTGAGCACAAAATAAAAGTGCAAAAGGATTGGCATTTCTGCAAGCTTGGTGTATGGTTTAAATCCCATGAAATTCAGAGTCAAACCATGTTTAATGGTGTATGATCTTCCAAAATTCTACAAGTTAAAGGACTCTGAATAAAAGACCTGCTTTTAATACACAACTACCAAATGCACCATGAGTACTTTCCCTCCTCTCCCCCGTTACCATACAACAGTATATATTAGTTTGGTATCAGTATTGTTCATTCAAGGGTAAACAAAACCAATCAACTGAGTAAGAAACAATATTTTTAGTTCATTTTCAGGACCTGGGTATTGCTAGCAAAAATAGCGTTTATTGCACATCCCTAAATGATAAAGTGGATATAAGAAACTTTCTTGAACTGCTGCAGTTCACAACGAGGCATGCCCTCAATGTTCTGGGATTTAAAAGCAGTGGAAGGACCAGGGGTGTACTTCCAAGTCAGGATACTGTGCAGCTTTGGAGGGATCCTGAAGGTGGGGAGACCACAAGAACCTGCAGCCCTTCTCAATTCTGATGGTGCGTCTGAGAGGTGCCTTACAGTACTTTGTGCGAGTAACCATAGTGCATTTTGTAGATGGTACACTCTGCAGTCAGTCTGTGCCTGAGGTGGAGGGAATGAATACTTAATATGGTTAATAAGGTGCTAATCAAGTAGGCTGCTTTGCCCTTGATGATGTTGAGCTTCCTGAGATTTTCTGGCACTACACTCATCCAGGTAAGTAGCAACGCCTCCATCACACTCTTTACTTGTACTTTGTAGATGGTAGAAAGGCCTTCTGATGTCAGAAAGCTCGTCACACATCACAAGAATTGTAACCACAGTAGTTATGTAACTGATCCAGTTGATTGTCAATGGTGGCCCCAGAATATTGATGGCAATGGTAATGCCATTAAGTGCTAAGTGTTGGCAGGTAACCAGTGAGCAATACAAAAAATATCACTTGAAATAAATCCAAACTACCCACCAGACGAGCCTAGCTGGCCTTTTGCCTTAAACTTTTCAAATCCAAATCACTTTCCAGTTCACTTGGAATGGATCTGCACAAATGAATGGCAGTGCTTTCCTTAAAAATTCAACATCATCGGCCAAGCTACCAATATGGTGACCTCGCTGCAACTACAGAAAATGGTCTGAAAAAGCAAAGAAGTAATCTCACTGCTCCAGAACCACTTACAAGATTAAATATTGAACCTCACATGTTCTCCAATGACACAAATGGCTTTATAGGCCCATTACACCCTATTTGAGAGCAGTCATTAATCTAATAATTTGAGGCATATTTACTTGTAAGGTTACTTCAACATTGACAGGGAAAGATCACGGGCAAGTCTGATTCAGATAGCTGAAATATCTGTGGTGCATTCGTTTGTTGACCTTACTTGAAACAATAATTTACAGATTTCTCTGGTAAAATGCAAGTCATAAAAACAAGTTATAAAAGTATTTATGATTGCTCTCCGTTTAATCTGTGGTATTTATGTACTCTCTCTCTTTCCTCTACCTGAATGGATAGGACTGAATTTCCAGGGATGAATGAGGGGTTCAGAGTTTGCAAACCAGAACCATTAGAGTACAAGGAGAAATGAGGCATTAAAATGTGCAGCTGCTAATCTATTAGGTTGGAAGTGCTGTGCACATATCTTCCAGCGTATTTTCTATTTTACTCCCTTGCTTGTTGGTCCCAAATTCACAGCATTGACCTCTGAAGCATATTAGACAACTGAAACAACATACAGGCTTACAAAATGCAAATCTTAGCAAAATTCAAAGATCTGCAGGTGGTAGATATCTGAATTTAAAATAGAAATTTCTGGAAATACTCAACAAGCATGTAAGATCTGTGGAGTGATAAACAAAAGGCTAATGTTTTAGGTTCATGATCTTGTACAACACTGAGCATCTCCAGCATTTTCTGTTTGTATTTGTGGCCTTATTAAAACCTACCTTGCAAGTCCAAAACTGCACCTCAACAAAAAGTACCATATGGCTCTAAACTTCAATATCATCATGAAAATAATTTTCCTACAAATAAGCTCACATCATAATGCACTATGGGAATGGCATTGTTGTTCAGTGTTAATGTATCAAACAAAGCCTCTTGATAGGCCTCAGCTTCTTTGATTTCTTAATATTGCTCTGTACCTTTGCCAAATATCATTTGTATTTTATCTGCAAATTAGATCAAATAAGTTTCAGGTAAGGTAAATTTAGCACACAGAGATGAATGATGGTCCCTTGTATTCTGTATCAGTTTTTCAGAATTCATCAACCTCCTCCTCTTATTCCAGAGGAAATGCTGAACAGGTCATCAGAAAGTGGAGATCATTACAAGGTTACAGTTCAGAATTAAATAGCTAACATCAATCTCCATTATCTCCTAATGGTATTTATTATAAATTGCTGATGACCTATAGCTTTCAGATTCCCAATTTCCTTTTCTCTATTACTCAATTATTCCTATTACCATAAATTACATACCATTTTGAGACTGGAACTATACAGATATATCAACTTGGTGTCAATACATAACAGAGATGAATGATATTTCAGTGCCACCATACTGTTTTACATTCTGTTTAATTCAGTTCAATCCCTCAATTAATCTTGCTCCACAATGCCAAATATTAATAAATTATTTGCAAGGAAGAACAAAGGAATTTGATTTTTGCAAGACGGGAAGTGAAATTACTTTTGGTTCTGAATCAGTTAGTACACATGAAGAACAAATTTATTGTTGTTCCAGAGCATAAAATGCCCATCTCTAATTGTTCTTGAACTAAGTTGCTTGCTTGGCTATATAAGTTAGGGGTTACCACAATCATTTTCCCAGGGTCAGGAATCAAGAACTGGAGGACATAAGCTTAAGGTGGGTGGGGGGAGGGTAGCAACCTTAGGGACATTTTACAAGATAGTGGCCAGTATATGGAATGTGTGGCCACAGGAAATGGTTGAGGCAGGTACAATGACACCATTTGAAAGGACCATGATAGGAAAGGTATAGAGGCATATGGGCCAATGCAGGTAAGTGGGACTAACTCAGATGGGAATCCTGATTGGCATGCACCATGTGGGCTGAATGGCCTTTTTCCCTGCTGTATGACTTCTGTCTCTAATGAACCAGCTGGAGTCACAAATAACCCATGCTGGGCAGTAAAGGGGGACTGCCTCCCTCAAGAAATCAGGCTTTCAAAACGATACTTCTTTTTATTCTACTCTTTATATAAATAACTGAATTAAATTAATTTAATTTATTTAGTTTTCCCTAGCTACCATAATGGGTAGGGATTTTAATCAAGCATTATGTTGTAATTTCAGACAGTATATCAATAATTTGGTGGACACCTGGCTTGTATTAGCAGTTAGTTACATGCAAGCCTGCATGGAAGCTTGATTTTCTAATCGAAAAGCTAAACTAAGCTAAACTTGATTTTCCTTTTGAAAAAAAGATAAACCTAATGCTTTATATGGCAACAAGTTGTGCAGCTGAGTCACAGATTCACAGATAAAACAGCAAGTTATCTATAGTAACAGTTCAGCTACACACTTTGACTCACCATCCTTTTGCGCCAAGGCCTTGTCAATGAAATCAGCAGCTTCTTCAAAATATGCACTCAGGTCAAATGCTTCTGTGTCGTTGGCTCTAATTCCATGGTACGTTATCCCTGAACCTGCATAGAACTCCGCACTGGTGTTAACGTGCATGAATGAGTTGCCTTCTGCACTGTTCAACACATGTGTTATCCCCAATCGCTCTAACCTCATAAGATTTTGTGCAACAAATCTGAAAAATAAAAGATTAAAAAAGTAGCCTTAGACTTTGAAACTAATGCTGGAGGTCACAGATCTGAACCGTCAGCTAGGTTTCCTTCTCCAGAGATGGCACTCGGTCTGCTGAGAAATTAAGTCAGAGTCATAGAAAAGTAGAACACAAAACAGGCCATTCAGCCCATCTGGTCCATACTAAAGCCACTTAAATTGCCTGCTCCTATCAACCTGCACTGGGACCACTGCCCTCCATACCCCTACCATGCATGTATCTATCCAAACATCATTTAAACGTTGAAATCGAGCTCGCAAGCACCACTTATGCTGGCAGCTTATTCCACACTCTCACCACCCTGAGTGAAGAAGTTTCCCCTCATGTTTCCTTAAACTTTTCACCTTTCATCCTTAACCCATGACCTCAGGCTATCGTCCCATCCAATCTCAGTGGAAAATGTCTGCTTGCATTTACCCTATCTATACCCCTCAAATTTTGTATACCTCTATCAAATCTCCTCTCAATCCTCTATGTTCTAAGGAATTAAGTTCTAACCTATTTTCCTTATTAACCTATCTTTCCTTATAACTCAGGTCCTCCAGTCCCAGCAACATCCTTGTAAATTTTCTCTGTATTCTTCCAACCATTTTTTTTTACATCTTTCCTGTAGTTAGGCGACCAAAACAGCACACAATACTGCAAATTGGGCCTCGTCAACGTTTATACAACTTCAACATAACATCCCATCTCCTGTACTCAATACTTCGATTTATGAAGGTCAATATGCCAAAAGCTTTCTTTACGACCCTATCTACCTGTGACACCACTTCCAACAAATTATGGACCTGTATTCCCAGATCCCTTTGTTCTACTCCACTCCTCAGTACCCTATCACTCACTGTGCAAGACCTACCCTGGTTTGTCCTACCAAAGTACAGCAAAGGTCCATAATTTCCTGGTTTCTGTTTAGAGGTTTTTTAAACAGAGACACAACTTTGGCTACCTTCCAATCCTCCTGGTACCTCACCTGTCACTAAGGATGATTTAAATATCTTTGCAGGAGCCCTGGCAGTTTCTGCACTTGCCTCCTAAAGGGTCTGAGAGGACACCTTGTCAGCCCCTGGTGATTTATCCACCCTGGTTTGCCTAAGGACAGCAAACACCCTCTCCTCTAATCTGTATAGGATCCATGAAGTTGATACCTCTTTGCCTCGTTTGACTATGTCTGCTTCCTGAGTAAATACAGATACAAAATATTTATTTAAGATCTTCCCCATCTCTTTTAGATTACCATTTTGGTGTTCCAGAGGACCAACTGTGTCCCTTACAATCATTTTGCTATTAAAATATCTGTAGAATCCCTCAGGATTCTCTTTCACCTTGTCTGCTAAGCAGCCACATGCCTTCTTTTATCCCTCCTGTTTTTAAGTGTTCTCTTGCATTTCTTATACTCTGTAAGAACCTCATTTGTTCCTGCCTGCCTATACCTGTTATGCAACTCTTTTTCTCTGAACCATGGCCTCAATATCTCTTGAAAACTATGGTTCCCTACACTTGTTATCATTATGTTTTATTCTGACAGGCACATACAAGCTTTGCACTCTCAAAATTTCACTTCTGAGGGCCTCCCACTTACCAAGTGCACCTTTGCCAGAAAACAGCCTGTCCCAATCCACACTTGCCAGATCATTTCTGACCATCAAAATTGGCCTTTCTCCAGTTTAGAATCTCAACCCGTGGACCAGACCTATCTCTTTGCATATTTACTTTGAAACTAATGGCATTGTGGTCACTGGGTGCAAAGTGTTCCTCTTTACATTCTGATGAAGGAAACTTTCCTGAACACATTTGCCAAACTCTATCCGATCTATTCCTTTTACAGTATGGGAATCCCAGTCATTATGTGGAAAGTTAAGCAACACACACACAAAATGCTGGAGGAACTCAGAAGGCCAGGCAGCATCTATGGAAAAGAGTAAACAGTCAATGTTTTGAGCTGAGACCCTTTGGCAGGACTGGAGAAAAAAAAGCTGAGGAGTAGATGTAAAAGGTGGGAGAGTTTGAGAGAGAAACACCAGGTGACAGGTGAAACCTGAAGGGGGAGGGATGAAGTAAAGAGCTGGGAAGTTGATTAGTAAAAGAGATACAGGGCTGCAGAAGGGAGAGTCTTATAGGAGAGAACAGAAGACCATGGAAGGAGGGGAGGAGCACCAGAGGAAGGTGATGGGCAGGCAGGAGATAAAGTGAGAAAAGGAAAAGGGGATGGGGAATGGTGAAGGGTGGGGGGGGGGGGAGGGGAGTTGGGGGCAATAGCGGAAGTTCGAGAAATCAATGCTCATGCTATCAGGTTGGAGGCTACCCTGACAGAATACAAGGTGTTTTTCCTTCAACCTAAATGTGGCCTCATCGCGGCAATAGAGGAGGCCATGGATTAACATATGGGAATAGGAAGTGGAATTAAAATGGGGGGGTCACTGGGAGATTCCACTTTTTCTGGTGGATGTAGTGCAAGTGCTCGGTGTCCGGTGTTCCTGGTGTGGCCTCTTGTATATTGGTGGGACCCAACATAGATTGTGAGACTTCGTTGAGCACCTATGTTCCATCCGCCAGAGAAAGCGGGATCTCCCAGTGGCCACACATGTTAATTCCACTTCCCATTCCCATTTCAATATGTCAATCCATGGCCTCCTGTACTGTCACATGATGAGGCCACACTTAGGGTGGCGGAACAATACCTCATATTCTGTTTGTGTAGCCTCCAACCTGTTGGCATGAACATCGATTTCTCGAACTTCCGGTAATGCCACTACTTCCCGCTGCCCCCCCCCCACTATTCCCCATCTCCTTTTCCCTCTCTCACCTTATTTCCTTACCTGCCCATCGCCTCTCTCTGGTGCTCCTCCTCTCCTTTTCTTTCTTCCATGGTCTTCTGTCTTTTTCACCAATCAACTTCCCAGCTCTTCACTTTATCCTTCCCTCTTTATGTTTCACCCGTCGCCTAGTGTTTCTCTCTCTCCTCCCCCCACCTTTTAAATCTACTCCTCGTTTTTTTCTCCAGTCCTGCTGAAGGGCCTCAGCCCGAAATGCTGCCTGGTCTGTTGAGTTCCTCCAGCATTTTGTGTGTGTTGCTTGGATACCTTTCTCGTTTCTCAGTTCCACTCATAATGTCTCACAAGATGAATTTTTCAGTCTGGCCTGACAAAGCACTGCCAAGATATTTTCCCTGACTAGTAATGCCAGCCCACTCCTTTAATTCTGTTGCATCTAAAACAACAGAACCCTGGAATATTGAGCTGCCAGTCCTGCCCCTCCTGCAACCAAGTCTCACTAATGGCTACAATGTCATAATTCCACATGTTGATCTATATCCTAAGCTCAACTGTTTTTCCTACGATACTTCTTTAATTGAAATATATGCAGCTCAGGATACTAGTCAAATCATGCTCAATCTTTTGATTCCTGACTTTGTCGGGGGTCTTATCAACATCTGTCTCCACAACCTCTCCATGAACTGTTCTGGCACTCTGGTTCCCATCCCCCTACAATTCTAGTTTAAACCCCATCATGCTACAATCACATATGTACAGATCTCACCTTCCCTAGAAGAGAGCCCAATGATCCAAAAATCTTATGCCCTCCCTCCTACCCCAACTCCCTAGCCTCATGTTAAACTGTGTAATCTTCCCATTTCTGACCTCACTGGCATATGACCCAGGTAGCAATCCTGAGATCAAAACCTTGGAGATCCTGCCCTTTAAGGTCCTGCACCTAACTCCCTGAACTCACTTTGCAGAACCTCGTCACTCATCCTACCCATATCATTGGTGCCTACATGGACCATGGCCTCTGGCTGTTCACTCTCCCATTTAAGAATGCTGAAGACTTGAACCAAGATATACTGGACCCTGGCATCCAGGAGGCAACATACCATCTGGGAATCTTGTTCTTGCCCACCCTAACTGCAAAATCCCCTATCACCACAGCTCACTTCTTCTTCTCCTTCCTTCTCTTTTGAATCACAGAGTCAGATTCAGTGCCAAAGACCTGACCACTGTGACTTTCCTCCGTTAGGTCATCCCCCCCTAACAGTATTCAAAGGGATGCTCCTGTTGTTGAGAGGGATGGTCACAGGAGTACTCTGCACTGACTCTAACTCCTTTCCCCTTCCTGACTGTCACCCAGTTTCTAGTGTCCTGCACCTTGAGTGTAACTATCTTCCTATATGTCCTATCTATCACTCCCGAATGATCTAGAGTTTGTCCAGTTCCAGCTTCAACTCCTTAATGTGGAGTGTTAGAAGCTGCAGCTGGGTGCACTTCCCACAGGAAGGCAGGGAGACATTGGAGGTCTCCATGCCTTTCTACATCCTGTAAGAGGAGCATTTCGCTATCCTGCCTGGCATCGCTACTGTTCTAACTGAGCAAGTGTAAAGGACGGGAGGGGGCATCCTCTACCTACAGATTTTTTGTTTGCCTTCTCTGACTGAAACCTCTCCTTGCTGAATCCTCAAAATCTCCACTCTAACTCTGTCCACTCTGCTTTCCCAGCCTTACTCTAATTTGTTCTTGTCAATCAAATCCAAGCACTGATTGGCCCCTGCTCAAAGATCTAGAACTGCTGCAAGTTGCTGTCTTTTCTACTCAATCAGCAAAGATTCTAAAGTTTTCTGGTTGTGTTGTACATGTTCCAATCTACAGTACTTCGTCTTTAAATATCATTTACTGACAGGCTTAACAGGTGAAACAAAATTGCCCCACAGTTAAAATATCCGCCTCATATGTCTGCTAATTCCACTGCATTGGATTGGATTTTACACTAATTAAAATTTACTCCAAATTGCTATAATAGCAGCATTAACTGGAATTGTGTTTCCCATTTAGAATATTTTTATTTCCAAGTGTTTTGAAAGGGTGAAAGGAGCAATTTCCATAAGGCTTCCTGATTAGACCTGAGATTACTCTATCCTCAGATGCTGCCTGACCTGCTAGGTACTTACAATCAGTTCAGTTTACATTTTGCTTTTTTTAAAAAAAAACAACTTTCGAAAGAGAAATGAATAAACACTTGAAACGGAGAAATTTGCAGGGCTGTGGGTAAAGAGCATAGAAGTGGTGTTAATTGAATTTGCCAGAGTTACAATCATAGAAATCATTCCCTTTTGCCCTATACAATCCCATCATAGATTAGCTATTTAAAAAAATGGCAAAAATGTGAAAGTACTGTTTAACCGAGAGTCAATTACCACCCAGTTGTGAAATGAGTCCTTTGGCTCTCCAACTGGCCTGTGCCGTGGGGATGAATATTTTAAGGAGACAACTGTACAGGGCAGAAGATGGAACGGCTGGAAGCAAGGGACCATTGAACAGCACCTCCAGGTTTTACTCTACCGCCTCAAGTATTGACAGTAATAAGTAAGGCTGAATTACAAACAGAACCAAACTGCAACTAAAAGCAAACGATACTGGAAATATTCAGAGGACCGAATGATCTATCTGGAGAGGGGGGAAAAACACCTAATGACTTGCCGGAAATCCTCAGCATTTCCTTTAATTGGAGATCCTCAGCAAGTGGAATTCAGTATCATGCATTTTCATCTTGTTTTATTTTCTCTCTCTCCGAACTTATTTGCAATCTTTAGCAAGCCAACATCACCCTCTCTCATCTGATACTAATATGATTGAATTATGTTTTTATTGCTCCCCCATCTATCACAGACATTTCTCTTTGCTCATCTGACACTTTCCCCCTTCAATGCAACCTGAAGCAAGCCTATTTCCCAGTACATTTAAAAAGTCATCAGTCTTAAACGTTAACTCAGTCTCATTCTCAATTGATGCTGCCCAATGCTTAGAGAATTTTGAACATTTTCTGAGTTTATTTCACAGCTGTAACATCTGTAACTTTTCACTTTTCAATTCAAATACTACAGATGCAAGACATCTGAAACCAAACCAAATGTTTAACATATCAGGCTGCATCTGCGGCAAGTAAAACAGCTTTAAAGTTAATGACATTTCACTAAAACCAGGCAAAGTTGGAAGGAAAACAGGTTTACGTTGCGGAGTAAAAAGCGAGAGATGGAGTACCACCTTTCCTAGTAATGCTCCCCAACTCTTCCTACGCTGCATTAACGACTGCATTGGTGTTGCATCATGCACCCATGCTGAGCTCATCAATTTCGCCTCCAGCGCCACAGTAGCATATCGGTTATCACGATGCTATTACAGCTCAGGACAGCGAAGTTTGGAGTTCATGTTACAGTGAGCAGACAAAGCAAACCCAAGTGTAGGACACAGGTATGGAGATTGAGTTTGGATACTTACACAAGCGTAAACGCCGAACAGCAAGCAGGAGGGATCTTGACACGGAGCCTTGACTCAGAGAGACAGAGTCTCATAGGTAAACCCTGAAACTGGAGCTAAACTTAAAACAAACGTTTCTAAGCGGTCGGGAAACATAGTTATCTCACGGGAAAAAGACCAACAAACTGGTGACTAGTGGTTGTGATGTAGAGGTTCTTATACTGTAGCTCCAGATGGAAACCAGATGTGCTGTCATCAAAGTGAATTAGAAGTAATTGGGAAATAAACGGTCAGAACCATGGCAGAATCAACGGAAATTAGGAGCAAGATAGGGAAATAAACAATCGGTACCATTATAGTTCAATTCTGATATCACTCTGAGGAGTGTCTGTACATTCTCCCCATGGAATGTATGGGTTTCTCTGTGTGCTCCAGTTTCCTCCCATACTCCAAAGATGTACAGGGTAGGTTAATTGGTCATTGTAAATTGTCTCAAATTTGGTTAGGGCTAATCAGGTTTGTCGGCAGTTGCTGGGCATGGCTCAAAGGGCCAGAAGGGCCCATTCTGAGTTATACTGCTAAAGAAATATACTATATCTCTGTCTCCACTTAAGATCTCTGGCAGATGACTGAATGCAGCTCATTATCTAATAGGAGCAAGGAACCACTGCGTCACCTTAAAGGATTGTTTTGTAACCCTGGATGACAGGAAGGGAAGAGGTAAAAGCCAGATTTTGCATTTCCTGCAGTTGTGGAGAAAGGTGCCACGGATGTCAGTAGTAATGAGAAAGCTAAAATGTCCAAGGGGAAATGATCCCTTTGGAATTTTGAAGGGCGGGGGGGAGGGGCTGGGAAACACAGGAAAATTTGGACAGAGCGACTAAATGGTGTGTTGACTGAAGTGAAGTACCAAAGTAAACTTAGGAAAATTATTTCCCCAGTTTGGAGCATCAATCCAACCCTTCAAATGCATTCATTTTGGTATTACTTATTGGCAGAGTTTCAACTACAACTGAAAAGCAAAAAATTGCAGATGCTGGAAACCTGAGATATAAAGCAGATTCTGGAAATACTCAGTACAGGCAGTTCCCGAGTTACGAACGAGTTCCGTTCCTGAGTCCGTCTTTAAGTCGGATTTGTACGTAAGTCGGAACAGGTACATCCGGTATTATTTAGTGTTAGTTAGTCAAACATTTGTCTTAGTATATATTTTACCTTTCTATGCATATAAAACACTTAAGAAATATATGTATTTCAAGAATTAAACCACTACGTTGCTTAGTAATAATTGTAGCTTTCATCAGGGCAGGGCTTTTCACTTGCTCCATTATTCTCACTTTATCCTTTACCTGTATCCTTTAAAGTTGTTCCGATCGTTGACCGACTGTAGCCTAAAGCTTTTCCAATGACTGATGGCGTTTCACCTCTTTCCAATTGCTTTATTATTTCCGCTTTATTTTCAATCGCGATCTTTTTCCATCAATGGAACAGAAAACTGCAGATTTTACGTTCTATCGCTGAGCACCAGTGAACTGTCTGACTGGTCTATAAAGTTCTCTTTAGGAATTAATCGACTTGATCAGCATTTCTGATCTGGCTATTGTTCACGATCGCACTTAATTTAAAAAATACAGCAGCCGCCGCAGGCGGCGGGTCTTATGCTGCTCCAGGTCCTAAACTTTACCCACACGGAGAAAGGTTAAATGGGACAAATGCTGTCTGGAGCGGTGGGGGGGGGGGTGAGAGGAGATCTGGGTGAATCTTGCTAAGAAATATTTAAGCCAAATACAAAGTTGCACACTCAACTCAGTGTTAATGGCAACGACTTAAAATGGTGGACAGCATCGTGATCTGACTTAAAATGGCGGATGGCGTTCTCCTCCCTCCGTTTGTAAGTACAAGTTGTTCCTAAGTTGGACGTTCATAACTTGGGGACT
Organism: Hypanus sabinus; assembly: GCF_030144855.1. NCBI lineage: Eukaryota > Metazoa > Chordata > Chondrichthyes > Myliobatiformes > Dasyatidae > Hypanus > Hypanus sabinus. Next base: position 46,036,554 of record NC_082738.1, read on the forward strand.
GCCTGTATGTTAGGCAACACCTGTGGAAGAAGAAACAGCCAATATTTCAGGCCAATAACCTTTCTTGAGACCTTGATAGTAAAAGCAAAATGCCAGAGACACACAGCAGTTTGGCACACTTTGCTAGAACTTTGATAATACTGATTTTTCTTTAACATCACAGGAAACAAAACAGAGAACTGACCAAACTTGTTCCTGCCCTTATATTTCCCGCACAAGCGATCACAGCTTTTGTTGCCAAATGAAAACATGATACTCAGGTTATTCTAACCTATCAATTAAAAGGAGGGGCAATTAAGTATGACCATATTAGTCAAACTGTAAAAGAATCCACTGACTAAACCAGTAGAAATACACCCAGAAGAGGCAGATCATTAAAAATACTGCACCTCACTTGCCCAGTTCTGCAGCATCAACTATTACCTTTAATTAATACATCTTAATTATTACATTCACTTTTCACCTTGTATAAGATTTCTATTGTAATTTATATGAAATCCCTGATTATAAATCAACAATATCTACACATTCACCACAGAATTTGAATGTTACTCCTTCATGACTATTTCGGTAATAATTAATCCATAGTTTTTAAAAAGGTATAAAACTAATATAAATCTTTGTCTTTTTTTTAGATTATTCAGGATCTCGGCATTTCTGGCCTATGCCCAAATGCCCTTGAAAGGATGGGGGTGAACCACTGCTGTCCTTCATGGTGCTTCTGAAAAGGAGGTTTCAGGATTTCGACCTAGTAAGATAAAGGAATGTCAACATTTTGTATTTCTGAGTCAAGATGGTACAAGGCCTCCAAGCCCCCATTGTGGTAAGATGGACTCTTGACCTCACCTCATTATGGCCTTGCATTATATTGCCTGCCAGCACTGCACATGCTCTGTAACTGTAAATGCTTTTGTTTTTCCATTATACTATCTCAATGCACTGTTGTAATAAAATGATCTTCAGGGACAGAATGCAAACCTGAGTTTTCACTGTACCTCAGTACATGCAACAATAATAAACCAACTTACCAAGACGTAGATGGTAGTGCTGTCATCTGCCCAAGTCCTTGTTGATGAAGGGTGCAGGTTTTGGGAGGTGCTGTTAAAGTTGTCTGGGTGAGTCGCTGGAACGTGCACATGCCACAGGCACTCTGCTTCGGTGGTGGAGGGAATGAATATTCAGGGTGGTGAATGAGGTGGGCTGCTGTGCCCTGGAAATGTTGAGCTTCTTCAGTTTTACCCCCACTGAACTCATTCAGGCAAGTGGAACACTTTTCATCACACTCTTAACTTGTTGAGTGCAAATGGTGGAAAAACTCTGGGGTGTCAGGAAGTGAATCACTCGCCACAGGATACCAGACTTCTGATTTTCTCTTTAACCACAGTATTTATGTGGTTCATCCAGTTCAGATGTTGGTTAATGGTGACCACTAGGATGTTGATGGTGGGGACTCAGCCATGGTAATGTTGAAATAACTTCATACATCTACTTTCTTGTCCCTTAACTTTCTCCTCTTCAGGTAGTACCTTATGCTTGCACACAGACCAAGGACATCAGAAGGTCTTCAATCTCTCAGCAAAGTGAGCTTTTCTCTTAAACGCAAGAGAATCTGCAGATGCTGGAAATTCAAAGCAATACACACAAAAAGCTGGAGAAACCCAGCAGGTCAGGCAGCATCTATGGAGGGGAATAAACAGTCGACATTTCGGGCCCAGCCACAACATCGACCATTTATTCCCCTCCATAGATGCTGTCTGACCTGCTGAGTTCCTCCAGCATTTTCTGTGAGAGCCTTTTCTTTCTGTTGGTAGTGAACAAAAGGAGGCTACATCTGGAGGATCAGAACATTTCAAAAGTCAATCCACTTTTCAAGAAGGGAGAGAGGAAAATTATAGGCCAGTTAGAAAAGAAAGGAAATTATAGGCCAGTTAGTCTAATCTCTGTGGTTGTGAAGATGGTGGAGTCAATTATTAAGGATGTGGTTTCTGGGTACTTGAAGGCTCATGATAAAATAGGCCAAAGTCAACAAGGTTTCCTCAAGGGAAAATCTTGCCTGGTAAATCTGTTTGAATTCTTTGAAGAAATAACAAGCAGGATAGTCGAAGGAGAATCAGTGAATGTTGTGAGAAGGCCTTTGACAAAGTGCCACATGAGGCTGCTTAACAAGTTAAGAGCCCATGGTGTTACGGGAAATATACTAGCCTGGATAGAGCATTGGCTGATCAGGAGGCAAAGAGTGGGAATAAAGGGGGCTTTTTCTGGTTGGCTATCAGTGACTAGTCGTGTTCCAGAGGTTTGTGGTGGGGCCACTTCTTTTTAAGTTATGTGTCAATGATTTGGATGACAGAATTGATTGCTCTGTGGCCAAGTCTGTGGACAATACAAAGATAAGCAGAGGGGCAGGTGTATTGAGGAAGTAGAGGAACTACAGAAGGACTTCCAGATTAAGAGAATAGGCAAAGAAATGGCAGATAGAAAACAGTGTCAATGGGCCAAATGGCCCAATTCTGCTTCTATAGCTTGTGGTCTTATCATCTACAGGACCTTGAAGATTAGAAGATTAAAAGATTAAAAGATTCCAGATTCAAGTACATTTATTTTCAAAGAATGTATAAATTATACACCTTGAGATTTATTTGCTTACAGGCAGCATAAAGCAAGCAAACAAAAACAAATTATTAATTATCAACATGTGCAAACAAGCTGGATGAACTCAGCAGGTTGGGCAGCATCCATTGAAACCAGCAGTCAACGTTTCAGGCCGAAACCCTTCGTCAGGACTTGGAGGGGGCAGGGGCCCTAATTATTAATTATCAACCCCGTCAAGTTCGGACAGCAGAGTGGTGCAGTTACCAGAGCTGCTATCTCACAGCTCCAGCCACCTGAGTTCCATCCTGATCGCTGTTGCTGTCCATGTGGAGTCTGCATGTTTACTCTGAAGGGTCCTTCAATTTCCTCCCACAGCCCAAAGAAGTGCATGCTAGTTATTCATATAGCTACTGTAAAATATCACTTATTAAGTGGATGGGGGGGGGGGGAGATCAGTCAGTGCAGATTGGTAATAGCATCTTCTTGCAGATAGTCAACACAGACACACATCAAGGGTGCATGCTTAGCCCACCGCTCTACTCTCTCTGCACTCATGACTTGTGACTAAGTCCAGTTCAAATGCCATCTAAGTACCATTATTATTGTCAGACTCTCAGACGGTGATGAGGAGGCATACAAGAGTGAGACGGATCAGCTAGTTGAATGGTGTGCAACAACTATTTTGCATTCAATGTCAGCATAGCCAAGAAATTGAATGTGGAGTTCAGGAAGGAGAAACCAGGAGAATGCACACCAGTCCTCATTGAGGAGTCCGTGGTGACAAGGTGAGCAGCTTTAAGTTCCGGGGGGGGTCCAACAGCTCAGAGGATCTATCTTGGGCTGAACACGTAGATGGAATCACGAAAAAAGCATGTCAGCAGGTGTAACTCATTAGGAGTTTTGGGAGATTTGTTACATCACCAAAGACTCTTGCATGTATGGTGAATCAGCCATTCTGAATGTTTGCATCACCACCTGGTATGGAGCTTACAACGTGCAGGATCAAAAGAGGCTTCAGAGGGTCCTTGACTTAGCAGTTTCCATCATGAGCTCAACCCTCTCAAGGGGTGGAATCTATCATTAAGGAACATCACCATACTGGACATGTCCTCTTCTCATTACTACCATTAGGAGACAGGAGCCTGAAGAACCACACTCAACATTTTAGGACAGCTTATGCCAGTAGATTTCTGAGTGATCCATGAACACTACCTCATTATTCCTCTTTTGCACTATTTATTTTTTTCCTAACTTATAGCAATTTTTACTACGTCTTGCACTGTGCTGCGACCACAAAACAACACATCTCACAACATTTGTTAGTGATAATATACCTGATTCTGTTGTACAAATAGATTACAGTGAAAACTAGTGGGGAAATGGGATTGGTTCGTGAACTGGCACAGACTCAACTGGCCCAATGGCTTTGTGAGGAAATATAAAATACAGAGAGTAACAGAGCGCCCAGTCTTAGCTGATCACATTCGATCAAATATACAACAGGCAGCATTCTCCACTTGCATTAACAGGGAGCTTACTTTTGTTTCAATAACTCAAAAGTACAATAAGGACAAACAGAAAGTGAAATTTTCTTGGAATTCTTTTTCTAAAAATCAATGGATTCTGAGACGGTAGGAGGTGCCTGAAGTCTGTCTGATGACAGCATACCTCAGCTTTTCCCTGGACTACTCTGCAATGTGACATACTGAGTGATTATTCAATGTTTTTCAAGACTTTTACCAAGGGCTTACATTTGCAAATTGTACAAAATTGTGCAAAACTGCAAGTGTCCGGAAAAGTCAGGCATGTTTAAACAGCCTCTCCAGAGTTGATCTGCCTGCTCACCAAGTGGTCTGCGCTCTCACAAACAGTGCAGCAAACCAGCAGCTGTCTGCCACTGTGAACTGACGTGATTTCTATAATTAGCTGTGTATGCTCCCGGCAGATGTAACATTTCACTTGGGCCATATTACTGTTATTAATAAGTAAATGAATCTGACCACACTTTAAAATTCTACTACATTCTTTTCTAATGAATTGTTTAATTTGAAGTAAATTTCAACTGCAATAAATGCAACAGTAGTGAAGATATACATACAAATATGCATTCATGCTGAAATCATTGTAATATAGAGCAGAATAAACCATATGACCTTGAAAGGAATATTTCAACGTGCAAATACTCTTAGGTGGTCCTAAAAATAAAATGATTTAAAAAGCATCAGAAATAATCTTTCTGTTTATGAGTTCCATCTCAGCAAGGCATCCAAGAATGATTACTTGCCACATAAAGAAATTACATTAGTGTAAGTGGGTGATTAAAGGTCAGTATACACTCAGTGGCCACTTTATTAGGTACACCTGTACACCTGCTTGAAATGTAAATACTTGTTAATGTACTTTGATAATAAATTTACTTTGAAATATCTAATCAGCCAATCATGTGGCAGGAACTCAAGGCACAACAGCATGCAGACATGGTCAAGAGGTTCAGTTGCATTTCAGACCAAACATCAGAATGGGGAAGAAACGTGACTTTGACCATGCAATGATTGTAGGAGCCAGACAGGGTGGTTTGAGTATCTCAGAAACTGCTGATCTCCTGGAATTTTTATGCACAACAGTCTCTGGAGACTTTTACCAAAGGTTTATGTTTGTAAATTGTACAAAATTGTGCAAAACTGCAAGAGTCTGAACATCCAGTGAGTGGCAGCTCTGTAGCCGAAAATGCCTTCTTAAGAGAGAGGTCAGAGGAGAATGGTCAGACTGGTTCAAGCTGACAAGAAAGCGACAGTAACTCAAATAACCATACGTTACAACAGTGGTGTGCAGAAGAGCATCTCTGAAAACATGTCAAAGCTTGAAGTGGATCAGCTACAGCAGCAGAAGATTACAAGCATACACTCAAAGGGCTGAAGGGCTGTTTCAATGCTGTACTTTTGTGACTCATTGCCTCAAGGTGCCAGTTTTCATTGATTTTACCAATTAAAATTTTGCAGCAGTGAATCTATTTCCACTTGAAGTGTATACTAAATATCATTCTCCAAGAAGAGACCAGTTTGACTATCCAAGTCACTGAAAAGTACAAGGGTGAAACATGTTTTTTTAAGCTAAAGCTATGTTCTGTGAAGAAGCTGAGAGATGAAAGATTCTTGCCTGTAGCCCATTCATCTAGCATACCCTTTTGAATAAGTAGCAACCCAGTCAATGAAGGTCACTTTCCCACAAGTTGTGGGAAATGAAATGAAATGAATGAGGGTCACCAATGGACTACACTGATTGGCATCAAGAACCATCACTTTCATTTTCTGATTTTGTGTGATATAAAGAGCCCTAGGAAAAAAATTGCTAAGGATTCATTTATACATATCAAAGAGGTTACTGTTCATGGGATAAAGCAAAGATCAAGCTACTGAACTCACTTTGTGATTAACTATGCATACCCAACTCAAACAACCTTCCTCTTCCTCAAACAAGCAACCAATACTTCCCTCCAAATCAGTTTGTTGAAAGCAGATAAGTTCTTCAAACTCTGTATCTATGTTTTCCAGTCTTTATGAGAAGATTTCTTCTATTGTCTTCTAACTTTCCACTGTATGTAATTAAGTCACCAAGTCACCATAAAACATATTGTAGTTCAAACCAATGTATGTATATGGGAAGATCCAAAGGTGAAACCTGTTTATTGACAGAGTTCTATTAATACAGGGTTTTTGAAGTAAACTAGCTTTTTGGTATTTTATCAGAGGCAAAAGCACTTCTGAGCAAATGTGATTATTTAGATCTCATTCTATCCTAGCAACAGGCAAGAGGAACATTGGTAGACCCCAGCTTCATTTCACTGACCTCTGCAGGCATGACATGAAAGCCTTAAAAATCAACAGAGTGCTGGGAGGATACAGCAGATGACTGCAACAAATAGTGAGATACTCTTTTCAGCAACACCTGGAGCAAGGCGAAGGAGTGATCCTGAGTCAATTTGATGAGCGGAGAGCTAAATGGAGAGCACTGTGGACAGCGGACAACAATTCCACGACACCCTACACACGCAGCAACTGTGGCAGAGCCTACCGTTCCAGGATCAGCCTCAATAGCCACAGTTGATGCTGTTCAACAAACCAGTGACTACCAGAGGCGCAGTACCCATGGTCGACTATGACCGACGGAGGCCACACATACATATCCTTCAATAACAATGATGCAGTAACATACAAAAGTGAGTTAGAACATGGCTAGGTAAATGATGGACGCACTATATCAACCACAATTAATGTTTCTGATGAAGAAATCCGGTGGAGAACTTTTCACAACGGTCACTATCCGATATTCCTCATATCAGCTTTTCTCCAATGTCAGAGATGGTGTGAAGATGCCTATACAAAATTTGCAGACGCCAGGACTTTTGGGCCTATTTTTATTCTGTGAAAGATGACCCGACACAGTAATTCAGCTGTGCTTCGGCTAAAATTGCAATCTGTACACATTCTGTCTCCTATGTACCAATGACCCTTCGTGACTTGCTTTGCCTCAAAAATCCAAAATTAAATGGTATTGAGTGTTACTAATTGCACACAAAACTAACACGAGTTACTTTCTACTGTTGAAATAAATTATACCCTTTCATTTGCTTCACTCTACAATCAGATCATGACTCCACCTGCGATGCGTAATCCTTGCTACACTAGCATTATAGAAATCTGTCTATGTGTCTATTTCACCTTCACAGATTACAATTGACACAGCATCTATGGCATGTTGTGGACAGGGCTCCAGGTTTCCACTTATCACTGTGCAAAAACATATTTTCTGCTTTCTCCCTTCCACTCACCCAAGGTATTTATCAGGAGCACTGTGTATGCATTGTCAATGATTCCTCCCATCTGTCCCACAATCTCTTTGACCCCCTACCATCAAGCAGGAGGTACCACAGCATTAGGGCAAGAACTGGGAAACAGTTTCTTCCCCCCAGGCCATGAGACTACTGAATTCTCTTCCACCAACCATGTCTCATTACGTATGCAGTGCCAGTAGCATTATACTGTCTACTTTTTAAACTTGTGTCACAAATACACCTGATGCTAAATGTCAGTCTTCTGGGATCTATTTATTATTTGTGGTAATAGTACTTTGTGTTGTGTGTGAGTTCTAAGTGCTATTTTGTGCACCCTGGTCCAGAGGAACGTCGCTTAATTTGATAGTATATGTGTATACAATTGAAATGACAATGAACTTGAACTTCTTGGTGTTGACTGTGTTCAGACACTATGGCTTCTCAATTGCAATGATTAATAATTTGCCCCTTTGCTCCATATTCTCCAGCCAGAAGAAATGGTTTATTTTCATTTACTCTATGAAAGCCTTTGATTTCCATTGGTAGAACTGAATTTTATGCAATTATCTTAAAATTCCACCACTTAAGACCAAAAGACATTGGGCTGAATGGTCTAATTCTGCTCCTTCGAGTTTGCTCTGCCATTCTATCATTGCTAATTCCAGATCCCATTCAACTCTATACATCTGCCTTCTCACTATAACCTTTGATGCCCTGACCAAATCAGGAAACTATCAATTTTCACTTTAAATATACCCACAGTGTTGGTCTTCAATGCGGTCTGTGGCAGACCATTCCAGATTCACTACTCTGGCTAAAATAATTCCTCCTTACCTCTGTTCCAAAGGGTCACCTCTCAATTTTGAGGCTGTGCTCTCTAGTTCTGGATACCACCACCAGAGGAAATATCCTCTCCACATCCACCTTATTTAGTCCTTTTAACATTCAGTAGGTTTCACTAAGATCCCCACACTAAATTCCAGTAAGTACAGGCCCAAAGCTGCCAAACACTCATCATATGTTAACCTTGTTAAGACCTTGAAAACAATTTCAATTGGAAGTTCTCCACTATCCTCACTGGAAGTTGTTAGACTATATATTAAATATAGTACATCACCAAAATTCCAAGCACCTTCTGAAAGAAATTGATTCAATGCATGAGTAATGATGACAAATTCACAACTGTCTCATAGGCAAAAAAAGTCTTAAGGAAATGCATTAGAAAAGAACAACGTTTGCACTTGGAAAATAAAGTTGTTTTAACACTGCTTCTATGTGTGCTAAATATAATCTGACATCATTACGTGGTTACTGTGCTTACTTCATCAGCCCTTCCTGAAGATAACACCTTGGCTGAGAGACTACCCACTTAAAAGGTCAAGAATCATGTTACTGACCTTGTGTTTATTTCATTATTTAAAACCATTACTGCAAAAGTGGTCACAAAATTTACAGAACACTGCATGGTGCTTATTTTGATGCTAATCCTGTGGCATTTATGAAAATACTGTTTTTGGCCAAAGCGTGGGTACTTTATGGACAGATCTTCATGAACTTCTTCCCAAGGTCAACCCAGTGTGGTTTTGCCACCCGTTGTTCAAACTGCCCATATTGGGACTCACTCAGGACATAGAAAACTGTGTGAGAGAATGCACCTCATAAAACTGTACAGCACAGAAACAGGACATCTGGTCCACCTCATCCATGCCAACCATGATGTCTATCTATGCTAACCCTATTTGCTTGCAACAGGCCCATACCCCGATACTTTTGCAATTTAAATTCCTCTCCGAAAGCCTTATTGATTTATTTAGAGATACAGCACAGAACAGGCCTTTCCAGCCCAACAAGCTGCACCACCCAGCAACACACCTATTTAGCACTGGCCTAATCACAGTGACCAATTAACCTACTAACCAGTACATCTTTGGACTGCCTAAGGAAACCGGTGCACCCGGAAGAAACACATGCATTCACAGGAGAACGTGCAAACTCCTTACAGACAGTTCCAGAATGCCCAGAGCTGTAATTACTTCATGTTAACTGTGTTACAAGGATGTGGCAGTGAAACGAGCCCAAGTGCTGAACACCAGCACGGAGGCCGAGTAGGGAGGTATTATGGTCATAACGAGCGCAGAACTGGTGCCAAGGGAGTCTTTACCAGAGCCTTGGTTTAGTAGAGAATTTAGGAACGATGTTAGACTAGAACAGATAGTCCTAAGAACCATGGAACAAGGTTACTCATACATGAGTCAACCATTGAACTGGCAGCTCCTTGTGGTCACAGGATTTTTATACTGCATTTGCTGATGGAAAGCAGGGTGTTTGTAGTTAGTGGAACCTGGAAATGATTGGGAATTAAACGAGGTGATTGAGGCCCAATTCCTGAGCAAAATAGCCAGGTGGGCGATTGCCAGAAGGGACCATGACAAACTGCTATGTTGTAACTGTTGTATCTGCACTTAGTAAGCAACACTTCAAGCCAAAACCTCACTTGTAGTACACATACAAGAGCTATATTGAAGCAAAGGTGCACAATAAAATTCATGATTTCATGATTTTTTAAATTAATGTTCTAATATTACTTCAATTTTCCTTTAGAAGCCCAGCAGGGCAATTAACAATAAATGACTAGGTTACTTGACTGTTCAATCCACCACTAATTTGCCACTCACCGCTCTACATTTTCTCAAAGGGTCATCGAATAATAATCAGGTCTGCCCAGGCACACCAATCCCATCACCGCCCCCCCCCCCCCCCACCCACGTCTTATTACCTCTCTTCTCCCAAAGAACATCACCCAAGAAAGAGAAAAAAAAACCGATAGCATCAACATCAGGTCAGGGAAATGAAAATTGACCTGGATTTAGCTGTCCACCACCTTTTTGAAAAGATCATAATAAAGTTAGTAAAGACTTCACCATACTAGATAACTTGTGTTTCACTGCACAGCCATTTTATATACAAAAGCATTTGAAGGTTGCAGGTAGACCTTCGCATGAGGCTGCACTTAGACTGTGAAATCAGTTGACACCTACTCACCTACTTCATTGTATGTATATGTATGTATGTATATATATATAAAATCAACATTGTTGCAACTTTCGTCCATTCCAGGGTAGCAACAGGGCAGGCTGTAAACTAAACACGACCGCACAATTTTGCTCCTCTCGTAATCCAGAAATTCATTACAGAGAGATAAATCGAAGCTTCGATATCCAGGAAAAAAAGGTTACGTGCACTTAAAAAATTCTAACACTACATTTTAAAAGAATTGCAATAATTTATAACTAATGCACATTTTTATTAACGTAATTACTAGGCATGATACATATATAATGTATTTTGTATACGTAGACAGATTCGCACGCACATTTCACAGGGCCACAGACACAGCAGATAAAATGTAAGCAAATCGTTAGAATCAATTATCAACTACCAGTAATCAACTAATATCTCAAAGGCAAGAAACGATGTTTTACAGAAGCTTGAAAAACAGCCGGCAAGCGTGATCAGCAATCTCATTCAGATCAATCGATTTGCTAATGAGAAAACTAAGAGTGGGAGGGAGAGTGGTTGCGATGCCTTAAGTGTGCAGTAAGCAGTAAATAAAATACTTACGCATTGCCCACATATATCCTGGAGTAAACTTCATTGCAGTGCTGGGCTGGGAGGCTGTAAAAGCCACTGTCGTTTGCTAGAAGCTCGTTGAGTTCCTCCACCATCAGCCGGTGCTCTGACATGGTCCGTGGCTGCCGCTGGTCGCACTAGGGACAGCGTTGCTCCCGAACAGGCTGTGTGCTCGCAGGGAGATGGTTTATTTTCCACAAATGTTGTTTGCAATCCTGCCGCTGTCAAACTTCCTGCACCTCCCGCTGTCAGACACAAAGGGTGGGTGAGAGAGAGAGAGAGAGAGGGGGGGGGGGTGAAGAAAAGAAATACCGAAAGAGATAATCAGCCTTTGCCAGCCACAACAACAACGCCTTTTCCCTCGCAGTCACCCACACACACGCGCGCAGGCCACACATACCAATCCCACGGACTACATCTAATGAAAATGCGAGGCTGCAGCAGCCCGCTCCAACCGCCGGGCGTTCAGCTCTACATTCGCCACACACCGAAGCTCTGGGCACCCCTTCAAGAATGTAACAAACTTTGTGGCGTGACCACCAAGGGAGGAGGAGAATGCCATTTCGATGTTTCCGACTGATAGTGTCAGTGGAAAAGGGCGGGGATCTCTGTGCTTGTTTACATTCCTGGATGATTTGGCTCGTAGTGGTTTTAGGATGGGCATGGAAGCGCACCTCAGAAAGGATGTGCGAGTCTCTACGCCTTCCTCAGCCGAACTGCTGTTAAAAACTTCATCCGTGATATCGTTATCCCGGGATGAGTGACTTCACGTGCTCCCCAATTCCAAAATCACAGCGTTTCCTCTCCCCCCCTCTACTCACTGACCTTGGATGGCAATGATTCGATGATGTTCCAAGACTCGCGGGACTGGTTTATAGAGAGAGGTTGGGGAGGCTAGGACTTTATTCATTACAGTGTAGGAGAGGGAGGAGTGATCTTATAACGGTGTGTAAAACATGAGGCAATAGACAAGGCAATGGTTGGGGAATCAAGGCGTATAGAGTTAGGGTGAGAGGGGAATGATTTCATATGAACTCAAGAGGCAACTTTATTTCCACACAGAGAGTGGTGAGTCGGGGCTGACAAAAGATATGGCTGAGGTGGGTACAATTACTACATTTGGACAGGTACGTGGAAGGATTTAGAGGGGTATGCGTCAAACATAGGCAAATAGAACTAGCAGCTTAACCGCGACGCTATAACAGCTCGGGGGAGGGGTTTGGAGTTCGGAGTTTAATCCTAACAGCCTCTGTAAGGAGTCTCTATACAAACTCCCCATGGAATGGATGGCTTTTCTCCAGGTCCACTGGTTTCTTCCAACAGTCCAAAGATGTACTGGGTAGGTAAATTGGTCATTGTAAATTGTCCTGTGATTAGGTTAAATCGCGGTTGTTGGGGTGTGCAGCTTGAAGTGCCTATTCCATGCTGTAGCTCTGAATAAAATAAATCTTAGCTAGCTTGGACCAGTTGGGCTGAAGGCCCCTTTTCCATGTTTGTATGGCTCTATGACTCAGATTTTAAAAATGTTTCTCTTTGATTTAAAATCGTTAATGTTTCTACCACTTCTTTTCTCCTCCAGTACTCCATCTTTGCCCTATTCCATCCAAGCACCCCCACCACAAAGACTTGCTTCCACATGAGAGATGGTCAATTTCAGCCAGAAGTTCTTGCATCAGACTCAGGGTTGTTGGTCTTTGGATTCCCTTATTCCACTGAATTGTAGGAACTAAGTTACTGAATGTATTGAAAGCTGAATACTGTACAGGGAAATCGAATATTATGGGAGATCCAGAAAGGCAATGGCAAAGATCTGATCATAGTTGATTGGATCAGCCATGACCTTATTAAAAGGTGAGGTAAACTGAGGTCACGTGGTGCATGAATTAGTCATTCTTCCAGTTGCTCATGAATTACCAGGAATTCCTTGGCTAGACCTCTTCAACTCTTGGTTTCTCTCAATTCCTTTATGATTCTGTGGTTAGTTTCTGTAGGCTTTTGCTCAAAATAGAGGAATTAATAAGCTTATAAAGTTACAGAAATGTCTCCTGTACCATTTTTTTTGTGATTCTATCATCTTTCCCATTTCCTCGTATCCCTTGCTATCAAAGTTTGTTTGATAACTCTTCCTGTGACATTTTACAATGTTGTAAGGGCACTGTTAGAACAATGCCCAATGCGCAGAGAAAGAGAAAAATACACAAATCATGCAAACAATAGAAGCGAGCTACAACATTTTTTGCAGGAGAAGGCTATTAGACCCACTTTGCCTGTGTTGCCCTACTTAATGACAACCCATCCCACTTTCTCTCTCCATGTATTATATTTTCTGCTGAATTCAAGTATTTATTCCTATTCCTTCAACTATTCCTTAAATTAAGCATTTCACAGCTTCTGCTTTAAAAAAAAATTCACACCTCTCTCCTCACTCATTTTAGAAACTATCAAAATCATTCATCGTAAAGTTAAGTTTATTTATACATTCTTTGGATGTGAGTGCCTTTGGCAAGATGATCCTTTATTCTGCATTGTTTAATGTTCCTGAAACGAGTGGCTTCCTAAAACATTTTAAAAAGCAGTAATATCTCTGCCATTAAATAAAGGCCAGGCAAGGTGATATTGGGAGTTACCTTTTTCAAAACTCATTGATTGGCTTTATACAATATCTGTAACTATTGCCAATTTTATTTAAGAATTTCAATTCCATAACCTGCATGGTGGGATTTGAACTTATATTTCACAATCATTAGGATTATTAAAATCAAAGAAAAATTGCAACACCTGAGGTCTGTTATCCACGTCTATCCAAAGAGAGAACCTGCCTAATCCTACCTTCCAGCCTTATATTCACAGATCTTCATGAACACATGCAAGTACATTTTAAATGTGAGGAGAGTTTCTGCCTTTACTTCCCTTTCAGGCACTGAGTTCCAGACAAATTAATACAACTGTTTAACAACTGTTGGACAGTAACCTCTAGATTAGCTTGACTGTTGTTCTTTGTGTCTGTGAGCTTTGCGGCGATTTGCCCCACTAATATGATGAACTGAGACCAAGGCTTGGGCCTACCCTGAGGTGCTCTGGGGATTCGGATCTCAGGATTCAATTTTGTTTTGAATGCTGTTGCTCACTCCTATAATTTGCATGATTTGTGTCTTTTTCTCTTTCTCTGCACATTGGGTGCTGGTCTTTTTTAATTGGGTTCTTTCAGGTTTCTTGCTTCGTGGCTCCCTGTAAGCAAGCAAATTTCAAGGTTTGTAATAAATGTACTTTGACAATCTCTGAGGAAACCTAAGGGTGCTCCAAAGACTGTACCTTGAAATAACGACTAAGTTTTACCCTCAGTCTCCTTTCAGAAATCAAAACTATCAGAGCTGATGCAGGATGTCTACCTAAAATGTTATTTATCATTTTGCCTCCAAAGATGCTGCCTAACCCCCTGCAACTAGGAAAATGATCGAAGAAGATTTTGGGAGTGTATGAGAGGAAATGGATTGCAGGGATATAGGGAGACAGGATGGCTGTGATGGGAGATGACTCTAACCCAATAGGCTGAATAGTCTCCTGTGCTATAATAGTTATGACTTTTGACAAAATGTCATTATAGCAAAATCTATTGTTTGAAATTATAGTTCTTGTTTCTTTCATGCATTATTTTTTGTGTTCTATCTGCTTTTTCCTTATCTTTGATTGTGATCCCCTGAGCTCCAGTCATCATCCTAGAAATTATCCAAATAGTCACTTAATACAGTTAAATACAAATTTAAACTTTTTAGTTTAATTTATCAAAATTATTTATTTAAGTCTTCATTAAGTGATCCTACCTTTCTTCTTTGGAGGAATAAAAGAGTTTATTCCTTCATGGATCTGTTTCAAGATGGCCGATTGATGTCTTTTGAGAAATTAGTAACTAAATACTCTCTCTCGTATTCACATTTCCTGCAATATCTTCAGGTCAGACACTTCTTACAAAAATACTTAAGTAATTTTCCATATATACAAGACTCTGACCTGTTAGATATTATTTTAAAAATGAATCCTTTAGTGAATGGTTTAATTGGGAAAATTTATAATCTATTGTTACAACAGCATAATTACCCTTCACTTAAGCTTAAGCAAGATTGGGAGAGAGAGCTTAACATAACCCTGATAACAGAAGATTGGTTACGGATTTTGAAGCTGGTTAACTCTTCTTCGATTTGTGCCAATCACTCTTTAATTCAATTTAAAATTGTACTATACATTGTTACTATTTGACAAAGGAGAGACTGTCTAAAATGTTTCGTAATGTTGATAGTCAGTGTGACAGATGTAAAACCAAGACAGCCACATTGACACATATATTTTGGTCGTGTTCTGTACTGAAACATTTTTGGAAGTCTATTTTTTCTACGATTTCTAAAGTTTTAAAAATTAATTTACAACCTAATAAATTGACAGTTTTATTTGGTATAGCCCTCAATATATTCGTGGTATTTCTCCATCAGACCAACATGTAATTGCATTTATTACATTATTGGTCAGAAGGGCTGTTTTGTTGAAATGGAAAGAAGCTTCTGCTCCTCCTTTATACAATGGTTCTCTCAGGTGATGTTATGTCTTAGTTTGGAGAAAATCAAAAGTCAAACTTTTGATCCTCGATTCGATTTTGAGAAAAGGTGGGGTTCATTTGCCTGCTACTATCATTTGATTTGAGTTAATTAGTATGGTTTCCTTCCAATATTTTTCTTTAAGTGGATTTGAGTTGGCAGATTGATTTTTTTTTTCTGTGGAAGCTTGTATGATGTATAGCTCCGGGGTTGTGTTCCCAATGGGTTTTTTTGGGGTTTTTTTCAGTTAGTAGGGTTATTTTTAGTTAGTAGGGGTTTTTATTTTTTTCTTTCAAAAAATATTCTTAACACTTTTTTCTCTTATTATTATTGATATATTGCTGAACTTTAAAAAAAATACATCTCACAAACGAGAAAATCTGCAGATGCTGGAAATCCAAGCAACACACACAAAATGCTGGCAGAACTCAGCAGGCCAGGTAGCTTCTATGGAAAAGAGAAAACAGTCAACGTTTTGAGCCAAGAACCAGGACTCGTCGACTGTACTCTTTTCCATAGATGCTCTCTGGCCTGCTGAGTTCCTCCAACATTTTGTGTGTGTTGCATGTCTCACATCTACCTCATTGGCAGATGTCAACTGGTTTTGGAACATGGAGGCTATCACAGCTGAAACCAATGGCTACAAATTGGCCAATTTAAAAATTAAGGAGATGTGCAATAAATGTTTCTGCAATTCCAAATTTTAGAATAAATTATTACACAAATCCTCAAGAAGGAATTGGAGGCAAGGCAATATTGATGTGAGATTGCTCCTCACTGTGAATGTAAATTTATTGAATCATGCAACCTGTTCAGATAGCAGAACAGAAAATATACTCTCCTTGACAGTGGACCATTTTAAAGCTTCCTTATCATCCATTCTTTGTCACTAACTTGCTCTTTATTTAAATAAGCACACATCCAGTCATCCAAACCAAACCAAAAGGTAACCTAGGTGCCAATAGAATTGTTGCTTTGTTCTGTTCTTCTCAAAGGAAGAAACATTTCACAAATGTATATGTTGATCCTAGATTAGATACCAATTACACTAATCCGTGGAATTGTGCTGTTCTGATTTTCTAAACCTCTATTGGCTGAAATTTGGAAAGTCGTTAAGATTAACATAGGGCCAATCAAGGCATATAAGGTTGGAGTGTGTCTTCAAATAAGCTGGTATGATCACAACATTCTAATCTGATGCTCATTAGACAGCACTATTGCACTTAATAGTGTGGTGGCAGCATGTTCCCCCAATTAAGCACGTGCAAATCAATTGACATAATTCGATAACATACGTCTCCTGGCACTTACTGGGCAGCTGTAGTTATTGAACACAGTCTAAAAAGGGGAACATAATACAGAAGCATAGTTGGTGCAATTTACAGAATGATGCTATGAGAAGAATGGCTAAAATGGTGTTAGGAGAAGGGAAGGACTATGCACTAAGATTCTATAAGATGCTCTGTTGTTTTTGAGCAGCGGTCAATCAGCGATAGGAAGTGAAGATGTAGCTCACTCAGGTTCGTCAACTGAGTACATAAGGTATCGATTCAATAGGTACATTTAATGTCAGGGAAATGTATACAATATACATCCTGAAATTCTTTTTCTTCACAAACATCCACAAAAAAACAGAGGAATTTCCCAAAGAATGAATGGCAGTTAAATGTTAGAACCCCAAAGTCCCCCCAGCTACCCCCTCCTATGCGTAAGCAGCATCAAGGCAATGACCCCCTCCCACCAACTCCACCAGCAAAAAAGCATCAGCACCCTCCACCAAGCACTCAAGCGTGTAGCAAACCATTAATAAGGACACAGACTTGCAGTACCCCAAAGACTATTCGTTCACCTGGTAATCCAACATACCACAGGCTCTCTCTCTCTCTCTCTCTCTCCCTAATAAGGGAAAAAGAGGTGTTCCCGTTTCACAGTGAGAGGGGAGACATAACAAACAACTCATTGATTCATGGTGTTAAAAGTCTGTTGCATCACTTCTTCCAAGCTCTGTGCCCAAAGATCTCGGGTCTCTAGGCACACAGCCAGCAGCCAGCTGGCTGCTTTCAATCTTCTGTCTCCCACGACGCATCAGGCAGCAGCACCAACCTTGAGTCGCACACCTCCAGAGGCACAAAAATACGGCATCCTGAAGATGCAGTAGTCTTCCAGGCCGTGTCTTTGGCATATCGAATAGCGGCCAGTTGTGAGAGCAGGTCCCATTTTCACTAAGAACCAAAGTCAGCACGTAACTCCAGGTCAGGGTCTTCAAAAGAACCCTGAAAGGGAAAAACAGAGACATTAAAGATGGAAATAGAGCTGTTTCCGAAGATGCAAGCAAAGGAATCGCCGTTAGGCACCATTGTCCTCCTGAGCTCCTTCGTGACAGTATGGTTTTTTGAGCAATGACCAATATGCGATCGGAGTTGATTGGCAAGAACAAATTACAATAAGGTAGGGGCAAGCAGAGTGGCCTTTACTGGAGTGGACAGTGTTAGTGTGTTATTTGAGGCCTTAGCACTTTGAGGCTTGAGTGAGAGAAGGTGAAAAAACTACAAGTAGATTTTCTTTATCCAGTTTATCTATTGTTGCTTTATATTTGCACTGTTAGAACAATAGGGATGCCAGACAGGATAGTTCAGTCCTCCCCCTCCTCCAGTGTCCCTGACTACAACTGCAAGAAGTGCATCCAACTGCAACTTCTAATGCTCCATGTTAAGGAGTTGGAGCTGGAACCGAAGAACTCCATATCATTCGGGAAGCTGAGGGACTAATAGATAGGACATATAGAGAGGTAACTATCCAAGGTACAGGACGCAGGATACTGGGTGACAGTCAGGAAGGGGAAAGGGTTTAACCAGCCAGGGCAGAGTACCCCTGTGACCATCCTCCTCAATAACATATATTATTTTGGATATTGTTGGGTGGGGGAGGTGACCTAGCAGAGGAAGTCACTGCAGTCTGGTTCTGTGACTTAGAAGGGAAGGGGGAAGAAGAGGTGAGCTGTGGAGATAAGGGATTCATTAGTTAGGAGAACAGAAAGGAGGCTCTGTGGGATTTCATAAGTAGGAGGGTGAGCAACCAGATGTCGTGGTCCATGTAGGTACCAATTACATGGGTAGGAAAAGTGATGAGGCTCTGCAAAGTGAGTTCAGGGAGTTAGGTGCTAAGGTAAAGGACAGGATCTCCAGGGTTGTGATCTCAGGATTGATATCTGTCCAAGTGCCAGTGAGGCCAAACATAGGAAGTTCATACAGTTTAACACATGGCTAAGGAGTTGGTGTAGGAGGGAGAGTACCAGATTTTTTTTGCATCATTGGGCTCTCTTCCAGGGAAGACAGTACAGAAGAGGCAGTTTGCACCTGAACTAATATTCCTGCAGGAAGGTTTGCTAGTGCTGCATGGGGTGGTGGGGTTAAACTAGAGTTGCAGGGGGATGGGAACCAGAGTGCCAGAACAGATAGTGGAAAGGCTGTGGAAACAGATGATGTTAAGACCTCAGACAAAGTCAGGAACCAAACTGTTGAGTATGATGTGACCTTCATCAATCATGGAATTGAATTTAGGAACCAAGAGGTAATGTTGCCACTGTATAGGACCCTGGTCAGACCCCACTTGGAGTACTATGCTCGGTTCTGGTCACCTCACGACAGGAAGGATGTAGAAAACATAGAGAGGGTGTAGAGGAGATTGACAAGGATGTTATCTGGATTGGGGAGCATGCCTTATGAGAATAGGTTGTGTGAACTCGGCCTTTTCTTCTTGGAGTGAATAAGGATGAGAGGTGACCTGACAGAGGTGTATAAGATGATGAGAGGCATTGATCGTGTGGATAATCAGAGGCTTTTTCCCAGGGCTGAAATGGTTGCCACAAGAGGACACAGGTTTAAGGTGCTCGGGAGTAGGTACAGAGGAGATGTCAGGGGTAAGTTTTTTACACAGAGAGTGCTGAGTGCGTAAAATGGGCTGCCAGCAACGGTGGTGGAGGCAGATACAATAGAGTCTTTTACGAGACTTTTGGATAGGTACATGGAGCTTAGAAAAATAGAGGGCTATAGGTAAGCCTAGTAATTTCTAAGGTAAGGACATGTTCGGCACAACTTTGTGGGCCGAAGGGCCTGTATTGTGCTGCAGGTTTTCTAGGTTTCTAGTGTTCAGAGCTGCATATATTTCAATGCAAGAAATATTGTAGGAAATGCAGATGAGCTGAGGCATGTATCAACACATGGAATTCTGATATTGTAGATTAGTAAGGCTTGGTTACAGGACGGGCAGGGACGGCATCTCAGTATTCCGGGGTTCCGTTGTTTTGGATGTGACAGAGTGGGAGGGATTAAAGGAGGAAAGTTGGCAGGGAAAATGTTCCGGCAGTGCTCCATCAGGACAGACTGGAGAACTCGATTAGTGAAACATTATGGGTGGAACTGAGAAATAAGAAAGGTATGACCACATTAAAGGGGCTATATTACAGACCACCCAACAGTCTGCAAGACTTAGCAGAACATATTTGTAGAGAGGTCACAGACTGTTACAAGAAACATAAGGTTGTTATAGTAGGCGATTTTAACTTTCCACATATTGACTGGGACACCCATACTGTAAAAGGACAAGAGAGGATAGAGTTTGCCAAATGTGTTTAGGAAAGTTTCCTTAATCAGTACATAGAAATCCCAATGAGACTGTGTGATACTTCATCTGCTATTAGGGAATGAGGCAGGGCAGGTAACAGAAGTTTGTGTAGGGGAACGTTTTGCATCTGGTGATCATAATGCCATAAGTTTCAAAGTAAATATGCAAAAAGATAGGTCTGATCTGCGGGTTAAGATTATAAGTTGGAGAAAGGCCAATTTTGGTGGTATCAGAAATGATCAGACAAGTGCAGATTGGGACAGGTTGTTTTCTGGCAAAGGTGTACTTGGTAAATGGGAAGCATTCAAAAATGAAATTTTGAGAGCATAAAGCTTGTATTTGCCTGTCAGAATAAAGCATAAAGATAACAGGTTTAGGGAACCTTGGTTTTCAAGAGATTTTGAGGCCCTGGTTTTAAAAAAAAGGTGCATGGCAGGTATAGGGAGGTAGAAACAAATGAGGTACTTATGGAGGATAAGAAATCCAAGAGAACACTTTAGAAAAATATCAGGAGGCCTAAAATAAGGGATGAGGTTGCCTTGGCAGACAAGGTGAAGGAGAATCCTGAGGGACATTACCAGTATATTAGAGCAAAAGAATTACAAGGGACAAAACTGGTCCACTGGAAGATCAGCATGGTAATTCATGTGTGGAGACAAGAGAGAGCGAAGAGCTTAAATTGGTGTTTTTGCATCTATATTTACTCAGGAGACAGACGCAGTTTATAGAAGTCAAACACAGCGGCATCAACTTGATGAACTCTGTGCAGATTTCAAAGGAGGAGGTGTTTGCTGTCTTGAAGCAAATTAGTATGGAAATCCCCAGGACTTAACATGGTGTTCCCTTGGACCCTATGGGAGGCAAGTGCAGAAATTTAAATCATTCTTAGCGACAGGTGAGGGACTGGAGGATAGCCAATGTTGTTCCATTGTTTAAGAAAGGCTCTAAAAATAAACCAGGAAATTATAGGCTGGTGAGCTTGACATCAGTAGTGGTAAAGTTATTGGAAGGTATTCTAAAGGACCATATATATGCATATTAATATAGTCATGGACTGATTACAGATAGTCAGCATGGCTTCGTGCATGGAGAGTTGTATCTAACCAATCCTATAGTGTTACTCGAGGAAGTTACCAGGAAAGTTGATGAAGGCAAGGCAGTGGATGTTGTCTACATAGACTTTAGCAAGGCACTTAACAAGGTCCCATATGGGATGTTGATTAAGAAGGCTCAATTGCATAACGTTCAAGATGAGGTAGTAAATTAAATTAGACATTGGCTTTGTAGGAGAAGCCAAAGAGTGGTAGTAGATAGTTGCCTCTCTGACTGGAGCCCTGTGACTAGTAGAGTTTTGCGAGGAATGGTGCTGGGTCCATTGTTGTTTGTCATCTATATCAACGATCTGGATGATTGAGTGGTTAACTGGATCCAGCAATTTTACAGATGACACCAAGATTGGGGGTGTAGGGGATAATGGGGAAGACTATTAACGGGATCTGGACCAGCTGAAAAAAATGGCAGATGCAATTTAATGGAAGCAAGTGCAAGGTGTTGCAGTTTGGTAGGACTAACCAGGGGTAGGTCTTTCACAGTGAAGGGTAAGACACTGAGGAGTGTGGTAGAACAGAGAGATCTGTGACTACAGATCTATAATTCATTGAAATTGGCGGCACAGGTAGATAGAGTCATAAAGAAAACTTTTGGCACATTAGCCTTCATAAATCAAAATATTGAGTACAAGAGATGAGATGTTGAAGTTGGAGAAGACATTAGTGAGGCCTAATTTGGAATATAATGTGCAGTTTTGGTCACCTTCTACAGGAAAGGATGTAAATAAGGTTGAAAGAGTACAGAGAAAAAATTACAAAAATGTTGCTGGGACATGAGTTATAAAGAAAGATTGAATTGGTTAGGACTTTATTCCTTGGAATATAGAAGGCTGAGATGAGATTTGATAAAGGTATACAAAAATATGAGGGCTATAGACAGGGTAAATGCAAACAGGCTTTTTCCACTAGTGTTGAATGGGAATACAACTGAAGGTCATGGGTTAAGGATGAAAGATGAAAAGTTTAAGGGGAATATGAGGGGAAACTGCTTTCTTCAGAGTTGTGAGAGTGTGGAATGAGCTGCCAGTGCAAGTAGTGCATGCGATTTCAATTTCAACATTTAAAAGAAGTTTGGGTAAGTACATGGGTGGCAGGGGTATGGATAACTATGGTCCGGTTGCAGGTCAATGGGTGTAAGCAATTTAAATAGTTTGGCATGGACTAGATGGGCTAAAAGGCTTGCTTTTGTGCTGTCTTTTTCTATGGCTCTATTCACTGAAAAAGACTGATGCTGATGGAATTGCTAACCTGCTGGAGACTTAACTGATTAGGAAGGCCAGAAAGTTCTTTCAGTGGAGCAGGCAAGCATTAATGGCTGTTCAGGGGATCTCTGCTGGAGTCTGCTTAGTTTCTGAGTGCCTGGAGATTAGGGAAGCCTGTATTGCTTTCACATCCCTGTGTCTGCTCTGCTCTATCATCTGGACTGCAGAAAAAGTAGACTAACCCTCTGTCCTTCAGTAAAGAGTTTTGATAGTCTTCCTAATAACACTGTGTGTCATAAATCATGATCTGTTGGACTTTTGATTATCTTGAAGCTGGGAAGTCGAGAGCATTGATGACTGTGAGGCAATCTAGTTAGATTTATGAGATGGCTGTAAAATAGATCTCAGGGAGGAGTGTTTTGGTGGAGTCTAATTGGCATCGACATTGCTACTTAGACAAGAATGGATAAGGTCTTGGTTTACAAAGTCCTCCCATTCATCTTCCTACATGAACCCATTGCTGTCATTTCAGAAACTCAATTGTGATGACGGGAGGAAATCTTGTCGCTGATTGACGTTGAATCAGCTGATTGAAAAGTATATAAAGGCCAAGCAACACATTCAACAGTGTCTCCTTGCATGGTGATAAAATGTTTGCAAGTAAATTGCCAAGCTCAGAGAATAACTCAACCCGACCTGAGCTATTATTTCCAACAGACTAGTAGTCTTTGAGTTCAGAATTGCAGTTGCGGGTATCAAAGAGGGCTTGAGGAGTGTGTAGTGTAACCAATGAGGCTGAACAGTGCTGTGGAGCAGCCTGGCAAAGAGATTGGTCTTTTGAGAAGCGTGGATCCAGGTAAACAGTATTAGTAAAAGCTGTTTGCTCTACAAGTATTGCAAAAACTAAGATTTTAGACATAAGAGGTTCTGCAGATTTTAGAGCTTAGGCAGATGAAATTGTAAATGGCAATCAAAGACTCAAAGAAGATCCCACTATCGTTAACAACATTGCAGTGTCAGGTCTATATTTTGAGTACGAATGAAAGTTCTAAATGTAAGTCAGAAGTTGAATTCCCTCCTGGCACTAACAGAACTGGAAATAGTTCAAAGTTTCCACAATGAATTAAACCTATTTCAAATGCATAGTATTCTTCTATTCAGAACCAGGCCAAGGAAGGATAACTAGCAAAAAGGAACCAAGAAGTCTGTGCCTTTCATTTTACATCAGGACCATCAGCAAAAGATCGAGCATGTCCAATAGAATGAGTGGCTAAATGGCTGATTCTCAGACAGATGACTAATAGTTCGATGAGACTTTGGCTGTTGAGTTTATTATTAACAAAATATTGCAGGTGAGGAGTACAAAGAACAGTTATCAAGATTCTGGGCTATATCCATGAAATGATTCTAATATATTTGATAGTATGTCCACTGCTGATGAAATGCTTGGAGGTTTGGCAGTTTCAAAGGTCATATTTATTGAGGTACCATGGTCTAAAAGGCTAGATTTATTGAGATCATTCACAGTGCAGCCCTAAAGACGCACTGCACTATGGATATCGCCATAACATGTTATCAACAAGATAACAGAATATTTATTAAACATACAACCATACACTTTACCAGGCAAATTTCAGATATTAGAATAAGTATAAACCTCATTGATTTTAGATAGACAATCACAGTAATTCTATATTATTCATTCCTCTCTTCATTTGCCTGGTATGGAAACACCAATGCCCTTGTACAGAAAAGCCTACAAAAAGTAGTGGATGTACCCCAGTCCATCACCTTCCACACCATTGAGCATATGGTGTGCTGTAGCAGGAAAGCCACATCCATCTCCATCATCGAGGAACCCCACCTTCGAGTTTATGCTCTCTTTTCGCTGCTGCCATCAGGAAGAAGGTACAGAAGTCTCAGGACTCACACCACCAGGTTCAGGAACAGTTATTACCCCTCAACCATCCGGCTCTTGAACCAGTGGGGATAATTTCATTCAACTTCACTTGCCCCGCCACTGAACTGTTCCCACAACTTATGGATTCACTTCCAAGGACTCTTCATCGCATGTTCTTGATACTTATTTTTATTTATTTATTTTTCTTCTGTTTCTTTTTGTATTTGCACAGTTTGTTATATTTGTTTTGCATATTTGCATATATTTGTTATTGTTGTTTGTCCATCCTATTGGGTATGGTCTTTCATTGATTCTATTGTGTTTCGTGTATTTACTGTGATGGCTCACAAGAAAATGAATCTCAGGGTTGCATATGGTGACATAGATGTTCTTTGATAATAAATTTACTTTGAACTTTGAATAGAACTGATACTAAAAGTCAAGATGTATTAAATAAATAGATCAATGTCAAATTATACACTTTTACAATTCTCTCTTAATGTCAGAATGGGCACCAGGACACATGCCTTTGAAAATAAATCCAATCAAATGTTCATAAAATAGATTGCATACAATTAAGTATATGGGATAGTTTTAAGGATTTCTTTCTGATATATTAACATGAATAAAATTACTGCAAATCATGTTTCCATCTTCAACTAGATAAACATGTTTCTTGCAAACCTAGGTTAACTCCATTGGCTGTTGCATGTTTTAGTGTAGCACAGATATGATTAAGGTTTCTTAATGAATCAGTAAAAAATGTTTGTCTTAGAAACGGTAACCATGAAACTAACAGATTGTAATAGAGTTATCATTCACTTAATACTCCATAGGGAAAGACATTCTTGCCATTTTTAACTCAAGCCCCATCGATGTGATTGTCCTTTAGCAGCTTTCTCAATTCAATTTGATTGGAGATGGACAATATCAAGGTTACCAGCAAAATCCACATACTGTGAATGAATTTAAAAAATAAAGTTCAGAAAATCATTATTTTTCAAGATTTTTGGTCTGGATTCATGTCGCAGCTTAGATGGCATTCATCATTGACCAAGTACAATGGTCAATCTTAACTATCTATTCTCAAAGAATTCTTCTTTGCTGTGTTGCTTTACTTTCCCATAATGAACTTATATCCAGTCACAAGATTATGTGTAAAATTAAAATAATGTGTATATTTACTTTGTTGTCAATAACATTATGAGGGGCACAGATAGGGAGGATGTGCAGTCTTTTTCCCAGGGCTAGGGTGAGAGATTTAATAAGAACCTAAGGGACAACATTTTCAGAGAGTGGTCAGTATATGGAATGATCTTCTAGAGGCAGGTACAATATATTAACAACATTTAAAAAGTACTTGGGCAAGTACATAGACAGAAACAGTTTGGAGAGATGAGACTGAATTTAGGCAAATGAACTACCTTAAAGGGATCTCATGGTTAGCAAGAACTAGTTTAGGTGGAAAGCTTGATTAAGTGGACCAGCTTGGCCAAAGGGCCTGTTTTCATCCTACGTGACTTAATGATAAATTTTATAATGTCTTGGGAATAGGCAATGCTTTTACTTTTAAACTTTCTGCTAATTTGTGAACAATGCTTTAAAGTCTTTGTGCCAGTCAGTAAGAAGATAGCAAAGATAAAATTTTCTGCTTAAAAAACCCAAAAATTATTGAAGTTAACAAAATCCCATCAGCAGTCTAGTGTATGAACCATTTAATGCCATTCATTAAATGCTCTAAATAATAGTTCACAGTTTTGTGTTTTATTTTCTGTTCCTGAGTTATAATGATAATTTTGATATTGTCATTTAAAGTAAAATTGGATAGGTATATGGACAGGAAAGGAATGGAGGGTTATGGGCTGAGTGCAGGTCAGTGGGACTAGGTGAGAGTAAGCGTTTGGCACAGATTAGAAGGGCTGAGATGGCCTGTTTCTGTGCTGTAATTGTTATATGGTTATATGATCTGACTTTAAACACTTAATGACAATGATAAATACATGTGAATTAGCATTTGCTGTTCTGGAATATTCTCAAATAATAAGCAAACTATCCCTGCAATGACTATGAAATTATAAATGCATTCTTCCACAAGATGACCATTGCAAGTGATATGTGACTATTGCACTTCGTTTGCAATAGAACATCAGTAATACACTGCTTTAGGCGAGATAATGTAACAACAATGTCTGATGTAATTGCTAGTCCTGTCGATAATCTTGAAACGGGTGCCAGAATGACTTGCCAATAGTCTGTGTAACTTTGGTGTGCCAAGTTTCTGTGCTGAAGGAATGCAAACTGCTCAATTGATCTGCAAAGTAGCTGAATGAATCACTAACATCTGTGAAATACCATTGTCTGTGGGTTGCACAGTAACCCAAAGTGGAGCAGAGAGCGAGTTTGTAAATCTGGCAGGAGCAAAGAATGTTGGGAATGGCAAGAATGGAACACTGCAGGAGGGGTGTGGGGCAGGTGGCAGAGAAGGAGTACCGAGGCAGGGAATGGCGCAGGTGCAGACATACCCAGCCCTGAGACACCAGGAGAAGCCATTTGACTCCAAACAATTGGTTTATTGATCATTACAGAATGTCTCTCTGGTGCTTCCCATTCCCTCCCCTCTCCCTTCCCCTTTTATAACCATGATTCCCCTCTCCCTGCTCCCTTCCCACTCTCAGTCCACAATAGTGAGCCATATCAGAAGGAGGTTTATCATCACTCACATATGTTTCCTATGGTGGGAGAGTCTAAAACCAGAGGACTCAGTGTCAGAATAGAGGGGTGTCCTTTTAGAATGGAGATGAAGAGGAATCTCTTTAGGCAGAGAGTGGTGAATCCGTGGAATTCTTTGCCAAGTCTTTATGTAGATTTAAGGCAGATATTGATAAACTCTTGATTGGTCAGGGCATGAAGGGATATGGGGAGAAGACAGGAGATTGGGGCTGAGAGGAAAATTGGATCAGCCATGATGAAATGGCAGAGCAGACTCGATGGACCAAATGGCCTAATTCTGCTCCTATATCTTATGGTCTTGTATGTCATGATTTTTTTGCGGCAGCAGTACCGTGCAATACATAAAATTACTGCAGGACTGTGCAAAAGTCTTAGCACCGTGGTTATATAATATGTGCCTAAGACTTTTGCACAGTACTCTATATACCAATGTTATGGAGCTATGAGTGAAATATAGAAAAGGCAAGTTTGTAAAACACTGCAAACAGCATGGATTCCAGTTATACAGAAAAAAAGATATTGTAGAATCTGGTTCAAACTACAGCTGCAAAGAATTTGGAGTGCATAGCATAACTTTCTTAATGCACAAATCACTCATAAAATCTACCTTGCATCCACGTTGGTTTAAGATGGCACTACTGAAGGTAAGGGACAGCTTTATTGTTAGTTTGAAAGGCAAGAAATTTGATTAAAGCATTATTAACACCGTTTCTGAAGTAAATTGTGGTAAACTATCACTGCGAACAATAAAGAGGTGAGTGAAGGTGAAGCAATTTTGAGGGATGAGCTGTGCTAGTGTATTACAAAATCCACGTAGATGGAGTTGGAGTGAGCAACTCAGAGAGGAGCAGTTGAGGTGGAGGAGTTTTGATGACTGTCCAACTAACCTGGGTGCAAGGTTGAATCACTCTAAGCGCTGAGCCAATTTGGAGACGTCGAGAACAGCTTCGGGCTGGGCAGCAAGGTCTAGGCCCAGAGCAAATCGCTGGGCGGCATGGTCTAGGTTTAGATAGACTGGAAAGGCAGGGTGTTGGACCGATTTTGCTCGCTCTCCCACAATATTCACTCCTCTCTCCATGGTGCAGTGGCTGCGAGACTGCCCCAGCTGCTGAGCTTTGCAGCACTTTGTCCCGCTGATATGATGAACTGAGACCGAGGCGTGGGACTACTCCAGGCTGCTCCGGGGATTCGGATCGAAGAACACAATTTGGTTCAGAATGCTGTTGCTCACTTCTCTTGTTTGCAAGATTTGCGTTATTTTTCCTCTCTTTCTCTGCACATTGGGTGTTGGTCTTTGTTTTGTTTTAATTGGGTTCTTTCAGGTTTCTTGTGTTTTGTGGCTGACTGAGAGCAGACAAATCTCAAGGTTGTATAATTTATCCATTCTTTGATAATGCATGTACTTTGAATCTTTGAATGTTCATAGATTTGTGCTTATTTTTAGTAGTAGTACCATCCACTGCAGAAAGCTGGACAATTCTGGCTCCCCATTACAGGATGGTTCACTAGGATGCTGCATTGATTAGAGGATATTAGCTATAAACAGAGATTAGACACACTTAGGTTGTTTTCCTGAGAACACTAGAGGCGGCAGGGCAGTCTGATAGAAATTTATAAAGTTATGATGGGCACAGATAGGGTAGGTAGATTCTTTTTTCCATTGTAGAAATGTCAAATACTAGATGGTATAGCTTGAAGGTGAGAGAGGAAAAGTTCAAATGAGATGTGCGAGACAAGTTATTTTTTTAAACAGACAGGGAGGTAGAGGCATTTATACAGGCACATGAATATGCAGGGATATGGTGATATGGTGTGGATCGCGTGCAGGCAGATGGAATTAGTTTAATTTGATGTCATGATCAACACAGACATCGTAGGCCGAAAGGACCTGTTCTTGTGTTGCACTGTTCAATGTTGTAAAGCACTTTATCAGCAGTGTCATTTTTCTGCCACCGTTTATGTATATCATTAATGTAGGTGTAACACAATATTGGATTCAGAAATCAGGACCCATAGCCCCCCGTTTCAAATCATAGGCCAACCAGAAGTATAGCCACAGTAAATCAGCATTCATGTGCAAATGAATTTTTCACTGTTGGGGTACTGATGTTTAAGCTATTGACTGCCACAATCACATCAGGTATATCAGCACTGACATTTTTGAAAGTTGTTCTATGTCAGCAGTACAGTACCTTCTTCATGACTATATCAATGTGTTGAGCTCAGGATAGATTGTATTGAAATATTGACATCCAGGTACTTGAAGCTGCTCACCCTTTCCGCCACTGACTCCTCAATGAGGACTGGCGTGTGTTCTCATTTCTTGCCCTTCCTGAAGTCCACACTCAATTCCTTGGTCTTACTGATGTTGAGTGCAAGGTTGTTGTTGTGACACCACTCAACCAGCCTGTAGAAAGCTGCAGTGATCACATCCTAATTCAGTGCCTCACTGTCACTTGCCAGCTTGGCAAAAGCAGCATTTGGTCCAGAGCTGAATCAAGTCCCTTGGCAAAACATTATTTACTTTCATACCCCAGCAGCTGTTTTCCCTCAACTTCATGGCATTCTGGTATTATTGTACTAGCGTTCTGTGAACAAGGTACTTTAAGGTTCTCACATTTTTCCCAGCAGTCAGCTTGGGCATATTGCAGTAGGAATAAGCTCTGCATTCTGCTAATGTTGGGAAATCCACAGGTAATGTTCTATCAAAGGAAAAAGGCTTTTTACAACCTTTGTGATTATTTTTGTAAATTTCACAAATTTAGCAATATTTATTGTGGGCCTTCCAGTTAGGTGATGAGCTAGACAAAGCACTAAAAATGGGTGAATTCAGCTCCTCTGTTTTGCTGCTTTAAACATTGTGGAGAAAATAAAATATTGTGGACATCTATTGAATAAGGCATTCTAAAAGTTACTAGCAACCGAGCAAATGAAGTCTTCAGAGATTTGCTGTCTAATGCAAGGGTCATAATTTTATGGTGTGGTGAGGAAAGTATAGGGGTGATGTCAGAGGTACGTTCTTTGCACAGAGAGGGTTGGTGGTGGAGGTAGATACATTAGGGGCATTTAAGAAACTCTTAGATAGGCACATGGAGGATAGATAAATGGAGGGTTATGTAGAAAGGATGGGTTTGATCAATCTTAGAGTAGGTTAAAAAGTCGGCCCAACAATGTGTGCCAAAGGGCCTGGACTGTGCTGTAATGTTCTGTGTTCGACATGCATAAACTGTGAATTCCTGTCATTCAACCACTATCCCAAAAGTTAGTTTAAATTAGACTTGTTAGTTTGCTTTACCTGAACATTCACTGATGTAGTGCTTTCTGTCACTATTCAGGATTGATTTGTTTTGTAAGCAATACAATACTTCTGTTCACCATTTTTTTTTCCTGTCAGAAACCTTACTTCAACTGCATTAAGCAAAAGAGTTAAGGCTGAATTGCTTTAGATGTTCAATTGTTCAAACTTGTCAGTCCATGGTAACTTCCAAAAAGGCAGGTATGATTATTTCTTCATGTGTCTTATGTACACTCGCCCATCCCAGTACTCAAAATTACAGACAATCCTTTTTGGGAATGCTACCCAAATTCATAAGAGAGCCTTTCTCAGCTCTTTCAAACTAATCTACGAATTGCACTTTCCATGGTTTTTAGGTCTCTAGTTTATCCTTCAAATCCTTCTTCAAAACATCAATCCAGACAAATGTCAAAGCAGTAAACTAGTTGTCCATAGTGCATCAGGCAAGTGATATATTTGTTTTCAAAAGAAATTCCTTTATTCTGTGATGAAGAAGGTTTAGAATGATAAAGCACAGAGGTGTGATGGAGTGGCAGGATAGCAGATATATCTGAGCAGCAGTTTTCAGCTCTCACTTTACCACTATGTTGCCACAACTATTGCTAATTAGTCAGGCTCACTAATTGCATGCTTTCCTGATATGATGTTTTAGTCTTTTGTAACAGCAAATGCAAAGATTTATGGACTGTAGAAAATACTAATAGGCTACTCTTCAAGATGACAAGGCCAAAGCTTATGTTGTTGATGGTATTTGCTAAGTCTTGTATGCTTGTGTATATGATTGAAAGTAACGGACTAAAAGTAATAATACATCAACATTTCAGAAAGAGCTTCACTTTCTATATGCCACAGTCTGTCCGGATATACAAGCTGAGGGAGGCAAGACACTGTGACTGTGATTCATTCTGACTGAGACAAAATCACTCGAGTATTTTACCACCCTATTGTGCTGAAAAGTTGCATTCAGATACTGCAAGTGTAATGCCTTGTGATAAATTAACCCAAACTACATGACCGTGCGTGAGCATGAATTGTGCAACCCCCTTGGCAGTTTGATATGTGAGGCACTGGAAGGTGCAAGTAAAGGTGGTTTTCATTTGAACTTTGCACCTTGAATGTGACAGCACTGAGAGTTTGGCAAATGTGAATATTAAATACAAAATAGACTGATAACATTTCATATCAAAGAATCTAGAGGTAACTTCTTGGTAGTGTTGGATTTTTTTTAACATTAGCAGAGTTCTTAAAAAGAGGCACTTTCTTTCAAAGCTGCTCTAGTGTCCTGCAGTGTTAAGCAAGCTGTTGAGATCCAAGACGTACTGCCATCCCTTGAGACGATGCTTTGATGCATCTGATAACTCAAATACTCTTTGTACTCTCTAACTCAGTTGCACATGCTGAGGTCATCCAGCAGTTTGCTTGGCATTCTCTTTTGCATCTCCACTTCAGTACTTCTGCCCCACCAAAAGTCCAACCTCTGCCAAGTCAATTTCCCCATCACTCATTCACCATGCAGATTTTGATCAACTCTTTTTGACATTTCAGTTTGATATTTCAAAAATGTTCATAAATGTCTAGGAGTTGCTGTTCCCTTAAAAATGGAGGTACAAGAGATTCTGCAGATGCTGAAAATCTGGAACAACACACAAAAGATTCAGCAGGTCAGGCAGCTTCTGTGGAGGCAAATGAGCAGTCAATGTTTTGGGTCAAGATCTTTTATCAGGTCTGGAAAGATAGAGGACTGGTGCCAAGACAAAAGGATGGTGGGGGTGGAAGGAGAGGAGCATGTGCTGGCAGGTGATAGGTGATTCCAGGTGAGAGGGAAAGGTAGGTAGACAAGTAAAGAGAGAATGGGTGGACTGAAGAAAAGCTAGTTGGCAATAGATGAAAGAGGCTAAACCTGAACAAGACAAAATCTGATTGGAGAGGACAATTCAAATGCTTATCATGTTCTTGGCAAAGCCTAAAACATTTTGCATTAAAATGACTTGGAAATTCAATTTAATTATGTAGGTAAAAATTAGTGGTTAATTTATGCACAGGAGTTTTTGTAATTTAGAATTTGCGCATGGGGTTGGAGAGACAAAGGCTCCCCAGATATCACTAGACCTAAAAACAATTTGTATATATTTGTATGAATCAGGTTAAAGTGTTTCTCCAAGAACAGTTAAATATAAATCTGTGTAAATTCCTGTTCTCAATAAGTAAATTAGATAAATAACCTGTTCCCTACTTTGGTTTGCATTTGCCTGTGTTCACTAAAGGCCAAAGGATAATTAGATCCAAGCACTTTGCTTTGATCAAAGATTAAATTCACATATTTAAATTCTGAGCTGGGCTTGAAGCCACAGTCTTTTTACTTGGAGGCAGGGTGTTTGCCAATTGAGCCATATTTCTGTAAACTGAAACAATGTACACTACAGAGCATTTTAACTTGTTGCATCACAGCCTGGTACAGGTTCACAAGAGGTTGCAGGGAGTTGGAGATACAACTAGCTCCATCATAGACATAATCCTCTCGCCATCAAGAGGTAATGCCTCAAGAAAGTGGCATTCATCACTATCCAGGACAGGCCCTCGTGTTCCTACACAGAAGGAGGTACAGGAGTCTGAA
Source organism: Hypanus sabinus (assembly GCF_030144855.1). Classification (NCBI taxonomy): domain Eukaryota; kingdom Metazoa; phylum Chordata; class Chondrichthyes; order Myliobatiformes; family Dasyatidae; genus Hypanus; species Hypanus sabinus. The sequence continues at coordinate 46,069,663 of NC_082738.1, forward strand.
GACCCAGTCAATGTTTTAATCCGATTTCTTAACGTTACATGAACAGAAACTCATTATTCGCACTACTTAGTTGGTGTAGTATTTTTATGTATTTCACTGTATTGCTGCCGCAAAACAACAAATTTCTTGATATATGTCAGTGATAATAAACTTGATTCTGAATTATTCCAAAATCCCCATGTGGTGAACTACATGTGCCTGTCTGGACACGCCCCCTGCTGACTGCTCCTGTGGCTCCTCCCACAGACCCTGGTATAAAGGCGATCGAGGCCTGAGCCCGGCCTCTCAGTCTCCAGGATGTAGTATGGTGGTCAACCACTGCTTGTTCCTTCTTCCAGTCAATAAAAGCCGATATCTCACCTTTACGTCTCAGAGTGAGTTATTGATGGTGCATCAATTTTATTGACTGGAAGTTTTAAAACATGGAGACTGCTTTACGTCCGGAAAGATTAGATTTGGACCCCCAAGACCCTGAAGCAGCTCTTGCTTTTGAACTCTGGCTTGCATGCTTCCAATCATACTTGGAGGAGGTTCGTGCGACTGACCCTGCTGTTATGCACAGAATTCTCCTCTCGAGAGTCGCCCCAAAAGTTTATTCAATTATCAGAGACCTGCCGACCTACGACGGGGCACTGGATGCCCTCAAAAGACAGTACCTGCGGCTGGTGAACACCGTCTATGCAAGACATCGCTTAGCTACCTGGCAACAGCGGCCTGGAGAATCGAGCGCCGAGTTTCTCCGAGCACTACAGACACTCGTCCGAACTTGTGACTGCAAGACGCTCACGGCAGAACAGCATGCGGAGCTGCTAGTACAAGATGCCTTTGTGACGGGACTGAGGTCAGTGTACATGCGTCCGAGGTTGCTGGAAAAAGCCGATCTTACCTTACGCTCGGCGATCGAGACGGCTGACATGCTGGAAGCTGCTCTGCACAGTGCTGATGCTGTCCAGCCGCGCGATTCCCCGCCGGTTCCCGCGAACGAATTTGCCAACGCCGCTGCCAGTCGCGATTCCACAAGCTCCCCGAACTCGACCATGGCTGCGGCCCGTCAGAAGCCCATGCTGTGTTATTTCTGTGGAGTCGGTAAACATCCCCGAAAACGCTGCCGGGCGCGAGAAGTGACCTGCTCCAGCTGTGGAAAGCGGGTCCATTTCGCCATGGTCTTTAAGTCTAAACTGCGAGCAGAGTGCAGCGCTGCGGGTGAGACGTGGGGGCCGCCATCTTGCATGCCCAGATGTGGGCAGCCATCTTTGTCGACGTCAGCATGCCCCACCCCCAACCCACTGGTGCTTACCGGGTACCCCGACGGCGATTCAATTCTGGCCACTGTAACCCTCGACCAAAGCACCCCACACCAGCTTGCAAGGTCCATGATGGACATCCTGGTGGAGGGGCACAGGACTAGATGCCTGTTTGACACGGGCAGCACTGAGAATTTTATTCACCCGGACACAGTGCAACGCTGCGGACTCGCAACACGGCCGGTAAATCGGAGGATTAATTTGGCTTCTGGGTCGCATTCCACAGACATCCGGGCAGGTTGTGTAGCGACATTGGTGGTGCAAGGCACAGAATATCGGAACTTTGCGCTACTGGTCATGCCTGAACTGTGCGCATCTGTGCTATTGGGGCTGGACTTCCAGAGCCATCTCGAAAGTGTGACTATGGCATATGACGGGCCCCTCCCACCACTTACTGTCCGGAATCCTCAGTTTTGTGGGACTTCATCACTACTGACCACACACACACACACACGGGCACACACATCTCATCCAGCACCATGCCGACAGCTGCGCTACCGACACCACTTGCAGCCTCTCCACCCTCAAGGTCCCTCCCCCACCACTGTTCGCCAACCTGACCCCTGACTGTAATCCTGTGGCAACTAAAAGCAGGAGGTACAGCGCGGGGGACAGGGCCTTCATTCAGTCAGAGGTGCAGCGGCTGCTCAGGGAGGGGATCATTGAGCCAAGCACAAGTCCTTGGAGGGCCCAGGTGGTTGTTGTTCGGACTGGGCAGAAAAATAGGATGGTGGTGGACTATAGTCAAACCATCAATAGGTTCACGCAGCTTGACGCATACCCCTTACCCCGCATCGCGGATATGGTCAACTAGATAGCTCAGTACAAGGTGTGCTCGACAATAGATCTGAAATCCGCTTATCACCAGCTCCCCATCCGCCCGGAGGTCCGCCCCTACACGGCCTTCGAGGTGGGCGGCAGGCTCTATCACTTCCTGCGCGTCCCCTTCGGTGTCACAAATGGTGTCTCGGTCTTCCAGAGGGAAATGGACCAGATAGTGGACCAGTACCAACTGAAAGCCACATTTCCCTATCTGGATAACATCACCATCTGTCATCGTGACTGGCCAGATCACAACGCCAACCTCCAACAATTTCTCCAAGTGGCCGCAGCTCTGAACCTTACTTATAACAGGGACAAGTGTGTGTTCGGAACCACCTGCCTCGCTATCCTTGGGTATGTCGTGGAAAACGGGGTCATTGGCCCTGATCCTGACCGTATGCGCCCCCTGTTAGAACTCCCTCTTCCCACCACTCTCAAAGCCCTCAGACGGTGCCTGGGTTTTTTTCCTATTACGCCCAATGGGTCCCCCATTACGCAGACAAAGCCCGCCCCCTGGTCAGGTCTACCAGTTTTCCCCTCTCTGCTGAGGCCTGCGCGGCCTTCAGCTGCATTAAAGGGAACATTGCCAAAGCAACGATGCATGCGGTGGACGAGACCATTCCCTTCCAAGTAGAGTGTGACGCCTCCAATTTCGCTATGGCTAATACCCTCAATCAGGAAGGCAGGCCAGTAGCATCCTTTTCTCGTACCCTCCAAGGCTCTGAAATTCGGCACTCCGCGGTGGAGAAAGAAGCCCAGGCCATAGTGGAGGCTGTTAGGCACTGGAGGCACTATCTTGCTGGCAAAAGGTTCACCTTGCTGACCGACCAGCGCTCGGTTGCATTCATGTTCAGCAACCAACAGCGGGGCAAAATCAAAAATGATAAGATTTTGCGGTGGAGAATAGAACTCTCCACCTACAACTATGATATTCTGTACCGGCCTGGCAGACTCAATGAGCCCCCTGATGCCCTATCCCGGGGTAAGTGTGCTAGCGCACAGCTCAACCAGCTATACGCCCTTCATGCACAACTTTGCCATCCAGGGGTCACCTGATTTTACCATTTTGTGAAAGCCCGGAACCTGCCGTACTCCCTGGGGGACATCAGGACGATGACCAGGGACTGCCAAATTTGCGCTGAGTGCAAACCGCACTTCTACCGTCCTGACACGGCGCAACTTGTCAAGGCCACCCACCCTTTTGAGCGACTGAGTGTTGACTTTAAGGGCCCCCTTCCCTCCACCGACCGCAATGTCTATTTTCTCAATGTTATCGACGAGTATTCATGGTTCCCCTTTGCCATTCCCTGCCCCGACACCACTGCCACGTCCGTCATAAAAGCCCTGCGCTAGCTCTTCACTCTGTTCAGGTATCCCTGCTATATCCACAGTGATAGAGGGTCCTCCTTTATGAGTGACGAGCTGCGCCAGTACCTGCTAGCTAGGGGCATTGCTACTAGTCGGACCACGAGTTATAATCCCCGGGGAAATGGACAGGTGGAGAGGGAGAATGCCACAGTGTGGAAGGCCACACTTTTAGCCCTTAAGTCAAAAGGGTTGCCGGTCTCTCGATGGCAGGAGGTCCTCCCTGAGGCACTCCACTCTATCCGCTCTCTGTTGTGTACGTCCACCAATGCCACCCCTCACGAGCGCCCATTCTCTTTTCCCAGGAAGTCTGTCACTGGGACCACTCTACCAGTTTGGCTGACGTCCCCAGTACCAGTGCTGCTCCGGAAACATGTGAGGAGTAATAAATACTCCCCGTTGGTCGAGAGGGTTCACCTTCTCCATGCGAACCCCCAGTATGCCTACGTGGTCTTACCTGATGGGCGGGAGGACACGGTCTCCGTCCGCGACCTGGTGCCCGCAGGTGCAGCAGACCACTACCCTGAACACTCTCCAGTAACTATGAACCCTGTACCCGAGGTGACACCACGCTCACCAGGCCCTACACAGACTCCTCACGACACTCATATACCGGGCGTTTCGTACGCATATATACCAGGCGCCTCGCACATGCGTGAGGGATCACTGGCGCCTAGTGGGCTGGAACCAACACAACCTCCGTCTCCTGTGCAATCACCAATGTCGCCGGCACCTGTGCAATCACAGCCGGTGCTATGTAGATTGCAGCGACAGATTCGACCACCTGATAGACTTAACCTGTAAATATACTTGTAAGAAACTTCGCCACATGGGGACTCTCTTTTAAAACAAAGGGGGGGTGAATGTGGTGAACTACGTGTGCCTGTCTGGACACGCCCCCTGCTGACTGCCCCTGTGGCTCCTCCCACAGACCCCGGTATAAAGGTGATCAGAGCCTGGGCCCAGCCTCTGTCTCCAGGATGTAGGATGGTGGTCACTCACTGCTGGTTCCTTCTTCCAGTCAATAAAAGCCGATATCTCACCTTTACGTCTCAGAGTGAGTTATTGATGGTGCATCACACCACTCTTAATCCAAGGCGTGGGGGGGGGGGGGGTGGTGGTGACATGGTTTCCTGTTTAAACTATATGAATGAACTGGGCTTGATTATCTGGTTAGTCAAACCACCTAGTTCAACCACACTTGGCAATCGGCATGAACTTTTCCTTAAATGGCTCTGCAAAATTTCTTATTTAACAATGCTCCACTTAAGTGCCTTGGAATGTTCAATGACAGAAATGGAAACTTGTTGAAGGCTTCTGCTAGCAAGCTTTTTGTTACAAAAATTGCAGGTGTTTTTTTTTTCCAAATCCCATTTCCCATGTTATCTCAAAATGTTTGCCAATGAAAGAAATGGGCATTTTCAGATGTTAAATTTATGATTTATCCTACTTTTCTCATTGAGATTGATTGAAAATCTATATTTAGACTAGTAAATTGATTTATTAATGTACTGTTATGTACAGACAGTAAACTAATACCACAAAATACATTCACAAGGACATGCAACACACAAACTGCTGGAGAAATGTTCACAAGGATATGTGTACCATATAGCCTACATTATAACAAGGGACTACTTTATGTTTTAGTAACATGTCGTTGCATGCGTTATTAGGCACGTATTGATCTGTATGTGTGTGTCAAGTTCAGACTCTATCAGTAAAGGACCATGAAACTTAGTTCCCGTCTCCAGCATTTTTATTGATAACATATTTATGTAAACAGGCCACATACACAACAAATTCGCAACGAGAATTATGAACCTACATCTTATTGGAATGTCGTGTTTTAGTTGATAACGACACTCAGAGAAGAGAGAGAAGGGAGATGAAAAGGAGCGACACATGCATCTAGACGGAATGCGCTCGTGACGCTAGCTAAAAGGACACGTGAGTCAAGTGGAACGTGCAGTGATTGCAAGGAGCTAGCTAAAAAGAAAACAAGGAAAAAGTGGGACTAAATTAACATAACAAAGATGGCGAGGATTGGAACTATTACAGCATTTGATAGTAAGGTTGAAAACTGGGTAACTTACATTAAGGCTACGTCCACACTAGACTGGATAATTTTGAAAACGCCGGTTTCACATAAAAATGATAGACGTCCACACCAAGCGTTTTTGGAAATACCTCCGTCCACATCCAAAAGGGTATTTCGGCGAATCTCCTCCTACTGAGCATGCGCAGGACACATCTACAGAAAACAAGTGATATGTTTGGGGTCGAATCTCACCGTGAAAGACTTGGTGTGCATTTCTCCAGTTACAGACTAGAAAAACTTAAAATGAAATTGCTAAACGATGGACAGCTGTTGGCTCTCGCGCAGGAGGACTTAAAACTAAAACAAACAAATACTGGAGCATATGGAGGCAACCAACAGGGAGTTCACAGACAGTATGACCCGGCTGATGACGAATATTGAAAAACTGACTAACTCTGTTGTATTAATAAAGCACCTCGTTAAATGTGTAAAACATGTCTGCATCAGTGTTACCTTGTATTTCCAGACAATGTTACATTAGGCTGTTACACATCCACTGTCAGAGAAGTACTTGCATAAATAGGTAAACCACCTTCATACAAGCAAGGACAGAAAACAGGGCAAAGTGAGTATACTTATTTATTCAGTAAGTTATGGGTGAAAGTATATGGTGAGTACATTTCTAACTCTTCTGGCTTCAGTCTCATTGCCGTCTGTTTTGAAATTGTTAGGATGTGTGGGGGGTTGCGTTCAAGAAAACAATGAAATGCCGCCATCTGTTCTGGCACGTCATGACAGTGTTTCTAGAAATCTCTGGTTACCCCATCCACACTACTCTTGCCCAAGCAACATTTTCAAATTTACACACTCTAAAGGGTGTTCTAGAAAAGCTCCATTTTCGGGGGAGGTAAATGCTGTCTCAGTGTGGATGGAGGGTCAAAACGAAGAGAAAAAGTTTTGGTTACGGATTTATCCAGTCTAGTGTGGACGTAGCCTGAAAGTGTGGAGTTATATTGTGAGGCTAACGGTGTTAATGATGAAAAGAAAGCCAGCGTCTTACTCACTGTTATGGGAGCAAAAACATGCGGGCTGCTACAGAGCTCGTTAACCCCTGAAAAGCCAGCTGACAAAATGTTGAAGCAAATAATAGACACTCTCCAACAGCATTTAAACCCCAGACCACTGGCCATTGCTGCAAGATTGCTGGCTCAGGAAAATCCAGTTGGATTGGCACACCATCAAGGCACTAGATGTGTCAGCAGAGGAGGGCAGCAAGGCTATTGTCACAAATACTTGCTGACTCTGAGGAAGTGTTCATGAAAGGAACAGGGACATTTCAGGGCATGAAGGCAAGGATTGAGATTGATGAAAATGCATGTCCAAAATCTCACAAAGCCAGACCAGTGCCGTATACAATCCGTCCCACAGTAGAGGCTGAGCTGCAAAATCTGGAGCAGACTGGGGTCCTGTCAAATGTGGATTGGAGTGAATGGGCCACACCTATTGTTCCAGTGATGAAGAAAACCTCCAGCACAATACCAGGAAAACCAAGCAAGGTGCGCATATGTGGAGACTTTAAAGTGACTGTTGACCCAGTTCTCCACACAGTACTGTATCCTCTACCCCGTATTGAGGCCATCTTTGCTTCCCTGTCAGGAGGGGAACATTTCACAAAAATCGATTTGGCCCAGGTTTATCCCCAAATGGAAATCAATGATGCATCCAAGAAATACACACAAAGGACTTTATCAGGTTGGTGTTTGGGATAGCATCAGCTCCTGCAGTCTGGCAAAGGGCAATGGACCAGGTCCTGCAGGGGATTCCAGGGACTCAGTGTTACCTGAATGACATCACTGTCACCAGCAAAGATGACAATGAGCATCTTTCTAACCTTGACAAGTGCTCACCTGGTTATGAGAAAGTGGGCTCAGAGCTAATCGACAGAAATGTGAATTTTTCGAAAAGGAAATCTCATACTGTGGGCATGTGATCAACAAGGATGGCTTACACGTGTCTCAAGACAAGATAGAAGCAGTGCTCAAGGCACCACCATCTGAAAATGTGTCTCAGCTGAGAGCATACCTTGGACTAGTGAACTATTACCACAAGTTCTTGCCTAACCTATCCACAGTCCTACACCCACTAAATGCACTATTACAGACAGGGACACAATGGAAGTGGACTGAGAGCTGTGAGAACGCGTTTCAGGAAACTAAAAGACTCATAACTTCAGATGGGATGCTCGTGTACTTTGACCCCTCCTTATCAATTCGACTGGCTTGTGATGCCTCAACCCATGGGATAGGAGCTGTGTTATTGCACAAGTTTCCAGTTTGCTCAAGAGACCAAGAACGCTAACCTCAGCTGAATGCAACTACACTCAGATCGACAGAGACGCCCTAAGCCTTGTGTGGGGAGTCAAGAAATTCAGTCACTACCTGTATGGTCAAAAGTTTACCCTGTCGACTGACCATCAGCCTCTCGTGTCAATCTTCAACCCAAGGAAAGCTGTTCCAGTGATGACAACACAAAGGCTGCAGCGATGGTCTCTTTTCTTAGGAGGTCACAGGTATGACATTGAACACAAGGAGACCAAGCAACATGGCAACGCAGATGGTTTGTCATGTTCACCACTACCCACTTCCGAGATAACTACACAAATGGACTCAGCAGAGGTCTTTCACACAACAGTAGTTGAACAATTACCAGTGACAAACAGCCTCATTGAAAGAGAAACACACAATGACCCTACATTGTCAAAGGTGTATGACATCACGGTAAAGGGATGGCCAACACGTGGTAACACTGTTTCCAGCCTTCTCAGCGAGGAAGGAGCAGTTGTCAGTGTGTTGGGGAACACTAATGCGTGGTTCATGAGTTGTGATTCCTCCCAAGCTACGCACCAGAATGCTGGAGGAACTGCACAAGGGGCACCTGGGTACCATGAAGATGAAAGGTCTTGCCCGTGCCTATGTGTGATGGCCAGGAATCAATCATTCCTGGATTGAGGACTTGACCAAGAACTGCTCTGGCTGTCAAAAGATCCAGAACACATCACCACAAGCCCCTCTCCATCCATGGGACTGGTCCTCATCACCAAGGCAGTGAGTGCACATCGACTTTGTTAGACCATTCACAGACTCCATCTTTTTAATTGCTGTCGATGCACATTCCAAATGGCCAGAGGTCATCAAAATGAAGACAACCACATCGGAAAAGACCATTACAGTGCTGAGGACCATGTTTGCCAGGAATGGCATACTGATGCACCATCAATAACTCTCTCTGAGACGTAAAGACGAGATATTGGCTTTTATTGACTGGAAGAAAGAACAAGCAGTAATTGACCACCATACTACATCCTGGAGACTGAGGGCCGGGCTCAGACCTTGATCACCTTTATACAGGGGTCTGTGGGAGGAGCCACAGGAGCAGTCAGCAGGGGGTGTGTCCAGACAGGTATATGTAGTTCACCACACATACCAAAACAAATCTGCACAGACAATGGACGACAATTTGTCTCTGAAGAATTCCAAAGTTTTTTGAAGGACAATGGAATCAAGCACTTTACATTGGCCTCTTACCATCCATCCACAAATGGCTTGGCAGAAAGATTTGTGCAGACATTCAAGAAAGCCATCAAGGCAATGGACAGTGAAAATCGATCACTGCAACATAAAATAATCAACTTTTTCCTTGCCTATCGTAATGCAGTACATACAAACACTAATCAGACTCCAGCGATGATGTTTCTGAACAGGAACCTGAGATCCTGCATGGATCTTCTCAAACCAGATGTACGGCGTGATGTGGAGAACAGACAGTTCATACACTTGAATGTTAAGTCAACACAGAGCTTCAATGTGGGACAGTCGGTTCTTGCATGGGAGTAATGGACAGAAAAGTGGCAGCTGGGCGCAATTTCTGCCATAGATAGGACACTGATGTACATAGTGGAGGTGGGAAAGAATGGATGCAGACGTCATGTGGACCAAATCCTGGACGCTCAGGTGCAAAACACAACAACACGTCCCCCAGACTCTCCCAACATAGAAGCAAACACTCTTGATGTGACCACATCAGCCTCATCTACAGATAAGCCTGTCATCAGTGCTGAAGACCCACCTGAAGTACCTGTGGAGACTCATTCCCCAAAGCAAACGTTTTAGGACAGACGTTACTCGGAGAGGCCGAGAAGACCTCCTCAGAGACTTGAGTTCTAAATGGGTCTTAGACCAAAAGTAAAAAAAAAGGCTTGTTATAATTGGATATTATTTGTTATAATTTATAAACAAATGGTAGGCGTTTGTATGTTAAAGGTAAACATATTTGTTTAGCATAAGTGCTCCTGTTAAAATAACAATTGATACACTATTAAAATAAAAGGGCAGGAGTGAACCGTACAGCCTATAGTATGATAAGGGACTACTTTACTGGAAACTTTGACCCAGAGAAGACATCATTTCCGGTCACAGGTGGTTTACGTCATTAAGTCCCCTTTGTTTCAAATTTGAACACGGAATATGGTGGTTTGTGAAATTGTCGCATTTACGCGGCTTGGGAATGTACACTTTGAACAGTCTCCCAGGCTATCGAGTATATTAAATTCTCTTTTATACTTGAAATGGATTACAATGAAGAATAATGTTTATATTAAAAAGATAAGCCGAAGGCTTTCTGACTGGTGCTAACATCAGGAATAAGCAGAGAATGAGAGCAAACATTGCAATTTGAGACGATTGAATGACAAATAACACCAAAGTAAACGCAGCTAGAGAAAAGAGCAAACATAAATTAGGATTGAAAATTTAGATGGTTAGACTTGCTATTCCAAATTGTTGGGATATTTTAAAATAAACCAGATATTTGCTTGGGAAACTTGAAATACGCAAGCTACTGCATCGTCAATTAAATTAACTTTTGAGCACTAAAATCTGATAAATTAAGTTCACATGAACTACTAAAGTAGTAGTTGTACTAAAGTAGTAAAGTACTAAAGTAGAGGGATTTAGATTTTTAATTCACTATAATAACGTGATGAGTTTTATCTTCATAAGTGGAAAATATGGATTGGAAAAGAAAAGTCACAATTCTGCTTCGTGAAGTGGGCTCACCCCCAGGTCGGAGTTCGCCTTCAGAAGCAACTTTGCAGTGACAAGGGTTAAAGACACGTGTAAAGAAGTTGCAGACCAGAGGGTTGACGTCAGTGTTGTGCCACAGGATGATTGCATATAAGAAGGAAAAGATACAGTAGTCCGGTTCCCGGAAGTGGCGTCTTTGAGTCGGTCACTGGAATTTTGATATTTTGCTGCAGACAATGGACGAGGAGCATCTCGCGACTCTGAAGATTCTCTTAATCGGGGAGAGTGGAGTGGGCAAGTCGAGGTAAGAAGCCGCAAATAAAGTGTCAATTTCAAACATCCTCGGTGAAATTGCCGCACGTCTGCTGGGTTAAAGCCTGGAACTGAATCTTCAATTTATCATTACGCTTGGGAGGGAAGCTGTCTTCACCTTTCCCGGATTATCCAGCAGAACAGGGACTTGATGAGAAGTCCATTTGTTTGGGTGTTCGCTGCCTTGCTTTAGACCTTGTACTAAGAAAGAAATGAGAGTTACCAGTTAATTGAATTAATTTCTACATGACTAAGGTAATCCGTTCAGAGAGGAATAATCTCATGATGGAGTTCTAGTCAGGAATGTGTAAATTCTGAATAATTGAACTAAAGGTCTGTGGTGAACTACATATACCTGTCTGGACACGCCCCCTGCTGACTGCTCCTGTGGCTCCTCCCACAGACCCCGGTATAAAGGTGATCAAGGTCTGAGCCCGGCCCTCATTCTCCAGGATGTAGTATGGTGGTCAATTACTGCTTGTTCTTTCTTCCAGTCAATAAAAGCCAATATCTCGCCTTTACGTCTCAGTGTGAGTTATTGATGGTGCATCATGTAGATCTCATGCCTTTGAAACCCATTGTGCAGATTGTTTCTGACAGGTCATTGTCAGGTTTCATTGTGCTTTTATCTGACAAGAAAGATTGAATTTCCTCAGAGATGTGATTCTTTATTCTTCTCAAAGATAGGATATTTTACTTCATTTTCTCATTTACTTCTGTTTTGATACCCCTGTGGTGATCTACATATACCTGTCTGGACACGCCCCCTGCTGACTGCTCCTGTGGCTCCTCCCACAGACCCCGGTATAAAGGTGATCAAGGTCTGAGCCCGGCCCTCAGTCTCCAGGATGTAGTATGGTGGTCAACCACTGCTTGTTCCTTCTTCCAGTCAATAAAAACCGATATCTCGCCTTACGTCTCAGAGTGAGTTATTGATGGTGCATCAGGGTCCGAGTAAGGCACGGAATTGCCCAAAGTCAATATCATATTTCTGACAGTTCACGCCACCCCTCCTCCAGTACCTTGTCCATTACAATTACTCAGAAACTTTTTAGAAGTTAAGGACGACTGGGAGTACTAGAATAGAAAGGGAGCATTTTTTTCTACAATAAGAATACACCAGGTATGGTCTAACTTGGGTGTTATGTGCTCTTGGGCAGTCTGTTTGTTGATGCTGACTAACTTCCACTCAAGTTTTGACAGTTCTGAAGCAGACAGGGCAGGAGATGTAATGAGGTACACTGGGCTTTTATGTGTGTCTAATGTATGGCCTCAGAGCTCTCAATATCATCTTCTATGTTCCTTCTCAACTTTAAAAAGTTGTGTGCCAGAGACCTTGCATTCGATTCCTCCAACAAGGCTTGAACTGTGTTTTTTTTCACTACTTAATAAACTCCTCTCACGTTGGAAGATCAATTCCGCCATGGACAGTTCCAAGCCTTTCGGTGAAAAGAGGGATGGGCGTGGGGCTAGCAACCTCATCCTGTTAAAAACCCAGTGCCACAGAAATGCCAACAGAAGTTCCAAAGAATGCTGGGGAATTTGGTTAGTCAGGCAGCATCAGAAGCTCAGTAGAGATTCTTGAAACATCACCTTTTGAAGATGTTCTCGATGGTGGGGAGGTTAGTGCCCATGATGGATCTGACTGAGTTTTCAACCCTTTGCAGCTTTTTCCGATCCTGTGTGTTGACGCCTCCATATCAGACGGTGGTGCAACCAGTCCACAGTACATCTGTAGAAATTTGTTATAGTAGGATAAACGATTCAGAAAACTCCAGTTAGACAGTGAGCAAAAGGCAAGTTCTGATCAGTTTTTCCAGAATAGATTCAAAATCTCCTTTTCAAGAAATTAATTTTTTTGGTGTTAAATCCAACTGACATTTGATGTACTGAAAATCAAAAAATGGAAATGCTGGAAATCTGAAATAAAACCAGAAAATGCCGGAAGTGTTCAATAGGGTCAATTGCTTCTGTGGAAAGGTGTTATGTCGAAGATCCTTTGCTGGAATGAAGTGCCTTTGATCTGAAACATTATTTCTTCACACTTGGTTAATGATGGCATAAAAAAGGTTGGGAACCCCTACTTTACACAGATGCTGCCTGACCTGCCGAATGCAACTTGCAATTTTTTTTAAAGCATGGTGTATTTTCATTCCGCATCTGGGTTGTCCACCTCAACAGACTTGATCTCGCATTCCCCCCATTGAGCTTTCTGTTGAGAGTTATGATGTGTCTGGAGGAAAGGGGATCAATCCACTCCTTGTGCCATGAAATTGATTTATTTTACTCAGTTCATGCCTTCCATTGTCCTAAGTAGGGATTTGAGTTCTGGTACATATAGTGCTGGACTGAAACACTGAGATCAAAGGTTCTGTTCGTATAGTTTTATACATTGTGAATTGATATATTTCTAACAAAGTAAAATAACAACATGTTCCTGTCTTGTTACTTTTTCTTACTTCACTGATGTCTTTTAGTGCTACCTTTGCCCAGTGTGACCAATATTCATTTCCATTGCCATTCCCATTCCATAGAGTTGGCTATGTGCCAAATAACAAAAGCTGTCTATTTAGAGTGAAGGGGAGATTGGGAGCGAGGGATGGATGATGTTTACTTGTGAAGCGTGTTGCTAATAGCAAAGCTCTGGGACATGTGTAGCAGACCATGCTGTGAGTCAGATGGAAGTGGCCATTTCTGATGTAGACAGAATAAGTATGACTTGCGTGAAGTTGGAGAATTCAATACTGTATCTGTCTTTTGAGTACTATCCACATTCCTAAAGCACATTGGGAGGGAGGGGAAAAAATCTCATTGCCTGGCTCTCGGATGACAATTTCATTAAGAGCAAAGTGTAGGCTTTAGTGGCTTCTCAGAACCTACAGTTGCTTTGCATTGAAGTAATCCAACTACTTTTGCAAGTGACAGGAACATTTATTTAGGTTGGAGTGTACTTAACACATGGAGCTGTTGCATTTTGCTCTGCTGCATTTTGCTCTGCATCCTAAGAGTTCCTAATGTGATATTCCTAAATAAATTTCCATTTCTACATTGATCTGCATAGTATGTATCTGAACACACACAGGATGTGTTGTCCCAGATTCAGCTTAATTAGAATGTAACTGACAGCCAACCATTCTTAATTAGCAGATCAAGATTCAGGGCACATTCAAACAGAAACAGTATATATTGTGAACAAGCACACTAAGTCAAAAGATTTGACTAACAACTTTGAACGTGACCTACTTTAAATAAGAACAAGGATTGAAAGTTAATTTTCAACTTGGCATGCTGTAATGGACCTTGTGGATGACTGTTGACAAAATTTTGCCTTATCAAATTAGTCTTGGCAGTGCTGAAATCTACAGACAGTTGTTATGAGGATATTTGCTTCTGGTCGCTGAAAAGTTTGTAACATTCACAGTTAAACATATTGGACAGGGTGTCGCACGATTCAACACACTCTTTGCTCCTCTTCCTTCCCCACCTCTAAACCACCTCCATCCTCTTCTTCAGCAGGCCAATCCGGCAGCAATTCCACAGTTTTTCCATAATTTTGAATGTTAAAGTTTGATTTGAGTGTCATCTGAATGTTTCTGACTGTCAGAAAACTTTGATTTAGGCAGGTTAAGTAAAGAAGATTTCATGTTTTTTTGGGGGTAAGGCTTGTTCCAAACACCATGTGATAGCTTTCATTTACCTGAGTTCAGACTTTGAGATTGAAGATCAGGCTAACTTGAGTTGACAATCTATCAACAATATATTTTGCATTTGCAAAGTGGATCAGTGATGAGAAAGGATAACCCTTGACTACCAAAACATTTGAGGTGTATGTCTTTTGTAGTCAAGTCAGTCTGTCATTTGATAGTTTTGATATTTTTATATTTTTCTCAGTTGCTTGTCCATCTCACCTGTAACCTCTTCCTGTTATATAGTCAATGGCACTGGGCATTATCAGCTCTTAGCAATACTATACACTGCAGTTTTTATTTTATTGTTACAAGTTTCTACCCCAGTATGTGGAGAAAGATCTCAGGTTTTGTCAGCAATTCTTGTGGATTTCACTGCGACTTTTCAGGTTCTTGGCTACTTGCTATGAACTAACCTTTTTGTCCTGGTGCTTGTTAATGACTCTGAGGTTTATTTCAGAGTTATTAGATGGTGCACGTGCAGAAGATATACTTTGGCTGTCGAACATCCCCACATTTAGTAGTTGACTTTATATTTTAATTCTATGGGGTTAGTAGTAATCTGCTTTTGCCTCCTAGTTCCTTGCTGTTTCTCAGCACTGACAGGTTTGTTGTTATAGAAAGAAACATAGAAAGCCTACAGCACAATACGGGCCCTTTGGCCCACAAAGTTGTGCCGAACATGTCCTTATTGTAGAAATGACCTAGTTGCCCATAGCCCTCTATTTTTCTGAGCTCCATATACCCATCCAGGAAACTCTTAAAATACCCTATCGTATCTGCCCCCACCACCGTCGCCGGCAGCCCATTCCACGCACTCACCACTCTCTGCGTAAAAACAACTTACCCTGACATCTCCTCTGTACCTACTCCCCAGCACCTTAAAACTGTGCCCTTTCCCGTTAGCCATTTCAGCCCTGGGAAAAAGCCTCTGACTATCCACATGATCTATTCTATAGACTTCGCTGCTTTGAAGTCATAGATCCAACTAAAACACAAAACTATTTAGAGTTTACCGTGTGTTTTCGCGATGTACTTTCCATGCAAGTTCAGCATTTGTCCCCTTTCAGTTTATTCCTTTTTCTATGTATGAACTTGACCATGTAAACGTGTAACTTGGTTCCCTTATAGTTTTGATTTTCAAGCAAAGTTGAATATCAATACTACCTCATTGCTATTCGAGTTCTTTTTCCATTACTGCTCCGTCAGATGGGGTTCTATACAAATGATACAAAATTTCTGTCGTTCTGTCCAAGGAGATTTGAAGGTGATACTCTTGAGACGGAACTTTAATTTTTTTGAAGTGTTCCCCTTTTTAGAGAGATAATGTGATCCGAGTACTGTTTGTAAATACCATAAAACTTGACTTGAAAATCTTAAACTAATGTTGTAGACATAACAGCTCAAAATGTAATATTGTAGTAGCACATCCTTGTATTAATACTTTTGCATATTTCTTTTATTATAGCCTTCTGCTAAGGTTCACAGATGGCACATTTGACTCTGAAATTGCCTCAACTATTGGTGAGAATTCATCTTTTTCTTAATACACACTTATGTTTTAGAAGGTGCATAAAAATAGTTTGATAATGTGGAAATTCACTTCTTTTACTTAAAAGTGTTTTTCTTTTTAGGGGTTGACTTCAAAGTGAAAACAATGAGATTTGATGGAAACAATGTAAAGCTTGCAATATGGGTAAGTCGGTTGAATAATTCTTGTCCTATTTTAAAGACTACTTGTGCATTAGACAGTCTATCCAGAAATTTTTTGAGATCCGAATTACTTCACAAGAATATTCACTCAATGGCCTATTTATTAGGTACCTCCTGTACCTAATAAAGTGACAACTAAGTGTATGGTTTTGGTCTTCTGCTGTAGCCCATATACTTCAAGGTTTGATGAGCTGTGAGTTCAGAGATGCTCTTCTGCACACCACTGCTGTAATTCTTGATATTTGAGTTACTGTCATCTTCCTAACAGCTTGAACCTGTGACCTCTCTCATTAACAAAGCACTTTCACCCACAGAACTGGCATTCACTAGATGTTTTCGTACCATTCTCTGTAAACTCTAGAGACTGTCGTGCATGAAAATCTCAGGAGATCAGCAGTTTCTGAGATACTCAAATTACCCTGTCTGACACCAAACATCTTTCCACAGTCAAGGTCACTTGGATCACATTTCTGCTCGATTCTGATGTTTGGTCTGAACAACAACTAAACCTCTTGACCATGTCTGCATGCTTTTATGCATTGAGTTGTTGTCACGTGATTGGATGGCATTAATGAGCAGGTGAACAGGTGTGCCTAATAAAGTGGCCACCAAGTGATCAATCAATCCATACATTGTAACTGATTGGGAATGAGTTTAACAGTACATTTTTAAACTTGTTTCAGGAAAGGTGGCGATGAAAAAGATCGGCATATGGGAGATGTTGCTCAATCTGTTGTCCTGATAATGCAATGAAAACAACTCTCTAGAAGTTTATGCTGTTTCCAAGATTGCATCTTATTTTTTACTTGGCTCCGTTAGGCATCCTTCACTGTTAGTTTTGTTTCTCATTTTATTTGGTTAAATGTCCCATCATTCTCATACTTGTCAATCTGTCATGCTACTTGTACTAGGCCTTCAGTTAACCTCCATCTTCACCTGCCTGTTTTAGAGCCAGAGGCTTCCACTGCCTTGCAAGCCCATCCCTGAAACTGAGGGAACCGTGAGTGAGGAGCTCTGTATTAGGCAATGCTGGACTATTCGGATAACCTTTGATGGCTTGCCAATTACAAATATACCATATCTTTCCCTGTATATATATCTCTCATGTTTGCAAGTGCTTCCGGCCCTCATTGTAGATTTTCTGAATCGACAGGACACAGCTGGGCAGGAGCGATTTCGGACATTGACACCCAGCTATTACAGAGGTGCTCAAGGTGTCATTTTAGGTGAGTGGAGATTGATCAACTTTTTGTGTGATGTTCTTGCATGTTATGTGCTACCATCAGTTTTTGCCTTGTCCTTCCTGTAAGGAAGGAAGTTTTAGTCAGAACATATTCCTGATATTGATTTGGGGGGAATGAAAAAGTGATCTGAACCACATGTTGTCTTCTAATTGAACTGCTCACCTGTAATTTTTTAAAGATAAGAAGTACTAAAACATTTGGTAGGTTTAGGCTGCACCAGAGAAAGAAGTAGTTATTTTTTCCAGATGATGCCTGGCCTATTAAGTGTTTCCAGCATTTTCTGTTTTTATTTCCAATTTCCTGCACCTGCAATTTTAAAAAAAATTTTTACTTGTGCAGTCATTGAATAGAGTTTGGTGCGGTTTCCAATTTAATTTTGAGAGAAAATGGGTGGATAGTTTAGAAAAAAAAGTTTTGTGGCATGCAGATATTTGTACTTTTGGACGTTGGAACCTGCTTTTACATTGCACCTCTGATTTCCAGTGCACAAATCTCTGTAGCCAGCCACATGACCTTGTACAAACTTGCAGTAGAACACAAAACTTTGGGAGTAATCGGCAGGTCAGGCAGCATCTGTGGAGAGCCAGTGTCTCAGGTTGATGACCTCTCAGCAAAACTGAGGGAAAATTAAAAATGAAATATTTGCAGAAAAAGTTGAAGAATTCAGAGAACAAATAGAGTAGTGAAGGTTGATCTGTCTGGTGGAAATGTAAACAGGAGAGGGAAAGATGGGGGAGTGGGGGGAGGTGCAGTGCTGGTAAGTCGTCACCCAATCTGCATTTAGTTTCCCTAGTGTTGAAGTGCCATCATTGTAAGCGCCATCTGCATTATGCTGAATTGTAAGAGGTATATATGAATTGCTGCTTTGCCTGGAATTAGTATTTGAGTATGTTGATGTTTGGAAGGAAAGATTAAAAGGGCAGGTATTGTGTGCGACTTTGTCTTATGAAGGGGACTGTGTGTCGGTGGAGATGTAAGAATGAGTTAAGTGCACAGTGGGATCATGCTGAATCTGAGAGCAGGGATGTTCTGTATGAGTTTCCATTTGAAAATTGCCCACAAGTCACCTTATTCCAGCTGGTTGACCAGAACTAGGAAGAGGACTGCGCTACATGAGGCTTCACAATGAACGAACATTGAGGGTGCTGTTTGTGTGGAGTGTCCACGTTCATGCCCATGATCATGCAGCTTCCCCAGCTGCCTTCTTTGTTTCTTATCCCAAAGATGTTAATTGGCCACTCCTTCAAATGGCCTCAATATAACTAAGTGGCAAAAGATCCAAAAGCGATTTCATAAATTCATAGTTATACAGTACAGAAACAGGCCCTTCGGGCTAACTTGTCTGTGCCAGCTTAGACGAGATGCCTATCTGAACAGTGACATTTGTCTACATTTGGCCACACCTCTCTAAACCTTTTCTATCCATGGCCCTGTCCAAGTGTCAATGCATTGTAGTTGATTATGTCTTCATTTTTCCAAACACTTGGAACAGTGTGCACACTATAGAAAGGTTGGGGTAGTGCTGGAAAGAGTGCAAAAGAGATTTGAGAGTGAAAAGCTGAAAGACTACAGGGGAAAATGGAATGAGACAAATAGGATCGCTCTGCTGTGGACTTGATGGGTTAAATAGATTGAGCTAAGTTGCCTTCTACCCGAGTTCTGTTTGTTTGAGCCATTTTTCCCTCCTTCATGTCAACAGTGCCCTTCCCCCACCTCTCTTTCCCCCCAACCCCTTGTACACTTACCAATTGCCAAAAGTGCTGCTTAAAGTAATAGCTTGTGAAAATCCTTCACAATCACTAAAACTGGTGAATTAATAACTTCTTTCAAAATTGCTGAAAAACGTGCTGAACGTGAACAAAAGAAAATGCTTGAACTACTTAAAAGAAAAAAACTATGGATGCTGGAAGTTTAAGATAAAAACCAAAACTGCTGGAAGTCAGCAAGTCATAAGCATGAGAAAGTCTGCAGATGCTGGAAATCCAAAATAGCACACACAAGATGCTGGAGGGACTCAGCAGGTCAGGCAGCACCTCTGGAAAAGAACAAAAAGTCAGCGCTTTCGGCCAAGTATCGATGATGACTCTCAGTCCTTATTTATTTCCCAAGATGCTGCCTGACCTGCTGAGTTCCTCAGCATTTTGTGTGTGTTACTTTGGAAATCGGCAAATCAGGCAGCATCTGTGCAAAGCGAAATTGAGTTAATACTTCAACTCAATGAGCCATCATCAGAATGAGAAGTATTCCTTGCCAACCCATTTTCAAGAGGCAAACTGAGCTTGAGCTGGCTCATTATAAGCAGTTTCCTCATTTGATAGGTAGGATCTGTGTAAATTCACAGAGTTTCTGGTGGCATAAGTTTCCCTTGACCAGTGTCTTCTAAGCAGAAGACAGCTTTGTCTCGTTGTGATGTCATTTTAAGTGAGTTTAACTCTGATTGTACTGATTTGCTCATTTCTTGGACATTGTTTTGAGAAGGAAAAAAATCCAACACGTTATTTACAGCTATTCCATTCCAACTCTGATCTATCAGTCTGTGGCCATTGAGGCCAAACACAGGCTTAAAGGTCAGCACCTCATCTACTGTCCAGGAATATTACAGCCTTCTGGACTGTATATTGAATTCTACAATATACGGCCCAGAAGGTAACTTGATTTTTCAGTCTTCTATCTGCTGTCCATCTGTGATATTTACTCAGCATATTATTTTATTCCCTCCTTTTTTATCCCCCCGTGAGAGTAAGAGGGCACACCCAGCCTGACTTGCCGGACAGGTTTTCCTGCACTGTTCTGCAGTTCCTACATTAATTTGTTTTTGTTCTCACTCATAACTGTTCCCATTCACTCATTAGCCAAATAACCTTTGTTTATAGCACATCCCATCTCTTCCTGCAGCTTAATGTACTACTTGTCTCTCCTTGTGTCCCTCCTTTTTCTGATGATGGAGCTTTGACCGGAAACATTTCTTACAGGTGAAGTCTGACATTTGCAGCATTTGCTGTTTTATTGCAGTGCTGCGATTCATCAATTTATTTTTAATTTAACCTACTGCAGAAAAAACTATAAAAGACTGTATTAGCCTTGACCTTCAACGTACACCAAAACAAATTATTGAAATTGTCTACCACCTTTTTTGGCTTTCTTCATAATGGAGCTTTTTAAGTTTATGGACATCTGGAAAATAATCATAAAGCACTCTAGCTAAGTTAATTTAAGTAGAGCCATTCAGACCATCAGATTTGGTTGTTTATCTGAAGGTTTATTTACTAATTACTCATTTACAGTGTATGATGTCACAAGAAGGGAATCC
This sequence comes from Hypanus sabinus, assembly GCF_030144855.1. NCBI lineage: Eukaryota > Metazoa > Chordata > Chondrichthyes > Myliobatiformes > Dasyatidae > Hypanus > Hypanus sabinus. The sequence goes on from NC_082738.1 coordinate 46,090,541, forward strand.
TTTGTAAAGCTTGAGAATTGGCTGAATGAATTGGATACCTACAGCACAAAACATGGTATCGTTAAGATGTTGGTTGGGAATAAAATTGACAAGGTAAATATAGTATATTTTGGCTTGTTATTTTACCACTTTGGATTTGTAAATGGTTTGGGGCTTTATCTGTGAACAGCTTTTTCCTGGTAAGAACTGAATTTAAGTTGAAAATATAAGGGTAATGACTTAATTTTACTCTGAGATGATCAGAAAGGAGATTAGATGTTTTAAGGATTAATTGAGAAGGAAGGAATTTGTATCCAGGCACAGTCAGAACAATAGAAAGCAAGTCAGAATTTTTTTGAATTCTTGATCTGGTTATTTTACTGATGCTGAGTAATGTAGAAGGGCAAGAGACCCTTCTGCCCAACATGTCCTTGACGACCATATCCAGCCCCATTTGGCCCAAATTTCTCTAAACACCAGCTATCGATGTACTTATCTAAATGTCTTTTCAATTTTAAGCCAATTTCAAGATGGTTTAATGTCATTAAACAATCTTTAAAGTACCAGGACACCTTTAGGAAGCACTGTCTCAGAAAGGCAGTGTCCATTATTAAGGACCTCCAGCACCCAGGGCATGCCCTTTTCTCACTGTTACCATCAGATAGGAGGTACAGAAGCCTGAAGGCACACACTCAGCGATTCAGAAACAGCTTCTTCCCCTTTGCCATCCGATTCCTAAATGGACAATGAATCTTTGGACACTACCTCACTTTTTAAAAAAATATACAGAAATTCTGTTTTTGCATGTTTAAAAAAAATCTATTCAATATATGTAATTGATTTACCTTATTATTATTATTTTTTTTCCTCTGCTAGATTACGTATTGCATTGAACTGCTACTGCTAAGTTAACAAAGTTCACGTCACATGCCAGTGATAATAAACCTGATTCTGATTCTGGTTTCCAGTGCACAAGGATGATGTAACACAGAACCAAATGTTACTCCAGTTCCAATGCAGCACAAAAAAATCCCCAATAAGATAAAGATCACAATAATAAAAAACACATTAAATATAAATACATAAGTTACCTTATACATTGACTGTATGTCCATATAGCCAAGAGACGCTAGGCATAGGAGTGTATATGTAAGGTGCCTCTAACAGGAAATTATAAAATAGTGGTGGAGGGGTGAGTTGGGGGTGGAGGTGTTGATCAGCTTTACAGCTTGGGGAAAGTAACTGTTTTTGAGTCTGGTGATCCTAGCATGGATGTTATGTAGCCTCCTCCCTGATGGGTGTGGGACAAAAAGTCCATGAGCAGGTGGGCGTGATCCTTCATGTTGTTACTGTGCCTTTTTCCGGCACCTTTCTGTATATACGTCCCTGATGGTGGGTAGACTGTTCTGGTGATGCATTGGGCAGTTCTGACTACCCATTGAAAAGCTTTTCAGCCCACCACAGAGCCACTCATAGTCCAGCTCTTTTCGGCCTCCTCAGAAAGTAAAGGCATTGGAGAGCTTTTCTAGCCTCTAGTATGTGTTCTGGGGCCATGAGAGGGTGTGCAAGATTTGCACTTGGGAGTTTTCAGTGCTGTACTGCCAATGTAAAGAGGTGTGTTATTTAAAAGTTGCTATTTTACTTGCTTTAACCACTTCCTCCAGCAGCACATTCCATGTACACTAAGGGACTCTTCTAAATATTTCACCTCTCATTAAACCTATGTCCTCCAGTTTTCAGTTTCCTTTCCTTGGGGGCAAAAGGACTGTGCATTCACCCTGTCTATACATCTTTAAGGCCACTCTTCAGTCTCCTCCATTCCAAGCATTAAAGGCCTAGCCTGCCCAAGCACTCTATAACTCGGGTCCTCAAGTCCTGGTGACGTAGGAAAGTAAAAAGTTAAAAAAACAATCAATGTGCTTAGTGTCCCACAGGGTGTGTGGTGGCGGGGGGGAAGGGGTGTGTAGGTCTTTCTACACCCTATCCTTGTTATATGCGGGGGATACGTTCCTCGCAGTCGATGCATAGTATGGAAACGCATAATGTGAATAATTATTTAAATAGAGAAGATAGGGATGCGTTCTGGAGGGCTTGCTGAATATGTTTTATCTGTAACTTATTCACATTTTCATACCAATACGACACAAAAGCCACATTCGTATTATATTTCATCAACTTAAGGTAACATTCAACGTAATAAATCATAGAAAGTCTTTTCATCCTTATGTAAGTGCGTTTTGACATACACTTCCAAAAAAGCCCAGTCTCGTCTGCATTAAACACCTGCTTTGGTGTGATGTCTAACTCAGCTATCATAGCCCGCAACCGCACAGGGTAGCGTTCAGCAGCTTCGTGCTCAGCACTAGCTTGCTCACCACGCACAGCTAAGTTGTGAAGCCTGTGATGATTAACAAACTTAGAAAACCATCGCCTACCTGCATTAAAGCTAACAATATCACTTGACACTTCCTCACTAGCCTCTGAACAAAGGCGACCATAAATTTCCAAAGCTTTCACACAAAGATGATCAGAACTGAGTGTTGTTTTTTTTTCTTTGTTTCATGCTCAATGTACAAACTCAACATTTTCTCCATTTTTCTTATAATCGGGTTATGCACTTTGGTAACAATCTTTGAAGACACTTGTGATGAATCAATCACTGCACTTTTTATTTTCTCAGCAGTTTTCTTATGTTTCTGATTGTGGACTCAATCAAGCCAAAATAGCATCCCAGAGCTGTGTTACCTTCACCTGACGCGGCCCTGTTTATAACTTCCAACTTTTTTCAAGTGTTAAAGCGGTTCTCTGCCACTTGGCTGACGGCCCAGAACTTGACATAGGACACCTAGGAGGCATAGTTAAATATTTCAAGCACAAAATCAGTGCACCATAGGTAATAACAACAAAGGTATAAGAGCACAAGATTGCACATCCACACACTGCCAAAACCAATGCGAGACTAGCAGGAGTGAGACTGTGAGGCGTGCGCACGTGACTTGTATTGGCAGGAAAGCTGTGCTTCTCATCCCAACGACCTCGCATAACTGTGAGTTTCGGACGCCTATAAGGAGAAGTTGGTAGAAATAGGTTCAATGCATAACTGTGAATCTGTGTTCTCTGAAGACGCATATAATGAGGATAGGGTGTATTTCTATATTGTAGTTCATTATGTCCAATGAATCTTGCATGCATTTAGCAATATTTTCTTTCGAAGCATTCTCTTAGGGTCAAGGATGATATGAAACATTTTAATGGAGCCAAGTAGCGCATCTATTATATATGTAGCTTTAAAAATTATTTTAAAACATGTATCTTCATAGGTAAATCATGAAGTTGATCGGAATGAAGGACTTAGGTTTGCCAGAAAGCATTCAATGCTTTTTATAGGTAAGTGCCTCATCTATCAGCAATTTCTTTGTTGTGTTCTGTTTTTGCCAGTGGCATAGTTTTACTCAATAGCCCAAAGGCACAAGGGATGACATAATTCCTGGTTATAACCATTATATTTTAACAGCAAATGCACATTATATGTTGGTACTGAAATTTGAAATGTGTTACATTAAAGGCATTGTAACTAAATTTCGGGGGGGGGGGGGCGCACCACTGGCTGAGGATGAACTTTTACACCATTGATTCCCGGATTTGATTTGGGTTCTCTTTCAAAGTTCAAAGTAGATTCATTATCCAAGTACATATTGTCACTAAATACTACCCTGAGATTCATTTATCATCTGACTGTACATATACACAACCAAATAAACAATATTCCTCCTGACAACAGTGCACCCAAATTACATATAATCACACACAGCACATAAAATATTGATACTAACTTTTTATTTGATTGTTTGTTTAACACCTCAAATTTCTCAACTTCCTGTGGTGGGATTTGAGCCAGTCTCTTGGGAATAATTCAGGCTTTTGAATTAATACTGTCCTTCAAGTCTCCTAACATTTTTTTTTACTTTGGTGCACAGAGACAAGCGCTAAAACCTGCGATGGAGTTGTGTGTGCTTTTGAGGAAGTGGTAGAAAAAATAATCCAAACCCCTGGACTCTGGGAAGCTGAGAATGTTAACGCAGTGAAGCTTTCAGACTTTGCCTCCGATCAGGATGGAGCATGTGGTGGCTACTGTTCCTTATTATAAAATAATTTGTAATGACCCATGTCTTAATACCATTACAGTCAAGGGTATTTTAAGTGTCAATTCAGCTCTGCCTGTAAGCACAGAAAGCTGCTTGGGTCTGGAACACTAAGGAGACAGTTCACTGCCTTAATGAATTCACTCACATTTTTGGTATAATCTTCATCTGAGAGACTTTCACATTGTCTTTCTGGCCACTTAACTTGACCTTCTGGCCTTAATATGTCATATTAAGTAATTTTGAGGATTTCAAGAATGTATTTCATTTTGATCACAGTGCAAAACTTGATGGCTATGACAATTGCCTCAAAGTTGCGGGAATCAACATTGTAGGTTCCTGCAATTTAATACATTTCTATTACGATTCCTTCTTCATGATGCTTCTCTTGGGAGCAGAATAACTGTGTGTCTGCTAGCCTGATGTGAGGGCACTCTAGATTATTGATGTCCTGAGTTTTTCTTGTTGCATGATAAGGAGGAATAGATTATGCTTTTGATAAGTAAGGAATTTTTGATTTAATCAAATCATGATTAGAGACTAATCTTGGAACCATGACAATTTGATGTGTCCCTCTGCCCTTCTACTTAAACTCTGCAAGGATACCTCACTCTAAAGTTGTGGTCTTGTGCAATAATGTTCTATGGTGCCATTAATTAATGCAGAGTAATTGTATAATCACATGTTACTAATAATTATAAAAATACTCTTGTAAGGGCTGTGTTGATGACTAGGCTTATTTCAAGTAATATTGTGAGCTTCATTTTCTGCATGGTCTTACTGAGTTTTACATTGGTCTATTTGCAGTATTAATTTTAATTGAAAGCACATTCATAGGAAGAGAGGGTGAAAGCAACATTAGATTAAGCTGCAAACTGCTCCATATGAAAACAGATCTACTATGAGTGGTTCATAATCACTCTGAAATTCCCAGTACTTTTCAAGACTAGTTTCATTTGTATTCTAAACTGTCTGCACAATTTGTATATGAAGTGTAATCTATTTATTATGTTTTTTTCCAAATGATCTACCACTTGCTGGATTTGTGAGTTAACAGTGTTTAGAAACTATGTTCTAGAATGGGAAATGTTGATACGTTCCAATGTAAGTGTGAGCAATAATAAAGAGCAACTTACCTACTGTTTCATTTTCAAATGCTGTTTTTTGTGTCTTTTATAATATTACACTGTTTTCTCAAAACTTAAGTAATAATGGATTTGTTCCTCCTGTCTTTGTCTTTCCCTGTTGGGTGTAAGTGTTGGCTCTTTGTAAAGCATTGGTAAAGATCTCCAAGGGCCTGTAAATAACCAATCTTTCATTCATTCCATAAGCTTGGAATTTGAGATTTGGTGTCTTTTGTTTGGGTCTGCATTAAATTGAGCATGAAAATGGGAAAGGTAGTTAGTAAGGTCTAGCTGTCCCTCGTCTCAATTATCTTCACCAACCAGGACTAATTTTGCTATGACAGAAGCAGAGAATGCTTGGGAAAAACTCATCAGTTCAGGCAGCATCTGTGGTAGAAGAAACATTTCGGATCAGAACTGGTGGACATCGTTGCTACTCTGCTGACGTGAACTAGCCTGCCACAAGCTGGAATCATTCCTGTGATGTTCTTTTGGCTCTAATGCAGCCTCAATATCCTAAACAGTTGAGCTTCTTATTGGAAAGTTCAGCAACGTGCCAATTTAATTGCTTACCATATTAATGCTAATTTATTCCCTTTTATTGTTAAAACTCTTTGGATGGAATTTTTTAGCTTAATTCTTAATTGTTGCATAATATTGGATTGTGTCAGCCGACTGTCAACCCCTCCTGAACTGGACCTCCAAGCCATTTTGAATAGATTTCTTGGATTTGCATTACGATGTTCATAAATAGTGAGGCACTTATTGTGCGTTTGTCTTAGTTTTAAAATGAATATTCACCATACCATGGAGTAATTTTGATAGTTTAATAAGTAGTAAATTTTGCAATATTTTTAGCACCTGTGATCTTTTGGGTAAAGGCTCATTAGGATGACAGTTTGAATAGTTTGTTCTAACTGGGGGATGTGTTCACGAACTGCATTGTTGCTTTTGAGGGTTATATCACAGGCAGAGTCTTTGTAAACAAAAGCACCAAATGAAACAATGATTCTTAATTGCATAATTCTAGTTCCCATGTGTGTTAAGAGGCTTATTCACTTCTCTGAATGCCAGCATTATTAAATGCATTTCTCATGTGATTGATCTGTCTCATTTAAGATTTTAATCTGTAACCTATGTCTTTCCAAAAACAGAAATCACTTGTAGAATAAAGCCACTACTGTTTTGCTATTTCACAGCTTCAATACAGGAAATCAAATGATGGAAGTTCCAGATATATTTAAGTTTATTGCATGAAGAATGTAATTTTCCCAAATATTTTCTAAAAAATCTATTTTAAAATGTTGGCTTCTACCTTTTAGTCTTTATTTAACAGCATTTGACAGAACATTAAAAATGATTTTCTGGCTTCCGGTTTAATAACTTGGTTGTTTAGCCAGCTTGATTACATCATAGCTGCAAGGATGCTAGGAATTCTTTTGAACTGTTGCTTGACAACGGCCAGTTCATGAGGAAGTGCATTGTATGCCACATTGCCTACTAGGTTTTTGTTCTCTGCATTTTCTACAATAGTCTGAAATGTGAGTTGTGGTTTTATTATTAAACCAGACAATGTTATGGCAACCCAGACAAAATGCTGGAGGAACTCAGCAGGTCAGGCAGCATCCATGGAAATGAGTTGGCAGTCAACATTTCGGGCCAAAAACCCTTCTTCGGAACTGGAATGCAGCCTTTGATTTTCCAGGACTTCCATTTACTGACACCGCTGTGCCACCCAGTTAATTGAAGACAAGTGAACATTGAGGACTAGTCTTCTATTTTACACTAGTTGATAAGATCATCAGAACTCTGATACAAACTGGGAGGGGCTGGTTATCAGCAATTGTTGAATATAAATTGGGGATGATTACGCTTTGTTGGAACAGCGTAAGCAGCCAAATAGAAACCAGAGTGGGATGAGGATGGAAAATTAGTGACAGATATTTGGAAGCCCAGGGTTGCTCTTCGGGACTGTACAAGGGTATGCTGCAAAATGGTCACCCAATTTGAATTTTGATTCACTGATGCACTTGGACCATACGAGTACTGAATGGCAAAATAAAAGATGTTCCAAATGGTCATTACTTCACCTAGATGTACAGTAGTGTTTAGGGAAGGGATAGAGGGAAGGTGTTGCATCTCCTGTGCCTGTGTGGAGGGAGGATGCCTTGTGAAGGGGAGTGGGTCTTGGAAATGGAAGAGTGAACCTTGTAATGTGGATGAAATGGTTCCTCTTAAGATGCTGAAAGGGAAGGGGAAGTCAGTTTGGATGGTGGTATCACCATTGTGGACTGCATCCCTGCATTGGATTGGAGAGGAAAAGGGGTGGTCAGAGTGCAGGACATCTAGAGAGGGAGGAATTTAGTGGGCAGGCAGCGTCTATGGAGGAAAGTGGATTGGTTTTCAATGTGAGAAAAGGTTCAGCCAAGTGAACCTTTCCCCTGTTCAATGAACAAGTGAATGCAATTCTACTGTGGGATGGGGTTGTGAAATGTCCATGTGGAAATGGGTCACTAGGAATGGAGAAACTAGAAATTGTCAGAAGACATCAGAAATACCATGGGCAAACACAAGGAAATCTGCAGATGCTGGAAATTCAAGCAACACACACAAAATGCTGGTGGAATACAGCAGGCCAGGCAGCATCTATAGGGAGAAGCACTGTCGACGTTTCGGGCCGAAACAAAGGGTCTCGGCCCAAAATGTCAGCGGTGCTTCTCCCGATAGAAATACCATGGGGACTGATTGTGGACTTGAGGAAAGTGCAGTCTGCAGAAAATACACCAGTCTTCATTAAGGTGTCGGAGGAGGAAAGGGTGAGCATTTTCAAGTTCCTGAATGTCAAAGGATCTATTCTGAGCCCAACACATAGATGCAATCATGAGAAAATACACTAGTGACACTACTTCATTCAAAGTTTAAGGAGATTCTTCCAGATTTCTGCAGATGTACAGTGGTTAGTGTTCTGACTGATTACATCACCACTTATTGAGGAGACTCCAATGCACAGCTTAAAAAAAAGCTGCAGAAGATTATAGACTCAATCAGTTCCATTGTGGGCAGCTTCAGAAGGTAGTGCCACGGGCAGGTCGCATCCAGGAAGAAGGACCCTTCCTGACATACTCTCTTCTCATTACTGCTGTCGAGTGGGGTAAAGTAGCTTGAAAACCCACATTTAAAGTTTTAGGAACAGCTTATTTCCCTCTGCCATCAGATTTCTTAATCATCCATGAACACTACCCCACTATTTTACTCTCTTTTTGCACTAATAAAGTGACCAGTTAACCTGTATGTCTTTGGAATGGGGAGAATGTATAACCTCCTCACGGACAGTGGTGGGAATTGAACCTGGGTTACTGGCACTGTAAAGTGTTATGCTGACTGCCACCCCAATCACTCTGCTTCTTGATAGTGGAAGATGGACTCATTCAGAATCTGACACTCAGAAACCATGAGGCAGTATTAAAAATGCAATAAATAATAATTCATTTAAAAGATTTAAGTTAGAAATATCAACTATTTAAGCCATCAGCAAAAAGTGACTTGTTAAGACACCAATAAGTTAGCAATTGAGACTTCTCTAAAGCTTTTTGAACAGGGAAGGTAAAAATCTTATAAAGATTAGCATTATTAGTCAAATGTACATTAAAACATAGTGAAATGTGTCATTTGAGTTAAAGTTCAAAGTAAATTCATTATCAAAGTGTATATATGTCACCATATACAAGATTCATTTTCTTGTGGGAAATTGCATTAAGTATAAGAAACACAATAGTATCAGTGGAAGTCAGCACCCAACAGATCAGTGAGGATTGTACTGGATAGACCAAATGTCACCAGACTTCTGATGTCAACATAGCATGTCAACAACTGACTAACTCTAATCTGTGTGTCTTTGGAATGTGGCAGTAAACGGGAGCACCTGGAGGAAACACATGTAGTCACGGGGAGAACATACAAACTCCTTAAAGACAGTGAGATGAATTGAACCTGCCCAATGAAATATTTCATTATGAGGTGATCGTGAAATCTAAATGGCTTTTGTTGATCTGGGCAACCTTAATGTAGTCTAGTGCGGGGGTCGGCAACCCGCGGCTCCAGAGCCACATGTGGCTCTTTTACGTCTGTGCTGCGGCTCCCTGTTGCTTTGGGAAATAATTGGTTGTGGCGACCCTTTTCCTGGCACATCCGAACCGACTCACAAATTAGATAGCCTACGGGGGTTTGCGAGCACAGAGCTTTGGAGCCTCTGCGCCATGGGGGGCAGGTTGAGGGAGGCTTAAAAGTGAGGCTGAAGATTTCGAATAAAGTTTTTTCCTTCGACTGCAGTTACCGACTCCGTGTCGTAATTTTAGCGCTGCGTGTAGCACACCGCTACATGGTCAGTATTTAATTAAAATGTATTTTATGTTAGTTTGTTAGTTTTTGAAATGTAAATCTAAATTTGAAGATTATGGTGATCTTGTACAATCTAAATAAGACGTTGTGGCGACCCATTTCCTGACACATCCGAACCGGCTCACAATTAGCCAGCGTTCAGGCTAAGGGAGATAGCCTACGGGGGTTTGTGAGTACGTGTCTTTTGCAGCATCCGCGCCCATGGGGGGGCGGGTTGAGGGAGGCTTAAAAGCAAGGCTGTTTAGTTCGAATAAAGCTATCTTTGACTGCAGTTTACTGACTGCGTGTAGCACACTGCTACAACGTGTTTTTATCGCTGGCTGTCCAGAGGGAAGGTGCTGAAACGCTTTGTCGCGTGTCTGGAAGAAGTGAAAACTTTCCTGGGCAGCAAAGGGCTCACCTTTCCTGAGCTAGAACAGCCAGAGTGGCTGGAAAAGCTACACTTCATGGTAGACATGACAGCGCACCTGAACACGCTGAACACAGCTCTTCAACGGGGTAAGGACGTACAGCCCTGCACATGTTGGAGGATGTTTTGGCATTCGAGCGCAACTTGACGTTGCTTGCCAGAGATTTACAGAAAAGCACATTGTCTCACTTCCCCAATTTGAGAGAGTTCAAACAAGGTCACGACATGATAAATTCGGAGTATTTACATTCTGCAATCATCGCAATGCAAACATCGTTTGGGAAACGCTTCTGTGAGTTCAGAGAGGAAAAAAACACATTATCCTTCCCGGTCACTCCCCTAAGCATCGATCCATCCCTACTGAGTACGACTGCATTGTCAGGTGTGAGTCAACCTGACCAAGTATGATAAATATTTTAATTGCCTATTATTTTACGTATATGAATATGTTTTCATTGTTCAGTGAAATAGTCCTTTTATTTTTCAGGTTGACAGTTATTTTTGCTGCTGGCGGCAAATTTAAGTTTGGTGTTTTTCATAAATACAAGAAGGACTCAAATAAACGTTGAGTATTTTACTTAAAAGTAACCTTCAACCCAACGTCTTTTTTTCTGAGTTCAAAATGTTTTTGTTGCATGCAGAAATGTAATTTTGTTTTCTCTGCAGGAGTTCATCAATTTCATAAATGCAACACATTATAGTTTGTTTATACATAGCATAAAGGCAAAACAAAACGTTGTATGCAGTGTTATTTCATTTTAAATGTCAAACGGGTTTTGCGGCTCCCAGTGTTTTCTTTTCTGTGGGAAACGGGTCCAAGTGGCTCTTTCAGTGGTAAAGGTTGCTGACCCCTGGTCTAGTGTAATCAAATCGTTTCAAAAGTTTGACTTGAAAATTAGTTCCTTCAGCCAGCTGAATATGTGGCTAAATTAAAATGTGTATGTATTTATAAATCTGATACAAGTGCTTCAGACTGATTTTTGATCAAAATATTGTTTTCGCCTTCCTTTTCTCCACCTCTCTTTATTAGCTCTTTAGCCTGCCTTTCGTGTGCTCTTCTGATTAAATGATTGTAATGTTGAATCAGGTTTGCAGGTCTGGCAAGTGAGACAGAAAACAGTGACTGTGAATAAGTATATTAATCATTTATTTATAAACAGTAAAAGTTCGACCAAACATTCATGTTCCCCAAGTTACAGACACTACAAAGCGGAATATTTAACAAACATAGGTCCATTTAACAAATGTACTTAGTTAAAAGCGTGCACAGAGCATACCTTCCCAATGGCCATGTGCACTGCTTGCCTTAAACAAAGCAAGAGAGAAAGAACCTCCCCACGCGTGCTCAGTATATACCCAGGATTTTTGAAACCAGGCACCGGGCAGCTAACCAATGCGAAGAGTAGCTGCAGTTTCTAAACTAACCAATCATAGTGGAATTGACTTTCGATAGTCAGAATAAGCTGCGCCCTTCACAGGACATCCCATCTCTCAAAAGTTGTGAACGTGGTGATCCAGCCATCAGACTAGTATGACTCTCATGAACTTCCTAAATTACATGTAAGACAGAACAGTACAAACCCAATACTGTAAACCCATTAGCCTCCTCTCAGTATATTAAGTAGTTCACCAACCCCACCCCAGAATGGTATAGCTAATGAACTGGTCCCCCCCCCACTTAATTTTATACACTGACTTTCAGATAAGATCAACCAGGTGAGTGACATTCGCCCACCCATCAGGAATGTAGGTGCAGCGTTCCTGACCAATAACAGTACAAGTGCCACCTTCCTTTGTGAGCAGGAAATCAGTTGCTGGGACAACCTGGTGGACCATGTTGAGAAAGGCTATCAAAACCTTCCCTCCTTGCCAACCAGCATGGGTAAGGTGTTTATCCAGGGTGCTGGGGAACCACGGGTAGGTTTAGGAACTGCATATCCAGTAAGAGCCATTCAGCATCCACCAAGTGCCCAGCTTCACACCATTTGTCAAAGACACAGCCATCCCAGAATACTGTTCCTGTTCACGCTTGCTATCTACCTTGCACCTTGTGCCTCTACTCAAAATGCCACCTACACCAACACTCCATCAGCTGGGGAAAACACCAAGCATCAGGACATTCCAATTAAACAAATGGTATGTAGGGAAATACCACCCCCCCCCCCCCACACACACACACCCTTAAAGCACTTACTCCACCAGGGCTATTAAGACTCAAGTTCCTTAAGGCTGTTAATATAGACTACCCCCTCCCAGCTCTCCCAAACCAGAAGGCCAAAACACGAGAACCCAGATAGTTTCTCCCAACAGTTGTTTTCTTGCCAAAGGGATCAATATCAGTGATGCAGTAAGGAATCCTCATACAAACTCAGCAATCTGACTCATTGGTCAGTGTGCAAATTCAAACACCATCTCCAAGAATGGGTCACGGGATCTCCTACCACAAGTCAGCATCCACCACTTCAATGCAGGGAGATATAAATGTACTCACTCCTGATTAGTCTCTGGGTATTTAGAAAACACATAACAACCCTACTGGAATTGCTTCCCAAATGCTTGTGTCCCTCTGAAATATAGGCATCTTATATCCTGGATAAAGTTGCCAAATTTCTACCCCATCAACGTAAATTTCATATGGCCAGTATGAAATATGAGTCATCCCTAAAACCAATTTCATGGGGAAACAAGTAACTGACTAAACAAACACGTAAAACAAAGTAACAGTTTAGTACACAAAACACAAAGCCCAGGCAGTACTCCTCTTCTTTTAAAACTCCGTATGGAATTGCAAAAGCTTAAAACAAGACAGTTCATATTTTCACAGAGAAATAGCATACTTATCAGAGAACGACCGAGAAGCAAAACGCAACTGGGTGGTGCCCAACACATTCACAGTGTCTTAAAGGCAATGTCCACACACACACACACACACACACACACACACACACACACACAATGTGGCCACTCCTAACATCTCTCTGCATTCAAATTATTCACACTCTATTTACAGGGAAGAGGGATGCAGGTCAAATGACCCCCTTCTTGTGACTCTGAGACGTGAATGTGCTAGCCACCTCCAATTCCAACTGCAGCCAAACGTTCGTTGATATCCTTTGCAGAAAACCCTGAATGGGATACAAGGAATCTGGCAGAGGACAATAGGAGCCCTTATCTGCAGAGGGCTTGAAGAATGACCCTTCCAGCATCATTTCCTTGCTTCCCCAGACAGTACATCCTCCACATGGCATAGAGTGTGGGGTTGGAACCCTATTTATCTGCTCCACTGGGACCACAGCTCTAGGCAATGCTAAAAGCATTTCTTTATGGGACATGTCTGCTTATCTAATTTCCTTCCTTGGCTATGCACACCCTCTTCTACGTACTCTAATCCTTGAAATAATTGAATCACTGTGCTTATAGGATAACCAACAGCTGGTGCTATTAAAGACAGTGCTACTCCCTTTATTTGGGAAGCCACCAACATGCCCTATCATTCCAGAAGCCAATTCAATATCCTCTGCTGGGCTACCACTACGGCAGTATAATTTTGTGATAAGAGCCACTGGCGCAGAACCTCCTCTACTGTGCTCCAATCTGCTTGGGGTTTTAAGTTCCATTCAGTAAGAGTGGGATACTTAAGTTTAACTACAGCCACTACTCAAACCCATACCGATGTATTATGCTCAGGGGAAGCAAGCAGTGTTCTCAGGGCACTATTGATTGCGTGTTGGGACAATCGGCTCCCAGCTCTCTGTCAGATAGGGTCACTCTGATACTCTCTCATCCAATATCCTCAATAACCATGAGGCCAAAGACTCCCCAGCCTTTTGTCTGTACCTATCCCCTAAACTCGCTAATTCCTCAGTGGAGAACTCTCTGAGCTCTGTTGTCTTGAAGGTGTCCATTGTACCACCCCCCACACATTCCAGATCCTCTTCCCCTCCCCCTCCTCCCTTTAGATGAGCCTACAGGCTGATGCCCCCCTCAGCAGGTGTGGGAAGGTGTGATCACTGGCTTGGCCTGAACTGTTTCAGACATGCAAGGCGAGGGATAAGCCAGAGGGTCCACACTACCCTCTCTCCCTCATTTTCATCATCCAACCAGACATCCCCATGTCCCAGCCCCACAGAAGGACCAACACTCTGCCTCATCGTGGCTTTCCCTTAAAAGGATTGGGCTGTTAACCAGCTCGGCCTGCAGCGTCTGAATGCTGTAGTTTCTTTAGCTGACAAGCTATCTCTATATTCTTATCCTCCAACTTTGCAGCCCTACCCTGATCCATCAATAGTGATTCTCTCAGAATAATACAACATTGACTTAGATTTTCCAATTCACTCTTAAGATTCGCTATCATTTTATACCGATGCTTTTATACTGCAAACAGTCAGAAAGCAACCCACTGGGAAAACCCAATGATTTAAGTATAGAAACAATGCGAAGTCCCATTTCAACCTCAGCAAAATCTAACTGGTCTGACCAATGTACCAGCATCCCGTAACCCATCAGTAAGTTAGCGAGATTTCAAAGCCCTCACTGTTATCTATCCACCCTGGGCCTCTGCATCTTTCATACTGATGGCCCACTCTTTTAAATAACCTTTTAAAGAAACAACTCAAACCCTACTCACGGCACCAAAATGTAATGCTGAATCAGGTTCGTGGGTCTGGCAGTGAGACAGAAAACAGTGACTGTGAATATGTATATTAATAATTTATTTACAAAGAGTAAAAATTCAACCAAACATTCATGTTCCCCAAGTTTCAGACACTATAAAGCGGAATATTTAACAAACATAGGTCCATTCAACAAATGTACTTAGTTAAAAGCGTGCACAGAGCATACCTTCCCAATGGCCATGTGCACCGCTTGCCTTAAACAAAGCAAGAGAGAAAGAACCTCCCCATATGTTCTCAGTATATACCCAGGATTTTTGAAACTAGACACTGGGCAGCTAACCAATGTGAAGAGCAGCTGCAGTTTCTAAACTAACCAATCATGGTGGATGTGATTTTCTATAGTCAGAATAAGCCATGCCCCCACAGGACAATGATGTATTAATATTTGGATAATTTTAGGGTAAACACATGCTAACATGTGAGCATAACCCCATTGTTGGATGCAAAGAAGAGCTGATCTTAACATTTTCTAACTCCTGCTTGCTTCTTCATTCAAGTTTATACCTCTAGAGTAGAATATGGTTTTAAGTGTATTGAACCAAGCCATTAGGCCTTAATCTTAAACTGAATGATTTGTGCTTTAATCTCTTTTGCTCTAGAACTTTTACAAATGATACATTGAAAATATTGGTGTTGTAGAATCTTTTTTATACCTTCATGTACAGAAGTCTAAATTTCTCAATAAAATATTTAATTGTGTCAGTGTAACCAATGCCATGTCCCCCTCTAGTGGATGATGCATTCTGTACTTTATTGTATGTCTAACTGATTATTTCGAAGTTTGATTGCCAGATTATTAATTGTGAATCACAGGGGAATGGGTTATTTACTTAAAAGGAGGCCGATTATTCTTTCTGGAAATCATTTCAATGAACAAACATCTACGGTTTATATTTTCCCTCTCTCTTAATCTTGCGCTAGTTTCATTACGTTTACATTGTTGTTTATTTCACACATGCATAAGTTATGTGTGGTTTATGCTAATTGAAGTCTATGTTTGGCGTCAATGTCCTGTGTTGCTACAAAAGGCAAATTTTCATGGCATTTACAGTATATCCTGTGTCTCCAAGCCAATGACAACATTGAACTTGAACTTGTGTTTATATCTCTTTAAGATGATCACATGCTCCTATAATCTAATATCCCGACAGCATTATATACTTGTCAGCATATTTTACGAGAAACCTCACACACGAGAGCACATGTACACATGTACATAGTATTTCTCCAACTTTCAAGTATTCCAGAGTGAGATCATTAGCTAAACTGATACATCATCGCAGCAGTTTATAAGATGCATTGCAACAGCTTGCCAAGGCTCTTTCATCAGATTTCTAAAAACCCGCGATCTCTGTCACATGAAAGGCAAATGCATCAGGTCCATAGGGATGCTACTACAGTACCTGCAAAATTTTTTCCAAATTGTGCACAATTCTGACATGTAAACACTTTGTCACTGGTCATGGGAGAATATTCTGCTACTTGATACTTAATAGCTCTGTGTGACCACACCTCCATAGTGAGCTGATTCAAGGGGAAATGTAATACCAGTTCTCATGGACTGGCTGATGGATTTGCAGCAAAAAATCTGGTGAAAGAAATTTTAAAAGGATGAAAACAACGGCTCACAAGGAAATCTGCAGATGCTGGAAATTCAAGCAACAAACACAAAATGCTGATGGAACGCAGCAGGCCAGGCAGCATCTATAGGAAGAAACACTGTCGATGTTTTGGGCCGAGACCCTTCGTCAGGACTAACTGAAAGACAAGATAGCAAGAGATTTGAAAGTAGGAGAGGGAGGGGGAAATGCAAAATGATAGGAGAAGACAGGAGGGAGTGGGGTGAAGCTGAGAGCTGGAAAGGTGATTGGCAAAAGGGATACAGAGCCAGAGAAGGGAAAGGATCTTGGGACGGGAGGCCTAGGGAGAAAGAAAGGGGGAGGGGAGCACCAGAGGGAGATGGAGAACAGGCAAAGAGTGATTGTGAGAGGGGCAGAGAGAGAAAAAAAGGGGGGAATAAATAAATCAGGGACGGGGGAGGAGGTGCATTAACGGAAATCAATGTTCATGCCATCAGGTTGGAGGCTACCCAGACGGTATATAAGGTGTTGTTCCTTCAACCTGAGTGTGGCTTCATCTTGACAGTAGAGGAGTCAATGGATAGACATATCAGAATGGGAATGGGACGTGGAATTAAAATGTGTGGCCACTGGGAGATCCTGCTTTCCTTGGTAAGTGTTCAGTGAAACGGTCTCCCAGCCTGCGTCGGATCTCACCAATGTATAGAAGGCCACACCGGGAGCACCAGACACAGTATACCACACCATCTGGCTCACAGGTGAAGTGTCGCCTCACCTGGAAGGACTGTCTGGGGCCCTGAATGGTGGTGAGGGAGGAAGTGTAAGGGCAGGTGTAGCACTTGTTCCACTTACGAGGATAAGTGCCAGGAGGGAGATCAGTGGGAAGGGATGCGGGGGACAAATGGACAAGGGAGTCACGTAGGGAGATATCCCTGTGGAAAGCAGAAAGATGGGGGAGGGAAAGATGTGCTTGGTAGTGGGATCCCGTTGGAGGTGGTGGAAATTATGGAGAATTATATGTTGGACCTGGAGGCTGGTGGGGTGGTAGGTGAGGACAAGGGGAACCCTATCCCGAGTGGGTTGGTGGGAGGATGGAGTGAGAGCAGGTGTGCGTGAAATGAGTGAGATACGTTTGAGAGCAGAGTTGATGGAGGACGAAGGGAAGCCCCTTTCCTTAAAAAAGGAAGACATCTCCTTCGTCCTGGAATGAAAAGCCTCATCCTGAGAGCAGATGCGGCGGAGACAGCGGAATTGTGAGAAGGAGATGGCATTTTTGCAAGAGACAGGGTAGGAAGAGGAATAGTCTAGGTAGCTGTGAAAGTCAGTAGGCTTATAGTAGATATCAGTAGATAAGCTGTCTCCAGAGATGGAGACAGAAAGACCAAGAAAGGGGAGAGAGGTATCAGGTAAATTTGAGGGCAGGGTGAAAGTTGGAGGCAATGTTAATGAAGTCAACGAGATCAGCCTGTGTGCAGGAAGCAGCGCCAATGCAGTTGTCGACGGATACCCGTATAAGCTTGGAACATGGACTGTTCCACAAAGCCAACAAAAAAGGCAGGCATAGCTGCACCTTTGGTTTGGAGGAAGTGGGAGGAGCCAAAGGAGAAATTATTGAGAGTAAGAACTAATTCCGCTAGCCGTAGGAGAGTGGTGGTAGAGGGGAACTGATTAGGTCTGGAATCCAAAAAGAAGCAGAGAGCTTTGAGACCTTCCTGGTGGGGGATGGAGGTATACAGGGACTGGACATCCATAGGGAAAATAAGGCAGTGGGGGCCAGGAAACTTATAGTCATTGAAAAAATTCAAAGCGTGATAAGTGTAATGAACATAGGTGGGAAGGGATTGAACAAGGGGGAATAAAACAGTGTCAAGGTATGCAGAAATGAGTTTGGTGGGGCAGGAGCAAGCTGAGGCAATGGGTCTACATTGATAGGCAGGTTTGTGGATCTTGGGTAGGAGGTAGAACCGGGAAGTGCGGGGTGTGGGAACTATGAGGTTGGTGGCAGTGGCTGGGAGATCCCAAGAGATGATAAAGTTGGTGATGGTGTGGCAGACAATGGCCTAAAGTTGATTCCCTTTTGCCAATCAACTTTCCAGCTCTTAGCTTCATCCTGCCCTGTCTTCTCCTATCATTTTGGTTCTTCCCCCTCCCCCTCCCACTTTCAAATTTCTTACTGTCTCTTCTTTCAGTTAGTCCTGACGAAGGGTCTCCGCCCGAAACGTCGACTGTACTTCTTCCTATAGATCAATGGTTCCCAACCTTTTCTATGCCCTACACCCCTAGGAAATGTTTGATTAATGTTTGCACCCCCTACAAAAGTAATATCACATTTGAAGATGAAGAAGTCTAATTTCTAATTTTTGAACCACAAATTGAACCACATACAATACTGCGGGTGAACAAATTGAACTTAAAAAAATAAGCTTTTAATTCAGTGCATAAAATGCAAATATAAATTGAGCAATTGGATTCTAATTTATTCAGAAAAAATTGTAAACAGTAAAAACAATCCCAATGGTGAACATAAAATTCAATGACTTCTTTGCTCCTGCTTCTCATTTATGATTTTGTCAAAACATGGAACTTTCTTGCTGACTGCGATCCGCAGGTCTGCCTGTGGATTCAGGTGATTCCTAGATTTTGTCTTGATTGACAAAAGAGAACTGAATCCAGATTCACACTAGTATGTTGTTGCAAATGGAATGAGGACATGGAGTGCTCTTTCACAAAGTCTTGGGAACACATCCAGTGCTGCACACCAAAACTCCTCCAAAGTCTTGCTTTCAAATGGCATTTCAAGAGCTCGATTTGTCCGCAAATCAATAAGATCTTCTTTTAGCTCTTCATCATCTGACATCTTCTCTAAATTGTAGGAATATGGATTCATGATCCATTCTTCTGAAATCTTCAGGTCTCCAGCAGCAAAATATCCATCAAACGATTCTGACAGCATTTCCAAATGAGCCACAATTTCTTCACGCACAGTAGGAGTTATGGATCCAGCATCATCAACCATCTCTTCTAGTGAAGGAAAATTTGAGAGAGTGCCTGTTTCAATCCTTCAATGCCAAAGACGTAACTTTTCTTTGAAGGCATTCAACTTTTCACAAGCCTTCAATATGTTTATCCCTTTTCCTTAAAGAGAAACACTCAGGTCATTCATAGGAGTGAAAATGTCAGCTAAGTAAGACAGCATTTGGGCGAATTCCTGTGATTCCATTGCCCCAACCAGATCACTGTCAGGAACGCGGCCGGATGGACCCAAACGCAGGACGCAGACACTGAAGAACTAGGGGGAGGATAGGCTGGGGATGCCATGGCAGGTAGCTGGGGTTCAGGTCGATAGAGTGTCGGGCAGGCAGAGCGGAGCGGGCTCCCGGAGTTCAGGCAGGCAGAGCGGAGTGGGCTCCCAGAGTTCAGGCTGGTGGGCAGACAGGTCCCCGGGGTTCAGGCAGGCAGGCAGGTCTAGGTGGCTAGATAGGCTAGCGGAGAGCCCTCCCTGGGCGGGCTGCATATATCCCGGATAGGGCAGCCTCCCAGGCGGAAGCACTGGAGGCCTGGGCACGATGCAAACCCCTAGGCAGGTGCGGGCACTATCCCAGAGTTCGGGCGGAAGAGGAGGACGGGGCAGAACCCCCACCCGGGCAGCAGCAGACCGGCCGGGCCTGCCCGACAGAGGCAAGGGGTAGGAACGGGCAGAACCTCCACTGGGCAGCGGCCGGTCGGCCAGACCTGCCCGACGGAGGCAGGGGGTAGGAACGGGCAGAACCCCCACTGGGCAGCGGCTGGTCGGCCAGACCTGCCCGACGGAGGCAGGGGGTAGGATCGGGCATAGGTCCAGGGTGACCAACATAACAGTCATGATAACAGGAAATTTGGGAAAGGCCGCAGACAGCGCAACTGCGCGAATAACACAAACAAGCAGAGAAGCGGGACCAGCGCATGGGAAGAAAGGTGGGGGAGAGGACCAGCCTGGCAGTACTGGTATGGGGCAGAGAAGCACGATGAGGAGTAGATCTGAGCTCGGGCAGGATAACAGAATGCAGAGAAGAGTTTGGAGCCGGCGGAGAAACAGGAAACAGAACAAAACGACCACCCATCTGGTCCCAGTCCCAAGGCCCCTTATAAACACCTGCAGCTCAATGAGTTACAGGTGTGTCTCCTTGAACCAGAAGTTGTCTCCCAACTAGATCACGGGTGACGGGAGGGACAACTGCTGGACCCGGAGTCCGGAGCCCTCGGACCAGATCAAAACCTGGAACGCGGTTTCCGGACCAGACCGGACCCTGACAATCACATTCACGTTCCTCCAGAAAAACTTTGATTTCTTCCCGCAGTTCAAAGAAGCAGGTTAAAGCTCGTCCTCGTGATAACCAACAGACTTTTGTGTGGAAAAGCAAAACTGAATGCTCACTTCCCAGATCCTCACAAAATGATTTGAAGATGCGATGGTTCAAAGCACGCCCCTGATCCAGTTGATGATCTTCACACAAGTATCAAGGATTTTCTTTAAATTTGGAGGCAATGTTTTTGATGCCAAAGCATGCCGATGAAGAAAACAATGGGTAACTTGCAAGTCTGGAATCTCCAGACTTATTTAAAAAGCCAGATTTATTTCCAAGCATTGCAGGTGCCCCGTCAGTGCACACAAAACCAGTGACTTTGATATCTAAATCATGTTTGGCAAAGAAGTCTTTCACCAGCTGCATCACATCCTTTGCAGTTGTGTTTGTTTACAGATCTTTACAAAACAGGAAATCTTCCTTCACAGCACCATCATTGACATACCTCACTAATGTGATGAGTTGACTACAACTGGAGACATCAGTTGACTCATCCAACTGAATAGAGATTTTAAGAGGACTAGCTCTGACATCTGAGATGACTTGGTCCAAAACATCTTCACCCAAATCACTGATTCGGTTGTGAATGACATTATTTGATAGGGGCACTTGTTCAAATTTTTTTCTTGCTTCTTTGCCCAGGATAATTGTTGCCATTTCCAGTGCACATGGCTTGATGAGATCTTCCGCAATTGTATGGGGCTTCTTGGATTTGGCCACTTTATATGCTACTTGGTATGAAGCAAGAAGTAGTGGTTTTTCAACAGAAATGAAACCTAATTTTGAAAGAGTTCCTTGTGAATCAAAACGAGCTGTTTTGATTTTCAATGACCCAACATCATGTCCTTCAACATCAGCTCCGCCATGCTTGTTCCTGAAGTGCTCTTGAAGCTTGGATGGCTTCAGGTTTGAGTTGGAAAACACAACGCTACAAATAATGCACTGGGGTTTTTGCAAGCCATCATTTCCTGTTGTACAAGTGAAACCAAAGCACACATAGTCATCACTCCATTTCCTTCTTTTTGACATGATGAAGGGTTAATGAAGGGTTAAGTGTAAAGAGAAAAATATGAGCTAATATTCAGATTCAGATTCAGTTTATTGTCATTTAGAAACCACAAGTGCAATGCAGTTAAAAAATGAGACAACGTTCCCCCAGAATGATATCACAAAAGCATATGACAAAACAGACTACACCAGAAAATCTACGTAACGTTTGGCAATCCCCAATCCAGAGTCTGGAGAGGCTGCTGCGTATTAATATCGCGCTACCGTCTAGCGCATTCCCTGGAAAGGAGCTCCAAATCCACCAGACAAACAAGACCAAAAACTAAAGCTACAAGACCTGCACAAAACCACATAATTACAACATATAGTTACAACAGTGCAAACAATAGCACAATTGATAAAAAAAAACTGACTATGGGCACAGTAAAAATAATCCAAGATGTTAAAGGACTGTAAGTTCAAAAGAAATCACCACAGTTTTCACAAGTCCCCAAGGTCCCGACAGACTCGCCATCCCACGCTGGCGGCAGAAGGGAATACCCCCGCTATGGACTTCCACAGCGCCGCCCGAATCAGCCTCGCAGACGCAGCACACAATGGAAGCTCCGTCGAAACCAGCCTCGCAGATGCAGCACACACCGAAAACGACCTGAGTCCGTCGAAAGGACTCCAAGTCAGTCGAACCTCCGAGCCGACGACCATCCCCTCCGGCACAGCTTCTCCGAGCACCATCCTTGGCCGAGCGTATTAAGACGGCCCCGCCAACGGCCATCGGCAATGCGACCCCAAGGACTGGGGACCTGTTCTTCCCAGCAGAGTCCCGGACCTCACAGCAGCAGCAGCAACAAAGAAGGTCTTCCTGGAATTTCCGGATGTTCCTCCATGCTCCCACATCTGTTTTCAATTGATTATGATTGCACACGGCACCCTGCTTCACAAATAGTAGATAATCAGTTCCGGAGTGGCCGCTGCAAGCTGTGTTGCGCCGCCATCTTGGATCATGCGACTTTAATATGAGAAAAACTATCTGACTAAGTCAGGGATGACCACTTTACTCAACCAGACATGCCTATAGCAAAGTATCGCGAGAAATACGCTGTCGAATATTATATTATGATATTATCTGCGGTTATGCCAAGATAAATCGTCAAGTGGAAATGCTACAGGGACGTGACGCAAATTATTAGGCTACTCTCTACTGAATTTACACACCTATTTCTGATGATTACCGGAGATATGAACTCCCATCACACGATTCAAAGTCCTCGGTGCTAACCATGATATCTCCTCAACTAACACAATTCAAAATTATCAATGATTCAAGAAAAAAACCTTTTATGAGAAAAAAAACCTTTGAAATTCAAAAACTTCTTTAATGCATTGAGTCAAATATGAATGAATGACTTCAGCTGCTTTTTATCAAAATGCAGCTTTTTAAAATTTTATAATTGAATAATTTACCTACTGTCTGCGGGTTTGGTTTTAACGCGAAGTCATTACTCGATGGTTGATTTGGGATGTATAAAGATTTTGGCATTATGAGATGATTTTTAACTCTGAGATGTAACCTTCTAGCTAACGTTGATGAGACTCCTCAACTCTGAGGTGCAACTCCCAGGTAACACTGATGAGAATCCTCAACACTGACTCGGGCAGCGGGAGACTGGAGTGTGCTTGGGACAAACGTTACTACCACTTCTCAAGACACACTGGCAGATGGCTGAGTGATGACTTGTGACTCGTTACTCAAGGACACAAGCCACTCTTTGTCGCACCCCCTGAAATTCCATCTCGCACCCCCTGGGGATGCGGGCACTGCAGATTGTGAACCCCTGCTATAGATGCTGCCTGGCCTGCTGCGTTCCACCACCATTTTGTGTGTGTTGCTTGAAAACAACAGCTTCTTGTTGCAAGTCACACCGCAGTTGTATAAAACTTCGAGTAGGCCACACGGTGCATTGCATGCAGTTCTGGTCACCCCACTACAGGAAGGATGTGGAGATGTTGGTGAGTGTGCAGAGGAGGTTTACCAGGACATTTCCTGGATTAGAGAGTAGTAGCTGTAAGGAGAGGTTGGAGATTGCTTTCTCTTGTGGCCTGAAGACTGAGAGGAGTCCTAATAGAACTTTATAAAGTTATGAGAGGCTTGCATAGAGTAAGTAGACAGCTAGAATCTTTCTCTAAGGGTAGAAATGTTGAATACTAGAGGGCTTAGCTTTAAAGTGAGAAAGGGCATGTTTAAAGGGAGATGTGAAGAGCAAGTTGTTTACAGTGAGTGTGGTAGGTGCCTGGAACATGCTGCCATTTGTCATTGTGCAAGTAAGTATGATAGTGGCATTCAAGAGGCTTTTAGATAGACACATGACTATGCAGGGAATAGAGGGATATGGACTCTGTGCAGGCAGAAATTAATAATTTGATTTGGCATCATACTCAGCAAAGAAATTATGCACTGAAGGGTCTGTTTCTGTGCTGTACTCTTCGATGCTCTATACGCTCTTTGCCCCTAATTTACACGTTCCCCGGCCATCTCACTCTCCTTCACTGTGACAGGTCAGAGAAGTCCTGTTCATTCAGTCCTAGATGGCCTGTGTCCCTTGCTGCAATGTTATCAATTCTAAATTTGAGCAAGTTGCTATTCAATATATTAAACATCAAAATCTTCAAAGTCAAGTTTAACTATCAGCATACTCTGCTTAGTGCTCTACTAAAACAAGTTACGGTTGTGAGTTCAGCTGATTTTGCTATTTATCTTCCAGTTTATTGGTGACACTTTACTTTTTGATATCAAGAAAACACATATAAAATAACTTCAATTTTCTGACATATATTAAGGTGCCTTCAGCACAAAATATTTAACTCATGATGAACCAAAATTGGGCAAAAAGTGACTGACACTGTATGTTGTGAGGAACCCTTGCTAAACTTTCCAAATAGATAGGAAGCTGAAAAGAATTATTGAAAGAACACAAACACAAGCCTCTCTCTGGACACCTGCAGTGTAGTGATATCATAAATCAACACAGAAATACTGAGAAAGATACCAAACTGTCTTCTCCTCTCTCCAATGTCTATTCTGTTCTATTATACTGTGATAATAATTTATTTTTAAACCAATAAATCTGCTCTATTCTTTTATCCTTTAGGTAACTTGGAAATTACTTTTTTCAAGTATATTTTGAATGTAATGTGCACGTACCGAAGCAACATTTAAGAGGTGCTTGGACAAGTACATGGATAAAGTTCAAAGTTTAGAGTAAATTTATTATCAATGTATGTGTATGTCACCATATACTACCCTGAGATTCACTTTCTTGCAGGCATTCACAATAGAGCAAAGAAATACAGTTGAATCAATGAAAAACTACAGACAAATACTGACATCACAAACAAGTACATGGATGAGAAAGGTTTAGAGGGCTATGGACCAAATGTGGGCAAATGGGCCTAACTTAGATGGGAGTCTCAGTCAGCATGGACCATTTCGGCTGTGCTTGTGGCTCTATGACTTATCTAAGCAATCTTCAATAAAATTACTGGCAGTACACAGTAGGCCATGTAATGTCTTTAGAGAGGTCAACACCAATATCAAGTAGTTCTGATGCAAGGTTATCAACTCTATGCCTTTTCTCATGAATGATCTCTATCCTAATAAACATTTTAAGTAATTTAAGCTTTTTGTAATTTCTGCATTATTTTTGATTTTAAGCTTTTTCAGTACTTGCTGTTTGGGTCTGATTTCAAAGTTCAATATCAAACTACATTTATTATCAAAGTATATATATGCCACCATGTACCACTGAGATTCACTTTCTTGCAGGCATTCACAGTTTATGAATGAAAGACAATGGAATTAATGAAAAACTGCAGACAAAGACTGACAATCAACTAATGTGCAAAAGAAGAAAAATGGTGTAAATAAAAAAAATAATACTGAGAACATGATTTGTAGACTTCTTGAAAGCGAGGCCATAGGTTGTGGAATCGGTTCAGTGTTGAGGTGCACTAAGTTATCCACGCTGGTTCAGGAGCCAGATGGTTGAAGAGTAGTAACAGTTCCAAAACCTGGTGGTGTGGGACCTAAGGGTCCTGCAGCTCCTTTCCCGTGGCAGCAGTGGGAAGAGAGCATGGCCTGGATTGTGGCAGACCTTGACGATGGATGCTGATTTCTTATGTCAGCACAGCTCAATGGTGGGGAGGGCTTTTCCTGTGATGGACTGGGCCTCCTTCTTGGATTTTTCATTTTGCAATATATGTGTTAAATTTAGGGTGGAAACAGAACCCTGATTTATCACTCTTTTTGGTTGTATTCTCTTGCAATTAATCACTTGGTTATTCCATGCAAATGTGACACCCAGTGCTTAATTTTGTTTTTTTATTTGGTTTCACTACCCCGTATCCTGTTGCTGCAAAGATACCCAGTAACTTAGAAGAGTATGTAGGCAACCTTTTGTGCTTTCCTGCAGGGAAGGAATTGTCATGTAATGTTGTAATAATGTTAATTTGATTAGCTTTCTTACTCAATGCCATATCTATTACACTATTATTTTCATTGCTAAGGTATGTTAGGCAAAGCAATAAAATACCTACAAACAAAGCTTAAGCATGACAAGTGTAAATATAGCAAGGCCTGCATTATATAACTTCATGATTGTAAACAAACTGATAGCGTTAATATAATTATGGAATTCATAACCTTTGCTGCAATAAATTGAAGACGTTATTATTTTCCAAGTACCTAGTAATTAAATTAATTAACTGAAGATACATTAAATGTAGCCTGTTATTTGGTGGTTTACTCCTAGTACATAATCACTATCATATTACCTTGCTGCTTGTTATGTGTTTGATAGCTTCAGTCAGTTGTTATGGAAAATAAAGCTGCATATACTAGAATCTGAAAATTAAAGAAAATTATTGGAAAACTCAGTCAGTCAAGGGGCATCAATGAGTGAGGAACCAGTTAAAGTTGTGAGTCAATGATCCTTGTTCAAAACTGAGGGAAGTTAGGTTGACTTGATGTGGAACAGAAGTTTTTTCCCCATTTGTAAGACATTTTAAAGAAATGGAGCGAGAAAGGAATGGAAGAACAGAAGAATGATAAATGGAAAAGATGAGAACAGAGTCTACCTGGAATCAATTATTATTGGTTTCTCTACTGTGCTATCTTTAGAATGCTCAGTGTATTATACCAAAAACTAAAGTAATGATTTTCCCATTAACCCTTTACAGAATTTGACTTTTAATTTTCTCCCAAATAACTCATAACAGAAAACATATTTTAATGTATCGTGAAGTAGGATCTGAGTGCATCAATGGGGAATGTAATGGATGCAGATTCAGTTGTGGTATTCAAAAAGGGAAGTTGATAAGTACTTGAAAGATTAAAAAAAATGCAGATTTATGGGAGAAGGGATAGTGGGACCAGCTGAACTGATTTTAGTCAGAGGCATATGAACATAGTGGGCAGAGTGACCTCCTGTACAGTAAGTAACGTGTGATTTTGTTACCACAGTATTTATTAGCACAACTTCCAAATGTTTCTTTCTTGACATTGCTATTGAACAGATTGTGTCATTCACAATAGAATGCCAACCATTATGAAAATCAATAAAGTGAACACAAGGGAACTTTAACTGAATAATTCAAAAGCGTTGTAAGCATACTCAGGAAATAAAGCCCATTTGCAATGGTAGGCTCATGATAAAACCCTTTATTGGCATGCTGCTGTTACAATTTTCCAGTGCACTCATTAGAATGCTCTAGAATTTCCAAGATCCAGGAAATTCCAACGTCAGACATCTTCCCTCTCCTTGTGATAATGTGCCTACTCTGTGTGCAAATCCTCTTCTATTCTATATACTGCTTGCATTTCACGTATACTGTTTTGCCTACCAATTTTTGATTCCAGTCAGCCATGGCCCTAGCCCTCCTTAGCTTACTAAGGTCAGCCTTCCTTCAGTTAAGAGTACGCTTGAATATTACTTACCCTTTTCCACATTCCACTCCTGAACATTTGACCTCTACGCTCCTTATAACCATATAACAATCACAGCACGGAAACAGGCCATCTTGGCCCTCCTAGTCCGTGCCAAACCCTTAATCTCACCTAGTCCCACCTACCCGCACTCAGCCCATAACCCTCCACTCCTTTCCTGTCCATATACCTATCCAATTTTACCTTAAATGACACAACTGAACTGGCCTCTACTACTTCTACAGGAAGCTCATTCCACACAGCTATCACTCTTTGAGTAAAGAAATACCCCCTCGTGTTTCCCTTAAACTTCTGCCCCCTAACTCTCAAATCATGTCCTCTAGTTTGAATCTCCCCTACTCTCAATGGAAACAGCCTGTTCACGTCAACTCTATCTATCCCTCTCAAAATTTTAAATACCTCGATCAAATCCCCCCTCAACCTTCTACGCTCCAATGAATAGAGACCTAACTTGTTCAACCTTTCTCTGTAACTTAATTGCTGAAACCCAGGTAACATCCTAGTAAATCGTCTCTGCACTCTCTCTAATTTATTGATATCTTTCCTATAATTCGGTGACCAGAACTGCACACAATATTCCAAATTTGGCCTTACCAATGCCTTGTACAACTTTAGCATTACATCCCAACTTCTGTACTCAATGCTTTGATTTATGAAGGCCAGCGTTCCAAAAGCCCTCTTCACCACCCTATCTACATGAGACTCCACTTTCAGGGAACTATGCACAGTTATTCCTAGACTTGAATGAAGACTCCTAGACTCCTTGAATGAAAAATATCTCAGTTGCCCCATGTCAATCACTCAGAACAAGATCTAGCACTGTTTCCTTCCTCACTGGGCAGAAAATGCCTACGCTATGATTAATTTAATGCTTGAAAGTAACTCCTTCTAAAAATAAGTAGTAGTCTAATATGCATAATATATTCTCTAATGTTCTCAACCCACATTATTGAATAAAGAAAACCAGACTCTGCCAAAACTTAATTTTATGTCAATTATATTTTATGGTTGAATAACTTCACAGCTCATTACAATTGTTTATGATCATCTTCGCTTCAAGGAGCTCATAGTTGTTGGAGAAGATACAGCACAGAGCTAGGCCCATCAGCCCTCTGTGCTGACCAGCAACCACCCATTTGCACTCCGAGGCCACTTTATTAGATTCCTCCTGTACCTAATAAAGTGACCACTGAGTGTATGTTCCTGGTCTTCTCCTGCATGTAGCCCATTTGCTTCAAGTTTCAACACGTTATGCATTCAGAGATGCTCTTGTAATGAGAGGTTATTTGAGTTGCCTTCCTGTCAGCTTGAACCAGTCTGGCCATTCTCCTCTGACCTCTCTCATTAATAAGGCATTTTCGCGCACAGAACTGCCACTCGCCAGATTTTTTTTGTTTTTTGCACCATTCTCTGTAAACTCTAGAGACTGTTGTGCATGAATATCCAAGGAGATCAGCAGTTTCTGCGATACGCAAACCACCCCATCTGGCACCAACAATTATTACACAGTCAAAGTACCTAGATCACATTTCTTCCCCATTCTGATATTTGATCTGAACAACAAATGAACCTCTTGACCATGCCTGCCTGCTTTTATGCATTGAGTTACTGCCACATGATTGGCTGATGAGATATTTACATTAAAAAGAGGGGTATAGGTGTAACCAATAAAGTCGCCACTGAATGTTTATTAAACTTACATTAATGCCTTCCTTTATTTTCTCTACAGTATCATTAATTCTCCCTAGATCTTACACTTTAATGGCAAATTACACTATCCAGTTAACCTATCAGCTTGCCTACTTCTGGTATGTAGGAAAAAAATAGAGCACCAAAGGAAACTCGTATAGTCACAGGGCACAAGGCACTTGAGGTCAGGATTGAACTTGTGTCTCTGGTCCTGTGAGGCAGTGGCTTTATTAGTTCTGCTACTGTAATGCTATTCTAAATTTTTAAACATTCTCACAGGAAAGATTGAATTTGAGTTTGCTTGCATCATACACCGGGGTGCTCTCTTCCGTTACCTGATGACATAACCATAGCCTCTGGCCAGGAGCAGATGTCGTCAGGTGGTTCCCAACCTTCAGAGAGTGTTTCAACCCTTAACCACTACATTCTCCAGTTGGCTGGTCAGCAGTGGTGGCCAAGTCACTGCCCATCTGCTCCTGACTTCCAGCTCAACTCCTCTGAACTGCTCCATATCCAGCAAGAGGCTCTCTCTGCTTCCTCCCCCATCCTGCGAGCTGCTTGGCTCGCTTTTTTCATCAAAGCCCGGCTCAGACAGCAACCTCCATGCCAATCTTGCTGGGAACCCTCTACAACCGATCTCCACTGGGAATAGCCACATCTGCCATCCTTTCTTCCTGCACTCCTGGACTAAGCACTGGTATTTCAGGGCCTTCGACCCATGAGCCTCCTCACATCCTTCATCTCATGGTACTGTGAGCTCCATCAGGATGATTTTCTTGTCTTTGGTGGACCACAGTATGATATCTGGTTGAAGTGTGGGTTGCACCACCTCCAGGAACTGCAGATTCCTCCCCACATTGACCCTCATCACACATGATTTGGCAATTTGCAGCAGATTGGATTTAGGCCTCGTTGATATGACTGGCATGGCCCTCTTCTTGATGAAAATGACTGC
The DNA here is from genome assembly GCF_030144855.1 of Hypanus sabinus. Taxonomy (NCBI): domain Eukaryota; kingdom Metazoa; phylum Chordata; class Chondrichthyes; order Myliobatiformes; family Dasyatidae; genus Hypanus; species Hypanus sabinus. The sequence continues at coordinate 46,120,842 of NC_082738.1, forward strand.
CCTGTTTGCCTCTCTGCCAGCTGGTCTCTTTATACACCTCGTCTGCTCCAGTTGTCAGCAAGGGACAGCAGGACCTTGTGATGCCATCTATACCATCCTTGTGTTAAAGCTGTTTTGCATCCTGACTGTATGTGTGCCAGTGAACCCTACAGACCACAAAGCTTGCAGTTAGCATCCTCTCTCAGCCCTCATGTGTACAGCTATGATGGTGAGAGTGTCATACATGTACCGTAGAAGAAAAGAAATGGGGAAGGGCTGCAGTATGTAATTGTAACAGTGTCTCAAGTAAAGTGAATCCAGGGCACATACTATATGTTGGTCAACTTCAAAGAAGCAGCTACATGTCTTATTTAATTGTGCTTTGCATTTTATGGGAAGTTTGGTCTTTTGAGTTTTATAACATAGTCATGAGCAGAATAAATTAACAAGTTGATAGAAATTTGGAATGGATGCTTTGAGTTAATGATACCCTTCAATACAGCATGATTTAATGCTGTTTTGCTTTCTTATTATAATTCAAAGACAATGTATTCTTTCACATCGCTTTGGCTTGGACTCTTAATTCTCAACATAATTCTTTGTTATATTTTATGCATCGTTTGAAGATGAGTAGTAATATATAAAACTCTGATAATCTGTCACTTGGGATTTGGTGGTGCGGGACTAGCAGACTATTGAATATTATTCCTATTATTGCCCAAACACTCTTTAAATTCAGTATTTTTTAGATAATATATTTGAATAATAAAAGAGGTAATGCATTTTCCGGTGAACCCAGTAAGTTTAAAGGGAGCATTGAAATCAGGCTACAACATATTTTAGAGGAACACAGGAAATGTCACCTGTGAACCACATTTCAATCCACTGGGATATCAGAATAGTCAGATAGCAAATTATCAGTGTTTTATCGTGCACTGAATTAATTAATCTCAATGTAGTGTATGGTGGGTGTTTTACAGTTAGTTTTATTTTCCTGTCAATAGAAAGGATATGTCAGTCAGAAATACCCCCTCTGGCTGTTAAGAGTTTCTGATTGAAGGTACCTGCCAGGAGATAAGGTGAGGACTTAGATAGGTGTTCGCCGATTCTCACTGGGTTAGAATGGAATATTGAGAATGTCTGCCTAACTAATATATTGAATGATTTTTTTCTATGTGTGAAATATAGTATATCTCATGGTTTATCAGCAAAAATTCTTTATAACAAGCACTTTGAAAAAATGTTCACCTGGCAGCTTTTGAGGCCAAAGCTGTTCACAGTGTTCAAAAACTGAACTTATCACATAACACTGCTTTTAAACATTGGATTTATTCCTTTTTTGAGGTATGTCTATATATATTGTCTATATAGGTACATTTTTGGCTTCAAGCCTGCTGGTGATAAATGTGTTTGTTTAGTAATACCCAAACACAGTGATGATGCAACCATAGGCTTTATTATATTCCATAATGCCTTTTTATTTAAACCTTCATGCCCCCTGGCAACTTTCTCACCACCATTATCCAGAACCTGGAAGAAAAAGATACAATTAATAATTCAAAGGTAAAGAAAGAGAGGGACAGTTTCATGAAAGCGTATCAAGTTAATGCTGTGGGCAATTCAAGGTTCAAGGTTCAATGTTGTTTATTGCCATTTCTACAGTACACAGGTGCAAAGGAGAATGAAATGATTGTTATTCTGGGTCTGATGCAGCATAAAAAAGCAATGTGCATAAAGAACACAATAAAAAAAAAGAAACACAATAAATAAAACGGTTGAAGTCTCCTGCAGTTATGAAGAGACCATCCGGATGCTTGTTTTGTAGAGAACTGATGGTACTGTACAGCTCTCCCAATGCGCCCTTGGTGTTACTGTTCGGGGGGTGAGGGGCGGTGCGCAGAATGTAAGATGACAGTGATGAACTCAGTAGCAAACTCCCTGAACAGGCAATGTGGCCTGCCTTCCTGTTTCCCAAGTATATAGAAGGTGACAGAATCGGACACAAGTTTCCAACACCTCTACCTTTCCATTTTGGCCCTTGTCAAAACAGCTTGGGTTCCATCGTTACAGCTGAAAGCACGTAAAAACAAGACAATGTAAAGTTTACTCTTTAACTCAGTACTACCATGGGGATGGGACTGAAACAGAACAGCACTGGTGAACTGACAGTGATGTGAATGATATTAAAAGCAGTACCTGCCTTTTGCACCTTCCATCAGGATGTTCTAACGAGCTTTACAGCCAACAAACCATTTTTGAAGCGTGGGAAGTTTTGAAGTACAGACAACTTACAAGGACGATAGCTATAGAATTTAACTTGAGAATTTCAGAGCCTGGAAAGCTTCCTATCTAAAATGTTACATCAGGATGCTTCCATCCATTAGAATAAGCAAAATATTATTGTGGCCTGCATTTGCAGATTACGGTTGCGTCCAAGCATTAATGCAGGATATTTAACCCTTGAGCAACGTTACTTCCAGACTGCACCATTTCTGAATTCCCAGTATCCTCACTGAGCTCCTTCAACAAATTCCCCAACATATTTTCTGTAAATTTGTGCAGAGAGGTGCCAACATGCCATGCCCACAATATTCAGCAAAACAACATGAACAGCAACAACAACAGAAAAAAACCAGGCAACAACAAAGAAGACACTAAATTAGTTAAGTAAATTTGTCTTTGAAATTTTAATTTGATACAGTATAACCTCCCTTAAGTAAGGGTACTAGAAAACACATATAACTGATAAGACTTAGAGTGTTGACTTAAGTGTAGGATTTTAGAAGCGGTTGTTGTTGTTCGTCCTTCGGAGTCGAAGACGACCATGACTTCTGTCAGGTGGAGGGTTTGTGACTGTGGGTCCGGAGGTGACTTGTGAGGCCAATCCGGGCCCTGAAAGCTCACCCACATGTGGGACACATGAGGATAGGTGCTGCAGTGGAAGTGGAGGTAGCTCGAGCCTTGCGCGTGGCGCGTTTCCTCTGAGCCTCTGCGGTGCGTCTGATTTCTGCTGCATACGCTCCTTTAGTGGTCCTGCTCCACCAGCTTGGGTGGTCCAGAGCAAGCGATTCCCAGCTACTGGGATTGATGTTGAGGTCTTTGAGGGACAATTTGAGGCAGTCTTTGAAACGTTTCTTCTGCCCTCCAACTGAGCGCTTGCCCTGGCTCAGCTCTCCATACAGCAGCTGTTTTGGTAGTCGACTGTCAGACATCCTGATGACATGGCCAGCCCATCTGGCTTGGGCTTTCTGTAGGAGGGTGTAGACGCTGTGGGTACTAGCCCGCTCCAGGACCTCTGTGTCTGGGACCTCGTCCTGCCATCATACGTGAAGTCTGCGGAGGTAGCTCAAGTGGTTGAGCTGTTTAGCGTGCCTGCTGTAGACAGTCCAGGTCTCGCTGGCATAGAGGAGGGTGGTGAGAACCACTGCTCGGTTAGAAGCGGTACATTTCATCTGTACACCTCATAGTGGTTCATGCTCTTTTCATTGTTGCATCCAGCATCCGGATGTTAATTCTTGGGATTAAAGAACTTGAGCAAAGTGTGATAAAGTTTGATTAATGCCACCTCTAATGTTTTGACGAGCATAATTCAATGTTAGGCTTGCTTTACCTGCTATAGCTGTTTGGTATTTTTAGCCTTGAGTCATACAAGATTCCTAATCATGTTCATCTCCACTATTAATCATTTAAAGATTTGTCTCCTTTGATTCCACTCACTGGCTAGCTTTATTTTATTTATAAATAATTATCTTCCTGGTCTGCACTGTGATCCACTTGCAGGATAAAGGTGTGTAGTAGTTACATTAATGTTTTAATTGAAACTCTCACATACTTTATTTTATCTTCTATAAATAGACAACTGTCACAAAAGGCAGGAATAGAGCTCATGAACATTTAGAAGAGTTACAGCAGGTTTTGGATGGATACCTTGCAAACTGGCCCTGCCATTACAAACCTTAACAATACTTGTTGTAGTCAGCACAGCAGTCGTTGTGTTTGGAGCAGCTTGATGTACAGCTGCAAGGAAAACTTTTTGAATAGGCACCACATCGGCCAGCGCAAGAATTGAAATTGACCCCTGCACAGCTACAAGGACCGCCAGACTTTCCGCCGCTGATGCCGATTGTCTCCCCACTCTTGTAGTAAAAAGTGGGCTTCTTTGCTACAAGAAGAGAAGAAAACTGGGTGAGAGTTGAGGAATCTTCAATTGAAGTGGATATATCCACAAATGTATGTAAATAGATAATTAATCCTAACCCTAACGCAGATTAATGATGCATTGCGCATGGGTATGCTGAACACCAAATATATATATCATATAGTTAGGAACTAGAGGACTTTTAACAGGCAGCATATGACCTTACACATTTCTAAAGGTCCAATTTAAGTTAAATCAGCAAGTTTTTGTTATTTCACAAGTACAAAAAGTAATATATTTTGACCAAATTCAATGTTAGGTAGGACAATTTATAGTGATGGATCAGCATTCAGTGAGTTCTTGCTATTATTGTCCTGACTCTTTCAGAGTCCAATTTATCCACATTTACAGAAACAGGTGGCTGAAAAGGGCCAGAAGGATCATTTGGGGACCTGAGTCACCCCAACCACAAACTGTTCCAGCTGCTACCATCCAGGAAACGGTACCACAGCATAAAAACCAGGACCAACAGGCTCCGGGACAGCTTCTTCCACCAGGCCTTCAGATTAATTCATGCTAATAAAATTGTATTTCTATGTTATATTGACTGTCCTGTTGTACATACTATTTATTATAAATTACTATAAATTGCACATTGCACATTCAGATGGAGATGTAATGTAAAGGTTTTTACTCCTCATGTATGTGAAGGATGTAAGTAATAAAGTCAATTTAATTCAATCCTGGCATACGTTGGTTCCCACTTAAACAACTAGGCAATTTTGAAAATGCTTATACTTGTTTCTGAATCCCTTCATGACATTATCCCTTCATACCATACAAACTCCTAAGATATAAATTCTTCTCTGATCTTACCTCAGCTTGATTAAAAGCATAACCATTATCAGATGGACAATCAGATGCAGAGGCCAAAAGCCCTGGAATTCCCCCATAAACCTTACCCTTTCTTCATTAAGGACCCCTATCACCCAGGACATGCTCTCCTCTCATTATTATCATCAAAGAAGAGGTACAGGAGCCTGAAGACATACCCTCAACATCTTAGGAACAGCTTCTTCCCCTCCATCCTCCACCACCAGATTTCTAAAATGATCCAACCCTTGAACACTATCTCACTAATGTTTGCTCTCCCTGCACTGTTTATTTTATATATATTTTTCTTATTGTTCTTTATATATTATACCGCACTGCTGCCGCAAAACAAAAAAAATCATGACATTCGTAAGTGATAATAAATGCTTAGCCCACTGCTCTACTCTCTATACCCATGACTGTGTGGCTAGGCATAGCTCAAATACCATCTATAAATTTGCCGACGATATAACCATTGTTGGTAGAATCTCAGGTGCTGATGACAGGGTGTACAGGAGTGAGATATGCCAACTAGTGGAGAGGTGTCGCAGCAACAACCTGGCACTCAACGTCAGTAAGATGAAAGAGCTGATTGTGGACTTCAGGAAGGGTAAGATGAAGGAACACATTCTGTCCTCATAGAGAGATCAGAAGCGGAGAGAGTGAGCAGTTTCAAATTCCTGGGTGTCAAGATCTCTGAGGACCAAACCTGGTCCCAACATATCAATGTCATCATAAAGAAGGCAAGACAGCAACTATACTTGAAGTTTATAGGGATTTGGCATGTCAACAAGTACACTCAAAAACTTCTATAGATGTACCGTGGAGAGCACTTTGACAGGCTGCATCACTGTCTGGTATTACAGGCTACTGCACAGGACCGAAAGAAGCTGCAGAGGGTTGTAAATTTAGTCAGCTCCATCTTGAGTACTGGCCTACAAAGTACCCAGGACATCGTTAGGGAATGGTGTCTCAGAAAGGCAGCGTCCATTATTAAGGACCCCCAACACCCAGGCCATGCCCTTTTCTCACTGTTGCCATCAGGTAGGAGGTACAGAAGCCTGAAGGCACACACTCAGCGATTCAGGAACAGCTTCTTCCCCTCTGTCATCTGATTCCTAAATGGACATTAAACTCTTGGACAATACCTCACTTTTTAAATATATATTATTTCTATTTTTGCACAATTTTTAATCTATTCATTATACGCATACTGTAATTGATTGACTGATTTATTTATTTTTTTTTCTTCTTCTATACTATGTATTGCATTGTACTGTTGCTGCTAAATTAAAAAATTTCACAACATACGCAGGTGATAATAAACCTGATTCTGATTCTAACATTGCTCCTTAGAGGACATTTTATCACATTTCAGTTTTATGTAAACTCAAGCTGGTTGCTTTGTTTTTGAGGTGCTACTTTCTCTAATGCTATACTTAACGTCATCTGTATAAAATCAAAAGATACTGAAAAGATATTAATAAACACAAAAAATACCTTAAAAAGATATTGAAAGGTATTCATCTTAGCAGATAAAGTGACAATGTAATGAAGTGCTTGTTAATAAGAGACGGAATGGTTAGGGAATGCCATGATGTTTTAGCTCTACTGAATGTACATTTTGTTTTCTCTCCTCGCCCCCAGCAGAAACCAAGCAGATTGCTGAGTTTGTGTGCCTACCACTCCAGAAAAGGCAACAACAGATATGTGTTGTGAATATTGGTAGAGCTTGTGAGAAGGGTGAGCGATTTATGTGAGAATATATCTCAGGTTCAGGAATAATCCTTACCCCTTAACCATCAGGCTCTTAAAATATAGGGGATAATTTTACTCAACTTCACTCGCACTGTCACTAAATTGTTCCCACAACCCGTGGTCTCACTTTCAAAGAACATATCATGTTCTCAATATTTATTGCTTGTTTATTTATTATTTATTATTATTAATATTTTTGTATTTGCACAGTTAGTTGTCTTTTGCACGTTGGTCGTTTGTCTGTCCTGGAGGGTGTGTGGTCTTTCATTGACTCTATGGTGCTTCTTGTATTTACTGTGTATCTCAGAATTGTATATGGTGACATATAAAGTATTTACTCTGAACTTTGAACTTGAACATGTGGTTTGTTAGTGTTCAAGGGAGGGCAGGAATGGCATCAGTGAGGTGGTCATGTCAGGGAGAGATGGGGCTGAGTAGGTTTGTTGTCTGCTTGTAGGCCTGAAGAAAGCATCTCTGCACCATTTGGCCACAAAACGATGCTGGAAATTTGCTTTTATCAGATTCAGCCCATGCTATCTAATTGTGAAATACAACCTTCACGGGTAAAAACTAGAAGCTCTAAGAAAATAGAAGCTCGCAGATTCCTCAAATCCATTAAAACCAATAGAGAGTTGTCATTAAGAGGCGGGCTTCCTTGTTCAAATCTGCTCCTGAGGGCCTTTTAGATATTGATTTAAACCCAATAGGTATCAAGTGTTAATGTTATGATTCATCAGGATTTTGTAAGTTTCAGTAAGATTCTTCTGAATTCTAAGATTATTGATCTGATCTGTTATACCTTTCCTTGTAAAACAAACCCACCATCCTGCGAGTTGAACTGGTCAACCTTGGTTGCACTCCACTTAGTACAAGCAGAAAGTAGAAGTGTAAATAATCTTCCAGTCCTATAAGTTTCCCAAACTTTCAAACTTTATATAAAATATTATCATTGTCTCCTAAATGTCCCATAATTCTCTGAGAGATCCTTTCTCATAGCTCAAAACTAGATCTAAAATAATCTGTTCATTGGTTCCTCAACATACTAATCCAGAAAACTACCCTTATGCTTCATTGTCCTTCAGATGAATTGTTTTATCTTCCACATTACTACTGCTAATTTGGTTTGCTCAGTCTATATGAAAGTTAAAGATCTCTACACTTAATCCACTGGTCTTATTGCATGCACCTCTAATTTGCAGATCTATAATGTACCTTTTATCATCCCTATTATTTGGGGAAATTTAGATAACTCCCTGCAATGTTTTCTGCGTTTTGTTTTTTTTCTTAGCTTCACTCAAGCTGATTCTAGTTATGCATTTTCTGAGCTGAAAGCCTTTATCTCTACTGTCTGTACCTTACACTTTATTATCAGTTCAACTACCAACAACAACCATTTACACTTTGCCTTTCTCTCCTAATGGATAAGAATCCTGGAATATTTAACTCCTACCATGGCCACTCTGCAACACTGCTACCATATCATGGTTATTAGTTTGTACCCACTTATTTCTATGTATGGCGTTAATTTATTTATCCTGTTATAAATGCTGGATTATTCAGTTGAAGAGTCTTTATTTTTCTCTGTTCTCATTGCAATTAAAAGGTATATACTTTTTTTGCTTGTTCTTTCCCTTTCTGACAGATTCTGGTAATTAATGCTCATTTCAATGCCCTGTACTGACCCCTGAACTTTCAATTTAACTTACTAACTTTCCCCTCATTATTACCCTCCCCGCCACCTTTATCGACAGCATATTGGTCCTAGCCTCATTCAAGTGAAGCCTGTCCCAATGGAACAGTTCCTTCTTTACCCTGTATTTGTGCCAGTGACCGATCAATTCAAACCCATTTCTCCCGTATAGATCCTTGAGCCACACTTTACATTAGAACCTCGTTCTCAGTATGAGGAGCGACCTTCTCCTGTTCCAGGTTCCTGTGTCTTAGAATTAAACTCATGCTTCCTTTGTTTCAAATGATTATTCACAAAGGGCAGAAAACATTGGAGGGAGTTAACTAAATTTCCCCAAATAATAGTGATGATATAAGCCATGTTATAGATCTGGAAATTTGCTTTAACTTTCCCCTGTTACACAGCATTCAATGCTCCAATCTCTTGCAAGAAAAGAAACTTCTAACTTTTCCTCCTGCACTTCAACCTACAGGAAGGGGGCATGCTTAATCAAAAAACATAAATACAAAAGGTCAGGCAGCATCTATGGAAAGAGAAGCAGAGTTAATATTTCATCTTCTATCTCAACAAGCTGCAGACTTTTGAACTCAATATCAATTTCTATGGTTTTAGAGAGCTCGCATTGTAGCAAAAATGAACAGTCAATCTGTGACATTTACAGCAGAACTGGTCAGTCAATCTGTGACTTTTGCCCATTTCCCTTCCCTTTCAGCACATCCTGACTTGCTTGTCATGTTCTTCCAATCTGCATTTCACAATTTTTATGTTCTTTTGTTTGTATACTCACTCCCTAACATGTCACCATTAACTTAACAATAGCATGACCTCATTTACAGGTTATCCCATGGCAACATGGTCTCACAATATCAGAAATATTCCTTTTGTTTTTTCACCTCCAACCTCTTTGTAATTTAAAACCAAATGATTTTGTTTCACTCTGTTCTGATGGTTTTACATGAACCACTAATTCCAAAGAAACTACCTGACCTGCTGAGTTCTCCAAATATTTCCTTTTAAGATTCATTGTCATTTCCTGAACACAAGTGTAACAGAGAAGGAAGTGATTGTTACTCTAGATATGATGCAGCACAAAAAAAAGACACAACAAGATAAAGAGTACAATAAAAAAAAACAGCAAATATAAGGTGACTCTAAGGAAATGATAAAGTAGTGATTGTGGGGAGGGGTGTGTTAGTGGGTGGAGGTGTTGATCAGCCTTACTGCTTGGGGAAAGTAACTGTGAGTCTGGTGGTCCTGTGTGGATGCTACATAGCGTCTTCCCGGATGGGAATGGGACCGACAGTCCATGACCAGAGTGGGTGGGATCCTTCATGATGTTACAGGCCCTTTTCTGGAAATTTTCTTGATGGTGGATAGGCTGGTGCTGGTGACGTGTTGGGCAGTTTTGACTATCCATTTAGAGCCTTCCCGTCTGCCACACAGCAGTTTCTGTACTGTGCAGTGATAAGCTTGTCAGGATGCACTCTACTGCACGTCTGTAGAATGACGCGAATATAGATGTACACAGTCCAGCTCCCTTCAGCCTCCTCAGAAAGTAAAGGCATTGGTGAGCTTTCTGGATTGTGTAGGACGTGTTCTGGAGCCACAAGAGGTTGTGCGGAATGTGCACTCCCAGGGCTTTGAAACTGCTTTGTTGTCAATGTAGAGAGGGGTGTGTGGTGCAAAATCTCCTGAAGGTAATGACCATCTCCTTTTTCGTTTCAAATTATAGCATATTATTTTGATCTATCATCGGTCAATAGGAAGTAATATTTATCTACTTACGATCATCTTCCAGTTCAAGTTCAATGGGATAATGATCTGAGACATCTCTGACCTGTAAAGTGAATTAAATGTAAAGCCTATTAATTGATTAAAATACCTAGGTCTGTAATTTTCATGTTTAATCATACTAAATATTGTCTTTGATCCATTCTGAACATATGTTGGAAGATAGAGTCATGAATTCTGATATCTTAGATTACATGTGGACCCTATCATATATAGACTGCTCAGATAAAAACACATTCAGTAGTTTGGACATATTCACTAGATGATCAATGGTAAAACAACTGAAGATGTTCTCATTTGAGAACTAGCTTTAGAGTAAAAAGCATTTGTGTGCATACATCTGCACTTCAAAGATATCTGAAGGAGGGACCATATCTAAGGAAGGATGTTGGAGAGGATCAAGAGGAGGTTTACAGGAATGATCCCAAGGATGAAAAGGTTAACATATGCAGAGGATTTGATGGCTCTAGGCCCACGCTCACTGGAGCTTATAAGGATGAGGGGAATCTTATTGAAACCTACGGAATATTGGACTCCTGGATGAAGTGGACATGGAGAGGACAATTCCAGTAGTGGGAGAATCTAGGATCAGAGGGCACAGCCTCAGAGTAAAAAGATGTCCCTTCAGAATAGGGATAAGGAGGAATTTCTTCAGCCAGAGGGTAGTGAATCTGTGAAACGCACGCAAAATGCTGGAGGAGCTTAGCAGACCAGGCAGCATCAATGGAAAAGAGTACAGTCGACGTTTCATCCAGTTCTGCTGACGAGCCTCAGCCCAAAACATCAACTATACTCTTTTCCATAGATGTTGCCTGGCCTGTTGAGTTCCTCCAACATTTTGTGTGTGTTGCTCGGATTTCCAGCATCTGCAGATTTTCTCTTGTTTGAATCTGTGGAGTTCATTGCCACAGAAGATTGTGGAAGAGAAGTCATTTGGTAGATTTAAAGCAGATGTTGAGAAGTTCTTGATGAATAAGGGTATTAAAGATTACAGGGAAAATGGGGTTGGGAGGGAAAAAGTAAATCAGCAGGATCGAATGGTAGAAGAAATTCGATGGGCCTAATGGCCTAATTCTACTGGAGCAATGCCACAAGAACTCAGCATCCATCACAAAGGACCCTCTCTCTTCTTGCTGCTGCCATTAGGAAGGATGAACAGAAGCCTTAGGTCCCACACCATCAATCAGGAACAGTTAATACCCCCGAACCATCAGGCTGCAGAACCAGCATGGATGACTTCATTCATCACTAAATTGATTTCACAACCTATGGATTCACATTCAAGAACTCTATAGCTCATGTTCTCAGTATTATTTATTTATTTGTTTATTTGTCTCTTTCTTTGTTTTGTATTTGCAAGATTTGTCTTTTGCACATTGGCTGTTTTGTCAGTCTTTGTGTGTAGTTTTTCATTGACTCTTTTGTACAGTATTTCTTTGTTCTATAGTGGATCTCTGCAAGAAAATGAATCTCAAGGTAGTGACACATATATACTTTGATAAGAAAGTTACTTAGAACTTTAAACTTCATACTCCTATGCCTTATGGTCTTATGGTCTTAACCAGGAGGCAGCTGCTTAGTATTGCAGTAATGGAATGACAAACTTTGCCAAGGTTTCCCAAAAAAAGGGAAGCAAACACTTCATGAGATTGCAAAGGGAGCTGGAGAAGGCATGTAAAAAGGGTAATGACACAATTGTAATAGGGGACTTCAATATGCAAGGGGATTGGGAAAATCAGGTTGGTGTCAGATCACAGGAGACAGAATCTGTTGAATGCCTACAGAATGGCTTTTTAGAGCAGCTTGTGCTTGAGCCTACTCGGGGAAAGATTATCTTAGATTGGGTGTTGTGTAATAACCCAGATCTTACTAGGGAGCTTAATGTAAAAGAACCCTTAGGAGGCAGTAATTATAATATGATTGAATTCATGCTGCAATTTCAGAGGGAGAAACATAACCAACATATATCAGTATCACAGTGGAATAAAGGGATTTACAAAGGCATGAGAGAAGAACTTGCCCAGGTGGATGAGGATACTGGCGGGGATGACGACAGAGTAGAGGTGACTGAAGCTTCTGGGAATAGTTCACAAGCTGCAGGATAGATACGTCCCACAGAAGAAGTTCTCAAATGGCAGGGGTAGGCTACCGTGGGTGACAAGGGAAGGACCGAGGAATACAAGCCAAGGAAACAGCATATCAGGTAGCAAAAGTGAGTAGAAGGTTAGATGATCCAACAAAAGGCAACTGAAAAAGCTATAAGAAGGGAAAAGATAAAATATGAGGACAAACTAGCCAATAATATAATGCAGGATAGCAAAAGTATTTTTTTGCTGGTGGGAGAGGGGAATTGTTGCTTGCTGCCGCTTACGCACGGGAGGGGGGAGCTGGGAGGGACTTTGGGGTTCTAACATTTAACTGTCGCTCATTCTTTGGGGCACTCCTCTGTTTTTGTGGATGGTTGCGAAGAAAAAGCATTTCAGGATGTATGTTGTATCCTTCCAGTATCCTTCTCTGACATTAAATGAACCTTTGAAACCTCTGAAGAGTAAAAGGGTGGAAAATGATGCTGATGAGGTAGTAATGGGAGACAAAAAATGGCAGATGAACTTCATGGGTACTTTGCTTCTGTCTTCACTGTGGAAGATACTGGCAGTGTGCCAGAGGTTCGTGAGAGTCATTGCTATTACTACAAAGGAAAAATTCTTAAGCGAACTCAAAGATCTTAAGGTGGATAAGTCACCTGGGCCAGATGGACTACATCACAGAGTTCTGAAAGAGGTTGTTGAGGAGATAGCACATGCATTGGTTATGATCTTTCAAGAATTACTTGAATCTGGCATGGTTCCGGAGGACTGTAAGATTGCAATGTCACTCCACTCTTTAAGCAGGGAGGAAGGCAAAAGAAAGAAAATTATAGGCCAGTTAGCCTAACCTCAGTGGTTGGGAAAGTGTTGGAGTCTATTATTAAAGGTGAGGTTTCAGGAGATTTGGAGACTAATGATAAAATAAATCAAAGTCAGCACGGTGTCTGTGAAGGGAAATCTTGCTTGACAAATCTGTTAGAGTTCTTCAAGGAGGAAACAAGCAGGGTGGACAAAGGAGAGGCAGGGGATGTCATTTACTTGGATTTTCAGAAGGCGTTTGATAAGGTGCTACACATGAGGTTGCTTAACAAGACAGAGTATTATGGCGTTACAGGAAAGATACTGGCATGGATAGCGGAATGGCTGACAGGCGGGAGGCAGCGAGTGGGAATAAAAGGGGCCTTTTCTGGTTGGCTGCCAGTGACTAGTGTTGTTCCTCATGTGTCAGTATTGAGACCACTACTTTTCACATTGTTTGTCAATGATTTAGATAACGGAATTGATGGCTTTGTGGCAAAGTTTGCGATGATATGAAGATAGGTGGAGGGGTAGGTAGTGCTGAGGAAGCAATGTGATTGCAACAGGACTTAGACAAATTGGAAGGGTGGGTAAAAAGGTGGCAAATGGAATACAGTGTTGGGAAATGTATGATCATGCATTTTGGTAAGAGGAACAATAGTGTGGACTATTATCTAAATGGGGAGAAAATTCAAACATCAGAGGTGCAAAGGGACTTAGGAGTACCTGTGCAAGACTCCCAGAAGATTAATTTACAGGTTGAGTCTGTGGTAAGGAAGGCAAATGAAAGGTTGGCATTTATTTCAAGGGGAATAGAATATAAAAGCAAGGAAATAATGCTGAGCCTTTTTAAGACACTAGTCAGGCCACACTTCAAGTATTGTCAACAGTTTTGGGCCCTATATATCAGAAAGGATGTGATTTTATTGGAGAGAGTCCAGAGGAGGTTCACGAGAATGATTCTGGGAATGAAGGGGTTAACATATGAGGACCGTTTGGCAGCTTTGGGCCTGTATTCACTGGAATTCAGAAGAATATATGGGGATCTCATTGAACCCTACTGAGCGTTGAAAGGTCTAGATAGGATGGATAAGGAGAGGATGTTTCCTATGGTGGGGGTATCCAGAACTAGAGGACACAGCCTCAAAATTCAGGGGTGACCTTTCAGAACTGAGGTAAGGAGGAATTCCTTTAACCAGAGAGTCGCGAAGCTCTGCCACAGACTCTGGTGGAGGCCGAATCTGTGGGTGTATTTACGGCAGTAGTTTCCTAATTGGTCAGGGCATCAAAGGATATGGCGAGAAGGCAGGTGTATGGGGTTGAGAGTAATCAGGGATCAGCCATGATGGAATAGTAGATCAGACTCGATGGACTGAATGGTCTAATTCTGCTCCTATGTCCTATGGTCTTATGCAGAGGATAAAACAACCCTCATGAAGAGTAAGCAGGACACCAACCCAATTTAATCTACCTTCAGGTACATTAGACGCAACAGGGCTTACCATTGCTATGTGGGCCATTTCAGCCACAGCAGACACTGCCTCCAGCATTTGAAAATACTAACTTGGCCACAAGGCTATAGTCTCCTAGGGAGCTTACACTGATATACCCAAGTCAACTGCTGCAACCTGGGTCCTTAGTATTATGTTGGCAAATATTTTGCATTTTTCTAACATTGTGAGGAAATTCCATTCCAAATTAATATTTTTTTTATTTTTACCGTTTGATATTCGAGGTGATAGGCTTCCTGGAAATTGAAGACCTTCACTGAGCCAGGAACTATGGTGTCAAGCAGTCCATCTGTGGTTACAACAAACCTAAAGAATAAAAGCAAAGTCATGTCAAGATGAGAATGCAGATGAACTGAAGCAAATTTTGAGATAGAAAATAAATGCAGTACAAATATTTGAATCAATGTGCTCTGAACAATACCTGTCATAGGCACAGTGTGTGTTTCTACTAACAGTTGTATCTACATTATCACCAATCAACCAACGGAATTTCTCATATTTACGCAATCGTATTTTGGACCAGTCCTCCTCCTTTACATAGCTACAAGCTGCATTGTAATCTCCAAGTATCAGAATGTTCTGTGTGATAAAAACCAAGAGACAATGAAGTGAGTTAGATTGGATGTGTTCTACTGCAATGAGTGAGTAAGCTGTTATTTGGGAGCATAAATTACATGATCAAAATGTACTGAACACTGTTACATCTTTCAAAATAGCTAATATTTTATTTTATATAACTAAATACAAATAAAAATAAAAACAAGCTTTTAGGAGTATGCTATTTAAAATAATAGTTCAGCAGAGGGAATTTCACTTTGTAGTAAAACAAAATTATGAAAACACTCAGCACATCAGGAAGCACCTGTGGAAAGAAAATATAATTAATGTCTTTCTCCTTCCACAGATGCTACCTGACCTGTTGAATGCCGCTGGCATTTTCTGTTTTCATCCCACATTTCAGCACCTCTGGTTTTACTGAACTTCACTCTGTTCTGCTTATTTAATTCACCTTATTTCACATTAGCAAGAGATGAAACATCAGCTATGCTGTGATAAAAGGAACCAGAGCATTATTAATCAGTTGCTCGATCTATTGTGCTATCTAGAATAAACCAGAAGTGTTAATATCGCTACCTTTCAATGAAAGAAATATATTTTTCTATACAATCTACCTTTTGGTCTGCTTTTGGTATAGCAATGTTTGTTCCATGAGCGAAGAGGATGAATCTAACTGGATAATTTTAATTGAACCTTTGATGTTGAGTGGAGTTGGGGTTGATCACCAGATTTATTGCTCATTCTCTGTCCCAAGTATGCTTAGATGGGCAATTTTAATAGTCCCCTGATTATTTTGCAATTTAGATGCCTATACATAATGAGGGGACTACAGAATGAATCCAAAGCTCCTGGAGCTTGTTCCGTGCCTTGTGCCACCAAGTTATGTCCTCTGCTGTATTTATATCTAGTTCATGGTCAGTTCCTTGGTCAGATTTTTTCATATATTTTTGCACACTTGTACAGTTTGGGGTATACCTATTGAAGATTGGAAGGCCTAAATAGATTGGTTGTGTAAAGGATGGTTTCTATAGTGGGATAGGCTAGGACCAGAGGGCATAGCCTCAGAATAGAAGGACATCCCTTTAGAACAGGGGTGAGGAGCAACTTCAATAGCTAGGAAGTGGTGAATCTGTGGAATTCACTCCCACAGATGGTTGTGGAGGCCTAGTCATCGGATATATATAAAGCAGAGGTTGATAGGTTCTTGACAAGTAAGTGCGTTGAAGGTAATGGGGAGAAGGCAGGAGAATGAGATTGAGAGGGATAATAAATTAGCTATGATGAAATGGCAGAGCAAACTCAATGGGCTGAACAGACTAATTAATCGGCCCCTATGTTTTAGAGTTTTATGGTATTTGTTACGTAAATATAAATGGCTGCCATTCCATGGATCATAGGATTGTGATGTGGATTTGCACCTAAGGTTCATCAATTGTCAAAATTCTGTTCTTGGTTCGCTATCAAAAGAGATGAGCAGCAGGACATAGTGTGCTCACACTGGATACAAGAACCTCAAAGCCTACATTATGCCAAAATTGCCCTGCTATTGTCAAACAAAGGTATGGGTGAGGAGGAAGCTGGCAGAGACTCAGACAAAAATAGACTGTAACCAAATTATTGGGAACTTACTGGAGAACAACAGGGAGGAAAGAAGACAAAAAAGTGGAGCGTAAAAACAAAGCTGAGGTAGAAAGATTGTTCATAAAATAGTCCATTGAATAGATGGATGTTTAGTGCAATAATGTTGAATGCAGATTTGCCAATTGGCTTTGTCAACAATACCTCTGTATTGAAGTGTTTTCTTGCATCAGCCCAAACGTCATATAGGGCATCAACCTCTCTGACAGCATAACTCGGACTGGTGTGGATGGCTGCCAGAACAAAGTCCTTCACAACTGTCAATACAAATTGCACCACGTGTTATTAGGAAGAAGTTTGTGAAAGCTGTTTATTTTGTTACACCCATCAGAGGTATTTTAAAGACAAAATAAATATAGAACTTGAATTATACTGTAATTAGATCACTATTTAATCATTGGCCAAAAATAACAAATAGTATCGGCTGTAATCATTTCCACAAAATGGATAATTGGGAAGGGAGCACAATGGAGGTTTAATGCCAAATATCAACTAGCATCATTGACCAAAGACAAATTTCTACTCCAAAAACCCGCCATTTCAAAGCATTGCCTCCAAGAATCAGAAAAAAGAAGTAAATGTATAACATCAAGAAACAAGCTAAAATGAGACAGTTTCCAAAACAAGACTTCATTTACTAGGAGCTAGAAAACAATACAATTGGGCAAGTATTTCAGAACATACTTTTCAAAAATTCATTAAAAATTATTCTATTACTATCTGTAAGAGCGCATACATGCTGCTATTTTATTAGTATAACTCAATTAGATATTGTTACCAAAATAAGGATATATCAGAATATATTAGGATTTATCAAAATATTTAAATATCTATCAGAATATTCATAACGCTTGAAGAACCACATCTTAATTAAATAAAAATGACAGTGAATCCATTCAGAAGAATCTATCAGTTACCAGATACATAACTAGTTTCTCAAACTAAAGACAGGAGTAAAATATTTTTAAATATGAAAATACAAGCATTTGTGCCGAAGTAAAAACAATTTAACTTTAAGTGCCTAGCTGATGGCCAGGAAGGAGGGGACAATTGGTGAATTCATGCTATGCTTATTGGCTGGTTTTGTAGATGGGTTTGGTTCCAACAGTGTAAAAGATGGTGGTCTCTGTATAGCTTGCTCTTGATACTCCCTAATTTGGTTGATTTTGTGTAATTTTCATTGGTGATGCTAGCAGTAGTACCAGGCATTCTCAGTATAAGATAAAGTAATGTGTTGAAGATTTAAAATTTGACCTCTGAGTTGGTAGGATGCACAGTTGTGCTCCAGTTTTGAATGTGATGAATTTGTGATCTCTAGTAACTTATCAGTTACCTGAATTACAGAAAAGAAAGATCAGATTGTGGATTATCGAAAGCCTTACGACATCATGCTAAGGAGAAATCATGTGAAAGCTAAAACCAGCCTGCCATCCTTCTATCGGTCAAATGATTTTCTGTAAGGTGGAAAAGATACTGTAAAATTTTAATGAATTAATTAAAAACCTTGCAATGTCACGGAAAACCTTGACTCTGGAATCATAGAGTAGTAGATCATTTGTACTTCAAGATTAGAAGATGGATAATCATAACACTTAAAATACATTTATTTTTTATCAGGTTCTCCTGAATAAATTACAGTTTCAGTTAGCCAAAATTTTCTCAAAAAAAAAATCAAAAGAAATGCTTAGTAACCAGATGACTAATCCTTACTTGTGGTGAGAGAGTGAAAGTGCACTATAAAAGGTTCACGCATGAACGTGTCAGTCCCACATTTTTCACACCCATCATCGAAGTGGTACCATCCCATAGGCTTGAGAATTTTTTCTCTGTCAAAATTAGACCCCAGAGAATGAAACTCATAAAATTAAAAGGTCATTGAACATTGTAATTATATAATAATTTTATAAGCAGTATGTGCTTAAAATATAGTCTGCAGACATGTTTCTGAATGTTTCTCAACAGCATTTCAAGAAGCAAAATCTAAATTTCACTCTTATTTTTGTTCCCTGTTTCAATGGTCCCTCTTTGTGAATATATTGCATTTGTATTATATTTGCTGTTCAATAGCTACAGAACCTGAGTCGTGCACAAGAAACAGGCCTGCCTTTTTTGGCCCAAATAGACCATGCCGACCAAAATGCCCACTTGAGCTAGTCCCATTTACTTGTATTTGGCCTACATCCATCTAAATCTTTAAATCAACGAATAATATGTATTTTTAAAAATCTTAAATTGTCCTCTGATTATGTAATGATTCCAGTTACAATGGTGATAGGGGTGAGCATTCATATGAGCAATGCTGATACTATGGAAAAAGCACTCACAGGATTGGAAATGAAAGGAAACAGCTAAATTTTTGAGTAACTCGAGCTATAAATCAAGTAAATTAGATTGTCACAAGGAAGCAGGGTCCATGATTGTTCCAGAGCGGTGGTGGGGAATAAGGTGAGTGTGCTGTTCAGCTGGATGGCAAGAAGTGGAGAAATGTCTGCTTTTTCTAAATATCTGAACCTCTAACCAGGTATTTCCATCATTGTCTAGTCAATTTTCAGATCTGCAGCTTTTCCATCATATTTTATGTTTTGTGTCTTTTTAGGGATTCTGAAAGAATACTTGTATATAGATCCATGGCTTTTCCTCCTTTCAGTTCATGAATCAAAGGAGATCATAGGATGGAGGAACTTACTCAGTTAAGAAAATAGAACAATTTTAGCAGAACAAGTAAATAAATCCATGTAACATAACTCATCTGCCTTAACCCAAAGTTCCATCAGTACAACATAGAATAAAATATCTGAACTGAAATAGATGACATACTTGTATACAAATGCATATTTTTCCTTATAAGAACTGCGTCCAAGGTAGTCAGAGATGATGAAGTTGTAGCTTAGGTGGGTTGCACTGAAAAGAAAACATTTTTTAGTGTCTTAAAATAATTCATGCAAATTTCCAAGTGGAAAAGTATGCAATATCTTCAAGTTATGCTCAAGATGAAAAAAAAATTAAAGTGGGAGGCAATATCTGTCAGATCCAAACTTTGGCTTCAATTTTGAATTCCATCTTCAGTAGGTATTTTCCATTTCCAATAAAATCTTATTCAATCGTGCAGCATGAAAGCCTCATTAGAGAGAGTAAAGTAATTGTTAATCAGATTAAAATATCAGATAAAAATAATAACATTACACATTTCTACTTGGAAAAAAGATACAGGCTATCTAGTTTAGCTATGCCTCTCCTCTCATAATTTTACAATCTTCTATCAGGTGTCCTCTCAGCCTCTGTTATTCCAGAGAAAACAACCCTAGTTTGTCCACCCTCTCCCAATAGTACCTACCCTTTAATTCAAGCACATTCTGGAATTGTTGATACTATTTGTCATTTTTGGCCAATGATGAAATAGATATCTAATTATAATTGCAGTTCTATTTTTTTGTCCTTAAAAGGCCTTCACTAAATCCTCTATCTCCTTCCTCTATCTTGAGATGACCAGAACTGAATGCAATACTCTAAATGCAGTCTAACTAGAGTTCTATAAAGCTCCAACATAATTTCCCAGCTCTTGAATTCAGTTCTTCAAATAATAAAGTTAAGCATAGCATACACCTTCTTTATTACCCTCTCTACCTGCGTAGCAATTTTCAGGGTGCTCTGGAATTGGATATTGCTACCTTCTCTGACTATGTCTCTCGATCTTATAACCCTCAGTAGATTTTCTCTCTGCCTCTGCTGCTGCAAAAAAATTACGAACAATAAGAGTTACTGTATGGATCCCTGCAGAACAATGCTAGCCAAGGATCTTTGATCAGAGTAAGATCTGTCGGCCATTCAAGCCAATTCTGAATTCAAACAACCAAGTCACTGTAGATTCCATGCATCTTAAATTGTTACCATGAGGGAACTTGTCTAATGTCTTACAAAAGTTCATGTAGACAACATCCACTGCTCTACATTCATCGATCACTTATTGATTAATACTGTTCTCACTTTTGCACCACTGCAAGTTCTTTCCATAATGGCCTTCAAATTCTATTGCACCTAAAACATCCTTCTAGGTGGGCAATACAGTGGAATGCAACAGTGAACTTTAGATCTCAAGCACAGCTGAAGCAACCTAACTGATAGTCTTCATAATATAGTTCTGAGTTATTTCCAAAATATGACAACCACCACAGCCGTTGAAGGTGTAACTGGAGGATCAGAGTGGCTGATGGCATTGGCCAATTTGGTCTGAGCTCTCGCCAGTGCAATGGGGGAGTGCATGGGGTCCTGGTTGTTATGAATGGTTGGGATGGGTTGGCAACTCGGGAGATTGGTGTCTTGTGATGATAATCAGTGAGACTAGCAGTTCAGGAGATTGATGCCTGCAAAGCAAGGCACTATAGTTTCATGTCAGCATGGAGACTGAGCAGAGATAGTGAGTTTAGCACAACCTTATGGCAGGAGGGGAGTGAGAAAGGATCAATTGACTCTACTGACAGGTATTCTAGTCTATTGCTCCTTTTGAAAGAATATTTTGTGTCAGAATGATCCAAATTTGTCTGCAATACTCTAAATGGAGCACTGCACAGGAAACAGTAGCATCCTGTATACTCTGTTAAGAAGGTTATGTCAGGAGCACAAGGTGAGTCATACCTGAAAGCTCTGGGTCGAATTTCCAGTGAGGCACCATGCAACCTGGAAATGGTTGTTCACTCCAGAAAAGATTAATTTTTGGTTGTATAATGCATAAGAAGATGGAATCACGCACGTATATTTTTCAGAAAGTCTACTAACACTTCAACATCCTAGTTTTCAGTTCTCAGGATTGAATCCCAGAAATGTAGCCCCACCTGTCAATCATCTCTCCCACTAGCTTTATGCAGGAGACTCATGATGTAGAATGGTGATGTGGCCTAGCAGTTGAAATCTTCAGATTTCACACAGTTAAAATCAGCACAGCTTATTATTCACCTAAACCTCAGCTTGCATTATTCCGCTATTGCGTTGAAACTGTGATTAAAGTTTCTTGTTACTTACCGATTCAGGTCTTCCACTAGATTTGTAATTGCGTTGTTATCAGAATGCATGACTTCTTCAATGGTGATGAGATCATACCTTTGTAAAATCTAATGAAGAACTAAATTAAGTGCTTACTCGATATGCTTCTGCCACAAAATGTGTTTCTGAATTGTGCTTACCTGGATAAGAATGTCATGAGTTACGGGATCATCAAGTTTTGACTGACCAAATCTCTGGATATTAAATGCCGCAATCTTAAGTCCCTGACTTCCTTGCAGAAAGCAGCCAATCACAATCAGCATCACGTGAAATTCCATGGTCTTAATTTTGGATTCAAGGGGAATTGGAAAATAAATAAAAATTAATAAAGAGTATATGCTTAAAATTTCAAGTGGAAGTTTAATTAACAAAGCACAATAACCCAAAATGTAAACCTGAAGTAAGAACAGAAAATGCTGGAAACATTCAGCAGATCCCAGCATGTCTTAGCTAAATTCAGAAGTCTAAGACAAGATGGAGCTTAAATTCCTACAACCAATGCTCTTCCCACGGTGCTCTCAGCTGGATCAGCTCTGACTCTAGCAGTTGACCACTAACATACTAATGTATTTTATGTCAGCTACATATCAAGGAGGGCTTACATAATGACTGTGGCCCTTTACGCTTGAAAGTAGTTTACATATTTTACTTTATTAGATGTTTTAAATATTTACTGTCACTTTCAGGTGACTCAATAAATGCAACATCTTTTATTTTCTTTTATATTAAGAATTGTAGTAAATTTGAACATATTTTAGAACCAATTAAAATAGTTCAAAATGCTTTGGCAGTGATGATCTGTCAATGGATATTATAGTATTGTAGAGGAAAGGTGGCAGTATCTGCACATGAGATCTGCTTACAGTACAGAGCTGGCTCTGTGTGGTGAACTACATATACCTGTTTGGACACGCCCCTCTGCTGACTGCTCCTGTGGCTCCTCCCACAGACCCCGGTATAAAGGCGATTGGAGGCACTGCTCCTTCCTCAGTCTCCAGGATGTTGTGTGGTGGTCACTTGCTGCTTGTTCTTTCTTCCAGCCAATAAAAGCCTATATCTCGCCTCACGTCTCCAAGAGTTATTGATGGTGCATCACTCTGCCGTGTGATATGCCTCAGAATCTCAGTCTCACCAGACCTTTGTATCTGGAACAGGTTGGGGCTCAGGCAGTTTGGCAGTGTGTTCAACTGGGGGACCAGGTGCAGGATGATCTAATAGCCTTTCACTCTGAACTGTAACATTAACCCTATTACTCTCACCACAGATGCTGCCTGACCTGCCGAACATTAACAGTAATTTATATTTTACTTGCAGCTTAGTCAGACACAAAATTGTGAATATTAACAAAATAACTTTTTCATGATGTTCCTTGATTGAGTTCATTATAATATATAAAGTAATGTAACAACCTCAAATCCCATTTATTTTTGTGAACTGATACATCTATCAGTCGGCATTTCAAACGACTCTACAAAATCCTCTTACTACTAATCTCTCTAAAGTAGCACTCTTTTGGTATTCATCCATTAAAAACTAACATGTAAAGCAGGAATTAACTTGATTCATCCTCTGTCATTACCATAATTTTATGATTATAACTTCTGCAACTATTCCTGAGTTCATTTTATTCTGTAATGAAATTCTGAACATTTCTTTAATAACTCCTGCATGTTTTATAAACCTGACTTTCTATCTCTTCATCCATTGCTTCTTGGTTTACCTTATTTTCTCATCTTAATTTTTCATGCCCATATTACAGACTCCATGTAACAGTGGCCTTCATTTAGATATCTCAAAACTAAAACTGTCTGAAGGCAAATACGAAACTCAACATGATCTACATTTAAAATTCTGTATTCCAGGTTATGAAAAGATTTAAATTTCAAATCAGTGTAAGTTTTTCAGAACTATTTCCAAACTCCTTTCAGAAATAAGATTTATTTAAGGTCCTTTCCAAATTTTATTCCACTGGAATTAAGACTGACTTTGTTTGACAAAAGATGGATGAGAAATCTTTCTGAAGTCTGGCAATTTTCCTCTTCTTGCTCGGACTTAATGCAGGGTCCTGGCCTGAAACACCAACGTACACCTTTTGCCTCCACAGATACTGCTTGACATGCTGAATTCTTCCAGATTCTCTTACTGAGAGATCCTTTTGGATTATCTTCCAGGTAGAGACAATGAATTTAAATCGCAGCAAGAGGCAGAGAGGGAAGAGGTAAAAGAAGCTCGGAGAGAAGCTGTTTTTTTTTAACTGACCGTGGCAAAGAGGCTAGACTGTGCAGGCGCATGACGTAGCGCACCAAAGGATTAAAAAGAAAGACCGCCATATACAGCGGCCATCATCGGAGTGGACAGAGGCAGAGTGGGTCGGCTCTGGCTCAATCAGGCTTTGGTGGGAACAGGTAGAGGTGAGGTTTGAACGGGGCACAACTGTGCAAGCGTGTGAAAGGTGGCCTGTGAGGCAGCAGGAGAATTTAAATAGCGAGCAGAGGCTGAGTACGAGCTTCACTCCAGGTGAGGTAAGGCTGGCTAAACTCCTTTAATTAGTCTAATTAGCTTAGGAGAAGGTAATGGAGGCAGCAGTTAGGGCAGTCGAGTGCTCCGTTTGCAGTATGTGGGAAGTCAGGGCGAGCACAGCTGTCCCTGATGACTACACCTGCAAAAGGTGCATCCAGCTGCAGCTCCTGACAAACCGAGTTAGGGAACTGGAGCTGGAGCTGGATGAACTTCGGATCATTCGGGAGGCAGAGGCAGAAATAGACAGGAGTTTCAGGGAGATAGTCACCCCTAGGACTAAGGAGACAGGTAGCTGGGTGATTGTCAGGAGAGGGAAGGGGAATAGACGGAAGAGCAGAGCACCCCTGTGGCCATTCCCATCAACAATAAGTATACCATTTCGTTTTGGACACTTTTGGTGGGGACGACCTACCAGGGACAAGTTGCAGTGGTTGCATCTCTAGCACCGAGACTGGACCCTCAGCTCAGGAGGGAAAAGAAGAGAGCAGTAGTGATAGGGGATTCGATAGTTAGGGGGACAGATACGAGGTTCTGTGGAAGAGATCAAGAATCCCGGATGGTCTGTTGCTTCCCTGGTGCCAGGGTCCGCGATATCTTGGATCGAGTTCTCAGTATTCTCAAGAGGAATGGCGAGCAGCCGGATGTTGTGGTCCATGTAGGGACCAATGACGTGGGTAGGAAGAGTGAGGAGGCCCTGAAAGGTGAGTTTAGGGAGCTAGGTACCAAGTTAAAGGACAGGACCTCCAGGATAGCAACCTCAGGATTGCTACCAGTGCCACGTGCAGGTGGGTTTAGAAATAGTAAGATAGTGCAGATCAACACGTGGCTGAAGACATGGTGCAGGAGGGAGGGCTTCAGATTTATAGATAAATAGGCAGCTTTCCAGGGAAGGTGGGACCTGTTCCAGCAGGATGGTTTACATCTGAACTGGAGGGGGACAAATATTCTTGCAGGTAGGTTTGCTGGAGAGGCTCCAATGAATTTAAACTAGATATGAGGGGGGAGGGGAACCCAAGTGTAGGAACAGATGTATGGGAGAAGGAAGAAAAAGAAGATAATAAAGTTCTTTGTACTGTTAGAGATAAGCAGAGAGGAAGAGGTGGAGAGTTTCTTAAATGCATTTATTTTAATGCTAGGAGCATTGTAAGAAAGGTGGATGAGCTTAGAGCATGGATTGATACCTGGAAATATGATGTTGTAGCTATTAGTGAAACATGGTTGCAGGAGGGGTGTGATTGGCAACTAAATATTCCTGGATTTCATTGCTTCAGGTGTGATAGAATCGGAGGGACAAGAGGGGGAGGTGTTGCATTGCTTGTCCGAGAAAATATTAAAGTGGTGCTTTGACAGGATAGATTAGATGGCTCATCTAGGGAGACTATCTGGGTGGAATTCAGGAATGGGAAAGGTGTAGTAACACTTATAGGGGTGTATTATAGACCACCTAATGGGGAGCGAGAATTGGAGGAGCAAATTTGCAAGGAGATAGCAGATATCTGTAGTAAGCACAGGGTTGTGATTGTGGGAGATTTTAATTTTCCACACATAGACTGGGAAGCCAATAGTGTAAAAGGGCTGGATGGTTTGGAGTTCATAAAATGTGTGCAGGATAGTTTTTTGCAGCAATACATAGAGGTACCAACTAGAGAAGAGGCATTGTTGGATCTCCTGTTAGGGAATGAAATAAGCCAGGTGACTGAGGTATGTGTTGGGGAGCACTTCGGGTCCAGTGATCACAATGCCATTAGTTTCAATCTAATTATGGAGAAGGATAGGACTGGACCCAGTGTTGAGATTTTTGATTGGAGAAAGGCTAACTTTGAGGAGATGCAAAAGGATTTAGAAGGAGTGGATTGGGACAATTTGTTTTATGGGAAGGATGTAATAGAGAAATGGAGGTCATTTAAAGGTGAAATTTTGAGGGTACAGTGTCTTTATGTTCCTGTTAGGTTGAAAGGAAAGGTTAAAAGTTTGAGAGAGCCATGGTTTTCAAGGGATATTGGAAACTTGGTTAGGAAAAAGAGACAGATCTACAATAAATATAGGCAGCATGGAGTAAACGAGGTGCTCGAGGAATATAAAGAATGTAAGAAGAATCTTAAGAAAGAAATTTGAAAAGCTAAAAGAATTGGTTGCTTTGGCAAATAAGGTGAAAATAAATCCAAAGGGTTTCTACGGTTATATTAATACCAAAAGGATAGTGAGGAATAAAATTGGTCCCTTAGAGAATCAGAGTGGACAGCTATGTGTGGAGCAGTAAGAGATGGGGGAGATTTTGAACAATTTCTTTTCTTCGGTATTCGCTAAGGAGAAGGATATTGAATTGTGTAAGGTAAGGGAAACAAGTAGGGAAGTTATAGAAACTATGACGATTAAAGAGGAGGAAGTACTGGCACTTTTAAGGAATATAAAAGTGGATAAATCTCCAGATCCTGACAGGATTTTCCCTAGGATCCTGAGGGAAGTTATTTCAAATGTCATTAGAAACGGGGATGGTGCCAAAGGATTGGCTTATTGCTCATGTAGTTCCATTGTTTAAAAAGGGATCTAAGAATAAACCTAGCAACTATAGACCTGTCAGTTTGATGTCGGTGGTGGGTAAATTAATGGAAAGTATTCTTAGAGATGGTATATATAATTATCTGGATAGACAGGGTCTGATTAGGAATAGTCAGCATGGATTTGTGCATGGAAGGTCATGTTTGACAAATCTTATTGAATTTTTTGAAGAGGTTACTAGGAAAGTTGACGAGGGTAAAGCAGTGGATGTTGTCTATATGGATTTCAGTAAGGCCTTTGACAAGGTTCCGCATGGAAGGTTAGTTAGGAAGGTTCAATCGTTAGGTATTAATATTGAAGTAGTAAAATGGATTCAACAGTGGCTAGATGGGAGATGCCAGAGAGTAGTGGTGGATAACTGTTTGTCAGGTTGGAGGCTGGTGACTAGTGGTGTGCCTCAGGGATCTGTACTGGGTCCAATGTTGTTTGTCATCTGGATGATGGGGTGGTAAATTGGATTAGTAAGTATGCAGATGATACTAAGGTAGGTGGTGTTGTGGATAATGAAGTAGGTTTTCAAAGTTTGCAGAGAGATTTAGGCCAGTTAGAAGAGTGGGCTGAATGATGGCAGATGGAGCTTAATGTTGATAAGTGTAAGGTGCTACATTTTGGTAGGAATAATCCAAATAAGACATATATCGTAAATGGTAGGGCATTGAAGAATGCAGTAGAACAGAGTGATCAAGGAATAATGGTGCATAGTTCCCTAAAGGTGGAATCTCATGTGGATAGGGTGGTGAAGAAAGCTTTTGGTATGCTGGCCTTTATAAATCAGAGCACTGAGTATAGGAGTTGGGATGTAATGTTAAAATTGTACAAGGCATTGGTAAGGCCAAGTTTGGAGTATTGTGTACAGTTCTGGTTACTGAATTATAGGAAAGATGTCAACAAAATAGAGAGAGTACAGAGAAAATTTACTAGAATGTTACCTGGGTTTCAGCACCTAAGTTACAGGGAAAGTTTGAACAAGTTAGGTCTTTATTCTTTGGAGTATAGATGATTGAGGGGGGACTTGATAGAGGTATTTAAAATTATGAAGGGGATAGATAGAGTTGACATGGATAGGCTTTTTCCATTGAGAGTAGGGGTGATTCAAACAAGAGGACATGAGTTGAGAGTTAGGGGGCAAAAGTTTAAGGGTAACACGAGGGGGGATTTCTTTTACTCGGAGATCAGTAGCTGTGTGGAACGAGCTTCCAGCAGAAGTGGTAGAGGCAGGTTCGGTATTGTCATTTGAAGTAAAATTGGATAGGTATATGGGCAAGAAAGGAATGGAGGATTATGGGCTGAGTGCAGGTCGGTGGGACTAGGTGAGAGTAAGCGTTCGGCACAGACTAGTAGGGCTGAGATGGCCTGTTTCCGTGCTGTAATTGTTATATGTTATATGGTTATAATGAAACCTTCTTTGTGTCACCCAACTCCTGGAAAGGAACAGCTCCAATAAAGGGTTGTTAATAGGTATCATGTAAATTGAATTACTTTCCCTCCAAAAAGTAAGTATTTCCAAGACATTTGCAAGTTATTGGTATACACAGCAGGGCAATGATTTTGCAATTTTGTCCGTTGTGGCTGCAGTTCAGCCACAATTTTTTAAAGTTCATCTTCCAATTTAACTATCATGGGTAGTCACGATTCTGTTTTTTGGTAGTGTTAAGAACAATGATAGGCATCCTCAGGAGATAAAGATTTTTAACTTATAAACTGCACAAAGGAAATGCACACCAAATTGGCTTTCACAGCTTTGCTCTTTAGACAAGTGGCTTCAAATACTCTAGAGCAAACCAGTGAAAAGTGACCCCCTTGAGTTACCTCATTCCACTGTGCTTTTACAGACAGTGGAGCTGTAAAAATAGATAACAACCGTAATTCATTTTACAGTAAAATTGACGCTTCCTCAAATGTCATTGTTACTTTTCAATAAAATAATGTATGCAAGTTATTATTACTGTATTTACAAAACCAAATTTGAACTGTTTACAAATACCACATTAGCAATATCAGCATTTCTACATTTGAAAACAAATGTACAGTGACCTTATAAAAGGCATAGAATAATTGTGTGGAGTTTAGATTTACTGTACCTGTTGATTAGACTCGGTCCCAGTGTGATGTACTTCAAAGAAGTGAGACTACAGTTACTTTGTTTTTCCACCTACTAATATATACTTTGGTTTGATAAGCATTATTGATTAGTCTCTTTCATCCATGGGGAAATTTGTGTTAAGCCCATCTGCTTTTGGAGGTTAAGGTGCTGTGAAATAACACCTGTGTATGTGTGTATGAGTATTTCTAGGATTGAGGTGGGAATGTTTTCCTGGATAGTGCATGTCTCCAAATGTTTTTCGATAAAATTTAAGTACTTAGATATATTAATCTCTACATAAAAAGCATAAGCATTCTGTTTACAGACTTCGAGCCTCAAATAGATTTGTTTTGGCCTATCACTTTATATAAAAATATAGAAATGGAAATAAGCTTAGGTCCATGGGCTTGTGCAAACATCGAATAAACACTCAGTGGCAACTTTATCAGGTACCTCCTGTATCTAATAAAGTGGTTATTGAGTGTACGTTTGTGGCCTTCTGCTGGTGTCGCAGATCCACTTGAAAGTTCAGCGTATTATGTGTTGAGAGTTGTTCTTCTGCATGCCACTATTGTATTTGAGTTACTGTCACCTTCCTGTCAGCTTGAACCAGTCTGGCTATTCTCCTCTGACCTCTCTCATTAACAGGGCACTTTTGCACACAGAACTACTGTTCACTGGATGCTTTGTTTTGTTTTATGTCGCATTCTCCATAAACTCTAGAAACTGATGTGCATGAAATTCCCAGAAGATCAGCAGTTTCCGAGATACTCAAATTTTCAGAAAGTGTCCCAGTCCGGCTCCAATAATCATCCCACGGTATGTGATGGATATTCGCTTTCTAGGCCTCTCGTTCATGTTTGCTAAATTCACTTTCCAAACATAGCAGCTGCCACTTGTAAGACCACAAACAGTTATAAGTAAGCTTCCAACTAATATGCTTTGTTTAGCTTCTGGTCTTAAAAGGGAGTCAGTCTTCAATTCTTAACATGTAAGTGGAAAGCAGTAATCAGCTTGATGCTTAAAACACAGCTTTTCTCTTTATAGCTCAGACTGGATGGTTCATCCCACGTAGCTCAAAGAGACAATGGGTTATTTAATTTGGCTTGCTTCAAAACAAACAAGCTGACTAAATTGCTTAGTTCAAAGAAGTTTGCAGACCAAAAGGATAATATCACACTGCATATCAAAGAACTATTTTGTTTATAGTTGGAAGGTTTATGTAATCAAGAACATTCACTTTATGGCATTAATTATAGCTAGCTAGCAACTGTGTCTCCAAAAAGTTTTTGGAACATTTGTGTAGAAAGGACATCTGTGGAAATATCACAGGTTTGTGAAATCAAGAAACGTGCAAGAAACACAGGGTGAATTAAAATCCATTCCTCTAGCTTTGGTTCCTAAGACAGATGACTTGTATGTCTTTTTAGTTTATAGGAATCATACCTGTGTTTTGGTAATATTTTGACCTTTGTGTTTAGAAATGGTTTGTAATTTGGATATGTTTAAGGTAGAAATCCTCTGTGAGTTTTAAATGTATTTTAAAAGTGTTGTGTAGGTTTAAATGTGTATCACTGAAAATAAGTGAAATGTGTTTTAAATTACATTGTTAGCTGGTAATATCTTCCCCTTGGCAGGAAGAGGGGACCCACTGCTTGAATAGTAGGCATTGGCAGCTAAGTTTGCCATGGAGAATAAACAGGGAAGCAAACTATTCTTTGAAGGTTGGGTAGTTACAGTATAATCTCCTTTCAGTGAGAGTACTCTTGGCTATTTTGTATCCAATGGGGCTTAAGTTCTTCATCTGAGTTTAGAACTTTGTGGTCAGCAAACTCAATAACATCGTAAGTAGGACACATTTCTTCCGCATTCTGATGTTTAGTCTGAACAAGAACTAAACCTTTTGATCATGTCTACATGCTTTTATGCATTGAGTTGCTGACACATGATTGGCTGATGACATAGTTGCATGAACAAGCAGGCGTACAGGTGTGCCTACTAAAGTGGCTGTTGAATTTATTTTTGCTTTAATATGCTACTCTTCATCTGCTGCTGCAGATGGTTGGATTCAGAGGCTCTTGACCACAAGAAAGCATCATAGTCAAGGTCAATTTTATCTTTATTCAGAAATTTTAGAGCAGTCGGCAGTAATCATTGAATCTGGGTTCAGCATAATCTGATGCATTCAGGAGCATCTCAGGCAGTGCATCAATCTTTTGATCATTAGTGTAAATAAGTTGTGCTGAGAAGTATGTTGGATCTAATTACTATATTATCTTATTCTGTCATTATTTAAAGACCTAAAGTAAGGTTTTTCCAGAAGGAACATGAGAAACATTATAGCTTGGAATTTATTTGATTGTGAACAGTACTTACAGGTTCTAGCACATGTCCAATAAAGTTCTGATAATGAACATGGTGGGAATTGCCAGCTTTTGTCTGCAGTGTTGAATTATAGCTGGAATAAAAAGCTATGGTGCCTATAAACATGCAGTTTAGAGAAACAAATACAAGGAAGCATACATAAATAGAAATGAAAAATGTCCCGAACAAAGTCCAAATGCAATACAAATTTGCAAAGACAAATAAAAGGGGTAATCAACACAAAAGTGGACAGCAAGAGAAAGGTCCAAGCAATAATGTGCATCGTTATGTTTTATAACTCCAAAACATAAAAGTAATTGAAAGAAAAACATGGGTAAGCAGTAGGCTGCGTTGCACACGGCAGCAGCGGTCTTTCGGATCTGGTGCCACTTTAATTTAGTTTTTAATTTAGTAATTTAATTTAATTTTAAGGCACAATTAGGGTTTAGGGCAATGGATAACAAAGCGACTATCTACCATCGCCAGATACTGCTGCAATACCGAGATCGTCCAAAAACAAACCTTCATGAAAATCTGCTGGTTAGATTGAGCGACCTCGGCTTGCTGAGGGAATCGGGCCTGCAGTTCTCAGAGTCGCCTGATGCCGGTGGCCGGAGGTGGGGACGTCGTAAGCGGTGTGCGAGGAAGCAGAAGCGAGGGAAGCTGGCAAGAGTCCATGCCAGGAAAAAAGCAAGCCCCAGCCAGCCGGCTCTCCCGTCCATTCTGCTCTCCAATGGACATTAAATTGGACTACATCTGTAGCAATGAAATACTCAGCAGGAGTACTGAAACGGACGGAATCCCAGACGCCGCCATTCAGCTGTTTATTTATGTAACAGAATTTCCCCCAAGCTATCGGACTACCAACCTACTGCCCTCTGCTGTGCCTATTGTCTTGTTTATTATTTATTGTAATGCTTGCACTGTTCTGTGTACTTTATGCAGTCCTGCGTAGGTCTGTAGTCTAGTGTAGCTTTTGTGTTGGTTTATGTGGTTCAGTGTAGTTTTTGTATTGTTCATGTAGCACCATGGTCCTGAAAAAAGTTGTCTTGTTTTTACTGTGTACTCTACCAGAAGTCATGGTCGAAATGACAATAAAAAGTGACTTGAACTTGACTTGATTTGACTTGGGTGCTCAGGAGAACGTGTCTTTTTTTTTACTTTAAGGAGGTGTGCAATTATGACATTGTGGTGTGAATATGTATGTCATTCATGTACTTTCACATATAACCCATAATGAATTGTGTAAACAAAGAATGCTTAATCAACAATATATTTACAAAATTACTCAAAGATTACTGAAATATTAAATAAACAACACTCCTCCCTGCTTAGCCATAAACTCCAACTCAATTTGGAATGTATCTGAACATATATATATATAGTCCCTCATGAGGACTGCTTGTCCAGGAGTGAAACATCGAACCTCTTTGCTTGAGGAGACTTCAGTTTGTCTCAGCTGTTTGTCCTGCATACTCTTTCTGAGATTGGGTTTGAGGAGATCCAAGTGTGGGCACAAGGGACGACCCAGGAACAGCTTAGCGGGTGAGTTGTTGGTTGTGGAGCGTGCTGCATTGTGATATGCAAGGAGGAAATTAGCGAGCTTCTGATTCAGTGTAAGTGTACTGTGTTCTCCTGACATCGCTCACAATGCATTCTTTAGACTCTGAACAAACCTTTCTGCCAAGCCATTTGTGGCTGGGTGGTATGGTGCAAGTGTAATATGTCTTATTCCATTCATTTTCAGGAATGACTGAAACTGGTCCATTGTCACTTAGTGCTTTTGTAAAACAGTCCTTGAGAAAAGGATTCTTAACACATCACCAGTGTGCACACTGTAGTGGAGGCTATTGGGAACACTCCTGGCCACATTGTAGCTGTATCCACTGCTACCAAGAAATTTGTTCCCATGAATGATCTGGCAAAATCCACACGAATCCTCTGCCAGGGCAATGCATGCCACACCCAGGGATGGAGAGGCACTGCAGTATAACCATGGGAGATTGGCACTGACATTTCGTTTGCAATTGCAAGACACTGCTGGACAGTGATAGTGTAAGTTGCTGCAGCCTTTTACCCTCATCTGGTGGAGGGACAGATGATATGGGAGCTGTGCAGCCTCAGTTGTAATGAGGACTAGGCCTCAGGTCTTGGGCTTGCCTGCTGCTGCAGACCAAGTTAGGAGACAGGGAAGCGTTACAGTGTGGTGTCCGTGCTCGGCTGGGGCCTGGCCTCTCCTGTCAGTGCTGCCCTCCTGTGTTGAAGCAGTGGAATGACAGGCTGGATTGTGTGCGTCTGCACACCGCCAGGATACTGTACCATTGATCGCCAGACATTGTCGCTCAGGGTCTTGAACTATATATATGTTTTTTTGAGTGAACGTGCTTCTTTGCTCACTCTTTTGAATTACGTTACAGGTACAGTATATATGTATGGTTTGAATGATAATTAAGCTTGATTTCATTTCATTTCATTTGCTCTTGGCATCTTTATTCTGAACATGTTGGCATCCCGAACAGTGCATGGCAAGCTGCTCAATCTGCTGATCTATTCCAGGCCACCAGACAAAGGTTCAAGCCAAGACTTTTATTTTGACCTTGATGACCAGCATGTAGCTCCTCCAACACTTCAGCTCTCAGTTTGAATGGTACAACAATCCTCAATCCCCACATAAGGTAACCCCTGTTAAGGGCAAGTTCATTTTGGTGCTGGTAAAAATGGGGGAACTGGAATTTCTGCTGCACATTCCAGTCATTTTGGGTGGTGTTATGAATGTACCACAGCTCTGAGGGGCCAAAGGGTGCGGGGTAGCCCCCTCCTTTGTGAGAATCGCAAGAGCATTATTGGATTGGGTCAGAGGACCCAGGAAATGAGAGAGAGAGAGAGAGACATGGCCATTGTCTCCTGGAGACAACGTTTGTGGATTGGGGACTATGCTACGTGCAAGCCCTCGGGCAAAGTGGGCTGATTGAGGGAGAGATTGCATCATCCCAACCTGATTGACATCTGAGACCCCATGAGGAAGTATAAAAGAGGGTCTGGGGGAACAACTCCTTCAGATGCACCAGAAGAAATGCTAGTGATCCCATAATAGCGGGAAGCCAATTGAAGGAAGCCACGTGCGTTCGGTTCCCTTGCCTGGGAGCTGGTGGCTGTACCATGGAAAACAACTTGGAACTAACAACGGGGAACCAACTCCCCCCGACTCAACGGATTGGCCTCATAAAAGACCCGGGCAAGTTTCAAACCGTTTCTCTCTTAAACCCAAAGAGCTGCAGCTTGAAAGGACAGTGACTTTTATCTTTCCATCGGACAATACAATATCCCCTAGACAAACGATAGAGCTATTGCTTAATTGATGATTATTATTATACCCGCGTTTTTAGATTGAGCATTGACGACTTATATTATCTGAATGTCTGTAATAATCTTATTTTGTGCCCCTTTATAAATAAAGACTTCTAAAAATAGTACCATCAGACTTCAACGGACCTCTCTATCTTTGCTGGTAAGTGATCCAGTTACGGGAATTTCATAACAAAGTTGGGGTTCTCGTCTCGGGATTTGAAACCAAATTGGGGAGCCTGTGAATCGGGCTTGTAAGTCCAAACTTGGATCTGGTACGCGGGTAGCCAGACGGGAAACCAGCAAAGATGGACGTGGATGAATTTATAGAAAACCCGACTCTGGAGGCGCTAGAGGCGGCCACC
Organism: Hypanus sabinus; assembly: GCF_030144855.1. Taxonomy (NCBI): domain Eukaryota; kingdom Metazoa; phylum Chordata; class Chondrichthyes; order Myliobatiformes; family Dasyatidae; genus Hypanus; species Hypanus sabinus. The sequence continues at coordinate 46,155,936 of NC_082738.1, forward strand.
AAATCAGACTTGGTAAATTTGGCGAAGGGGTTAAACCTCGCAGAGGTGAGGTCGTCAATGAAAAAGCGGGAGGTGCGAAGGGCCATAACTCAGTATTACATCGAGAAGAATGTGTTTGCAGCTGAGGTATTGGAAAATATCCCTGAAAAGGTACCAGCTAGTGGGATGGCTCAGTTAGAGTTGGAGAAATTAAGGTTGGAACATGAAATTAAGTTAAAGCAGCTGGAAGCAGCCGAGAAAGAGAGAGAAAGAGCGAGAGAGAGAGAAAGGGCTGAAAAAGAGAGAGAGAGAGAAAGGGCCGAGAAACAAAGGGAGCATGCGCGCCAGCTAAAGGAGTTAGAGGTGAAACGGGATCAGGAGCTCCAGCTAAGGGCGTTAGAAGTGAAAAGGGAGCAGGAAAGAGCTGAGAAGCAGAGAGCATGAACTTCAGTTAAAAAAAACTGGAAGCAGCTGAGAAGGAGAAGGAAAGGGCTGAGAAGGAGAGGGAGGCAGAGAGACAGAGGAAAGATGACTTGGAGATGGAGAAGTTAAAGCAAGAGCAACGCGGTCAGGGGTCAGACCGAGACAAGCGGTTTGATGTTAGTCGGGCGTTGAGGTTAGTACCTCCGTTCAAAGAAATGGACGTCGATAGTTACTTCTTGCTTTTTGAAAAGGTGGCAGTGAATCAGAAGTGGCCCAAAGGTCAGTGGGTGGCGCTGTTACAAAGTGTGTTAAAGGGGAAGGCACAGCGGGCATATACGGCGTTGGCCATGGAGGAGGGAGAGGAGGAGAGTTATGACAAAGTAAGGGCGGCCATTCTCCGGGGTTACGAGCTAGTACCTGAAGCATACAGACAAAAGTTCAGAAATTTACAGAAAGGGTGGAATCAGACGTATACTGAGTTTGCCCATGAGAAGGGGGTGCTCTTGGTCCAGTGGTGCACCGCAGAGAGAGTAGGAGAAGATTATGGGCATCTCAGGGAGTTAATTCTGATTGAAGAATTTAAAGGGTGTGTTTCGGAGGATATCCGGACGAATCTGAATGAGAAGCCGGATAAGTCCATCTCAGAATTTGCTAGGTTCGCAGATGAATATGCCCTAACCCACAAGGCACAGTTTTCCTCCAATAAAAGTACCCAGAGAGACCGTGGGAACTATTGGGAAAGTCCGCCAGCTGAGGCAGAGGTCCCGCTGGGAGCTAGTGGTAAGGTCGAGGGTGAAAGGCCAGACGGCCAGAGATTTCAAGGCTTGACCTGTTTTAATTGTGGGAAGAGCGGGCATGTTGCGTCTCGGTGCTTTGCTCCGAGGAGGGAGATGGGAAAAGGGAAAGCAGCAGTCCCTCTCGGATGTGCCATGGTAATCAGTAGATCGACAAGAGAGCCCCGGGTAGACAGAGTACGAGAAGGGTTAGAGACTTGTCTGTCACACGGAACCGTGTCTGTGAGGGAGGGAGACACACCAGTTCCCGTATGGATCTGGAGAGACACGGGGGCTGAGCTGTCGTTGATCAGCAGTAAGGTACTAGAGTTCGGTCAAAAGACGAGAATGGTAGCTGTAAAGGGAATAAGTAAAAGGATAGAAATGGTGCCTTTACATGAGGTCATTATGGATTGTGAGCTGGTGTCTGGACCCGTTGAAATAGGGGTGCCATCAGAATTCCCGAGAACTGACGCGAACGTCCTCCTCGGTAACGATTTAGCAGGTGGTAAGGTTTGGGCAGCCATGAAGAGGACCGGCCGGCCGGTGAGTGTTGAGGCTCCGCTCCTAGAATCCCAGATCTATCCCGCATGCGCGGTCACTCGCAGCATGTTGAGAAAGGCAGCTGAGAACGAGAGCAGTTTAAATCTGGCCAGTTTTGATTTGGCAGAGACGTTTCTACCGACCCTGTACCACGAGGGTTTACAGGGTGGTAAAACGAAGAGTAGTAAAGTAAAAGAGGGTAAGGAAACTGAGGTAGATCTGCCCTTAGCGAGGAGAAAGGTCCTAGAGGCAGAAAATAAGGATGAGGAACCGATAGAGCGGTTAAGAGGTCCAGAGTTGGACAGGGATGATCTGTCTGGTTTGGCAGAACTGTTTGAAGAAGTTGAAAATTCTAAAGGTGTTCCCGATAATGAAATGAGGGCGGTCCTAAAGGAAAAGGATGCCATTACCTCGAAGAAGTCTGCTGGGTTGGCAGATGAGGTTGTTTCAGCCCGCGGGGTTGAGTTTACTCCAGAAGGGAGTTGCCCAGAGAGTACCTGGGAGGATCGGGGGAACTTAGAATTTGAAAAGTGTATGGGTATTGAAAGCCTGGAAGAGGCCAATGTCCCGTTTGAGTGTGTCCAAGAGGAGGATGCACGTGGTACTGAACCTAGTAACGGAGCTCAGAAAAAGTCTGAGGTATTTGATTCAGTGGAACAGGACGGCCGTCCTTGTGGGTCAGATAGACTTGGTTCAGTGAAAAAGGGGTTAACCTTGGTAACAGTGGGAAGTGAGAGTTCCCAGGTGTTTGTGCTCGAAGGTGTGTTCAAACTTAATGCGGAGCTAAATATTATTATTGAAGGAAACGGAAAGTCTGTAGTTCCCAAGTCGAATGAAGAAATTTTAAACCCGGCAGATCGCTTACAGAGTAAGCCGGGAGATAGCGGGGTCCCCCACGCTATTGTTATGCCAGGATGTGGAGTGAAGAGGCCGAATTTGAAATACTGCTTGAACAAAGAGTTCGAATTAAAAACCAATAGTCTGAAGGGGCCTGACGAGAGGGTTAGCCACCTGTGTAAAATTACAGAGGTGGGTGGAAATTCAGAAGATGGGCTAAGTTTGGGATACGGTGTTGATAAAATAATTCCTATCGAACAGGCGGGCGAGGGTTTATCTCGCCCCCTTACTCAAATTTCCCGGAACAGAGGCGACGGTTAAGGAGGACGCCATTTTTAAATAGCAAAGCCGGTTGTACGCGATTTCGACAAAGTCTGTGAATAATAAAGACAACCCCCTTGGAAGCCTGCCTGTTAAGTTGAAAACGACCGAAAAGATTAGTATTCACATAAACTTTTGTGGATGCACGTAAGCTAAGATCAGAACTCCTTAGTGTTTGTTGCTGAAGAAGAAAAAAAATAGGTGGTTATTAAATTGAAGTCTGATGCTACAGGACTTTAGTAAGGTACAAGATGTTAAGATATTAAAGGAAGTGACGCTGTAATCGTTAACTGTCTAGATGCTGAATTGAATGTATAACTGTATTACTCTGTAGAGAAAAAAAAACTTTTGTATTGTGTTAGATTCTAAAATCCTGTAAGACTCTGTACTATTTCATTTCACCGCTGGTGAAAACACTTTGAAGAAAGGGGGTGTTATGAATGTACCACAGCTCTGAGGGGCCAAAGGGTGCGGGGTAGCCCCCTCCTTTGTGAGAATTGCAAGAGCATTATTGGGTTGGGTCAGAGGACCCAGGAAACGAGAGAGAGAGACTTGGCCATTGTCTCCTGGAGACCACGTTTGTGGATTGGGGACTATGCTACGTGCAAGCCCTCGGGCAAAGTGGGCTGGTTGAGAGAGAGATTGCATCACCCCAACCTGACTAACATCTGAGACCCCGTGAGGAAGTATAAAAGAGGGTCTGGGGGAACAACCCCTTCAGATGCACCAGAAGAAACACTAGCAATCCCGCAATAGCGGGAAGTCATTTGAAGGAAGCCTAGTGTGTTTGGTTCCCTTGCCTGGGGGCTGGTGGCAGGTACCACGGAAAACGACTTGGAACTAACAACGGGGAACCAACTCCCCCCGACTCAACGGATTGGCCTCATAAAAGACCCGGGCAAGTTTCAAACCGTCTCTCTTAAACCCAAAGAGCTGCAGCTTGAAAGGACAGTGACTTTTATCTTTCCATCGGACAATACAATATCCCCTAGACAAACGATAGAGCTATTGCTTAATTGATGATTATTATTATACCCGCATTTTTAGATTGAGCATTGACGACGTATATTATCTGAATGTCTGTAATAATCTTATTTTGTGCCCCTTTATAAATAAAGACTTCTAAAAGTAGTACCATCAGACTTCAACGGACCTCTCTACCTTTGCTGGTAAGTGATCCAGTTATGGGAATTTCGTAACAGTGGCCACATAGACCTGAGACAGTGTGGGGTCTTTTCTGGTTTCTCTTTGGATCATTTCTGTCATAATAGGGAGACTTTTGAATTGCATTAGGAAGAATACATCAAGAGGAGTGTCCTCTTTTATAAATTTGTCAGGTATTTCCTTTTCCAAGGGTAAATGGGACAATCCTTCAACATTTCCATGATTAGTTGTCCTCTTGGATTTGATCTTGTAATTGTGTCCTCCAAGAAACAGAACCCATCTGTGCATTGGTGCTGTTGCTGTTAGTGGAACACCCTGCTGTGGATTGAAAATGGACACTTGTGGTTGACGATCAGTAATGAGAGTAAACGCTTTCCCATACAGGTACAGGTTGAAGTGTTTCACATTCCACATTGTTCTGTTGTCTAGCTTTGAGTCTCATCAGTAGTTATAGGAGAGTGAACACAACAACTCTTCCATCTTCATCTACAGGTAGGCCTCAGATGAGTCTACTTTGCTGAGGTGTTTTCCTCCAAAAATGCCTGTAAAGATATCCTCTAGCCTGGGCAGAGGGTATTGATCTGAAAGAATTCCTTCAGTGTCCATGTGATATAGCTCACTGGGTACTTTATCATGGATAGTATCAGGAACTGAATGGGCTTTGTAAAACTTTGAAGCGTTTTCATTTTGCATTAATTTCCTCAAGATATGTTTGAGTTTTCCAATGCCATCCTTGAACACTGCTGTGGCATCATCCAGTACCTTTCTTAATTTGCTTTCAGTTGACTCTATTGCAGGGGACGTGGCATGCCAATGGTGGATGGATCTCCAATAAAGTTGTAATTATCTTAGCCATTCATGACCCACAATGCTGGTGCTCCTATTTTTACCACATACAAGCCCAATGAGGCATGTTGCTTTTGTATTTCACTGTTATGGATGTCATTCCCACAGGAGTTAACTTTTCTTAGTTCTTAGTTAGATATCTGCAGGCTTCAGTTCAGTATCTTTGAAATGTCATTCAAACTCATTTTGTGGAATGACAGAAACAGCTGAGCGAGTGTTCAGTTCCATTTTAATTGATTTACTGTTCACTTCTGGTGTAAGCCATATTGTGTGTCTCTTGATAGTCTTCACATTGTAAATCTCAAGGCTACCAAGTCCTGTGTCACTCTCATCATTATCAGAGTTTTCATTAACACCATGCAGATTAGTGCTCTTTTTGATGTTGCAACTTAACTTTTTATATTTTCTCTTCCCTGTGTAGTCCATTCAGTTCTGTCTGCCTGACATGCTCTTTGTAAGTACCCTACTTTGTTGCATTTTCTGCAAGCTTCGCCTTTAAATTTGCATTTGTATGGTGTATTAGAGCCCCTGTCACAGAAGTAACACAATTTGTGTGGCCAACCAGGCTTCCATCTAGACCAGGGGTTCCCAGCTATATTTAAGCCATGGACCCCTACCATTAACTGAGGGTTCTGTGGACCCCAGGTTGGCACCCCTAGTCCAGATGCTGAAATTTTTTAACACTCACTTTCAACCCTGACTGCAGCTCAATTGAGTCTCTTGCTGTTGTTTCCATTGATACAGCAATTTCAACCGATCGTTTAAATGTAAATTGTACTCCATTTAGGAGTTGTTTTTGAATGCTGTCCCCTCCCCCATTCAATTGTCTTGCTGCTCTTCAGGTAGGAGGTAATCTTGGATTAGTTTAAAATTTCCTCATCGCCACTGATGTTCTGCAACTCTAAAACATATAACTAATTGAAAGAAAAACATAGGAGCCCAAGAGAATGTGTCTTTTTTTTACTTCAGTGAGGTACACACTTATGACATGGTGTGTGATGACAGATATCATTCACATACTTTTACATATAATCCATAATGAATTGTGTATACAAAGAATGCTTAATCAAACAATACATTTACAATATTACTCAAATATTAAGTACTGAACATGTACATAATTTGATTACAGGAAAATTTTCAGGAAATTACCTTTAAATTTTATCTTTTAATGATAGATATGGCAACAAACTAATTAAATGAGTGGACTAGCAAGTCAGTCAATCCTTAAAGCATAGGTGTCAAACTCAAGGCCCGCGGGCCATATCCGGCCCAGCGTACAATTATATCCGGCCCACGAGATCATTTTAGATAGATCTATTATTTTAATTATTAATGGCCCGGCGATATGAAGCCTATGATTGTAAGTTAATACCAATCATAAAAATAATGCTTGCTCAGCAGTCTTCTTCATAAGAAATGGAATTGGTGAAGTGAAAGACTTTGTAGTTACAGCAGAGACTGAGACACATGAGAACAGGCTGAAAAAACGGAGGCAATGAAAGCTGCGTTCGCATGCGCCCGACTGATCCGGCCCGCATGAAGCTGCATTTTGCCCAATCCGGCCCATGACCTAAAATGAGTTTGACACCCCTGCCTTAAAGAATCAGAAGAATTTAAATCTTATTAAATTTAAAATTATTTAAAATTTAAAATTTAAAATAATTTAAAATATAAAATTAAATAAACCCTGAAGTTTAAAACAAATCATCTAGAATTCTAGATTGCATTAGAAATGGAAACCTGCCATTCTTGCCTGATTTGGCTCAGATGTAGGTCCAATTCCCAGAAATATAGCTGACCTCCAACAGAAATCAGAAATGTCCCAGCAGATCACTTAATTCAAAAAACATCTAGGGCTGTGTATAATATCTTGTTCTTAGCATGACGATTTCAGCCACTTTGAAAATAAAATAAAATTTCAGCTCTACTTTTTAAAAAAAACAATATTTTTTGACTTTCAGATTGTTTCCTTCTCGTTAACTGTTTGGCACATAAATATAATGAAAGCTCTGATTGTTGTATTAGGATCCTTCTTTCGTATACGAATGTAATAATTTGCTCATCACCATTACCAGCTTAATAAACCTGTAAAGCAATATCATATATTTTAAAATTTTGGATCAAAATGTTTTCCATGTTACTGGTAGTCAGAGGCAAATGTTTGATATGGTCACTGTAACAACCATTTAGAATTATTAGATGACTGCAATTGGAATCTGAAACTCTTAAGATATAACACTTCCAGAAATACCAAGAATTAGTGCCTTACAGAAATTAGAAATTGTGTGAACCATCAAATCTGCATCAACTCAAAACTGGTTCCAGTTTCAGATCGATGACATTCACTTGAACTGTCAACTTTCTGGATCCACAGATGAGAGTTCATGCCATTTTTTTTCTGCTGTTAGCCATTGGGACAAACTGTTCTGCAGCAACTGTTTACTCCTTTCTCCTCAACATTAAGCTTCCTGTATGGAGGAAGCAACTAATATGGCTGGAGTAAGTAGAGTCATAAAGCAACTTATTTTAACTCCAAACTGCGTTTTTCTACATAATTATACCTTGTTAATTCAATAACTTGTTCTACCAAAAACATTGGCAACACGCACAAAATGCTGGAGGAACTCCCAATCCTGCCAAAGGGTTTCAACCCAAAATGTCAACTGCACTCTTTTCCATAGATGCTGCCTGGCCTACTGAGTATCTCCAGCATTTTGTGTGTGTTGCTTTGATTTCCAGCATCTGCAGGTTTTCTCTTGTTTGTGATTGGACTAACAAAAGTCTTAATGTAAATCCCGAACTCCTTACAGATCTGAAAAATATTTTGAACAACTTTAAAACAAATATGGCCATTCCCCTCAAAGTGGTATGCTACTTTGGATATGGCTGGGGGTTGGGGGTATGACTTAGCAGAGGAAAGCCATAGCAGTCAAGCCTCTAGCACTGAGTGTGGTGCTGTGGCTCAGAAGGGGAGTGGGGAGAAGAGTGCAGTAGTAATAGGGGACTCCATAGTTAGAGGAGCAGACAGGAGATTCTGTGGATGTGAAAGAGACACACGGATGGTATGTTTCCTCCCAGGTGACAGGGTCAGAGATATCTTGGATCGGGTCCACAGCATTCTAAAAGGGGAGAGTGAGCAGCTGGTAGTTGTGGTACATATTGGTACCAATGACATAGATAGAAAAAGTGAGGAGGTCCTAAAGAGGAGTTTTGAAGAAAGCTGAAAAGCAAAGTCTCCAGGGCAGTAATCTCTGAATGACAGCTTTGTGCCACATGCCAGTGAGGCAGGAATGGGATGAGTTGGCAGATGAATGTGTGGCTGAGGAATTGGTGCAGGGGGTAGGGGTTCAGATTTCTGGATCATTGGGATCTATTCTGGGAAGGTATGATATGGACAAGTTACACCTGATCCTGATAGGGATCAATATCTTCGTGGGCAGGGTTCCTGGAGCTATTGGGGATAGTTTAAACTAATTTGGCAGAGATGGGACCCAGATTGATGGGGCTCAGGATGGAACAGTTGGTACACAAGCTGAAGCAGTGAGACTGAGGAAGACGGGAGATGATAGGGCAAAATTGCAATCAATGGAATGAGTTGAAATGTTACATGGGAGCAAAATTGAAAAGGGATGAATACAGGACTGAAGGTGTAATATTTGAATGCACACAGCATAAGGAATAAGATAGATTATTTTGTATAACAGAGATTGGAAGGTGTGACATTGTGAGCATCACTGAGTTGTGGCTGAAGGAAGATCATAGTTGGGAGCTTAACATCCAAGAACACACATTGTATCAAAAGGACAGGCAGGTAGGCTGAGGGGGCAGGATGGCTCTGATGGTAAAATGAAATCAAATCTTAGAAAGCGGAGTCATAAGATCAGAAGATGTAGAATCCTTGTGGGTAGGGTTAAGAAACCTCAAGGGTAAAAAGACCCTGATAGGAGTTATATACAGGTCTCCAAACAGTTGTCAGGATGTGGGTACAAATTACAATTGAAGATAGAAAAGGCATCTAAAAAGGACAATTGTTATGATAGACATTGAGGATTTCAATAAGCATGTAGAATGGGAAAATCAGGTTGGTGCTGGATCCCAAGAGGAAATTTGTGGAATGCCTACAAGGTGGCTCTTTAGAGCAGCTTGTGGTTGAGTCCACTTGGGAAAATTCCGCATTGGGTAATGAACCATATTAGATTAGGGATCTTAATAAGGCAGTGATCATAACATGATCACATTCACCCTCCAGTTTGAGAGAGAGAAGCTAAAACTCAGATGTATCAGTATCATGGAGGAGTAAACAAAATTCCAGAAGTGTAGAGAAGTACAGCACAGAAACAGGCCCTTCAGCCCATCTAGTCCATGCTGAATCCATTTAAACTGCCTACTTCCATCGACCTGCACTGGAACTATGGCTCTCCATACCCCTACCATACATGTACCTATTCAAACTTCTTGTAAACATTGAAATCAAGCTCGCATACAGCACTTGTGCTGGCAGCTCATTCCACACTCTCATAACCCTCTGACTGCAGAAATTTCCCCTTAAACTTTTCACCTTTCACACTGAACCCATGGCCTCTGATTGTCGTCCCACCCAACCTCATTGGAAAAAGCCTGCTTGCCTTTACCTTATCTACACCCTTCATAACTTTGTATGCCTCTATCAAATCTCCTCTCAATCTTCTACATTCTAAGGAATACAGTACTAATCTATTCAATCTTCCTTATAACTCGCATTCTCCAAAGCTGGCAACATCCTTGTCAATTTTCTCTCTATTCTTTCAACCTTGTTTACATCTTTCCTGTAGGTAGGTGACCAACGTGCCACACAATACTCCAAATTAGGCCTCACCAATGTCTTGTACAACTTCAACGTAACATTCCATCTCCTGAACTCAATAAATCAACAGACACAAAAGGCTGGAGGAACTCAGCAGGCCAAGCAACATCTATGGAAAAGAGTACAATTGGCGTTTTGGGCTGAGATCCTTCGGCAGGACTAGCTAAAAAAAAGCTGAGGAGTAGATTTAAAAGGTGGGTGGAGGGGAGAGAGAAACACAAGGTGATAGGTAAAACCTGGAGGGGAGGGATAAAGTAAAGAGCTGGGAAGTTGATTGGTGAAAGAGATACAGGACTGGAGAAGGGGGAGTCTGATAGAAGAGGGCAGAAGGCCATGGAGAGAGAAAAGTGGGGAGGAGCACCAGAGAGAGGTGATGGATGGACTGGGGAATAAGGTGAGAAGGGGGAAAAGGGGATGGGTAATGGTTAAGGGGGCACTACCAGAATAATTCTTGTTCTCCTGAACCTAATATATTGATTTATGAAGTTCAATGTGCCAAAAGTCTAAAGGTTTTCTTTATGACCCTGTCAATGTGTGATGCCATTTTCAACAAATTTTGGACCTGTATTCTAAACTTCCTTTGTTCTACCACACACCTCAGTTCCCTACCATGTACTGTGTAAGACCTACCCTAGTTGGTCCTACCGAAGTGCAAAACCTCGCACTTGTCTGCATTAAATTCCATCTGCATTTTTCAGCCCACTTTGATGCAGGTCACTCTGCAAGTCATGATGGCCTTCCTTGCTGTCCATTACACCCCAAATCTTGGTGTCATCCACAAATTTGCTGATCCATTTAATCACTATCATCCAGGTCATTGATATAGATGACAAACAAAAAAGGATCCAGCATCAATCCCTACGGCACACTACTAGTCACAGGACTCTAGTCAGAGAGGACACCATCCACTACCACCCTTTGGCTTCTCCGACAAAGCCAATGTCTAATACAATTGAGTACCTCATCTTTAATGTTGAATGACTAAACCTTCTCGACCAATCTCCCAAGCAGGACCTTGTCAAATGTCTTGCTAAAGTCCATGTAGACAACATTCACTGCCTTGCCTTCATCCACTTTCCTGGTAACTTCCTCAAAATTCTATATAATTGGTTGGATATGTCCTACCACACACAAAGCCATGCTAACTATCCTTAGTCAGCCCATCTCTATTCGGTACTTTTATATCTGGTCCCTTAGAATACCTTCTAATAAATTTCTCACTACTGATGTCAATCTCACCGACCTATAATTTCCTGGTTTGTGTTTAGAGCCTTTCTGAAACAGTGGAACAACATTGGCTATCCTCCAATCCTCTGGTACCTCTCCTGTCGTTAAGGATGATTTAAATATCTCTGTTAGGGGCCCAGCAATTTCTGTCATAGGATAACACCTTGTTAGGCTCTGGTGATTTATCCACCCTGATTTGCATTAGGACAGCAAACACCACCTCTGTAATCTGTACAGGATTTGGTGCTGCTTTGCTACGCTCCTATAGATTCTGTGTCCATCTCCCAAGTAAATACAAATGCAAAAAAATATTTAAGATCTGCTCCATCTGTTTTGGCTCCATGTATGGATTAGCATTTTGGCCTTCCAGAGGACCGATCTTGACTCTTACAATCCTTTTGCTCTTATCATATCTGTAAAATCCCTTGGGATTCTCTTTCACGTCGTTTGCTAGAGCAACTTCATGCCTTCTTTTAGTCCACCTGATTTATTTCTTCAGTGTTTTCTTGCATTTCTTGTACTCCATAGGCACCTCATTTGTTCCTACCTGCCGATACCTACAATGCATTTCCTTTTTTCTCTTAACTAGGCTCAATATCTCTTGAAAACCAAGATTCACTACACTTTCATTCTTTACCTTTTATTCAATACAGGCACATACAACCTTTGCACTCTCAAAATTTCATTTTTGAAGGCCTCCCACTTATACTTTTGCTAGAAAACAGCTTGTCCCAATCTACACTTGCCAGATCCTTTCTGATACCATCAAAATTGGCCTTTCTCCAATTTAGAATCTCAACCCGAGGACCAGACCTATCTTTTTTGCATACTTACTTTGAATCTAGTGACCACAATGCCATTAATTTCAAAGTGTTCCCCTACACAAACTTCTGTCATCTGCCCTGTCTCAATCCCTATAGCAGATCCAGTACTGTATCACATGCTCTCTCATTGGGATATCTACATATTGATGAAGGAAACTTCCCTGAACACATTTGATAATCTTTATCCCATCTAGTCCTTTTACAGTATGGGAGTCCCAGTTAATATGTGCAAAGTTAAAGCCACCTACTGTAGCAACATTATGTTTCTTACAACATCTTTTTACAAATTTGTTCCTCTAAATCCCTAGGACTGTTGGGTTGTCTGTACTATAGCTCCATTAACATGATCATATCTATCTTATTTCTCAGTTCTACCCATAAAGCCTCACTGGACAAGTTCTTCAGTCAGTCCTGACAGAACACTGCTGTGATATTTTCCCTGACTAGTAACACCGCCACTCCTTTAATCCCTCCCACTCTGTCATGTCCAAAACAATGGAACACCAGAATATTGAGCTCCAAGACCTGCTCCTTTTGCAATCAAGTCTTGCTAATGGCTACAATAGCATAATTCATATCATAGTGTTGATCTATGCCCTGAGCTCATGAGAGAGCAGATGACCAAAGCTGATTAGAAAGAGATATGAGGAGGGATGACAGCAGAACAGCTATGACTGGGGTTTCTGGGAGCAATTTGGAAGGTGCAGGATAGAGGCATCCCAAAGATATAGAAGTATTTTAAAGGGAGGATTACATAACCATGGCTGATAATGGAAGTTAAAGACAGCAGAAAAGCCAAAGGGAGGGCATATCATATGACAAGATTTGTGGAAAGTTAGAGGATTGGGAATCACTTCAAAGCCAACAGATGGCAACTAAAAAAGCCACAAGGAGAAAAAAGATGAAATATGGAGGTAAGTTAGCCAATAATATGAGAGGATACCAAGTTTTTTTTCATATATAAGTAAGAGAAGCAAGAGTGGATATCGGACTGCTGGAAAATACCACTGGAGTGGTAGTAATGGGTGACAAAGAAATTTCAGATGAACTTGAGTATTCTACAGTCTTCACTATGGAAGACACCAACAGTATGCCAGAAACTTGAGTGGCAGGGGGCATTATTCAGTGTAGTTGCTATTGCTAAGGAGAAGGTGCTCAGGAAGCTGAAAGATCAGAAGGTAAAGAAGTCACCTGGACCACATGGATTTCACCTAGGGGTTCTTAAAGAAGTGGCTGAAAAGATTGTAGAGGAATTGGTATTGATCTTTCAAGAATCACTAGATTCTGGAATGGTTCTGGAGGACTGCAGACTTGCAGTTACTCTACTCTAAGAAGGGAGGAAGGCAGAATAAAGAAAATTATAGGCCAGCCAGTCTGACTTCAGTGGTTGGGAAGGTATTTGAGTCCATTATTAAGGATGAGGTTTCAGTGTACTTGGAGGCACATGATAAAATAGGTTGTAGTTAGCATGGGTTACTTAAGGGGAAATCTTGCCTGACGAATCTTTTGGAATTTTTTGAGGAAATAAGAAGCAGGATAGACAAAGGAGAGTCAGTGGATGTTGTATATTTGGATTTTCAGAAAGCCGTTCACAAGATGCCACATATGAGGTTGCTTAACAAGATAAGAACCTATAGTATGACAGGGAAGATACTAGCATGGGCAGAAGATTGGCTGACTGTCAAGAGGCAAAGAATGAGAATAAATGGGGTCTTTTCTGCCTGGCTGCTGGTGACTTATGGTGTTTTGTAGGGGTCAGTATTGGGATTATTTTTCATGTTCTACATCAGTAATTTATTTGATGGAATTGATGGCTTTGTGGCCAATTTTGTGGACGATATGAAGATGGGTGGAGGAGTAGGAAGGGTTGAGGAACCAGGGAGTCTGCAAAAGGACTTGGACAGATTTGGAGAATGGGCAAAGAAGTTGCAGATGGAATATAGAGTTGGGAAGTGTATGGTCATGCACTTTGTAGAAGGAGTAAATGTGTAAACTATTTTCTAAACAGAAAAAAAATCAAAAATCAGAAGTACAAAGGGATTTGGGAGTCCTCGTACAAAAACACAAAAGCAAGGATACAATGCTGAGGCATTGGTCAGACTGCACTTGGAGTACTGTGAGCATTTCTGAGCCCCATAGAAGAAAATATGTGCTGGCATTGGAGAGGCTCCAGAGGAGGTTCATGAGTATGATTCTGGGAATGGAAAGATTAATGTATGAAGAGCATTTGATGGCTCTGGGCCTGTACACACTGGAGTTTAAAAGCATGAAGGGGATCTCATTGAAACCTATTGAATATTGAATGGCTGAGATGGTGGTTGTGGAGTGGATATTTTGTATCATTGGGGAATCTAGGACCAGAGTGCACCGCCTCAATATAAGGACATTCCTTAGAATGGAAATGAGAAGGAATTTCTTTAACCAGAGGGTGATGAATCTGTGGAATTCATTGCCACAGACGACTGTGAGGCCAAGTCATTGGATATATTTAAAGTGGAGGTTGTTAGGTTCTTGATTAGTCAGGAGGTCAAAGGTTATTAGGACAAGGCGGGAGAATGGAGTTGAGCGGGATAATAAATCAGCCATGATAGAATGACAGTCGATAGGCTGAATGGCCTAATTCTGCTCCATGTTTTATGGCCTTGTGTACAAACTCCTTACGGACAACAGCAGGAATTGAACTCCGATCTATGTGCCGGCCACTGGTGTAGTGGCATCCACACCAGACTTCAAGGCGAGTGGTCCCGGTATTGAATCTGGCTGGCTCCTTGCACGCTTTCCATCTGTGCTGGGTTGAGCATTAAGCTTGCAACTTGGCCTCAAAAATACAGACAAATGCTAAAGAAATGGCAAGGTTGCACTACAAGGTGTGGAGAGGAATAACAACTTCTGATGAATTGGACTGTCATGCATTTCTCTAACTGTAACACTACCATGCCATCCATAAAAATCCTTGTTTGCTAGGTTACTTGGTCACTGTAAATAGACCCTAGTGTGTAGGTGAGTAGTAGAATATTGAGAGAAATTGATGGGGATATGGTGAGTATAAAATGGAGTATGATGGGATTAGAGTAAAAATGGGGGCTTAATGGACAAAATCAAAAGTTAAAGGTGTATATGTCACCATATACTAAAATGAGATTCATTTTTTGCAGGCATTCACAGGAAAATAAGAAATACAATAGTATTTATAAAAAAAACTATATATAAACAAAGACTGAAAAACAACCAATGTACAAAAGACAAATTATGCAAATAAAATAAATAATACTGTTACATGAGCTGTAGAGTCCTTGAAAGTGAGTCCATATGTTGTGGAATCAGTTCAGCATTGAGGTGAGTGACGTCATTCACACCAGTTCAGGAGCCTGATGGTTACACGCTACTAATTGTTCCTGAACCTAGTGGTTTGGAACATAAAGCACCTGTACCTTCTGCCCAATGGCCATAGTGTGTATTTAATAATTCAGAAATATTGGAGATATATTATGTATGTAGAAAAATGATTCCAGGATTGAAGAGCTTGTCGTATGAAGAGTGTTTGATGGCTCTGGGCCTGTATTCACTGGAATTCAGAAGAATGAGTGGTAACCTAATTGAAACTTATCAAATGATGAAAGGCCTTGATAGAGTGGATGTGGAGAGGAAGTTTCCTATGGTGCGAGAGTCTAGGACCAGAAGACAAATCCTCAGAATCGAGAGGTGTCCTTTAGAATGGAGTTAAGGAGGAATTTCTTTAGCCAGAGAGTGGTGAATCAGTGGAATTCATTGCAACAGGTATATTAAAGGCAGAAGGAAAATGGATCAGCCATGATGAAATGACAGAGCAGACTCATTGGGTCAAATGACCTAATTCTGCTCCTATATCTTATGGTCTTATGGCCTTGTACTGAACTGAAGCCTGCAGATATCCAACTAAGAACTTGTACTGGAAAAAAGATAACTCCTGAGGGTATGACATTTAACAGTAAAATCGAGGTTAGCATCCATCTGTCTAACAGGACAATGAGTGATCATCATCACAAGCCTGGGCAGAAGGTATGGCGATCCTGAGATACCCTGACATCAAGATCCCCTTCTCGGTCTCACCAGTGTGGTCAAAAGGAAAGCTTATGAATCAATACATTTGGTATCGGCTTGGCTGCAGGAGCTGCCAGAAGGATGTTCAATATCGTCCAGCTGCCTTAGGGACTCCACTCTGGATTTGCTGTTTGGGTTTACTCCCATAGCCTTTGTCTCTCCCAAGGCTGCCCACAAGACAGTGAGGCTATTTACCCATAGCTGGAGATCTGGTTCATGATCACCAGGGCATCCACACACTTGTGTGCCTGTGTGCTACGTGTGCAGGGGCCTTTCTGTCCTCTGTAGTCCAGCTTGAGTCTGAAAGGAGTTCAGTTTCCCTGTGTCGCCAGCGAGGAGGCACTACATGTGGCTTGCTCTTGGAGAGACTACGTACTGGCAGGGAGAGACTTGCACATTCAGCTCTCCTTTTTGCAGAGCTGCTAGTCAGCGGTGGAAGCTGAAAATGAGAATGACAAGTGCTACCTACTACACAGCCACAGTAGCAGATAATAGACAATAGACAGTAGGTGCAGGAGTAGGCCTTTCGGCCCTTCTAGTCAGCACCGCCATTCACTGTGATCATGGCTGATCATACACAATCAGTACCCCGTTCCTGCCCTCTCCCCATATCCCTTGACCCCACTATCCATAAGAGCTCTATCTAACTCTCTCTTGAATGCATCCAGAGACTTGGCCTCCCACTGCCTTCTGGGGCAGAGCATTCCACATATCCACCACTCTCTGGGTGAAAAAGTTTTCCCGCATCTCTGTTTTAAATGGCCTACCCCTTATTCTTAAACTGTGGCCTCTAGTTCTGGACTCACCCATCAGTGGGAACATGCTTCCTGCCTCCAGTGTGTCCAATCCCTTAATAATCTTAAATGTTTCAATCAGATCCCCTCTCATCCTCCGAAATTCCAGTGTATACAAGCCCAGTCACTCCAATCTTTCAAGATATGACAGTCCCGCCATTCTGAGAATTGACCTTGTGAACCTACGCTGCACTCCCTCAATAGCAAGATTGTCCTTCTTCAAATTTGGAGACCAAAACAGTAGTGAAATACATCAATCAAAAAGCCACATTGTGCTTGTGTATGCTTAAAACAGAACAGCCAGCATCGTGAATACATGACTTGTTGAGGCAACCACAACTTGATTGGAGATCCATCCACCACTTGCATGCCAGATCACTGGCAATAATGCCAACCAAACAAATTAAGAAAGCTACTGGATGATGCCACAGTAGGGTTCCAGGATGGCATTGGAAATCTCAAACATATCAAGGGTTAAGAAAATGTTGCACCCAAGTATTCCAAAGCATGTCCGATTCCTTATACTATGTGTGATAAAGTAGCCAATGAGTTAGATAGCATGGAGGTTGAAGGAATTCAGTGAAGCCCATGGGCAATGCCAGTGGTCCCACTAGCCAAGAGGAATGGGTCTGTCCGGACCTGTGGTGATTTTACGGTCACCACAGTACTGACAGTTGATCAATATCCTCTGCCCAGGATAGAGGACATCTGCGCAAACCCTTTTGGAGGGAAACACTTCCAGCAAATTGGACTTAGCTGAGGCCTACCTACAGATGGAAATGGAAGAAAAGTCCAACGTGTTCTCACCATAAATATTCAAAAAGGGGTTTATTGCTATTAAGAGGCATATTTTTGGAGTAAGAGAACTCTGCTAGAAAGCCATGGACCAGGTGCTGCAAGGCTGTCCAGGCACTCGGTCTTACCTGGATGACATCATTATTACCGGTTAGGATAACAAGGAACGTCTCCAAAATCTCAAGTCAGTGTTAAATAGATTAGAAGATTATGGGCTCAGAGCACAATGAAGTATCACTTCCTGGGGTCACATGATTGATGCACAAATATCACACAAGGGTGCTAAGGAAATCGAAGCAGTGGTGGCCAAAGGTCAAAGCTGTGTCACAGTTGTGATCCTTTTTAGGATTTGTTATTTACTTTAGCAGGTTTCTGCCAAAGCTGGCTACTGTGCTCTACCCCTTGAACTTGTTAGTACAGATCAGGAAGAAGTGGCAATGGACAAAGCAGTGTGAGGTGGCTTTCCAGAAGGTAAAGGAAATAGTGACATCAGACACAGCATTCACACATTCTGATCTATATCATCTAATGGAGCTTGCTATGCACTGTTCAGGATGCCAACACGTCTAGAAGACGGTATCCAGATCTGTCAGAACCACTTTCTGCAGTCTTGGTCAACTTCTACAACCACCACAGAGGAAGTCCAGATCCTGAGATTGTTTCACATCCACAAGTCCTATAATACAAGCAGAGTGATCTCCTTTTCAGGATCAATATTGTCCCACAAGAATAAGAGAGCCTCCTGAGCAATTAAATCTAGGTCTAAATAGGACAATTTAAAATTTACTATGCTGTGGATTTGTATAGAAGTTGTATTATATCATATACCGTGTATATAGTTGAGATTCTTCTATAGTTTAATATTTCAGTAATATTTGAGTAATATATGTATTTTGTTTTTGGTTACATATTTTTGTGGGCACTGTAAAAGTATGTGAATTGTATACATCATCACACCTCCATGTGATACATGTGCCTCTCACTTAAAGTAAAAAATTAAGTTAGACTTGCATCCCCTGTCCTGTGTCTTTCTTTTAATGTGTTTAATGTTTTGGAGTTACAGAACTTAACAGGGTCCTTGATGATTGAATGCTGCTTTCTTGTGGCAGTGCTCCATGTAAATGTGCTCAATGGTGGGGAGGGTAATGGTCTGGTCTGTATCCACTACGCTCTGAAGGCTTTTCTGTTCCTGGGCATTGCTGATTACATGCCAGGCCATGACACAACCAGTTAGGATACTCTCCATCTACAGAGGTTTGTCAAAGTTTTAGATGACATGCCAAATCTACACAAACTTCTAAGAAAGTAAAGGTGCTGTCATGCCTTCTTTGTGATGGCACTTAGGCAGCACAGACTCTGTTGAATAAAGTATTTATTTTATTGCCCTATGATTATATTATTAACTTATTTTATTTCCCTATGTGTACTGGACCTCCCTGTATTTCTGAGAGGTGACCTGACTTGGTAATGGGGAAGTAACAGACAATTCAGGGGTCACATTAATGACTAAACAAATATATTCTTCCATGAAACTTGATCGGTTAATTCTGCTGCTATTTCCATATTCCTCATTATATATATTTCCATCTCTATCTCTAAGGGATCTACATTTGCTCCAGTTAACATTTTTATTTAGCCTTTTTGATGAAAACAACACAACATTAATGAAGAATGAAGGTTTTGGACACCCACACAATGTTGAATATCAGCTCCACACAAAAACCCATGTAATGGCAGTAAGAGTGCACCATCTAACAAACTACACACCCATCTGCTCCATCGGGCAACTTGTTGGTTTGTTAACTTACTGATCTAGGTACCCGTCCTTGATCTTTTCCAGGAGTTTATCCTTTCGAATTTCCCAATCCAATTGCAGATTAAATTCCTCATGATTATTCTAGATGCACCTCTGATTTCCACGTTTAAACTGTGCCCTGTATCACTTCTATGTTTGGTGATTTATAGACAAACTCCACCAATGTTTTATGATTCTGAGATCCATCTAAAACTGAGTGAACTTCTGAATCAAAGCTCTTTCTTTATTAGCAGTGCTGCCTCTGTTTTAAAATTGAATACTTCGGAATATTTAGTCGCTGGCTTTGGTAACCCTGAGCATAGGTCTATTATGGGAATTTGACTATTCTGCCTATTTGTGCTGCACTTTGCATTTAGAGACAAAGTCTTTAAATTTGGTCTTTTAACATTTTTTCTGTATTCTAATCCCACTTTCAGTTTTCTTTTCTATCCACTACTTATTTTGACTATTTCAGCTTTGTTTCTCTCTCTCTTGATATTCTCTCATGATCTTCTGTTTCCGCCAAGCTGAGCCAAGCCCTCCTCAACAGAACTAGTGAATGCTTCAGTGAAGACGTCTGTTTCAGCCAGGTCAAAGTGTAATTTATCTGGCACGTACAGGTCCCAGCTGCCTCAGAAATGATTCAAAACTGTCAAAAATCTAAAGCTCTCCCTCCTGCACCATCTGTCCAGCTCTATGTTCATTTGCTGTCAACAAATAATCTGCAGGAAGAACTCAGAGGGCGAGCAGCATCTGTCAAAGGATTGTTGAGTTTCACGTCGAAACCCTGCACCAGTCCTGAATCTTTTAACCACTTTCCTGGCATACTAAAATCAGTTTTGCACACATCCTTTTAGCTTTACTTGTGGTACCAATATAGATCTCAGTTTCTGGTTTTGAATGCTCCACGACCTTTCAATGAAATCCTTGACTCGGTAACAGAGAGGTAACATCATTCAGGGGTTACATCAGTGATTGTAGGAGCAGCTGTTTACCTTACTACTGAATCCCTAACTATTGTTCTGTCATTCTTTTTCAAAGCCAAATGCATAATCGAAGTTGAGTTAATTGCCCTATGCACAAGTATATGAATGCAAAGTAACACACTTGAAATACAGGAGGAACTCAGCAGTTCAACTAGCATATATGGAGAGAATGTTTCAGGTCAAGACTCTTTTTCAGGACTCATATGTTGATTGGCCTAATCTCAAAAACTAACAAGGCAGCCTACAGAGAAGAAGTCAATACCCTGACACAGCCGTGTCAAGAAAACAACCTCTCCCTCAACGTCGCAAAAACAAAGGAGCTGGTTGTGGACTACAGCAGGAATGGAGACAGGCTAACCCCCATTGACATCAATGATCTGGAGTTGAGAGGGTGAACAGCTTTAAGTTCCTCGGCATAAACATCACCGAGGATCTCAGCATACACACAGCCAGTATGTCACTACGGCTGTGTGGTGAAAAAGGCACAACAGCGTCTCTTTCACTTCAGACTGTTGAAGAAGTTTGGTATGGGCCCACAAGACCTAAGAACTTTCTACAGGGGCACAACTGAGAGCATCCTGACTGACTGCACCACTGCCTGGTATGGGAACTGTACTTCCTTCAATCACAGGACTCTGCAGAAAGTAGTTTGGACAGCCCAGTGCATCTTTAGATGTGAACTTCCCACTATTCAGGACATTTACAATGACAGGTGTGTAAAAAGACCCGAAGGGTCATTGGGGACCCAAGTCACCCCAAACACAAACTGTTCCAGCTGCTGCCATCTGGGAAACAGTACCGCAGCGTAAGAGTGAGGACCAACGGGCTCCGGGACAGCTTCTTCAACCAGGCCATCAGACTGATTAATTCATGCTGACACAACTGTATTTCTATGTTATATTGACTGTCCTGTTATACATACTATTTATTACAAATTACTATAAATGCACATTGCACATTGCATTTACTCTTCATGTATATGTAAGTAATAAAGTCAATTCAATTCATTCCTCTCCATAGAAGTTGCCTGACCAGCTGAGGTTCTCCAGCATTATGTGTCTGCTATTCTAGATTTCCAGCATCTAGTTGATCGAGCTGATCTCTGGATCAACGTCATTCTGCAGATGCGCAGTCGAGAGCATCCTAACATGCTGCATGGTATGGAAACTGCTCTGCAGTGGACAGGAAGGCTCTATGATGGGTAGTCAAAACTACTCTATGCATCATGGGCACCAGATGGCCCACCATCAAGGACATATATACAGAAAGGTGACAGAAAAAGGCCCAGTAACATCATGAAGGATCCCACCCACCCTCCCTGCTCATGGACTGTTTGTTCCACAATCCATCACGGAGGAGGCTACACAGCATCCACACCAGGACCACCAGACTCAAAAACAGTTACTTCTCCAAGGTGTAATGCTGATTAATGCCTCCACTCACCACCACCACCACTATTTTATCATTTCCTATCAGAGTCACCTTATGTACAGATATTCCTGTGCCTAGTCTCACTTTATGGACATACAAACTATGTATATAAGGTATTTTATATATTATATTTATTTTTTATTATTGTTTTCTTTATCTTATTGAGTTTTTTGTGCTGTAGTGGATCTGGAGTAACAATTACTTCATTCTCTTTTACACTTGTGTATTGGAAATGACATGAAGCAATCTTGAATGTTTAATCTTGAAATCTGCAGTATCTCTCGTGTATATGTATGCAAAGGTGCAATGAAAAGCTTTGTTAGTGTTAGTGTTGCACATCACAGGCACATAAGTTCCCAGCTGGGGTCCTAATGGTATTAGTCAACATCATAAAAAAGGTTAAGAACCCCTGCATTATATTCACATAAGTTTTACAAGAAAGAACACAATTAGAACCAAACATGTTCCATTGTAGTCCAAAGAGTTCATATTGTTATACAGTATAATATTATTCTTCTCCCTTCCTGTGTAGCTAAACCACACCCCCTAGCAGAACCTGAATTCATTAATACAAAAGATTCTGCGGATGCTGGAAATCCAGAGGAACAGACACAGAATGCTGCAGGAACTCAGCAGGTCAGGCAACATCCATGGAAATGAATAAACAGTCTAGGTTTCAGGCTGAGACCCTTAGTCAGAACTGGAAAGGAAGGGGGAAGATACCAGAATAAAAAGGTGGGGGGGGGGAGGGAAAAGAGGACTAGCTAGGAGGTGATAGGTGAAGCCAGGTGGATGGGAAAGGGAAAGGACTGGAGAAGGCATCTGATAGGAGAGGAGAATGGACCATGGGAGAAAGGGAAGAAGGAGGGGCACCAGGGGGTGGTGATAGACAGGTGAGGAGAAGAGGTAAGAGGCCAGAGTGGGGAATAGAAGAAGGGGGAAGGGGGAGGGGAAAACTAATGGAAAGAGAAATCAATGTTCATGCCATCAGGTTGGAGGCTACCTAGACAGATGTTGCTCTCCTCCCTGAGAGAGGTGTCATTGTGGTAAAAGAGGAGGCCATGGACCGACATGTTGGAACGGGAATGGGGATAAGAATTGAAGTGTTTGGCCACTGGGAAATTTCACTTTTGGTGGATGGAGCGGAGGTGCTCGACAAAGCGGTCCATTAGTTTTTGTCAGCTCTCATTAATGTTCAGGTGGCCACATTGGCAGCTCCAGATACAATAGATGAACTCAGGAGCTCGCAGGTGAAGTGTTCCCTCACCTGGGAGGACTGTTTGGGGCACTGAATGGAGGTCACGGAGGAGGCGAATGGGCAGATGTAGCATTTCTGTCGCCTGCAGGGGTGCCAGGACAGAGATTAGTGGGAAGGGATGAATGGACAAGAGAATCACAGAGGGATTGATCACTGTGGAAAGCAGAGAGTGGGGGTGGGGGCGGGGGAAGGTAAAGATGAGTCTGGTGGTAGGATCCCGCTGAAGATGATGGAAGTAGCGGAGAATGATGTATCGGATGCAGAATTTCATAGGGAAGTGGAACTCTGGTCCCTGTTAAGGCGGAGGGAAGATGCCCGGGAAAAGGAGGAGATGTGGGTGAGGGCAGCAGCAAAGGTGGCGGAAGGGAAACCCTGTTCTTTGAGAAAGGAGGACATCTCTGATGTCCTGGAAAAGAAAACGTCATCCTGGGAACAGATGCGGCGGAGATGAAGGAACTGAGAAGAGGGAATAGTATTTTGACAGGAGACAGGGTGGGAAGAGATATAGTTAAAATTATTTTTAGTAATAGCCCTTTATAAGGTTGTTTTTGACAAATGCCGTCTCTGGGATAATTCAATATATTTTCATGGGTTAATTTACAGACAGTCATACCAGGTTTTAAATCATGAGAGAACGCATGCGTGATCATATCCAACACCACCCAGTTAAGGGAGAGAACAAATGATTGACAGATGGAAAGACCAATCAACTCTTAGAGCATGTGAAGGACAGGTATTCTAGCCAATGGGCGGATATGTTTGAAGGCGGCGGGCTGTAATTGTGCGGCTCACGATGGCGGCAGGTTTGAGCGAGAAACAACTGGGATTCCGGGTGTTGCAGAGACTGATGGTGAGGGCAAAGAAACGTAAGAAGCATTGGTATTAATGTGGGAGGCAGCCCGTGTCAGGGTCGCTGTTACTGCGGAAGAGTTGCAGCGCCTGGAGGCAGGATTGGGCCCAGAGCCGATACCCTGCCTGCCGGTCCCAGGAACTCGAGGGGCACAGGCGGCAGTTCAGTGTTTGGAGAGCAAAGGAACATATAATAAAACCAGAGAAGGAGTCGATCACTCGGCCTGTCCAGCCTGGCGCGCTATTCATACCCCAAACAATAGGGCGCCACGGTATCGTAGCGGTTTGCGCGACGCTATAACAGTATGGGGCGTCGGAATTCATTTCCGGCGTCCTCTGTAAGCAAGTTTGTTATGCTCCCCCGCCGCCCGTCACGTTCGTGTGTTTCCCCCGGGTGCTCTCTCTGGTTTCCTCCCACAGTCCAAAGACGTACCGGTTAGTAGGTTAATTAGCCATTGTAAACTGTCCCGTGATTAGGCTACCGATATATCGATGGGTTGCTGAATTAACAGATGTCGGATAGATTTGACATTACTGGAGGATAGATAGGGTCTTGTAGGTGGTGAGAGGGTGTCTGGTTTTATGGCAACCGTATTTTTCCTTTTTGCCTATATTTACAGATGGTTCTAAAGACCCAGTTCGTAACCTAGTGGGCTCATGGATATTTATCCCCTGGTTTAATGTTGAGTTAGGGAAAAGGTTGACAGGTTGGTTGGACAAGTTGAGGCAAACAGGGTTGTGATCTGCTCAGATTCTACATCGGTACTGCAGAGGCAACACACACAAATAATACTGGAGGAACTCAGCAGGTCAGGCCGCATCTATGGAAATGAATAAACAGCCAACGTTTCGGGCCAAGACCCTTCATCTGGACTCTCGTGTTCGGTATTGCAGAGTTCGGAATTAAAGCATTCAAGGAGACCTGATCTGTTGAGGGACGTGTATTCTAATCTATATGTTCTGGAGAGTGTGGGAATAGCTGTACAGTTTTGTTGGGTATTAGCACATGTGGGTGTCTTGGGTAATGAATGGGCAGATGTTATAGCAAAACGGACACTTACTAAGTGGAAGGTAGATATGATAGTTAATATGGGAAAGTATGAAGCCAAATCTTTTATTAGGTTGACTGGGATTGTGAAATGGCAGAAACTGTGGGACAGGGACATAGTGTTTCCATCAGTTCCGGGGGGGGGGGGGGGGGGGGCTCCTTTTGGGAAGAAATAGGAAGGAAGATGCGTGCTTGGTGAGACTAATGTTTGGGCATATGGATTTGCACTCCACTTTGGTTTTTGTTGGTAAGCAAAGTAAGAATGATTGGTGTGATTTTTGGTGGAGCATGGGATCATAGTGTACCACAGATATTCATTGGAACTTGGGAAGCTGTTTAGGGAATTATTGGGTAGATCTTGGGGAGCCTAGTGAACTTTTTAATTAAAATAGCTTGGGAAGTAGGATTTGATCCCCTTCATAAGCTCCCTTCATATTCCATTACAATAGGTGGCAGAAATGCACCTTCCTGATAGTTGCAAGTCGCCATTAGCACAGAGGAAGAAGAATGTGGGTTGCTGGGCAGTGCGGCTCAAAGGGCCGATAGTCCCTGTTCCACATTGTAATTCTAAATAATTTTTTAGAAATCCCTTTACCAGTTTTACATTGCCTTGAGTTTCCCTGTTTTCAATAAAAATATTTACCTTCCCCTTAAATGCCTCTTATGATCAAGCCAAAACAACTCTGGGGTTTAGAAATTGGAGATGCAGCGTGATACAAGCCCTTCTGGCTCTCAGAGCCACACTGCCCAGCACTCCCCCCATTTAGCCCGAGCTTAATAATGGGACGATTTACAATTAACCTACTAACTGGTACATCTTTGGACTGTGAAAGGAAATCAGAGGACCCGGAGAAAACCACACATTCCTCGGGGAGGACGTGCCGAGAAGTTTCCACCAGCAGGGGAAGTCTCAGATAAGATGTTGTCACAAGGCTACTATCACATAATATTAAGGTGCATAGGTGCAACTTCCTTGTATTTCAGCACCACAGCCGCATAGCAGTTAGCGCGTTATTACAGCTTGAGGCATCGAAGGTCGGAGTTCAATTCTGACAGAATACAGAGAAGTTGCACCTATGCACCTTAATATTATGTGATGGTGACGTTTCATGACTCAGATTATTTGGGTGTGATCTGCTAAATCCTAAATTAACGGAGTATAACCAGGAGTCAAATCTGAATTAGTGGAGGATATTCATTCAATGCAAGTTCATCATCAAAGTACATGTATGTATGTTACCATATGCTACCTTAAGGTTCATTTTTGTTCAGGCACTTGCGGGGGAGGGGGGAAGAAATACAATAGAATTTAGGAAAAGCTACAGAGAAAAATCATAGAAACAGTTCAGTGAAACAGTTGAGTGAAGTTATCCATGCTGGTTCGGGAGCCTGATGGTTGTGGAATATTAACTGTTCTTGAACCTGGTGTTATGAGACCTAACCACCTGTTCGATGGTAGTAATGAGAATAGAGCATAGCCTGGATGATGGGGGTCTTTAATGGATGATGGATGATGCCTTCTAGTGGCAGTGCTCCATGTAAATATACTCAATGATGGGAGGGCTTTGCCTGTGATAGACTGGACTGCATCCACCACTTTCTTTCCATTCCTGGTCATTGATATTTCCATACCAGGCTGTGATGCAACCAGTTGGGATACTCTCCACAGTGCATCTATAGAAGTTAAAAGGTTAAGTGACGTGCTAAATCTATGCAAACTTCTAAGAAAGTAGAAGTGCCGTGGTGCCTAATTTGCAATGACATGTGTGTGCTGGTCCCAAGACAGATCCTCTATACGTGAAGGCCAAGTAATTTAAAGCTACTGACCACCTCCATTTTTCTAATGAGGATTGGCTCATGGACCTCCAGCATCTTCCTTCTCCAGTTGGCACTTTATCCCCAAATTCATGTAGTCTAAGTACTGAATTAGTGGTGTGTTAATCATTCTCAGATCCTGAGTTGGTGTAATCTTGTCTCCTGTCCCAATGGAGTGTATTCCATTGATGACAGTGGAGGGTTAATAGGGTTACTGAAGTTGATGCTGTTGAAGTTTTATTTGTTAACTTTGTACTTTTCCACTGAGTTCTTAGCATGTTCATCTGTGTGAATGTGATAAATGTGTCCATATGGGCCAGAATATTCAACAAACATGGGCTTTTATGTAGCTGACTATATCACCTTTTGATAATGTATGGATAGTCATGTTTACAATAGAATTGCCAAGTCACATGCTGAATTAATGGAGTGAACTCTGGCGTGAATGTCAGGTGCTTGGCAGTGAAAATAATTTATTGATTTACTTTGTGATATTATTTATTAATTTACTTTTCATATTTGCATAACAAAAAGTTGGCTTATCCATAAATCATTGTGTGGTACGGAAGCTGCGCCGCAGCGGACAGGAAGGCTCTACGGCGCATAGTTAAAGCTGCCCAATGCATTACCAGCCTACATGCCATCAGGACGTGCATGCAGAAAGGTGCTGGAAAAAGGCCAGCAATATCATGAAGGATCCCACCCACCCTGCTTATGGGCTGTCTGTCCCACTCCCATCTGGGAAGAGGCTATGGGTGGATGCTGCCAGGACCATGAGACTCAAAAACAGTTACTTCCCCCAAGCTATCACACTGATCAACAGCTCCACCCACTAACCCACCCCTCCATCACTCCTTTATAATTTCCTGTCAGAGTCACCTTATATACAGATACTCCTGTACGTAGTGTCTCTTTATGTACAATATATGCAATCAGTTTATGTATACACAGCTAATTTATATTCTGTTCTTTATGTTTATTGTTTTTTTTGTGCTGTATTGGATCCAGAGTAACAATCATTTTGTTCTCCTATACTCTTGTGTACTAATGAGTGACAATAAATAATCTTGAATCTTGATCTTGAAATTGAATATTCTGAAGTACTGAATGATATTTCAATGATCAGCTACTTCCCTTTCAACCATCAACCATTCAGCAAAGCCCTAATCACTACAACACCATGAATACTTTGATTACTCTCCACTGAAAGATATTTTTTTGTTCTAATTGTGGCTTTTCATGTAAATATTGTATATAATTTTTGTTTTTTTTTCTTGTGAATGTTGCTTACGTGCTACTATATGCCGCAGCATATGTCACTCCTGCAGCAAGTGAGGTTTTCATTGCACCTGTGCATACATAGATTTTGTGCACTTTTTAACACCATAAGGCATAGGGGCATAGTTAGGCCACTTTGCCCATTGAGTCTGCTCCACCATTACATCATCACTGATTAATTATCCCTCTCAACCCTATTCTGCTTTCTCCCCTTAACCTTTGATATCCTGATTAATCAAGAAACTATCAACCTTTGCTTTAAGTATATCCAGTGACTAAGTCCCCACAACTGACTGTGGCAATGAATTCCAATTTACCACCCTCTGGCTAAAGAAGTTCCTCCTTGTTCTGTTCGAAAGGGATGTCCTTGTATTCAGAGGCTGTGCCCTCTGGTCTTAGACTTCCCCGCTACTGGAAACATCCTCTTCATCTCCACTCTATAGGTTTCAATGAGATTTTTTTAAGCTCCAGCGAGTACAGATCCAGAGCCATCAAATGCTCCTCATATGTTAACCCTTTCATTCACATGAACCTCTTCTGGACCCTCTCCAATGCCAGCATTTCCTTCCTTAGATAAGGGGCCCAAAACTGCTCACAATACGTATTCCAAATGCAGTCTGACCAATACCCTATAAAGCCTCAGCATTACATGCTTGCTTTTATATTCTCCAAATGAATGCTGACATTGCATTTGCCTTCCTTTCCACCGACTCAACCTGCACGTTAACCTGTAGGAAATCCTGTACTAGTGCTCCCAAGTTTGTTTAAACCTCTGACTTCTGAATTTGCAAAATAGTTTATGTTGTTATTCCTTCTACCAAGGTGCATGACCATACAGTTCCCTGCACTGTATTCCATCTGCCACTTCTTTGCCCATTCTCACAATCTGTCCAAGTCCTTCTGCAAACTCCCTACTTCCATAATACTGCCTGCCCTTCCACCTATGTTGAATCGTCTGCAAATGTGGCCACAAAGTAATCAATTCTGTCATCCAAATCATTGACATATAACGTGATAAAAGTCCCAACACTGCCCACTGCCGCGCACCAATAGTCACTGGCAGCCAACCAGAGTAGGCCCCTTTATTCCCACTCTTTGCCTCTTGTTAGTCAATCAATCGTGTAACCATTCTGGTATCTTTCCTGTAATGCCATGGGCTCTTGTCTTGTTAAACAGCTTCATGTGTGGCACATTTTCAAAGGCTTTTTGAAAATCCAAGTAAACAACATCCACTGACTCTCTATAAAACAATAACAAACTGAATGTGAAGTGTAAAATAGATGCATACAATTCATCATTGATCTTCACTTTAATTAACTTAAATGGACTTTCTATGAATTAATGAAATAGCATAGAAATGTATTGTTTTTGGATATTTTATGTGTTGAAAGGACTTTGAGACTTCCATTGTTTAACAATATCATCTAGTTTAATTCCCCACCATAGATGCTGCATGATTTGCTGAGTTCCTCCAGTATTTTGTGTCTGTTGACCAAGTTCTCCTTGTCCTTTCCTGATGTTTGTGATATTATTTTAGGATGTGAAATGCCCATTTGTGGACGAAATTCAAGAGGATGATTCAGATACAGTTATTCAGTTACTATGCACGCCGGGAGAGGACAGACTCCAGATCTTAGAATGGTTATGCATCAGGTACTCAATGTTCATACTTCAGTGTTCTTGCGATTTATGAAACGTTTGCTAATATTTTGTATTTTAAAAGATTGAAGGAGTTGCAATGGGGGTCAGAAGTGAACCCTGTGTGATAAATGTGAAGTATCTCACTTTGGTTGAAACATACTAAATTATACAAACTCGAAAAGTGCTGATGTTGAAAGAAATCTCGGTGTCCTTTTACATGAGTCACTGAAAGTTAATGTGCAGGTGTAGCAAACGGGATTATGGCAACAGGATTTGAATGTAAAAGATATTTTAATGACATTATAAAAGCTCCTGGGTAGACTGGAATATAGTGTATATGTCTAGTGTTTATATTTAAGGAAGGATGTATTTTCTGCTTTTGCTTGGTACTGTACAAGCACAGCCGGACGGCTGTTATATTGGTGTGAACATGCGGTGTGAGAGTTAAATTGTAAAGTGAGCTTTTTTGACTAGATCCCTTAAATTGATTTGACTATCTTTAAAAATATTAATGTCAGAAATACTGTGCAGGTCTGGCGGCAGAAGGTTCCACTCTCTTGTTGATCTTGGGTAGAGGGAGTACTGGGAGCAAATCTTGTTGAATGAAGGGGTTTCCAGTGTGTAAGGTCCAGTTTGCTGTCGAGTTGAACTGACCCTGTGACGAATTTGGATGTTTGATGGAGTGATGTTGTGAACTTCTTTGAAAATGGAGATTAACCGTAGTTTAGTACGTCGGTTTTCAGGTGGTTCCCATTGAGGTTTAGAGAGCATGTTGGTGACACTGGATTTCCAGCTGTAATCATTTAGCACAAAGCGAGCAGCACGCTGTTGGAGTTTTTCGATGGACTTCTTATTGTTAGCTTGATGGGGATCCCATATGGCCGCGCAATACTCAGGCTTTGGATGGACAAGTGTCTTGTATGCCATGACCTTGACGGATTCACTACATGAGTGGGGGTTTCATCACAGGATACCCAGCATTTTGTTGGCTTTGGCTGTCATCTGATTGATGTGGCAAGCCCAGTTAAGATCCTTGCTAATTTCAACACCAAGATATGGGTGGTGGGTGACTGGTTCAAGAATCTTTCCTTTTATGTTATATGTCATGTTGACTGGTTTAACTTTGTGACTGACATGCATAGCATAACATTTAGATGGGTGAAGGACATTTGCCATTGAGATTCGCATTGACATAATGAATCAATATCGTTTTGCAGCAGCTCAGCGTCTTGGTCATTTTTTACATCACAGTAGATTATGCAGTCATCTGCAAAGTGTCTGACCTTGGACTTGACTATATTTGGCAAGTCTTTGATATAAATGAGAAAAAGTAAGGGTCCCACCACGGTCCCCTGGGGCACTCCAGATGTTACTGGGGATTCAGAGGACTCTGCCCCCTTGAGAAGCCCACGTTGCTGTCTGTTGGTAAGGAACGTGTTTAACCAATGTAGAAAGCTGTTGTTAATGCCCACATGTTCAAGCTTGTAGCAGTCTCTGGTGGGGGACCATGTCAGATGCCTTGCTGAAGTCGAGAATGATCAAGTCTGCTTGGCTTCTGTTGTCAAGGGTCTTTGATCAGCCCTTCAAGTTGCATGTCAAGATCTGCCCTGTCGCAATCCGTGTTGGTGGTGAGTAAGAACATTGTGTCTGTCTAGATGGTCCATAATGTGACGGTGAGTCATATGCTCAAGAATTTTACAAGGGATGGAAGTGAGTGAAACCGGTCTGCAGTTTCCCGGATTTGTGCACTCGCCCTTCTTATAAATTGGAGCAACATTCGCTTTCAACCAGTCATCCAGTAATGTCCCAGTATCAATAGACTTCTGGAATATCTTTTGCAAAACGGGAGCTAGACTAGAAGCACAACTCTTCAGGATCATGACTGGTATTTGATCAGGTTTTGGTGCTTTCTTAGGCTGTAATTCCTCAAAAGCTTCTTAACCCCTGTTACAGTTAGAATGAGATGAGGTAAGTCTGGGATATTGCTGGGGTCTAAAGTGAGGAGTTCATTCAAGTTTTCCCTTGTGAACACAGAGCAAAACTGCTGGTTAAGTGTTTGTGCTTTGTAGGCAGCAAGAGATACAATGCGGCCCCTGGATAAGAGGGAAGAAATTCCAAAAACTTCTTGCCTTGTAGATTTAATAAAACTCCAGAAGAGTTTGGTGTTGTCACTCTTTAAGCTCTCACCTATTACCTCATTAACATACTGATGGTGAGCTTTCCTGATGTTTCTATCAATAAGTCGGCGTGAGGATTTGAACTTTTGCCAGTCTTCACTATGACCGGATTTCCTAGCTTTATTATAGAGTCTTTGTTTTCTATATATCGCACGCCGGGTGGACTGGTTTACCCATGGTAAGTTGAACCCGGAAGAGCTCATTTTAGAGGGGACATACTTGTCAATTGCTGCTTGAAGGAGCTTTTGGAAGTTAGACCAAAGGATATTAATACTGACAGATGCTAGATATTCCTTAGCTAGTGACTGGTGGAAATCACTAACAAGTTTTGCAATTCCACTAAAATCTGCTTTCCTGTACAGAAATATTTTCCTTTTGGGGGGTTTAATTAATTTCACAGTAAACTTTGCATTGACAACAACAACATCATGATCGCTAATCCCTGCAGTGACGTGGTGATTTACACCTAAAGCTGGATTTGACACAAAACATAAGTCCAGTGTGTTACTTTCTCTAGTAGGATGTCTAACAATTTGTGTCAAATTAAAATCAGCTACAATATCAAGCATTAGTTTACTGACTGCCACTTAACTACCCCCTTGGGGACAATACTGCTGTTCCAATCCACACTAGGCAGTTTAAAATCTCCAAGAAGCCAAATATGCTGATTGAGGGATTTTTGAAAGAGGCAAATCCAGTTCCTTTAAATAATCAACATCAGATGATGGCGGGCGATAGAATGCCGGTTGTAGGCCTTTAACATGAATACTAATCCATTTTATTTCTCAATTTGAATTTAGGGTATTTTCTTCAGTAACTATGTGAGTATTTTTCACTGCAGTAAACACTCCACCACCATGGGAGCTAGAATTCCTGTCTTCCCTGAAAGAAAGATTTCTCCTGAAACAATGTCATTGAGCTATGACTCAGTACCAGCTATTATGTTGGGGTTTGCATTGTCAATCAAGGCTTGAAAATGAGCTTTTTTTGCTCTCAAGCTCTGACAATTCATGTTTACAATTTTTAAAGTCTTAAACTTCTGACGGTTGCACGTCTTTGTAGATCTGAGACACTTCCCTTTAGTTTTAAAGTTTGGTGTGGATGCCTTAGTAGGGGATCCAATATCTGAGGGGACATTTAAATCCGACTCTGACTCTGAGGGATCCGAAGACGGAGATGTGAGCAAACCGAATCTATTATGAGTTTCAATATTATCAACTATGAAGAGGGAGGAATCAAAGTTGGCGATACCACAATTACAACAGGTCCTGGAGTAAGATGGATGCTTGACTAAAATCTTACAAATCTGTTCCTTCATTTCAATGCATGCATGATGAAACCAAAACTTGCAAGTTTCACACTCAATTGCTTGTTGCCCATCCTTACAGGGAAATTTTGGCCCTGGATTTAAATTAATGTCATTTGCGAGAATGAGTATAAAAAGCACTTGTCTTTGGTCTGGAAGTCAGAAGCGTGATGTTCATCTTATTAATGCAATTAGCATTGATAGTAAAATGGAGCAAACTCAACCGATCCACTGGTTTGATGACTGTAGCCAGTCGTGGTGTGGTCCAATGTTCAGCAAAATGTAAGTGTGGCACTGACAGTGATGTGTAATTTAGAGTTCTATTTAAAAGCAAAATTCTGATCCTGGTAAGGAAGGAAAGTGGAAATTCTCCACGACCATGGTTTCCCATTGCACTATCCAGATTTTCCACTGCACATGCTGAATCCATGAATCCACAGTAATACACACAAGGCATGGTATCCAAGATGGCCTCCAGTGGCACAAAAATGCGGGATCAAGTCTGAAAGTTTCTATCAAAAATACATCCAAAAGTGCAAAAATGTACAACTCAGTTAAGGCTAGAGTTAATTAAAAAAAAATCTAAACGACTAAAAATCATAATAAAAGTAATGAATTAAAGTTTAAAAAACAGGAGTAATCCTGCAAAATGGAGAGCCGAAACAAAACATGTCCATTCACCACTGAACACCATGTTGCCCCAGCACTGACGCCGGCATGCGGCAGGAGAAGGAGGTGCTGCGCCGGTGGAGCAGTCCAGGAGCCGAACCGAGCTCGATAGGTTCACCAGACTTATTGCTAATATTGGAGATTATCCTAAGAGTTAAGTAGACTAGAGTTTAGAAGAATGAGATGCGGTATAATTGGAATATAAAATCAGACAGTAAGAATAAATAGAGCATTTTCAACTTAAGTTGCTGTGGCTTGAGTTGTAAAGAAATTTCTTCAAGCAGCAAGCAGTGAGTCCTTAGTTCTTCACCCAAGAGAGTTGTGCAGGATTTCTTGGCAACTTTAACCTCACATTATTGCACTAAGGCAGTATGTAACCAAGAGACCTGCAGGGACAAAGAGTCTTTACAACCTTGATATACTACTGACTTATAACTTTTAATGAGGTATTCACTTGCTTTGCTGTTAATATTTTCTGCAATTTAAATATCTGATATCACTATGCTAGTCTCTCAGGAAAGCAAAATAATCAAATAATTTGTGTTTGTTTTATAGCTTTGATCCACGACTCAAAAGAAAATTTGAAGAACTACGTTATCAATCCATGCAGGACCATGGAACAGAACTTGTGATAAAACGTAGGAAGATTTCCTAATTTTCCTGACGGTTATTATAGAGTAGAACTTCATAGTCCATGGCATTAGAGTTTCAATGTTTTTCATTTTTCAGTTCTCTGAACATTATCTATTCTAATATTTTGAATATTGTCAGAATGATTTTTTAAACACAATTGTTAGAGTTCTGATTTTTATTTGGACACTTCCTGCAAAATGAGTGTAGTGAAAAATTAAGAGATGCAAAATGCAATAGATGTGTGTGGCTGGAATAATGGGTATAGGCCATATGACTTCACAAATCTTCCTTGCTCTTCAGAATCGCTGGTTCATTATGGCCAAACCTATGCTCAAGCTTGCTTTGCTCTTTGGATTCCTAGCTCCTGATTCCTTAATGTTCAAAAATCTCACCTTTGAATATATTCAATTACTGCACAATCACAACTCTTCCAGGTTGAAAGTTCCAACATTCTTAACCCTCTGGGAAGAAAATTTCATTGCCATGTCTCAATCTTAAATGGCCAGTACATTTTTCTGAGTATTCTTTTTCAACCTAGATTCTCTGGCAAAATGCAAACCTCTTAATGTTAATATCTCATTCTTTTAAACCCTTAATATCTGTCGGCCAGTCTTCTTCAGTGTCTCTTTATTAGGATTCATACCTAGGATCGATTGAATGAATGTATTCTGCACTGAGTACAATAATATCTTTCCCTGAATGGAGACTGAAGCTGCACCTACAATACTTTGAATGAGATCTCATCAAAACTGTGGAACCTTTATCAAAATTTCCTTCCTTTTCGACCTTCCTTCTTATTTCCCAAACTCCTTGTGTTAAAGACCACCATACTATTTGCCTACTACATTGTATAAACCAATAAATTCTCTCCATGAAATTTATTGGTTTCCTATTGTTTATAATGTTCAATATCCATTCTACCAAAATGAATAACCTCTTATTTTTCCATATTATACTTCAGCTGCTGTATATTCTCATTCACACTTAAACTGTGTATACCTTTTTGCAGATGCTTTGTGTCATTATTGCAGCTGACATTTGCATTTAACTTTGTACCTATCAAGCATCTGTCTTTTCATCATTCCAGTAAATTGAAAATAGCTGTGCTCCTCAGCACTAATCCCTGTGGCAGCCCACTGGTTAGAAATTGGCAACTTAAAAACAACTACTTTATTCCTGTTTCACTTTTGGTCATTTAACCAATCCTGCAATCATGGTAAAGTATTACCGCCAATGCTATGAGCCATTTTTCCAATAACAACCTTTTGTGCTTGCCCTGACTTTCAAAAAGCAGATATTATACACAATTCTGATATACCCTTATGTCCAGCTAGTTACAGCAGTAAAATACTGTTAGATTTTTAAACGTTTCTCTTTCTAATGGCCTTACTGTCACTATTTATTGTGATATTCTAAGTGCCATGTTAACTTATCCTTAATGATGGATTCCAGTGTTTCGTCAATGACGTCATACTGTAAGACTAATTACCAATATTTTTCCCCATTTAAATAATGAGTCACATTTGCTACCCTTCAATTTACTGTGTCTGAGGAATTAAGACACAGAATCTGAGGAATTTATGCAGACAGTGATTAATAGAAACATTATTTCTGGAGCCATCTCTTTTAGAGCCCTGCAGTGTAGCCTATCAAGTCAAGGGGAATTATTCAATTCAGGTACCTTTTCATTGCTCAAGTATGAGTTCTTCAGTGATATTACTTTGGGGATGCCTTGGTTCCCCTCATAATCTGCCACATTCAGTATATTTCTAGATTGTTAAGAATTCTAAGCAGACCTTTGTTTAAGTTTGTATGAAAAGGATATACTCATGATATAAAATTGATCTGCTAAACACTTAACCTACCTCTATTTCACAGAAATGACCTGGCTTGGGGATAGCTTGGGAGTGTGCAATGCAGAGGACTTTGATCTCTTTAGGGTAATACTCTCGTTTTTTTTAAACTTTGATAAAACTAGCTTATGTGAATTTCAAATCCTCTCTACACTTGAAGTTCTCCCTTTCTTCTTTCCATTGATGTATAATTCAATAGCCAGTCTATGAGTTATCCCTTGTGTACATTTGCATTCCTGGTCTGGTTTTGAAATTTTGGTAACTTTTTTATCATACAACTTGCTTTTTAAGGTTAAGTTCCAAAGTCTTTCATGTGTGACTTGTATTCTCTTACTGCAGCACAGACCATTGAGTCTTTGCCGACCCTTAGAGTAAATTTATTATCAATGTATGTATATGTCACTATATACTACACTCAGATTCATTTTCTTGCAGGCACTCGGCTTGTACGAGAGAGTGAGGAGATAATCGATCAGAGTTACAGGGAAGTAGTCGTCCCAAAGTTGCAGGAGGCAAGTAGCTGGGTGACTGTCAGGAGAAATGGAAATGTGAATAGGCAGTTAGCACAGAGCACCCCTGTGGCCATTCCCCTCAAAAATAAGTATACCGTTTTGGATACGGTTGTGGAGGGATGACCTCCCGGGGAATGCCACGGAAACCGGGTTACTGGCACTGAGCATAGGACCGTGGCGCAGAAGGGAAAGAGAGAGAAGAGGGGAGCAAGCGGTAGTGATAGGGGACTCGATAATCAGGGGAACGGACTGGAGATTCTGTAGATGTGAACGGGACACACGGATGGTATGTTGCCTCCCAGGTGCCAGGGTCAGGGATATCTTGGATCGTGTCCACAATATTTTGGAGAGGGAAGGAGAGCAGCCAAATGTCCTGGTACATATTGGTACCAATGACATACGAATGAAAAGCGATGAAGTTCTGAAAAGAGAATTTAGAGAGCTAGGAAGAAAGCTGAGAAGCAGGACCTCCCAGGTAGTAATTTCTGGATTGCTGCCTGTGCCACGCGTCAGTGAGGGTAGAAACAGGATGATTTGGAAAATTAATGTGTGGCTGAGAGGCCGGTGCAGGGGCAGGGCTTCAGGTTCTTGGATCATTGGAATCTCTTCTGGGAGAGGTATGACCTGTTCAAAAATGATGGGTTGCACCTGAACCCAAGGGGAACAAATATTCTTATGGGCAGGTTTGTAGAGCTGTTGGGGTGGGTTTAAACTAATTTTGCAGGGGGTTGGGAACCGGAGTGAAGGTACTCAGGATAGGATGGATGGTAAAAAAGCAAAGATAGCATGCAGTCAGACTGTCAGGAAGGGCAGACAGATGATAGGACATATTGCAGCCAGCAGGGTGAGTATCAGTGCATTAGGGATGCAGAATCAAAAAGGGTAGCAAATAGTGTTATATCTCAATGCACAGAGTATAAAAAATAAGATGGATGATATTATTGCACTTTTACAGATTGCTGGGCCATCACTGAATCGGGGCTGAGGGATGTTTGTAGTTGGGAGCTGAATGTCCTAACACATTGCATTGGAGAGATAGGAAGGTCGGCAGCGGGGGGTGGAGTGGCTCTGCTGGTAAAGAATGGCACCAAATCAACAGAAAGACGTGACATAGGATTGGAAGATGTTAAATCCGTGTGGGTTGAGTTAAGAAACTGCAAGGGTAAAAGGACCCTGGTGGCAGTTATATACAGGCCTCCCAACAGTAGCTGGGATGTGTCCACAGATTGCAACAGGAAATAGAAAAGATGTGCCAAAAGGGGAATGTTATGATAGTCATGGGAAATTTCAACATGCAGTTCAACTGTGAAAATCAGGTTGGAAATGGATCCTAAGAGAATGAGTTTATTAAATGCCTACAAGATGGCTTTTTAGAGCAGTTTGTCTTTGAGCCTACTAGGGCATCAGCTATACTGGATTGGGTGTTACGTAATGAACCGGAGGTGATTAGGGAGCTTAAGGTAGAAGAACCCTTAGGAGAAATTATCACAATACGATTGAGTTCAACTTCAAATTTAATAGGAAGAAAGTAAAGTCTGACATAGCAGTATTTCAGTGGAGTGATGAAAATTACAGTGGTACGAGAGGGGAGTTGGCCAAAGTAAATTGGAAGCAGCTGCTGACAGGGATGACAGCAGAGCAGCAATAGCATGAGTTTCTGGGGAAAAACGAGAAAGGTGCAGGATAGATGTACTCCAAAAACAAAGAAATACTCAAATGGCAAAAATTGTACAACCATGGCTGATGAGGGATGTCAAAGCTAATGTAAAAGCAAAAGAGGGCATACAACAAAGCAAAAACTAGTGGGAAGACAGAGGATTGGGAAGTTTTTAAAACCCTACAGAGAGCAACTAAAAGAAAATCATTAGGAGGGAAAAGATAAAATATGAAAACAAGCTAGTAAACAAAATGTAAAAAGTAAGAGATGCGAGTGACTATCGGACTGCTAGAAATCAGACCGGAGAAATAATGGAGGACAAGGAGATGGCAGATGAACTAAATGAGTATTTTGCATCAGTATTCACTGTGGAAGACACTAGCAATGTGTCAGATGTTGAAGGGTGTGAAGGAAGAGAAGTGAGTACAGTTACTATTATGGGGAGAAGGTGCTTAAAAAGCTGAAAGTCCTGAGGGTACATAAGTCACCTGAACCAGATGAATTGCACCCTAGGATTCTGAAAGAAGTAGTGGTAGAGATTGTGGAGACATCTTTTAAAAGCCATTGAACTTTGGCATGGTACCAGAAGACTGGAAAATTTCAAATGTCACTCAATTCTTTAAGAAAGGAGGAAGGCAGCGAAAAGGAAGTTATAGACCAGTTAGCCTCACCTCAAGTGGTTGGGAAGATGTTGGAGTCAATTGTTAAGGGTGAGATAACAGAGTACTTGGTCACACAGGACAAGATAGGACAAAGTCAGCATGGTTTCCTTAAAGGAAGACCTTACCTGATGAACCTATTGGAATTCCTTGAGGAGATATATGCAGGATAGATAAAGGGGATGTGGTGGATGTTGTATATTTGGACTTTCTGAAAGCCTTTACAAGGTGCCACGCATAAGGCTGCTTACCAAGTTAGGAGCCCATGGCATTACAGAAAAGTTACTAGCATGGTTAGAGCACTGACTGATTGTTAGTAGGCAGCGAGAGGGAATAAAAGGATCCTTTTCTGGTCGGCTGCTGGTGACTAGTGGTGTTCCACAGTGGTCGGTGTTGGGACTGCTTTTTATGCTGTATACCAATGATTTAGATGATGGAATAGATGGTTTACAGATGATATGAAGATTGGTGGAGATTAGGGTTGATGAAACAGGTAGGCTGCAGAAGGACTTAAAGAATGGCAAGAAAGTGGCAAATGTTGGAAAACAAATGTTCATGTACTTTGGTAGTTGAAATAAATGTGCAGACTATTTTCTAAATGTGGAGAAAATCCAAAAATCTGAGATGCAAAGGGACTTGGGAATCCTTGTGCAGAACACCCTAAAGGTTAACTTGCAGGTAGAGTCGGTGGTGAGGAAGGCAAATGCAATGTTAGCATTCATTTCAAGATATCTAGAATACAACAGCAGGGTTGTGATGCTGAGGCTTTATAAGGCAATGGTGAGGCCTCACCTTGAGTATTGTGAACAGTTTTGGGCTCCTTAAATAAGAAAAGAGGTGCTGGCTTTGGAGAGAATTCACAAGGATGATTCTGGGAATGAAAGGGCTATTACGCAAGCAATGTTTGTTAGCTCTGGGTCTGTACTCGCAGGAATTTAGAATAATGAGGGGGAATCTCATTGAAACCTTTCGAATATTGGAAGGCCTAGACAGAGTAGATGTGGAAAGGATGTATCCAATAGTGGTGGGAGGTTGTGCCCAGGACAACAGAGCACAGCCTCAGGATAGAGGGGCATCCATTTAAAATTGAGATGTGGAGAAATTTCTTTAGACGGGGGTGGTGAATTTGTGGAATTTATTACCACAGGCATCTGTGGAGGCCAAGTCATTGGGCATATTTAAGGCAGAGCTCGAAAGGTTGTTGATTGGACACGGCAACAAAGATTATAGGGTGAAGGCTGGGAAGTGGGGCTGAGGAGGGGGAGGAAAGGATCAGTCATCATGGAATGGTGGAGCAGACTCGATGGACCAAATGGCCTAATTCTGCTTCTATGTCTTATGGTCTTATTAACAAAGAAATACAATAGAATCAATGAAAAACTACACACAAAGACTGACAAATAACCAATGTGCAAAAGAAGATAAACTCTGCAAGTAGTAAAAATACTAGTAATAATAAATAATACCAGCCAAGATGGCGCTGGTGATCCACAGTGCCATGTTGCAAGCTGCTTACAAAGCTTATAAATATACCTCTTCTGAATTGCATTCACTGAAATCTGCAGCCTCTAATTTCCCTTTAAGCAACGTAATTTTGAACTATCTTAATGAACTAGTGATTTCACGATCTTCAGAAAGACTTGGTGGACTTCACTCCTAAGCATACAGGTACGGCACCTTTAAGCAAATGAAGGTTCATCACCATGGCCTGAGAGAGGAGGGGAGGACTTCAAGCCTGGGTGAAACACCAAATAATGAAAGTTCCTTGACCCAGCATCTTCTTAGCAATTGTACAGTTGCTGGAGAACAAGATTGAGGACCTAAGGGCAAGATTGCTGTATCTGATGGAAATGAAGAATTGCTGCATTTTCTGTTTCACAGAGACGTGGCTCACTCTGAACACGTTGGGTTTGGCAATTAGACCCGAGGACTATTTGATAGAAGAGGATAGACTGAACTGCTGATTTGGAGAAGACAAAAACTGGGGATCTATTCTTCATTATAAACTCTTTATGGTGCTTGGATTCAGCTGTCTTGGTCATATCACACTTTTTTTCCCCCAACCTGGAATATCGAATGATTTATTGCCGACCTTTCTACTTACTAAGAGAGCACTTCGTGATCCTGACCGCAGTTTACATACTGCTAAAAGCCAACATTAAGCAGGCACTCAAGATATTTGATGCTGCCAACATCAAACAAGCTGCCCAAATTGTAGTCAGGGACTTCAGTCAGGCTTATTTGAAGAAATCTCGGACCAATCATCAGCATATAACCTGCAGCACCAGCAAACTAGACCACTGCTATACTACAATTAGGAATGCCTTCCATTCTGTGCCTTGACCATACTTTGGGTAATCTGATCACTTGGCTGTCCTCCTACTTGCATACAGGCAGAGGCTAAAGGGCAAGGCTGCAGAGATAAGGACAACAAATAGGCGGTTACGTGAGGCAGACGAGCGGCTATAGAATTGCTTCAAGTCAGTGGATTGGGCAGTGTTCAAGGACTCATCAGAGGATCTTAATACACCATGGTTGTTACGGACTTAAGTAAAACAGTCCTTGGAGAAGTCTGAAATGCTTTTTCTTCGCAAAACATCCACGAAAACAGAGAAGTGCCCCAAAAAATGAGCAACAGTTAAACGTGAGAGCCCCAAAGTAACCCCCCCCAGATTTCCCCTCCTGTGCGTAAGCGGTGGCGATCAACAGTCCCCCCCTCCCCCCACCAGCAAAATAGAAGTGCACCCATGATCAAGCAGAAGCATGAGCTAAGCGATAGTAAAGACACAGACCTTGCAGTTACCCCAAAGACTATCGCAATTCATCTGGTATTCGACAACCCACAGGTTCTCTCTCTCTCTCCTTAATAAGGGAGAGGGAGGTGTCCCCCACTTTCACAGCGAGCAGGAGATATAACAACAACCCACTGGTTTACAATGTTAAAAAGTCTGTTAACAGCATGTGCCATTTTATTGGTTCTTTACTCAACCCTGGAACATTTGGACAGCAAAGTTGCATACATCAGGATGCTCTTTATCGACGACAGCTCAGCATTCAATGCCATTATCCCCTCAAAACTAATCAATAAA
The DNA here is from genome assembly GCF_030144855.1 of Hypanus sabinus. NCBI lineage: Eukaryota > Metazoa > Chordata > Chondrichthyes > Myliobatiformes > Dasyatidae > Hypanus > Hypanus sabinus. The sequence goes on from NC_082738.1 coordinate 46,198,044, forward strand.
CTTAAAGACCTTGGCCTCACTACCTCCAATTGGAACCTCAAGTTCCCCACTTGCAGACCCCAGTCAGTTTGGATTGGAAACAGCATCTCCACAGATGCATCAGAAGGCTGTGTGCTTAGTCCCCTGCTCTACTCGCTTTACACTTATGTCTGTGAGGTGAAGCACAGCTCCAATACCATATTTAATTTTGCTGATGATGCCAGTGTTGTTGGCCAAATCAAAGGTGGTGATGAATCAACATACAGGAGGGAGATTGAAAATCTGGCTGAATGGTGCCACAACAACAACCAGTCACTCAATGTCAGCAAAACCAAAGAACTGGTTATTGAATTCAGTGTGAGGAAACCGGAGGTCCATCATCAGAGGTGGAGAGGGTCAGCAACTTTAAATTCCTCTATGTTATCATTTCAGAAGATCTGGCAATTATGAAGAAAGCATGGCAGTGCCTCTACTTCCTTAGAAATTGTGAAGATTTGGCATGACAGCTAAAATTTTGACAGACATCTATAGATGTGTGCTGGAAAGTTAATTGACTGGTTACATCATAGCCTGGTATGCAAACACCAAAGCCCTTGTACGGAAAATGCTAAAAGAAGTAGTAGCTCCAGCCCAGTCCATCACAGGAAAAGCCCTCCCCACCATTGAGCACAACTACATGGAGCATTGTCACAGGAATGTAGCATCTGTCATCAAGGACACCCCCACCACCCAGACCATGGTCTCTTCTTGCTCCTGCCGTATGGAAGAAGGTACGCGACCCACACCACCAGGTTCAGGAGCAGTCACTACCCCTCAACCATCAGGCTGTTGAACCAGAGGGGATAACTTCACTTGCCCCATCATTGAACTGTTCACACAAACTATGGACTCCTTTTCAAGGACTCTTCATCTCATGTTCTTGATATTTATTGCTATTTATTTATTATTATTATTTTATTTTTTTTCTTTTGTATTTGCACGGTTTCTTCTCTTTTGCACACTGCCTTGTTGGGAGTGGTCTTTCAATATTGTGAACTACTTAAAATGTGACACTTGCCTGGCAGTGTAACACCATGTCTTAAGACCATAAGGCATAGGAGCAGAAATAGGCCATCCAGCCCATCGATTCTGCTCCTCCATGCCATCATGCTGATTTATTATCCCTCTTAACTCCATTTTTCTGCTTTCTCCCCATAATCTTTGATGCCCTGATTAATCAAGAACATATCAACCTCCTTTTAGAATGTACCTAGTGACTTGCCCTCCTTAGCAGTCTGTTGCTATTAATTCCATTGATTCACAACCCTCTGACTAAAATTCCTCCTCATGTTCTAAACCCTGTTATTCTGAGGCTGTGCCCTCTGGTACTAGACTCACTGACTATAGGAAACATCCTCTCCACATCCACTCTATCTACACCTTTCAGTATTCAATAGGTTTAAATGAGATTCCCCCCCTCCCCCCCCCCCCCATTCTTCTACAGTACAGTGAGTACAGGCCCAGAGCCATCAAACACTGCTCATACGTTAAACCTTTCAATCCTGGAGTAATTCTCGTGAACCTTCTCTGGCCCCTCTCCAATACAAGCACATCTTTTCTTATATAAGGGCGCAAAACTGCTCACAATCCTCCAAGTGTGGTCTGACCAATGCCTTATAAAGCTTTAGCATTACATCCTTGCTTTTATATTCTAGTCCTTTTGAAATCAATGCTAGCTTTGGATTTGCCTTCCATATTATTGACTCAACCTGCAAGTTAACCTTTAGGGAATCCTGCACCAGGACTCCCAAGTCTGTTAAACCTCTGATTTTTGTATTTGCTCTCTGTTTATAAAATAGCTTACACCTTTATTCCTTCTACCAAAGTGTATGACCATGCACTGTATTCCATCTGCCACTTCTTTGCCCATTCCCCAGATTTGTGTAAGTCCTTCTGCAGCCTCTCTGCTTCCTCAACACTACCTGACCCTCCACCAATTTTGGTATCGTCTGCAAACTTGCCCATAAAGCCACCAATTCAGACATCCAAATCATTGACAAACAAAGTGAAAAGATCTAAGTACCCTAACCAATGAAGTCAGGCTAACCGGCCTATAATTTCCTTTTTCTGCTTTCTCCCTTCTTGAAAAGTGAAGTGACATTAGCAATTTTCCACTCTTTCAGAACCATTCCAGAATCTAGTGATTCTTGGAAGATCATTACTAATGCCTCCACAATCTCTTTAGCCACCTCTTTCACAACCCTGGGGTGTAGTCTATTTGGCTCAGGTGTCTTTTCCACCTTCATACTTTTCAGTTTTGCAAACACATTCTCCTTGGTAACGGTAACTACAATCACTACTGCCCTCTGACTCTCTTGAATTCTGGCATTCTGTTTGTGTGTTCCACAGTGAAGACTGACAAAAGTTTGTCTGTTATTCTTTGTCCCCCATTACAAGCTCTCCAGCGTCATTGTTATTGGGGTCTTGCAGTGCCACTGTCCTAAATATGCTTTAATTGGTATTGTTAATTCATGAACTTCTAAACTTCTCATTATCCATGCAGATTGCTGCTTGATTTGTTTTGCATTGTATTCTGTATTCATAAGTATACAGGCAGATGTACTGGTACTCCTTGGGGGATCCAGGCCAATCTAAAAATGTTGACCCAAAAGTTGCTTTATTAGTTACATATACTGCAGGTTGTCACGTACGGATAATAACATTATAATGTTTTTCCTGGTTGTTATTAGGGCCAGGCAAGTCCCTTGAGACAATTAATGATGATGGATCAGATGTTAAAAGGCCTTCAAGAAGTTCAGCACGTTTGTGCATCAGCCTCAACAGACGTAGAAAGTATTAGCAAGTAAGTAGAGCAATATTTGTCATTAAATCCTGAAGTTGCCTTGTTCTGTTTTATAATTCCATCATTCTAATTTATTTAATAAAGCTGACCCTTCACTTTTGGTGCAGAGTGCATACGCATGTCGCAGGATGACGTAGACTGTGCTCTATAGTGATGTCTCACAAATATTTAGTTTACTCCTTGCACATTGGTTACTTCCATCATAGCATGGAAATCAGCTCTCATTGTTGCAGTTCAGTTTTGTGAAAAAATGTATAGAATCTTTGCGATAGTTCATTAAAGAAGAAACTGAAGCTTGTACATCAGAATATTTACATTTTTTGTCTCCTTTCCAGTTCCAGAGGGCATCAATCTCTTGTGTATTAATCTTGTCATGCAATCCTCTTCCTGTCCCTGTCTAATTGTGATAGGACTTTAATTAAAGAAGGTGTGCTGATAAAAAGCAATGCCTAAGCCTGTTGCCACTTGGCACTCATACATGCCTTCTGTACGAATTCCAGGAATGTAATCATGAGCCTTTGATTTCCCATCATGATGTCATTTGGAGCACATCAAATGAAAAAAATGGGGTGGGCACAGACTGTGTCAAACCCAGCTCCCAATAACGGAATTGTTCATTGCCCTGCACCTTAGAATTTAATGCATTTTCGATCAGCGGGTGACGCTCATGGAGTGAGTACTGTTTTAGATTCGCTCCATAACCTTTACTTTTTTTAACCTTTGATCACCCTTATTCAACTTATTTTTACCTACACCAAAAGACTCTTGCTATTTTTTTGGACTTAACGTTAAGAGTTTATTGTGAATTTTTGAAGATATGCAAACAGAAATGGTTCTTAGATCTAAAGGACGAGAACCTGGGCGGAACCCGAACGGTAATGGAAAGAAGCAAGCTCATCCACAACACACTGAATTAACTTATGAACTGTTTATGGAGGTTTTGGATAAAAAATTTGATGAACTACAACAAATTTTTAAACAAGATATAAAGGCTTTTCAAGATTATATGGTTAAGACGGATTCAGTAATTAACCAGCAGCAAGTTCTTATCACATCTGTGCAAGAAGACGCTTGGAAACGAGATTTGATAATTGAAAAATTGCAACAAGATTTAATTTCGACCACTAAACTGGTGGAAACACTTAAAGCCAAGAGTGTTGACCTTGAGAATCGGTCCAGAAGGCAGAACCTACGTATACTTGGTCTCCCAGACGGCATAGAGCAAGGCGACCCTTCGAAATATTTTGCTCAACTTTTAAAAGATGCGTTCCCATCTGTATTTCCAGATAACCCTCCGTTACTTGATCGCGCACATAGAATTATGCGTCGATCATCGAGTACTTCAGCTAAACCTTCGGTTGTAATTGTCCGGTTTCATTATGTACATGACAAAGAGCAACTTATTCGTGTGGCTCGGCGGGTAGGAATGGTTAAATTTCAGGATTACTATTTCCGCTTGGTAGAAGATTTTAGTCCTGAAGTAATGAAGGAAAGGCTTCTTTTTAAACCTCTGATGTCTGAATGTTATGAGAAAAATCTAAAACCTGCGCTCTTATACCCTGCGAAGCTTAGAATCTCTCTGCCGAATGCTCCACGTCGGGTTTTCCTTTCTACATCTGAAGCGAGAAGTTTTCTGAAGGAGAACTTACCTACTGCTACAGGCACTCATCTCTAATAAGTGAGTGATTTTGATCGTGTAAGATGGTTTTTGATTCCTCAAACCAGATTTTGTTTCTGGCTATTGGTGTAGGTTTATCCTATACTTTATATTTAAGTTAAAGTGTTCTTTCGTCATATTAATCGGTCTTTTTTATACACTTTAACCATTATATTATATTGCTGACTATTATTTTTGTTCCTTCAATTGTGTATTTTTAACCCTTCGAAGGTGAATTCTTTTTTATTATGGTGGTTTTTTGGAAAAATTTTTGGTTTTTTTTAAGATGGCGTTTTTTTTTCTCTCGTCTTCTTCCTACAATGCATCGCTTATCGCAGTTTAAATATTTTTTGATTTGTTTGGGTTATAACCTGATTTATAAGCTTTTAGTGATTATATTCTTTTTGTTTTTTTTACAACCAAGTATATTAAGAAGTGTGGTTTTAGTATAGTGATCATAATTTTTAAAGTCTGGGTGGATTTTTTTAATATATATCCTTTATATACGGAGTGGTCTTCCGCTGATAGGGGGGTAGAATTAGTCTCATTCTTTCCCTTTTCTAGCCGTATTTTGGCTTTTTTTTTCTTTTTCTTGTGGGGGTGGGGGGTGGTCCGTTTTCTAACCCTATTTTTCTTTTACCAGTTTGTTTTAGTTTTTTCATTTGGGCTGGTTTGAACTACAAATATGTCTACGATGTCATCACTTCCGGGTCCACTCTCTATTTTTGTTCCTCTTCCGGGTGCATGAGTTTATAATTTGGTTAACCCTTTTTATACCAAAGGGTTGATTTTAGAAATATGGTTCAGACCATCAATTTTGTGTCTTGGAATACTAATGGTTTAAACAATCCGATTAAACGAAAGAAGATTTTCAAAGTATTCCAAAGACTTAATGCTCACATCATTTTTGTACAAGAAACTCATGTGAGGAAGGAGGACAATTATCGCTTTTTTAGGTCTTGGCGGGGTCAACAGTACCATTCGAATTTGAATGCCAAAGTAAAGGGAGTTTCAATTTTTATTGACTCCTCTATTACATTTGTCCAACACAATATCTTTTTGGATCTGAATGGTAGACTTTTGTTAATTACGGGCTTACTTTGTAATAAAAAGGTTGCTATGGTTAATGTTTATGCTCCAAATGTGGATTGTCCTGATTTTTTTAAGTCCTTATTTACTTCTTTACCTAATCTAAATGAATATAAGTTGATAATGGGTGGTGATTTTAATTGTTTAAATCCTTCGATGGACAAATCTATATCTACTCAGACTTTACCCAATAAGTCGGCCACTTGTATCAACTCTTTCATGACTGATAATGGACTTTTTGATATTTGGAGATTTCGGCATCCTAAGGATAAAGAGTTTTCTTTCTTCTCACATGTTTATCATTCTTATTCGAGAATTGATTATTTTTTTATTGACTCTTGCTTGATTCCTTCGGTAAATGGTTGTGATTATGATATTATAGCTATTTCTGACCATGCTCCATTAAAACTTTATTTTAAATTTATGGATATAGTTCCTAATGCTAGACAATGGCGATTTGACTCTACCTTTTTGCAGGATCCGGACTTTATTAAATTTATGAATGAACAGATCGACTTCTTCTTTTTAACCAATTCCACGGAAGATATTTCTTACGGAACACTTTGGGACACTTTTAAAGCATATATACGTGGACAGATTATTTCCTATTCTGTTGGTCTGAGAAAGCGCATAAAGAAGGAAGCTCTTTTATTGGTTGATAAAATTAAAGAGATTGACAAGAAGTATTTGTTTACTCCTAGTAAGGAGCTTTTCAAGCAAAGGGTTGAACTTCAAACAGAATATAGTTTATTACTTACATCTTCGATTGAAAATCAACTGATGAAGTCCAGATCTGATTTTTATATACATAGTGATAAATCGGGTAAACTATTGGCTAGTCTACTGAAGAATGCTTTGGTTAAACGTCAAATTACTAAGATCCGTCGGCAAAATGGGGACTTGACAGTTAACCATGATGAGATAAATAAATCATTTCAAGATTTTTATACTTCCCTACATCATTCGGAATTTCCTCAGGATTGTGGTACCGTGTGTGATTTTCTTGGGAAATTGAATTTCCCAAGACTATCACCAGAGGATCTTTCAATATTGGAAGCTCCTATGACTGATGCAGAAATTAAAGGGGTTATTTCCTCCATGAATTCAGGGAAAGCACCTGGTCCGGATGGGTATACAGCAGAATTTTTAAAATGTTTTTCTGCTACTCTTTCTCCTTGGTTATATAAGGTTTTTGAAGAAGCAATTAGATTGGGAAATTTGTCACAATCTTTTTATAGAGCTTACATCTCTTTAATATTGAAGAAAGATAAAGACCCTACTGATTGCGCATCCTATAGACCAATATCCTTATTGAATGTAGATTCCAAGATTTTTTCCAAGTTACTTGCATCCAGGTTGGAGAAGGTATTACCCCAAATTATCTTGGAACATCAAACTGGTTTTATTAAAAATCGTTACTCTTTTTTTAATGTTAGGAGGTTATTGAATATTGTGTATACTCCTTCACATAATATTTCAGAATGTGTTATTTCATTAGATGCGGAGAAAGCATTTGACAGAGTTGAATGGCTTTACTTATTTAATGTGTTGGAGAAGTTTAATTTTAGTCCGACATTTATTTCCTGGATTAAACTGATTTATCACACTCCAGTAGCCTCGGTGTTTACTAATAATCAAAGATCTCCCTTTTTTCGTTTATTTCGGGGCACTAGACAAGGCTGTCCTGTTTGCCCATTATTATTTAATATTGCTTTAGAACCTTTGGCAATTGCTATCAGAGAATCACAGGATATTTCTGGTATTAATCATGGGACAGATACTCATAAATTATCTTTGTATGCAGATAATTTATTATTATTTATTTCTAATCCTGAGAAATCTATTCCAGCAGTTTTATCATTGTTGGCTCAATTTAGTGATTTTTCTGGGTATAAATTAAATCTTAATAAGAGTGAATTGTTTCCTTTGAATAGACAGGTCCCAATTTATGGAAACTTACCTTTTAAATTAGTTAATGACTCTTTTATTTACTTAGGGATTAAAATCACAAAAAAACCATAAAGACTTATTTAAGGTTAATTTTGTACCCTTAATTGATCAGATTAAGTGCTTGTTTACTAAGTGGTCATCATTATCTTTATCTCTGATAGGTAGGATTAATGCTATTAAGATAGTTATTTTACCTAAGGTTTTATATATTTTTCAAGCGCTACCAATTTTTATTCCAAAATCTTTTTTTACTAATATTGATTCAAAAATTTCCTCATATATATGGCAGAATAAAAATCCTAGGTTAGGTAAAATATACTTACAGAAGGCAAAGAAGGAAGGTGGGTTAGCATTGCCTAATTTTAGATTTTATTATTGGGCAGTTAATATTAGATATTTGATATGTTGGGTGAAAGATTGGGATGGATCTTTTAGCCATCGTTGGGTGAGCTTGGAAATTAAATCGGTACCAGGTTATGCACTGGGTTCTATTTTAGGGCCTTCTCTCCCTTTTGCTCTTTCTAAATTGCCGAAACGAATTGACAACCCGATAGTTAAACATACCTTACGTATATGGTTTCAATTTCGGAAATTTTTTAGTGTTGACTCAGTTTGTTTTAAATATTCCTATTGTATCCAATTGTTTTTTCCACCCTTCAATTATAGACCAAGCTTATTCGGCTTGGAAGACTAAGGGATTACTACGATTTTCTGATTTATTTTTGGACAATTGTTTTATGTCTTTTGAGCAATTATCTAATAAATATAATTTGCCTAGATTTCATTTTTTTTAGATATTTACAGATTAGGCATTTTTTAAATACTGTACTTCCTATTTTTCCAAATTTTGTGTCTTCAGGTATTTTGGAGAGTTTGTTTGAATTAAACCCTTTTCAAAAAGGGCTTATATCAAAACTTTATAATATAATTATGAAGATACGTTCAGAGCCCCTTTATAAGACAAAAAATGATTGGGAAAGAGAGCTTAATCTTATTATTCCTATTGAGAATTGGGATAGAATTCTTCAATTAGTTAATACATCATCTATATGTGCCAAACATTCATTAATACAGTTTAAGGTCGTACATAGGGCCCATATGTCCAAGGATAAATTAGCTCATTTTTATTCTTATATAAATCCTATTTGTGATAGATGTCAATCTGAAATAGCATCTTTAACTCATATGTTCTGGTCGTGTCCGCTTTTGAAAAAATATTGGAAAGATATTTTTGATATTATTTCTTTGGTATTGAACATTGATTTACAACCCCATCCTATTACCGCAATTTTTGGTTTACCAATGATGGACTCACTTCATTTATCTTCTTCTGCCTGTCGAATGATTGTGTTTCTTACTCTTAGAAGATCTATTTTGCTGAATTAGAATCCTTTTTTTTTCAATCTTTTTATTGAGTTTCATATATATATATATATAAAAAAAACATAACATAATAATGAATAGGTTATGAATACAATAGACTTGAAATTGCATTAGTAATAAGATAACAATATCCTATTAAACATCGACAAAAAAAAGTACATTAATCAATCAAGTCTATATAATTATATATGAAAAAAAAACAAAAATAATCATCAAAAGAAAAAAAAATTGAAAATATATTAAAAAAAATATATATTGAGAAAAAAAACACTAAACTAAACTAACATGGGCAATAATAATAGTTTACAAGTATATGATAGTGTCAACAAACTCCGGAACTCCATACCTGAACATGAATAAGCAGAGAGAAGGTCTGGAAAAGGCCAAATTAATTCATATGGAAATGTCGAATGAACGGTCCCCAAGTTTCTTCAAATTTAATTGATGAGTCAAAAATAGTGCTTCTAATTTTTTCCAAGCTCAGATAAGAAATAGTTTGAGAAAGCCACTGAAACGTGGTAGGAGGATTTACTTCTTTCCAGTTTTGTAATATAGACCTTCTGGCCATTAATGTTACAAAAGCAATCATTCGTCTGATTGAAGGGGAAAACTGATTACCATCCTCATTTGGTATACCAAAAATTGCAGTAATAAAATGAGGTTGTAAATCGATATTCCAAATTGAGGAAATGGTAGCAAATATGTCCTTCCAATAGTTATGTAAAGTGGGACATAACCAAAACATGTGGGTCAATGAAGCCACTTCTGAATGACATCTGTCACATTGAGGGTTAATATGAGAATAGAATCGAGCAAGCTTATCTTTAGACATATGAGCTCTATGTACAATTTTAAATTGTATTAAAGCATGTTTAGCACATATAGAAGAGGAATTAACCATTTGTAAAATTTTTTCCCATTTATCTGTTGATGTATTATATCGAAGTTCTTTTTCCCATTCTTGTTTAATTCTATCTGATATTTCTGGTTGTATCTTCATAATCATATTATAAATAAAAGCTACTAATCCCTTCTGACAAGGATTTAAGGTAAAAATCAAATCTGAGAAATCCATTGAAGTTGAATTGGGAAAAGATGGTAGAACTTTATGTAAAAAATTTCTGATTTGTAGATATCTGAAAAAATTAGATTTAGGTAATTTAAATTTGTTGGAAAATTGGTCGAAAGACATCAAAGTACCTTCAAAAAAAAGATCACGAAAACATTTTATACCTTTCCTTTTCCATATGCTAAAAGCTTGATCTGTCAAGGAAGGTTTGAAAAAAAAAATTAAGTAAAATAGGGCTATCAAGAACAAAATTTTTCAGAGTAAAAACTTACGAAATTGAAACCAAATTCGTAATGTATGTTTGATAACAGGATTAGATATCTGTTTATTGAATTTAACTAAATCAGCAGGAAGAAAAGAACCAAGAACGGAGAATAGAGAATATCCCTTTACCTCATCGCATTCCAAATTTACCCACTGTGGGCACAATGGTGAATCCAAATCTAATTTCCAATACATTAGGTTACGAATATTATTCGCCCAATAGTAAAATCTAAAGTTAGGTAAAGCTAAACCCCCATCTTTTTTAGATTTTTGTAATTGCCTTTTACTTAACCTGGGGTTTTTATTTTGCCACACAAATGAGGAAATTTTTGAATCAATGTTGTCAAAAAAAGATTTAGGAATAAAAATTGGTAAGGCTTGAAATAAATATAAAAATTTCGGTAAAATCATCATTTTAATAGCATTAATCCGACCAACTAATGATAAGGATAAGGGAGACCATCTTGTAGTAAGTTGTTGAATTAGATGAAGCATAGGTAAAAAATTCAATCTAAATAAATCTTTATATTTCTTGGTAATTTTTATACCTAAATAGATAAAGTTATCAGTAACAACTTTAAATGGTATCCTGTCATTCAATAAAGTTTGCGCGTTTAAGAGGAATAATTCGCTCTTATCCAAGTTTAATTTATAACCAGAAAAACTACCAAATTGAGCCAACAAGGATAAAATAGCGGGAATAGACCTGTCAGGATCAGAAATATATAACAGCAAGTCATCAGCATAAAGTGATAACTTGTATAATTTCTCATTACGGGTAATACCAAAAATATTAGGAGATTCACGAATAGCAATGGCTAAAGGTTCTAATGTGATATTAAATAATAAAGGACTTAAGGGACAACCTTGTCTCGTACCACGAGATAATTGAAAAAAAGAGGATCTATAATTATTTGTAAGAACAGAAGCAACAGGTTTAAAGATATATTAATTTAATCCATGATATAAAATTAGGACTAAAATTAAAATTTCTCAATGCATTAAATAAGTATGTCCATTCAACTCTATCAAAAGCTTTTTCAGCATCTAATGAAATAACACATTCTGGGGTTGTGGGTGATGAAGTATAAATTATATTAATCAATTTTCTAACATTAAAAAAGGAATAGCGATTCCTAATGAAACCAGTTTGGTCTTCTGAAATAATCTGTGATAATACCTTTTCTAATCTAATGGCTAAAATTTTTGTAAGAATCTTAGAATCTACATTTAATAATGATATAGGGCGATAAGATGCACATAAAGTAGGATCTTTATCTTTTTTAAGAATTAGAGAGATAGTAGCTTCATAGAAAGATTGAGGTAATCTCTTCTTAGCAAATGCATCATTAAAGATTTCACATAACCAAGGGGAAAGCAAAGAAGAAAAAGTTTTTAAAAATTCTACAATATAACCATCAGGGCCAGGAGCTTTCCCTGAATTCATTGATGAGATAGCCTCTCCTATTTCGGCCATAGAGATAGGAGCATCGAACAAGCTGCGATCTTCATCTGTCAGTTTAGGAGTATTCAAATTGTTAAAAAAATTATCCATCATGGACAGGTCAGCATCAAATTCTGATTGATATAAAGATTTATAAAAATCTTGAAAAGTGTTATTGATTTCTTTATGATCAGTAGTTAGATTACCGTCTTGTTTACGAATTTTAATAATTTGTCGCTTAGTCAAAATAGCTTTTAATTGATTAGCTAACAGTTTACCAGTTCGATCACTATGAATATAGAATTGAGCCCTGGTCCTAATTAATTGATTTTCAATTGAAGAAGATAATAATAAGCTATGTTCCATTTGAAGCTTAACTCTCTTCTTATAAAGTTCTTTGGTAGGAGTCACGGAATAAATCTTATCAATTTCCTTAATTTTATCCACTAATAAAGCAATATCTAAATATCTTTGTTTTCTTTTACCAACGGAATATGAGATAATTTGTCCACGGATAAAAGCCTTAAAAGAGTCCCAAAGTATTCCTCTGTCAATTTCTTCAGTATAGTTTGTTGAGAAAAACAAGTCAATTTGCTGTTTTATGTAGGTGATAAATTCTGGGTCTTGAAGCAAAGTAGCGTTAAGTCTCCAAGATCTAGTATTATTGGAAAAGTCCGAAATCTTAATAGATAACTTTAAAGGTGCATGATCCGAAATAGTAATAGAATCATATTTACAGTCAATAACATCCGTTAATAACCGATGATCAATAAGAAAATAATCAATTCTAGAATAACTATGATATACATGTGAAAAAAATGAAAATTCTTTATCTTTAGGGTTCAAAAACCGCCATATTTCAGTAATTCCTGAATCAACTATAAGAGAATTAATAAGTAAGGCTGATCTATTCGGAAGAGTTCGGATAGGTTTAGATCTATCCGTCGAAGGATTCAAACAACAATTAAAATCTCCACCCATTATCAACATATATTCGTTTAGATTAGGAAGGGAAGTAAATGTTTAAGAAATTCAGGGCAGTCAAAGTTTGGAGCATAAATATTAACTAGAACCACTTTTTGATTAATAAGTGAACCAGTTATCAACAAAAATCTGCCCTGTGGATCAGAAGTAATTTCATGATGTGCAAATGAAATTGAGGGGTCTATAAAAATAGACACACCTCTAATTTTGGCGGTACAATTCGAGTGAAATTGTTGACCCTCCCAGAACCTAAAAAAACGTTGATTATCCTCACTCCTAATATGGGTCTCCTGTGCAAAAATAATATTAGCGTTCAATCTTTGGAATACTTTAAATAATTTTTTACGTTTAATCGGATGATTTAAACCATTAGTATTCCAAGAGATAAAGTTAATAGATTTATCCATCATGCCAATATTAGTTGTGTGTATCATAAAAGGTTAAAAAGACACATAACCCATAATTCAGGAAGAAGGAAAATTGATTCAGGAGCAACATGACACTTCAACAGTATTAATAATTTAAAGACGGCCCATAAACTAAAAGCAAAAAAATAAAAAGCAAAAGCGTGAAAAAAGATCCCTACCCCCTCCCCCCACCCCTCGAAAGAAAGTCAAGCAGCAGGCGCATAATCTAACACTAACATTACCCCCATTTCAAGATGGCAGCTCCATAAAAAGATTAAAAAAAACTATATAACACCCAGATTTAAATATAGGGTTGCAAAGAAAAAATATATATCAGTCAGAATGAAAAAAATATAATAAAACAAACAATCATTAATAAAAAAAAGTATAAACATTAAAATTTGAAAGTGTAATATACCTTTAAAAAAAATTCCATGTTCAAATACAAAAAAGATGACGTTTCAAAAGCAAAGACTTATGGGAAGAAGAAACGACATTTTGAAAAAGCCATATTACAAAATATAGATATAAGTTCGGCAATCTATTAAAAAAGTTTAATAAAAAAAAGTTATAAAAATAGGATTAAAAAAAGGATTTAATAGACACTACAATATATAAAAAAAAAAGACCAAAAAATCCAAAACATTCATCCCATTTCTAAGTACAGGCAAACAAATAAATGCTTACAAAAAGCAAAGTCTTATGGGAAGAAGAAACGACATCTTGAAAAAAAAGTAAATCATTATTACAAAATATAAACGTGTATATCCGAAACAGAAAAAAGAGTAAAAAAAAAGATATTATAAAAATTAAAAGAGCATCTATAAACAATGATGACAGTAAAAAAAAAGAAACCAGACCCGTAGATCAGGATAAGAAGTTATAACCCAGCTTCATAGGTTAAAACTTAAAATAAAATGGCATCCTCTCTCTGAAAAATCTTCAACATAACACATAGTTCAAGTTGCACTAGAAGATCGATATTCTTCAACAAATTTCTTCGCTTTTTCCGGAGTGTTAAAAAATTGCTGACTGTTGTCGTTCAACGTAATTCTAAGATTCGCTGGATACATTAAAGCTTGTTTAAGTCCAATCGAATGAATCTCTGCCATCACTGGTTTAAAAGCGATTCTCGCTCTCATTACTTCGAATGAATAATCTTCAACAATTCGAAATGTGTTGCTATTGTGAGAAATCATACCTTTTTTACGAGCTAATCGAATTAAAAGCTCTTTCTCCCGAGGATAATGAAGGCGAACAATCACTGCTCGTGGTTTACCAGTCACAGCCGAAAATCTCGCAACTCTGTGAGCGCGGTCGATAACAGGTTTAGTATGCAAACCTTCATCACCGAAAATTTCCCACAATAATTTAGAGAAAAATTCAGTTAAATCACCGGACTCAGCTTTTTCGGGAAATCCGATGATACGCAAATTCTGTCTGCGAGATCGGTTTTCGAGATCAGTAATTTTAAACTTATACTGATCTATAGTTTTAGCAGTCGACTCTATCTTCTTCTCCAGCGCTTCGATTGTACGTGCTTTTTCACAAATTGATTTTTCAAGAGTCGTGATCTTATCTTCATGCCGCTGAATATCTGATGCCTGCGATTGAAGCTTAGTTTCAAGCGATCTAACAACTGCTTCAAATTCAGATATTTTCGTGGTAAGCTTATTTTCCAAACTTGCCAGTTTACTTTCCAATTTACCTTCTAACCTGCCTTCCAAACCCGCAAGTTTAGCATCCAGAAGATTAGAAATTATGTCGATGGGTAAAGGATCCTTAGACGATTTCTTGCTTGTAGCCATTTTAAGTTTGACAAGATTAGATCAAATATTGTTTTAGGAAAAAAAAAGTTAATCAGAAGTAGCAACTCATATGATTAAGTTCGAAAAGATTTGATTAAAGGGTGATTATAGTTGAAAAAATGAAGAGCGCCTAAAAGGCAGATGTTTACGTCGCCATCTTGAAACTCCACCGAATTAGAATCCTCCCACTGTATTTCATTGGTTTTCTCAAACTATGTTATGTTTAAATTTAGAAAAAATTAGAAGTGGTGTATTTGATACTTCAATTAAATTTGAAAAGATATGGAGACCATTTATTTAATATTTTCATATGATGTAATATGACCCTGTTTCAAGCCTATTTGATTTTCCAGTTTTAATTTTATATATGTTGAGAGGACCGGAGTTGATGACACTGATGATTTTGTATTCTTGTGAGATATTATAAACAGCCTTTTTTTTCTTTTTCCAGTTTTTCTTTCTCTTTTTTGTTTTTTTTTTGTTAGCTATTAGATTATTAGTTTAGTTTTTTCTTTGCATAATAATATTTTTTTTCTTTTTCTTTTTTCTGTTTTTTTATTATATATTATGATATACCCAGATTTACCTTGTTTATCTATATATTGTATCGTTCATGATTTGGGAATACTCATTTATACTGTAATCATTGCTTATGTATTCTTTCATGTGCAGTGGAAATATGTATGTTTGTAATCCCATTATCTATATATCAATTGTATTTTGTTGATATTAATAACAATAATAAAAAGATTGAAAAAGAATTTAATGCATTTTCCTGAAGGAGCAAAGTAGATTACTTACTTAAAGCAATACATGGGTATCCAATCTCTTCAATCTCTCCAGTCTTCAAACTATAGATTCTTATTTCTTCTTGCCTGTATGTGTGCAGTTCTTGAACTACAACCTTGCTTCATATGTTGAAAAAATTTAATCATTGGGCCTTGGCCACTATTGCACAGCAAGTACAGTGATCTCTGTTGCCCAAAATGCTAAAGGCATTGCTGTTTGACGCTTAACGAATAAAATGTCAGAAAGTAAAATTTTAAAATAGGGACTGAATTACATCCCCATTCTTGTCCAGTTAATTTGTCCTTGAACTTAACGCATACTGAAATTGCTGTTGGTTTTAACACTGATGAGTCAGGCACAGGAAAATTCCCATATTCTGATGAGGATTAATATGTTATAAATGCATACCCTCGAGCTGCTTAATGTATGTAAAACTGTAAAACCATTTTGGAAGTACCTGAAACAACTGCTATTTGTGACAGTAATTTTAGAACTTCTTTTTCTGCGATAATGCTCTGGCGTTTAACAAAGCAAAAGAATGTGAAATAAAAATGTATGAGTATTGCAGTAATGTTTAGCTGCAGTCTTAATAAAACCTGAAAATGATTATGTGAGAGTTTGTGCTATATTTGCTGGAACTATAAAATAAATCCGATGGCTCCTTCAGAATTGTAATTCATTTAGTAGATTGAATAGCTGGAAGAAGTACTGTTGAGAGCAATTTGAGAAAAGTTAGATACAGTGGCATGCAAAGATTTGGGCACCCCTGGTCAAAATTTCTGTTACTGTGAATAGCTAAGCGATTAAAAGATGTCCTGATTTCCAAAAGGCATAAAGTTAAAGATGACACATTCCTTTAATATTTTAGGCAAGATTACTTTTTTACTTCCATCTTTTACAGTTTCAAAATAACAAAAATGGAAAAGGGCCCAAAGCAAAAGTTTCAGCACCCTGCATGGTCAGTACTTAGTAACACCCCCTTTGGCAAGTATCACAGCTTGTAAATGCTTTCTGTAGCCAGCTAAGAGTCTTTCAATTCTTGTTTGGGGGATTTTCGCCTATTCTTCTTTGCAAAAGGCTTCTAGTTCTGTGAGACTCTTGGGTCGCCTTGCATGCACTGCTCTTTTGAGGTCCATCCACAGATTTTTGATGATGACACAGTCGGGGAACTGTGAGGGCCATGGCAAAACCTTCAGCTTGAGCCTCTTGAGGTATTCCATTGTGGATTTTGTGGTGTGATTAGGATCATTATCCTGTTGTAGAAGCCATCCTCTTTTCATCTTCAGCTTTTTTACAGACGATGTGATGTTTGCTTCCAGAATTTGCCAGTATTTAATTGAATTCATTCTTCCCTCTACCAGTGAAATGTTCCCCGTGCTGCAACACAAGCCCAAAGCATGATCCCCCGTGCTTAACAGTTGGAGAGGTGTTCTTTTCATGAAATTCTGCATCCTTTTTTTCCCTCCAAATATACCTTCGCTCACAGCGGCCAAGAAGTTCTATTTTAACTTCATCAGTCCACAGGACTTGTTTCCAAACTGCATCAGGCTTGTTTAGATGTTCCTTTGCAAACTTCTGACGCTGAATTTTGTGGTGAGGACGCAGGAAAGGTTTTCTTCTGATGACTTTTCCATGAAGATCATATTTGTGCAGGTGTCGCTGCACAGTTGAAAAGTGCACCACCACTCCAGAGTCTGCTAAATCTTCCTGAAGGTGTTTTGCAGTCAAACGGGGGTTTTGATTTGCCTTTCTAGCAATCCTATGAGCAGTTCTGTCGGAAAGTTTTCTTGGTCTTCCAGACTTCAACTTGACCTCCACCGTTCCTGTTAACTGCCATTTCTTAATTACATTACCAACTGAGGAAACGGCTATTTGAAATCACTTTGCTATCTTCTTATAGCCGCCGCCTTTGTGGGCATCATTTATTTTAATTTTCAGAGTGCTAGGCAGCTGCTTAGAGGAGCCCATGGCTGCTGATTGTTGAGACAAGGTTTGAGGAGTCAGGGTATTTCTAAAGCTTTGAAATTTGCATCACCTGGCCTTTCCTAATGATGACTGTGAACAAGTCATAGCCCTAACAAGTTAATTAAGGCCTGAGACCTTGGTAAAAGCTATCTGAGAGCTCAAATCTCTTGGGGTGCCCAAACTTTTGCATGGTGCTCCTTTTTTTTTCACTCTAAAATTGTACAAAACAAGAATAATACACTAATCTTGCTTAAAGTGTTGAAAAGAATGTTTCATCTTTAACTTTATGACTTTTGGAGATCAGTGCAACTCCTACTCAACTATTCACAGTAACCGAAATTCTGACCGGGGTGCCCAAACTTTTGCATAACACTGTATATCCGCAAGAAGTGTATCCGATATGTAAATTAACCTCTTGCTGACATGATTTCTCCAGTTATGCAGTTCTTAACATTCAACCATTGAAACTTTAATGTTGAGAGTGTTCACTAGATCCAGAATCAGTAAATAAATATTTACTTTGAAGTTTGAAATATGGTAATCAACTTTTATTTCTTTTTATTAAGGTGTATTAAAAAATCAAATGACCAGCTGCTATATGATGTTCTGAGTGATCGTCAACTTTGCTTGCCAGAAAATTTGAAATGTAATCTCTCCCTTGATGCACATAGACTCCTTAAGAAAGCTGAAGCCAGCTTTGATTCACGAGGAAAAATGTAAGTGATCCTTTATTAAAATTCTGCTTTGACAACCCGAATCATCTCTAAGAAATTATGGCCTGACATTTTTCTGTCTATAAAATGAAATCCCAATTTTAAAAAAAGTTCCACTGTACACCATCATATTGTTGTTAAATCCCTATGACTCCATATTTGGTTTATAAGAGCCCCACTCTCATGAAGATTATAAGCACAGTGATCTCTGTTCCACACACACTATATATAGGACTGTACAGTACAGGAACAGGCACTTGGGTCTATAACGTCCAGACTGAACATAATGGCAAACTAAACCAAATCACTTATGGTTGCTCGTGATCCATATCCCTCCAACCCTGCACATTCATGTGCCTATCTAAAAGTGTCTGAAGTGCCACTTTTGAATTTACTTCCACCACTACCTCTGTACCTGTTCCAAACACCTGCCACTCCCTCTGTGAAAACAAAAAACAACATCCTTCCCTGCACATCTCCTTTAGATTTTTGCCGTCACCTTAAACTTGTAAAATTAGTCAGCTCGATCATGAGTACTTTGTATTATCCAAGACATCATCAAAAAGCGGTGCCTTAGGAAGGCTCCGTAGTGTCCAAGATACCTTCAAGGAGCGGTGCCTTAAGAAGACTATGTCCATCGTTAAGGATCTCCACCACCGAGGACATGTCCTCTTCACATTTGTTACCATCAGGAAAGAGATACAGAAGTCTGAGGGACACACTCTCTGATTCAGGAACAACTACTTCCCTTTGCCGTCCGATTTCTAAATGGTCATTGAAACCATGAACACTACCTCACTTTTTTATGCACTACTTATTTTTAACTTGACTATTTAATAGATATATATATACTTACTGTAATTCAGTTAT
Source organism: Hypanus sabinus (assembly GCF_030144855.1). Classification (NCBI taxonomy): domain Eukaryota; kingdom Metazoa; phylum Chordata; class Chondrichthyes; order Myliobatiformes; family Dasyatidae; genus Hypanus; species Hypanus sabinus. The sequence continues at coordinate 46,217,257 of NC_082738.1, forward strand.
TTTCTCTATATTTATCATGTATTTCATTGTACTGCTGCCATAAAGTTAACACATTTCACGATGTATGCCGGTGATAATAAATCTGATTTTGATTCTGAAATGATATCCTGTAGTATTTAATATTTCTACCCTGGGAAAATGATTCTGACTGTCTACCCTATCTGTGCCCCATAACTGAAAAAATTTCTGTCAGCTTTCTCCTCAGCATCTGGTGCTCTAGAGAGAACAACCCAAGTTTGTCTAACCTCCCCTGGTAGCTCATACCCTCTAATCCAGGCGGCATCCTGGTAAACCTCTTCTGTATCCTTTGCAAAGCCTCCACATTTTTCCTGTAATGTGGTGACTGGAACTGTATCAAGTGGAGTAGTATCCGGTAGCCTTGAATATCTACCTGTTTGGCACCACCAAAGTCCTGAGGTTGCTGGATTATCAGTTTTACTGTATATCAATTACATTTGGAAATAGTTACTGTTCCAGATTACAGATGTAACACAGCTAGTATATTAATATAGTTATCCCATGGCACAAGTAATTTTGCATGTTGTTGTTGTTCAGTCGTTAAGTGGAGTCAGACTCTTCATGACCTCATGGACTCCTGCACGCCAAACCTAAGATCCCCCAAGGTCATACGTATTGAGTAATATTATCTATCCATCGTTGTTCTCTCCTTCTTTTACCTTCTGTTTTACTTAACATGAGAGTCTTCTCCAAGGAATCCTCTCTTCTCATGATGTGACCAAAATATTTGAGCTTTTGTCTCATAATCAAGCCTCCTAGTAAGCTGTCTGGCTGTATTTCTTTAAGTATTGACTTGTTGGATCTTCTTGCTGTCCAAAAAACTCAATGGTTTCCCCCAGCATCCAAGTTCAAAGGCGTCAATTCTTTTGTATTCAGACTTGCTAATAGTCCAACTCTTACAGCCATATGTCGCAACTGGAAATACCACAGACTTGTCTGTATGGATCTTCGTAGACAATATTATGTCTCTGCTTTTCAGTATTTTATCTAAGTTTGCCATTGCTGCCCTCCCCAGAAGTAAGTGCAGTTTAATTTTGTGGCTGCAGTTACCGTCTATAGAAATCATTGAACCAAGGAAGACACAATCCGTCACTGCTTCCACTTTCTTTCCATTTATTGCCACGGAGTTAATAGGGCTGGTCGACATAATCTTGGTTTTCTTAACATTGAGCAACAAGCCAGCTTTTGCACTTTCTTCTTTCATTTTGATCAGAAGCTTCCTCAGAACCTCCTCGCTTTCAGCCATTAGTGTAGTATAATCTGCATATCTGAAGTTGTTAATATTTTGTCTGGCAATTTTGATTCCAAGATTTGAGCCCTCTAGACCAGCATTCCTCATGATGTCTTCATCATATAGATTAAATAAGTAGGGTGACAGTATGCAGCTTTGTCATACTCCTTTCCCAATCTTGAACCAGTTTGTTCCATGTTCAATTCGAACTGTTGTTTCTTGATCTTCATAGAAGTTTCTCATAAGGCAGATCAGATGTCCAGGTATCCCAAATTCTTTAAGGATTTGCCATAGTTTATTATGGTCCACACTGTCGAAGGCTTTAGAGTAGTCAATAAAACACAGAGAAATACTTTTCTGGAATTCCCTTGATTTCTCCATTATCCAGTGTAGGTTAGCAGTTTGGTCTTTATTGTCTCTGCCTCTTCTAAAACCAGCTTATACATCTGGGATTTCTTGTTCCATATATTGCTGGAGTACATGTTGTTAAAATAAAGCTCGAAATGTACATGTCCTCTGGTATTAGACATTTCAATCCTGGGAGAAAATTACTGGCTGTCTACACTGTCTTTGCCTCGCATCATCTGATACAACTTTGATCAAATCTCCCCTCAGCCTCTGCTATTCCAGAGAAAACAACTCAAGTTTATCCAACCCCTGCTAATAGCACATGTCCTCTAATCCAGGCAGCAAATCTCTTCTGGTAAATCTCTTCTGCACCAAAGCCTCAACATCTTTCCTATAATGGAGCAACCAGAAATGAATTTGCTGACTTTCAAACTCAGTTCCTTGACTAATAAAGGCAGCCATTCATTTGCCTTCTTGATCACCTTATCTGTCCTGCGCCCTCCACAAAAGTGCAATTACAAAGAAAGCACGGCAGCACTTCCACTTTGTTAGAAGTTTGCCAGTACTTGGCATGATGTCTAAAACTTTGACAAACTTCTATGGGTGTGTTGTGGAGAGTATATTGACTGGTTACCTCGCAGCCTGGTTATGGAAACAGCAATGTACTTGAATGGAAAATCCTACAAAATGTAGTGGATATGGCCCAGTCTATCATGGATAAAGCCCTTCCCTCCATGGGGCATTGTTGCAAGAAAATAACATCCAGCATTAGGGAACCCCACCACCCAGGGTATGCTCCCTTTTCACTGCTGCCATCAGGAAGAAGATACAGGATCTTCAGGAATCATACCACCAGGTTCAGGAACAGTTATTACCCCTCAACCATCAGGTTCTTGAACCAGAGGGGATAACTTCACTCTTACTTCATTTGCCCCATCATTGAACTGTTCCCACAACCTATGGACTCACTTTCAAAGATTCTTCAACTCATGTTCTAAATATTTATTGCTATTTATTTATTGTTATTATTTTGTTTTTTTTTCTTTTGTACTTGCACAGCTGTTGTCCTTTGCACATTGGCTGTCCGCCCTTTTGGGTGTGGTTTTTCATTATTTCTATTATGGTGGTTGGATTTATTGAGTATGCCCGTAAGAAAACAATTCTTAAGGTTGTATATGGTGACATGTATGTATTTCGATAATAAATTTACTTTGAACTTTGAACCTGTGAAGCCACTTTCAGGGAGGTATGGACTCCAAGATCCCTTTGCACATCAATACTGTTATTGGTCTCATTACATTTGGTCTCCCGAAGTGCCACAATTCACATTTGATTGGGTTAAATTCCATCTACCATTTCTCTGCCCATATCTGCAAGTGATCTATATCCTGCTATATCCTTTGGCATTCTTCTAAGCTGTCCACAATACAGTCAATCTTTGCATCACCTGAAAATTTACAGACCCCTCCATCTGCTTTTTCATACAGTTTATTTACATTTATTACAACAGCAGAGGTCACAATATGGATCCCTGCAAAACACCACTAGTCAAGTACCTCCACCCATTTTAACTCCCACCTGTTTTCTACGCACAATCCAGTTCTGACTCCAAACAGCCAATTCACCATGGATCCCATATGTCGTAATCTTCTGGATTAGCCTCCCATGAGGGATCTTGTCAAATGCCTTAATAAAATCCACGTAGACAACATCCACAGCTCTGCCTTCATTAATCACCCTCGTCACCTCATCAAATAACTCAAATCAAGTTCGTTCGACACAAATTGCCTGGCTGAAAGCCATGTTAACTATCCCTAATTAGGCTATGGTTTTATAAATGGTCAAATCCTATCCCTAAAAATTCTCTCCAGTAATTCCCTACCACTGATTGAGACTCACCAGTCTGTAGTTTCCAGGATTACTCCTATTTCCCTTGAATAATGGAACAACATTAGCTACTCTCCAGTCCTCCAGGACCTTGCCTGTGGCTAGAAAGGACATGAAGATGTTGGTTAAGGCCCCAGCAATCACATCTTTGCTTCTCTCAATAACTTGGGATAGATCCTGTCAGGCCCTGGGAATTTATCCTCCTTAATGCTCTTTAGTGTTCTATGTTTTAAATTGGTTTAATTCTAGCTATCTAGGCTTTGTAGGAGTATAAATTTAGTTTGTATAAGCTTTCTCAGAGGATGTTTTAAATAATTCTGCTCTTAAATAACTTTGGATCCATTCCTTACCAGTATCTTCCAGTCAAAGCTAAGATGGCTCAGTTTTGGGTTTGATTAGCTGTACATTCTCCATCCTTGGCAGTCTTGTTTTCTTCATTGTTAATCTCGACAATGTAACCTGCAGCATGTTGCCTGTTTCTTCAGATGAAAGCAAATTTGTTTAGCTTTGGTTGCAACTTATTAACATTTTGCACTAACCTTGCTAACTTTCCATTTGGGGAGAGCGTTCTGTAAAGCTCTCTCTAAGCGTAATTCCACAATCCATCCACTTCAAAATCCACCTGTGATTATGCATTTGTTGCTACTATTGCTAAAGATCTACTTTTTCTTTTGCATGTGGAGTGCTTTGAATGCTTTGTTTGTTTGAACATGTATGCTTTTGTTGTAACTGACTATTCATTGCTGGTAACCCAATTAATAGGAAACTCTAATTAAGCTTCTGCCGTGCAGAAGAGATGATATCCCACTGCAACTGTATTTAAACAAATTCAAAATGCTCCATTTTCTGTGATAGACATAATCGTATTTAACATGTTGACTTGAAGTCAAATTTACTTTGACTTTGAAAGCAATTCTCATTTGCGCTTGAGTACAGTGCCTATAAAAAGTATTCACTCCCCTTGTAAGTTTTCATGTTTTATTGTTTTACAACATTGAATCACAGTGGATTTAATTTGTCTTTTTTAACACTGATCAACAGAAAAAGACCCTTTGGTGTCAAAATGAAAACAGATCTCTACAAAGTGATCAGAGTGGTCAGCTATGTGTGGAGCCGAGGGAGATGGGAGAGATTTTGAACAATTTCTTCTCTTCGATATTCACTAAGGAGAAGGATATTGAATTGTGTAAGGTGTGGGAAACAAGTAAGGAAGTTATGGAACCTATGACAATTAAAGAGGTGGAAGTACTGGCGCTTTTAAGAAATTTAAAAGTGGATAAATCTCCGGGTCCTGACAGGATATTCCCCAGGACCTTGAGGGAAGTTTGTGTAGAGATAGCAGGAGCTCTGACGGAGATCTTTAAGATGTCATTAGAAACGGGGATTGTGCTGGAGGATTGGCGTATTGCTCATGTGGTTCCATTGCTTAAAAAGGGTTCTAGAAGTAAGCCTAGCAATTATAGACCTGTCAGTTTGACATCAGTGGTGGGTAAATTAATGGAAAGTATTCTTAGAGAGAATATTAATAATTATCTGGATAGACAGGATCTGATTATGAGTAGCCAGCATGGATTTGTGCGTGGAAGGTCACGTTTGACAAACCTTATTGAATTTTTTGAAGAAGTTACGAGGAATGTTGACGAGGGTAAGGTAGTGGATGTAGTCTATATGGACTTCAGCAAAGCCTTTGACAAAGTTCCACATGGAAGATTAGTTAAGGTTCAGTTGTTAAGTATTAATGCTGGAGTAATAAAATGGATTCAACAGTGGCTAGATGGGAGATGCCAGAGAGCAGTGGTGGATAATTGTTTATCGGGATGGAGGCCGGTGACTAGCGGGGTGCCTCAGGGATCTGTTTTGGGCCCAATGTTGTTTGTAATATACATAAATGATCTGGATGATGGGGTGGTAAATTGGATTAGTAAGTATGCCGATGATACTAAGGTAGGAGGTGTTGTGGATAATGAGGTGGGTTTTCAAAGCGTGCAGGGAGATTTATGCCGGTTAGAAGAATGGGCTGAACGTTGGCAGATGGAGTTTAATGCTGAGAAGTGTGAGGTTCTACATTTTGGCAGGAATAATCCAAATAGAACATACAGGGTAAATGGTAGGGCATTGAGGAATGCAGAGGAACAGAGAGATCTAGGAATAACAGTGCATAGTTCCCTGAAGGTGGTGTCTCATGTAGATAGGGTGGTGAAGAAGGCTTTTGGAACGCTGGCCTTTATAAATCAAAGCATTGAGTACAGAAGTTGGGATGTAATGTTAAAATTGTACAAGGCATTGGTAAGGCCAAATTTAGAATATTGTGTGCAGTTCTGGTCACCGAATTATAGGAAAGATATCAATAAATTAGAGAGAGTGCAGAGACGATTTACTAGGATGTTACCTGGGTTTCAGCACTTAAGTTACAGAGAAAGGTTGAACGAGTTAGGTCTCTATTCATTGGAGCGTAGAAGGTTGAGGGGGGACTTGATTGAGGTGTTTAAAATTTTGAGAGGGATAGATAGAGTTGACGTGAATAGGCTGTTTCCATTGAGAGTAGGGGAGATTCAAACGCGAGGACATGATTTGAGAGTTAGGGGGCAGAAGTTTAAGGGAAACACGAGGGGGTATTTCTTTACTCAGAGAGTGATAGCTGTGTGGAATGAGCTTCCTGTAGAAGTAGTAGAGGCCAGTTCAGTTGTGTCATTTAAGGTAAAATTGGATAGGTATATGGACAGGAAAGGAGTGGAGGGTTATGGGCTGAGTGCGGGTAGGTGGGACTAGGTGAGATTAAGAGTTCGGCACGGACTAGGAGGACCGAGATGGCCTGTTTCCGTGCTGTGATTGTTATATGGTTATGTTATATGGTTATAAATTAAATACAAATGTAAAGCACAATAAAATTGATTACATAAGTATTCACCCCCTTCAAGTCAGTATTTAGTAGAGGCACCTTTCAGAACAATTACAGCCTTGAGTCTGTGTGGATAGGTCTCAATCAGCCTTGCACATCTGGACACTGCAGATTTTCTCCATTCTTCTTTACAAAACTGCTCATATTCCATTAGAATCATGAGTGAACAGCCCTTTTCAAGTCCAACCACAAATTCTCAATTGCATTGATGTCTGGACTTTGACTTGGCCAATCCAGGACATTAACGTGTAGTTTTTAAGCCATTCCTGTGTAGCTTTGGCTTTATGCTTGGGATTTTTTCTTGCTTGTAAACAACTCTTCTCCCATGTTGCAGTTTTCTTGCAGACTGCATCAGGTTTTCCTCCAGGATTTCCCCTGTATTTTTGCTACATTCATTTTACCCTCTACCTTCACAAGCCTTCCAGGGCCTGCTTCAGTGAAGCATCCCCACAGCGTGATGCAGCCACCACTGTGCTTCACGACAGGGAAGGTGTGCTTTTGATGATGTGCAGTGTTTGGCTTACGCCAAATATAGCGTTTAGTGTGATGGCCAAAATGCTCAATTTTGGTTTCATCAGACCATAGAACCTTCTTCCAACTGACTTGAGAGTCTCCCACATGCCTTCTGGCAAACTCTAGCTAAGAGTTCATGTGAGTTTTTTTCATCAGTGGCTTCTCTTTGCCACTCTCCCATAAAGCTGTGACCGGTGAAGCACCCAGGCAATAGTTGTTGTATGTGCAGTCTCTCCCATCTCAGCCACTGAAGCTTGTAGCTCCTCCAGAGTTGTCACAGGTCTCTTGTTGGCCTCACTCACTAATCCCCTTCATGCACGGTCACTCAGTTTTTGAGGATGGCCTGCTCTAGGTAGATTTTACAGCTGTGCTATATTCTTTCCATTTCTTGATGATTGACTTAACTGTACTTCAAGGGATATTCAGTGACTTGGAAATTTTCTTAAATCCATCTCCTGACTTGTGCTTTTCAATAACCTTTTTGGGGAGTTGCTTAGAGTGTTCTTTTGTCTTCATGGTCTAGTTTTTGCCAGGATACTGACTTCCAGATACAGGTGTATTTTTAATACAATCAATTGAAACACCTTTCATGGTGTTTCAACATGGTGATCTCCATTTAACTAAGTATGTGACTTCTGAAACCAATTGGCTGCAGCAGTGATAATTTGGTGTGTCATATTAAAGGGCGTGAATACTTTTGCAATCAATTATTTTGTGTTTTGATTTGTAATTAATTTAGATCTGTTTTCACTTTGACATTAAAGAATCTTTTTCTGTTGATCAATGTCAAAAAAATTAAATCTACTTTAATTCAATGTTGCAAAAGAATAAAACATGAAAACTTCAAAAGGGGTTGAATACTTTCTATAAGCACTGTAATTACAACATGTGGCATTCTGGTTTCTTGTAATCATGTGATGTGCAGCAAATGAAATTCTTTTTGCATTCTTGGGTAATTTTTTTTACTTGTGGGGTAGGTGGTTATTAGAAGGCAATAGCTGGATCGGACAGTTAATCTCCAATTAATGTGGAATTTGTAACCTTATTGCATAAGACAAAAATGGTTTTATGCAGTACCCTCCATGTCCTTGGGACCTTCCAAGTGTTTCATAGTCAATTATGTTCAAAATTACTATACAGTTGGTAATTGTAGGCCAATGTACTTATGACAGAATTTCAGAAAAAGTCATTAAATGTTTTAGCATTTTTCACCCACTTGAGGGAGCTGCTGCATCTTAAATTTTATCCGAAAGGTGGTCCCTCTGACTATGGCACTCGCTCAGTGAAGCAATGAAATTTTACGAGTTGAATGATACCTTCTTTGACTAAGACTCATGTTAGTGATCTTCTGATTCTGTAATTAGTGTTGCTACTGAAACAAGGCTCATTCTCAGTGGCTATATTCTATTTCTTCATCATTGAGGTAATTACATTCAAGGCATCATCTCAAAAGATGTGTGATTTGTTAAATTAAGTTATGAAATGATTTAGTATTGAGTGCAATTTTTTTTACCTTGTTTAAATAATAAAAAAAATTTCAGGAAATCCTCGCCACCTTCTTTTGAATCGCTGGAGAAATTGTTGACAAAGCTTTCAGAGGAATTAAAAGAAACAAATGGACAACTTGAAGAGATGAAGAAAACAGTAAGTTCTATGATGCATTTTATAACAAGCTGATCTTGTTGACTTACCTTACCTTTGTCAGTTCTCACAAAGAAAGAAGCATTTATTGAGTTGATCAGTGACAACTGATTTGAATCTTTTAAACTTATTCTTTTGTTCATGGGATTTGTTGTTGCTGGAAAAGCCAGCAGTTATTGTCCATGTCTAATTCCCCATAAAACAATGGCTTACTACTAATTTTTCAAAGGGCATTTAAGAGTCAACTATATTAATGTGTCTGGTGTCATGTCTGGGGCAAACCAGGTTAGGACAGCAGATCTCCTTTCCTGAACAGTGTCAGTGAATTTTAGATTTTTGTTTTCCACAACAGTCCAATAGTTTCATGGTCACTTACTGATGACAGCTTTTCTAGATTTTACTTACTTGAATTTCTTTCTTTCTTTTTCAATCTTTTTATTGAGTTTCATATATAAAAAAAAACATAACATAATATTGAATAGGTTATAAGTGCAATAGACTTGAAATTACATTAATAATAAGATAACAATATCCTATTGAAATATCAACAAAAAAATAGTACATTAATCAATCAAGCCTATAATAATTATATATGAAACTTGAATTTAAGTTCTCTACTTGGCATGATGGGTGTTGAAGTCGCATCTATGAATCTGCTGTAAAGGCCTCTAGAAACCACTCCAGTAATTTAACCACTATTCTATTGTACACAAGTGTAACCAGCATGGATGCTTGTCTGTGTGCTGAATCCAGAAGCAGCACTAAGCAGCACTGGGGTGCCGGGGAGGGGGGGGGGGGGTGAGGCTGTGGTAATACTTTCAATTGTGGTGAATGTAAAGAAAAAGTCTCAGAGCTCCTGAATTCAGGTGGTAGCAGATAATCAGATTTTTGAGAGTGGGGTTGAAGATGCCTTTACAAATTAGAGGAGGAAAATGAGAGTTACATTTTGTGGATAGATGGGTATATGGAAACATTTCCATGAGTTTCATCGCAAAGCTGAATGATGTTTATTCTAGGAAATTGGAATATCTTTGGTTACCAACAATAGTAGCTAGCATTCCTCAGTTATACATAAATATTGATTATTAGCTGTTTCCCCCAAAAACTTCAAGATTATTAGCCATCTTGTGTCAATCAAATGAAATCTTATAATTGTTAGCTCTTAATTGGCATCGCATTGATTGGAAAGTGGTTCTGACTTTCTAAGCTAATTTTAAATGAGATTCTTACAATCCACCTATTGAAATATTTATCTAACCATTTTCAGAAAGATACAATCTCGTGCTTCGTGGTTGTAGCACACTGCCACTCAATAGTCAATATCTTTGTACTCTGATTAGTATGGAATTGCCTTAATAATGCATTAATTTAAACATTTGTATTATTTATTTTATTTTGTATAGGTTGCTGTTAATGGATCCATTGAAAGTAATGATACCATCATCCAAACCTTGAAGCTCACACTTTCAGACTTTCATCAGCTGATGACTGTGTTTTCTGTGGCATATGATCATGTACTTGGTGTAAACTGTAATAAAGCCTCACCTCAGCTCTGCAACTATGGACCACTATCTAAAACTGTACATAACCTGCTAACAGATTGTACCAATGTAAGTTTATCACTTGAAAATGATTTCTTTTAAGTACAGAGATATTGTTACTTTTATATCTTTGTTCTCTGTTTATTGTCTTTATAGTGGTAAAATCAATACCCTATCAGTCAGCATTCCCCAAAGTGAAGAGAGTCTGTGTTTGAGAGCTGAAAGATAATTTCTGATACCAATGATAGAATGTTTGACTCAAGGGAGAGCACTTAGATAAGTGGTACCCAAAATGGGTGCTATTGCCCTTGAAGATGGTGAGAGTTTCCAAGGGGACGATAAAGATGAAGGGGACAGTGGAAGATGCTCGGTAGCAATGGGGACAGCTGAGAGATTACAGGATTAATTTAAGAAATTAATTACTTATTATAAGCATTTGATCCTCAGCGCTGCATAGTTGATTCCAATGATCAAGTGATCATCTCTTGCTAACCCACTATTCTCTTGGGCTGACTTTACTCAAAGTGCATTATAATCATTGAAAAGCAGTGTGACACTTCTGTATTTGGCATATCATGAGAAATCTGGACTGAAACATTGTGTTATTCTGGAACTGGCATTGACTACTGTTGTACAGTGTTAACTAGTACGATTCCCATGCTCCCATACAGTCTGTTTTGTTGTTTTGAAAGAAGTTGGACAACTGCATTGAAACTGTATTCCACTAAATATGATATCGGAAAGGCAATAAGCAACATCTTGATCTTTTTCCAAAGTGCAGGGTAGTGGTTAGAGATTTCTTTCTGCAACCAAAAGTCTTGATATGATTTTTTTAACCTCAACTTCAGCTCAAAGTCATTTTGTAGTGAGATCAGTTCTTCCTCCATCCTTCCTGTTAATTCCTCATTACAAGTGTTCAGGAATGGATTTTACCCAATCTGGAATTTGGATCGAGAAAAGAGCCTGAAATCTCTGACAAGCCTTTTATGCAGCTCACCCAGAAACTTGAAGATCATTGTTTGGTTTTCTTTCTTTCTCTTCCAACTCAGAGAGGCTTGGAAATTGGAAAAGGTTGCAAGGCCAAATGTGCATATAAATAGGGTTAACTTGGACAGGAATGCGGAGTCAACTGATTTGACTTTGATAAGATTCACATTATTTCCTTGAAATTGAAGATTGATTTCATCTTCATGAATAATTCTGACAAATAAACAATTAGTCTAACATTCTTGTCTAATAACCTAATATTCTTGAGTTGATTACTGAATGAATCATTTGAGTCTCAAAGGATTTTATCACAGTTTAAGAGAGAGCATAGAAGTGTCTCAGGCGGTTTCCTTTTAAGAGCCATCTGACTTCTGTATGCACCAGCAAGCATCTGAGCTGTTCATCATTCTCAATACAAAGCTCTCAAAATAGTTGAGAATTGAGAGCATGGAATTTTATTTTATTTACTGCTGATATAACAGTATTTAATGATATTTGTAGTCAATCATTCAGGTATTTTTATGACAAAATATTATCTGAATTACACAGAAAATGGTATGTATGTTAGGTGCAGCTTGTTTTAAGAAAGTAATAACCCCACAGTGGTGTTCTGTCATTGATAATGCCCAAGCAAGAACGTTGGTGAGCAGAATGTCCTTCTCTTTGAAAAGTTGATCAACAACCTGAAATACTGACTCACCTTTTGTAGCTGTTTCTAGTCCCCTTGCAAATAACAGCTTTTGAACCATACTTTCATCTTTTATGAAGCGAATGTAACCAAGAAGCAAAGATTCATTACCTGGCAAAGTTGACTTAAGCTTTCATGTACCTATCCAGGAGTCTCTTAGGAAAGACCCTATCATATCTGCCTCCACCACTGTCGCCGGCAACCTATGCCATGCACTCACCACTCTCTGCGTAAAACAACTTACCCCTGACATCTCCTCTGTACCTGCTTCCAAGTACCTTAAATCTGTGCCCTTTATGCTAGCCATTTCAGCCCTGGTAAAAACTCATCGCTGAATTTCTGGTTGCCTCACTACAGGAAGGATGTGGAAACCATAGAAAGGGTGCAGAGGAGATTTACAAGGATGTTGCCTGGATTGGGGAGCATGCCTTATGAGAACAGGTTGAGTGAACTTGGCCTTTTCTCCTTGGAGCGACAGAAGATGAGAGGTGACCTGATAGAGGTGTATAAGATGATGAGAGGCATTGATCGTATGGATAGGCAGAGGCTTTTTCCCAGGGCTGAAGTGGCTGCCACAAGAGGTGCTTGGGAGTAGGTGAGTAGGTGCAGAGGAGATGTCAGCGGTAAGTTTTTTACGCAAGAGTGATGAGTGCATGGAATGGGCTGCCGGCAATGGTGGTGGAGGCGGATACAATAGGGTCTTTTAAGAGACTCTTGGATAGGTACATGGAGCTTAGAAAAATAGAGGGCTATGGGTAACCCTAGGTAATTTCTAAGGTAAGGACATGTTCGGCACAACTTTGTGGGCCGAAGAGCCTGTATTGTGCTGTAGGTTTTCTGTGTTTCTGTGAGTTGGATGCTGTTGGTTGCTTCATGCTGCTATAAATCCATATTTTAGATGCGCCACACTATACTACCTACACATCTTTTTTGTTTGATCTGCTTCTGCCATTTTCATTGTAGATTAAGACTGCAGTCAATTACCTAATGTTTAAGTCCAACCTCAGGCACTGCAATCAATAAAGGGGAAAGTTATGACATCATCATTGCTCAGGTAAAAGGTGACTCTCTGCTTGACGGTATAGAAAGTGGGGCAGCATTATCTTGATTAGGACATGGACTAGAGAAATGCAGTCAAAACCATTCAAAAGGACAGATTCTGAACTTTACCCCATTGAATGCTATCCCCTAAATCACAGGAATTCTCACTGTGTGACTAGAGTATGTGAATCAGAATAGCCAATTGTAGTGAACAGCAATAATGCACAGGCCAGGCCTGCAAATAATACAATTTTTTCAGTCCAGATTTCTCATGATATGCCGAATACAAAAGTGTCACTTTACTTTTCAACAACTATGATGCACTTCAAACGAAGTCTAAGAGAACAAGAGATGAAGTGATTGCGTACTTGCTGTAATCAATTATGAGGCACTGAGGATCAAATGCTTATAATAAGTATTTAATTCCTTAAATTAATCCTGTAATCCCTCAACTGCCCCCCTTGCTACTGAGTGCCCTCCCATACTACCACCTTTATCCTTAAACTTGCACTGCCTCCAGGGGGTGATATTGCCCACTTTGGAAACGACTGGTATACAGTGACTATTATTCCCTTTGATGATTATGATACAGAATTTAGTGACTGGACAGTGTCTGAAGTCAACATTGCTGATAATCTACAACTCTTTATGAAGGAGCTTGCTGGCTTGGCAGAGATAAATGTCACGTGCACAAAGTTGGAGGAGATTGTAAACGGACTACAGAAAGATGCCATAACGTGGGATAGTGGTGAAATTGCTACACTACGTGAGTAACAGGAATATTTTGACTAACTTTGTGTGAATTTCTATTGTATGATAGATATTTGTTTACTGATATGGAAAAATATTTTAGCTATTGTTTTTAAAATATATAAAATATAAATTCTTTCCAGTAACTTGCTGGTATTAAATCTAGGGAAAAAAAATTACAGTATTTGGGGAACAAAGTTTTACAATATTGTATAAGTGTGCTTTTAATTCTTATCTGTGTTTTGGCCATGCATTTTCTCCACTACGAACCTAGATTTTATTTTACTTTAATGTTCATTATAAATTAATTCAAGATCAGAACGACAACAGGGATTTTTTTAAATTCTGATTTTATGTGGAAATATGGTTCTTCTTTCATGTTGTTCCATTAAACCAATTCCCCAGAATATCTCCTCTGAGACCAAATGCAACTACTGATCGAAAGATCTTGGGGTTGGTAAGGGACATGTGATATGCTGTTGGTTTGCTGTATGTAGCATCAGTTTTTCTCAATGTAGTGGAAAATCATGAGGTACTTTATGAAACAGATAAGCAGAGAAATTTTAAATGTTGACAGATTGGGAAATGTTGATGTTTAAAAGGGCATAGAAGTCAGTGAAAACTTAACATGCCAGAAGATAAGTTGTATGTTGACGTTTCTTAAAGGATTTGTGTAAATGTTTTCAGCCGTTTTCTGGAGTCTTGATGAACCTGCACTTGGAATATTGATTCCCTTGCTATAGAGGGAGGCCAACAAACATTCAGTAGACTGAGATAAAGGGTGTGCTGTGTGAGAGGAGACTGGGTAGACTGAGCCAGTATTCTCAGGAATATAGAATAATGAGAGGTGGACTCACTGAAGCTTACAAAATTCCTTCAGGTGTCAAAAGCTGTATGCAGAAAGATTGAGAAGTCTAGAACCAGGGATCAAAGTAGTTTATTGTCATATGAACAAGTATATGTATGCACAGTGCATTGAAGAACTTAGTTGCAGCAGCATCACAGACACAGCATCATATAAGCAGCCTTCACACAAAAAAAAAATAGGAGGTAGGCCATTTAGTGACCCATAATTGGAATCCTAAAGCCATGCCTATGGATTCCGATGAGAACTTTTTTTCCCTCCCACACTGAAGTTAGTGATTTTTCTATTAGTATTCTCTATCCTCCTGATGTGTGAAAGTTCAGCCACTGAATTATTTGAAAATGGATATTGTTGATAGTTTCCTGATTATTAAAGGAACCAAGAGATGTGGCGATAGTACAGAAAAATGGCACTGAAGTTAATGATAATGAATGTTGGAACAGGCTCAAGGGGCCTGATGGCTGCCTGTTTCCTATGTTCCATGCAGAAATGATTGTTCTCCTAAAACAATGTGAATGGCCTGGCTAAGATGTGAGTCATCAATCATAAGGTAAAGTTTGTGGATTAAGAGGCAGTATTGGCAAAGCTAGGTAGGATGATGCGTTTTGCTTTGGGAAATCACTTAGTAGCTGACCTACGCAGGATACGTCTGATTTAAGTTCACAATCTACTATAGGTGACATTCATTGCAGGATATGACAATTATATGAGCGATGATGGGAGTGACGTGTCTCAAGCTTATTGGTGATAAAAGGTTTTTCCTTAACTTAGGATACTCTGTTGTCTCCCTAATGCAGGGGTTTCTAACCTGGGGTCCACAGACCCCTCAGCTAATGGTAAGCTCCATGGCATTTAAAAAGAAAGGCTGGGAACACTTGCCTTGATGTGAAACTCTGCTACTGTTGAATAGTTTGTTGAGCCTGTTTGCTGGTAGTATTTGATGAGCTATAATGAATTCTCAGAAGGGGCTGACTTAGTATTTTTTATCTTTTAGAGAGCAAATTGGCTAGATTTTGAGTTCCATCTGCCTAAGGTATATCTTGGGATGGAATACCAGATTACAGTCCCCACAAAGTTATAGTTAATTTTCATAGCTAGCTGTGAAGTTTCCAATTTATTCATTGTCTATGTAAAGGTGCCCTGCAGAATACCTGTAGAAGGGAGTATTTTGCACTATTATGTACAGGCAGAACAATATTCTCCTAATTATCTTTTAAAAAGGGTTGCTTTCTGAATCAAATACATTGATAAATATGTATTTGTGGTGTAGTTTTGAAACTTTTATTGTTGAGGTAATTTTATTCTACATCTGAACTTTAGTAATTTGATAGACATAACCAATAAGTGCTGGAAATATTTTTTCCAAAAATGCAATTCCTCTCCCAAGTATGACCATCATCAATTGAATTATCAAAGGTTGCCTTATCTGAGTTAGTGACTTTTAGTTGCAGTATGTTTGTATTTTATTGAACTCATAATTTGCATCCACTAAACTATCTCACTCCTTTTTTTTATTTTTCTCCACCACCACTGGTTTAAGAAATTAATTGGCAAGAACAATTAGATATGAACATAAGATTTATTGGAGTTAACCCCAGAACATGTAGAACAAACAACAGCACTTTCTAAATAATTTGAGACAAATAGAATGGCTAGTTTCATGGCAAAATTTCTGAATACTGAATATACTGTATGTGAATTTTATGCAGTGATGTTGCTTTTAAAATTTGATACTTTTTTTCTTTCAGCAATACGAGTGAAAGGGATGAAGAGGAAATATGCAGGTTTTCTGGAAGCTTTTCAGAGCCATGCCTAATTAAGTTGTACTTCTGTAGAATAGTCTTGCCGAGCTCTCTCACTTATTTTTTGAAAATAAAAATGCTTTTTTATGAAAAATATTTCAGATTTTAAAGCTTTCTAAAAAAATTTGTATTGTGCAGTAATTAGCAATAATTATTAAAAATTTTTTTACTAAGTTAAAATTATCTCATGTTTCATTAGCTGGGGGTAGCATTGTGCTTAAACATTTTCAACATTAGTAGTCTTGTGATTTTATTTGTTTAATGGTTAATGTTGTACATGTCCTAATTGAGAAATTGCTGAAAAAGTGCTTTCTATTTCACTTTTACTGAGAACATCCTGTTTGAAATGTGCAAAAGTGTTAATAGTTGATGTTCTTTATATTCAGCACAGTATCTTAGCTGCCAGCTGTGTGTCATGTTCAGTTCTCTAGGCTTGGGACAGGAGATTGTGGGTATCAGTCCTATCACAGATTTGCATTTTATAAGCTATCTTAAGCTGACATTGCAATTTAGTTCCCAGAAAGGATTACTTAGTGGCTGTTCCATCTTCTTGATAAGATTTAAAAACTGAGGCCCTGTCCAATTCATCTGAATTCAAAACATCCCACACCATTATTTCAAAGAACAGTACACACGGTTATGTAGAGCATGCCCATCCACTGTCCTTTCATCAACATCGCTACAACAGATTTATCTGATCATAATAAGTTTATGGAGCTTTGCATGGGCAAATTTGCAATTGCATTTCCGATACAGTGCTCATAAAAAGTATTCACCCCCCTCTCCTCTTGGAGGTTTTCATGTTTTATTGATTTACAACATTGAATCACAGTGGGTTTAATTTGGCTTTTTTTGGCACTGATCAACAGAAAAAGACTGTTGTGTCAAAGTGAAAACAGATCTCTACAAAGTGACCTAAATTAATTACAAATGTAAAACTCAAAATAATTGATTGCTTAAGTATTCACCCCTCCCCCTTTAATATGACACACCAAATCATTACTGCTGCAGCCAGTTGGTTTAGAAGTCACATAATTAGTTAAATGGAGATCTATTTTGGGAGACTTGTGTGCAGTCAAGGTGTTTCAACTGATTGTAGTAAAAATACACCTGTATCTGGAAGGTCTGACTGCTGGTGAGTCAGTATCCTGGCAAAAACTACACCACGATGACAAAAGAACACTCCAGGCAACTCTAAAAAGCACAAGTAAGGAGACGGATACAGGAAAATTTCCAACTCTCTGAATATCCATTGGAGTACAGTTAAGTCAATCATCAAGAAATGGAAAGAATATAGTACAGCTGTAAATCTGCCTAAAGCAAGCCGTCCTCAAAAACTGAGTGACTGTGCAAGAAGGGATCTAGTGAGGGAGGGCACCAAGAGACCTATGCCAACTCTGGAGGAGCTACAAGCTTCAGTGGCTGAGATGGGAGAGACTGCACATAAAAAAACTGTTGCCCGGGTGCTTCACCAGTTGCAGCTTCATGGGAGAGTGGCAAAGAGAAAGTCACTGTTTGGGGAAAAAAAAACACATGAAATCTCAGCTGGAGTTTGCAAGAAGGTATGTGGGAAACTCTAAAGTCAGCTGGAAGAAGGTTCTATGGTCTGATGAAACTAAAATTGAACTTTTAACTACCAACCAAACACTGCATATCATCAAAAACACACCATCCTGTATCTAGCTGTGGGAATGCTTCACTGCAGCAGGCCCTGGAAAGCTTGTGAAGGTAGATGGTAAAATGAACATTGAGGGTAAAAGGACATTGGACCCATGAACACTACCTCACTTAATATATATTATTTCTGTTTTTTGCATGATTTTTAATCTATTCAATATATACTGAAATTGATCATTTATTTATTTTCTTCTATATTATCTATTGCATTGAACTGCTCCTGCTAAATTAACAATTTTAACGACACATGCCAGTGATTATGATTCTGAAATAAATGCAGCAAATTACAGGGAAATCCTGGAGGAAAACCTGATGAAGTCAGCAAGAAAACTGACTTAGGAGGAGAGTTGTTTTCCAGTAAGATGATGACCCCAAGCATAAAGCCAAAGCTACACAGGAATGGCTTAAAAGCAACAAAGTTAATGTCGGGGAGTGGCCAAGTCAGAGTCCAGACCTCAATCCAATTGAGAACTTGTGGCTGAACTTGAAAAGGGGCTGTTCACACACAATCCCCAGGCAATCTGGCAAAGCTTGAGCAGTTTTGTAAAGAAGAATGGGGAAAAATTGAGTGTCCAGATGTGCAAAGCTGATAGAGACCTATCCACTCAGACTCAAGGCTGTAATTGCTGCCAAAGGTGCATCTCCTAAATACTGACGTGAAGGGGGTGAGTACTTATGCAATCAATAATTTTGTGTTTTATATTTGTAATTAATTTAGATCACTTTGAAGAGATCTGTTTTCACTTTGCCACAAAAGTCTTTTCAGTGTCAAAAAAGCCAAATTAAATCCACTGTTATTCAATGTTGTAAAACAATAAAACATGAAAACTTTCAAGGGGGATGAATACTTTTTATAGGTATTGTATCACAGGAGTGAACACATTTAAAAGCATAATTAATATTTTGGGAATGATGTTAAAATGTTTAATACTATCTGAATTTGAGTCTCCTTGCATACCTCACAGTTTTAATTATTTTCCCTGTAATATTGAGCAATAGATAAAAGATTTATTTAGAATCCCTGTGTAAAATGTTCATACTGATTACATGAAAACATGATTGAATATACATTATTTAGAGTAACAATGCAAAATGCTGAAGGAGCTCAGCAGATCAGGTGGCATCTATGGCAAGGAATAAAGATTCAAAGTTTCGGGCTGAGACCCTTCATCAGGATTGTATCAGAGCCACTGGATAGTAATCATCAAACCACATTACCTTAGTATTCTTTGGTACAGGATAAGTGATGGTCTTAACAGGTGGCAACCAACGTTTGGGATAGGGAAAGGGTTAAAGGTGCCTGAATACTCCCAACAGTTTATCAACACGGGATCTAAGAACACAGCCAGGGCTTCAGCAAGGCCAGTAGTTTTCTGCAAGTTCACTTTTTGGTAAGCTCAACTGTCATCTGTGACAGGTGAATCAGAGGGTGTTTAGACAGATGACATAATTTCTCTGTCTACCTATATATACAAAACTGTATAGGATGCATTGATCTCATTGGGTTGATGTCAGCAGTACTGCATGTCTTCATTTTGTAGCCCGTTTAGCATGCAAACCTTCCACAATCAATGGCTAATCTGGGACTCTAGCTTGGTATGGTATGAACTCATGCCATCCCTGTTGTCTTTGAGCAGGTTGTATCTAGATTTCATACACTGGTTCGAATCACCAGATTGAATGTCTTAGACCTGGATTTCAGTAGGGAGTGGACCTCTGGGGTTGTTTAAAGTTCCAATAAAAATACCATATTACATATATTTTTCTACATTTTTAAGTTCATGATCTACGAAGTCCTTTAATATTCCAATTGTAAGTTTCCATCTACCCATACAATCTGCTTTCAATAAAAATAATGGCACATTCCTCAAAGTTTTGCATAATATGAATGGCAGATGACCAAGTCTTTAGTGCCAATCAGTTAATTACTGCTTTCTGAAGGGTGTTGATCAATATCATTGACTCCACTAGTTTGCTACTGCTGAAAAAAAATGAAAGAATTGTATAGGTTCCTTTAGTGTAACAGATTTATTTGCTCTGTCATGTCCAAACTGCTGGAAGAAAAGTTATCAGCCTAATATGATTTCTGTCTCAGCAACTGTAATGTTGAATTCTTGAAATAGTTCTGAAATGTAGGTAACTGCAACCCCAGCCTTCAAAGTACAATTTGTAAATAACATTCTCATATACATTGGTCTGGATGAACCAAGATTGGTAGCAAGTCATTTACTGAAACACGAGAGAATTGGTCTTGCACTTGACATTCATGAAACAACTTGTCGCTGTGCGTCACCCGCTGACTACAAAGAATCATAATGAGATGCAGGATATATGGATTGCTTGTCATGAGGGCAGACATAAAAGACCATAGACCATAAGACATATGAGCAGAATTAGGCTATTTGACCCATTCAATCATGGCTGATCCTTTTCTCCCCCTCCTCAGTCCCATTCCCCAGCCTTCTCCCTGTAACCTTTGACACCATGTGCAATCAAGAGCCTATCAAGCTCTGCTTTAAATACGCCCAACAGCCTGGCCTCCACAGCTGCCTGTGGTAATAAATTCCACAAGTTCACCACTCTCTGGCTAAAGAAGTTTCTCTACATCTCTGTTTAAATTGGATGCCCATCTATCCTGAGGCTGTACCCTCTTGTCCTAGACTCCCCGACCATGGGAAACATCCTTTCCACATCTAGTCTGTCTAGGCCTTTCAACATTCAAAATGTTTCTATGAGGTCCCCCCTCATTCTTCTAAACTCCAAGAGTACAGTCCAAGAGCGGTCAAACATTCCTCATATGTTAACCCTCTTATTCCCGGAATCATTCCAGTGAATCTTCTCTGAACCCTCTCCAACGTCAGCACATCCTTTCTTAAATAAGGAGCCCAAAACTGCACACAGTATTCCAAGTGAGGTCTTACCAGCGCCTTATAGAGCCTCAACATCACATCCCTCCTCCTATACTCTATTCCTCTAGAAATGAATGCCAACATTGCATTTGCCTTCTTCACCACCAACTCAGCCTGGAGGTTAACCTTAAGGGTATCCTGCACGAGGACTCCCAAGTCCCGTTACATCTCAGAATTTTGAATTCTCTCCCCATTTAAATAATAGTCTGGTGGTTTATTTCTTCTACCAAAGTGCATGACCGTACACTTTCCAACATTGTAATTAATTTTCCACTTCTTTGCCCATTCCCCCAATCTATCCAAGGCTCTTTGCAGACTCTCTATTTCCTCCGCACTACCAGCCCCTCCACCTATCTTTGTATCATCAGCAAACTTAGCCACAAAGCCATCTATTCCATAATCCAAATCGTTGATATACAACGTAAGAAGAAGCGGCTCCAACATGGACCCCTGTGGAACACCACTGGTAACTGGCAGCCAACCAGAATGGGATCCCTTTATTCCCACTCTCTTGTTTCCTGACAATCAACCAACGCTCTATCCACGTAAGTAACTTTCCCGTAATTCCATGGGCTCTTATCCTGTTTAGTAGCCTCATGTGCGGCACCTTGTCAAAGGCCTTATGAAAATCCAAATACGCAACATCCACTGCATCTCCCCTGTGTAGCCTACTTGTAATTTCCTTAAAAAATTGCACTAGGTTTGTCAGGCAAGATTTTCCTTTAAGGAAACCATGCTGAGTTCTGCCTATCTTGTCATATGCCTCCAGGTACTCCGAAACCTCATCCTTGACAATCGACTCCAACAACTTTCCAACCACCAATGTCAAGCTAACAGGTTTATAATTTCCTTTTTGCTTCCTTGCCCCCTTCTTAAACAGCAGAGTGACATTTGCAATCTTCCAGTCCTCCGGAACCAGGCCAGAATCTGTTGATTTTTGAAAGATCATTGCTAATGCCTCCGCAATCTCCACTGCTACTTCCTTCAGAACACGAGGGTGCATTCCATCTGGTCCAGGAGATTTATCTACCCTTAGACTATTCAGCTTCCTGAGTACTTTCTCTGTCGTAATTGTGACTATGCATATTTCTCTTCCCTGACACTCTTGAATGTCCAGTATATTGCTGATGTCTTCCTCAGTGAAGACTGATGTAAAATACTCATTCAGTTCCTCCGCCATCTCCTTATCTCCCATTACTATTTCTCTAGAATCATTTTCTATCGGTCTTATATCTACTCTCACCTGTCTTTTACTCTTTATATACTTGAAAAAGCTTTTAGTATCCTCTTTGATATTATTTGCTAGCTTCCTTTCATAGTTCATCTTTTCCCTCTTAATGATCTTCTTAGTTTCCTTTTGTAAGCTTTTTCAAAACTTCCCAATCCTCTGTCTTACCACTAATTTTTGCTTCCTTGTATGCCCTCTGCTTTGCTTTTACTTTGGCTTTGACTTCTCTTGTCAGCCATGGTTGCATCCTTTTTCCATTCGAAAATTTCTTCTTCTCTGCAATATATCTGTCTTGCACCTTCCTCACTTCTCGCATAAACTCCAGCCACTGCTGCTCTGCCGTCCTTCCTGCTAGTGTCCCTTTCCAGTCAACCTTGGCCAGTTCCTCTCTCATGCCACTGTAATTTCCTTTACTCCACTGAAATACTGACACATTGGATTTCGGCTTCTCTTTCTCAAATTTCACAGTGAATTCAATCATGTTGTGATCACTGCCTCCTAAGGGATCCCTCACTTTCATCTCTCTAATCACCTCTGGTTCATTACACAATACCCAATCCAGTACAGCCGATCCCCTAGTGGGCTCAACAACAAGCTGTTCTAAAACGCCATCTCGTAGACATTCTACAAATTCTCTCTCTTGAGATCCAGTGCTGACCTGATTTTCCCAATCCACTCGCATGTTAAAATCCCCTACAATTATCATAACACTGTCCTTCTGGCAGGCCTTTTCTATTTCCTGTTGTAATTTGTAGTCCTCATCACTGCAGTTGTTTGGAGGCCTGTAGATAACTGCCATCAGGGTCCTTTTACCCTGCGATTTCTTAGCTCAACCCCTGCGATTTCTTAGCCCAACCCATAAAGATTTCTTAGCCACCCCCTCTACCTACCTGCCTATCCTTCCGATACACCGTGTATCCTTGGACGTTCAGCTCCCAGAGACATGCATCCTTTAGCCACGTCTAATGGTGGCCACAATATCACACCTGCCAATCTGTAACTGTACAACAAGATCATCCACCTTATTCCTTATGCTGTGTGCATTTAAGTATAACACCTTAAGTCCAGTATTTGGTGCTTTTTGCATTGATTGCACTGCAACTCATCCCAATGGCTGCAAATTTGCTCCATCACCTGCCTGTCCTTCCTGACATCCTTACTGCTCACTACCTTAGATCTAGTTCTGTTTTCCCTCTCCTCCATTCCATCATTCCGGTTCCCATCCCCCTGCCAAATTAGTTTAAACCCTCCCTAACAGCTTTAAACCTTCCCGCCAGGGTATTGGTCCCCCTAGGATTCCAGTGAGGATCCCCCTAGGATTCATGGCCTAATGGGCAGCAGTGATTCCCTCCTGTATGCTTCTAAGCCTTGGACTGCCTTCAGAAATGTCTTAAAATATTGGAGGGAGATATTACCAATATTTTTTGCAATATCCTACAATTATTGCAAGCTTCAAAGTTGGAACCTAGCCAGTGATTCCATTTGGGTGAGTCTTACTTGGGCAAGGGCACCTATTATGATGTCATAGGATTTGGCAAGTCAGGTAATTGTATTGTAGCACAGTATATCCATCAGTAAATGCAACAGCTGTGACGTAATAATGATAGTGTCCACAGCAACGACAAGACAAAGTTGAAATGGTACCTGCGATGGAGTTTTTATGATCTTTGATCTTCAACAACCACCTATATTATACAGGATGATTGGATAAGCAGAGCAGCCATGGCTGGTGCAGGCTGAGTTCTGTTAAATTGTACAAAATTAAGTGGTCAGTAATCCTGAGGAAAAGTTAAATTGCCGAACATCAAGAGCCATCAGTTAATATTACAAGGTATGTTGTTTCTGCTTTTATTTATCTGTTTATTAGTTGGTAATTATATGCAAGATCAATTGCATCAGCTACTTTTACAGTCATGTAAATGTTTCTGGTACTGGAGGTACTTAACTGTGCATGCAGCATATTGCGGTTCAAACACCCTATAATTTTAATACCACTTAAGACACTCTGTGTATTTGGGTATTTCATTTTGATTATTTTGTACCTTTGGTGTATGGTTTAGATTGTGGTGTCAGCCACCATTCTTGGGAATTGGCATTTTTTATAGTATCTGCCCACTTACTTTATTCTTCCCTTACAATATTTTGAGTAATATTACAGATATTCATCCTGCAAGTATATATGATTTCAACCAGTAAACTTTCTCGGGAGGTCTAAAAATTAACATTTTACTTATTTACTGCAAATATTCCAAGTCCTGGTGACTAAGTATCTTATGGAGTGTGCATTGATTAAGGCATTAGGTATCTGAGACATTATTGCCTGTAGCATTGTAATGGCATGCAAGGAGGTAATTCATCCTGTGCTGGTTTCCTGTGGAGTAATCCAGTTGCCCTACTTTTCCTCTTTAATTTTGCAAATTATTTTCTATCAAGTCTCAATCAAATTTTCTTTAAAAATACTCATTTTACAATCTTTGCTGTGGGTAAACTCCAGATGACAGCCAGTCCATGTAGGTAGCATAAATTCCTATCGCTCCCTAAACCCATCCCCAGTTATTCATTCATCATTTCCAATCTGTCCCCCAGGTCCTTGTGCCATTTTTCTATTTATTTACCCTATGCAAACACATCGTGGTCTTACATACCTCTGTTAAATTGCTTTGCAGTCTTGTTTGGTTTAAGAAAAGCAACACAGTGTAACATCACATCTGAACGCCTTCGTCCCTAGAACTATACAAGTAAATATTTTCTCCAACCTATCTGTAATCCACATGTCCTTGCTAAAAGATGATCAGAAATCAATGCAGTCCTTTAGTTATAGCTGAACTAGTGCTTTTATAAACATTCAACATAACCTACCTGCCTTTGTACCCATGCCTTTATTTATGAACGGAAGCTCTAGCAATGCACTGTCTGATCTCTCCACATGTCCCTGTCACCTTCAAAGATTTATATGGGTCCCCTTGCTCCTGTACAGAGTCATTCAATGTTGTCTCTCTGTTCTTTCTGCCAAATTGTGTCTAGCATTTCATTTTTCTCCACTTGTCACACCCCCATATATGGTGTCATCTGCAAATGCACCACTACCCAGATTACTGGCATACAGTGTAATGGAGGGAAAAAACCTAGAAATTGAAAGACACCCAAGCTGAAATGTTGCTATACAAGGAGCTAACTATCCTTTTGTTTGTGAGCTTGTCTTGGTCAGCACTGTGGATGGTACCATTCATCATTTTATTGAGAGTACAGTTAAGAGGTAGTAGTTGGCTGGACGTGTTCTGGCTTTTGTGGACAAGACCTCTTTTCAACGTTGTTTAGATTCCAATTTTGCAGCTGTACTTGAATTATTTGGTGGGGTTACAAACAATCTGTTGGAGGAACTCACTGGATCGAGCAGCATCTATGAGAGGAAAGGAAATGCTGAAATTTTGGGTTGAAACCCTGCGTCAGGACCAGTTGTGTTCCTACAGAAGATTGTTGCTCTCTTGTGTAGTGTCTTGGGTTTCCCCTTGGTGAGCTTGTTTTCTGGGTGAAAGTTACAGCATCCGAGTTGGGTTGGTGTTGAAGCTATTTCTTGGAGCAATCAGGAGAATATCAAAATCTACTAATAAATACTGTTTTGAGGAGATTAATAGAGGCTCTATACACTGTGCTCCAAGTGTGACCTAACAAATCTTTTATACATCTGCAACATGACTCTTGTACTCAATAAGACCTTTAGGCACAGGAGCAGACTTAAGCCATTTAACCCATTGAGTCTGGTCCACCATTCCATCATGGCTGATTTATTTTCCCTCTATCCCTCTCAACACCATTCTCGTGCCTTCTCCCTGTAACCTTTGACACCCTTACTAATCAAGAATCTATCAACAGCCACTTTAAATATTCCCAATGACTTGGCCTCCAGAGCAAAGAATTCCAGAGATTCACCACCCTCTGGTTAAGGATACCCAAACCTTAGCTTCACCATCAGCTTTATATTTGTACCCTGTAGGAAACCCTTTGGAATTGGATTCAGTAGTGTCTGGGACAATTCTTAAAACATCATGCTGGTTATTTTTTATTTGTTGCTTAGTTACTACCAAACCCTTACTCCACCTTACCATTAGTCCTTCCCAACAGCTTGTTTTACCTGTTTATTACCACAGTTGTGTAAGAGGCTGGCAGTATTTCCCAGGATGTGTAACACGTACTAATGGTTGAGTAAATAATAATTCATAAATATTTTTCCATGTGTAGAAGTAGTTTACCTCTGTGTGGTCCCCATCCAGTAGTTGACCAGATGGGATTATTGCTTTCTACTGCATTCCTAACATAATTATAGTCAGTACATATCAAGACAGGTCCTGTTGTTTTAGACATAATTCTAGTGCTTTGGTCTCTGCAAATTGAGCTGTATGAATCCCTTACGGGTGTGTTTGCAACTCATGTGGCTCAAATTCAGTTTCCGATTAACAAAAATTATTTTGTAATCAAGAGCAGGGATTATAATTGAGTGGATCCATCTTTCTGGATTTTCATAACTGATCTATCACAGTATCATATTGGAGATTAGTGCTCCAAAGAGTGTTGTGCTACATACATTGTAGAGAAGATGGTTCTGCATCATCCATGAAAAGTAAGGATTGTAAGGCATACCTCTCAGAAAATTTCCATTTTACCATGCTGTTTTGTAAAAGTGTTTGCCATTCCCCATATCTAGTTATGGTAGCTCTCCATTCATTTATTGGTAATTTGCTATAATTTTTCAAAGTTGCATACTCTGTGCAATAATTAGTTTGTCCCCTTGCAGTGATCTTACTGCGATGTCTGTCTGGGCCTCCGTCGGTCAGAGTCGACCATGGATATTGCATCCTAGCTGTCTAGACTCGCAAGCCTAGGCAAGCTGTTGCCCGTGTAGCAAGCTGCCCCTCTCCACTCATCTGCTACTTTTTGAAGGCTTTTCTGTAGAAGGGCATTGGTGTTTCCATACCAGGCCATGATGCAACCAGTCAATATACTTTCTGCTTCACATCTATAAAGCTTGTCAAAGTTTTAAGTGACATGCCGAATCTTTGCAAGCTTCTAAGAAAGTAGAGGTACTGCCGTGCTTTCCTCATAATTGCACTTGCATGTTGGACCCAGGCCAAATCCTTTGAAATGATAAAAACAAGGAATTTAAAGTTGCTGATCCTCTCCACCTGATGAGGACTGGCTCATGGATCTCTGGTTTCCTCCTTCTGAAGTCAATAACCATATCTTTGGTCTTGCTGACATTGAGTAAGAGATTGTTGTTGTGGCACCACTCAGCCAGATTTTCAATGTCTCTCCTGTATGCTGGTTCGTCACCACATTTGATTTGGCCAATGACAGTCGTTTGTCATCAGCAAACTTAAATGTGGCGTTGGAGCTGTGCTTAGTCTCACAGCCATTAGTATAAAGCAAGTAGAGCAGGGAGATAAACACACAGCCTTGTGGTGTACATGTGCTGATGGAGATTGTGGAGGAGATGTTGTTGCCAATCTGAACTGACTGGGGTCTGCAAGTGAGGAAATCGAGGATCCAATTGTATAAGGAGGTATTAAGGACAAGTCTTGAAGCTTCTTGATTAGCTTTGTTGAGGGATAATAGTATCGAATGCCAAGCTGTAGGTTGATAAAGAGCATCCTGATGTATGCATCTTTGCTGTCTAGATGTTCCACGATTGAGTGAAATGGCATCCGTGGTTGAACTGTTGTGCCAGTAGGTAAATTGCAATGGGTCCAAGTTGTTTCTCAGGCAGGAGTTGATATGTTCCATCACCAACCTCTCAAAACACTTCTTCACTGTGGATATAAGTGCTACTGGTTGATAGTCATTGAGGCAGGTTACCATGTTCTTCTTAGGCCAAGGGTGTAATTGAAGCCTGCTTGAAGCATGTGGGTACCTCAGACTGCTGAAGCGAGAGGTTAAAGATGTCGGTGAACGCTCTAGCCAGTTGATCAGTACAGGACTTTAGCACTTGGCTAGGTACCCTATCTAAATGCTTTCCATTGCTTCACCCTCTTGAGGGATGGTCTCATGTTGGTCTCAGTATCCATCACAATACCATGGGAAAGGTATTCATAAAACTGAGAACTGATGTTTGCTTAGTCCCTTCTTAAGAAGTTACTTCTCTATCCACTATTTAGCTTTGATATGAATTGATTGTTAATTTGAGTAAATTTAACTTCAGCTTCTCCAGATTCTATTTAACCCAAGTTCTGCTTTCAAAATCTTTTTTGTCAGTGGTAGCCATGGTTTCTGTAACAATGGAACTGTGGGTTATTTGGTATCAAAGTGTAGTTTTACATAGAATGTGCTGAGGAAGTTTTCATTATAGATTGATCAAGAAATTACTCAAAAGCAGCAGAAATTGGGCCTATATTTATTTTTGCTTTGTCCAGTTGAATGAAGAATAGAAGAATTGACACCAATGACTCAGAAAATTGACATTGTAATCCAAATTGCCACTATCTTCAATGTGAAATTTAACACCATTACCAGCTTTCTCATGAGAATATTGTATAGGACAAAATTGTTTGAAAGAGACTTCTCTCTTGCATGTCTGCAAGGTTAAAAATAAACAAATTTTTTAGATTTGGACCAATCTCTTTGAATGTAAGTGCAGCTAAGTGCATTGAAGTCAGCAATGTAAACATAAATAAGCTCCTATCTTCTTCAATGTTGTGGATTGAACTTCCTTGACATTCAGAGTAGGTGTATGAGCTGTTATTTGAATGGTGACTATGGCTGATGTACCATTGCTGAATCAAGCCACTTTTATTGGGGCAGCATGGTTTAGCTTACATTTTTTCACATCATGCTTTGATACTTGCTGTAAAATTTTAAATTAGACTTTTATTGTCACCTTCCTGGTATGATTTGAAGCTGTGAAACTAAATGATCAAATTCAACAATCTTATGTATTTGTTAAATCTATACCAAAGACGAGGAACATTCATATTGAAGAATCTAAATCTTTACATCCTGTATTAAAAGCACCCAAGTAGGTAGAAAGCGAGGTAGAGCTCTACTCGACTAATTCATGTTTTAGGTCAACTATGAATTTGAATCAATTCGCAGTGAATATCTGAAGCAAAAGGGGCTTTTTGTCAGTAACCAAGTTTGGCATTCTGTACTTTTCAGTTCTCTTTCACAATATGATCACAAGTTACTTAACAAACACCACTGATCCTTGACCAAAGGTTCATGTCTATTGCGAAGTTTTACTTGGAATACCTACCTCTGTGCAAAACTTTGTCAGATGCATTTTGGAAACCAAACTGCATCACGCTATAAGACTTCCCACAGTTCTCTAGCCACATCATTGGCTGAATCAAATTATTGGGGCCAAGGAAGAGATAAATATTGTTTGCTGTGATAAATTATTATTTTTGTCATATTTAGGAACTGAAGCAATAACATAAAAGTGCAAAAGAAAATACCTTGCAGCTCAAATATGCAGAGTTTTAAGATATGCTCTGTCTATGACTGCGTGTGTTTCCTCAGGATGATCCAGTTTCCTCCCACAGTCCAAAGGTGTACCAGTTGGCATGTCAACAAATACAGTCAAAAACTTCTATAGTTGTATCGTGGAGAGCATTCTGACAGGGTGCATCACTGTCTGGTATGGAGGGGCAGTTTGTCCAGTTGTATCCTATACAATATTCCCAAGAGAATGCTGGTAATGGTGTTAAATTTCACATTGAAGATAGTGGCAATTTGGATTACAATGTCAATTCTTCTATTCTTCATTCAACTGCACAAGACCAAAAGAAGCTGCAGAAGGTTGTAAATCTAGTCAGCTCCATCTTGGGTACTAGCCTACAAAGTACCCAGACATCTTCAAGGAGATGTGTCTCAGAAAGGCAGCGTCCATTATTAAGGACCTCCAGCACCCAGGGCATGCCCTGTTCTCACTGTTACCATCAGGTAGGAGATACAGAAGCCTGAAGGTACACATTCAGCGATTCAGGAACAGCTTCTTCCCCTCTGCCATACGATTCCGAAATGGACATTGAAGCTTTGGACACTACTTCACTTTTTTTCATATACAGTATTTCTGTTTTTGCACATTTAAAAAAATCTATTCCATATACATAATTGATTAACTTGTTTATTTATTATTATGTTTTATTTTATTTACTATTATTATTGTTTTCTTTCTTTGCTAAATTATGTACTGCATTGAACTGCTGCTGCTAAGTTAACAAATTTCATGTCACATGCCAGTGATAATAAACCTGATTCTGTTTCTAATTGATCATTGTAAATTGTCCCATGATTAGGCTAGGGGTAATTTGGGGGTTGCTGGGCAGCCTGACTTGAAAGTCTATTCTGTGCAAAATCTCAATAAATAATCAATAATTAAAGTTGGTATATTACTTTACAAGTTTCCAAGGTTGTACCAAGTCTGATATACTACATTTTTTAATTAATTCTTATCTATTCTGATTTATCCCTTAGTTTAACATAATTGGCAATTATTTCATTCTGAGAACTGGATCTCACAAAAAATTGTTCTTCGATATCTGAGAGCTGAGCCCAACCAAATGGCTGTACTTCAGTGCTTAGGAAAAGTGAAAAAAAAAAATTGTGAACGTTGGTGCATTTTCCTAGAGTACAAACTGAATCTATTTTGAGATCACACTGGAAGTCCTATAGCACTGGGTGATGCAAAATGAAATTTATATGTCAGCTAATGTTCTCCTGCGCTTTAATTTGAGGCACAGTAACCTGGGTTTAGATGGTGTCTTTATTGTAGCAAACCAAAAGTTGTTCTGTTAAGATCAGATGTACACAATTTACCACATGGGTTTCCACCAGATGCTCCAGTTTCCTCCTATGTCCTAGAGACATTCAGGTTAGGGTTTGTAAGTTTTGGGCATGCTATGTTAGTGGCAGAAGCATAATGATGCTTGCAAACCCTTGCCCAGTACATCCTCGGACTCTGTGGCCATTGACAAAAATGACACATCTCACTGTTTGTTTCGATGTACATATGACAAATAAAGCTAAGCTTTAAATCTTTATCTTTTAGCATCCAAATTACTTGAAGTACTTTATTTTGACACAGGATGTAGCAAGAAACATTGAAAAGTCTTGGATCGTTCAGCATAGAGACCCTTGATTTTTGTGCAGATTTAACAAATAACTTTCATAAATGTAAATAATTATATTTCTTTTGAAATGCCAGTATATGAATCTGCAAAAGCCAATACTGCCATGACAGAACATTCAGCTACAAAATCAGTCTCCCAGGAAGAGACATCCAGCAAGATAAGCAGTGAGACAAGGAGGTAGATATTTGCATTAATTTCTCCATCCAGAGATCCACTTGGCCAAAGTTAAGCATATGAACGAACAAACCATTAGGTTAAAGTTTACCTGCTTTGTGCCATAAAAGTGGAATGTCTTAGGAATAGAAATGTTTTCATGCTAAGCATTTCAATGTTAAATGGTTTCACTCTTTGATCCTTCACACATCTACCCAAGGTGCTTTATAGTTACTTAAGTGTCTTGAAAAGTGGTGACTGTTTGAATATAGAATTTATGGCTCTCTGTGCTGAGCCTCTTGCCAAACCAAGGAAATTTGCTCTGGATAGCAAAAATATCAGATAAAACTCAGGCGAATCATGAAAACAGAAGTGCGTAATCCCCAATTTTGAACTGAAACTAAGACAGAAAAAAGTTTAGCAGCTGTTTGCCGGAATTTAGTGCATTGGCGTTTCCTATATAAAATAACATCCTGCTTCACAATGGCATTCCCTACATAAACTAGCATCCTGCTACACATTGGCATTCCCGATATAAACTAGCATCATGCTAAAACATTGGCATTGCCTACATAAACTAACATCATGCTACACATTGGCATTCCCTGCGTAAACTAGCGTCCTGCTACACATTGGTATTCCCTACATAAACTAGCCTCCTGCTTCACATTGCCATTCCCTACATAAACTAGCAACCTACTACACATTGGTATTCCCTACATAAACGAGCATCCTACTACACATTGGCGATCCCTACATAAACTAGCATCCTGCTTCACATTGTCATTCCCGATATAAACCAACATCCTGCTTCACATTGCCATTCCCTACAAAAACTAGCATCCTACTACACATTGGTATTCCCTACATAAACGAGCATCCTACTACACATTGGCGATCCCTACATAAACTAGCATCCTGCTTCACATTGTCATTCCCGATATAAACCAACATCCTGCTTCACCTTGGCATTCCCTACGTAAACTAGCATCCTGCTTCACATTGGCATTCCCAACATAAATTAGCATCCTGCTTCACATTGGCATTCCCTACATAAATTAACATCCTGACTCACATTAGCATTCCCTACATAAACTAACATCATGCTACACATTGGCATTGCCTACATAAACTAACATAATGCTACACATTGGCATTCCCTACATAAACTATCATCCTGCTTCACATTGGCATTCCCTACATAAACTAACATCATGCTACACATTGACATTCCCTACATAAACTAGCATCCTGCTTCACATTGGCATTCCCTATATAAACAAACATCCTGCTTCACATTGGCATTCCCTACGTAAACTAGCATCTGCTTCACATTGGCATTCCCTACATAAATTAGCATCTGCTTCACATTGGCATTCCCTACATAAACAAATATCCTGCTTCACATTGGCATTCCCTACATAGACTAGCATCCTGCTTCACATTGGCGTTCCCTACGTAAACTAGCATCCTGCTTCAGATTGGCATTCCCTACATAAACTAACATCATGCTACACAT
This sequence comes from Hypanus sabinus, assembly GCF_030144855.1. NCBI lineage: Eukaryota > Metazoa > Chordata > Chondrichthyes > Myliobatiformes > Dasyatidae > Hypanus > Hypanus sabinus. The sequence continues at coordinate 46,250,076 of NC_082738.1, forward strand.
TGGTATTCCCTACATAAACTAACATCCTGCTTCACATTGGCATTCCGTATGTAAACTAGCATCCTGCTTCACATTGGCATTCCCTACATAAACTAGCATCCTGATTCACATTGGCATTCCCAACATAAACCAGCATCATGCTACACATTGGCATTCCGTACATAAACTAGCATCCTTCTTCACATTGGCATTCCCTATATAAACTAACATCATACTACACATTGACATTGCCTACAAAAACTAGCATCATGCTACACATTGGCATTCACAACATAAATTAGCATCCTGCTTCACATTGGCATTCCCTACATAAACTAACATCCTGACTCACATTGGCATTCCCTACATAAACTAGCATCCTGCTTCACATTGGCATTCCCTACATAAACTAACATCCTGCTTCACATTGGCATTCCCTACATAAACGAACATCCTGCTTCACATTGACATTGCCTACATAAACTAGCATCCTACTACACATTGGCATTCCTTACATAAACTAACATCATGCTACACATTGGCATTCACTACATAAACAAGCATCCTGCTACACATTGGCATTCCCTACATAAACTAGCATCCTGCTTCACATTGGCATTCCCTACATAAACGAACATCCTGCTTCACTTTGGCATTGCATACATTAACTAACATCCTGCTTCACATTGGCATTCCCTACATAAACTAGCATCATGCTACACATTGGCATTGCCTACATAAACTAACAACCTGCTTCACATTGGCATTCCCTACGTAAACTAGCATCCTACTACACATTGGCATTCCCTACATAAACGAGCATCCTACGACACATTGGCGATCCCTACATAAACTAGCATCCTGCTTCACATTGTCATTCCCGATATAAACCAACATCCTGCTTCACCTTGGCATTCCCTACGTAAAGTAGCATCCTGCTTCACATTGGCATTCCCAACATAAATTAGCATCCTGCTTCACATTGGCATTCCCTACATAAACAAACATCCTGACTCACATTGGCATTCCCTACATAAACTAGCATCCTGCTTCACATTGGCATTCCCTGCGTAAACTAGCATCCTGCTTCACATTGGCATTCCCTACATAAACAAACATCCTGCTTCACATTGGCATTCCCTACATAAACGAACATCATGCTACACATTGCATTCCCTACATAAACTAGCATCCTGCTACACATTGGCATTCCCTACATAAACTAACATCATGCTACACATTGCATTCCCTACATAAACGAACATCCTGCTTCACTTTGGCATTGCATACATAAGCTAACATCCTACTTCACAGTGGCAATCCCTACATAAACTAGCATCCTGCTACACATTGGCATTGCCTACATAAACTAACAACCTGCTTCACATTGGCATTCCCTACGTAAACTAGCATCCTACTACATATTGGCATTCCCTACATAAACGAGCATCCTACTGCACATTGGCGATCCCTACATAAACTAGCATCCTGCTTCACATTGTAATTCCCGATATAAACCAACATCCTGCTTCACATTGGCATTCCCTATATAAACTAGCATCCTGCTTCACATTGGCATTCCCAACATAAATTAGCATCCCGCTTCACATTGGCATTCCCTACATAAACTAACATCCTGACTCACATTGGCATTCCCTACATAAAATAGCATCCTGCTTCACATTGGCATTCCCTACATAAACTAGCATCCTGCTACACATTGGCATTCCCGATATAAACTAGCATCATGCTAAAACATTGGCATTGCCTACATAAACTAACATCATGCTACACATTGGCATTCCCTGCGTAAACTAGCGTCCTGCTACACATTGGTATTCCCTACATAAACTAGCCTCCTGCTTCACATTGCCATTCCCTACATAAACTAGCATCCTACTACACATTGGCATTCCCTACATAAACGAGCATCCTACTACACATTGGCGATCCCTACATAAACTAGCATCCTGCTTCACATTGTCATTCCCGATATAAACCAACATCCTGCTTCACATTGCCATTCCCTACATAAACTAGCATCCTACTACACATTGGTATTCCCTACATAAACGAGCATCCTACTACACATTGGCGATCCCTACATAAACTAGCATCCTGCTTCACATTGTCATTCCCGATATAAATTAGCATCCTGCTTCACATTGGCATTCCCTACATAAACTAACATCATACTACACATTGGCATTGCCTACATAAACTAACATAATGCTACACATTGGCATTCCCTACATAAACTATCATCCTGCTTCACATTGGAATTCCCTACATAAACTAACATCATGCTACACATTGACATTCCCTACATAAACTAGCATCCGGCTTCACATTGGCATTCCCTATATAAACAAACATCCTGCTTCACATTGGCATTCCCTACGTAAACTAGCATCTGCTTCACATTGGCATTCCCTACATAAATTAGCATCTGCTTCACATTGGCATTCCCTACATAAACAAACATCCTGCTTCACATTGGCATTCCCTGCGTAAACTAGCATCCTGCTTCACATTGGCATTCCCTACATAAACAAACATCCTGCTTCACATTGGGATTCCCTACATGAACAAACATCATGCTACACATTGCATTCCCTACATAAACTAGCATCCTGCTTCACCTTGGCATTCCCTATATAAACAAACATCCTGCTTCACATTGGCATTCCCAACGTAATCTAGCATCCTGCTTCACATTGGCATTCCCTACATAAATTAGCATCATGCTTCACATTGGCATTCCCTACATAAACAAACATCCTGCTTCACATTGGCATTCCCTACATAGACTAGCATCCTGCTTCACATTGGCGTTCCCTACGTAAACTAGCATCCTGCTTCAGATTGGCATTCCATAAATAAACTAACATCATGCTACACATTGGTATTACCTACATAAACTAACATCCTGCTTCACATTGGCATTCCGTATGTAAACTAGCATCCTGCTTCACATTGGCATTCCCTACATAAACTAGCATCATGATTCACATTGGCATTCCCAACATAAACCAGCATCATGCTACACATTGGCATTCCGTACATAAACTAGCATCCTTCTTCACATTGGCATTCCCTATATAAACTAACATCATACTACACATTGACATTGCCTACAAAAACTAACATAATGCTACACATTGACATTCCCTGCATAAACTAACATCATGCATCACATTGGCATTCCCTACGTAAACTAGCATCCTGCTTCACATTGGCATTCACAACATAAATTAGCATCCTGCTTCACATTGGCATTCCGTACATAAACTAACATCCTGACTCACATTGGCATTCCCTACATAAACTAGCATCCTGCTTCACATTGGCATTCCCTACATAAACTAACATCCTGCTTTACATTGGCATTCCCTACATAAACTAACATCCTGCTTCACATTGGCATTCCCTACATAAACGAACATCCTGCTTCACATTGTCATTGCCTACATAAACTAGCATCCTACTACACATTGGCATTCCTTACATAAACTAACATCATGCTACACATTGGCATTCACTACATAAACATGCATCCTGCTACACATTGGCATTGCCTACATAAACTAGCATCCTGCTTCACATTGGCATTCCCTACATAAACGAACATCCTGCTTCACTTTGGCATTGCATACATAAACTAACATCCTGATTCACATTGGCATTCCCTACATAAATTAACATCCTGCTTCACATTGGCATTCCCTACAGTAACTAACATCCTGCTTCACATTGGCATTCCCTACATAAGCTAGCATCATGCTACACATTGGCATTGCCTACATAGACTAACAACCTGCTTCACATTGGCATTCCCTACGTAAACTAGCATCCTACTACACATTGGCATTCCCTACATAAACGAGCATCCTACGACACATTGGCGATTCCTACATAAACTAGCATCCTGCTTCACATTGTCATTCCCGATATAAACCAACATCCTGCTTCACCTTGGCATTCCCTACGTAAACTAGCATCCTGCTTCACATTGGCATTCCCAACATAAATTAGCATCCTGCTTCACATTGGTATTCCCTACATAAACAAACATCCTGACTCACATTGGCATTCCCTACATAAACTAGTATCCTGCTTCACATTGGCATTCACTGCGTAAACTAGCATCCTGCTTCACATTGGCATTCCCTACATAAACGAACATCATGCTACACATTGCATTCCCTACATAAACTAGCATCCTGCTACACATTGGCATTCCCTACATAAACTAACATCATGCTACACATTGCATTCCCTATATAAACTAGCATCCTGCTACACATTGGCATTCCCTACATAAACTAACATCATGCTACACATTGCATTCCCTACATAAACGTGCATCCTGCTTCACATTGGCATTCCCTACATAAACGAACATCATGCTACACATTGCATTCCCTACATAAACTAGCATCCTGCCACACATTGGCATTCCCTACATAAACTAACATCATGCTACACATTGCATTCCCTATATAAACTAGCATCCTGCTACACATTGGCATTCCCTACATAAACTAACATGATGCTACACATTGCATTCCCTACATAAACTAGCATCCTGCTTCACATTGGCATTCCCTATATAAACGAACATCCTGCGGCACTTCGGCATTCCCTAAGTAAACTAGCATCCTGCTACACATTGGCATTCCCTACATAAACAAACATCCTGCTTCACATTGGGATTCCCTACATGAACAAACATCATGCTACACATTGCATTCCCTACATAAACTAGCATCCTGCTTCACCTTGGCATTCCCTATATAAACAAACATCCTGCTTCACATTGGCATTCCCAACGTAATCTAGCATCCTGCTTCACATTGGCATTCCCTACATAAATTAGCATCATGCTTCACATTGGCATTCCCTACATAAACAAACATCCTGCTTCACATTGGCATTCCCTACATAGACTAGCATCCTGCTTCACATTGGCGTTCCCTACGTAAACTAGCATCCTGCTTCAGATTGGCATTCCATAAATAAACTAACATCATGCTACACATTGGTATTACCTACATAAACTAACATCCTGCTTCACATTGGCATTCCGTATGTAAACTAGCATCCTGCTTCACATTGGCATTCCCTACATAAACTAGCATCATGATTCACATTGGCATTCCCAACATAAACCAGCATCATGCTACACATTGGCATTCCGTACATAAACTAGCATCCTTCTTCACATTGGCATTCCCTATATAAACTAACATCATACTACACATTGACATTGCCTACAAAAACTAACATAATGCTACACATTGACATTCCCTGCATAAACTAACATCATGCATCACATTGGCATTCCCTACGTAAACTAGCATCCTGCTTCACATTGGCATTCACAACATAAATTAGCATCCTGCTTCACATTGGCATTCCGTACATAAACTAACATCCTGACTCACATTGGCATTCCCTACATAAACTAGCATCCTGCTTCACATTGGCATTCCCTACATAAACTAACATCCTGCTTTACATTGGCATTCCCTACATAAACTAACATCCTGCTTCACATTGGCATTCCCTACATAAACGAACATCCTGCTTCACATTGTCATTGCCTACATAAACTAGCATCCTACTACACATTGGCATTCCTTACATAAACTAACATCATGCTACACATTGGCATTCACTACATAAACAAGCATCCTGCTACACATTGGCATTGCCTACATAAACTAGCATCCTGCTTCACATTGGCATTCCCTACATAAACGAACATCCTGCTTCACTTTGGCATTGCATACATAAACTAACATCCTGATTCACATTGGCATTCCCTACATAAATTAACATCCTGCTTCACATTGGCATTCCCTACAGTAACTAACATCCTGCTTCACATTGGCATTCCCTACATAAGCTAGCATCATGCTACACATTGGCATTGCCTACATAGACTAACAACCTGCTTCACATTGGCATTCCCTACGTAAACTAGCATCCTACTACACATTGGCATTCCCTACATAAACGAGCATCCTACGACACATTGGCGATTCCTACATAAACTAGCATCCTGCTTCACATTGTCATTCCCGATATAAACCAACATCCTGCTTCACCTTGGCATTCCCTACGTAAACTAGCATCCTGCTTCACATTGGCATTCCCAACATAAATTAGCATCCTGCTTCACATTGGTATTCCCTACATAAACAAACATCCTGACTCACATTGGCATTCCCTACATAAACTAGTATCCTGCTTCACATTGGCATTCACTGCGTAAACTAGCATCCTGCTTCACATTGGCATTCCCTACATAAACGAACATCATGCTACACATTGCATTCCCTACATAAACTAGCATCCTGCTACACATTGGCATTCCCTACATAAACTAACATCATGCTACACATTGCATTCCCTATATAAACTAGCATCCTGCTACACATTGGCATTCCCTACATAAATTAGCATCTGCTTCACATTGGCATTCCCTACATAAACAAACATCCTGCTTCACATTGGCATTCCCTGCGTAAACTAGCATCCTGCTTCACATTGGCATTCCCTACATAAACAAACATCCTGCTTCACATTGGGATTCCCTACATGAACAAACATCATGCTACACATTGCATTCCCTACATAAACTAGCATCCTGCTTCACCTTGGCATTCCCTATATAAACAAACATCCTGCTTCACATTGGCATTCCCAACGTAATCTAGCATCCTGCTTCACATTGGCATTCCCTACATAAATTAGCATCATGCTTCACATTGGCATTCCCTACATAAACAAACATCCTGCTTCACATTGGCATTCCCTACATAGACTAGCATCCTGCTTCACATTGGCGTTCCCTACGTAAACTAGCATCCTGCTTCAGATTGGCATTCCATAAATAAACTAACATCATGCTACACATTGGTATTACCTACATAAACTAACATCCTGCTTCACATTGGCATTCCGTATGTAAACTAGCATCCTGCTTCACATTGGCATTCCCTACATAAACTAGCATCATGATTCACATTGGCATTCCCAACATAAACCAGCATCATGCTACACATTGGCATTCCGTACATAAACTAGCATCCTTCTTCACATTGGCATTCCCTATATAAACTAACATCATACTACACATTGACATTGCCTACAAAAACTAACATAATGCTACACATTGACATTCCCTGCATAAACTAACATCATGCATCACATTGGCATTCCCTACGTAAACTAGCATCCTGCTTCACATTGGCATTCACAACATAAATTAGCATCCTGCTTCACATTGGCATTCCGTACATAAACTAACATCCTGACTCACATTGGCATTCCCTACATAAACTAGCATCCTGCTTCACATTGGCATTCCCTACATAAACTAACATCCTGCTTTACATTGGCATTCCCTACATAAACTAACATCCTGCTTCACATTGGCATTCCCTACATAAACGAACATCCTGCTTCACATTGTCATTGCCTACATAAACTAGCATCCTACTACACATTGGCATTCCTTACATAAACTAACATCATGCTACACATTGGCATTCACTACATAAACATGCATCCTGCTACACATTGGCATTGCCTACATAAACTAGCATCCTGCTTCACATTGGCATTCCCTACATAAACGAACATCCTGCTTCACTTTGGCATTGCATACATAAACTAACATCCTGATTCACATTGGCATTCCCTACATAAATTAACATCCTGCTTCACATTGGCATTCCCTACAGTAACTAACATCCTGCTTCACATTGGCATTCCCTACATAAGCTAGCATCATGCTACACATTGGCATTGCCTACATAGACTAACAACCTGCTTCACATTGGCATTCCCTACGTAAACTAGCATCCTACTACACATTGGCATTCCCTACATAAACGAGCATCCTACGACACATTGGCGATTCCTACATAAACTAGCATCCTGCTTCACATTGTCATTCCCGATATAAACCAACATCCTGCTTCACCTTGGCATTCCCTACGTAAACTAGCATCCTGCTTCACATTGGCATTCCCAACATAAATTAGCATCCTGCTTCACATTGGTATTCCCTACATAAACAAACATCCTGACTCACATTGGCATTCCCTACATAAACTAGTATCCTGCTTCACATTGGCATTCACTGCGTAAACTAGCATCCTGCTTCACATTGGCATTCCCTACATAAACGAACATCATGCTACACATTGCATTCCCTACATAAACTAGCATCCTGCTACACATTGGCATTCCCTACATAAACTAACATCATGCTACACATTGCATTCCCTATATAAACTAGCATCCTGCTACACATTGGCATTCCCTACATAAACTAACATCATGCTACACATTGCATTCCCTACATAAACGTGCATCCTGCTTCACATTGGCATTCCCTACATAAACGAACATCATGCTACACATTGCATTCCCTACATAAACTAGCATCCTGCCACACATTGGCATTCCCTACATAAACTAACATCATGCTACACATTGCATTCCCTATATAAACTAGCATCCTGCTACACATTGGCATTCCCTACATAAACTAACATGATGCTACACATTGCATTCCCTACATAAACTAGCATCCTGCTTCACATTGGCATTCCCTATATAAACGAACATCCTGCGGCACTTCGGCATTCCCTAAGTAAACTAGCATCCTGCTACACATTGGCATTCCCTACATAAACAAACATCCTGCTTCACATTGGGATTCCCTACATGAACAAACATCATGCTACACATTGCATTCCCTACATAAACTAGCATCCTGCTTCACCTTGGCATTCCCTATATAAACAAACATCCTGCTTCACATTGGCATTCCCAACGTAATCTAGCATCCTGCTTCACATTGGCATTCCCTACATAAATTAGCATCATGCTTCACATTGGCATTCCCTACATAAACAAACATCCTGCTTCACATTGGCATTCCCTACATAGACTAGCATCCTGCTTCACATTGGCGTTCCCTACGTAAACTAGCATCCTGCTTCAGATTGGCATTCCATAAATAAACTAACATCATGCTACACATTGGTATTACCTACATAAACTAACATCCTGCTTCACATTGGCATTACGTATGTAAACTAGCATCCTGCTTCACATTGGCATTCCCTACATAAACTAGCATCATGATTCACATTGGCATTCCCAACATAAACCAGCATCATGCTACACATTGGCATTCCGTACATAAACTAGCATCCTTCTTCACATTGGCATTCCCTATATAAACTAACATCATACTACACATTGACATTGCCTACAAAAACTAACATAATGCTACACATTGACATTCCCTGCATAAACTAACATCATGCATCACATTGGCATTCCCTACGTAAACTAGCATCCTGCTTCACATTGGCATTCACAACATAAATTAGCATCCTGCTTCACATTGGCATTCCGTACATAAACTAACATCCTGACTCACATTGGCATTCCCTACATAAACTAGCATCCTGCTTCACATTGGCATTCCCTACATAAACTAACATCCTGCTTTACATTGGCATTCCCTACATAAACTAACATCCTGCTTCACATTGGCATTCCCTACATAAACGAACATCCTGCTTCACATTGTCATTGCCTACATAAACTAGCATCCTACTACACATTGGCATTCCTTACATAAACTAACATCATGCTACACATTGGCATTCACTACATAAACAAGCATCCTGCTACACATTGGCATTGCCTACATAAACTAGCATCCTGCTTCACATTGGCATTCCCTACATAAACGAACATCCTGCTTCACTTTGGCATTGCATACATAAACTAACATCCTGATTCACATTGGCATTCCCTACATAAATTAACATCCTGCTTCACATTGGCATTCCCTACAGTAACTAACATCCTGCTTCACATTGGCATTCCCTACATAAGCTAGCATCATGCTACACATTGGCATTGCCTACATAGACTAACAACCTGCTTCACATTGGCATTCCCTACGTAAACTAGCATCCTACTACACATTGGCATTCCCTACATAAACGAGCATCCTACGACACATTGGCGATTCCTACATAAACTAGCATCCTGCTTCACATTGTCATTCCCGATATAAACCAACATCCTGCTTCACCTTGGCATTCCCTACGTAAACTAGCATCCTGCTTCACATTGGCATTCCCAACATAAATTAGCATCCTGCTTCACATTGGTATTCCCTACATAAACAAACATCCTGACTCACATTGGCATTCCCTACATAAACTAGTATCCTGCTTCACATTGGCATTCACTGCGTAAACTAGCATCCTGCTTCACATTGGCATTCCCTACATAAACGAACATCATGCTACACATTGCATTCCCTACATAAACTAGCATCCTGCTACACATTGGCATTCCCTACATAAACTAACATCATGCTACACATTGCATTCCCTATATAAACTAGCATCCTGCTACACATTGGCATTCCCTACATAAACTAACATCATGCTACACATTGCATTCCCTACATAAACGTGCATCCTGCTTCACATTGGCATTCCCTACATAAACGAACATCATGCTACACATTGCATTCCCTACATAAACTAGCATCCTGCCACACATTGGCATTCCCTACATAAACTAACATCATGCTACACATTGCATTCCCTATATAAACTAGCATCCTGCTACACATTGGCATTCCCTACATAAACTAACATGATGCTACACATTGCATTCCCTACATAAACTAGCATCCTGCTTCACATTGGCATTCCCTATATAAACGAACATCCTGCGGCACTTCGGCATTCCCTAAGTAAACTAGCATCCTGCTACACATTGGCATTCCCTACATAAGCTAACATCCTACTTCACATTGGCATTCCCTACATAAACTAGCATCCTGCTACACATTGGCATTGCCTACATAAACTAACAACCTGCTTCACATTGGCATTCCCTACGTAAACTAGCATCCTACTACATATTGGCATTCCCTACATAAACGAGCATCCTACTACACATTGGCGATCCCTACATAAACTAGCATCCTGCTTCACATTGTAATTCCTGATATAAACCAACATCCTGCTTCACATTGGCATTCCCTACATAAACTAGCATCCTGCATCACATTGGCATTCCCAACATAAATTAGCATCCTGCTTCACATTGGCATTCCCTACATAAACTAACATCCTGACTCACATTGGCATTCCCTACATAAACTAGCATCCTGCTTCACATTGGCATTCCCTACATAAACGAACATCCTGCTTCACATTGACATTGCCTACATAAACTAGCATCCTACTACACATTGGCATTCCCTACATAAACTAACATCATGCTACACATTGGCATTCACTACATAAACAAGCATCCTGCTACACATTGGCATTCCCTACATAAACTAGCATCCTGCTTCACATTGGCATTCCCTACATAAACAAACATCCTGCTTCACTTTGGCATTGCATACATAAACTAACATCCTGATTCACATTGGCATTCCCTACATAAACTAACAACCTGCTTCACATTGGCATTCCCTACGTAAACTAGCATCCTACTACACATTGGCATTCCCTACATAAACGAGCATCCTACGACACATTGGCGATCCCTACATAAACTAGCATCCTGCTTCACATTGTCATTCCCGATATAAACCAACATCCTGCTTCACATTGGCATTCCCTACATAAACTAGCAACCTGCTTCACATTGGCATTCCCAACATAAATTAGCATCCTGCTTCACATTGGCATTCCCTACATAAACTAACATCCTGACTCACATTGGCATTCCCTACATAAACTAGCATCCTGCTTCACATTGGCATTCCCTACATAAACTAACATCCTGCTTCACATTGGCATTCCCTACATAAACTAACATCCTGCTTCACATTGGCATTCCCTACATAAACGAACATCCTGCTTCACATTGACATTGCCTACATAAACTAACATCATGCTACACATTGGCATTCCCTACATAAACCAGCATCCTACTTCACATTGGCATTCCCTACATAAACTAACATCCTGCTTCACATTGGCATTCCCTACATAAACGAACATCCTGCTTCACATTGACATTGCCTACATAAACTAGCATCCTACTACACATTGGCATTCCCTACATATACTAACATCATGCTACACATTGGCATTCACTACATAAACAAGCATCATGCTACACATTGGCATTCCCTACATAAACTAGCATCCTGCTTCACATTGGCATTCCCTACATAAACAAACATCCTGCTTCACTTTGGCATTGCATACATAAACTAACATCCTGATTCACATTGGCATTCCCTACATTAACTAACATCCTGCTTCACATTGGCATTCCCTACATTAACTAACATCCTGCTTCACATTGGCATTCCCTACATAAACTAGCATCATGCTACACATTGGCATTGCCTACATAAACTAACAACCTGCTTCACATTGGCATTCCCTACGTAAACTAGCATCCTACTACACATTGGCATTCCCTCCATAAACGAGCATCCTACGACACATTGGCGATCCCTACATAAACTAGCATCCTGCTTCACATTGTCATTCCCGATATTAACCAACATCCTGCTTCACCTTGGCATTCCCTACGTAAACTAGCATCCTGCTTCACATTGGCATTCCCAACATAAATTAGCATCCTGCTTCACATTGGCATTCCGTACATAAACAAACATCCTGACTCACATTGGCATTCCCTACATAAACTAGCATCCTGCTTCACATTGGCATTCCCTGCGTAAACTAGCATCCTGCTTCACATTGGCATTCCCTACATAAACAAACATCCTGCTTCACATTGGGATTCCCTACATGAACAAACATCATGCTACACATTGCATTCCCTACATAAACTAGCATCCTGCTTCACCTTGGCATTCCCTATATAAACAAACATCCTGCTTCACATTGGCATTCCCTACGTAAACTAGCATCCTGCTTCACATTGGCATTCCCTACATAAACTAGCATCCTGCTACACATTGGCATTCCCTACATAAACTAACATCATGCTACACATTGCATTCCCTACATAAACTAGCATCCTGCTTCACATTGGCATTCCCTATATAAACGAACATCCTGCTGCACATCGGCATTCCCTAAGTAAACTAGCATCCTGCTACACATTGGCATTCCCTACATAAACAAGCATCCTGCTTCACATTGGCATTCCCTACGTAAACGAACATCCTGCTTCACTTTGGCATTGCATACATAAACTAACATCCTGATTCACTTTGGCATTCCCTACATAAACTAACTTCCTGCTTCACATTGGCATTCCCTACATAAGCTAACATCCTACTTCACATTGGCATTCCCTACATAAACTAGCATCCTGCTACACATTGGCATTCCCTACGTAAACTAGCATCCTACTACACATTGGCATTCCCTACATAAACGAGCATCCTACGACACATTGGCGATCCCTACATAAACTAGCATCCTGCTTCACATTGTCATTCCCGATATAAACCAACATCCTGCTTCACATTGGCATTCCCTACATAAACTAGCATCCTGCTTCACATTGGCATTCCCTACATAAACTAACATCCTGCTTCACATTGACATTGCCTACATAAACTAGCATCCTACTACACATTGGCATTCCCTACATAAACTAACATCATGCTACACATTGGCATTCACTACATAAACAAGCATCCTGCTACACATTGGCATTCCCTACATAAACTAGCATCCTGCTTCACATTGGCATTCCCTACATAAACAAACATCCTGCTTCACTTTGGTATTGCATACATAAACTAACATCCTGATTCACATTGGCATTCCCTACATAAACTAACATCCTGCTTCACATTGGCATTCCCTACATTAACTAACATCCTGCTTCACATTGGGATTCCCTACATGAACAACCATCATGCTACACATTGCATTCCCTACATAAACTAGCATCCTGCTTCACCTTGGCATTCCCTATATAAACAAACATCCTGCTTCACATTGGCATTCCCTACGTAAACTAGGATCCTGTTTCACATTGGCATTCCCTACATAAATTAGCATCCTGCTTCACATTGGCATTCCCTACATAAACAAACATCCTGCTTCACATTGGCATTCCCTACATAGACTAGCATCCTGCTTCACATTGGCGTTCCCTACGTAATCTAGCATCCTGCTTCAGATTGGCATTCCCTACATAAACTAACATCATGCTACACATTGGCATTCACTACATAAACAAGCATCCTGCTACACATTGGCATTCCCTACATAAACTAGCATCCTGCTTCACATTGGCATTCCCTACATAAACAAACATCCTGCTTCACTTTGGTATTGCATACATAAACTAACATCCTGATTCACATTGGCATTCCCTACATAAACTAACATCCTGCTTCACATTGGCATTCCCTACATTAACTAACATCCTGCTTCACATTGGGATTCCCTACATGAACAACCATCATGCTACACATTGCATTCCCTACATAATCTAGCATCCTGCTTCACCTTGGCATTCCCTATATAAACAAACATCCTGCTTCACATTGGCATTCCCTACGTAAACTAGCATCCTGTTTCACATTGGCATTCCCTACATAAATTAGCATCCTGCTTCACATTGGCATTCCCTACATAAACAAACATCCTGCTTCACATTGGCATTCCCTACATAGACTAGCATCCTGCTTCACATTGGCGTTCCCTACGTAATCTAGCATCCTGCTTCAGATTGGCATTCCCTACATAAACTAACATCCTGCTTCACATTGGCATTCCGTATGTAAACTAGCATCCTGACTCACATTGGCATTCCCTACATAAACTAGCATCCTGCTTCACATTGGCATTCCCTACATAAACTAACATCCTGCTTCACATTGGCATTCCCTACATAAACGAACATCCTGCTTCACATTGACATTGCCTACATAAACTAGCATCCTACTACACATTGGCATTCCTTACATAAACTAACGTCATGCTACACATTGGCATTCACTACATAAACAAGCATCCTGCTACACATTGGCATTGCCTACATAAACTAGCATCCTGCTTCACATTGGCATTCCCTACATAAACGAACATCCTGCTTCACTTTGGCATTGCATACATAAACTAACATCCTGATTCACATTGGCATTCCCTACATAAATTAACATCCTGCTTCACATTGGCATTCCCTACATTAACTAACATCCTGCTTCACATTGGCATTCCTTACATAAGCTAGCATCATGCTACACATTGGCATTGCCTACATAGACTAACAACCTGCTTCACATTGGCATTCCCTACGTAAACTAGCATCCTACGACACATTGGCATTCCCTACATAAACGAGCATCCTACGACACATTGGCGATCCCTACATAAACTAGCATCCTGCTTCACATTGTCATTCCCGATATAAACCAACATCCTGCTTCACCTTGGCATTCCCTGCGTAAACTAGCATCCTGCTTCACATTGGCATTCCCTACATAAACAAACATCCTGCTTCACATTGGGATTCCCTACATGAACAAACATCATGCTACACATTGCATTCCCTACATAAACTAGCATCCTGCTACTCATTGGCATTCCCTACATAAACTAACATCATGCTACACATTGCATTCCCTATATAAACTAGCATCCTGCTACACATTGGCATTCCCTACATAAACTAACATCATGCTACACATTGCATTCCCTACATAAACTAGCTTCCTGCTTCACATTGGCATTCCCTATATAAACGAACATCCTGCTGCACATCGGCATTCCCTAAGTAAACTAGCATCCTGCTACACATTGGCATTCCCTACATAAACAAGCATCCTGCTTCACATTGGCATTCCCTACGTAAACGAACATCCTGCTTCACTTTGGCATTGCATACATAAACTAACATCATGCTACACATTGCATTCCCTATATAAACTAGCATCCTGCTACACATTGGCATTCCCTACATAAACTAACATCATGCTACACATTGCATTCCCTACATAAACTAGCTTCCTGCTTCACATTGGCATTCCCTATATAAACGAACATCCTGCTGCACATCGGCATTCCCTAAGTAAACTAGCATCCTGCTACACATTGGCATTCCCTACATCAGCTAACATCCTACTTCACATTGGCATTCCCTACATAAACTAGCATCCTGCTTCACCTTGGCATTCCCTATATAAACAAACATCCTGCTTCACATTGGCATTCCCTACGTAAACTAGCATCCTGTTTCACATTGGCATTCCCTACATAAATTAGCATCCTGCTTCACATTGGCATTCCCTACATAAACAAACATCCTGCTTCACATTGGCATTCCCTACATAGACTAGCATCCTGCTTCACATTGGCGTTCCCTACGTAATCTAGCATCCTGCTTCAGATTGGCATTCCCTACATAAACTAACATCATGCTACACATTGGTATTCCCTACATAAATTAACATCCTGCTTCACATTGGCATTCCGTATGTAAACTAGCATCCTGACTCACATTGGCATTCCCTACATAAACTAGCATCCTGCTTCACATTGGCATTCCCTACATAAACTAACATCCTGCTTCACATTGGCATTCCCTACATAAACGAACATCCTGCTTCACATTGACATTGCCTACATAAACTAGCATCCTACTACACATTGGCATTCCTTACATAAACTAACGTCATGCTACACATTGGCATTCACTACATAAACAAGCATCCTGCTACACATTGGCATTGCCTACATAAACTAGCATCCTGCTTCACATTGGCATTCCCTACATAAACGAACATCCTGCTTCACTTTGGCATTGCATACATAAACTAACATCCTGATTCACATTGGCATTCCCTACATAAATTAACATCCTGCTTCACATTGGCATTCCCTACATTAACTAACATCCTGCTTCACATTGGCATTCCTTACATAAGCTAGCATCATGCTACACATTGGCATTGCCTACATAGACTAACAACCTGCTTCACATTGGCATTCCCTACGTAAACTAGCATCCTACGACACATTGGCATTCCCTACATAAACGAGCATCCTACGACACATTGGCGATCCCTACATAAACTAGCATCCTGCTTCACATTGTCATTCCCGATATAAACCAACATCCTGCTTCACCTTGGCATTCCCTACGTAAACTAGCATCCTGCTTCACATTGGCATTCCCAACATAAATTAGCATCCTGCTTCACATTGGCATTCCCTACATAAACAAACATCCTGACTCACATTGGCATTCCCTACATAAACTAGCATCCTGCTTCACATTGGCATTCCCTGCGTAAACTAGCATCCTGCTTCACATTGGCATTCCCTACATAAACAAACATCCTGCTTCACATTGGGATTCCCTACATGAACAAACATCATGCTACACATTGCATTCCCTACATAAACTAGCATCCTGCTACACATTGGCATTCCCTACATAAACTAACATCATGCTACACATTGCATTCCCTATATAAACTAGCATCCTGCTACACATTGGCATTCCCTACATAAACTAACATCATGCTACACATTGCATTCCCTACATAAACTAGCTTCCTGCTTCACATTGGCATTCCCTATATAAACGAACATCCTGCTGCACATCGGCATTCCCTAAGTAAACTAGCATCCTGCTACACATTGGCATTCCCTACATAAACAAGCATCCTGCTTCACATTGGCATTCCCTACGTAAACGAACATCCTGCTTCACTTTGGCATTGCATACATAAACTAACATCCTGATTCACATTGGCATTCCCTACATAAACTAACATCCTGCATCACAATGGCATTCCCTACATCAGCTAACATCCTACTTCACATTGGCATTCCCTACATAAACTAGCATCCTGCTACACATTGGCATTGCCTACATAATCTAACAACCTGCTTCACATTGGCATTCCCTACGTAAACTAGCATCCTACTACATATTGGCATTCCCTACATAAACGAGCATCCTACTACACATTGGCGATCTCTACATAAACTAGCATCCTGCTTCACATTGTAATTCCTGATATAAACCAACATCCTGCTTCACATTGGCATTCCCTACATAAACTAGCATCCTGCATCACATTGGCATTCCCAACATAAATTAGCATCCTGCTTCACATTGGCATTCCCTACATAAACTAACATCCTGACTCACATTGGCATTCCCTACATAAACTAGCATCCTGCTTCACATTGGCATTCCCTACATAAACTAACATCCTGCTTCACATTGGCATTCCCTACATAAACGAACATCCTGCTTCACATTGACATTGCCTACATAAACTAGCATCCTACTACACATTGGCATTCCCTACATAAACTAACATCATGCTACACATTGGCATTCCCTACATAAACTAGCATCCTGCTTCATATTGGCATTCCCTACATAAACAAACATCCTGCTTCACTTTGGCATTGCACACATAAACTAACATCCTGATTCACATTGGCATTCCCTACATAAACTAACAACCTGCTTCACATTGGCATTCCCTACGTAAACTAGCATCCTACTACACATTGGCATTCCCTACATAAACGAGCATCCTACGACACATTGGCGATCCCTACATAAACTAGCATCCTGCTTCACATTGTCATTCCCGATATAAACCAACATCCTGCTTCACATTGGCATTCCCTACATAAACTAGCATCCTGCATCACATTGGCATTCCCAACATAAATTAGCATCCTGCTTCACATTGGCATTCCCTACATAAACTAACATCCTGACTCACATTGGCATTCCCTACATAAACTAGCATCCTGCTTCACATTGGCATTCCCTACATAAACTAACATCCTGCTTCACATTGGCATTCCCTACATAAACGAACATCCTGCTTCACATTGACATTGCCTACATAAACTAGTATCCTACTACACATTGGCATTCCCTACATAAACTAACATCATGCTACTCATTGGCATTCACTACATAAACAAGCATCCTGCTACACATTGGCATTCCCTACATAAACTAGCATCCTGCTTCACATTGGCATTCCCTACATAAACAAACATCCTGCTTCACTTTGGCATTGCATACATAAACTAACATCCTGATTCACATTGGCATTCCCTACATAAACTAACAACCTGCTTCACATTAGCATTCCCTACGTAAACTAGCATCCTACTACACATTGGCATTCCCTACATAAACGAGCATCCTACGACACATTGGCGATCCCTACATAAACTAGCATCCTGCTTCACATTGTCATTCCCGATATAAACCAACATCCTGCTTCACATTGGCATTCCCTACATAAACTAGCATCCTGCTTCACATTGGCATTCCCTACATAAACTAACATCCTGCTTCACATTGACATTGCCTACATAAACTAGCATCCTACTACACATTGGCATTCCCTACATAAACTAACATCATGCTACACATTGGCATTCACTACATAAACAAGCATCCTGCTACACATTGGCATTCCCTACATAAACTAGCATCCTGCTTCACATTGGCATTCCCTACATAAACAAACATCCTGCTTCACTTTGGTATTGCATACATAAACTAACATCCTGATTCACATTGGCATTCCCTACATAAACTAACATCCTGCTTCACATTGGCATTCCCTACATTAACTAACATCCTGCTTCACATTGGCATTCCCTACATAAACTAGCATCATGCTACACATTGGCATTGCCTACATAAACTAACAACCTGCTTCACATTGGCATTCCCTACGTAAACTAGCATCCTACTACACATTGGCATTCCCTACATAAACTAACATCATGCTACACATTGGCATTCACTACATAAACAAGCATCCTGCTACACATTGGCATTCCCTACATAAACTAGCATCCTGCTTCACATTGGCATTCCCTACATAAACAAACATCCTGCTTCACATTGGCATTCCCTACATTAACTAACATCCTGCTTCACATTGGGATTCCCTACATGAACAACCATCATGCTACACATTGCATTCCCTACATAAACTAGCATCCTGCTTCACCTTGGCATTCCCTATATAAACAAACATCCTGCTTCACATTGGCATTCCCTACGTAAACTAGCATCCTGCTTCACATTGGCATTCCCTACATAAATTAGCATCCTGCTTCACATTGGCATTCCCTACATAAACAAACATCCTGCTTCACATTGGCATTCCCTACATAGACTAGCATCCTGCTTCACATTGGCGTTCCCTACGTAAACTAGCATCCTGCTTCAGATTGGCATTCCCTACATAAACTAACATCATGCTACACATTGGTATTCCCTACATAAATTAACATCCTGCTTCACATTGGCATTCCGTATGTAAACTAGCATCCTGACTCACATTGGCATTCCCTACATAAACTAGCATCCTGCTTCACATTGGCATTCCCTACATAAACTAACATCCTGCTTCACATTGGCATTCCCTACATAAACGAACATCCTGCTTCACATTGACATTGCCTACATAAACTAGCATCCTACTACACATTGGCATTCCTTACATAAACTAACGTCATGCTACACATTGGCATTCACTACATAAACAAGCATCCTGCTACACATTGGCATTGCCTACATAAACTAGCATCCTGCTTCACATTGGCATTCCCTACATAAACGAACATCCTGCTTCACTTTGGCATTGCATACATAAACTAACATCCTGATTCACATTGGCATTCCCTACATAAATTAACATCCTGCTTCACATTGGCATTCCCTACATTAACTAACATCCTGCTTCACATTGGCATTCCTTACATAAGCTAGCATCATGCTACACATTGGCATTGCCTACATAGACTAACAACCTGCTTCACATTGGCATTCCCTACGTAAACTAGCATCCTACGACACATTGGCATTCCCTACATAAACTAGCATCCTGCTTCACATTGTCATTCCCGATATAAACCAACATCCTGCTTCTCCTTGCCATTCCCTACGTAAACTAGCATCCTGCTTCACATTGGCATTCCCAACATAAATTAGCATCCTGCTTCACATTGGCATTCCCTACATAAACAAACATCCTGACTCACATTGGCATTCCCTACATAAACTAGCATCCTGCTTCACATTGGCATTCACTGCGTAAACTATCATCCTGCTTCACATTGGCATTCCCTACATAAACAAACATCCTGCTTCACATTGGCATTCCCTACATAAACGAACATCATGCTACACAATGCATTCCCTACATAAACTAGCATCCTGCTACACATTGGCATTCCCTACATAAACTAACATCCTGCTTCACATTGGCATTCCCTACATAAACGAACATCCTGCTTCACGTTGGCATGCCCTACATAAACTAACATCATGCTACACATTGGCATTCACTACATAAACAAGCATCCTGCTACACATTGGCATTCCCTACATAAACTAACAACCTGCTTCACATTGGCATTCCCTACATAAACGAGCATCCTACGACACATTGGCGATCCCTACATAAACTAGCATCCTGCTTCACATTGTCATTCCCATTATAAACCAACATCCTGCTTCACATTGTCATTCCCGATATAAACCAACATCCTGCTTCACCTTGGCATTCCCTAAGTAAACTAGCATCGTGCTTCACATTGGCATTCCCAACAAAAATTAGCATCCTGCTACACATTGGCATTCCCTACATAAACAAATATCCTGACTCACATTGGCATTCCCTACATAAACTAGCATCCTGCTTCACATTGGCATTCCCTGCGTAAACTAGCATCCTGCTTTATATTGGCATTCCCTACATAAACAAACATCCTGCTTCACATTGGGATTCCCTACATGAACGAACATCATGCTACACATTGCATTCCCTACATAAACTAGCATCCTGCTTCACCTTGGCATTCCCTATATAAACAAACATCCTGCTTCACATTGGCATTCCCTACGTAAACTAGCATCCTGCTTCACATTGGCATTCCCTACATAAATTAGCATCATGCTTCACGTTGGCATTCCCTACATAAACAAACATCCTGCTTCACATTGGCATTCCCTACATAGACTAGCATCCTGCTTCACATTGGCGTTCCCTACGTAAACTAGCATCCTGCTTCAGATTGGCATTCCCTACATAAACTAACATCATGCTACACATTGGTATTCCCTACATAAACTAACATCCTGCTTCACATTGGCATTCCGTATGTAAACTAGCATTCTGCTTCACATTGGCATTCCCTACTTACACTAACATCATGCTACACATTGGCATTCACTACATAAACAAGCATCCTGCTACACATTGGCATTCCCTACATAAACTGGCATCCTGCTTCACATTGGCATTCCCTACATAAACGAACATCCTGCTTCACTTTGGCATTGCATACATAAACTAACATCCTGATTCACATTAGCATTCCCTACATAAACTAACATCCTGCTTCACATTGGCATTCCCTACATTAACTAACATCCTGCTTCACATTGGCATTCCCTACATAAACTAGCATCATGCTACACATTGGCATTGCCTACATAAACTAACAACCTGCTTCACTTTGGCATTCCCTACGTAAATTTGCATCCTACTGCACATTGGCATTCCCTACATAAAAGAGCATCCTAAGACACATTGGCGATCCCTACATAAACTAGCATCCTGCTTCACATTGTCATTCCCGATATAAACCAACATCCTGCTTCACCTTGGCATTCCCTACGTAAACTAGCATCCTGCTTCATATTGGCATTCCCAACATAAATTAGCATCCTGCTTCACATTGGCATTCCCTACATAAACAAACATCCTGACTCACATTGGCATTCCCTACATAAACTAGCATCCTGCTTCACATTGGCATTCCCTGCGTAAACGAGCATCCTGCTTCACATTGGCATTCCCTACATAAACAAACATCCTGCTTCACATTGGCATTCCCTACATAAACGAACATCATGCTTCACATTGGCATTCCCTATATGAACGAACATCCTGCTGCACATCGGCATTCCCTAAGTAAACTAGCATCCTGCTACACATTGGCATTCCCTACATAAACTAGCATCCTGCTTCACATTGGCATTCCCTACATAAACTAGCATCCTGCTTCACATTGGCATTCCCTACGTAAACGAACATCCTGCTTCACTTTGGCATTGCATACATAAACTAACATCCTGATTCACATTGGCATTCCCTACATAAACTAACATCCTGCTTCACATTGGCATTCCCTACATAAGCTAATATCCTACTTCACATTGGCATTCCCTACATAAACTAGCATCATGCTACACATTGGCATTGCCTACATAAACTAACAACCTGCTTCACATTGGCATTCCCTACGTAAACTAGCATCCTACTACATATTAGCATTCCCTAAATAAACGAGCATCCTACTACACATTGGCGATCCCTACATAAACTAGCATCCTGCTTCACATTGTAATTCCCGATATAAACCAATCTCCTGCTTCACATTGGCATTCTGTACATAAACTAGCATCCTGTTTCACATTGGCATTCCGAACATAAATTAGCATCCTGCTTCACATTGGCATTCCCTACATAAACTAACATCCTGACTCACATTGGCATTCCCTACATAAACTAGCATCCTGCTTCACATTGGCATTCCCTACATAAACTAACATCCTGCATCACATTGGCATTCCCTACATAAACGAACATCCTGCTTCACATTGGCATTCCCTACATAAACTAACATCATGCTACACATTGGCATTCACTACATAAACAAGCATCCTGCTACACATTGGCATTCCCTACATAATCTAGCATCCTGCTTCACATTGGCATTCCCTACATAAACGAACATCCTGCTTCACATTGGCATTCCCTACATAAACTAGCATCATGCTACACATTGGCATTGCCTACATAAACTAACAACCTGCTTCACTTTGGCATTCCCTACGTAAACTTGCATCCTACTACACATTGGCATTCCCTACATAAAAGAGCATCCTACGACACATTGGCGATCCCTACATAAACTAGCATCCTGCTTCACATTGTCATTCCCGATATAAACCAACATCCTGCTTCACCTTGGCATTCCCTACGTAAACTAGCATCCTGCTTCATATTGGCATTCCCAACATAAATTAGCATCCTGCTTCACATTGGCATTCCCTACATAAACAAACATCCTGACTCACATTGGCATTCCCTACATAAACTAGCATCCTGCTTCACATTGGCATTCCCTACATAAACAAACATCCTGCTTCACATTGGGATTCCCTACATGAACGAACATCATGCTACAAATTGCATTCCCTACATAAACTAGCATCCTGCTTCACCTTGGCATTCCCTATATAAACAAACATCCTGCTTCACATTGGCATTCCCTACGTAAACTAGCATCCTGCTTCACATTGGCATTCCCTACATAAATTAGCATCATGCTTCACGTTGGCATTCCCTACATAAACAAACATCCTGCTTCACATTGGCATTCCCTACATAGACTAGCATCCTGCTTCACATTGGCGTTCCCTACGTAAACTAGCATCCTGCTTCAGATTGGCATTCCCTACATAAACTAACATCATGCTACACATTGGTATTCCCTACATAAACTAACATCCTGCTTCACATTGGCATTCCGTATGTAAACTAGCATTCTGCTTCACATTGGCATTCCCTACATACACTAACATCATGCTACACATTGGCATTCACTACATAAACAAGCATCCTGCTACACATTGGCATTCCCTACATAAACTAGCATCCTGCTTCACATTGGCATTCCCTACATAAACGAACATCCTGCTTCACTTTGGCATTGCATACATAAACTAACATCCTGATTCACATTGGCATTCCCTACATAAACTAACATCCTGCTTCACATTGGCATTCCCTACATTAACTAACATCCTGCTTCACATTGGCATTCCCTACATAAACTAGCATCATGCTACACATTGGCATTCCCTACGTAAACTTGCATCCTACTACACATTGGCATTCCCTACATAAAAGTGCATCCTACGACACATTGGCATTCCCTACATAAACGAACATCATGCTACACATTGCATTCCCTACATAAACTAGCATCCTGCTTCACATTGGCATTTCCTACATAAACTAACATCCTGCTTCACATTGGCATTCCCTATATGAACGAACATCCTGCTGCACATCGGCATTCCCTAAGTAAACTAGCATCCTGCTACACATTGGCATTCCCTACATAAACTAGCATCCTGCTTCACATTGGCATTCCCTACGTAAACGAACATCCTGCTTCACTTTGGCATTCCCTACATAAGCTAATATCCTACTTCACATTGGCATTCCCTACATAAACTAGCATCATGCTACACATTGGCATTGCCTACATAAACTAACAACCTGCTTCACATTGGCATTCCCTACGTAAACTAGCATCCTACTACATATTAGCATTCCCTAAATAAACGAGCATCCTACTACACATTGGCGATCCCTACATAAACTAGCATCCTGCTTCACATTGTAATTCCCGATATAAACCAACATCCTGCTTCACATTGGCATTCTGTACATAAACTAGCATCCTGTTTCACATTGGCATTCCGAACATAAATTAGCATCCTGCTTCACATTGGCATTCCCTACATAAACTAACATCCTGACTCACATTGGCATTCCCTACATAAACTAGCATCCTGCTTCACATTGGCATTCCCTACATAAACTAACATCCTGCATCACATTGGCATTCCCTACATAAACGAACATCCTGCTTCACATTGGCATTCCCTACATAAACTAACATCATGCTACACATTGGCATTCACTACATAAACAAGCATCCTGCTACACATTGGCATTCCCTACATAAACTAGCATCCTGCTTCACATTGGCATTCCCTACATAAACGAACATCCTGCTTCACATTGGCATTCCCTACATAAACTAGCATCATGCTACACATTGGCATTGCCTACATAAACTAACAACCTGCTTCACTTTGGCATTCCCTACGTAAACTTGCATCCTACTACACATTGGCATTCCCTACATAAAAGAGCATCCTACGACACATTGGCGATCCCTACATAAACTAGCATCCTGCTTCACATTGTCATTCCCGATATAAACCAACATCCTGCTTCACCTTGGCATTCCCTACGTAAACTAGCATCCTGCTTCATATTGGCATTCCCAACATAAATTAGCATCCTGCTTCACATTGGCATTCCCTACATAAACTAACATCCTGACTCACATTGGCATTCCCTACATAAACTAGCATCCTGCTTCACATTGGCATTCCCTACATAAACTAACATCCTGCATCACATTGGCATTCCCTACATAAACGAACATCCTGCTTCACATTGGCATTCCCTACATAAACTAACATCATGCTACACATTGGCATTCACTACATAAACAAGCATCCTGCTACACATTGGCATTCCCTACATAATCTAGCATCCTGCTTCACATTGGCATTCCCTACATAAACGAACATCCTGCTTCACATTGGCATTCCCTACATAAACTAGCATCATGCTACACATTGGCATTGCCTACATAAACTAACAACCTGCTTCACTTTGGCATTCCCTACGTAAACTTGCATCCTACTACACATTGGCATTCCCTACATAAAAGAGCATCCTACGACACATTGGCGATCCCTACATAAACTAGCATCCTGCTTCACATTGTCATTCCCGATATAAACCAACATCCTGCTTCACCTTGGCATTCCCAACATAAATTAGCATCCTGCTTCACATTGGCATTCCCTACATAAACAAACATCCTGACTCACATTGGCATTCCCTACATAAACTAGCATCCTGCTTCACATTGGCATTCCCTACATAAACAAACATCCTGCTTCACATTGGGATTCCCTACATGAACGAACATAATGCTACACATTGCATTCCCTACATAAACTAGCATCCTGCTTCACCTTGGCATTCCCTATATAAACAAACATCCTGCTTCACATTGGCATTCCCTACGTAAACTAGCATCCTGCTTCACATTGGCATTCCCTACATAAATTAGCATCATGCTTCACGTTGGCATTCCCTACATAAACAAACATCCTGCTTCACATTGGCATTCCCTACATAGACTAGCATCCTGCTTCACATTGGCGTTCCCTACGTAAACTAGCATCCTGCTTCAGATTGGCATTCCCTACATAAACTAACATCATGCTACACATTGGTATTCCCTACATAAACTAACATCCTGCTTCACATTGGCATTCCGTATGTAAACTAGCATTCTGCTTCACATTGGCATTCCCTACATACACTAACATCATGCTACACATTGGCATTCACTACATAAACAAGCATCCTGCTACACATTGGCATTCCCTACATAAACTAGCATCCTGCTTCACATTGGCATTCCCTACATAAACGAACATCCTGCTTCACTTTGGCATTGCATACATAAACTAACATCCTGATTCACATTGGCATTCCCTACATAAACTAACATCCTGCTTCACATTGGCATTCCCTACATTAACTAACATCCTGCTTCACATTGGCATTCCCTACATAAACTAGCATCATGCTACACATTGGCATTCCCTACGTAAACTTGCATCCTACTACACATTGGCATTCCCTACATAAAAGTGCATCCTACGACACATTGGCGATCCCTACATAAACTAGCATCCTGCTTCACATTGTCATTCCCGATATAAACCAACATCCTGCTTCACCTTGGCATTCCCTACGTAAACTAGCATCCTGCTTCATATTGGCATTCCCAACATAAATTAGCATCCTGCTTCACATTGGCATTCCCTACATAAACAAACATCCTGACTCACATTGGCATTCCCTACATAAACTAGCATCCTGCTTCACATTGGCATTCCCTGCGTAAACGAGCATCCTGCTTCACATTGGCATTCCCTACATAAACAAACATCCTGCTTCACATTGGCATTCCCTACATAAACGAACATCATGCTACACATTGCATTCCCTACATAAACTAGCATCCTGCTTCACATTGGCATTTCCTACATAAACTAACATCCTGCTTCACATTGGCATTCCCTATATGAACGAACATCCTGCTGCACATCGGCATTCCCTAAGTAAACTAGCATCCTGCTACACATTGGCATTCCCTACATAAACTAGCATCCTGCTTCACATTGGCATTCCCTACGTAAACGAACATCCTGCTTCACTTTGGCATTCCCTACATAAGCTAATATCCTACTTCACATTGGCATTCCCTACATAAACTAGCATCATGCTACACATTGGCATTGCCTACATAAACTAACAACCTGCTTCACATTGGCATTCCCTACGTAAACTAGCATCCTACTACATATTAGCATTCCCTAAATAAACGAGCATCCTACTACACATTGGCGATCCCTACATAAACTAGCATCCTGCTTCACATTGTAATTCCCGATATAAACCAACATCCTGCTTCACATTGGCATTCTGTACATAAACTAGCATCCTGTTTCACATTGGCATTCCGAACATAAATTAGCATCCTGCTTCACATTGGCATTCCCTACATAAACTAACATCCTGACTCACATTGGCATTCCCTACATAAACTAGCATCCTGCTTCACATTGGCATTCCCTACATAAACTAACATCCTGCATCACATTGGCATTCCCTACATAAACGAACATCCTGCTTCACATTGGCATTCCCTACATAAACTAACATCATGCTACACATTGGCATTCACTACATAAACAAGCATCCTTCTACACATTGGCATTCCCTACATAAACTAGCATCCTGCTTCACATTGGCATTCCCTACATAAACGAACATCCTGCTTCACATTGGCATTCCCTACATAAACTAGCATCATGCTACACATTGGCATTGCCTACATAAACTAACAACCTGCTTCACTTTGGCATTCCCTACGTAAACTTGCATCCTACTACACATTGGCATTCCCTACATAAAAGAGCATCCTACGACACGTTGGCGATCCCTACATAAACTAGCATCCTGCTTCACATTGTCATTCCCGATATAAACCAACATCCTGCTTCACCTTGGCATTCCCTACGTAAACTAGCATCCTGCTTCATATTGGCATTCCCAACATAAATTAGCATCCTGCTTCACATTGGCATTCCCTACATAAACAAACATCCTGACTCACATTGGCATTCCCTACATAAACTAGCATCCAGCTTCACATTGGCATTCCCTACATAAACAAACATCCTGCTTCACATTGGGATTCCCTACATGAACGAACATCATGCTACACATTGCATTCCCTACATAAACTAGCATCCTGCTTCACCTTGGCATTCCCTATATAAACAAACATCCTGCTTCACATTGGCATTCCCTACGTAAACTAGCATCCTGCTTCACATTGGCATTCCCTACATAAATTAGCATCATGCTTCACGTTGGCATTCCCTACATAAACAAACATCCTGCTTCACATTGGCATTCCCTACATAGACTAGCATCCTGCTTCACATTGGCGTTCCCTACGTAAACTAGCATCCTGCTTCAGATTGGCATTCCCTACATAAACTAACATCATGCTACACATTGGTATTCCCTACATAAACTAACATCCTGCTTCACATTGGCATTCCGTATGTAAACTAGCATTCTGCTTCACATTGGCATTCCCTACATACACTAACATCATGCTACACATTGGCATTCACTACATAAACAAGCATCCTGCTACACATTGGCATTCCCTACATAAACTAGCATCCTGCTTCACATTGGCATTCCCTACATAAACGAATATCCTGCTTCACTTTGGCATTGCATACATAAACTAACATCCTGATTCACATTGGCATTCCCTACATAAACTAACATCCTGCTTCACATTGGCATTCCCTACATTAACTAACATCCTGCTTCACATTGGCATTCCCTACATAAACTAGCATCATGCTACACATTGGCATTCCCTACGTAAACTTGCATCCTACTACACATTGGCATTCCCTACATAAAAGTGCATCCTACGACACATTGGCGATCCCTACATAAACTAGCATCCTGCTTCACATTGTCATTCCCGATATAAACCAACATCCTGCTTCACCTTGGCATTCCCTACGTAAACTAGCATCCTGCTTCATATTGGCATTCCCAACATAAATTAGCATCCTGCTTCACATTGGCATTCCCTACATAAACAAACATCCTGACTCACATTGGCATTCCCTACATAAACTAGCATCCTGCTTCACATTGGCATTCCCTGCGTAAACGAGCATCCTGCTTCACATTGGCATTCCCTACATAAACAAACATCCTGCTTCACATTGGCATTCCCTACATAAACGAACATCATGCTACACATTGCTTTCCCTACATAAACTAGCATCCTGCTTCACATTGGCATTTCCTACATAAACTAACATCCTGCATCACATTGGCATTCCCTATATGAACGAACATCCTGCTGCACATCGGCATTCCCTAAGTAAACTAGCATCCTGCTACACATTGGCATTCCCTACATAAACTAGCATCCTGCTTCACATTGGCATTCCCTACGTAAACGAACATCCTGCTTCACTTTGGCATTGCATACATAAACTAACATCCTGATTCACATTGGCATTCCCTACATAAACTAACATCCTGCTTCACATTGGCATTCCCTACATAAGCTAATATCCTACTTCACATTGGCATTCCCTACATAAACTAGCATCATGCTACACATTGGCATTGCCTACATAAACTAACAACCTGCTTCACATTGGCATTCCCTACGTAAACTAGCATCCTACTACATATTAGCATTCCCTAAATAAACGAGCATCCTACTACACATTGGCGATCCCTACATAAACTAGCATCCTGCTTCACTTTGTAATTCCCGATATAAACCAACATCCTGCTTCACATTGGCATTCCGTACATAAACTAGCATCCTGTTTCACATTGGCATTCCGAACATAAATTAGCAACCTGCTTCACATTGGCATTCACTACATAAACAAGCATCCTGCTACACATTGGCATTCCCTACATAAACTAGCATCCTGCTTCACATTGGCATTCCCTACATAAACGAACATCCTGCTTCACATTGGCTTTCCCTACATAAACTAGCATCCTGCTTCACATTGGCATTCCCTACGTAAACGAACATCCTGCTTCACTTTGGCATTGCATACATAAACTAACATCCTGATTCACATTGGCATTCCCTACATAAACTAACATCCTGCTTCACATTGGCATTCCCTACATAAGCTAATATCCTACTTCACATTGGCATTGCCTACATAAACTAACAACCTGCTTCACATTGGCATTCCCTACGTAAACTAGCATCCTACTACATATTAGCATTCCCTAAATAAACGAGCATCCTATTACACATTGGCGATCCCTACATAAACTAGCATCCTGCTTCACATTGTAATTCCCGATATAAACCAACCTCCTGCTTCACATTGGCATTCTGTACATAAACTAGCATCCTGTTTCACATTGGCATTCCGAACATAAATTAGCATCCTGCTTCACATTGGCATTCCCTACATAAACTAACATCCTGACTCACATTGGCATTCCCTACATAAACTAGCATCCTGCTTCACATTGGCATTCCCTACATAAACTAACATCCTGCATCACATTGGCATTCCCTACATAAACGAACATCCTGCTTCACATTGGCATTCCCTACATAAACTAACATCATGCTACACATTGGCATTCACTACATAAACAAGCATCCTGCTACACATTGGCATTCCCTACATAAACTAGCATCCTGCTTCACATTGGCATTCCCTACATAAACGAACATCCTGCTTCACATTGGCATTCCCTACATAAACTAGCATCATGCTACACATTGGCATTGCCTACATAAACTAACAACCTGCTTCACTTTGGCATTCCCTACGTAAACTTGCATCCTACTACACATTGGCATTCCCTACATAAAAGAGCATCCTACGACACATTGGCGATCCCTACATAAACTAGCATCCTGCTTCACATTGTCATTCCCGATATAAACCAACATCCTGCTTCACCTTGGCATTCCCTACGTAAACTAGCATCCTGCTTCATATTGGCATTCCCAACATAAATTAGCATCCTGCTTCACATTGGCATTCCCTACATAAACAAACATCCTGACTCACATTGGCATTCCCTACATAAACTAGCATCCTGCTTCACATTGGCATTCCCTACATAAACAAACATCCTGCTTCACATTGGGATTCCCTACATGAACGAACATCATGCTACAAATTGCATTCCCTACATAAACTAGCATCCTGCTTCACCTTGGCATTCCCTATATAAACAAACATCCTGCTTCACATTGGCATTCCCTACGTAAACTAGCATCCTGCTTCACATTGGCATTCCCTACATAAATTAGCATCATGCTTCACGTTGGCATTCCCTACATAAACAAACATCCTGCTTCACATTGGCATTCCCTACATAGACTAGCATCCTGCTTCACATTGGCGTTCCCTACGTAAACTAGCATCCTGCTTCAGATTGGCATTCCCTACATAAACTAACATCATGCTACACATTGGTATTCCCTACATAAACTAACATCCTGCTTCACATTGGCATTCCGTATGTAAACTAGCATTCTGCTTCACATTGGCATTCCCTACATACACTAACATCATGCTACACATTGGCATTCACTACATAAACAAGCATCCTGCTACACATTGGCATTCCCTACATAAACTAGCATCCTGCTTCACATTGGCATTCCCTACATAAACGAACATCCTGCTTCACTTTGGCATTGCATACATAAACTAACATCCTGATTCACATTGGCATTCCCTACATAAACTAACATCCTGCTTCACATTGGCATTCCCTACATTAACTAACATCCTGCTTCACATTGGCATTCCCTACATAAACTAGCATCATGCTACACATTGGCATTCCCTACGTAAACTTGCATCCTACTACACATTGGCATTCCCTACATAAAAGTGCATCCTACGACACATTGGCGATCCCTACATAAACTAGCATCCTGCTTCACATTGTCATTCCCGATATAAACCAACATCCTGCTTCACCTTGGCATTCCCTACGTAAACTAGCATCCTGCTTCATATTGGCATTCCCAACATAAATTAGCATCCTGCTTCACATTGGCATTCCCTACATAAACAAACATCCTGACTCACATTGGCATTCCCTACATAAACTAGCATCCTGCTTCACATTGGCATTCCCTGCGTAAACGAGCATCCTGCTTCACATTGGCATTCCCTACATAAACAAACATCCTGCTTCACATTGGCATTCCCTACATAAACGAACATCATGCTACACATTGCATTCCCTACATAAACTAGCATCCTGCTTCACATTGGCATTTCCTACATAAACTAACATCCTGCTTCACATTGGCATTCCCTATATGAACGAACATCCTGCTGCACATCGGCATTCCCTAAGTAAACTAGCATCCTGCTACACATTGGCATTCCCTACATAAACTAGCATCCTGCTTCACATTGGCATTCCCTACGTAAACGAACATCCTGCTTCACTTTGGCATTGCATACATAAACTAACATCCTGATTCACATTGGCATTCCCTACATAAACTAACATCCTGCTTCACATTGGCATTCCCTACATAAGCTAATATCCTACTTCACATTGGCATTCCCTACATAAACTAGCATCATGCTACACATTGGTATTCCCTACATAAACTAGCATCCAGCTTCACATTGGCATTCCCTACATAAACTATCATCCTGCTTCACTTTGGCATTCCCTACATAAACTAACATCATGCTACACATTGGCATTCCCTACATAAACGAACATCCTGCTTCACTTTGGCATTGTATACATAAACTAACATCCTGATTCACATTGGCATTCCCTACATAAACTAACATCCTGCTTCACATTGGCATTCCCTACATAAGCTAATATCCTACTTCACATTGGCATTCCGTACATAAACTAGCATCATGCTACACATTGGCATTGCCTACATAAACTAACAACCTGCTTCACATTGGCATTCCCTACGTAAACTAGCATCCTACTACATATTAGCATTCCCTAAATAAACGAGCATCCTACTACACATTGGCGATCCCTACATAAACTAGCATCCTGCTTCACTTTGTAATTCCCGATATAAACCAACATCCTGCTTCACATTGGCATTCCGTACATTAACTAGCATCCTGTTTCACATTGGCATTCCGAACATAAATTAGCATCCTGCTTCACATTGGCATTCACTACATAAACAAGCATCCTGCTACACATTGGCATTCCCTACATAAACTAGCATCCTGCTTCACATTGGCATTCCCTACATAAACGAACATCCTGCTTCACATTGGCTTTCCCTACATAAACTAGCATCATGCTACACATTGGCATTGCCTACATAAACTAACAACCTGCTTCACTTTGGCATTCCCTACGTAAACTTGCATCCTACTACACATTGGCATTCCCTACATAAAAGAGCATCCTACGACACATTGGCGATCCCTACATAAACTAGCATCCTGCTTCACATTGTCATTCCCGATATAAACCAACATCCTGCTTCACCTTGGCATTCGCTACGTAAACTAGCATCCTGCTTCATATTGGCATTCCCAACATAAATTAGCATCCTGCTTCACATTGGCATTCCCTACATAAACAAACATCCTGACTCACATTGGCATTCCCTACATAAACTAGCATCCTGCTTCACATTGGCATTCCCTGCGTAAACTAGCATCCTGCTTCACATTGGCATTCCCTACGTAAACAAACATCCTGCTTCACATTGGCATTCCCTACATAAACGAACATCATGCTACACATTGCATTCCATACATAAACTAGCATCCTGCTTCACATTGGCATTTCCTACATAAACTAACATCCTGCTTCACATTGGCATTGCCTACATAAACTAACATCCTGCTTCACATTGGCATTCCCTATATGAACGAACATCCTGCTGCACATCGGCATTCCCTAAGTAAACTAGCATCCTGCTACACATTGGCATTCCCTACATAAACTAGCATCCTGCTTCACATTGGCATTCCCTACGTAAACGAACATCCTGCTTCACTTTGGCATTTCATACATAAACTAACATCCTGATTCACATTGGCATTCCCTACATAAACTAACATCCTGCTTCACATTGGCATTCCCTACATAAGCTAATATCCTACTTCACATTGGCATTCCCTACATAAACTAGCATCATGCTACACATTGGCATTGCCTACATAAACTAACAACCTGCTTCACATTGGCATTCCCTACGTAAACTAGCATCCTACTACATATTAGCATTCCCTACATAAACGAGCATCCTACTACACATTGGCGATCCCTACATAAACTAGCATCCTGCTTCACATTGTAATTCCCGATATAAACCAACATACTGCTTCACATTGGCATTCCGTACATAAACTAGCATCTTGTTTCACATTGGCATTCCGAACATAAATTAGCATCCTGCTTCACATTGGCATTCCCTACATAAACTAACATCCTGACTCACATTGGCATTCCCTACATAAACTACCATCCTGCTTCACATTGGCATTCCCTACATAAACTAACATCCTGCATCACATTGGCATTCCCTACATAAACGAACATCCTGCTTCACATTGGCATTCCCTACATAAACTAACATCATGCTACACATTGGCATTCACTACATAAACAAGCATCCTGCTTCACATTGGCATTCCCTATATAAACAAACATCCTGCTTCACATTGGCATTCCCTACGTAAACTAGCATCCTGCTTCACATTGCCATTCACTACATAAATTAGCATCCTGCTTCACATTGGCATTCCCTACATAAACAAACATCCTGACTCACATTGGCATTCCCTACATAAACTAGCATCCTGCTTCACATTGGCATTCCCTGCGTAAACTAGCATCCTGCTTCACATTGGCATTCCCTACATAAACAAACATCCTGCTTCACATTGGCATTCCCTACATAAACGAACATCATGCTACACATTGCATTCCCTACATAAACTAGCATCCTGCTTCACATTGGCATTTCCTACATAAACTAACATCCTGCTGCACATCGGCATTCCCTAAGTAAACTAGCATCCTGCTACACATTGGCATTCCCTACATAAACTAGCATCCTGCTTCACATGGGCATTCCCTACGTAAACGAACATCCTGCTTCACTTTGGCATTGCATACATAAACTAACATCCTGATTCACATTGGCATTCCCTACATAAACTAACATCCTGCTTCACATTGGCATTCCCTACATAAGCTAATATCCTACTTCACATTGGCATTCCCTACATAAAATAGCATCATGCTACACATTGGCATTGTCTACATAAACTAACAACCTGCTTCACATTGGCATTCCCTACGTAAACTAGCATCCTACTACATATTAGCATTCCCTACAAAAAAGAGCATCCTACTACACATTGGCGATCCCTACATAAACTAGCATCCTGCTTCACATTGTAATTCCCGATATAAACCAACATCCTGCTTCACATTGGCATTCCGTACATAAACTAGCATCCTGTTTCACATTGGCATTCCGAACATAAATTAGCATCCTGCTTCACATTGGCATTCCCTACATAAACTAACATCCTGACTCACATTGGCATTCCCTACATAAACTAGCATCCTGCTTCACATTGGCATTCCCTACATAAACTAACATCCTGCATCACATTGGCATTCCCTACATAAACGAACATTCTGCTTCACATTGGCATTCCCTACATAAACTAACATCATGCTACACATTGGCATTCACTACATAAACAAGCATCCTGCTACACATTGGCATTCCCTACATAAAATAGCATCCTGCTTCACATTGGCATTCCCTACATAAACGAACATCCTGCTTCACTTTGGCATCGCATAAATAAACTAACATCCTGATTCACATTGGCATTCCCTACATAAACTAACATCCTGCTTCACATTGGCATTCCCTACATTAACTAACATCCTGCTTCCCATTGGCATTCCCTACATAAACTAGCATCATGCTACACATTGGCATTCCCTACATAAACGAGCATCCTACGACACATTGGCGATCCTTACATAAACTAGCATCCTGCTTTACATTGTCATTCCCGATATAAACCAACATCCAGCTTCACCTTGGCATTCCCTACGTAAACTAGCATCCTGCTTCACATTGGCATTCCCAACATAAATTAGCATCCTGCTTCACATTGGCATTCCCTACATAAACAAACATCCTGACTCACATTGGCATTCCCTACATAAACTAGCAACCTGCTTCACATTGGCATTCCCTACATAAATGAACATCCTGCTTCACATTGACATTGCCTACATAAACTAGCATCCTACTACACATTGGAATTCCCTACATAAACAAGCAACCTGCTTCACATTGTCATTCCCGATATAAACCAACATCCTGCTTCACCTTGGCATTCCCTACGTAAACTAGCATCCTGCTTCACATTGGCATTCCCAACATAAATTAGCATCCTGCTTCACATTGGCATTCCCTACATAAACAAACATCCTGCTTCACATTGGCATTCCCTACATAAACGAACATCATGCTACACATTGCATTCCCTACATAAACTAGCATCCTGCTTCACATTGGCATTTCCTACATAAACTAACATCCTGCTGCACATCGGCATTCCCTAAGTAAACTAGCATCCTGCTACACATTGGCATTCCCTACATAAACTAGCATCCTGCTTCACATTGGCATTCCCTACGTAAACGAACATCCTGCTTCACTTTGGCATTGCATACATAAACTAACATCCTGATTCACATTGGCATTCCCTACATAAACTAACATCCTGCTTCACATTGGCATTCCCTACATAAGCTAATATCCTACTTCACATTGGCATTCCCTACATAAACTAGCATCATGCTACACATTGGCATTGCCTACATAAACTAACAACCTGCTTCACATTGGCATTCCCTACGTAAACTAGCATCCTACTACATATTAGCATTCCCTACAAAAAAGAGCATCCTACTACACATTGGCGATCCCTACATAAACTAGCATCCTGCTTCACATTGTAATTCCCGATATAAACCAACATCCTGCTTCACATTGGCATTCCGTACATAAACTAGCATCCTGTTTCACATTGGCATTCCGAACATAAATTAGCATCCTGCTTCACATTGGCATTCCCTACATAAACTAACATCCTGACTCACATTGGCATTCCCTACATAAACTAGCATCCTGCTTCACATTGGCATTCCCTACATAAACTAACATCCTGCATCACATTGGCATTCCCTACATAAACGAACATTCTGCTTCACATTGGCATTCCCTACATAAACTAACATCATGCTACACATTGGCATTCACTACATAAACAAGCATCCTGCTACACATTGGCATTCCCTACATAAACTAGCATCCTGCTTCACATTGGCATTCCCTACATAAACGAACATCCTGCTTCACTTTGGCATCGCATAAATAAACTAACATCCTGATTCACATTGGCATTCCCTACATAAACTAACATCCTGCTTCACATTGGCATTCCCTACATTAACTAACATCCTGCTTCCCATTGGCATTCCCTACATAAACTAGCATCATGCTACACATTGGCATTCCCTACATAAACGAGCATCCTACGACACATTGGCGATCCTTACATAAACTAGCATCCTGCTTTACATTGTCATTCCCGATATAAACCAACATCCAGCTTCACCTTGGCATTCCCTACGTAAACTAGCATCCTGCTTCACATTGGCATTCCCAACATAAATTAGCATCCTGCTTCACATTGGCATTCCCTACATAAACAAACATCCTGACTCACATTGGCATTCCCTACATAAACTAGCAACCTGCTTCACATTGGCATTCCCTACATAAATGAACATCCTGCTTCACATTGACATTGCCTACATAAACTAGCATCCTACTACACATTGGAATTCCCTACATAAACAAGCAACCTGCTTCACATTGTCATTCCCGATATAAACCAACATCCTGCTTCACCTTGGCATTCCCTACGTAAACTAGCATCCTGCTTCACATTGGCATTCCCAACATAAATTAGCATCCTGCTTCACATTGGCATTCCCTACATAAACAAACATCCTGACTCTCATTGGCATTCCCTACATAAATTAGCATCCTGCTTCACATTGGCATTCCCTGCGTAAACTAGCATCCTGCTTCACATTGGCATTCCCTACATAAACTAGCATCATGCTACACATTGGCATTGCCTACATAAACTAACAACCTGCTTCACATTGGCATTCCCTACGTAAACTAGCATCCTACTACACATTGGCATTCCCTACATAAACGAGCATCCTACGACACATTGGCGATCCCTACATAAACTAGCATCCTGCTTCACATTGTCATTCCCGATATAAACCAACATCCTGCTTCACCTTGGCATTCCCTACGTAAACTAGCATCCTGCTTCACATTGGCATTCACAACATAAATTAGCATCCTGCTTCACATTGGCATTCCCTACATAAACAAACATCCTGACTCACAATGGCATTCCCTACATAAACTAGCATCCTGCTTCACATTGGCATTCCCTGCGTAAACTAGCATCCTGCTTCACATTGGCATTCCCCACATAAACAAACATCCTGCTTCACATTGGCATTCCCTACATAAACGAACATTATGCTACACATTGCATTCCCTACATAAACTAGCATCCTGCTTCACATTGGCATTCCCTATATAAACAAACATCCTGCTTCACATTGGCATTCCCTACGTAAACTAGCATCCTGCTTCACATTGGCATTCCCTACATAAACAAACATCCTGACTCACATTGGCATTCCCTATGTAAACTAGCATCCTGCTTCACATTGGCATTCCCTACATAGACTAGGATCCTGATTCACATTGGCATTCCCTACATAAACCAGCATCATGCTACACATTGGCATTCCCTATATAAACTAGCATCCTTCTTCACATTGGCATTCCCTACATAAACTAACATCCTGCTTCACATTGGCATTCCCTACATAAACTAGCATCATGCTACACATTGGCATTGCCTACATAAACTAACAACCTGCTTCACATTGGCATTCCCTACGTAAACTAGCCTCCTACTACATAATGGCATTCCCTACATAAACGAGCATCCTACTGCACATTGGCGTTCCCTACATAAACTAGCATCCTGCTTCACATTGTCATTCCCGATATAAACCAACATCATGCTACACATTTGCATTCCCTACATAAACTAACATCCTTCTTCACATTGGCATTCCCTACGAAAACTAGCATCCCGTTTCACATTGGCATTCCCTACGTAAACTAGCATCCTGCTTCACTTTGGCATTCCCAATATAAATTAGCATCCTGCTTCACATTGGCATTCCCTACATAAACTAACATCCTAATTCACATTGGCATTCCCTACATCAACTAACATCCTGCTTCACATTGACATTCCCTACATAAACGAACATCCTGCTTCACAATGCAATTCCCTATATAAACTATCATCCTGCTTCACATTGGCATTCCCTACATAAACTAATATCATGCTACATATTGCATTCCCTAAATAAACTAGCATCCTGCTTCACATTGGCATTCCCTACATAAACAAACATCCTGTTTCACAATGGCATTGCCTACATAAACTAGCATTCTGCTTCACATTGCCATTCCCTATGTAAACTAGCGTCCTGCTACACATTGGCATTGCCTACATAAACTAACATCATGCTACACATTGGCATTCCCTACATAAACTAACATCCTGCTTCACATTGGCATTCCCTATGTAAACTAGCATCCTGCTTCACATTAGCATTCCCTACGTAAACTAGCGTCCTGCTTCACATTGGTATTCCCTACATAAACTAGCATCCAGCTTCACATTGGCATTCCCTACATAAACTAGCATCATGCTACACATTGGCATTCCCTACATAAACTATCATCATGGTACACATTGGCATTGCCTACATAAACTAACATCCTGCTTCACATTGGCATTCCCTACATAAACTAATATCATGCTACATATTGCATTCCCTAAATAAACTAGCATCCTGCTTCACATTGGCATTCCCTAAATAAA
The DNA here is from genome assembly GCF_030144855.1 of Hypanus sabinus. NCBI lineage: Eukaryota > Metazoa > Chordata > Chondrichthyes > Myliobatiformes > Dasyatidae > Hypanus > Hypanus sabinus. Next base: position 46,291,218 of record NC_082738.1, read on the forward strand.
CAAACATCCTGCTTCACATTGGCATTGCCTACATAAACTATCATCCTGCTTCACATTGGCATTCCCTACGTAAACTAGCGTCCTGCTACACATTGGCATTCCCAACATAAACTAGCATCCTGCGTCACATTGGCATTTCCTATATAAACTAACATCATGCTACACATTGGCATTCCCTACATAAACTAACATCCTGCTTTATATTGGCATTCCCTACATAAACTAGCATCCTGCTTCACATTGGCATTACCTACATAAACTAACATCCTGCTTCACATTGACATTCCCTACATAAATTAGCATCCTGCTTCAGATTGGCATTCCCTACATAAAATAACATGATGCTACACATTCGCATTGCCTACATAAACTAACATCATGCTACACATTGGCATTCCCTACATAAACTAACATCTTGCTTCACATTGGCATTCCCTACGTAAACTAGCATCCCGCTTCACATTGGCATTCCCTACGTAAACTAGCATCCTGCTTCACTTTGGCATTCCCAATATAAATTAGCATCCTGCTTCACATTGGCATTCCCTATGTAAACTAACATCCTAATTCACATTGGCATTCCTTACATAAACTAACCTCCTGCTTCACATTGGCATTCCCTACATAAACGAACATCCTGCTTCACATTGCAATTCCCTATATTTAACTAACATCCTGCTTCACATTGGCATTCCCTACATAAACTAATATCATGCTACATATTGCTTTCCCTAAATAAACTAGCATCCTGCTTCACATTGGCATTCCCTACATAAACAAACATCCTGTTTCACATTGGCATTGCCTACATAAACTAGCATCCTGCTTCACATTGCCATTCCCTACGTAAACTAGCGTCCTGCTACACATTGGCATTGCCTACATAAACTAACATCATGCTACACATTGGCATTCCCTACATCAACTAACATCCTGCTTCACATTGGCATTCCCTATGTAAACTAGCATCCTGCTTCACATTAGCATTCCCTACGTATACTAGCGTCCTGCTACACATTGGTATTCCCTACATAAACAAACATCCTGTTTCACATTGGCATTGCCTACATAAACTAGCATCCTGCTTCACATTGCCATTCCCTACGTAAACTAACATCCTGCTTCACATTGGCATTCCCTATATAAACTAGCATCCTGCTTCACATTGGCATTCCCTACATAAACGATCATCCTGCTTCACATTGGCATTCCCTACATAAACTAACATCATGCTACACATTGGCATTCCCTACATAAACTAGCATCCAGCTTCACATTGGCATTCCCTACATAAACGAACATCCTGCTTCACTTTGGCATTGTATACATAAACGAACATCCTGATTCACATTGGCATTCCCTACATAAACTAACATCCTGCTTCAGATTGGCATTCCCTACATAAAATAACATCCTGCTTCACATTGGCATTCCCTACATAAACTAGCATCATGCTACACATTGGCATTGCCTACATAAACTAACAACCTGCTTCACATTGGCATTCTCTACGTAAACTAGCATCCTACTACATATTGGCATTCCCTACATAAACGAGCATCCTACTACACATTGGCGATCCCTACATAAACTAGCATCCTGCTTCACATTGACATTGCCTACATAAACAAACATCCTGCTTCACATTGGGATTCCCTACATGAACAAACATCATGCTACACATTGCATTCCCTACATAAACTAGCATCCTGCTTCACCTTGGCATTCCCTATATAAACAAACATCCTGCTTCACATTGGCATTCCCTACATAAACTAACATCCTGCTTCACATTGGCATTCCCTACGTAAACTAGCATCCCGCTTCACATTGGCATTCCCTACATAAACAAACATCCTGTTTCACATTGGCATTGCCTACATAAACTAGCATTCTGCTTCACATTGCCATTCCCTATGTAAACTAGCGTCCTGCTACACATTGGCATTGCCTACATAAACTAACATCATGCTACACATTGGCATTCCCTACATAAACTAACATCCTGCTTCACATTGGCATTCCCTATGTAAACTAGCATCCTGCTTCACATTAGCATTCCCTACGTAAACTAGCGTCCTGCTACACATTGGTATTCCCTACATAAACTAGCATCCAGCTTCACATTGGCATTCCCTACATAAACTAGCATCATGCTACACATTGGCATTCCCTACATAAACTATCATCATGGTACACATTGGCATTGCCTACATAAACTAACATCCTGCTTCACATTGGCATTCCCTACATAAACTAATATCATGCTACATATTGCATTCCCTAAATAAACTAGCATCCTGCTTCACATTGGCATTCCCTAAATAAACAAACATCCTGCTTCACATTGGCATTGCCTACATAAACTATCATCCTGCTTCACATTGGCATTCCCTACGTAAACTAGCGTCCTGCTACACATTGGCATTCCCAACATAAACTAGCATCCTGCGTCACATTGGCATTTCCTATATAAACTAACATCATGCTACACATTGGCATTCCCTACATAAACTAACATCCTGCTTTATATTGGCATTCCCTACATAAACTAGCATCCTGCTTCACATTGGCATTACATACATAAACTAACATCCTGCTTCACATTGACATTCCCTACATAAATTAGCATCCTGCTTCAGATTGGCATTCCCTACATAAAATAACATGATGCTACACATTCGCATTGCCTACATAAACTAACATCATGCTACACATTGGCATTCCCTACATAAACTAACATCTTGCTTCACATTGGCATTCCCTACGTAAACTAGCATCCCGCTTCACATTGGCATTCCCTACGTAAACTAGCATCCTGCTTCACTTTGGCATTCCCAATATAAATTAGCATCCTGCTTCACATTGGCATTCCCTATGTAAACTAACATCCTAATTCACATTGGCATTCCCTACATAAACTAACCTCCTGCTTCACATTGGCATTCCCTACATAAACGAACATCCTGCTTCACATTGCAATTCCCTATATTTAACTAACATCCTGCTTCACATTGGCATTCCCTACATAAACTAATATCATGCTACATATTGCATTCCCTAAATAAACTAGCATCCTGCTTCACATTGGCATTCCCTACATAAACAAACATCCTGTTTCACATTGGCATTGCCTACATAAACTAGCATCCTGCTTCACATTGCCATTCCCTACGTAAACTAGCGTCCTGCTACACATTGGTATTCCCTACGTAAACTAGCGTCCTGCTACACATTGGCATTGCCTACATAAACTAACATCATGCTACACATTGGCATTCCCTACATCAACTAACATCCTGCTTCACATTGGCATTCCCTATATAAACTAGCATCCTGCTTCACATTGGCATTCCCTACATAAACGATCATCCTGCTTCACATTGGCATTCCCTACATAAACTAACATCATGCTACACATTGGCATTCCCTACATAAACTAGCATCCTGCTTCACATTGGCATTCCCTACATAAACGAACATCCTGCTTCACTTTGGCATTGTATACATAAACGAACATCCTGATTCACATTGGCATTCCCTACATAAACTAACATCCTGCTTCAGATTGGCATTCCCTACATAAAATAACATCCTGCTTCACATTGGCATTCCCTACATAAACTAGCATCATGCTACACATTGGCATTGCCTACATAAACTAACAACCTGCTTCACATTGGCATTCTCTACGTAAACTAGCATCCTACTACATATTGGCATTCCCTACATAAACGAGCATCCTACTACACATTGGCGATCCCTACATAAACTAGCATCCTGCTTCACATTGACATTCCCTACATAAATTAGCATCCTGCTTTAGATTGGCATTCCCTACATAAAATAACATGATGCTACACATTGGCATTGCCTACATAAACAAACATCCTGCTTCACATTGGGATTCCCTACATGAACAAACATCATGCTACACATTGCATTCCCTACATAAACTAGCATCCTGCTTCACCTTGGCATTCCCTATATAAACAAACATCCTGCTTCACATTGGCATTCCCTACATAAACTAACATCCTGCTTCACATTGGCATTCCCTACGTAAACTAGCATCCCGCTTCACATTGGCATTCCCTACGTAGACTAGCATCCTGCTTCACATTGTCATTCCCGATATAAACCAACATCATGCTACACATTGGCATTCCCTACATAAACTAACATCATGCTACACATTAGCATTGCCTACATAAACTAACATCCTGCTTCACATTGGCATTCCCTACGTAAACTAGCATCCTGCTTCACTTTGGCATTCCCAATATAAATTAGCATCCTGCTTCACATTGGCATTCCCTACATAAACTAACATCCTAATTCACATTGGCATTCCCTACATAAACTAATATCATGCTACATATTGCATTCCCTAAATAAACTAGCATCCTGCTTCACATTGGCATTCCCTACGTAAACAAACATCCTGTTTCACATTGGCATTGCCTACATAAACTAGCATCCTGCTTCACATTGCCATTCCCTACGTAAACTAGCGTCCTGCTACACATTGGCATTGCCTACCTAAACTAACATCATGCTACACATTGGCATTCCCTACATAAACTAACATCCTGCTTCACATTGGCATTCCCTATGTAAACTAGCATCCTGCTTCACATTAGCATTCCCTACGTAAACTAGCGTCCTGCTACACATTGGTATTCCCTACATAAACTAGCATCCTGCTTCACATTGGCATTCCCTACATAAACGAGCATCTTGATTCACATTGGCGTTCCCTAAATAAACTAGCATCCTGCTTCACATTGTCATTCCCGATATAAACCAACATCATGCTACACATTGGCATTCCCTACATAAACTAACATCATGCTACACATTAGCATTGCCTACATAAACTAACATCCTGCTTCACTTTGGCATTCCCAATATAAATTAGCATCCTGCTTCACATTGGCATTCCCTACATAAACTAACATCCTAATTCACATTGGCATTCCCTACATCAACTAACCTCCTGCTTCACATTGGCATTCCCTACATAAACGAACATCTTGCTTCACATTGCAATTCCCTATATAAACTAACATCCTGCTTCACATTGGCATTCCCTACATAAATGAACATCCTGCTTCACATTGACATTGCCTACATAAACTAACATCCTACTACACATTGGCATTCCCTACATAAACAAGCATCCTGCTTCACAATGGCATTCCCTACGTAAACTAGCATCCTGCTTCACATTGGCATTCCCAACATAAATTAGCATCCTGCTTCACATTGGCATTCCCTACATAAACAAACATCCTGACTCACATTGGCATTCCCTACATAAATTAGCATCCTGCTTCACATTGGCATTCCCTGCGTAAACTAGCATCCTGCTTCACATTGGCATTCCCTACATAAACTAGCATCATGCTACACATTGGCATTGCCTACATAAAGTAACAACCTGCTTCACATTGGCATTCCCTACGTAAACTAGCATCCTACTACACATTGGCATTCCCTACATAAACGAGCATCCTACGACACATTGGCGATCCCTACATAAACTAGCATCCTGCTTCACATTGTCATTCCCGATATAAACCAACATCCTGCTTCACCTTGGCATTCCCTACGTAAACTAGCATCCTGCTTCACATTGGCATTCACAACATAAATTAGCATCCTGCTTCACATTGGCATTCCCTACATAAACAAACATCCTGACTCACATTGGCATTCCCTACATAAACTAGCATCCTGCTTCACATTGGCATTCCCTGCGTAAACTAGCATCCTGCTTCACATTGGCATTCCCCACATAAACAAACATCCTGCTTCACATTGGCATTCCCTACATAAACGAACATTATGCTACACATTGCATTCCCTACATAAACTAGCATCCTGCTTCACATTGGCATTCCCTATATAAACAAACATCCTGCTTCACATTGGCATTCCCTACGTAAACTAGCATCCTGCTTCACATTGCCATTCACTACATAAATTAGCATCCTGCTTCACATTGGCATTCCCTACATAAACGAACATCCTGCTTCACTTTGGCATTGTATACTTAAACTAACATCCTGATTCACATTGGCATTCCCTACATAAACTAACAGCCTGCTTCAGATTGGCATTCCCTACATAAAATAACATCCTGCTTCACATTGGCATTCCCTACATAAACGAGCATCCTACTACACATTGGCGATCCCTACATAAACTAGCATCCTGCTTCACATTGACATTCCCTACATAAATTAGCATCCTGCTTCAGATTGGCATTCCGTACATAAAATAACATGATGCTACACATTGGCATTGCCTACATAAACTAACATCATGCTACACATTGGCATTCCCTACATAAACTAACATCCTGCTTCACATTGGCATTCCCTATGTAAACTAGCATCCTGCTTCACATTGGCATTCCCTACATAGACTAGGATCCTGATTCACATTGGCATTCCCTACATAAACCAGCATCATGCTACACATTGGCATTCCCTACATAAACTAGCATCCTTCTTCACATTGGCATTCCCTACATAAACTAACATCCTGCTTCACATTGGCATTCCCTACATAAACTAGCATCATGCTACACATTGGCATTGCCTACATAAACTAACAACCTGCTTCACATTGGCATTCCCTACGTAAACTAGCCTCCTACTACATAATGGCATTCCCTACATAAACGAGCATCCTACTGCACATTGGCGTTCCCTACATAAACTAGCATCCTGCTTCACATTGTCATTCCCGATATAAACCAACATCATGCTACACATTTGCATTCCCTACATAAACTAACATCCTGCTTCACATTGGCATTCCCTACGAAAACTAGCATCCCGCTTCACATTGGCATTCCCTACGTAAACTAGCATCCTGCTTCACTTTGGCATTCCCAATATAAATTAGCATCCTGCTTCACATTGGCATTCCCTACATAAACTAACATCCTAATTCACATTGGCATTCCCTACATAAACTAACATCCTGCTTCACATTGGCATTCCCTACATAAACGAACATCCTGCTTCACATTGGCATTCCCTACGAAAACTAGCATCCCGCTTCACATTGGCATTCCCTACGTAAACTAGCATCCTGCTTCACTTTGGCATTCCCAATATAAATTAGCATCCTGCTTCACATTGGCATTCCCTACATAAACTAACATCCTGCTTCACATTGGCATTCCCTACATAAACTAATATCATGCTACATATTGCATTCCCTAAATAAACTAGCATCCTGCTTCACATTGGCATTCCCTACATAAACAAACATCCTGTTTCACATTGGCATTGCCTACATAAACTAGCATTCTGCTTCACATTGCCATTCCCTATGTAAACTAGCGTCCTGCTACACATTGGCATTGCCTACATAAACTAACATCATGCTACACATTGGCATTCCCTACATAAACGAGCATCCTAGTACACATTGGCGATCCCTACATAAACTAGCATCCTGCTTCACATTGACATTCCCTACATAAATTAGCATCCTGCTTCAGATTGGCATTCCGTACATAAAATAACATGATGCTACACATTGGCATTGCCTACATAAACTAACATCATGCTACACATTGGCATACCCTACATAAACTAACATCCTGCTTCACATTGGCATTCCCTATGTAAACTAGCATCCTGCTTCACATTGGCATTCCCTACATAGACTAGGATCCTGATTCACATTGGCATTCCCTACATAAACCAGCATCATGCTACACATTGGCATTCCCTACATAAACTAGCATCCTTCTTCACATTGGCATTCCCTACATAAACTAACATCCTGCTTCACATTGGCATTCCCTACATAAACTAGCATCATGCTACACATTGGCATTGCCTACATAAACTAACAACCTGCTTCACATTGGCATTCCCTACGTAAACTAGCCTCCTACTACATAATGGCATTCCCTACATAAACGAGCATCCTACTGCACATTGGCGTTCCCTACATAAACTAGCATCCTGCTTCACATTGTCATTCCCGATATAAACCAACATCATGCTACACATTTGCAATCCCTACATAAACTAACATCCTGCTTCACATTGGCATTCCCTACGAAAACTAGCATCCCGCTTCACATTGGCATTCCCTACGTAAACTAGCATCCTGCTTCACTTTGGCATTCCCAATATAAATTAGCATCCTGCTTCACATTGGCATTCCCTACATAAACTAACATCATAATTCACATTGGCATTCCCTACATAAACTAACATCCTGCTTCACATTGGCATTCCCTACATAAACGAACATCCTGCTTCACATTGGCATTCCCTACGAAAACTAGCATCCCGCTTCACATTGGCATTCCCTACGTAAACTAGCATCCTGCTTCACTTTGGCATTCCCAATATAAATTAGCATCCTGCTTCACATTGGCATTCCCTACATAAACTAACATCCTAATTCACATTGGCATTCCCTACATAAACTAACATCCTGCTTCACATTGGCATTCCCTACATAAACTAATATCATGCTACATATTGCATTCCCTAAATAAACTAGCATCCTGCTTCACATTGGCATTCCCTACATAAACAAACATCCTGTTTCACATTGGCATTCCCTACGTAAACTAGCATCCAGCTTCACATTGGCATTCACAACATAAATTAGCATCCTGCTTCACATTGGCATTCCCTACATAAACAAACATCCTGACTCACATTGGCATTCCCTACATAAACTAGCATCCTGCTTCACATTGGCATTCCCTGCGTAAACTAGCATCCTGCTTCACATTGGCATTCCCCACATAAACAAACATCCTGCTTCACATTGGCATTCCCTACATAAACGAACATTATGCTACACATTGCATTCCCTACATAAACTAGCATCCTGCTTCACATTGGCATTCCCTATATAAACAAACATCCTGCTTCACATTGGCATTCCCTACGTAAACTAGCATCCTGCTTCACATTGCCATTCACTACATAAATTAGCATCCTGCTTCACATTGGCATTCCCTACATAAACGAACATCCTGCTTCACTTTGGCATTGTATACTTAAACTAACATCCTGATTCACATTGGCATTCCCTACATAAACTAACAGCCTGCTTCAGATTGGCATTCCCTACATAAAATAACATCCTGCTTCACATTGGCATTCCCTACATAAACGAGCATCCTACTACACATTGGCGATCCCTACATAAACTAGCATCCTGCTTCACATTGACATTCCCTACATAAATTAGCATCCTGCTTCAGATTGGCATTCCGTACATAAAATAACATGATGCTACACATTGGCATTGCCTACATAAACTAACATCATGCTACACATTGGCATTCCCTACATAAACTAACATCCTGCTTCACATTGGCATTCCCTATGTAAACTAGCATCCTGCTTCACATTGGCATTCCCTACATAGACTAGGATCCTGATTCACATTGGCATTCCCTACATAAACCAGCATCATGCTACACATTGGCATTCCCTACATAAACTAGCATCCTTCTTCACATTGGCATTCCCTACATAAACTAACATCCTGCTTCACATTGGCATTCCCTACATAAACTAGCATCATGCTACACATTGGCATTGCCTACATAAACTAACAACCTGCTTCACATTGGCATTCCCTACGTAAACTAGCCTCCTACTACATAATGGCATTCCCTACATAAACGAGCATCCTACTGCACATTGGCGTTCCCTACATAAACTAGCATCCTGCTTCACATTGTCATTCCCGATATAAACCAACATCATGCTACACATTTGCATTCCCTACATAAACTAACATCCTGCTTCACATTGGCATTCCCTACGAAAACTAGCATCCCGCTTCACATTGGCATTCCCTACGTAAACTAGCATCCTGCTTCACTTTGGCATTCCCAATATAAATTAGCATCCTGCTTCACATTGGCATTCCCTACATAAACTAACATCCTAATTCACATTGGCATTCCCTACATAAACTAACATCCTGCTTCACATTGGCATTCCCTACATAAACGAACATCCTGCTTCACATTGGCATTCCCTACGAAAACTAGCATCCCGCTTCACATTGGCATTCCCTACGTAAACTAGCATCCTGCTTCACTTTGGCATTCCCAATATAAATTAGCATCCTGCTTCACATTGGCATTCCCTACATAAACTAACATCCTGCTTCACATTGGCATTCCCTACATAAACTAATATCATGCTACATATTGCATTCCCTAAATAAACTAGCATCCTGCTTCACATTGGCATTCCCTACATAAACAAACATCCTGTTTCACATTGGCATTGCCTACATAAACTAGCATTCTGCTTCACATTGCCATTCCCTATGTAAACTAGCGTCCTGCTACACATTGGCATTGCCTACATAAACTAACATCATGCTACACATTGGCATTCCCTACATAAACGAGCATCCTAGTACACATTGGCGATCCCTACATAAACTAGCATCCTGCTTCACATTGACATTCCCTACATAAATTAGCATCCTGCTTCAGATTGGCATTCCGTACATAAAATAACATGATGCTACACATTGGCATTGCCTACATAAACTAACATCATGCTACACATTGGCATACCCTACATAAGCTAACATCCTGCTTCACATTGGCATTCCCTATGTAAACTAGCATCCTGCTTCACATTGGCATTCCCTACATAGACTAGGATCCTGATTCACATTGGCATTCCCTACATAAACCAGCATCATGCTACACATTGGCATTCCCTACATAAACCAGCATCCTTCTTCACATTGGCATTCCCTACATAAACTAACATCCTGCTTCACATTGGCATTCCCTACATAAACTAGCATCATGCTACACATTGGCATTGCCTACATAAACTAACAACCTGCTTCACATTGGCATTCCCTACGTAAACTAGCCTCCTACTACATAATGGCATTCCCTACATAAACGAGCATCCTACTGCACATTGGCGTTCCCTACATAAACTAGCATCCTGCTTCACATTGTCATTCCCGATATAAACCAACATCATGCTACACATTTGCATTCCCTACATAAACTAACATCCTGCTTCACATTGGCATTCCCTACGAAAACTAGCATCCCGCTTCACATTGGCATTCCCTACGTAAACTAGCATCCTGCTTCACTTTGGCATTCCCAATATAAATTAGCATCCTGCTTCACATTGGCATTCCCTACATAAACTAACATCATAATTCACATTGGCATTCCCTACATAAACTAACATCCTGCTTCACATTGGCATTCCCTACATAAACGAACATCCTGCTTCACATTGGCATTCCCTACGAAAACTAGCATCCCGCTTCACATTGGCATTCCCTACGTAAACTAGCATCCTGCTTCACTTTGGCATTCCCAATATAAATTAGCATCCTGCTTCACATTGGCATTCCCTACATAAACTAACATCCTAATTCACATTGGCATTCCCTACATAAACTAACATCCTGCTTCACATTGGCATTCCCTACATAAACTAATATCATGCTACATATTGCATTCCCTAAATAAACTAGCATCCTGCTTCACATTGGCATTCCCTACATAAACAAACATCCTGTTTCACATTGGCATTGCCTACATAAACTAGCATTCTGCTTCACATTGCCATTCCCTATGTAAACTAGCGTCCTGCTACACATTGGCATTGCCTACATAAACTAACACCATGCTACACATTGGCATTCCCTACATAAACTAACATCCTGCTTCACATTGGCATTCCCTATGTAAACTAGCATCCTGCTTCACATTGGCATTCCCTACATAGACTAGGATCCTGATTCACATTGGCATTCCCTACATAAACCAGCATCATGCTACACATTGGCATTCCCTACATAAACTAGCATCCTTCTTCACATTGGCATTCCCTACATAAACTAACATCCTGCTTCACATTGGCATTCCCTACATAAACTAGCATCATGCTACACATTGGCATTGCCTACATAAACTAGCATCCTGCTTCACATTGGCATTCCCTACGTAAACTAGCCTCCTACTACATAATGGCATTCCCTACATAAACGAGCATCCTACTGCACATTGGCGTTCCCTACATAAACTAGCATCCTGCTTCACATTGTCATTCCCGATATAAACCAACATCATGCTACACATTTGCATTCCCTACATAAACTAACATCCTGCTTCACATTGGCATTCCCTACGAAAACTAGCATCCCGCTTCACATTGGCATTCCCTACGTAAACTAGCATCCTGCTTCACTTTGGCATTCCCAATATAAATTAGCATCCTGCTTCACATTGGCATTCCCTACATAAACTAACATCCTAATTCACATTGGCATTCCCTACATAAACTAACATCCTGCTTCACATTGGCATTCCCTACATAAACGAACATCCTGCTTCACATTGGCATTCCCTACGAAAACTAGCATCCCGCTTCACATTGGCATTCCCTACGTAAACTAGCATCCTGCTTCACTTTGGCATTCCCAATATAAATTAGCATCCTGCTTCACATTGGCATTCCCTACATAAACTAACATCCTAATTCACATTGGCATTCCCTACATAAACTAACATCCTGCTTCACATTGGCATTCCCTACATAAACGAACATCCTGCTTCACATTGGCATTCCCTACGAAAACTAGCATCCCGCTTCACATTGGCATTCCCTACGTAAACTAGCATCCTGCTTCACTTTGGCATTCCCAATATAAATTAGCATCCTGCTTCACATTGGCATTCCCTACATAAACTAACATCCTGCTTCACATTGGCATTCCCTACATAAACTAATATCATGCTACATATTGCATTCCCTAAATAAACTAGCATCCTGCTTCACATTGGCATTCCCTACATAAACAAACATCCTGTTTCACATTGGCATTGCCTACATAAACTAGCATTCTGCTTCACATTGCCATTCCCTATGTAAACTAGCGTCCTGCTACACATTGGCATTGCCTACATAAACTAACATCATGCTACACATTGGCATTCCCTACATAAACGAGCATCCTAGTACACATTGGCGATCCCTACATAAACTAGCATCCTGCTTCACATTGACATTCCCTACATAAATTAGCATCCTGCTTCAGATTGGCATTCCGTACATAAAATAACATGATGCTACACATTGGCATTGCCTACATAAACTAACATCATGCTACACATTGGCATACCCTACATAAACTAACATCCTGCTTCACATTGGCATTCCCTATGTAAACTAGCATCCTGCTTCACATTGGCATTCCCTACATAGACTAGGATCCTGATTCACATTGGCATTCCCTACATAAACCAGCATCATGCTACACATTGGCATTCCCTACATAAACTAGCATCCTTCTTCACATTGGCATTCCCTACATAAACTAACATCCTGCTTCACATTGGCATTCCCTACATAAACTAGCATCATGCTACACATTGGCATTGCCTACATAAACTAACAACCTGCTTCACATTGGCATTCCCTACGTAAACTAGCCTCCTACTACATAATGGCATTCCCTACATAAACGAGCATCCTACTGCACATTGGCGTTCCCTACATAAACTAGCATCCTGCTTCACATTGTCATTCCCGATATAAACCAACATCATGCTACACATTTGCATTCCCTACATAAACTAACATCCTGCTTCACATTGGCATTCCCTACGAAAACTAGCATCCCGCTTCACATTGGCATTCCCTACGTAAACTAGCATCCTGCTTCACTTTGGCATTCCCAATATAAATTAGCATCCTGCTTCACATTGGCATTCCCTACATAAACTAACATCATAATTCACATTGGCATTCCCTACATAAACTAACATCCTGCTTCACATTGGCATTCCCTACATAAACGAACATCCTGCTTCACATTGGCATTCCCTACGAAAACTAGCATCCCGCTTCACATTGGCATTCCCTACGTAAACTAGCATCCTGCTTCACTTTGGCATTCCCAATATAAATTAGCATCCTGCTTCACATTGGCATTCCCTACATAAACTAACATCCTAATTCACATTGGCATTCCCTACATAAACTAACATCCTGCTTCACATTGGCATTCCCTACATAAACTAATATCATGCTACATATTGCATTCCCTAAATAAACTAGCATCCTGCTTCACATTGGCATTCCCTACATAAACAAACATCCTGTTTCACATTGGCATTGCCTACATAAACTAGCATTCTGCTTCACATTGCCATTCCCTATGTAAACTAGCGTCCTGCTACACATTGGCATTGCCTACATAAACTAACACCATGCTACACATTGGCATTCCCTACATAAACTAACATCCTGCTTCACATTGGCATTCCCTATGTAAACTAGCATCCTGCTTCACATTGGCATTCCCTACATAGACTAGGATCCTGATTCACATTGGCATTCCCTACATAAACCAGCATCATGCTACACATTGGCATTCCCTACATAAACTAGCATCCTTCTTCACATTGGCATTCCCTACATAAACTAACATCCTGCTTCACATTGGCATTCCCTACATAAACTAGCATCATGCTACACATTGGCATTGCCTACATAAACTAACAACCTGCTTCACATTGGCATTCCCTACGTAAACTAGCCTCCTACTACATAATGGCATTCCCTACATAAACGAGCATCCTACTGCACATTGGCGTTCCCTACATAAACTAGCATCCTGCTTCACATTGTCATTCCCGATATAAACCAACATCATGCTACACATTTGCATTCCCTACATAAACTAACATCCTGCTTCACATTGGCATTCCCTACGAAAACTAGCATCCCGCTTCACATTGGCATTCCCTACGTAAACTAGCATCCTGCTTCACTTTGGCATTCCCAATATAAATTAGCATCCTGCTTCACATTGGCATTCCCTACATAAACTAACATCCTAATTCACATTGGCATTCCCTACATAAACTAACATCCTGCTTCACATTGGCATTCCCTACATAAACGAACATCCTGCTTCACATTGGCATTCCCTACGAAAACTAGCATCCCGCTTCACATTGGCATTCCCTACGTAAACTAGCATCCTGCTTCACTTTGGCATTACCAATATAAATTAGCATCCTGCTTCACATTGGCATTCCCTACATAAACTAACATCCTAATTCACATTGGCATTCCCTACATAAACTAACATCCTGCTTCACATTGGCATTCCCTACATAAACTAATATCATGCTACATATTGCATTCCCTAAATAAACTAGCATCCTGCTTCACATTGGCATTCCCTACATAAACAAACATCCTGTTTCACATTGGCATTGCCTACATAAACTAGCATTCTGCTTCACATTGCCATTCCCTATGTAAACTAGCGCCCTGCTACACATTGGCATTGCCTACATAAACTAACATCATGCTACACATTGGCATTCCCTACATAAACTAACATCCTGCTTCACATTGGCATTCCCTATGTAAACTAGCATCCTGCTTCACATTAGCATTCCCTACGTAAACTAGCGTCCTGCTACACATTGGTATTCCCTACATAAACTAGCATCCAGCTTCACATTGGCATTCCCTACATAAACTAGCATCATGCTACACATTGGCATTCCCTACATAAACTATCATCATGGTACATATTGGCATTGCCTACATAAACTAACATCCTGCTTCACATTGGCATTCCCTACATAAACTAATATCATGCTACATATTGCATTCCCTAAATAAACTAGCATCCTGCTTCACATTGGCATTCCCTAAATAAACAAACATCCTGCTTCACATTGGCACTGCCTACATAAACTATCATCCTGCTTCACATTGGCATTCCCTACGTAAACTAGCGTCCTGCTACACATTGGCATTCCCTACATAAACTAACACCATGCTACGCATTGGCATTCCCTATATAAACTAGCATCCTGCGTCACATTGGCATTTCCTATATAAACTAACATCATGCTACACATTGGCATTCCCTACATAAACTAACATCCTGCTTTATATTGGCATTCCCTACATAAACTAGCATCCTGCTTCACATTGGCATTACCTACATAAACTAACATCCTGCTTCACATTGACATTCCCTACATAAATTAGCATTCTGCTTCAGATTGGCATTCCCTACATAAAATAACATGATGCTACACATTCGCATTGCCTACATAAACTAACATCATGCTACACATTGGCATTCCCTACATAAACTAACATCTTGCTTCACATTGGCATTCCCTACGTAAACTAGCATCCCGCTTCACATTGGCATTCCCTACGTAAACTAGCATCCTGCTTCACTTTGGCATTCCCAATATAAATTAGCATCCTGCTTCACATTGGCATTCCCTATGTAAACTAACATCCTAATTCACATTGGCATTCCCTACATAAACTAACCTCCTGCTTCACATTGGCATTCCCTAAATAAACGAACTTCCTGCTTCACATTGCAATTCCCTATATTTAACTAACATCCTGCTTCACATTGGCATTCCCTACATAAACTAATATCATGCTACATATTGCATTCCCTAAATAAACTAGCATCCTGCTTCACATTGGCATTCCCTACATAAACAAACATCCTGTTTCACATTGGCATTGCCTACATAAACTAGCATTCTGCTTCACATTGCCATTCCCTATGTAAACTAGCGTCCTGCTACACATTGGCATTGCCTACATAAACTAACATCATGCTACACATTGGCATTCCCTACATAAACTAACATCATGCTTCACATTGGCATTCCCTATGTAAACTAGCATCCTGCTTCACATTAGCATTCCCTACATACACTAACATCATGCTACACATTGGCATTGCCTACATAAACTATCATCCTGCTTCACATTGGCATTCCCTACGTAAACTAGCGTCCTGCTACACATTGGCATTCCCTACATAAACTAACATCATGCTACGCATTGGCATTCCCTTTATAAACTAGCATCCTGCGTCACATTGGCATTCCCTATATAAACTAACATCATGCTACACATTGGCATTCCCTACATAAACTAACATCCTGCTTTATATTGGCATTCCCTACATAAACTAGCATCCTGTTTCACATTGGCATTACCTACATAAACTAACATCCTGCTTCACATTGACATTCCCTACATAAATTAGCATCCTGCTTCAGATTGGCATTCCCTACATAAAATAACATGATGCTACACATTCGCATTGCCTACATAAACTAACATCTTGCTTCACATTGGCATTCCCTACGTAAACTAGCATCCCGCTTCACATTGGCATTCCCTACGTAAACTAGCATCCTGCTTCTCTTTGGCATTCCCAATATAAATTAGCATCCTGCTTCACATTGGCATTCCCTATGTAAACTAGCATCCTGCTTCACATTAGCATTCCCTACGTAAACTAGCGTCCTGCTACACATTGGTATTCCCTACATAAACTAGCATCCTGCTTCACATTGGCATTCCCTACATAAACGAGCATCTTGATTCACATTGGCGTTCCCTAAATAAACTAGCATCCTGCTTCACATTGTCATTCCCGATATAAACCAACATCATGCTACACATTGGCATTCCCTACATAAACTAACATCATGCTACACATTAGCATTGCCTACATAAACTAACATCCTGCTTCACTTTGGCATTCCCAATATAAATTAGCATCCTGCTTCACATTGGCATTCCCTACATAAACTAACATCCTAATTCACATTGGCATTCCCTACATCAACTAACCTCCTGCTTCACACTGGCATTCCCTACATAAACGAACATCTTGCTTCACATTGCAATTCCCTATATAAACTAACATCCTGCTTCACATTGGCATTCCCTACATAAATGAACATCCTGCTTCACATTGACATTGCCTACATAAACTAACATCCTACTACACATTGGCATTCCCTACATAAAAAGCATCCTGCTTCACAATGGCATTCCCTACGTAAACTAGCATCCTGCTTCACATTGGCATTCCCAACATAAATTAGCATCCTGCTTCACATTGGCATTCCCTACATAAACAAACATCCTGACTCACATTGGCATTCCCTACATAAATTAGCATCCTGCTTCACATTGGCATTCCCTGCGTAAACTAGCATCCTGCTTCACATTGGCATTCCCTACATAAACTAGCATCATGCTACACATTGGCATTGCCTACATAAAGTAACAACCTGCTTCACATTGGCATTCCCTACGTAAACTAGCATCCTACTACACATTGGCATTCCCTACATAAACGAGCATCCTACGACACATTGGCAATCCCTACATAAACTAGCATCCTGCTTCACATTGTCATTCCCGATATAAACCAACATCCTGCTTCACCTTGGCATTCCCTACGTAAACTAGCATCCTGCTTCACATTGGCATTCACAACATAAATTAGCATCCTGTTTCACATTGGCATTCCCTACATAAACAAACATCCTGACTCACATTGGCATTCCCTACATAAACTAGCATCCTGCTTCACATTGGCATTCCCTGCGTAAACTAGCATCCTGCTTCACATTGGCATTCCCCACATAAACAAACATCCTGCTTCACATTGGCATTCCCTACATAAACGAACATTATGCTACACATTGCATTCCCTACATAAACTAGCATCCTGCTTCACATTGGCATTCCCTATATAAACAAACATCCTGCTTCACATTGGCATTCCCTACGTAAACTAGCATCCTGCTTCACATTGCCATTCACTACATAAATTAGCATCCTGCTTCACATTGGCATTCCCTACATAAACGAACATCCTGCTTCACTTTGGCATTGTATACTTAAACTAACATCCTGATTCACATTGGCATTCCCTACATAAACTAACAGCCTGCTTCAGATTGGCATTCCCTACATAAAATAACATCCTGCTTCACATTGGCATTCCCTACATAAACGAGCATCCTACTACACATTGGCGATCCCTACATAAACTAGCATCCTGCTTCACATTGACATTCCCTACATAAATTAGCATCCTGCTTCAGATTGGCATTCCGTACATAAAATAACATGATGCTACACATTGGCATTGCCTACATAAACTAACATCATGCTACACATTGGCATTCCCTACATAAACTAACATCCTGCTTCACATTGGCATTCCCTATGTAAACTAGCATCCTGCTTCACATTGGCATTCCCTACATAGACTAGGATCCTGATTCACATTGGCATTCCCTACATAAACCAGCATCATGCTACACATTGGCATTCCCTACATAAACTAGCATCCTTCTTCACATTGGCATTCCCTACATAAACTAACATCCTGCTTCACATTGGCATTCCCTACATAAACTAGCATCATGCTACACATTGGCATTGCCTACATAAACTAACAACCTGCTTCACATTGGCATTCCCTACGTAAACTAGCCTCCTACTACATAATGGCATTCCCTACATAAACGAGCATCCTACTGCACATTGGCGTTCCCTACATAAACTAGCATCCTGCTTCACATTGTCATTCCCGATATAAACCAACATCATGCTACACATTTGCATTCCCTACATAAACTAACATCCTGCTTCACATTGGCATTCCCTACGAAAACTAGCATCCCGCTTCACATTGGCATTCCCTACGTAAACTAGCATCCTGCTTCACTTTGGCATTCCCAATATAAATTAGCATCCTGCTTCACATTGGCATTCCCTACATAAACTAACATCCTAATTCACATTGGCATTCCCTACATAAACTAACATCCTGCTTCACATTGGCATTCCCTACATAAACGAACATCCTGCTTCACATTGGCATTCCCTACGAAAACTAGCATCCCGCTTCACATTGGCATTCCCTACGTAAACTAGCATCCTGCTTCACTTTGGCATTCCCAATATAAATTAGCATCCTGCTTCACATTGGCATTCCCTACATAAACTAACATCCTGCTTCACATTGGCATTCCCTACATAAACTAATATCATGCTACATATTGCATTCCCTAAATAAACTAGCATCCTGCTTCACATTGGCATTCCCTACATAAACAAACATCCTGTTTCAC
This sequence comes from Hypanus sabinus, assembly GCF_030144855.1. Classification (NCBI taxonomy): domain Eukaryota; kingdom Metazoa; phylum Chordata; class Chondrichthyes; order Myliobatiformes; family Dasyatidae; genus Hypanus; species Hypanus sabinus. The sequence continues at coordinate 46,311,235 of NC_082738.1, forward strand.
ATTGGCATTGCCTACATAAACTAGCATTCTGCTTCACATTGCCATTCCCTATGTAAACTAGCGTCCTGCTACACATTGGCATTGCCTACATAAACTAACATCATGCTACACATTGGCATTCCCTACATAAACGAGCATCCTAGTACACATTGGCGATCCCTACATAAACTAGCATCCTGCTTCACATTGACATTCCCTACATAAATTAGCATCCTGCTTCAGATTGGCATTCCGTACATAAAATAACATGATGCTACACATTGGCATTGCCTACATAAACTAACATCATGCTACACATTGGCATACCCTACATAAACTAACATCCTGCTTCACATTGGCATTCCCTATGTAAACTAGCATCCTGCTTCACATTGGCATTCCCTACATAGACTAGGATCCTGATTCACATTGGCATTCCCTACATAAACCAGCATCATGCTACACATTGGCATTCCCTACATAAACTAGCATCCTTCTTCACATTGGCATTCCCTACATAAACTAACATCCTGCTTCACATTGGCATTCCCTACATAAACTAGCATCATGCTACACATTGGCATTGCCTACATAAACTAACAACCTGCTTCACATTGGCATTCCCTACGTAAACTAGCCTCCTACTACATAATGGCATTCCCTACATAAACGAGCATCCTACTGCACATTGGCGTTCCCTACATAAACTAGCATCCTGCTTCACATTGTCATTCCCGATATAAACCAACATCATGCTACACATTTGCATTCCCTACATAAACTAACATCCTGCTTCACATTGGCATTCCCTACGAAAACTAGCATCCCGCTTCACATTGGCATTCCCTACGTAAACTAGCATCCTGCTTCACTTTGGCATTCCCAATATAAATTAGCATCCTGCTTCACATTGGCATTCCCTACATAAACTAACATCATAATTCACATTGGCATTCCCTACATAAACTAACATCCTGCTTCACATTGGCATTCCCTACATAAACGAACATCCTGCTTCACATTGGCATTCCCTACGAAAACTAGCATCCCGCTTCACATTGGCATTCCCTACGTAAACTAGCATCCTGCTTCACTTTGGCATTCCCAATATAAATTAGCATCCTGCTTCACATTGGCATTCCCTACATAAACTAACATCCTAATTCACATTGGCATTCCCTACATAAACTAACATCCTGCTTCACATTGGCATTCCCTACATAAACTAATATCATGCTACATATTGCATTCCCTAAATAAACTAGCATCCTGCTTCACATTGGCATTCCCTACATAAACAAACATCCTGTTTCACATTGGCATTGCCTACATAAACTAGCATTCTGCTTCACATTGCCATTCCCTATGTAAACTAGCGTCCTGCTACACATTGGCATTGCCTACATAAACTAACATCATGCTACACATTGGCATTCCCTACATAAACTAACATCCTGCTTCACATTGGCATTCCCTATGTAAACTAGCATCCTGCTTCACATTGGCATTCCCTACATAGACTAGGATCCTGATTCACATTGGCATTCCCTACATAAACCAGCATCATGCTACACATTGGCATTCCCTACATAAACTAGCATCCTTCTTCACATTGGCATTCCCTACATAAACTAACATCCTGCTTCACATTGGCATTCCCTACATAAACTAGCATCATGCTACACATTGGCATTGCCTACATAAACTAACAACCTGCTTCACATTGGCATTCCCTACGTAAACTAGCCTCCTACTACATAATGGCATTCCCTACATAAACGAGCATCCTACTGCACATTGGCGTTCCCTACATAAACTAGCATCCTGCTTCACATTGTCATTCCCGATATAAACCAACATCATGCTACACATTTGCATTCCCTACATAAACTAACATCCTGCTTCACATTGGCATTCCCTACGAAAACTAGCATCCCGCTTCACATTGGCATTCCCTACGTAAACTAGCATCCTGCTTCACTTTGGCATTCCCAATATAAATTAGCATCCTGCTTCACATTGGCATTCCCTACATAAACTAACATCCTAATTCACATTGGCATTCCCTACATAAACTAACATCCTGCTTCACATTGGCATTCCCTACGAAAACTAGCATCCCGCTTCACATTGGCATTCCCTACGTAAACTAGCATCCTGCTTCACTTTGGCATTCCCAATATAAATTAGCATCCTGCTTCACATTGGCATTCCCTACATAAACTAACATCCTGCTTCACATTGGCATTCCCTACATAAACTAATATCATGCTACATATTGCATTCCCTAAATAAACTAGCATCCTGCTTCACATTGGCATTCCCTACATAAACAAACATCCTGTTTCACATTGGCATTGCCTACATAAACTAGCATTCTGCTTCACATTGCCATTCCCTATGTAAACTAGCGTCCTGCTACACATTGGCATTGCCTACATAAACTAACATCATGCTACACATTGGCATTCCCTACATAAACGAGCATCCTAGTACACATTGGCGATCCCTACATAAACTAGCATCCTGCTTCACATTGACATTCCCTACATAAATTAGCATCCTGCTTCAGATTGGCATTCCGTACATAAAATAACATGATGCTACACATTGGCATTGCCTACATAAACTAACATCATGCTACACATTGGCATACCCTACATAAACTAACATCCTGCTTCACATTGGCATTCCCTATGTAAACTAGCATCCTGCTTCACATTGGCATTCCCTACATAGACTAGGATCCTGATTCACATTGGCATTCCCTACATAAACCAGCATCATGCTACACATTGGCATTCCCTACATAAACTAGCATCCTTCTTCACATTGGCATTCCCTACATAAACTAACATCCTGCTTCACATTGGCATTCCCTACATAAACTAGCATCATGCTACACATTGGCATTGCCTACATAAACTAACAACCTGCTTCACATTGGCATTCCCTACGTAAACTAGCCTCCTACTACATAATGGCATTCCCTACATAAACGAGCATCCTACTGCACATTGGCGTTCCCTACATAAACTAGCATCCTGCTTCACATTGTCATTCCCGATATAAACCAACATCATGCTACACATTTGCATTCCCTACATAAACTAACATCCTGCTTCACATTGGCATTCCCTACGAAAACTAGCATCCCGCTTCACATTGGCATTCCCTACGTAAACTAGCATCCTGCTTCACTTTGGCATTCCCAATATAAATTAGCATCCTGCTTCACATTGGCATTCCCTACATAAACTAACATCATAATTCACATTGGCATTCCCTACATAAACTAACATCCTGCTTCACATTGGCATTCCCTACATAAACGAACATCCTGCTTCACATTGGCATTCCCTACGAAAACTAGCATCCCGCTTCACATTGGCATTCCCTACGTAAACTAGCATCCTGCTTCACTTTGGCATTCCCAATATAAATTAGCATCCTGCTTCACATTGGCATTCCCTACATAAACTAACATCCTAATTCACATTGGCATTCCCTACATAAACTAACATCCTGCTTCACATTGGCATTCCCTACATAAACTAATATCATGCTACATATTGCATTCCCTAAATAAACTAGCATCCTGCTTCACATTGGCATTCCCTACATAAACAAACATCCTGTTTCACATTGGCATTGCCTACATAAACTAGCATTCTGCTTCACATTGCCATTCCCTATGTAAACTAGCGTCCTGCTACACATTGGCATTGCCTACATAAACTAACATCATGCTACACATTGGCATTCCCTACATAAACTAACATCCTGCTTCACATTGGCATTCCCTATGTAAACTAGCATCCTGCTTCACATTGGCATTCCCTACATAGACTAGGATCCTGATTCACATTGGCATTCCCTACATAAACCAGCATCATGCTACACATTGGCATTCCCTACATAAACTAGCATCCTTCTTCACATTGGCATTCCCTACATAAACTAACATCCTGCTTCACATTGGCATTCCCTACATAAACTAGCATCATGCTACACATTGGCATTGCCTACATAAACTAACAACCTGCTTCACATTGGCATTCCCTACGTAAACTAGCCTCCTACTACATAATGGCATTCCCTACATAAACGAGCATCCTACTGCACATTGGCGTTCCCTACATAAACTAGCATCCTGCTTCACATTGTCATTCCCGATATAAACCAACATCATGCTACACATTTGCATTCCCTACATAAACTAACATCCTGCTTCACATTGGCATTCCCTACGAAAACTAGCATCCCGCTTCACATTGGCATTCCCTACGTAAACTAGCATCCTGCTTCACTTTGGCATTCCCAATATAAATTAGCATCCTGCTTCACATTGGCATTCCCTACATAAACTAACATCCTAATTCACATTGGCATTCCCTACATAAACTAACATCCTGCTTCACATTGGCATTCCCTACATAAACGAACATCCTGCTTCACATTGGCATTCCCTACGAAAACTAGCATCCCGCTTCACATTGGCATTCCCTACGTAAACTAGCATCCTGCTTCACTTTGGCATTACCAATATAAATTAGCATCCTGCTTCACATTGGCATTCCCTACATAAACTAACATCCTAATTCACATTGGCATTCCCTACATAAACTAACATCCTGCTTCACATTGGCATTCCCTACATAAACTAATATCATGCTACATATTGCATTCCCTAAATAAACTAGCATCCTGCTTCACATTGGCATTCCCTACATAAACAAACATCCTGTTTCACATTGGCATTGCCTACATAAACTAGCATTCTGCTTCACATTGCCATTCCCTATGTAAACTAGCGCCCTGCTACACATTGGCATTGCCTACATAAACTAACATCATGCTACACATTGGCATTACCTACATAAACTAACATCCTGCTTCACATTGGCATTCCCTATGTAAACTAGCATCCTGCTTCACATTAGCATTCCCTACGTAAACTAGCGTCCTGCTACACATTGGTATTCCCTACATAAACTAGCATCCAGCTTCACATTGGCATTCTCTACATAAACTAGCATCATGCTACACATTGGCATTCCCTACATAAACTATCATCATGGTACATATTGGCATTGCCTACATAAACTAACATCCTGCTTCACATTGGCATTCCCTACATAAACTAATATCATGCTACATATTGCATTCCCTAAATAAACTAGCATCCTGCTTCACATTGGCATTCCCTAAATAAACAAACATCCTGCTTCACATTGGCACTGCCTACATAAACTATCATCCTGCTTCACATTGGCATTCCCTACGTAAACTAGCGTCCTGCTACACATTGGCATTCCCTACATAAACTAACACCATGCTACGCATTGGCATTCCCTATATAAACTAGCATCCTGCGTCACATTGGCATTTCCTATATAAACTAACATCATGCTACACATTGGCATTCCCTACATAAACTAACATCCTGCTTTATATTGGCATTCCCTACATAAACTAGCATCCTGCTTCACATTGGCATTACCTACATAAACTAACATCCTGCTTCACATTGACATTCCCTACATAAATTAGCATTCTGCTTCAGATTGGCATTCCCTACATAAAATAACATGATGCTACACATTCGCATTGCCTACATAAACTAACATCATGCTACACATTGGCATTCCCTACATAAACTAACATCTTGCTTCACATTGGCATTCCCTACGTAAACTAGCATCCCGCTTCACATTGGCATTCCCTACGTAAACTAGCATCCTGCTTCACTTTGGCATTCCCAATATAAATTAGCATCCTGCTTCACATTGGCATTCCCTATGTAAACTAACATCCTAATTCACATTGGCATTCCCTACATAAACTAACCTCCTGCTTCACATTGGCATTCCCTAAATAAACGAACTTCCTGCTTCACATTGCAATTCCCTATATTTAACTAACATCCTGCTTCACATTGGCATTCCCTACATAAACTAATATCATGCTACATATTGCATTCCCTAAATAAACTAGCATCCTGCTTCACATTGGCATTCCCTACATAAACAAACATCCTGTTTCACATTGGCATTGCCTACATAAACTAGCATTCTGCTTCACATTGCCATTCCCTATGTAAACTAGCGTCCTGCTACACATTGGCATTGCCTACATAAACTAACATCATGCTACACATTGGCATTCCCTACATAAACTAACATCATGCTTCACATTGGCATTCCCTATGTAAACTAGCATCCTGCTTCACATTAGCATTCCCTACATACACTAACATCATGCTACACATTGGCATTGCCTACATAAACTATCATCCTGCTTCACATTGGCATTCCCTACGTAAACTAGCGTCCTGCTACACATTGGCATTCCCTACATAAACTAACATCATGCTACGCATTGGCATTCCCTTTATAAACTAGCATCCTGCGTCACATTGGCATTCCCTATATAAACTAACATCATGCTACACATTGGCATTCCCTACATAAACTAACATCCTGCTTTATATTGGCATTCCCTACATAAACTAGCATCCTGTTTCACATTGGCATTACCTACATAAACTAACATCCTGCTTCACATTGACATTCCCTACATAAATTAGCATCCTGCTTCAGATTGGCATACCCTACATAAAATAACATGATGCTACACATTCGCATTGTCTACATAAACTAACATCTTGCTTCACATTGGCATTCCCTACGTAAACTAGCATCCCGCTTCACATTGGCATTCCCTACGTAAACTAGCATCCTGCTTCACTTTGGCATTCCCAATATAAATTAGCATCCTGCTTCACATTGGCATTCCCTACATAAACTAACATCCTAATTCACATTGGCATTCCCTACATAAACTAACATCCTGCTTCACATTGGCATTCCCTACATAAACGAACATCCTGCTTCACATTGGCATTCCCTACGAAAACTAGCATCATGCTACACATTGGCATTGCCTACATAAACTAACAACCTGCTTCACATTGGCATTGTATACTTAAACTAACATCCTGATTCACATTGGCATTCCCTACATAAACTAACAGCCTGCTTCAGATTGGCATTCCCTACATAAAATAACATCCTGCTTCACATTGGCATTCCCTACATAAACGAGCATCCTACTACACATTGGCGATCCCTACATAAACTAGCATCCTGCTTCACATTGACATTCCCTACATAAATTAGCATCCTGCTTCTGATTGGCATTCCGTACATAAAATAACATGATGCTACACATTGGCATTGCCTACATAAACTAACATCATGCTACACATTGGCATTCCCTACATAAACTAACATCCTGCTTCACATTGGCATTCCCTATGTAAACTAGCATCCTGCTTCACATTGGCATTCCCTACATAGACTAGGATCCTGATTCACATTGGCATTCCCTACATAAACCAGCATCATGCTACACATTGGCATTCCCTACATAAACTAGCATCCTTCTTCACATTGGCATTCCCTACATAAACTAACATCCTGCTTCACATTGGCATTCCCTACATAAACTAGCATCATGCTACACATTGGCATTGCCTACATAAACTAACAACCTGCTTCACTTTGGCATTCCCTACGTAAACTAGCCTCCTACTACATAATGGCATTCCCTACATAAACGAGCATCCTACTGCACATTGGCGTTCCCTACATAAACTAGCATCCTGCTTCACATTGTCATTCCCGATATAAACTAACATCATGCTACACATTTGCATTCCCTACATAAACTAACATCCTGCTTCACATTGGCATTCCCTACGAAAACTAGCATCCCGCTTCACATTGGCATTCCCTACGTAAACTAGCATCCTGCTTCACTTTGGCATTCCCAATATAAATTAGCATCCTGCTTCACATTGGCATTCCCTACATAAACTAACATCCTAATTCACATTGGCATTCCCTACATAAACTAACATCCTGCTTCACATTGGCATTCCCTACATAAACGAACATCCTGCTTCACATTGGCATTCCCTACGAAAACTAGCATCCCGCTTCACATTGGCATTCCCTACGTAAACTAGCATCCTGCTTCACTTTGGCATTCCCAATATAAATTAGCATCCTGCTTCACATTGGCATTCCCTACATAAACTAACATCCTGCTTCACATTGGCATTCCCTACATAAACTAATATCATGCTACATATTGCATTCCCTAAATAAACTAGCATCCTGCTTCACATTGGCATTCCCTACATAAACAAACATCCTGTTTCACATTGGCATTGCCTACATAAACTAGCATTCTGCTTCACATTGCCATTCCCTATGTAAACTAGCGTCCTGCTACACATTGGCATTGCCTACATAAACTAACATCATGCTACACATTGGCATTCCCTACATAAACGAGCATCCTAGTACACATTGGCGATCCCTACATAAACTAGCATCCTGCTTCACATTGACATTCCCTACATAAATTAGCATCCTGCTTCAGATTGGCATTCCGTACATAAAATAACATGATGCTACACATTGGCATTGCCTACATAAACTAACATCATGCTACACATTGGCATACCCTACATAAACTAACATCCTGCTTCACATTGGCATTCCCTATGTAAACTAGCATCCTGCTTCACATTGGCATTCCCTACATAGACTAGGATCCTGATTCACATTGGCATTCCCTACATAAACCAGCATCATGCTACACATTGGCATTCCCTACATAAACTAGCATCCTTCTTCACATTGGCATTCCCTACATAAACTAACATCCTGCTTCACATTGGCATTCCCTACATAAACTAGCATCATGCTACACATTGGCATTGCCTACATAAACTAACAACCTGCTTCACATTGGCATTCCCTACGTAAACTAGCCTCCTACTACATAATGGCATTCCCTACATAAACGAGCATCCTACTGCACATTGGCGTTCCCTACATAAACTAGCATCCTGCTTCACATTGTCATTCCCGATATAAACCAACATCATGCTACACATTTGCATTCCCTACATAAACTAACATCCTGCTTCACATTGGCATTCCATACGAAAACTAGCATCCCGCTTCACATTGGCATTCCCTACGTAAACTAGCATCCTGCTTCACTTTGGCATTCCCAATATAAATTAGCATCCTGCTTCACATTGGCATTCCCTACATAAACTAACATCATAATTCACATTGGCATTCCCTACATAAACTAACATCCTGCTTCACATTGGCATTCCCTACATAAACGAACATCCTGCTTCACATTGGCATTCCCTACGAAAACTAGCATCCCGCTTCACATTGGCATTCCCTACGTAAACTAGCATCCTGCTTCACTTTGGCATTCCCAATATAAATTAGCATCCTGCTTCACATTGGCATTCCCTACATAAACTAACATCCTAATTCACATTGGCATTCCCTACATAAACTAACATCCTGCTTCACATTGGCATTCCCTACATAAACTAATATCATGCTACATATTGCATTCCCTAAATAAACTAGCATCCTGCTTCACATTGGCATTCCCTACATAAACAAACATCCTGTTTCACATTGGCATTGCCTACATAAACTAGCATTCTGCTTCACATTGCCATTCCCTATGTAAACTAGCGTCCTGCTACACATTGGCATTGCCTACATAAACTAACATCATGCTACACATTGGCATTCCCTACATAAACTAACATCCTGCTTCACATTGGCATTCCCTATGTAAACTAGCATCCTGCTTCACATTGGCATTCCCTACATAGACTAGGATCCTGATTCACATTGGCATTCCCTACATAAACCAGCATCATGCTACACCTTGGCATTCCCTACATAAACTAGCATCCTTCTTCACATTGGCATTCCCTACATAAACTAACATCCTGCTTCACATTGGCATTCCCTACATAAACTAGCATCATGCTACACATTGGCATTGCCTACATAAACTAACAACCTGCTTCACATTGGCATTCCCTACGTAAACTAGCCTCCTACTACATAATGGCATTCCCTACATAAACGAGCATCCTACTGCACATTGGCGTTCCCTACATAAACTAGCATCCTGCTTCACATTGTCATTCCCGATATAAACCAACATCATGCTACACATTTGCATTCCCTACATAAACTAACATCCTGCTTCACATTGGCATTCCCTACGAAAACTAGCATCCCGCTTCACATTGGCATTCCCTACGTAAACTAGCATCCTGCTTCACTTTGGCATTCCCAATATAAATTAGCATCCTGCTTCACATTGGCATTCCCTACATAAACTAACATCCTAATTCACATTGGCATTCCCTACATAAACTAACATCCTGCTTCACATTGGCATTCCCTACATAAACGAACATCCTGCTTCACATTGGCATTCCCTACGAAAACTAGCATCCCGCTTCACATTGGCATTCCCTACGTAAACTAGCATCCTGCTTCACTTTGGCATTACCAATATAAATTAGCATCCTGCTTCACATTGGCATTCCCTACATAAACTAACATCCTAATTCACATTGGCATTCCCTACATAAACTAACATCCTGCTTCACATTGGCATTCCCTACATAAACTAATATTATGCTACATATTGCATTCCCTAAATAAACTAGCATCCTGCTTCACATTGGCATTCCCTACATAAACAAACATCCTGTTTCACATTGGCATTGCCTACATAAACTAGCATTCTGCTTCACATTGCCATTCCCTATGTAAACTAGCGCCCTGCTACACATTGGCATTGCCTACATAAACTAACATCATGCTACACATTGGCATTCCCTACATAAACTAACATCCTGCTTCACATTGGCATTCCCTATGTAAACTAGCATCCTGCTTCACATTAGCATTCCCTACGTAAACTAGCGTCCTGCTACACATTGGTATTCCCTACATAAACTAGCATCCAGCTTCACATTGGCATTCCCTACATAAACTAGCATCATGCTACACATTGGCATTCCCTACATAAACTATCATCATGGTACATATTGGCATTGCCTACATAAACTAACATCCTGCTTCACATTGGCATTCCCTACATAAACTAATATCATGCTACATATTGCATTCCCTAAATAAACTAGCATCCTGCTTCACATTGGCATTCCCTAAATAAACAAACATCCTGCTTCACATTGGCACTGCCTACATAAACTATCATCCTGCTTCACATTGGCATTCCCTACGTAAACTAGCGTCCTGCTACACATTGGCATTCCCTACATAAACTAACACCATGCTACGCATTGGCATTCCCTATATAAACTAGCATCCTGCGTCACATTGGCATTTCCTATATAAACTAACATCATGCTACACATTGGCATTCCCTACATAAACTAACATCCTGCTTTATATTGGCATTCCCTACATAAACTAGCATCCTGCTTCACATTGGCATTACCTACATAAACTAACATCCTGCTTCACATTGACATTCCCTACATAAATTAGCATTCTGCTTCAGATTGGCATTCCCTACATAAAATAACATGATGCTACACATTCGCATTGCCTACATAAACTAACATCATGCTACACATTGGCATTCCCTACATAAACTAACATCTTGCTTCACATTGGCATTCCCTACGTAAACTAGCATCCCGCTTCACATTGGCATTCCCTACGTAAACTAGCATCCTGCTTCACTTTGGCATTCCCAATATAAATTAGCATCCTGCTTCACATTGGCATTCCCTATGTAAACTAACATCCTAATTCACATTGGCATTCCCTACATAAACTAACCTCCTGCTTCACATTGGCATTCCCTAAATAAACGAACTTCCTGCTTCACATTGCAATTCCCTATATTTAACTAACATCCTGCTTCACATTGGCATTCCCTACATAAACTAATATCATGCTACATATTGCATTCCCTAAATAAACTAGCATCCTGCTTCACATTGGCATTCCCTACATAAACAAACATCCTGTTTCACATTGGCATTGCCTACATAAACTAGCATTCTGCTTCACATTGCCATTCCCTATGTAAACTAGCGTCCTGCTACACATTGGCATTGCCTACATAAACTAACATCATGCTACACATTGGCATTCCCTACATAAACTAACATCATGCTTCACATTGGCATTCCCTATGTAAACTAGCATCCTGCTTCACATTAGCATTCCCTACATACACTAACATCATGCTACACATTGGCATTGCCTACATAAACTATCATCCTGCTTCACATTGGCATTCCCTACGTAAACTAGCGTCCTGCTACACATTGGCATTCCCTACATAAACTAACATCATGCTACGCATTGGCATTCCCTTTATAAACTAGCATCCTGCGTCACATTGGCATTCCCTTTATAAACTAACATCATGCTACACATTGGCATTCCCTACATAAACTAACATCCTGCTTTATATTGGCATTCCCTACATAAACTAGCATCCTGTTTCACATTGGCATTACCTACATAAACTAACATCCTGCTTCACATTGACATTCCCTACATAAATTAGCATCCTGCTTCAGATTGGCATTCCCTACATAAAATAACATGATGCTACACATTCGCATTGCCTACATAAACTAACATCTTGCTTCACATTGGCATTCCCTACGTAAACTAGCATCCCGCTTCACATTGGCATTCCCTACGTAAACTAGCATCCTGCTTCACTTTGGCATTCCCAATATAAATTAGCATCCTGCTTCACATTGGCATTCCCTATGTAAACTAACATCCTAATTCACATTGGCATTCCCTACATAAACTAACCTCCTGCTTCACATTGGCATTCCCTACATAAACGAACATCCTGCTTCACATTGCAATTCCCTATATTTAACTAACATCCTGCTTCACATTGGCATTCCCTACATAAACTAATATCATGCTACATATTGCATTCCCTAAATAAACTAGCATCCTGCTTCACATTGGCCTTCCCTACATAAACAAACATCCTGTTTCACATTGGCATTGCCTACATAAACTAGCATCCTGCTTCACATTGCCATTCCCTACGTAAACTAGCGTCCTGCTACACATTGGCATTGCCTACATAAACTAACATCCTGCTTCACATTGGCATTCCCTATGTAAACTAGCATCCTGCTTCACATTAGCATTCCCTACGTAAACTAGCGTCCTGCTAAACATTGGTATTCCCTACATAAACTAGCATCCAGCTTCACATTGGCATTCCCTACATAAACTAGCATCATGCTACACATTGGCATTCCCTACATAAACTAACATCCTGCTTCACATTGGCATTCCCTACATAAACTAATATCATGCTACATATTGCATTCCCTAAATAAACTAGCATCCTGCTTCACATTGGCATTCCCTAAATAAACAAACATCCTGCTTCACATTGGCATTGCCTACATAAACTATCATCCTGCTTCACATTGGCATTCCCTACGTAAACTAGCGTCCTGCTACACATTGGCATTCCCTACATAAACTAACATCATGCTACGCATTGGCATTCCCTATATAAACTAGCATCCTGCGTCACATTGGCATTTCCTATATAAACTAACATCATGCTACACATTGGCATTCCCTACATAAACTAACATCCTGCTTTATATTGGCATTCCCTACATAAACTAGCATCCTGCTTCACATTGGCATTACCTACATAAACTAACATCCTGCTTCACATTGACATACCCTACATAAATTAGCATCCTGCTTCAGATTGGCATTCCCTACATAAAATAACATGATGCTACACATTCGCATTGCCTACATAAACTAACATCATGCTACACATTGGCATTCCCTACATAAACTAACATCTTGCTTCACATTGGCATTCCCTACGTAAACTAGCATCCCGCTTCACATTGGCATTCCCTACGTAAACTAGCATCCTGCTTCACTTTGGCATTCCCAATATAAATTAGCATCCTGCTTCACATTGGCATTCCCTATGTAAACTAACATCCTAATTCACATTGGCATTCCCTACATAAACGAACATCCTGCTTCACATTGCAATTCCCTATATTTAACTAACATCCTGCTTCACATTGGCATTCCCTACATAAACTAATATCATGCTACATATTGCATTCCCTAAATAAACTAGCATCCTGCTTCACATTGGCATTCCCTACATAAACAAACATCCTGTTTCACATTGGCATTGCCTACATAAACTAGCATTCTGCTTCACATTGCCATTCCCTATGTAAACTAGCGTCCTGCTACACATTGGCATTGCCTACATAAACTAACATCATGCTACACATTGGCATTCCCTACATAAACTAACGTCCTGCTTCACATTGGCATTCCCTATGTAAACTAGCATCCTGCTTCACATTAGCATTCCCTACGTAAACTAGCGTCCTGCTACACATTGGTATTCCCTACATAAACAAGCATCCAGCTTCACAGTGGCATTCCCTACATAAACTAGCATCATGCTACACATTGGCATTCCCTACATAAACTATCATCATGGTACACATTGGCATTGCCTACATAAACTAACATCCTGCTTCACATTGGCATTCCCTACATAAACTAATATCATGCTACATATTGCATTCCCTAAATAAACTAGCATCCTGCTTCACATTGGCATTCCCTAAATTAACAAACATCCTGCTTCACATTGGCATTGCCTACATAAACTATTATCCTGCTTCACATTGGCATTCCCTACGTAAACTAGCGTCCTGCTACACATTGGCATTCCCTACATAAACTAACATCATGCTACGCATTGGCATTCCCTATATAAACTAGCATCCTGCGTCACATTGGCATTTCCTATATAAACTAACATCATGCTACACATTGGCATTCCCTACATAAGCTAACATCCTGCTTTATATTGGCATTCCCTACATAAACTAGCATCCTGCTTCACATTGGCATTACCTACATAAACTAACATCCTGCTTCACATTGACATTCCCTACATAAATTAGCATCCTGCTTCAGATTGGCATTCCCTACATAAAATAACATGATGCTACACATTCGCATTGCCTACATAAACTAACATCATGCTACACATTGGCATTCCCTACATAAACTAACATCTTGCTTCACATTGGCATTCCCTACGTAAACTAGCATCCCGCTTCACATTGGCATTCCCTACGTAAACTAGCATCCTGCTTCACTTTGGCATTCCCAATATAAATTAGCATCCTGCTTCACATTGGCATTCCCTATGTAAACTAACATCCTAATTCACATTGGCATTCCCTACATAAACTAACCTCCTGCTTCACATTGGCATTCCCTACATAAACGAACATCCTGCTTCACATTGCAATTCCCTATATTTAACTAACATCCTGCTTCACATTGGCATTCCCTACATAAACTAATATCATGCTACATATTGCATTCCCTAAATAAACTAGCATCCTGCTTCACATTGGCATTCCCTACATAAACAAACATCCTGTTTCACATTGGCATTGCCTACATAAACTAGCATCCTGCTTCACATTGCCATTCCCTACGTAAACTAGCGTCCTGCTACACATTGGCATTGCCTACATAAACTAACATCATGCTACACATTGGCATTCCCTACATCAACTAACATCCTGCATCACATTGGCATTCCCTATGTAAACTAGCATCCTGCTTCACATTAGCATTCCCTACGTAAACTAGCGTCCTGCTTCACATTGGCATTCCCTACATAAACTAACATCATGCTACACATTGGCATTCCCTACATAAACTAGCATCCTGCTTCACATTGGCATTCCCTACATAAACGAACATCCTGCTTCACTTTGGCATTGTATACATAAACGAACATCCTGATTCACATTGGCATTCCCTACATAAACTAACATCCTGCTTCAGATTGGCATTCCCTACATAAAATAACATCCTGCTTCACATTGGCATTCCCTACATAAACTAGCATCATGCTTCACATTGGCATTCCCTACATAAACAAACATCCTGTTTCACATTGGCATTGCCTACGTAAACTAGCGTCCTGCTACACATTGGCATTCCCTACATAAACTAACATCATGCTACGCATTGGCATTCCCTATATAAACTAGCATCCTGCGTCACATTGGCATTTCCTATATATACTAACATCATGCTACACATTGGCATTCCCTACATAAACTAACATCCTGCTTTATATTGGCATTCCCTACATAAACTAGCATCCTGCTTCACATTGGCATTACCTACATAAACTAACATCCTGCTTCACATTGGCATTCCCTACATAAACTAGCATCATGCTACACACTGGCATTGCCTACATAAACTAACAACCTGCTTCACATTGGCATTCTCTACGTAAACTAGCCTCCTGCTTCACATTGGCATTCCCTACGTAAACTAGCATCCCGCTTCACATTGGCATTCCCTACATAAACTAGCATCCTGATTCACATTGGCATTCCCTACATAAACCAGCATCATGCTACACATTGGCATTCCCTACATAAACTAGCATCCTTCTTCACATTGGCATTCCCTACATAAACGAGCATCCTACTGCACATTGGCGTTCCCTACATAAACTAGCATCCTGCTTCACATTGTCGTTCCCGATATAAACCAACATCATGCTACACATTTGCATTCCCTACATAAACTAACATCCTGCTTCACATTGGCATTCCCTATGTAAACTAGCATCCTGCTTCACATTAGCATTCCCTACGTAAACTAGCGTCCTGCTACACATTGGTATTCCCTACATAAACTAGCATCCAGCTTCACATTGGCATTCCCTACATAAACTAGCATCATGCTACACATTGGCATTCCCTACATAAACTATCATCATGGTACACATTGGCATTGCCTACATAAACTAACATCCTGCTTCACATTGGCATTCCCTACATAAACTAATATCATGCTACATATTGCATTCCCTAAATAAACTAGCATCCTGCTTCACATTGGCATTCCCTAAATAAACAAACATCCTGCTTCACATTGGCATTGCCTACATAAACTATCATCCTGCTTCACATTGGCATTCCCTACGTAAACTAGCGTCCTGCTACACATTGGCATTCCCTACATAAACTAACATCATGCTACGCATTGGCATTCCCTATATAAACTAGCATCCTGCGTCACATTGGCATTTCCTATATAAACTAACATCATGCTACACATTGGCATTCCCTACATAAACTAACATCCTGCTTTATATTGGCATTCCCTACATAAACTAGCACCCTGCTTCACATTGGCATTACCTACATAAACTAACATCCTGCTTCACATTGACATTCCCTACATAAATTAGCATCCTGCTTCAGATTGGCATTCCCTACATAAAATAACATGATGCTACACATTCGCATTGCCTACATAAACTAACATCATGCTACACATTGGCATTCCCTACATAAACTAACATCTTGCTTCACATTGGCATTCCCTACGTAAACTAGCATCCCGCTTCACATTGGCATTCCCTACGTAAACTAGCATCCTGCTTCACTTTGGCATTCCCAATATAAATTAGCATCCTGCTTCACATTGGCATTCCCTATGTAAACTAACATCCTAATTCACATTGGCATTCCCTACATAAACTAACCTCCTGCTTCACATTGGCATTCCCTAAATAAACGAACATCCTGCTTCACATTGCAATTCCCTATATTTAACTAACATCCTGCTTCACATTGGCATTCCCTACATAAACTAATATCATGCTACATATTGCATTCCCTAAATAAACTAGCATCCTGCTTCACATTGGCATTCCCTACATAAACAAACATCCTGTTTCACATTGGCATTGCCTACATAAACTAGCATTCTGCTTCACATTGCCATTCCCTATGTAAACTAGCGTCCTGCTACACATTGGCATTGCCTACATAAACTAACATCATGCTACACATTGGCATTCCCTACATAAACTAACATCCTGCTTCACATTGGCATTCCCTATGTAAACTAGCATCCTGCTTCACATTAGCATTCCCTACGTAAACTAGCGTCCTGCTACACATTGGTATTCCCTACATAAACTAGCATCCAGCTTCACATTGGCATTCCCTACATAAACTAGCATCATGCTACACATTGGCATTCCCTACATAAACTAGCATCATGCTACACATTGGCATTGCCTACATAAACTAACATCCTGCTTCACATTGGCATTCCCTACATAAACTAATATCATGCTACATATTGCATTCCCTAAATAAACTAGCATCCTGCTTCACATTGGCATTCCCTAAATAAACAAACATCCTGCTTCACATTGGCATTGCCTACATAAACTATCATCCTGCTTCACATTGGCATTCCCTACGTAAACTAGCGTCCTGCTACACAATGGCATTCCCTACATAAACTAACATCATGCTACGCATTGGCATTCCCTATATAAACTAGCATCCTGCGTCACATTGGCATTTCCTATATAAACTAACATCATGCTACACATTGGCATTCCCTACATAAACTAACATCCTGCTTTATATTGGCATTCCCTACATAAACTAGCATCCTGCTTCACATTGGCATTACCTACATAAACTAACATCCTGCTTCACATTGACATTCCCTACATAAATTAGCATCCTGATTCAGATTGGCATTCCCTACATAAAATAACATGATGCTACACATTCGCATTGCCTACATAAACTAACATCATGCTACACATTGGCATTCCCTACATAAACTAACATCTTGCTTCACATTGGCATTCCCTACGTAAACTAGCATCCCGCTTCACATTGGCATTCCCTACGTAAACTAGCATCCTGCTTCACTTTGGCATTCCCAATATAAATTAGCATCCTGCTTCACATTGGCATTCCCTATGTAAACTAACATCCTAATTCACATTGGCATTCCCTACATAAACTAACCTCCTGCTTCACATTGGCATTCCCTACATAAACGAACATCCTGCTTCACATTGCAATTCCCTATATTTAACTAACATCCTGCTTCACATTGGCATTCCCTACATAAACTAATATCATGCTACATATTGCATTCCCTAAATAAACTAGCATCCTGCTTCACATTGGCATTCCCTACATAAACAAACATCCTGTTTCACATTGGCATTGCCTACATAAACTAGCATCCTGCTTCACATTGCCATTCCCTATGTAAACTAGCGTCCTGCTACACATTGGCATTGCCTACATAAACTAACATCATGCTACACATTGGCATTCCCTACATCAACTAACATCCTGCTTCACATTGGCATTCCCTATGTAAACTAGCATCCTGCTTCACATTAGCATTCCCTACGTAAACTAGCGTCCTGCTACACATTGGTATTCCCTACATAAACTAGCATCCAGCTTCACATTGGTATTCCCTACATAAACTAGCATCATGCTACACATTGGCATTCCCTACATAAACTATCATCATGGTACACATTGGCATTGCCTACATAAACTAACATCCTGCTTCACATTGGCATTCCCTACATAAACTAATATCATGCTACATATTGCATTCCCTAAATAAACTAGCATCCTGCTTCACATTGGCATTCCCTAAATAAACAAACATCCTGCTTCACATTGGCATTGCCTACATAAACTATCATCCTGCTTCACATTGGCATTCCCTACGTAAACTAGCGTCCTGCTACACATTGGCATTCCCTACATAAACTAACATCATGCTACGCATTGGCATTCCCTATATAAACTAGCATCCTGCGTCACATTGGCATTTCCTATATAAACTAACATCATGCTACACATTGGCATTCCCTACATAAACTAACATCCTGCTTTATATTGGCATTCCCTACATAAACTAGCATCCTGCTTCACATTGGCATTACCTACATAAACTAACATCCTGCTTCACATTGACATTCCCTACATAAATTAGCATCCTGCTTCAGATTGGCATTCCCTACATAAAATAACATGATGCTACACATTCGCATTGCCTACATAAACTAACATCATGCTACACATTGGCATTCCCTACATAAACTAACATCTTGCTTCACATTGGCATTCCCTACGTAAACTAGCATCCCGCTTCACATTGGCATTCCCTACGTAAACTAGCATCCTGCTTCACTTTGGCATTCCCAATATAAATTAGCATCCTGCTTCACATTGGCATTCCCTATGTAAACTAACATCCTAATTCACATTGGCATTCCCTACATAAACTAACCTCCTGCTTCACATTGGCATTCCCTAAATAAACGAACATCCTGCTTCACATTGCAATTCCCTATATTTAACTAACATCCTGCTTCACATTGGCATTCCCTACATAAACTAATATCATGCTACATATTGCATTCCCTAAATAAACTAGCAGCCTGCTTCACATTGGCATTCCCTACATAAACAAACATCCTGTTTCACATTGGCATTGCCTACATAAACTAGCATTCTGCTTCACATTGCCATTCCCTATGTAAACTAACGTCCTGCTACACATTGGCATTGCCTACATAAACTAACATCATGCTACACATTGGCATTCCCTACATAAACTAACATCCTGCTTCACATTGGCATTCCCTATGTAAACTAGCATCCTGCTTCACATTAGCATTCCCTACGTAAACTAGCGTCCTGCTACACATTGGTATTCCCTACATAAACTAGCATCCAGCTTCACATTGGCATTCCCTACATAAACTAGCATCATGCTACACATTGGCATTCCCTACATAAACTATCATCATGGTACACATTGGCATTGCCTACATAAACTAACATCCTGCTTCACATTGGCATTCCCTACATAAACTAATATCATGCTACATATTGCATTCCCTAAATAAACTAGCATCCTGCTTCACATTGGCATTCCCTAAATAAACAAACATCCTGCTTCACATTGGCATTGCCTACATAAACTATCATCCTGCTTCACATTGGCATTCCCTACGTAAACTAGCGTCCTGCTACACATTGGCATTCCCTACATAAACTAACATCATGCTACGCATTGGCATTCCCTATATAAAGTAGCATCCTGCGTCACATTGGCATTTCCTATATAAACTAACATCATGCTACACATTGGCATTCCCTACATAAACTAACATCCTGCTTTATATTGGCATTCCCTACATAAACTAGCATCCTGCTTCACATTGGCATTACCTACATAAACTAACATCCTGCTTCACATTGACATTCCCTACATAAATTAGCATCCTGCTTCAGATTGGCATTCCCTACATAAAATAACATGATGCTACACATTCGCATTGCCTACATAAACTAACATCATGCTACACCTTGGCATTCCCTACATAAACTAACATCTTGCTTCACATTGTCATTCCCTACGTAAACTAGCATCCCGCTTCACATTGGCATTCCCTACGTAAACTAGCATCCTGCTTCACTTTGGCATTCCCAATATAAATTAGCATCCTGCTTCACATTGGCATTCCCTATGTAAACTAACATCCTAATTCACATTGGCATTCCCTACATAAACTAACCTCCTGCTTCACATTGGCATTCCCTAAATAAACGAACATCCTGCTTCACATTGCAATTCCCTATATTTAACTAACATCCTGCTTCACATTGGCATTCCCTACATAAACTAATATCATGCTACATATTGCATTCCCTAAATAAACTAGCATCCTGCTTCACATTGGCATTCCCTACATAAACAAACATCCTGTTTCACATTGGCATTGCCTACATAAACTAGCATTCTGCTTCACATTGCCATTCCCTATGTAAACTAGCGTCCTGCTACACATTGGCATTGCCTACATAAACTAACATCATGCTACACATTGGCATTCCCTACATAAACTAACATCCTGCTTCACATTGGCATTCCCTATGTAAACTAGCATCCTGCTTCACATTAGCATTCCCTACGTAAACTAGCGTCCTGCTACACATTGGTATTCCCTACATAAACTAGCATCCAGCTTCACATTGGCATTCCCTACATAAACTAGCATCATGCTACACATTGGCATTCCCTACATAAACTATCATCATGGTACACATTGGCATTGCCTACATAAACTAACATCCTGCTTCACATTGGCATTCCCTACATAAACTAATATCATGCTACATATTGCATTCCCTAAATAAACTAGCATCCTGCTTCACATTGGCATTCCCTAAATAAACAAACATCCTGCTTCACATTGGCATTGCCTACATAAACTATTATCCTGCTTCACATTGGCATTCCCTACGTAAACTAGCGTCCTGCTACACATTGGCATTCCCTACATAAACTAACATCATGCTACGCATTGGCATTCCCTATATAAACTAGCATCCTGCGTCACATTGGCATTTCCTATATAAACTAACATCATGCTACACATTGGCATTCCCTACATAAACTAACATCCTGCTTTATATTGGCATTCCCTACATAAACTAGCATCCTGCTTCACATTGGCATTACCTACATAAACTAACATCCTGCTTCACATTGACATTCCCTACATAAATTAGCATCCTGCTTCAGATTGGCATTCCCTACATAAAATAACATGATGCTACACATTCGCATTGCCTACATAAACTAACATCATGCTACACATTGGCATTCCCTACATAAACTAACATCTTGCTTCACATTGGCATTCCCTACGTAAACTAGCATCCCGCTTCACATTGGCATTCCCTACGTAAACTAGCATCCTGCTTCACTTTGGCATTCCCAATATAAATTAGCATCCTGCTTCACATTGGCATTCCCTATGTAAACTAACATCCTAATTCACATTGGCATTCCCTACATAAACTAACCTCCTGCTTCACATTGGCATTCCCTACATAAACGAACATCCTGCTTCACATTGCAATTCCCTATATTTAACTAACATCCTGCTTCACATTGGCATTCCCTACATAAACTAATATCATGCTACATATTGCATTCCCTAAATAAACTAGCATCCTGCTTCACATTGGCATTCCCTACATAAACAAACATCCTGTTTCACATTGGCATTGCCTACATAAACTAGCATCCTGCTTCACATTGCCATTCCCTACGTAAACTAGCGTCCTGCTACACATTGGCATTGCCTACATAAACTAACATCATGCTACACATTGGCATTCCCTACATCAACTAACATCCTGCTTCACATTGGCATTCCCTATGTAAACTAGCATCCTGCTTCACATTAGCATTCCCTACGTAAACTAGCGTCCTGCTTCACATTGGCATTCCCTACATAAACTAACATCATGCTACACATTGGCATTCCCTACATAAACTAGCATCCTGCTTCACATTGGCATTCCCTACATAAACGAACATCCTGCTTCACTTTGGCATTGTATACATAAACGAACATCCTGATTCACATTGGCATTCCCTACATAAACTAACATCCTGCTTCAGATTGGCATTCCCTACATAAAATAACATCCTGCTTCACATTGGCATTCCCTACATAAACTAGCATCATGCTACACATTGGCATTGCCTACATAAACTAACAACCTGCTTCACATTGGCATTCTCTACGTAAACTAGCATCCTACTACATATTGGCATTCCCTACATAAACGAGCATCCTACTACACATTGGCGATCCCTACATAAACTAGCATCCTGCTTCACATTGACATTCCCTACATAAATTAGCATCCTGTTTTAGATTGGCATTCCCTACATAAAATAACATGATGCTACACATTGGCATTGCCTACATAAACAAACATCCTGCTTCACATTGGGATTCCCTATATAAACAAACATCCTGCTTCACATTGGCATTCCCTACATAAACTAACATCCTGCTTCACATTGGCATTCCCTACTTAAACTAGCATCCCGTTTCACATTGGCATTCCCGATATAAATTAGCATCCTGCTTCACATTGGCATTCCCTATGTAAACTAACATCCTAATTCACATTGGCATTCCCTACGTAAACTAGCATCCTGCTTCACTTTGGCATTCCCAATATAAATTAGCATCCTGCTTCACATTGGCATTCCCTATGTAAACTAACATCCTAATTCACATTGGCATTCCCTACATAAACTAACCTCCTGCTTCACATTGGCTTTCCCTACATAAACGAACATCCTGCTTCACATTGCAATTCCCTATATTTAACTAACATCCTGCTTCACATTGGCATTCCCTACATAAACTAATATCATGCTACATATTGCATTCCCTAAATAAACTAGCATCCTGCTTCACATTGGCATTCCCTACATAAACAAACATCCTGTTTCACATTGGCAATGCCTACATAAACTAGCATCCTGCTTCACATTGCCATTCCCTACGTAAACTAGCGTCCTGCTACACATTGGCATTGCCTACATAAACTAACATCATGCTACACATTGGCATTCCCTACATCAACTAACATCCTGCTTCACATTGGCATTCCCTATGTAAACTAGCATCCTGCTTCACATTAGCATTCCCTACGTAAACTAGCGTCCTGCTTCACATTGGCATTCCCTACATAAAATAACATCATGCTACACATTGGCATTCCCTACATAAACTAGCATCCTGCTTCACATTGGCATTCCCTACATAAACGAACATCCTGCTTCACTTTGGCATTGTATACATAAACGAACATCCTGATTCACATTGGCATTCCCTACATAAACTAACATCCTGCTTCAGATTGGCATTCCCTACATAAAATAACATCCTGCTTCACATTGGCATTCCCTACATAAACTAGCATCATGCTACACATTGGCATTGCCTACATAAACTAACAACCTGCTTCACATTGGCATTCTCTACGTAAACTAGCATCCTACTACATATTGGCATTCCCTACATAAACGAGCATCCTACTACACATTGGCGATCCCTACATAAACTAGCATCCTGCTTCACATTGACATTCCCTACATAAATTAGCATCCTGTTTTAGATTGGCATTCCCTACATAAAATAACATGATGCTACACATTGGCATTGCCTACATAAACAAACATCCTGCTTCACATTGGGATTCCCTATATAAACAAACATCCTGCTTCACATTGGCATTCCCTACATAAACTAACATCCTGCTTCACATTGGCATTCCCTACGTAAACTAGCATCCCGCTTCACATTGGCATTCCCGATATAAATTAGCATCCTGCTTCACATTGGCATTCCCTATGTAAACTAACATCCTAATTCACATTGGCATTCCCTACATAAACTAACATCCTGCTTCACATTGGCATTCCCTACATAAACGAACATCCTGCTTCACATTGCAATTCCCTATATTTAACTAACATCCTGCTTCACATTGGCATTCCCTACATAAACTAATATCATGCTACATATTGCATTCCCTAAATAAACTAGCATCCTGCTTCACATTGGCATTCCCTACATAAACAAACATCCTGTTTCACATTGGCATTGCCTACATAAACTAGCATCCTGCTTCACATTGCCATTCCCTACGTAAACTAGCGTTCTGCTACACATTGGCATTGCCTAAATAAACTAACATCATGCTACACATTGGCATTCCCTACATCAACTAACATCCTGCTTCACATTGGCATTCCCTATGTAAACTAGCATCCTGCTTCACATTAGCATTCCCTACGTAAACTAGCGTCCTGCTACACATTGGTATTCCCTACATAAACTAGCATCATGCTTCACATTGGCATTCCCTACATAAACTATCACCCTGCTTCACATTGGCATTCCCTACATAAACTAACATCATGCTACACATCGGCATTCCCTACATAAACAAGCATCCTGCTACACATTGGCATTCCCTACATAAACTAGCATCCTGCTTCACATTGGCATTCCCTACATAAACTAGCATCCTTCTTCACATTGGCATTCCCTACATAAACTAACATCCTGCTTCACATTGGCATTCCCTACATAAACTAGCATCATGCTACACACTGGCATTGCCTACATAAACTAACAACCTGCTTCACATTGGCATTCTCTACGTAAACTAGCCTCCTGCTTCACATTGGCATTCCCTACGTAAACTAGCATCCCGCTTCACATTGGCATTCCCTACATAAACTAGCATCCTGATTCACATTGGCATTCCCTACATAAACCAGCATCATGCTACACATTGGCATTCCCTACATAAACTAGCATCCTTCTTCACATTGGCATTCCCTACATAAACGAGCATCCTACTGCACATTGCCGTTCCCTACATAAACTAGCATCCTGCTTCACATTGTCGTTCCCGATATAAACCAACATCATGCTACACATTTGCATTCCCTACATAAACTAACATCCTGCTTCACATTGGCATTCCCTACGTAAACTAGCATCCCGCTTCACATTGGCATTCCCTACGTAAACTAGCATCCTGCTTCACATTGGCATTCCCAATATAAATTAGCATCCTGCTTCACATTGGCATTCCCTACATAAACTAACATCCTGCTTCACATTGGCATTCCCTACATAAACGAACATCCTGCTTCCCAATGCAAATCCCTATATAAACTAACATCCTGCTTCACATTGGCATTCCCTACATAAACTAATATCATGCTACATATTGCATTCCCTAAATAAACTAGCATCCTGCTTCACATTGGCATTCCCTACATAAACAAACTTCCTATTTCACATTGGCATTGCCTACATAAACTAGCATTCTGCTTCACATTGCCATTCCCTGTGTAAACTAGCGTCCTGCTACACATTGGCATTGCCTACATAAACTAACATCATACTACACATTGGCATTCCCTACATAAACTAACATCCTGCTTCACATTGGCATTCCCTATGTAAACTAGCATCCTGCTTCACATTAGCATTCCCTACGTAAACTAGCGTCCTGCTACACATTGGTATTCCCTACATAAACTAGCATCCAGCTTCACATTGGCATTCCCTACATAAACTATCATCCTGCTTCACTTTGGCATTCCCTACATAAACTAACATCATGCTACACATTGGCATTGCCTACATAAACTAACAACCTGCTTCACATTGGCATTCTCTACGTAAACTAGCATCCTACTACATATTGGCATTCCCTACATAAACGAGCATCCTACTACACATTGGCGATCCCTACATAAACTAGCATCCTGCTTCACATTGTCATTCCCGATATAAACCAACATCCTGCTTCACATTGCCATTCCCTACAAAAACTAACATCATGCTACACATTGGCATTGCCTACAAAAACTAACGTAATGCTACACATTGACATTGCCTGCATAAACTAACATCATGCTACACATTGGCAGTCCCTACATAAACAAGCATCCTGCTACACATTGGCATTCCTTACATAAACTAGCATCCTGCTTCACATTGTCATTCCCGATATGAACCAACATCATTCTACACATTGGCATTCCCTACATAAACTGGCATCCTGCTTCACATTGGCATACCCTACGTAAACTAGCATCCTGCTTCACTTTGGCATTCCCAACATAAATTAGCATCCTGCTTCACATTGGCATTCCCTTTATAAACGAACATCATGCTACACATTGACGTTGCCTACATAAACTAGCATCATGCTACACATTGGCATTGCCTACATAAACTAACAACCTGCTTCACATTGGCATTACCTACATAAACGAGCATCCTACTACACATTGGCGATCCTTACATAAACTAGCATCCTGCTTCACATTGGCATTCCCTTTATAAACGAACATCATGCTACACATTGACATTGCCTACATAAACTAGCATCATGCTACACATTGGCATTGCCTACATAAACTAACAACCTGCTTCACATTGGCATTCCCTAAGTAAACTAGCGTCCTACTACACATTGGCATTCCCTACATAAACGAGCATCCTACTACACATTGGCGTTCCCTACATAAACTAACATCCTGCTTCACGTTGGCATTCCCTACATAAACGAACATCCTGCTTCACATTGAAATTCCCTATATAAACTAACATCCTGCTTCACATTGGCATTCCCTACAAAAACTAATCTCATGCTACATATTGCATTCCCTAAATAATCTAGCATCCTGCTTCACATTGGCATTCCCTACATAAACAAACATCCTGCTTCACATTGGCATTCCCTACATAAACTAACATCATGCTACACATCGGCATTCCCTACATAAACAAGCATCCTGCTACACATTGGCATTCCCTACATAAACTAGCATCCTGCTTCACATTGGCATTCCCTACATAAACTAGCATCCTTCTTCACATTGGCATTCCCTACATAAACTAACATCCTGCTTCACATTGGCATTCCCTGTATAAACTAGCATCATGCTACACATTGGCATTGCCTACATAAACTAACAACCTGCTTCACATTGGCATTCTCTACGTAAACTAGCATCCCGCTTCACATTGGCATTCCCTACATAAACTAGCATCCTGATTCACATTGGCATTCCCTACATAAACCAGCATCATGCTACACATTGGCATTCCTTACATAAACTAGCATCCTGCTTCACATTGTCATTCCCGATATGAACCAACATCATTCTACACATTGGCATTCCCTACATAAACTGGCATCCTGCTTCACATTGGCATACCCTACGTAAACTAGCATCCTGCTTCACTTTGGCATTCCCAACATAAATTAGCATCCTGCTTGACATTGGCATTCCCTTTATAAACGAACATCATGCTACACATTGACGTTGCCTACATAAACTAGCATCATGCTACACATTGGCATTGCCTACATAAACTAACAACCTGCTTCACATTGGCATTACCTACATAAACGAGCATCCTACTACACATTGGCGATCCTTACATAAACTAGCATCCTGCTTCACATTGGCATTCCCTTTATAAACGAACATCATGCTACACATTGACATTGCCTACATAAACTAGCATCATGCTACACATTGGCATTGCCTACATAAACTAACAACCTGCTTCACATTGGCATTCCCTAAGTAAACTAGCGTCCTACTACACATTGGCATTCCCTACATAAACGAGCATCCTACTACACATTGGCGTTCCCTACATAAACTAACATCCTGCTTCACGTTGGCATTCCCTACATAAACGAACATCCTGCTTCACATTGAAATTCCCTATATAAACTAACATCCTGCTTCACATTGGCATTCCCTACAAAAACTAATCTCATGCTACATATTGCATTCCCTAAATAATCTAGCATCCTGCTTCACATTGGCATTCCCTACATAAACAAACATCCTGCTTCACATTGGCATTCCCTACATAAACTAACATCATGCTACACATCGGCATTCCCTACATAAACAAGCATCCTGCTACACATTGGCATTCCCTACATAAACTAGCATCCTGCTTCACATTGGCATTCCCTACATAAACTAGCATCCTTCTTCACATTGGCATTCCCTACATAAACTAACATCCTGCTTCACATTGGCATTCCCTATATAAACTAGCATCATGCTACACATTGGCATTGCCTACATAAACTAACAACCTGCTTCACATTGGCATTCTCTACGTAAACTAGCATCCCGCTTCACATTGGCATTCCCTACATAAACTAGCATCCTGATTCACATTGGCATTCCCTACATAAACCAGCATCATGCTACACATTGGCATTCCCTACATAAACTAGCATCCTTCTTCACATTGGCATTCCCTACATAAACGAGCATCCTACTGCACATTGGCGTTCCCTACATAAATTCGCATCCTGCTTCACATTGTCATTCCCGATATAAACCAACATCATGCTACACATTTGCATTCCCTACATAAACTAACATCCTGCTTCACATTGGCATTCCCTACGTAAACTAGCATCCCGCTTCACATTGGCATTCCCTACGTAAACTAGCATCCTGCTTCACATTGGCATTCCCAATATAAATTAGCATCCTGCTTCACATTGGCATTCCCTACATAAACTAACATCCTAATTCACATTGGCATTCCCTACATAAACTAACATCCTGCTTCACATTGGCATTCCCTACATAAACGAACATCCTGCTTCACAATGCAATTCCCTATATAAACTAACATCCTGCTTCACATTGGCATTCCCTACATAAACTAATATCATGCTACATATTGCATTCCCTAAATAAACTAGCATCCTGCTTCACATTGGCATTCCCTACATAAACAAACATCCTATTTCACATTGGCATTGCCTACATAAACTAGCATTCTGCTTCACATTGCCATTCCCTATGTAAACTAGCGTCCTGGTACACATTGGCATTGCCTACATAAACTAACATCATGCTACACATTGGCATTCCCTACATAAACTAACATCCTGCTTCACATTGGCATTCCCTATGTAAACTAGCATCCTGCTTCACATTAGCATTCCCTACGTAAACTAGCGTCCTGCTACACATTGGTATTCCCTACATAAACTAGCATCCAGCTTCACATTGGCATTCCCTACATAAACTATCATCCTGCTTCACATTGGCATTCCCTACATAAACTAACATCATGCTACACATTGGCATTCCCTACATAAACGAACATCCTGCTTCACTTTGGCATTGTATACATAAACTAACATCCTGATTCACATTGGCATTCCCTACATAAACTAACATCCTGCTTCAGATTGGCATTCCCTACATAAACTAACATCCTGCTTCACATTAGCATTCCCTACATAAACTAGCATCATGCTACACATTGGCATTGCCTACATAAACTAACAACCTGCTTCACATTGGCATTCTCTATGTAAACTAGCATCCTACTACATATTGGCATTCCCTACATAAACGAGCATCCTACTACACATTGGCGATCCCTACATAAACTAGCATCCTGCTTCACATTGTCATTCCCGATATAAACCAACATCCTGCTTCACATTGCCATTCCCTACATAAACTAACATCATGCTACACATTGGCATTGCCTACAAAAACTAACGTAATGCTACACATTGACATTGCCTGCATAAACTAACATCATGCTACACATTGGCAGTCCCTACATAAACAAGCATCCTGCTACACATTGGCATTCCTTACATAAACTAGCATCCTGCTTCACATTGTCATTCCCGATATGAACCAACATCATTCTACACATTGGCATTCCCTACAGAAACTGGCATCATGCTACACATTAGCATTGCCTACATAAACTAACATCCTGCTTCACATTGGCATTCCCTACGTAAACTAGCATCCTGCTTCACATTGGCATACCCTACGTAAACTAGCATCCTGCTTCACTTTGGCATTCCCAACATAAATTAGCATCCTGCTTCACATTGGCATTCCCTTTATAAACGAGCATCATGCTACACATTGACGTTGCCTACATAAACTAGCATCATGCTACACATTGGCATTGCCTACATAAACTAACAACCTGCTTCACATTGGCATTCCCTAAGTAAACTAGCGTCCTACTACACATTGGCATTCCCTACATAAACGAGCATCCTACTACACATTGGCGTTCCCTACATAAACTAACATCCTGCTTCACGTTGGCATTCCCTACATAAACGAACATCCTGCTTCACATTGCAATTCCCTATATAAACTAACATCCTGCTTCACATTGGCATTCCCTACAAAAACTAATCTCATGCTACATATTGCATTCCCTAAATAATCTAGCATCCTGCTTCACATTGGCATTCCCTACATAAACAAACATCCTGCTTCACATTGGCATTCCCTACATAAACTAACATCATGCTACACATCGGCATTCCCTACATAAACAAGCATCCTGCTACACATTGGCATTCCCTACATAAACTAGCATCCTGCTTCACATTGGCATTCCCTACATAAACTAGCATCCTTCTTCACATTGGCATTCCCTACATAAACTAACATCCTGCTTCACATTGGCATTCCCTATATAAACTAGCATCATGCTACACATTGGCATTGCCTACATAAACTAACAACCTGCTTCACATTGGCATTCTCTACGTAAACTAGCATCCCGCTTCACATTGGCATTCCCTACATAAACTAGCATCCTGATTCACATTGGCATTCCCTACATAAACCAGCATCATGCTACACATTGGCATTCCCTACATAAACTAGCATCCTTCTTCACATTGGCATTCCCTACATAAACGAGCATCCTACTGCACATTGGCGTTCCCTACATAAATTCGCATCCTGCTTCACATTGTCATTCCCGATATAAACCAACATCATGCTACACATTTGCATTCCCTACATAAACTAACATCCTGCTTCACATTGGCATTCCCTACGTAAACTAGCATCCCGCTTCACATTGGCATTCCCTACGTAAACTAGCATCCCGCTTCACATTGGCATTCCCAATATAAATTAGCATCCTGCTTCACATTGGCATTCCCTACATAAACTAACATCCTAATTCACATTGGCATTCCCTACATAAACTAACATCCTGCTTCACATTGGCATTCCCTACATAAACGAACATCCTGCTTCACAATGCAATTCCCTATATAAACTAACATCCTGCTTCACATTGGCATTCCCTACATAAACTAATATCATGCTACATATTGCATTCCCTAAATAAACTAGCATCCTGCTTCACATTGGCATTCCCTACATAAACAAACATCCTATTTCACATTGGCATTGCCTACATAAACTAGCATTCTGCTTCACATTGCCATTCCCTATGTAAACTAGCGTCCTGGTACACATTGGCATTGCCTACATAAACTAACATCATGCTACACATTGGCATTCCCTACATAAACTAACATCCTGCTTCACATTGGCATTCCCTATGTAAACTAGCATCCTGCTTCACATTAGCATTCCCTACGTAAACTAGCGTCCTGCTACACATTGGTATTCCCTACATAAACTAGCATCCAGCTTCGCATTGGCATTCCCTACATAAACTATCATCCTGCTTCACATTGGCATTCCCTACATAAACTAACATCATGCTACACATTGGCATTCCCTACATAAACGAACATCCTGCTTCACTTTGGCATTGTATACATAAACTAACATCCTGATTCACATTGGCATTCCCTACATAAACTAACATCCTGCTTCAGATTGGCATTCCCTACATAAACTAACATCCTGCTTCACATTAGCATTCCCTACATAAACTAGCATCATGCTACACATTGGCATTGCCTACATAAACTAACAACCTGCTTCACATTGGCATTCTCTATGTAAACTAGCATCCTACTACATATTGGCATTCCCTACATAAACGAGCATCCTACTACACATTGGCGATCCCTACATAAACTAGCATCCTGCTTCACATTGTCATTCCCGATATAAACCAACATCCTGCTTCACATTGCCATTCCCTACATAAACTAACATCATGCTACACATTGGCATTGCCTACAAAAACTAACGTAATGCTACACATTGACATTGCCTGCATAAACTAACATCATGCTACACATTGGCAGTCCCTACGTAAACAAGCATCCTGCTACACATTGGCATTCCTTACATAAACTAGCATCCTGCTTCACATTGTCATTCCCGATATGAACCAACATCATTCTACACATTGGCATTCCCTACAGAAACTGGCATCATGCTACACATTAGCATTGCCTACATAAACTAACATCCTGCTTCACATTGGCATTCCCTACGTAAACTAGCATCCTGCTTCACATTGGCATACCCTACGTAAACTAGCATCCTGCTTCACTTTGGCATTCCCTTTATAAACGAACATCATGCTACACTTTGACGTTGCCTACATAAACTAGCATCATGCTACACATTGGCATTGCCTACATAAACTAACAACCTGCTTCACATTGGCATTACCTACATAAACGAGCATCCTACTACACATTGGCGATCCCTACATAAACTAGCATCCTGCTTCACATTGTCATTCCAAATATAAACCAACATCCTGCTTCACATTGCCGTTCCCTAAATAAACTAACATCATGCTACACATTGGCATTGCCTAGATAAACTAACATAATGCTACACATTGACATTGCCTGCATAAACTACCATCATGCTACACATTCGCAGTCCCTGCATAAACAATCATCCTGCTACACATTGGCATTCCTTACATAAACTAGCATCCTGCTTCACATTGGCATTCCCTTTATAAACGAACATCATGCTACACATTGACATTGCCTACATAAACTAGCATCATGCTACACATTGGCATTGCCTATATAAACTAACAACCTGCTTCACATTGGCATTCCCTAAGTAAACTAGCGTCCTACTACACATTGGCATTCCCTACATAAACGAGCATCCTACTACACATTGGCGTTCCCTACATAAACTAACATCCTGCTTCACGTTGGCATTCCCTACATAAACGAACATCCTGCTTCACATTGCAATTCCCTATATAAACTAACATCCTGCTTCACATTGGCATTCCCTACAAAAACTAATCTCATGCTACATATTGCATTCCCTAAATAAACTAGCATCCTGCTTCACATTGGCATTCCCTACATAAAAAAACATCCTGCTTCACATTGGCATTCCCTACATAAACTAACATCCTGCTTCACATTGGCATTGCCTACATAAACTAGCATCCTGCTTCACATTGTCATTCCCGATATAAACCAACATCCTGCTTCACAATGGCATTCCCTTCGTAAACTAGCATCCTGCTTCACATTGGCATTCCCAACATAAATTAGCATCCTGCTTTACATTGGCATTCCCTACATAAATTAACATCCTGACTCACATTGGCGTTGCCTACATAAACTAGCATCCTTCTTCACATTGGCATTCCCTACGTAAATTCACTTTGGCATTCCCAATATAAATTAGCATCCTGCTTCACATTGGCATTCCCTACATAAACTAACATCCTAATTCACATTGGCATTCCCTACATAAACTAACATCCTGCTTCACATTGGCATTCCCTACATAAACGAACATCCTGCTTCACTTTGCAATTCCCTATATAAACTAACATCCTGCTTCACATTGGCATTCCCTACATAAACTAATATCATGCTACATATTGCATTCCCTAAATAAACTAGCATCCTGCTTCACATTGGCATTGCCTACATAAACTAGCATCCTGCTTCACATTGGCATTCCCTACGTAAACTAGCGTCCTGCTACACATTGGCATTCCCTACATAAACAAACATCATGCTACACATTGGCATTTCCTGCATAAACTAGCATCATGCTACACATTGGCATTGCCTACATAAACTAACAACCTGCTTCACATTGGCATTCCCTAAGTAAACTAGCATCCTACTACACATTGGCATTCCCTACATAAACGAGCATCCTACTACACATTGGCATTCCCTACATAAACTAACATCCTGCTTCACGTTGGCATTCCCTACATAAACTAATATCATGCTACATATTACATTCCCTAAATAAACTAGCATCCTGCTTCACATTGGCATTCCCTACATAAACAAACATCCTGCTTCACATTGGCATTCCCTATGTAAGCTAGCGTCCTGGTACACATTGGCATTCCCTACATAAACTAGCATCATGCTACACATTGGCATTGCCTACATAAACTAACAACCTGCATCACATTGGCATTCCCTACGTAAACTAGCATCCTGCTTCACATTGTCATTCCCGATACAAACCAACATCCTGCTTCACATTGGCATTCCCTACGTAAACTAGCATCCTGCTTCACATTGGCATTCCCAACATAAATTAGCATCCTGCTTCACATTGGCATTCCCTACATAAACTAACATCCTGACTCACATTGGCGTTGCCTACATAAACTAGCATCCTGCTACACATTGGCATTCCCTACGTAAACTAGCATCCTGCTTCACTTTGGCATTCCCAATATAAATTAGCATCCTGCTTCACATTGGCATTCCCTACATAAACTAACATCCTAATTCACATTGGCATTCCCTACATGAACTAACATCCTGCTTCACATTGGCATTCCCTAGATAAACGAACATCCTGCTTCACATTGGCATTCCCTACATAAACTAATATCATGCTACATATTGCATTCCCTAAATAAACTAGCATCCTGCTTCACATTGGGATTCGCTATATAAACAAACATCCTGCTTCACATTGGCATTCCCTACATAAACTAACATCATGCTACACATTGGCATTCCCTACATAAACAAGCATCCTGCTACACATTGGCATTCCCTACATAAACGAACATCCTGCTTCACTTTGGCATTGTATACATAAACTAACATCCTGATTCACATTGGCATTCCCTACATAAACTAACATCCTGCTTCACATTAGCATTCCCTACATAAACTAGCATCATGCTACACATTGGCATTGCTACATAAACTAACAACCTGCTTCACATTGGCATTCTCTACGTAAACTAGCATCCTACTACATATTGGCATTCCCTACATAAACGAGCATCCTACTACACATTGGCGATCCCTACATAAACTAGCATCCTGCTTCACATTGTCATTCCCGATATAAACCAACATCCTGCTTCACATTGCCATTCCCTACATAAACTAACATCATGCTACACATTGGCATTGCCTACATAAACTGGCATCATGCTACACATTAGCATTGCCTACATAAACTAACATCCTGCTTCACATTGGCATTCCCTACGTAAACTAGCATCCTGCTTCACATTGGCATACCCTACGTAAACTAGCATCCTGCTTCACTTTGGCATTCCCAACATAAATTAGCATCCTGCTTCACATTGGCATTCCCTTTATAAACGAACATCATGCTACACATTGACATTGCCTACATAAACTAGCATCATGCTACACATTGGCATTCCCTGCATAAACTAGCATCCTGCTTCACTTTGGCATTCCCAACATAAATTAGCATCCTGCTTCACATTGGCATTCCCTTTATAAACGAACATCATGCTACACATTGACATTGCCTACATAAACTAGCATCATGCTACACATTGGCATTGCCTACATAAACTAACAACCTGCTTCACATTGGCATTACCTACATAAACGAGCATCCTACTACACATTGGCGATCCCTACATAAACTTGCATCCTGCTTCACATTGTCATTCCAAATATAAACCAACATCCTGCTTCACATTGCCGTTCCCTAAATAAACTAACATCATGCTACACATTGGCATTGCCTACATAAACTAACATAATGCTACACATTGACATTGCCTGCATAAACTACCATCATGCTACACATTCGCAGTCCCTGCATAAACAATCATCCTGCTACACATTGGCATTCCTTACATAAACTAGCATCCTGCTTCACATTGGCATTCCCTTTATAAACGAACATCATGCTACACATTGACATTGCCTACATAAACTAGCATCATGCTACACATTGGCATTCCCTGCATAAACTAACATCCTGCTTCACATTGGCATTCCCTACGTAAACTTGCGTCCTGCTACACATTGGCATTCCCTACATAAACTAACATCCTGCTTCACATTGGCATTCCCTACATAAACTAGCATCATGCTACACATTAGCATTGCCTACATAAACTAGCATCCTGCTTCACATTGTCATTCCCGATATAAACCAACATCCTGCTTCACAATGGCATTCCCAACATAAACTAGCATCCTGCTTCACATTGGCATTCCCAACATAAATTAGCATCCTGCTTCACATTGGCATTCCCTACATAAATTAACGTCCTGACTCACATTGGCGTTGCCTACATAAACTAGCATCCTGCTACACATTGGCATTCCCTACGTAAATTCACTTTGGCATTCCCAATATAAATTAGCATCCTGCTTCACATTGGCATTCCCTACATAAACTAACATCCTAATTCACATTGGCATTCCCTACATAAACTAACATCCTGCTTCACATTGGCATTCCCTACATAAACGAACATCCTGCTTCACATTGCAATTCCCTATATAAACTAACATCCTGCTTCACATTGGCATTCCCTACATAAACTAATATCATGCTACATATTGCATTCCCTAAATAAACTAGCATCCTGCTTCACATTGGCATTCCCTACATAAACAAACATCTTGCTTCACATTGGCATTGCCTACATAAACTAGCATCCTGCTTCACATTGGCATTCCCTACGTAAACTAGCGTCCTGCTACACATTGGCATTCCCTACATAAACAAACATCATGCTACACATTGGCATTTCCTACATAAACTAGCATCATGCTACACATTGGCATTGCCTACATAAACTAACAACATGCCTCACATTGGCATTCCCTAAGTAAACTAGCATCCTACTACACATTGGCATTCCCTACATAAACGAGCATCCTACTACACATTGGCATTCCCTACATAAACTAACATCCTGCTTCACGTTGGCATTCCCTACATAAACGAACATCCTGCTTCACATTGCAATTCCCTATATAAACTAGCATCCTGCTTCACATTGGCATTCCCTACATAAACAAACATCCTGCTTCACATTGGCATTCCCTATGTAAACTAGCGTCCTGCTACACATTGGCATTCCCTACATAAACTAACATCCTGCTTCACATTGGCATTCCCTACGTAAAGTAGCATCCTGCAAAACATTGGCATTCCCTACGTAAACCAGCATCCTGCTTCACATTGGCATTCCCTACATAGGCATTCCCTACATAAACTAACATCCTACTTCACATTGGCATTGCCTACATAAACTAACATCCTTATTCTCATTGGCATTCCCTACATAAACTAACATCCTGCTTCACATTGGCACTGCCTACATAAATTAGCATCCTGATTCACATTGGCATTCCCTACATAAATGAACATCCTGCTTCACATTGGCATTCGCTACGTAAACTAGCATCCTGCTACTCATTGGCATTCCCTACATAAACTAGCATCCTGCTACACATTGGCATTCCCTGCATAAACTAACATCCTGCTTCACATTGGCATTCCCTACGTAAACTAGCATCCTGCTACACATTGGCATTCAATACACAAAGTAACATCATGCTACACATTGGCATTGCCTACATAAACTAACATCATGCTACACATTGGCATTCACTGCATAAAATAACATCCTGGTTCACATTGGCATTCCCGATGAAAACTAGCATCATGCTACACAATGGAATTCCCTACATAAAATAGCATCCTGCTTCACATTGGCATTCGCTATATAAAGTAACATCTTGCTGCACATTGGCATTGCCCACATAAATTAGCATCCTGCTTCAGATTGGCATTCCCTACATAAACTAGCATCATGCTACACATTGGCATTGCCTAGATAAACTAACATAATGCTACACATTGACATTGCCTGCATAAACTACCATCATGCTACACATTCGCAGTCCCTGCATAAACAATCATCCTGCTACACATTGGCATTCCTTACATAAACTAGCATCCTGCTTCACATTGGCATTCCCTTTATAAACGAACATCATGCTACACATTGACATTGCCTACATAAACTAGCATCATGCTACACATTGGCATTGCCTATATAAACTAACAACCTGCTTCACATTGGCATTCCCTAAGTAAACTAGCGTCCTACTACACATTGGCATTCCCTACATAAACGAGCATCCTACTACACATTGGCGTTCCCTACATAAACTAACATCCTGCTTCACGTTGGCATTCCCTACATAAACGAACATCCTGCTTCACATTGCAATTCCCTATATAAACTAACATCCTGCTTCACATTGGCATTCCCTACAAAAACTAATCTCATGCTACATATTGCATTCCCTAAATAAACTAGCATCCTGCTTCACATTGGCATTCCCTACATAAACAAACATCCTGCTTCACATTGGCATTCCCTACATAAACTAACATCCTGCTTCACATTGGCATTCCCTACATAAACTAGCATCATGCTACACATTGGCATTGCCTACATAAACTAGCATCCTGCTTCACATTGTCATTCCCGATATAAACCAACATCCTGCTTCACAATGGCATTCCCTTCGTAAACTAGCATCCTGCTTCACATTGGCATTCCCAACATAAATTAGCATCCTGCTTTACATTGGCATTCCCTACATAAATTAACATCCTGACTCACATTGGCGTTGCCTACATAAACTAGCATCCTTCTTCACATTGGCATTCCCTACGTAAATTCACTTTGGCATTCCCAATATAAATTAGCATCCTGCTTCACATTGGCATTCCCTACATAAACTAACATCCTAATTCACATTGGCATTCCCTACATAAACTAACATCCTGCTTCACATTGGCATTCCCTACATAAACGAACATCCTGCTTCACTTTGCAATTCCCTATATAAACTAACATCCTGCTTCACATTGGCATTCCCTACATAAACTAATATCATGCTACATATTGCATTCCCTAAATAAACTAGCATCCTGCTTCACATTGGCATTGCCTACATAAACTAGCATCCTGCTTCACATTGGCATTCCCTACGTAAACTAGCGTCCTGCTACACATTGGCATTCCCTACATAAACATCATCATGCTACACATTGGCATTTCCTGCATAAACTAGCATCATGCTACACATTGGCATTGCCTACATAAACTAACAACCTGCTTCACATTGGCATTCCCTAAGTAAACTAGCATCCTACTACACATTGGCATTCCCTACATAAACGAGCATCCTACTACACATTGGCATTCCCTACATAAACTAACATCCTGCTTCACGTTGGCATTCCCTACATAAACTAATATCATGCTACATATTACATTCCCTAAATAAACTAGCATCCTGCTTCACATTGGCATTCCCTACATAAACAAACATCCTGCTTCACATTGGCATTCCCTATGTAAGCTAGCGTCCTGGTACACATTGGCATTCCCTACATAAACTAGCATCATGCTACACATTGGCATTGCCTACATAAACTAACAACCTGCATCACATTGGCATTCCCTACGTAAACTAGCATCCTGCTTCACATTGTCATTCCCGATACAAACCAACATCCTGCTTCACATTGGCATTCCCTACGTAAACTAGCATCCTGCTTCACATTGGCATTCCCAACATAAATTAGCATCCTGCTTCACATTGGCATTCCCTACATAAACTAACATCCTGACTCACATTGGCGTTGCCTACATAAACTAGCATCCTGCTACACATTGGCATTCCCTACGTAAACTAGCATCCTGCTTCACTTTGGCATTCCCAATATAAATTAGCATCCTGCTTCACATTGGCATTCCCTACATAAACTAACATCCTAATTCACATTGGCATTCCCTACATGAACTAACATCCTGCTTCACATTGGCATTCCCTAGATAAACGAACATCCTGCTTCACATTGGCATTCCCTACATAAACTAATATCATGCTACATATTGCATTCCCTAAATAAACTAGCATCCTGCTTCACATTGGGATTCGCTATATAAACAAACATCCTGCTTCACATTGGCATTCCCTACATAAACTAACATCATGCTACACATTGGCATTCCCTACATAAACAAGCATCCTGCTACACATTGGCATTCCCTACATAAACGAACATCCTGCTTCACTTTGGCATTGTATACATAAACTAACATCCTGATTCACATTGGCATTCCCTACATAAACTAACATCCTGCTTCACATTAGCATTCCCTACATAAACTAGCATCATGCTACACATTGGCATTGCTACATAAACTAGCATCCTGCTTCACTTTGGCATTCTCTACGTAAACTAGCATCCTACTACATATTGGCATTCCCTACATAAACGAGCATCCTACTACACATTGGCGATCCCTACATAAACTAGCATCCTGCTTCACATTGTCATTCCCGATATAAACCAACATCCTGCTTCACATTGCCATTCCCTACATAAACTAACATCATGCTACACATTGGCATTGCCTACATAAACTGG
Source organism: Hypanus sabinus (assembly GCF_030144855.1). Taxonomy (NCBI): domain Eukaryota; kingdom Metazoa; phylum Chordata; class Chondrichthyes; order Myliobatiformes; family Dasyatidae; genus Hypanus; species Hypanus sabinus. The sequence continues at coordinate 46,352,940 of NC_082738.1, forward strand.
CATCATGCTACACATTAGCATTGCCTACATAAACTAACATCCTGCTTCACATTGGCATTCCCTACGTAAACTAGCATCCTGCTTCACATTGGCATACCCTACGTAAACTAGCATCCTGCTTCACTTTGGCATTCCCAACATAAATTAGCATCCTGCTTCACATTGGCATTCCCTTTATAAACGAACATCATGCTACACATTGACATTGCCTACATAAACTAGCATCATGCTACACATTGGCATTCCCTGCATAAACTAGCATCCTGCTTCACTTTGGCATTCCCAACATAAATTAGCATCCTGCTTCACATTGGCATTCCCTTTATAAACGAACATCATGCTACACATTGACATTGCCTACATAAACTAGCATCATGCTACACATTGGCATTGCCTACATAAACTAACAACCTGCTTCACATTGGCATTACCTACATAAACGAGCATCCTACTACACATTGGCGATCCCTACATAAACTTGCATCCTGCTTCACATTGTCATTCCAAATATAAACCAACATCCTGCTTCACATTGCCGTTCCCTAAATAAACTAACATCATGCTACACATTGGCATTGCCTACATAAACTAACATAATGCTACACATTGACATTGCCTGCATAAACTACCATCATGCTACACATTCGCAGTCCCTGCATAAACAATCATCCTGCTACACATTGGCATTCCTTACATAAACTAGCATCCTGCTTCACATTGGCATTCCCTTTATAAACGAACATCATGCTACACATTGACATTGCCTACATAAACTAGCATCATGCTACACATTGGCATTCCCTGCATAAACTAACATCCTGCTTCACATTGGCATTCCCTACGTAAACTTGCGTCCTGCTACACATTGGCATTCCCTACATAAACTAACATCCTGCTTCACATTGGCATTCCCTACATAAACTAGCATCATGCTACACATTAGCATTGCCTACATAAACTAGCATCCTGCTTCACATTGTCATTCCCGATATAAACCAACATCCTGCTTCACAATGGCATTCCCAACATAAACTAGCATCCTGCTTCACATTGGCATTCCCAACATAAATTAGCATCCTGCTTCACATTGGCATTCCCTACATAAATTAACGTCCTGACTCACATTGGCGTTGCCTACATAAACTAGCATCCTGCTACACATTGGCATTCCCTACGTAAATTCACTTTGGCATTCCCAATATAAATTAGCATCCTGCTTCACATTGGCATTCCCTACATAAACTAACATCCTAATTCACATTGGCATTCCCTACATAAACTAACATCCTGCTTCACATTGGCATTCCCTACATAAACGAACATCCTGCTTCACATTGCAATTCCCTATATAAACTAACATCCTGCTTCACATTGGCATTCCCTACATAAACTAATATCATGCTACATATTGCATTCCCTAAATAAACTAGCATCCTGCTTCACATTGGCATTCCCTACATAAACAAACATCTTGCTTCACATTGGCATTGCCTACATAAACTAGCATCCTGCTTCACATTGGCATTCCCTACGTAAACTAGCGTCCTGCTACACATTGGCATTCCCTACATAAACAAACATCATGCTACACATTGGCATTTCCTACATAAACTAGCATCATGCTACACATTGGCATTGCCTACATAAACTAACAACATGCCTCACATTGGCATTCCCTAAGTAAACTAGCATCCTACTACACATTGGCATTCCCTACATAAACGAGCATCCTACTACACATTGGCATTCCCTACATAAACTAACATCCTGCTTCACGTTGGCATTCCCTACATAAACGAACATCCTGCTTCACATTGCAATTCCCTATATAAACTAACATCCTGCTTCACATTGGCATTCCCTACATAAACTAATATCATGCTACATATTGCATTCCCTAAATAAACTAGCATCCTGCTTCACATTGGCATTCCCTACATAAACAAACATCCTGCTTCACATTGGCATTCCCTATGTAAACTAGCGTCCTGCTACACATTGGCATTCCCTACATAAACTAACATCCTGCTTCACATTGGCATTCCCTACGTAAAGTAGCATCCTGCAAAACATTGGCATTCCCTACGTAAACCAGCATCCTGCTTCACATTGGCATTCCCTACATAGGCATTCCCTACATAAACTAACATCCTACTTCACATTGGCATTGCCTACATAAACTAACATCCTTATTCTCATTGGCATTCCCTACATAAACTAACATCCTGCTTCACATTGGCACTGCCTACATAAATTAGCATCCTGATTCACATTGGCATTCCCTACATAAATGAACATCCTGCTTCACATTGGCATTCGCTACGTAAACTAGCATCCTGCTACTCATTGGCATTCCCTACATAAACTAGCATCCTGCTACACATTGGCATTCCCTGCATAAACTAACATCCTGCTTCACATTGGCATTCCCTACGTAAACTAGCATCCTGCTACACATTGGCATTCAATACACAAAGTAACATCATGCTACACATTGGCATTGCCTACATAAACTAACATCATGCTACACATTGGCATTCACTGCATAAAATAACATCCTGGTTCACATTGGCATTCCCGATGAAAACTAGCATCATGCTACACAATGGAATTCCCTACATAAAATAGCATCCTGCTTCACATTGGCATTCGCTATATAAAGTAACATCTTGCTGCACATTGGCATTGCCCACATAAATTAGCATCCTGCTTCAGATTGGCATTCCCTACATAAACTAGCATCATGCTACACATTGGCATTGCCTAGATAAACTAACATAATGCTACACATTGACATTGCCTGCATAAACTACCATCATGCTACACATTCGCAGTCCCTACGTAAACTAGCATCCTGCTTCACATTGGCATTCCCAACATAAATTAGCATCCTGCTTCACATTGGCATTCCCTACATAAATTAACATCCTGACTCACATTGGTGTTGCCTTCATAAACTAGCATCCTGCTACACATTGGCATTCCGTACGTAAATTCACTTTGGCATTCCCAATATAAATTAGCATCCTGCTTCACATTGGCATTCCCTACATAAACTAATATCCTAATTCACATTGGCATTCCCTACATAAACTAACATCCTGCTTCACATTGGCATTCCCTACAAAAACGAACATCCTGCTTCACATTGCAATTCCCTATATAAACGAACATCCTGCTTCACATTGGCATTCCCTACATAAACTAATATCATGCTACATATTGCATTCCCTACATAAACAAACATCATGCTACACATTGGCATTTCCTACATAAACTAGCATCATGCTACACATTGGCATTGCCTACATAAACGAACAACCTGCATCACATTGGCATTCCCTACGTAAACTAGCATCCTGCTTCACATTGTCATTCCCGATATAAACCAACAACCTGCTTCACATTGGCATTCCCTACGTAAACTAGCATCCTGCTTCACATTGGCATTCCCAACATAAATTAGCATCCTGCTTCACATTGGCATTCCCTACATAAACTAACATCCTGACTCACATTGGCTTTGCCTACATAAACTAGCATCCTGCTACACATTGGCATTCCCTACGTAAACTAGCATCCTGCTTCACTTTGGCATTCCCAATATAAATTAGCATCCTGCTTCACATTGGCATTCCCTACATAAACTAACATCCTAATTCACATTGGCATTCCCTACATAAACTAACATCCTGCTTCACATTGGCATTCCCTAGATAAACGAACATCCTGCTTCACATTGCAATTCCCTATATAAACTAACATCCTGCTTCACATTGGCATTCCCTACATAAACTAACATCATGCTACAAATTGGCATTCCCTACATAAACTAACATCCTGATTCACATTGGCATTCCCTACATAAACTAACATCCTGCTTCACATTAGCATTCCCTACATAAACAAGTATCATGCTACACGTTGGCATTGCCTACATAAACTAACAACCTGCTTCACATTGGCATTCTCTACGTAAACTAGCATCCTGCTACATATTGGCATTCCCTACATAAACGAGCATCCTACTACACATTCGCGATCCGTACATAAACTAGCATCCTGCTTCACATTGTCATTCCCGATATAAACCAACATCCTGCTTCACATTGCCATTCCCTACATAAACTAACATCATGCTACACATTGGCATTGCCTACATAAACTAACGTAATGCTACACATTGACATTGCCTGCATAAACTAACATCATGCTACACATTGGCAGTCCCTACATAAACAAGCATCCTGCTACACATTGGCATTCCTTACATAAACTAGCATCCTGCTTCACATTGTCATTCCCGATATAAACCAACATCATTCTACACATTGGCATTCCCTACATAAACTGGCATCATGCTACACATTGGCATACCCTACGTAAATTAGCATCCTGCTTCACTTTGGCATTCCCAACATAAATTAGCATCCTGCTTCACATTGGCATTCCCTTTATAAACGAACATCATGCTACACATTGACATTGCCTACATAAACTAGCATCATGCTACACATTGGCATTCCCTGCATAAACTAGCATCCTGCTTCACTTTGGCATTCCCAACATAAATTAGCATCCTGCTTCACATTGGCATTCCCTTTATAAACGAACATCATGCTACACATTGACATTGCCTACATAAACTAGCATCATGCTACACATTGGCATTGCCTACATAAACTAACAACCTGCTTCACATTGGCATTACCTACATAAACGAGCATCCTACTACACATTGGCGATCCCTACATAAACTTGCATCCTGCTTCACATTGTCATTCCAAATATAAACCAACATCCTGCTTCACATTGCCGTTCCCTAAATAAACTAACATCATGCTACACATTGGCATTGCCTACATAAACTAACATAATGCTACACATTGACATTGCCTGCATAAACTACCATCATGCTACACATTCGCAGTCCCTGCATAAACAATGATCCTGCTACACATTGGCATTCCTTACATAAACTAGCATCCTGCTTCACATTGGCATTCCCTTTATAAACGAACATCATGCTACACATTGACATTGCCTACATAAACTAGCATCATGCTACACATTGGCATTCCCTGCATAAACTAACATCCTGCTTCACATTGGCATTCCCTACGTAAACTAGCGTCCTGCTACACATTGGCATTCCCTACATAAACTAACATCCTGCTTCACATTGACATTCCCTACATAAACTAGCATCATGCTACACATTAGCATTGCCTACATAAACTAGCATCCTGCTTCACATTGTCATTCCCGATATAAACCAACATCCTGCTTCACAATGGCATTCCCAACGTAAACTAGCATCCTGCTTCACATTGGCATTCCCAACATAAATTAGCATCCTGCTTCACATTGGCATTCCCTACATAAATTAACATCCTGACTCACATTGGCGTTGCCTACATAAACTAGCATCCTGCTACACATTGGCATTCCCTACGTAAATTCACTTTGGCATTCCCAATATAAATTAGCATCCTGCTTCACATTGGCATTCCCTACATAAACTAACATCCTAATTCACATTGGCATTCCCTACATAAACTAACATCCTGCTTCACATTGGCATTCCCTACATAAACGAACATCCTGCTTCACATTGGCATTTCCTACATAAACTAGCATCATGCTACACATTGGCATTGCCTACATAAACTAACAACATGCTTCACATTGGCATTCCCTAAGTAAACTAGCATCCTACTACACATTGGCATTCCCTACATAAACGAGCATCCTACTACACATTGGCATTCCCTACATAAACTAACATCCTGCTTCACGTTGGCATTCCCTACATAAACGAACATCCTGCTTCACATTGCAATTCCCTATATAAACTAAAATCCTGCTTCACATTGGCACTCCCTACATAAACTAATATCATGCTACATATTGCAATCCCTAAATAAACTAACATCCTGCTTCACATTGGCATTCGCTACATAAACAAACATCCTGCTTCACATTGGCATTCCCTATGTAAACTAGCGTCCTGCTACACATTGGCATTCCCTACATAAACTAACATCCTGCTTCACATTGGCATTCCCTACATAAACTAGCATCATGCTACACATTGGCATTGCCTACATAAACTAACAACCTGCATCACATTGGCATTCCCTACGTAAACTAGCATCCTGCTTCACATTGTCATTCCCGATATAAACCAACAACCTGCTTCACATTGGCATTCCCTACGTAAACTAGCATCCTGCTTCACATTGGCATTCCCAACATAAATTAGCATCCTGCTTCACATTGGCATTCCCTACATAAACTAACATCCTGACTCACATTGGCGTTGCCTACATAAACTAGCATCCTGCTACACATTGGCATTCCCTACGTAAACTAGCATCCTGCTTCACTTTGGCATTCCCAATATAAATTAGCATCCTGCTTCACATTGGCATTCCCTACATAAACTAACATCCTAATTCACATTGGCATTCCCTACATAAACTAACATCCTGCTTCACATTGGCATTCCCTACATAAACTAACATCCTGCTTCACATTGACATTCCCTACATAAACTAGCATCATGCTACACATTAGCATTGCCTACATAAACTAGCATCCTGCTTCACATTGTCATTCCCGATATAAACCAACATCCTGCTTCACAATGGCATTCCCAACGTAAACTAGCATCCTGCTTCACATTGGCATTCCCAACATAAATTAGCATCCTGCTTCACATTGGCATTCCCTACATAAATTAACATCCTGACTCACATTGGCGTTGCCTACATAAACTAGCATCCTGCTACACATTGGCATTCCCTACGTAAATTCACTTTGGCATTCCCAATATAAATTAGCATCCTGCTTCACATTGGCATTCCCTACATAAACTAACATCCTAATTCACATTGGCATTCCCTACATAAACTAACATCCTGCTTCACATTGGCATTCCCTACATAAACGAACATCCTGCTTCACATTGGCATTTCCTACATAAACTAGCATCATGCTACACATTGGCATTGCCTACATAAACTAACAACATGCTTCACATTGGCATTCCCTAAGTAAACTAGCATCCTACTACACATTGGCATTCCCTACATAAACGAGCATCCTACTACACATTGGCATTCCCTACATAAACTAACATCCTGCTTCACGTTGGCATTCCCTACATAAACGAACATCCTGCTTCACATTGCAATTCCCTATATAAACTAAAATCCTGCTTCACATTGGCATTCCCTACATAAACTAATATCATGCTACATATTGCAATCCCTAAATAAACTAACATCCTGCTTCACATTGGCATTCGCTACATAAACAAACATCCTGCTTCACATTGGCATTCCCTATGTAAACTAGCGTCCTGCTACACATTGGCATTCCCTACATAAACTAACATCCTGCTTCACATTGGCATTCCCTACATAAACTAGCATCATGCTACACATTGGCATTGCCTACATAAACTAACAACCTGCATCACATTGGCATTCCCTACGTAAACTAGCATCCTGCTTCACATTGTCATTCCCGATATAAACCAACAACCTGCTTCACATTGGCATTCCCTACGTAAACTAGCATCCTGCTTCACATTGGCATTCCCAACATAAATTAGCATCCTGCTTCACATTGGCATTCCCTACATAAACTAACATCCTGACTCACATTGGCGTTGCCTACATAAACTAGCATCCTGCTACACATTGGCATTCCCTACGTAAACTAGCATCCTGCTTCACTTTGGCATTCCCAATATAAATTAGCATCCTGCTTCACATTGGCATTCCCTACATAAACTAACATCCTAATTCACATTGGCATTCCCTACATAAACTAACATCCTGCTTCACATTGGCATTCCCTAGATAAACGAACATCCTGCTTCACATTGCAATTCCCTATATAAATTAACATCCTGCTTCACATTGGCATTCCCTACATTAACTAACATCATGCTACACATTGGCATTCCCTACATAAACAAGCATCCTGCTACACATTGGCATTCCCTACATAAACTAACATCCTGATTCACATTGGCATTCCCTACATAAACTAACATCCTGCTTCACATTAGCATTCCCTACATAAACTAGCATCATGCTACACGTTGGCATTGCCTACATAAACTAACAACCTGCTTCACATTGGCATTCCCTACATAAACTAACATCCTGCTACACATTGGCATTCCTTACATAAACTAGCATCCTGCTTCACATTGTCATTCCCGATATAAACCAACATCATTCTACACATTGGCATTCCCTACATAAACTGGCATCATGCTACACATTAGCATTGCCTACATAAACTAACATCCTGCTTCACATTGGCATTCCCTACGTAAACTAGCATCCTGCTTCACATTGGCATACCCTACGTAAACTAGCATCCTGCTTCACTTTGGCATTCCCAACATAAATTAGCATCCTGCTTCACATTGGCATTCCCTTTATAAACGAACATCATGCTACACATTGACATTGCCTACATAAACTAGCATCATGCTACACATTGGCATTGCCTACATAAACTAACAACCTGCTTCACATTGGCATTACCTACATAAACGAGCATCCTACTACACATTGGCGATCCCTACATAAACTTGCATCCTGCTTCACATTGTCATTCCAAATATAAACCAACATCCTGCTTCACATTGCCGTTCCCTAAATAAACTAACATCATGCTACACATTGGCATTGCCTACATAAACTAACATAATGCTACACATTGACATTGCCTGCATAAACTACCATCATGCTACACATTCGCAGTCCCTGCATAAACAATCATCCTGCTACACATTGGCATTCCTTACATAAACTAGCATCCTGCTTCACATTGGCATTCCCTTTATAAACGAACATCATGCTACACATTGACATTGCCTACATAAACTAGCATCATGCTACACATTGGCATTCCCTGCATAAACTAACATCCTGCTTCACATTGGCATTCCCTACATAAACTAACATAATGCTACACATTGACATTGCCTGCATAAACTACCATCATGCTACACATTCGCAGTCCCTGCATAAACAATCATCCTGCTACACATTGGCATTCCCTGCATAAACTAACATCCTGCTTCACATTGGCATTCCCTACGTAAACTAGCTTCCTGCTACACATTGGCATTCCCTACATAAACTAACATCCTGCTTCACATTGACATTCCCTACATAAACTAGCATCATGCTACACATTAGCATTGCCTACATAAACTAGCATCCTGCTTCACATTGTCATTCCCGATATAAACCAACATCCTGCTTCACAATGGCATTCCCAACGTAAACTAGCATCCTGCTTCACATTGGCATTCCCAACATAAATTAGCATCCTGCTTCACATTGGCATTCCCTACATAAATTAACATCCTGACTCACATTGGCGTTGCCTACATAAACTAGCATCCTGCTACACCTTGGCATTCCCTACGTAAATTCACTTTGGCATTCCCAATATAAATTAGCATCCTGCTTCACATTGGCATTCCCTACATAAACTAACATCCTAATTCACATTGGCATTCCCTACATAAACTAACATCCTGCTTCACATTGGCATTCCCTACATAAACGAACATCCTGCTTCAAATTGGCATTTCCTACATAAACTAGCATCATGCTACACATTGGCATTCCCTGCATAAACTAACATCCTGCGTCACATTGGCATTCCCTACGTAAACGAACATCCTGCTTCACATTGACATTGCCTACATAAACTAGCATCATGCTACACATTGGCATTCCCTGCATAAACTAACATCCTTATTCTCATTGGCATTCCCTACATAAACTAACATCCTGCTTCACATTGGCACTGCCTACATAAATTAGCATCCTGATTCACATTGGCATTCCCTACATAAATTAACATCCTGCTTCACATTGGCATTCGCTACGTAAACTAGCATCCTGCTACTCATTGGCATTCCCTACATAAACTAGCATCCTGCTACACATTGGCATTCACTGCATAAACTAACATCCTGCTTCACATTGGCATTCCCTACGTAAACTAGCATCCTGCTACACATTGGCATTCAATACATAAAGTAACATCATGCTACACATTGGCATTGCCTACATAAACTAACATCATGCTACACATTGGCATTCACTGCATAAAATAACATCCTGGTTCACATTGGCATTCCCTATGAAAACTAGCATCATGCTACACAATGGAATTCCCTACATAAAATAGCATCCTGCTTCACATTGGCATTCGCTATATAAAGTAACATCTTGATGCACATTGGCATTGCCTACATTAATTAGCATCCTGCTTCAGATTGGCATTCCCTACATAAACTAGCATCATGCTACACGTTAGCATTGCCTACATAAACTAGCATCCTGCTTCACATTGTCATTCCCGATATAAACCAACATCCTGCTTCACAATGGCATTCCCTACGTAATCTAGCATCCTGCTTCACATTGGCATTCCCAACATAAATTAGCATCCTGCTTCACATTGGCATTCCCTACATAAATTAACATCCTGACTCACATTGGTGTTGCCTACATAAACTAGCATCCTGCTACACATTGGCATTCCCTACGTAAATTCACTTTGGCATTCCCAATGTAAATTAGCATCCTGCTTCACATTGCAATTCCCTATATAAACTAACATCCTGCTTCACATTGGCATTCCCTACATAAACTAATATCATGCTACATATTGCATTCCCTAAATAAACTAGCATCCTGCTTCACATTGGCATTCCCTACATAAATAAACATCTTGCTTCACATTGGCATTGCCTACATAAACTAGCATCCTGCTTCACATTGGCATTCCCTACGTAAACTAGCGTCCTGCTACACATTGGCATTCCCTACATAAACAAACATCATGCTACACATTGGCATTTCCTACATAAACTAGCATCATGCTACACATTGGCATTGCCTGCATAAACTAACAACCTGCTTCACATTGGCATTCCCTACATAAACTAACATCCTGCTTCACGTTGGCATTCCCTACATAAACGAACATCCTGCTTCACATTGCAATTCCCTATATAAACTAACATCCTGCTTCACATTGGCATTCCCTACATAAACTAATATCATGCTACATATTGCATTCCCTAAATACACTAGCATCCTGCTTCACATTGTCATTCCCTACATAAACAAACATCCTGCTTCACATTGGCATTCCCTATGTAAACTAGCGTCCAGCTACACATTGGCATTCCCTACATAAACTAACATCCTGCCTCACATTGGCTTTCCCTACATAAACTAGCATCATGCTACACATTGGCATTGCCTACATAAACTAACAACCTGCATCACATTGGCATTCCCTAAGTAAACTAGCATCCTGCTTCACATTGTCATTCCCGATATAAACCAACATCCTGCTTCACATTGGCATTCCCTACGTAAACTAGCATCCTGCTTCACTTTGGCATTCCCAATATAAATTGGCATCCTGCTTCACATTGGCATTCCCTACATAAACTAACATCCTAATTCACATTGGCATTCCCTACATAAACTAACATCCTGCTTCACATTGGCATTCCCTAGATAAACGAACATCCTGCTTCACATTGCAATTCCCTATATAAACTAACATCCTGCTTCACATTGGCATTCCCTACATAAACTAATATCATGCTACATATTGCATTCCCTAAATAAACTAGCATCCTGCTTCACATTGGGATTCCCTACATAAACAAACATCATGCTACACATTGGCATTTCCTACATAAACTAGCATCCTGCTTCACATTGGCATTTCCTATATAAACTAACATCATGCTACACATTGGCTTTCCCTACATAAACTAACATCCTGCTTTATATTGGCATTTCCTACATAAACTAGCATCCTGCTTCACATTGGCATTACCTACATAAACTAACATCCTGCTTCACATTGACATTCCCTACATAAATTAGCATCCTGCTTCAGATTGGTATTCCCTACCTAAAATAACATGATGCTACACATTGGCATTGCCTACATAAATTAACATCATGCTACACATTGGCATTGCCTACATAAACTAACATCATGCTTCACATTGGCATTCCCTATGTAAACTAGCAACCTGCTTCACATTGGCATTCCCTACAGAAACTAGCATCCTGATTCACATTGGCATTCCCTACATAAACCAGTATCATGCTACACATTGGCATTGCCTACATAAACTAGCTTCCTGCTTCACATTTGCATTCCCTACATAAACTAGCGTCATGCTACACATTGGCATTCCCTACATAAACTAACATCAAGCTGCACATTGGCATTGCCGACGTAAACTAACATCCTGCTTCACATTGGCATTCCCTAGATAAACTAGCATCCTGATTCACATTGGCATTGCCTACATAAACTAACATCCTGCTTCACATTGACATTGCCTACATAAACTAGCATCCTGCTTCACATTGGCACTGCCTACATAAATTAGCATCCTGATTCACATTGGCATTCCCTACATAAATTAACATCCTGCTTCACATTGGCATTCGTTACGTAAACTAGCATCCCGCTACACATTGGCATTCCCTACCTAAACTAGCATCCTGCTTCACATTGGCATTCCCGGCATAAACTGACATCCTGCTTCACATTGGCATTCCCTACATAAACTAACATCATGCTACACATTGGCATTCACTACATAAATAAACATCATGCTACACATTGGCATTGCCTACATAAACTAACATCATGCTACACATTGGCATTCACTGCATAAAATACGATCCTGGTTCACATTGGCATTCCCTATGAAAACTAGCATCATGCTACACATTGGAATTCCCTACATAAAATAGCATCCTGCTTCACATTGGCATTCGCTATATAACGAAACATCTAGCTGCACATTGGCATTGCCTACATAAATTAGCATCCTGCTTCAGATTGGCATTCCCTACATAAAGTAGCATCATGCTACACATTGGCATTCCCTACACAAAATAGCATCCTGCTTCACATTGGCATTCCCTATGTAAACCAGCATTGTGCTTCACATTGGCATTCCATACATAAACTAACATCATGCTACACATTGACATTGCCTACATGAACTAACATCCTGCTACACATTGGCATTCCCTACATAAACCAGCATCCTGCTTCACATTGGCATTGCCTGCATAAACTAACTTTCTGATTCTCATTTGCATTTCTTACAAAAGTAGCATCATGCTAGACATTGGCATTCCCTACATAAACTAGCATCCTGCTTCACATTGTCATTCGCTATATTATGTAATGTCTTGCTACACATTGGTATTGCCTACATAAACTAAAATCATGCTACATATTGACATTGCCTACATAAACTAGCATCATGCTACACATTGGCATTGCCTACATAAACTAACATCCTGCTTCACATTGGCATTCCCTACGTAAAGTAGCATCCTGCAAAACATTGGCATTCCCTACGTAAACCAGCATCCTGCTTCACATTGGCATTCCCTACATAGGCATTCCCTACATAAACTAACATCTTGCTTCACATTGGCATTGCCTACATAAACTAACATCCTTATTCTCATTGGCATTCCCTACATAAACTAACATCCTGCTTCACATTGGCACTGCCTACATAAATTAGCATCCTGATTCACATTGGCATTCCCTACATAAATTAACATCCTGCTTCACATTGGCATTCGCTACGTAAACTAGCATCCTGCTACTCATTGGCATTCCCTACATAAACTAGCATCCTGCTACACATTGGCATTCCCTGCATAAACTAACATCCTGCTTCACATTGGCATTCCCTACGTAAACTAGCATCCTGCTACACATTGGCATTCACTGCATAAAATAACATCCTGGTTCACATTGGCATTCCCTATGAAAACTAGCATCAATCTACACAATGGAATTCCCTACATAAAATAGCATCCTGCTTCACATTGGCATTCGCTATATAAAGTAACATCTTGCTGCACATCGGCATTGCCTTCATAAATTAGCATACTGCTTCAGATTGGCATTCCCTACATAAAGTAGCATCATGCTACACATTGGCATTCCCTACATAAACTAGCAACCTGCTTCACATTGGCATTCCCTATGTAAACCAGCATTCTGCTTCACATTGGCATTCCATACATAAACTAGCATCCTGCTTCACATTGGCATTCCCTTTATAAACTAGCATCCTGCTTCACATTCGCATTCCCGACATAAACTAATATCATGCTACACATTGACATTGCCTACATGAACTAACATCCTGCTACACATTGGCATTCCCTACGTAAACCAGCATCCTGCTTCACATTGGCATTGCCTGCATAAACAAACTTTCTGATTCTCATTTGCATTCCTTACATAAAGTAGCATCATGCTAGACATTGGCATTCCCTACATAAACTAGCATCCTGCTTCACATTGGCATTCCCTACGTAAACCAGCATCCTGCTTCACATTGGCATTCCCTACATAAACTAACATCCTAATTCACATTGGCATTCCCTACATAAACTATCATCCTGCTTCACATTGGCATTCCCTAGATAAACGAACATCCTGCTTCACATTGCAATTCCCTATATAAACTAACATCCTGCTTCACATTGGCATTCCCTACATAAACTAATATCATGCTACATATTGCATTCCCTAAATAAACTAGCATCCTGCTTCACATTGGGATTCCCTACATAAACAAACATCATGCTACACATTGGCATTTCCTACATAAACTAGCATCCTGCTTCACATTGGCATTTCCTATATAAACTAACATCATGCTACACATTGGCTTTCCCTACATAAACTAACATCCTGCTTTATATTGGCATTTCCTACATAAACTAGCATCCTGCTTCACATTGGCATTACCTACATAAACTAACATCCTGCTTCACATTGACATTCCCTACATAAATTAGCATCCTGCTTCAGATTGGTATTCCCTACCTAAAATAACATGATGCTACACATTGGCATTGCCTACATAAACTAACATCATGCTACACATTGGCATTGCCTACATAAACTAACATCATGCTACACATTGGCATTCACTGCATAAAATACGATCCTGGTTCACATTGGCATTCCCTATGAAAACTAGCATCATGCTACACATTGGAATTCCCTACATAAAATAGCATCCTGCTTCACATTGGCATTCGCTATATAACGAAACATCTAGCTGCACATTGGCATTGCCTACATAAATTAGCATCCTGCTTCAGATTGGCATTCCCTACATAAAGTAGCATCATGCTACACATTGGCATTCCCTACACAAAATAGCATCCTGCTTCACATTGGCATTCCCTATGTAAACCAGCATTGTGGTTCACATTGGCATTCCATACATAAACTAAAATCATGCTTCACATTGACATTGCCTACATGAACTAACATCCTGCTACACATTGGCATTCCCTACATAAACTAACATCCTGCTTCACATTGGCATTCCCTATGTAAACTAGCAACCTGCTTCACATTTGCATTCCCTACATAAACTAGCGTCATGCTACACATTGGCATTCCCTACATAAACTAACATCCTGCCTCACATTGGCTTTCCCTACATAAACTAGCATCATGCTACACATTGGCATTGCCTACATAAACTAACAACCTGCATCACATTGGCATTCCCTAAGTAAACTAGCATCCTGCTTCACATTGTCATTCCCGATATAAACCAACATCCTGGTTCACATTGGCATTCCCTACGTAAACTAGCATCCTGCTTCACTTTGGCATTCCCAATATAAATTGGCATCCTGCTTCACATTGGCATTCCCTACATAAACTAACATCCTAATTCACATTGGCATTCCCTACATAAACTAACATCCTGCTTCACATTGGCATTCCCTAGATAAACGAACATCCTGCTTCACATTGCAATTCCCTATATAAACTAACATCCTGCTTCACATTGGCATTCCCTACATAAACTAATATCATGCTACATATTGCATTCCCTAAATAAACTAGCATCCTGCTTCACATTGGGATTCCCTACATAAACAAACATCATGCTACACATTGGCATTTCCTACATAAACTAGCATCCTGCTACACATTGGCATTTCCTATATAAACTAACATCATGCTACACATTGGCTTTCCCTACATAAACTAACATCCTGCTTTATATTGGCATTTCCTACATAAACTAGCATCCTGCTTCACATTGGCATTACCTACATAAACTAACATCCTGCTTCACATTGACATTCCCTACATAAATTAGCATCCTGCTTCAGATTGGTATTCCCTACCTAAAATAACATGATGCTACACATTGGCATTGCCTACATAAATTAACATCATGCTACACATTGGCATTGCCTACATAAACTAACATCATGCTACACATTGGCATTCCCTACATAAACTAACATCCTGCTTCACATTGGCATTCCCTATGTAAACTAGCAACCTGCTTCACATTGGCATTCCCTACAGAAACTAGCATCCTGATTCACATTGGCATTCCCTACATAAACCAGTATCATGCTACACATTGGCATTGCCTACATAAACTAGCTTCCTGCTTCACATTTGCATTCCCTACATAAACTAGCGTCATGCTACACATTGGCATTCCCTACATAAACTAACATCAAGCTGCACATTGGCATTGCCGACGTAAACTAACATCCTGCTTCACATTGGCATTCCCTAGATAAACTAGCATCCTGATTCACATTGGCATTGCCTACATAAACTAACATCCTGCTTCACATTGACATTGCCTACATAAACTAGCATCCTGCTTCACATTGGCACTGCCTACACAAATTAGCATCCTGATTCACATTGGCATTCCCTACATAAATTAACATCCTGCTTCACATTGGCATTCGTTACGTAAACTAGCATCCCGCTACACATTGGCATTCCCTACATAAACTAGCATCCTGCTTCACATTGGCATTCCCTGCATAAACTGACATCCTGCTTCACATTGGCATTCCCTACATAAACTAACATCATGCTACACATTGGCATTCACTACATAAAGTAACATCATGCTACACATTGGCATTGCCTACATAAACTAACATCATGCTACACATTGGCATTCACTGCATAAAATACGATCCTGGTTCACATAGGCATTCCCTATGAAAACTAGCATCATGCTACACATTGGAATTCCCTACATAAAATAGCATCCTGCTTCACATTGGCATTCCCTATGTAAACCAGCATTGTGCTTCACATTGGCATTCCATACATAAACTAACATCATGCTTCACATTGACATTGCCTACATGAACTAACATCCTGCTACACATTGGCATTCCCTACATAAACTAACATCCTGCTTCACATTGGCATTCCCTATGTAAACTAGCAACCTGCTTCACATTGGCATTCCCTACATAAACTAGCATCCTGATTCACATTGGCATTCCCTACATAAACCAGTATCATGCTACACATTGGCATTGCCTACATAAACTAGCTTCCTGCTTCACATTTGCATTCCCTACATAAACTAGCGTCATGCTACACATTGGCATTCCCTACATAAACTAACATCAAGCTGCACATTGGCATTGCCGACGTAAACTAACATCCTGCTTCACATTGGCATTCCCTAGATAAACTAGCATCCTGATTCACATTGGCATTGCCTACATAAACTAACATCCTGCTTCACATTGACATTGCCTACATAAACTAGCATCCTGCTTCACATTGGCACTGCCTACACAAATTAGCATCCTGATTCACATTGGCATTCCCTACATAAATTAACATCCTGCTTCACATTGGCATTCGTTACGTAAACTAGCATCCCGCTACACATTGGCATTCCCTACATAAACTAGCATCCTGCTTCACATTGGCATTCCCGGCATAAACTGACATCCTGCTTCACATTGGCATTCCCTACATAAACTAACATCATGCTACACATTGGCATTCACTACATAAAGTAACATCATGCTACACATTGGCATTGCCTACATAAACTAACATCATGCTACACATTGGCATTCACTGCATAAAATACGATCCTGGTTCACATAGGCATTCCCTATGAAAACTAGCATCATGCTACACATTGGAATTCCCTACATAAAATAGCATCCTGCTTCACATTGGCATTCCCTATGTAAACCAGCATTGTGCTTCACATTGGCATTCCATACATAAACTAACATCATGCTTCACTTTGACATTGCCTACATGAACTAACATCCTGCTACACATTGGCATTCCCTACATAAACTAACATCCTGCTTCACATTGGCATTCCCTAAATAAACTAGCATCCTGCTTCACATTGGGATTCCCTACATAAACAAACATCATGCTACACATTGGCATTTCCTACATAAACTAGCATCCTGCTTCACATTGGCATTTCCTATATAAACTAACATCATGCTACACATTGGCTTTCCCTACATAAACTAACATCCTGCTTTATATTGGCATTTCCTACATAAACTAGCATCCTGCTTCACATTGGCATTACCTACATAAACTAACATCCTGCTTCACATTGACATTCCCTACATAAATTAGCATCCTGCTTCAGATTGGTATTCCCTACCTAAAATAACATGATGCTACACATTGGCATTGCCTACATAAACTAGCATCCCGCTACACATTGGCATTCCCTACATAAACTAGCATCCTGCTTCACATTGGCATTCCCGGCATAAACTGACATCCTGCTTCACATTGGCATTCCCTACATAAACTAACATCATGCTACACATTGGCATTGCCTGCATAAACAAACTTTCTGATTCTCATTTGCATTCCTTACATAAAGTAGCATCATGCTAGACATCGGCATTCCCTACATAAACTAGCATCCTGCTTCACATTGGCATTCCCTACGTAAACCAGCATCCTGCTTCACATTGGCATTCCCTACATAAACTAACATCCTAATTCACATTGGCATTCCCTACATAAACTATCATCCTGCTTCACATTGGCATTCCCTAGATAAACGAACATCCTGCTTCACATTGCAATTCCCTATATAAACTAACATCCTGCTTCACATTGGCATTCCCTACATAAACTAATATCATGCTACATATTGCATTCCCTAAATAAACTAGCATCCTGCTTCACATTGGGATTCCCTACATAAACAAACATCATGCTACACATTGGCATTTCCTACATAAACTAGCATCCTGCTTCACATTGGCATTTCCTATATAAACTAACATCATGCTACACATTGGCTTTCCCTACATAAACTAACATCCTGCTTTATATTGGCATTTCCTACATAAACTAGCATCCTGCTTCACATTGGCATTACCTACATAAACTAACATCCTGCTTCACATTGACATTCCCTACATAAATTAGCATCCTGCTTCAGATTGGTATTCCCTACCTAAAATAACATGATGCTACACATTGGCATTGCCTACATAAACTAACATCATGCTACACATTGGCATTGCCTACATAAACTAACATCATGCTACACATTGGCATTCCCTACATAAACTAACATCCTGCTTCATATTGGCATTCCCTATGTAAACTAGCAACCTGCTTCACATTGGCATTCCCTACATAAACTAGCATCCTGATTCACATTGGCATTGACTACATAAACTAACATCCTGCTTCACATTGACATTGCCTACATAATCTAGCATCCTGCTTCACATTGGCACTGCCTACATAAATTAGCATCCTGATTCACATTGGCATTCCCTACATAAATTAACATCCTGCTTCACATTGGCATTCGTTACGTAAACTAGCATCCCGCTACACATTCGCATTCCCTACATAAACTAGCATCCTGCTTCACATTGGCATTCCCTGCATAAACTGACATCCTGCTTAACATTGGCATTCCCTACATAAACTAACATCATGCTACACATTGGCATTCACTACATAAAGTAACATCATGCTATACATTGGCATTGCCTACATAAACTAACATCATGCTACACATTGGCATTCACTGCATAAAATACGATCCTGGTTCACATTGGCATTCCCTATGAAAACTAGCATCATGCTACACATTGGAATTCCCTACATAAAATAGCATCCTGCTTCACATTGGCATTCGCTATATAACGAAACATCTAGCTGCACATTGGCATTGCCTACATAAATTAGCATCCTGCTTCAGATTGGCATTCCCTACATAAAGTAGCATCATGCTACACATTGGCATTCCCTACACAAACTAGCATCCTGCTTCACATTGGCATTCCCTATGTAAACCAGCATTCTGCTTCACATTGGCATTCCATACATAAACTAACATCATGCTACACATTGACATTGCCTACATGAACTAACATCCTGCTACACATTGGCATTCCCTACATAAACCAGCATCCTGCTTCACATTGGCATTGCCTGCATAAACTAACTTTCTGATTCTCATTTGCATTTCTTACATAAAGTAGCATCATGCTAGACATTGGCATTCCCTACATAAACTAGCATCCTGCTTCACATTGTCATTCACTATATTATGTAATGTCTTGCTACACATTGGTATTGCCTACATAAACTAGCATCCTGCTTCACATTGTCATTCGCTATATTATGTAATGTCTTGCTACACATTGGCATTCCCTACATAAACTGACATCCTGCTACACATTGGCATTTCCTACATAAACTAGCATCCTGCTTCACATTGGCATTTCCTATATAAACTAACATCATGCTACACATTGGCTTTCCCTACATAAACTAACATCCTGCTTTATATTGGCATTTCCTACATAAACTAGCATCCTGCTTCACATTGGCATTACCTACATAAACTAACATCCTGCTTCACATTGACATTCCCTACATAAATTAGCATCCTGCTTCAGATTGGTATTCCCTACCTAAAATAACATGATGCTACACATTGGCATTGCCTACATAAACTAACATCATGCTACACATTGGCATTGCCTACATAAACTAACATCATGCTACACATTGGCATTCCCTACATAAACTAACATCCTGCTTCACATTGGCATTCCCTATGTAAACTAGCAACCTGCTTCACATTGGCATTCCCTACATAAACTAGCATCCTGATTCACATTGGCATTCCCTACATAAACCAGTATCATGCTACACATTGGCATTGCCTACATAAACTAGCTTCCTGCTTCACATTGGCATTCCCTACATAAACTAATATCATGCTACATATTGCATTCCCTAAATAAACTAGCATCCTGCTTCACATTGGGATTCCCTACATAAACAAAAATCATGCTACACATTGGCATTTCCTACATAAACTAGCATCCTGCTTCACATTGGCATTTCCTATATAAACTAACATCATGCTACACATTGGCTTTCCCTACATAAACTAACATCCTGCTTTATATTGGCATTTCCTACATAAACTAGCATCCTGCTTCACATTGGCATTACCTACATAAACTAACATCCTGCTTCACATTGACATTCCCTACATAAATTAGCATCCTGCTTCAGATTGGTATTCCCTACCTAAAATAACATGATGCTACACATTGGCATTGCCTACATAAACTAACATCATGCTACACATTGGCATTGCCTACATAAACTAACATCATGCTACACATTGGCATTCCCTACATAAACTAACATCCTGCTTCATATTGGCATTCCCTATGTAAACTAGCAACCTGCTTCACATTGGCATTCCCTACATAAACTAGCATCCTGATTCACATTGGCATTCCCTACATAAACCAGTATCATGCTACACATTGGCATTGCCTACATAAACTAGCTTCCTGCTTCACATTTGCATTCCCTACATAAACTAGCGTCATGCTACACATTGGCATTCCCTACATAAACTAACATCAAGCTGCACATTGGCATTGCCGACGTAAACTAACATCCTGCTTCACATTGGCATTCCCTAGATAAACTAGCATCCTGATTCACATTGGCATTGCCTACATAAACTAACATCCTGCTTCACATTGACATTGCCTACATAATCTAGCATCCTGCTTCACATTGGCACTGCCTACATAAATTAGCATCCTGATTCACATTGGCATTCCCTATATAAATTAACATCCTGCTTCACATTGGCATTCGTTACGTAAACTAGCATCCCGCTACACATTCGCATTCCCTACATAAACTAGCATCCTGCTTCACATTGGCATTCCCTGCATAAACTGACATCCTGCTTAACATTGGCATTCCCTACATAAACTAACATCATGCTACACATTGGCATTCACTACATAAAGTAACATCATGCTACACATTGGCATTGCCTACATAAACTAACATCATGCTACACATTGGCATTCACTGCATAAAATACGATCCTGGTTCACATTGGCATTCCCTATGAAAACTAGGATCATGCTACACATTGGAATTCCCTACATAAAATAGCATCCTGCTTCACATTGGCATTCGCTATATAACGAAACATCTAGCTGCACATTGGCATTGCCTACATAAATTAGCATCCTGCTTCAGATTGGCATTCCCTACATAAAGTAGCATCATGCTACACATTGGCATTCCCTACACAAACTAGCATCCTGCTTCACATTGGCATTCCCTATGTAAACCAGCATTCTGCTTCACATTGGCATTCCATACATAAACTAACATCATGCTACACATTGACATTGCCTACATGAACTAACATCCTGCTACACATTGGCATTCCCTACATAAACCAGCATCCTGTTTCACATTGGCATTGCCTGCATAAACTAACTTTCTGATTCTCATTTGCATTTCTTACATAAAGTAGCATCATGCTAGACATTGGCATTCCCTACATAAACTAGCATCCTGCTTCACATTGTCATTCACTATATTATGTAATGTCTTGCTACACATTGGTATTGCCTACATAAACTAGCATCCTGCTTCACATTGTCATTCGCTATATTATGTAATGTCTTGCTACACATTGGCATTCCCTACATAAACTGACATCCTGCTTAACATTGGCATTCCCTACATAAACTAACATCATGCTACACATTGGCATTCACTACATAAAGTAACATCATGCTACACATTGGCATTGCCTACATAAACTAACATCATGCTACACATTGGCATTCACTGCATAAAATACGATCCTGGTTCACATTGGCATTCCCTATGAAAACTAGCATCATGCTACACATTGGAATTCCCTACATAAAATAGCATCCTGCTTCACATTGGCATTCGCTATATAACGAAACATCTAGCTGCACATTGGCATTGCCTACATAAATTAGCATCCTGCTTCAGATTGGCATTCCCTACATAAAGTAGCATCATGCTACACATTGGCATTCCCTACACAAACTGGCATCCTGCTTCACATTGGCATTCCCTATGTAAACCAGCATTCTGCTTCACATTGGCATTCCATACATAAACTAACATCATGCTACACATTGACATTGCCTACATGAACTAACATCCTGCTACACATTGGCATTTCCTACATAAACTAGCATCCTGCTTCACATTGGCATTTCCTATATAAACTAACATCATGCTACACATTGGCTTTCCCTACATAAACTAACATCCTGCTTTATATTGGCATTTCCTACATAAACTAGCATCCTGCTTCACATTGGCATTACCTACATAAACTAACATCCTGCTTCACATTGACATTCCCTACATAAATTAGCATCCTGCTTCAGATTGGTATTCCCTACCTAAAATAACATGATGCTACACATTGGCATTGCCTACATAAACTAACATCATGCTACACATTGGCATTGCCTACATAAACTAACATCATGCTACACATTGGCATTCCCTACATAAACTAACATCCTGCTTCACATTGGCATTCCCTATGTAAACTAGCAACCTGCTTCACATTGGCATTCCCTACATAAACTAGCATCCTGATTCACATTGGCATTCCCTACATAAACCAGTATCATGCTACACATTGGCATTGCCTACATAAACTAGCTTCCTGCTTCACATTTGCATTCCCTACATAAACTAGCGTCATGCTACACATTGGCATTCCCTACATAAACTAACATCAAGCTGCACATTGGCATTGCCGACGTAAACTAACATCCTGCTTCACATTGGCATTCCCTAGATAAACTAGCATCCTGATTCACATTGGCATTGCCTACATAAACTAACATCCTGCTTCACATTGACATTGCCTACATAAACTAGCATCTTGCTTCACATTGGCACTGCCTACATAAATTAGCATCCTGATTCACATTGGCATTCCCTTCATAAATTAACATCCTGCTTCACATTGGCATTCGTTACGTAAACTAGCATCCCGCTACACATTCGCATTCCCTACATAAACTAGCATCCTGCTTCACATTGGCATTCCCTGCATAAACTGACATCCTGCTTCACATTGGCATTCCCTACATAAACTAACAACAAGCTGCACATTGGCATTGCCGACGTAAACTAACATCCTGCTTCACATTGGCATTCCCTAGATAAACTAGCATCCTGATTCACATTGGCATTGTATACATAAACTAGCATCCTGATTCACATTGGCATTCCCTACATAAATTAACATCCTGCTTCACATTGGCATTCGTTACGTAAACTAGCATCCCGCTACTCATTGGCATTCCCTACATAAACTAGCATCCTGCTACACATTGGCATTCCCTGCATAAACTAACATCCTGCTTCACATTGGCATTCCCTACGTAAATTAGCATCCTGCTACACATTGGCATTCAATACATAAAGTAACATCATGCTACACATTGGCATTGCCTACATAAACTAACATCATGCTACACATTGGCATTCACTGCATAAAATACGATCCTGGTTCACATTGGCATTCCCTATGAAAACTAGCATCATGCTACACATTGGAATTCCCTACATAAAATAGCATCCTGCTTCACATTGGCATTCGCTATATAACGAAACATCTAGCTGCACATTGGCATTGCCTACATAAATTAGCATCCTGCTTCAGATTGGCATTCCCTACATAAAGTAGCATCATGCTACACATTGGCATTCCCTACACAAACTAGCATCCTGCTTCACATTGGCATTCCCTATGTAAACCAGCATTCTGCTTCACATTGGCATTCCATACATAAACTAACATCATGCTACACATTGACATTGCCTACATGAACTAACATCCTGCTACACATTGGCATTCCCTACATAAACCAGCATCCTGCATCACATTGGCGTTGCCTGCATAAACTAACTTTCTGATTCTCATTTGCATTTCTTACATAAAGTAGCATCATGCTAGACATTGGCATTCCCTACATAAACTAGCATCCTGCTTCACATTGTCATTCGCTATATTATGTAATGTCTTGCTACACATTGCTATTGCCTACATAAACTAAAATCATGCTACATATTGACATTGCCTACATAAACTAGCATCATGCTACACATTGGCATTGCCTACATAAACTAACATCCTGCTTCACATTGGCATTCCCTACGTAAAGTAGCATCCTGCAAAACATTGGCATTCCCTACGTAAACCAGCATCCTGCTTCACGTTGGCATTCCCTACATCGGCATTCCCTACATAAACTAACATCCTGCTTCACATTGGCATTGCCTACATAAACTAACATCCTTATTCTCATTGGCATTCCCTACATAAACTAACATCCTGCTTCACATTGGCACTGCCTACATAAATTAGCATCCTGATTCACATTGGCATTCCCTACATAAATTAACATCCTGCTTCACATTGGCATTCGCTACATAAACTAGCATCCTGCTACACATTGGCATTCCCTGCATAAACTAACATCCTGCTTCACATTGGCATTCCCTACGTAAACTAGCATCCTGCTACACATTGGCATTCAATACATAAAGTAACATCATGCTACACATTGGCATTGCCTACATAAACTAACATCATGCTACACATTGGCATTCACTGCATAAAATAACATCCTGGTTCACATTGGCATTCCCTATGAAAACTAGCATCATGCTACACAATGGAATTCCCTACATAAAATAGCATCCTGCTTCACATTGGCATTCGCTATATAAAGTAACATCTTGCTGCACATTGGCATTGCCTACATAAATTAGCATCCTGCTTCAGATTGGCATTCCCTACATAAACTAGCATCATGCTACACATTGGCATTCCCTACATAAACTAGCAACCTGCTTCACATTGGCATTCCCTATGTAAACCAGCATTCTGCTTCACATTGGCATTCCATACATAAACTAGCATCCTGCTTCACATTGGCATTCCCTTTATAAACTAGCATCCTGCTTCACATTCGCATTCCCGACATAAACTAACATCATGCTACACATTGACATTGCCTACATGAACTAACATCCTGCTACACATTGGCATTGCCTACATAAACTAAAATCATGCTACATATTGACATTGCCTACATAAACTAGCATCATGCTACACATTGGCATTGCCTACATAAACTAACATCCTGCTTCACTTTGGCATTCCCTACGTAAAGTAGCATCCTGCATAACATTGGCATTCCCTACGTAAACCAGCATCCTGCTTCACATTGGCATTCCCTACATAGGCATTCCCTACATAAACTAACATCCTGCTTCACATTGGCATTGCCTACATAAACTAACATCCTTATTCTCATTGGCATTCCCTACATAAACTAACATCCTGCTTCACATTGACATTCCCTACATAAACTTGCATCCTGATTCACAATGACATTCCCTACATAAACGAGCATCCTTCTTCACGTTGGCATTCCGTAGATAAACTAACATCATTCTACACATTGTCATTGCCTACATAAACTAGCATCCTGCTTCACATTGGCATTCCCTACATAAACTAACATCCTGCTTTACGTTGGCCTTCCCTACATAAACTAGCATCATGCTGCACGTTGGCATTCCCTACATAAACTAACATCATGCTGCACATTGGCATTCCCTACATAAACTAACATAATTGTACACATTGTCATAGCCTACATGATCTAACATCCTGCTTCACATTGGCATTCCCTACATAAACTAGCATCCTGCTTCACATTGGCATTGCCTACATAAACTAGCATCCTGATTCACATTGGCATTCCCTGCATAAATTAACATCCTGCTTCACATTGGCATTCCCTACGTAAACTAGCATCCTGCTACACATTGGCATTCCCTACATAAACAAGCATCCTGCTACACATTGGCATTCCCTACATAAACTAGCATCCTGCTTCACATTGGCATTCCGTTTATAAACGAACGTCATGCTAAACATTGGCGTTGCCTACGTAAACTAACATCATGCTACACATTGGCATTGCCTCCATAAACCAGCATCCTGCTTCACATTGGCATTGCCTACATAAACTAACATCCTGATTCTCATTGGCATTCCCTACATAAACTAACATCCTGTTTCACATTAGCACTGCCTATATAAATTAGCATCCTGATTCACATTGGCATTCCCTACATAAATTAACATCCTGCTTCACATTGGCATTCTCTACGTAAACTAGCATCCTGCTACACATTGGCATTCCCTACATAAACAAGCATCCTGCTACACATTGACATTCCCTACATAAACAAGCATCCTGCTTCACATTGGCATTCCGTTTATAAACGAACGTCATGCTAAACATTGGCGTTGCCTACGTAAACTAACATCCTGCTACTCATTGTCATTCCCAACATAAACTAGCATCCTGCTACACATTGGCATTCCCCGCATAAACTAAATCCTGCTTCACATTGGCATTCCCTACGTAAACTAGCATCCTGCTACACATTGGCATTCACTACATAAAATAACATCCTGGTTTACATTGGCATTCCCTATGTAAACTAGCATTCTGCTTCACATTGGCATTCTCTACATAAACTAACATCCTGTTTCACATTGGCATTCCCTACATACACTAGCATCCTGCTTCACATTGGCAGTCCGTACATAAACTAGCTTCCTGCTTCACATTTGCATTCCCTACATAAACTAGCGTCATGCTACACATTGGCATTCCCTACATAAACTAACATCAAGCTGCACATTGGCATTGCCGACGTAAACTAACATCCTGCTTCACATTGGCATTCCCTAGATAAACTAGCATCCTGATTCACATTGGCATTGTATACATAAACTAGCATCCTGATTCACATTGGCATTCCCTACATAAATTAACATCCTGCTTCACATTGGCATTCGTTACGTAAACTAGCATCCCGCTACACATTGGCATTCCCTACATAAACTAGCATCCTGCTTCACATTGGCATTCCCTGCATAAACTGACATCCTGCTTCACATTGGCATTCCCTACATAAACTAACATCATGCTACACATTGGCATTCACTACATAAAGTAACATCATGCTACACATTGGCATTGCCTACATAAACTAACATCATGCTACACATTGGCATTCACTGCATAAAATAACATCATGGTTCACATTGGCATTCCCTCTGAAAACTAGCATCATGCTACACATTGGAATTCCCTACATAGAATAGCATCCTGCTTCACATTGGCATTTGCTATATAAAGTAACATCTTGCTGTACATTGGCATTGCCTACATAAATTAGCATCCTGCTTCAGATTGGCATTCCCTACATAAAGTAGCATCATGCTACACATTGGCATTCCCTACATAAACTAGCATCCTGCTTCACATTGGCATTCCCTATGTAAACCAGCATTCTGCTTCACATTGGCATTCCATACATAAACTAACATCATGCTACACATTGACATTGCCTAAATGAACTAACATCCTGCTACACATTGGCATTCCCTACATAAACCAGCATCCTGCTTCACATTGGCATTGCCTGCATGAACTAACTTTCTGATTCTCATTTGCATTTCTTACATAAAGTAGCATCATGCTAGACATTGGCATTCCCTACATAAACTAGCATCCTGCTTCACATTGGCATTCGCTATATTATGTAATGTCTTGCTACACATTGGTATTGCCTACATAAACTAAAATCATGCTACATATTGACATTGCCTACATAAACTAGCATCATGCTACACATTGGCATTGCCTACATAAACTAACATCCTGCTTCAGTTTGGCATTCCCTACGTAAAGTAGCATCCTTCATAACATTGGCATTCCCTACGTAAACCAGCATCCTGCTTCACATTGGCATTCCCTACATAGGCATTCCCTACATAAACTAACATCCTGCTTTACATTGGCATTGCCTACATAAACTAACATCCTTATTCTCATTGGCATTCCCCACATAAACTAACATCCTGCTTCACATTGACATTCCCTACATAAACTTGCATCCTGATTCACAATGACATTCCCTACATAAACGAGCATCCTTCTTCACGTTGGCATTCCCTAGATAAACTAACATCATTCTACACATTGTCATTGCCTACATAAACTAACATCCTGCTTCACATTGGCATTCCCTACATAACTAGCATCCTGCTTCACATTGGCATTCCCTACATAAACTAACATCCTGCTTTACGTTGGCCTTCCCTACATAAACTAGCATCATGCTGCATGTTGGCATTCCCAACATAAACTAACATCATGCTGCACATTGGCATTCCCTACATCAACTAGCATCCTGATTCACAATGACATTCCCTACATAAATGAGCATCCTTCTTCACATTTGCATTCCCTACATAAACTAACATAATTGTACACATTGTCATAGCCTACATGATCTAACATCCTGCTTCACATTGGCATTCCCTACATAAACTAGCATCCTGATTCAGATTGGCATTGCCTACATAAACTAGCATCCTGATTCACATTGGCATTCCCTGCATAAATTAACATCCTGCTTCACATTGGCATTCCCTACGTAAACTAGCATCCTGCTACACATTGGCATTTCCTGCATAAACAAGCATCCTGCTACACATTGGCATTCCCTACATAAACTAGCATCCTGCTTCACATTGGCATTCCGTTTATAAACGAACGTCATGCTAAACATTGGCGTTGCCTACGTAAACTAACATCATGCTACACATTGGCATTGCCTACATAAACCAGCATCCTGCTTCACATTTTCATTGCCTACATAAACTAACATCCTGATTCTCATTGGCATTCCCTACATAAACTAACATCCTGCTTCACATTGGCACTGCCTATATAAATTAGCATCCTGATTCACATTGGCATTCCCTACATAAATTAACATCCTGCTTCACATTGGCATTCTCTACGTAAACTAGCATCCTGCTACTCATTGTCATTCCCAACATAAACTAGCATCCTGCTACACATTGGCATTCCCCGCATAAACTAACATCCTGCTTCACATTGGCATTCCCTACGTAAACTAGCATCCTGCTACACATTGGCATTCACTACATAAAATAACATCCTGGTTTACATTGGCATTCCCTATGTAAACTAGCATTCTGCTTCACATTGGCATTCTCTACATAAACTAACATCCTGTTTCACATTGGCATTCCCTACAAACACTAGCATCCTGCTTCACATTGGCAGTCCGTACATAAACTAGCTTCCTGCTTCACATTTGCATTCCCTACATAAACTAGCGTCATGCTACACATTGGCATTCCCTACATAATCTAACATCAAGCTGCACATTGGCATTGCCGACGTAAACTAACATCCTGCTTCACATTGGCATTCCCTAGATAAACTAGCATCCTGCTACACATTGGCATTCACTACATAAAATAACATCCTGGTTTACATTGGCATTCCCTATGTAAACTAGCATTCTGCTTCACATTGGCATTCCCTACATACAATAGCATCCTGCTTCACATTGTCAGTCCGTACATAAACTAGCTTCCTACTTCACATTTGCATTCCCTACATAAACTAGCGTCAGGCTACACATTCGCATTCCCTACATAAACTAACATCAAGCTGCACATTGGCATTGCCGACGTAAACTAACATCCTGCTTCACATTGGCATTCACTAGATAAACTAGCATCCTGATTCACATTGGCATTGCCTACATAAACTAGCATCCTGATTCACATTGGCATTCCCTACATAAATTAACATCCTGCTTCACATTGGCATTCGTTACGTAAACTAGCATCCCACTACACATTGGCATTCCCTACATAAACTAGCATCCTGCTTCACATTGGCATTCCCTATGTAAACCAGCATTCTGCTTCACATTGGCATTCCATACATGAATTAACATCCTGCTACACATTGGCATTCCCTACATAAACCAGCATCCTGCTTCACAATGGCATTGCCTGCATAAACTAACTTTCTGATTCTCATTTGCTTTTCTTACATAAAGTAGCATCATGCTAGACATTGGCATTCCCTACATAAACTAGCATCCTGCTTCACATTGGCATTCCCTACGTAAAGTAGCATCCTGCAAAACATTGGCATTCCCTACGTAAACCAGCATCCTGCTTCACATTGGCATTACCTACATAGGCATTCCCTACATAAACTAACATCCTGCTTCACATTGGCATTGCCTACATAAACTAACATCCTTAGTCACATTGGCATTCCCTACATAAACTAACATCATGCTACACATTGGCATTGCCGACATAAATTAGCATCCTGATTCACATTGGCATTCCCTACATAAATTAACATCCTGCTTCACATTGGCATTCGCTACGTAAACTAGCATCCTGCTACTCATTGGCATTCCCTACATAAACTAGCATCCTGCTTCACATTGTCATTCCCTACGTAAACTAGCATCCTGCTACACATTGGCATTCAATACATAAAGTAACATCATGCTACACATTGGCATTGCCTACATAAACTAACATAATGCTACACATTGGCATTCACTGCATAAAATAACATCCTGGTTCACATTGGCATTGCCTACATAAACCAGCTTCCTGCTTCACATTGGCATTGCCTACATAAACTAACATCCTGATTCTCATTGGCATTCCCTACATAAACTAACATCCTGCTTCACATTGGCATTGCCTACATAAACTAACATCCTGATTCTCATTGGCATTCCCTACATAAACTAACATCCTGCTTCACATTGGCACTGCCTATATAAATTAGCATCCTGATTCACATTGGCATTCCCTACATAAATTAACATCCTGCTTCACATTGGCATTCGTTACGTAAACTAGAATCCCGCTACACATTGGCATTCCCTACATAAACTAGCATCCTGCTTCACATTGGCATTCCCTGCATAAACTGACATCCTGCTTCACATTGGCATTCCCTACATAAACTAACATCATGCTACACATTGGCATTCACTACATAAAGTAACATCATGCTACACATTGGCATTCACTACATAAAGTAACATCATGCTACACATTGGCATTGCCTACATAAACTAACATCATGCTACACATTGGCATTCACTGCATAAAATACGATCCTGGTTCACATTGGCATTCCCTATGAAAACTAGCATCATGCTACACATTGGAATTCCCTACATAAAATAGCATCCTGCTTCACATTGGCATTCGCTATATAACGAAACATCTAGCTGCACATTGGCATTGCCTACATAAATTAGCATCCTGCTTCAGATTGGCATTCCCTACATAAAGTAGCATCATGCTACACATTGGCATTCCCTACACAAAATAGCATCCTGCTTCACATTGGCATTCCCTATGTAAACCAGCTTTGTGCTTCACATTGGCATTCCATACATAAACTAACATCATGCTACACATTGACATTGCCTACATGAACTAACATCCTGCTACACATTGGCATTCCCTGTATGAATTAACATCCTGCTTCACATCGGCATTCCCTACGTAATCTAGCATCCTGCTACACATTGGCATTCCCTACATAAACTAGCATCCTGCTACACATTGGCATTCCCTACATAAACTAACATCCTGCTACACATTGGCATTCCCTACATAAACTAGCAACCTGCTTCACATTGGCATTCCCTATGTAAACCAGCATTCTGCTTCACATTGGCATTCCATACATAAACTAGCATCCTGCTTCACATTGGCATTACCTTTATAAACTAGCATCCTGCTTCACATTGGCACTGCCTACATAAATTAGCATCCTGATTCACATTGGCTTTCCCTACATAAATTAACATCCTGGTTTACATTGGCATTCCCTATGTAAACTAGCATCCTGCTACTCATTGTCATTCCCAACATAAACTAGCATCCTGATTCACAATGACTTTCCCTACATAAACGAGCATCCTTCTTCACATTGGCATTCCCTACATGAACTAACATAATTGTACACATTGTCATTGCCTACATGATCTAACATCCTGCTTCACATTAGCATTCCCTACATAAACTAACATCCTGCTTTACATTGGCATTCCCTGCATAAATTAACATCCTGCTTCACATTGGCATTCCCTACGTAAACTAGCATCCAGCTACACATTGGCATTGCCTACATAAACTAACATCATGCTACACATTGGCATTGCCTACGTAAACCAACATCCTGCTTCACATTGGGATTCCCTACATAAACTAACATCCTGTTTCACATTGGCATTCCCTACATACACTAGCATCCTGCTTCACATTGGCAGTCCGTACATAAACTAGCTTCCTGCTTCACATTTGCATTCCCTACATAAACTAGCGTCATGCTACACATTGGCATTCCCTACATAAACTAACATCAAGCTGCACATTGGCATTGCCGACGTAAACTAACATCCTGCTTCACATTGGCATTCCCTAGATAAACTAGCATCCTGCTACACATTGGCATTCACTACATAAAATAACATCCTGGTTTACATTGGCATTCCCTATGTAAACTAGCATTCTGCTTCACATTGGCATTCCCTACATACAATAGCATCCTGCTTCACATTGTCAGTCCGTACATAAACTAGCTTCCTACTTCACATTTGCATTCCCTACATAAACTAGCGTCAGGCTACACATTCGCATTCCCTACATAAACTAACATCAAGCTGCACATTGGCATTGCCGACGTAAACTAACATCCTGCTTCACATTGGCATTCACTAGATAAACTAGCATCCTGATTCACATTGGCATTGCCTACATAAACTAGCATCCTGATTCACATTGGCATTCCCTACATAAATTAACATCCTGCTTCACATTGGCATTCGTTACGTAAACTAGCATCCCACTACACATTGGCATTCCCTACATAAACTAGCATCCTGCTTCACATTGGCATTCCCTATGTAAACCAGCATTCTGCTTCACATTGGCATTCCATACATGAATTAACATCCTGCTACACATTGGCATTCCCTACATAAACCAGCATCCTGCTTCACAATGGCATTGCCTGCATAAACTAACTTTCTGATTCTCATTTGCTTTTCTTACATAAAGTAGCATCATGCTAGACATTGGCATTCCCTACATAAACTAGCATCCTGCTTCACATTGGCATTCGCTATATTATGTAATGTCTTGCTACACATTGGTATTGCCTACATAAACTAAAATCATGCTACATATTGACATTGCCTACATAAACTAACATCCTGCTTCACTTTGGCATTCCCTACGTAAAGTAGCATCCTGCAAAACATTGGCATTCCCTACGTAAACCAGCATCCTGCTTCACATTGGCATTCCCTACATAGGCATTCCCTACATAAACTAACATCCTGCTTCACATTGGCATTGCCTACATGAACTAACATCCTTAGTCTCATTGGCATTCCCTACATAAACTAACATCATGCTACACATTGGCATTGCCGACATAAATTAGCATCCTGATTCACATTGGCATTCCCTACATAAATTAACATCCTGCTTCACATTGGCATTCGCTACGTAAACTAGCATCCTGCTACTCATTGGCATTCCCTACATAAACTAGCATCCTGCTTCACATTGTCATTCCCTACGTAAACTAGCATCCTGCTACACATTGGCATTCAATACATAAAGTAACATCATGCTACACATTGGCATTGCCTACATAAACTAACATCATGCTACACATTGGCATTCACTGCATAAAATAACATCCTGGTTCACATTGGCATTGCCTACATAAACCAGCTTCCTGCTTCACATTGGCATTGCCTACATAAACTAACATCCTGATTCTCATTGGCATTCCCTACATAAACTAACATCCTGCTTCACATTGGCACTGCCTATATAAATTAGCATCCTGATTCACATTGGCATTCCCTACATAAATTAACATCCTGCTTCACATTGGCATTCGTTACTTAAACTAGAATCCCGCTACACATTGGCATTCCCTACATAAACTAGCATCCTGCTTCACATTGGCATTCCCTGCATAAACTGACATCCTGCTTCACATTGGCATTCCCTACATAAACTAACATCATGCTACACATTGGCATTCACTACATAAAGTAACATCATGCTACACATTGGTATTCCCTACATAAACTAACATCATGCTACACATTGGCATTCCCTACATAAAGTAACATCATGCTACACATTGGCATTCACTGCATAAAATAACATCCTGGTTCACATTGGCATTCCCTATGAAAACTAGCATCATGCTACACATTGGAATTCCCTACATAAAATAGCATCCTGCTTCACATTGGCATTCGTTATATAAAGTAACATCTTGCTGCACATTGGCATTGCCTACATAAATTAGCATCCTGATTCACATTGGCATTCCCTACATAAAGTAGCATCATGCTACACATTGGCATTCCCTACATAAACTAGCATCCTGCTTCACATTGGCATTCCCTATGTAAACCAGCATTCTGCTTCACATTGGCATTCCCTTTATAAACTAGCATCCTGCTTCACATTGGCACTGCCTACATAAATTAGCATCCTGATTCACATTGGCATTCCCTACATAAATTAACATCCTGGTTTACATTGGCATTCCCTATGTAAACTAGCATCCTGCTACTCATTGTCATTCCCAACATAAACTAACATCCTGCTTCACATTGGCATTCCCTACATACACTAACATCCTGCTTCACATTGGCAAGCCGTACATAAACTAGCTTCCTGCTTCACATTTGCATTCCCTACATAAACTAGCGTCATGCTACACATTGGCATTCCCTACATAAACTAACATCAAGCTGCACATTGGCATTGCCGACGTAAACTAACATCCTGCTTCACATTGGCATTCCCTAAATAAACTAGCATCCTGATTCACATTGGCATTGCCTACATAAACTAGCATCCTGATTGACATTGGCATTCCCTACATAAATTAACATCCTGCTTCACATTGGCATTCATTACGTAAACTAGCATCCCACTACACATTGGCATTCCCTACATAAACTAGCATCCTGCTTCACATTGGCATTCCCTGCATAAACTGACATCCTGCTTCACATTGGCATTCCCTACATAAACTAACATCATGCTACACATTGGCATTGTCTTCATAAACGAACATCCTGCTTCACATTAGCATTCCCTACGTAAACTAGCGTCCTGCTACACATTGGCATTCCCTACATAAACTGACATCCTGCTTCACATTGGCATTCCCTACATAAACTAACATCATGCTACACATTGGCATTGTCTTCATAAACGAACATCCTGCTTCACATTAGCATTCCCTACGTAAACTAGCGTCCTGCTACACATTGGCATTCCCTACATAAACTAGCATCATGCTTCACATTGGCATTGTCTTCATAAACGAACATCATGCTACACATTGGCATTCCCTACATAAACAAGCATCGTGCTACACATTGGCATTCCCTACATAAACTAGCATCCTGCTTCACATTGGCATTCCGTACATAAACTAGCAGCCTGCTTCACATTTGCATTCCCTTCATAAACTAGCATCATGCTACACATTGGCATTCCCTGCATAAACTAACATCATGCTGTAGATTGGCATTGCCGACGTAAACTAACATCCTGCTTCACATTGGCATTCCCTACATAAACTAGCATCCTGATTCACAATGACATTCCCTACATAAACGAGCATCCTTCTTCACGTTGGCATTCCCCAGATAAACTAACATTCTGATTCTCATTGGCATTCCCTACATAAACTAGCATCGTGCTTCACTTTGGCATTCCCTACATAAAATATCATCCTGCTTCACATTGGCATTCCCTTTATAAACAAGCATCCTGCTTCACATTGGCATTCCCTACATAAACTAACATTCTGATTCTCATTGGCATTCCCTACATAAACTAGCATCGTGCTTCACTTTGGCATTCCCTACATAAAATATCATCCTGCTTCACATTGGCATTCCCTACATAAACTAACATCATGCTGTACATTGGCATTGCCTACTTAAACTAACATCCTGCTTCACATTGGCATTCCCTACATCAACTAGCATCCTGATTCACAATGACTTTCCCTACATAAACGAGCATCCTTCTTCACATTGGCATTCCCTACATGAACTAACATAATTGTACACATTGTCATTGCCTACATGATCTAACATCCTGCTTCACATTAGCATTCCCTACATAAACTAACATCCTGCTTTACATTGGCATTCCCTGCATAAA
This sequence comes from Hypanus sabinus, assembly GCF_030144855.1. Classification (NCBI taxonomy): domain Eukaryota; kingdom Metazoa; phylum Chordata; class Chondrichthyes; order Myliobatiformes; family Dasyatidae; genus Hypanus; species Hypanus sabinus. Next base: position 46,390,435 of record NC_082738.1, read on the forward strand.
TTAACATCCTGCTTCACATTGGCATTCCCTACGTAAACTAGCATCCAGCTACACATTGGCATTGCCTACATAAACTAACATCATGCTACACATTGGCATTGCCTACGTAAACCAACATCCTGCTTCACATTGGGATTCCCTACATAAACTAACATCCTGCTTCACAGTGGCATTGCCTACATAAACTAGCATCCTGATTCACATTGGCATTCCCTACATAAATTAACATCCTGCTTCATATTTGCATTCCCTACGTAAACCAGCATCCTGCATCACATTGGCATTGCCTATATAAGCCAACATCCTGATTCTCATTGGCATTCCCTACATAAACCTATATCCTGCTTCACATTGGCATTGCCTACATAAAGTAGCATCCTGATTCACATTGGCATTCCCTGTATGAATTAACATCCTGCTTCACATCGGCATTCCCTACGTAATCTAGCATCCTGCTACACATTGGCATTCCCTACATAAACTAGCATCCTGCTTCACATTGGCATTCCGTACATAAACTAGCAGCCTGCTTCACATTTGCATTCCCTTCATAAACTAGCATCATGCTACACATTGGCATTCCCTGCATAAACTAGCATCCTGATTCACAATGACATTCCCTACATAAACGAGCATCCTTCTTCACGTTGGCATTCCCCAGATAAACTAACATTCTGATTCTCATTGGCATTCCCTACATAAACTAGCATCGTGCTTCACTTTGGCATTCCCTACATAAAATATCATCCTGCTTCACATTGGCATTCCGTACATAAACTAGCAGCCTGCTTCACATTTGCATTCCCTTCATAAAATATCATCCTGCTTCACATTGGCATTCCCTTTATAAACAAGCATCCTGCTTCACATTGGCATTCCCTACATAAACTAACATTCTGATTCTCATTGGCATTCCCTACATAAACTAGCATCGTGCTTCACTTTGGCATTGTCTTCATAAACGAACATCATGCTACACATTGGCATTCCCTACATAAACAAGCATCGTGCTACACATTGGCATTCCCTACATAAACTAGCATCCTGCTTCACATTGGCATTCCGTACATAAACTAGCAGCCTGCTTCACATTTGCATTCCCTTCATAAACTAGCATCATGCTACACATTGGCATTCCCTGCATAAACTAACATCATGCTGTAGATTGGCATTGCCGACGTAAACTAACATCCTGCTTCACATTGGCATTCCCTACATAAACTAGCATCCTGATTCACAATGACATTCCCTACATAAACGAGCATCCTTCTTCACGTTGGCATTCCCCAGATAAACTAACATTCTGATTCTCATTGGCATTCCCTACATAAACTAGCATCGTGCTTCACTTTGGCATTCCCTACATAAAATATCATCCTGCTTCACATTGGCATTCCCTTTATAAACAAGCATCCTGCTTCACATTGGCATTCCCTACATAAACTAACATTCTGATTCTCATTGGCATTCCCTACATAAACTAGCATCGTGCTTCACTTTGGCATTCCCTACATAAAATATCATCCTGCTTCACATTGGCATTCCCTACATAAACTAACATCATGCTGTACATTGGCATTGCCTACTTAAACTAACATCCTGCTTCACATTGGCATTCCCTACATCAACTAGCATCCTGATTCACAATGACTTTCCCTACATAAACGAGCATCCTTCTTCACATTGGCATTCCCTACATGAACTAACATAATTGTACACATTGTCATTGCCTACATGATCTAACATCCTGCTTCACATTAGCATTCCCTACATAAACTAACATCCTGCTTTACATTGGCATTCCCTGCATAAATTAACATCCTGCTTCACATTGGCATTCCCTACGTAAACTAGCATCCAGCTACACATTGGCATTGCCTACATAAACTAACATCATGCTACACATTGGCATTGCCTACGTAAACCAACATCCTGCTTCACATTGGGATTCCCTACATAAACTAACATCCTGCTTCACAGTGGCATTGCCTACATAAACTAGCATCCTGATTCACATTGGCATTCCCTACATAAATTAACATCCTGCTTCATATTTGCATTCCCTACGTAAACCAGCATCCTGCATCACATTGGCATTGCCTATATAAGCCAACATCCTGATTCTCATTGGCATTCCCTACATAAACCTATATCCTGCTTCACATTGGCATTGCCTACATAAAGTAGCATCCTGATTCACATTGGCATTCCCTGTATGAATTAACATCCTGCTTCACATCGGCATTCCCTACGTAATCTAGCATCCTGCTACACATTGGCATTCCCTACATAAACTAGCATCCTGCTTCACATTGGCATTCCGTACATAAACTAGCAGCCTGCTTCACATTTGCATTCCCTTCATAAACTAGCATCATGCTACACATTGGCATTCCCTGCATAAACTAGCATCCTGATTCACAATGACATTCCCTACATAAACGAGCATCCTTCTTCACGTTGGCATTCCCCAGATAAACTAACATTCTGATTCTCATTGGCATTCCCTACATAAACTAGCATCGTGCTTCACTTTGGCATTCCCTACATAAAATATCATCCTGCTTCACATTGGCATTCCCTACATAAACTAACATCATGCTGTACATTGGCATTGCCTACTTAAACTAACATCCTGCTTCACATTGGCATTCCCTACATCAACTAGCATCCTGATTCACAATGACTTTCCCTACATAAACGAGCATCCTTCTTCACATTGGCATTCCCTACATGAACTAACATAATTGTACACATTGTCATTGCCTACATGATCTAACATCCTGCTTCACATTAGCATTCCCTACATAAACTAACATCCTGCTTTACATTGGCATTCCCTGCATAAATTAACATCCTGCTTCACATTGGCATTCCCTACGTAAACTAGCATCCAGCTACACATTGGCATTGCCTACATAAACTAACATCATGCTACACATTGGCATTGCCTACGTAAACCAACATCCTGCTTCACATTGGGATTCCCTACATAAACTAACATCCTGCTTCACAGTGGCATTGCCTACATAAACTAGCATCCTGATTCACATTGGCATTCCCTACATAAATTAACATCCTGCTTCATATTTGCATTCCCTACGTAAACCAGCATCCTGCATCACATTGGCATTGCCTATATAAGCCAACATCCTGATTCTCATTGGCATTCCCTACATAAACCTATATCCTGCTTCACATTGGCATTGCCTACATAAAGTAGCATCCTGATTCACATTGGCATTCCCTGTATGAATTAACATCCTGCTTCACATCGGCATTCCCTACGTAATCTAGCATCCTGCTACACATTGGCATTCCCTACATAAACTAGCATCCTGCTACACATTGGCATTCCCTACATAAACTAACATCCTTCTACACATTGGCATTCCCTACATAAACTAGCATCCTGCTTCACATTGGCATTCCCTATGTAAACCAGCATTCTGCTTCACATTGGCATTCCATACATAAACTAGCATCCTGCTTCACATTGGCATTACCTTTATAAACTAGCATCCTGCTTCACATTGGCACTGCCTACATAAATTAGCATCCTGATTCACATTGGCTTTCCCTACATAAATTAACATCCTGGTTTACATTGGCATTCCCTATGTAAACTAGCATCCTGCTACTCATTGTCATTCCCAACATAAACTAGCATCCTACTACACATTGGCATTCCCCGCATAAACTAACATCCTGCTTCACATTGGCATTCCCTACGTAAACTAGCATCCTGCTACACATTGGCATTCACTACATAAAATAACATCCTGGTTTACATTGGCATTCCCTATGTAAACTAGCATTCTGCTTCACATTGGCATTCCCTACATACACTAGCATCCTGCTTCACATTGGCAAGCCGTACATAAACTAGCTTCCTGCTTCACATTTGCATTCCCTACATAAACTAGCGTCATGCTACACATTGGCATTCCCTACATAAACTAACATCAAGCTGCACATTGGCATTGCCGAAGTAAACTAACATCCTGCTTCACATTGGCATTCCCTACATAAACTAGCATCCTGATTGACATTGGCATTCCCTAGATAAATTAACATCCTGCTTCACATTGGCATTCATTACGTAAACTAGCATCCCGCTACACATTGGCATTCCCTACATAAACTAGCATCCTGCTTCACATTGGCATTCCCTGCATAAATTGACATCCTGCTTCACATTGGCATTCCCTACATAAACTAACATCATGCTACACATTGGCATTGTCTTCATAAAGGAACATCCTGCTTCACATTAGCATTCCCTACGTAAACTAGCGTCCTGCTACACATTGGCATTCCCTACATAAACTCGCATCCTGCTTCACATTGGCATTCCCTACATAAACTATCATCCTGCTTCACATTGGCATTCCCTACATAAACTAACATCATGCTACACATTGGCATTCCCTACATAAACAAGCATCGTGCTACACATTGGCATTCCCTACATAAACTAGCATCCTGCTTCACATTGGCATTCCGTACATTAACTAGCATCCTGCTTCACATTTGCATTCCCTTCATAAACTAGCATCATGCTACACATTGGCATTCCCTACATAATCTAACATCATGCTGTAGATTGGCATTGCCGACGTAAACTAACATCCTGCTTCACGTTGGCATTCCCTACATAAACTAGCATCCTGATTCACAATGACATTCCCTACGTAAACGAGCATCCTTCTTCACGTTGGCATTCCCCAGATAAACTAACATCATGCTACACATTTGCATTCCCTACATAAACTAGCATCATGCTACACATTGGCATTCCCTACATAAACTAGCATCCTGATTCACAATGACATTCCCTACATAAACCATCATCCTTCTTCACATTGGCATTCCCTACATAAACTAACATCATTCTGCACATTGGCATTCCCTACATAAACTAACATCATGCTTCACATTGGCATTGCCTACATAAACTAACATTCTGATTCTCATTGGCATTCCCTACATAAACTAGCATTATGCTACACATTGGCAGTCCCTACATAAACTAGCATCCTGCTTCAGATTGGCATTCCATTTATATACTAGATTATGCTACGCATTGTCATTGCCTACATAAACTAACATTCTGCTACACATTGGCATTGCCTACATAAACTAACATCCTGCAAAACATTGGCATTCCCTACGTAAACCAGCATCCTGCTTCACATTGGCATTCCCTACATAAAATAACATCCTGCTTCACATTGGCATTGCCTACATAAACTAACATCCTGATTCACATTGGCATTCCCTACATAAATTAACATCCTGCTTCATATTTGCATTCCCTACGTAAACCAGCATCCTGCATCACATTGGCATTGCCTATATAAGCCAACATCCTGATTCTCATTGGCATTCCCTACATAAACCTATATCCTGCTTCACATTGGCATTGCCTACATAAAGTAGCATCCTGATTCACATTGGCATTCCCTGTATGAATTAACATCCTGCTTCACATCGGCATTCCCTACGTAATCTAGCATCCTGCTACACATTGGCATTCCCTACATAAACTAGCATCCTGCTTCACATTGGCATTCCGTACATAAACTAGCAGCCTGCTTCACATTTGCATTCCCTTCATAAACTAGCATCATGCTACACATTGGCATTCCCTGCATAAACTAGCATCCTGATTCACAATGACATTCCCTACATAAACGAGCATCCTTCTTCACGTTGGCATTCCCCAGATAAACTAACATTCTGATTCTCATTGGCATTCCCTACATAAACTAGCATCGTGCTTCACTTTGGCATTCCCTACATAAAATATCATCCTGCTTCACATTGGCATTCCCTACATAAACTAACATCATGCTGTACATTGGCATTGCCTACTTAAACTAACATCCTGCTTCACATTGGCATTCCCTACATCAACTAGCATCCTGATTCACAATGACTTTCCCTACATAAACGAGCATCCTTCTTCACATTGGCATTCCCTACATGAACTAACATAATTGTACACATTGTCATTGCCTACATGATCTAACATCCTGCTTCACATTAGCATTCCCTACATAAACTAACATCCTGCTTTACATTGGCATTCCCTGCATAAATTAACATCCTGCTTCACATTGGCATTCCCTACGTAAACTAGCATCCAGCTACACATTGGCATTGCCTACATAAACTAACATCATGCTACACATTGGCATTGCCTACGTAAACCAACATCCTGCTTCACATTGGGATTCCCTACATAAACTAACATCCTGCTTCACAGTGGCATTGCCTACATAAACTAGCATCCTGATTCACATTGGCATTCCCTACATAAATTAACATCCTGCTTCATATTTGCATTCCCTACGTAAACCAGCATCCTGCATCACATTGGCATTGCCTATATAAGCCAACATCCTGATTCTCATTGGCATTCCCTACATAAACCTATATCCTGCTTCACATTGGCATTGCCTACATAAAGTAGCATCCTGATTCACATTGGCATTCCCTGTATGAATTAACATCCTGCTTCACATCGGCATTCCCTACGTAATCTAGCATCCTGCTACACATTGGCATTCCCTACATAAACTAGCATCCTGCTACACATTGGCATTCCCTACATAAACTAACATCCTTCTACACATTGGCATTCCCTACATAAACTAGCATCCTGCTTCACATTGGCATTCCCTATGTAAACCAGCATTCTGCTTCACATTGGCATTCCATACATAAACTAGCATCCTGCTTCACATTGGCATTACCTTTATAAACTAGCATCCTGCTTCACATTGGCACTGCCTACATAAATTAGCATCCTGATTCACATTGGCTTTCCCTACATAAATTAACATCCTGGTTTACATTGGCATTCCCTATGTAAACTAGCATCCTGCTACTCATTGTCATTCCCAACATAAACTAGCATCCTACTACACATTGGCATTCCCCGCATAAACTAACATCCTGCTTCACATTGGCATTCCCTACGTAAACTAGCATCCTGCTACACATTGGCATTCACTACATAAAATAACATCCTGGTTTACATTGGCATTCCCTATGTAAACTAGCATTCTGCTTCACATTGGCATTCCCTACATACACTAGCATCCTGCTTCACATTGGCAAGCCGTACATAAACTAGCTTCCTGCTTCACATTTGCATTCCCTACATAAACTAGCGTCATGCTACACATTGGCATTCCCTACATAAACTAACATCAAGCTGCACATTGGCATTGCCGAAGTAAACTAACATCCTGCTTCACATTGGCATTCCCTACATAAACTAGCATCCTGATTGACATTGGCATTCCCTAGATAAATTAACATCCTGCTTCACATTGGCATTCATTACGTAAACTAGCATCCCGCTACACATTGGCATTCCCTACATAAACTAGCATCCTGCTTCACATTGGCATTCCCTGCATAAATTGACATCCTGCTTCACATTGGCATTCCCTACATAAACTAACATCATGCTACACATTGGCATTGTCTTCATAAAGGAACATCCTGCTTCACATTAGCATTCCCTACGTAAACTAGCGTCCTGCTACACATTGGCATTCCCTACATAAACTCGCATCCTGCTTCACATTGGCATTCCCTACATAAACTATCATCCTGCTTCACATTGGCATTCCCTACATAAACTAACATCATGCTACACATTGGCATTCCCTACATAAACAAGCATCGTGCTACACATTGGCATTCCCTACATAAACTAGCATCCTGCTTCACATTGGCATTCCGTACATTAACTAGCATCCTGCTTCACATTTGCATTCCCTTCATAAACTAGCATCATGCTACACATTGGCATTCCCTACATAATCTAACATCATGCTGTAGATTGGCATTGCCGACGTAAACTAACATCCTGCTTCACGTTGGCATTCCCTACATAAACTAGCATCCTGATTCACAATGACATTCCCTACGTAAACGAGCATCCTTCTTCACGTTGGCATTCCCCAGATAAACTAACATCATTCTACACATTGTCATTGCCTACATAAACTAACATCCTGCTTCACATTGGCATTCCCTACATAAACTAACATTCTGATTCTCATTGGCATTCCCTACATAAACTAGCATCGTGCTTCACTTTGGGATTCCCTACATAAAATATCATCCTGCTTCACATTGGCATTCCCTACATAAACTAGCATCCTGCTTCACATTGGCAATCCCTATGTAAACTAGCATCCTGCTTCACATTGGCATTCCCTACATAAATTAACATCCTGGTTTACATTGGCATTCCCTATGTAAACAAGCATCCTGCTACTCATTGTCATTCCCAACATAAACTAACATCCTGCTTCACGTTGGCATTCCCTACATACACTAACATCCTGCTTCACATTGGCAAGCCGTACATAAACTAGCTTCCTGCTTCACATTTGCATTCCCTACATAAACTAGCATCATGCTACACATTGGCATTCCCTACATAAACTAACATCAAGCTGCACATTGGCATTGCCGACGTAAACTAACATCCTGCTTCACATTGGCATTCTCTACATAAACTAACATCCTGTATCACATTGGCATTCCCTACATAAACTAGCATCGTGATTCACATTGGCATTCACTACATCAAATAACATCCTGGTTTACATTGGCATTCCCTATGTAAACTAGCATTCTGCTTCACATTGGCATTCTCTACATAAACTAACATCCTGTTTCACATTGGCATTCCCTACATACACTAGCATCCTGCTTCACATTGGCAGTCCGTACATAAACTAGCTTCCTGCTTCACATTTGCATTCCCTACATAAACTAGCGTCATGCTACACATGGGCATTCCCTACATAAACTATCATCAAGCTGCACATTGGCATTGCCGAAGTAAACTAACATCCTGCTTCACATTGGCATTCCCTACATAAACTAGCATCCTGATTCACATTGGCATTGCCTACATAAACTAGCATCCTGATTCACATTGGCATTCCCTACATAAATTAACATCCTGCTTCACATTGGCATTCGTTACGTAAACTAGCATCCCGCTACACATTGGCATTCCCTACATAAACTAGCATCCTGATTGACATTGGCATTCCCTAGATAAATTAACATCCTGCTTCACATTGGCATTCATTACGTAAACTAGCATCCCGCTACACATTGGCATTCCCTACATAAACTAGCATCCTGCTTCACATTGGCATTCCCTACATAAATTGACATCCTGCTTCACATTGGCATTCCCTACATAAACTAACATCATGCTACACATTGGCATTCCCTACATAAACAAGCATCGTGCTACACATTGGCATTCCCTACATAAACTAGCATCCTGCTTCACATTGGCATTCCATTTATAAACGAACGTCATGCTACACATTGGCGTTGCCTACGTAAACTAACATCATGCTACACATTGGCATTGCCTACATAAACTAACTTCATGCTACACATTGGCATTCACTACATAAACTAGCATCCTGCTTCACATTGGCATTCCGTACATTAACTAGCATCCTGCTTCACATTTGCATTCCCTTCATAAACTATCATCATGCTACACATTGGCATTCCCTACATAATCTAACATCATGCTGTAGATTGGCATTGACGACGTAAACTAACATCCTGCTTCACGTTGGCATTCCCTACATAAACTAGCATCCTGATTCACAATGACATTCCCTACATAAACGAGCATCCTTCTTCACGTTGGCATTCCCCAGATAAACTAACATCATTCTACACATTGTCATTGCCTACATAAACTAACATCCTGCTTCACATTGGCATTCCCTACATAAACTAGCATCCTGCTTCACATTGGCATTCCCTTTATAAACAAGCATCCTGCTTCACATTGGCATTCCCTACATAAACTAACATTCTGATTCTCATTGGCATTCCCTACATAAACTAGCATCGTGCTTCACTTTGGGATTCCCTACATAAAATATCATCCTGCTTCACATTGGCATTCCCTACATAAACTAGCATCCTGCTTCACATTGGCAATCCCTATGTAAACTAACATCAAGCTGCACATTGGCATTGCCGACGTAAACTAACATCCTGCTTCACATTGGCATTCTCTACATAAACTAACATCCTGTATCACATTGGCATTCCCTACATAAACTAGCATCGTGATTCACATTGGCATTCACTACATAAAATAACATCCTGGTTTACATTGGCATTCCCTATGTAAACTAGCATCCTGCTTCACATTGGCATTCCCTACCTAAACTAGCATCCTGATACTCATTGGCATTCCCTACATAAACTAGCATCCTGCTACACATTGGCATTCCCTGCATAAACTAACATCATGCTTCACATTGGCATTCACTACATAAAATAACATCTGGTTTACATTGGCATTCCCTATGTAAACTAGCATCCTGTTTCACATTGGCATTCCCTACATAAACTAGCATCCTGCTTCACATTGGCATTCCGTAAATAAACTAGCTTCCTGCTTCATATTTGCATTCCCTACATAAACTAGCATCATGCTACACATTTGCATTCCCTACATAAACTAGCATCATGCTACACATTGGCATTCCCTACATAAACTAGCATCCTGATTCACAATGACATTCCCTACATAAACCATCATCCTTCTTCACATTGGCATTCCCTACATAAACTAACATCATTCTGCACATTGGCATTCCCTACATAAACTAACATCATGCTTCACATTGGCATTGCCTACATAAACTAACATTCTGATTCTCATTGGCATTCCCTACATAAACTAGCATTATGCTACACATTGGCAGTCCCTACATAAACTAGCATCCTGCTTCAGATTGGCATTCCATTTATATACTAGATTATGCTACGCATTGTCATTGCCTACATAAACTAACATTCTGCTACACATTGGCATTGCCTACATAAACTAACATCCTGCAAAACATTGGCATTCCCTACGTAAACCAGCATCCTGCTTCACATTGGCATTCCCTACATAAAATAACATCCTGCTTCACATTGGCATTGCCTACATAAACTAACATCCTGATTCTCATTGGCATTCCCTACATAAACTAACATCCTGGTTCACATTGGCACTGCCTACATAAATTAGCATCCTGATTCACATTGGCATTCCCTACATAAATTAAAATCCAGCTTCACATTGACATTCCCTACATAAACTAGCATCCTGCTACACATTGGCATTCCCTGCATAAACTAACATCCTGCTTCACATTGTCATTCCCTACGTAAACTAGCATCCTGCTACACATTGGCATTCACTACATAAAATAACATCTGGTTTACATTGGCATTCCCTATGTAAACTACCATCCTGCTTCACATTGGCATTCTCTACATAAACTAACATCCTGTTTCACATTGGCATTCCCTACATAAACTAGCATCCTGCTTCACATTGGCATTCCCTACTTAAATTAGCATCATGCTACACATTTGCATTCCCTACATAAACTAGCATCCTGCTTCACATTGGCATTCCCTTTATAAGCTAACATCCTGCTTCACATTGGCATTCCCTACATAAATATTATCCTGCTTCACATTGGGATTCCCTACATAAACTAGCATCATGCTACTCATTGGCATTGCCTACAAAAACTACCATCATGCCACACATTGGCATTGCCTACATAAACTATCATCCTGCTTCACATTGGCATTCCCTAAATAAACGTGCATGCTGCTTCACATTGGCATTCCATACATAAACTAACATCCTGGTTCACATTTTCGTTCCCGACCTAAACTAACATCATGCTACACATTGGCATTCCCTACGTAAACCAGCATCCTGCTTCACATTGGCATTCCCTACATAAAATAACATCCTGCTTCACATTGGCATTGCCTACATATGCTAACATCCTGATTCTCATTGGCGTTCCCTACATAAACTAACATCCTGGTTCACATTGGCACTGCCTACATAAATTAGCATCCTGATTCACATTGGCATTCCCTACCTAAACTAGCATCCTGCTACTCATTGGCATTCCCTAAATAAACTAGCGTCCTGCTACACATTGGCATTCCCTGCATAAACTAACATCCTGCTTCACATTGTCTTTCCCTACGTAAACTAGCATCCTGCTACACATTGGCATTCACTACATAAAATAACATCTGGTTTACATTGGCATTCCCTATGTAAACTAGCATCCTGCTTCACATTGGCATTCTCTACATAAACTAACATCCTGTTTCACATTGGCATTCCCTACATAAACTAGCATCCTGCTTCACATTGGCATTCCGTACATAAACTAGCTTCCTGCTTCACATCGGCATTCCCTACATAAACTAACATCATTCTACACATTGGCATTCCCTACATAAACTAACATCCTGCTTCACATTGGCATTCCCTATAAAAACTAGCATCCTGCTTCACATTGGCATTCCATTTATAAACAATCATCCTGCTTCACATTGGCATTCCCTACATAAACTAACATCCTTCTTCACATTGGCATTGCCTACATAAACTAGCATTCTGATTCTCATTGGCATTCCCTACATAAACTAGCATCATGCTACACATTGGCATTCCCTATATAAACTAACATCATGTTTCACATTGGCATTCCCTATATAAACTAACATCATGCTAAACATTGGGATTCCCTATATAAACTAGCATCCTGCTTCAGATTGGCATTCCCTTTATAAACTAGATCATGCTACGCATTGTCATTGCCTACATAAACTAACATTCTGCTTCACATTAACATTGCCTACATAAACTAGCATCCTGCTACACATTGGCATTCCCTACATAAACTAACATCCTGCTTCACATTTTGATTCCCTACATAAACTAACATCCTTCTTCACATTGGCATTGCCAACATAAACTAACATCCTGGTTCACATTTTCGTTCTCTGCATTATCGAACATCATGCTACACATTGGCATTGCCTACATAAACCTAAGTCATGCTACACATTGGCATTCCCTATATAAACTAGCATCCTGCTTCACAATGGAATTCCCTATGTAAACTAGCATTCTGCTTCACATTGGCATTCCCTACTTAAACTAGCATCCTGCTTCACATTGGCATTCCCTACATGAACTAACATCATGCTACAGATTGGCATTGCCTACATCAGCTAACATCATGCTGCACATTGACATTGCCTACATGAACTAACATCATGCTACTCATTGGCATTGCCTACAAAAACTACCATCATGCTGCACATTGGCATTGCCTACGTAAACTAACATCCTGCTTCACATTGGCATTCCCTACATTAACGAGCATCCTGCTTCACATTGGCATTCCCTACATAAACTAGTATCATGCAACACATTGGCATTCCCTACATAAACTAACATCCTGCTTCACATTGGTATTCCCTATATAAACTAACATCATGCTACACATTGGCATTGCCTACATAAATTAGCATCCTACTACACATTGGCATTCCCTACATAAACTAACATCATGCCACACATTGGCATTCCCTACATAAACTAGCTTGCTGCTTCACTTTGGCATTGCCTACATAAACTAGGACCCTGCTTCACATGGGCATTCCCTATATTAACGAACATCATCGTACGCATTGGCATTACCTACATAAATTTGCATTCTGCTTCACTTTGGTATTGCCTATATAAACTAGCATCATGCTTCACATTGGCCTGCTCTACATAAACTAACATCCCGCTTCACATTGGCATTCCCTACATAAACTAGCATCCTGCTACTCATTGGCATTCCCTACATAAACTAACATCCTGTTTCACATTGGCATTGCCTACATAAACTAACATAATGCCTCACATTGACATTGCGTACATAAACTAGCATCCTGCATCACATTGGCATTCCCTACGTAAACTAGCATCCTGCTTCACATTGGCATTCCCTACGAAAACTAGCATCCTACTTCACATTGGCATTCACTATGTAAACTGACATCCTGCTTCACATTGGCATTGCCTACATAAACAAACATCCTGATTCACATTGGCATTTCCTACATAAACTAACATCCTGCTACACATTGGCATTCCCAACATAAACTATTATCCTGCTTCACATTGGCATTCCCTGCATAAACTAACATCCTGATTCACATTGACATTCCCCACGTAAACTAGCATCCTGCTACACATTGGCATTCCCTACATAAACTAACATCATGCTACACCTTGGCACTGCCTACGTAAACTAACATCCTGCTTCACATTTTGATTCCCTACATAAACTAACATCCTTCTTCACATTGGCATTGCCAACATAAACTAACATCCTGATTCTCATTGGCATTCCCTACATAAACTAACTTCCTGCTTCACATTGGCATTCCCTACATAAACTAACATCCTGGTTCACATTTTCGTTCCCTGCATTATCGAACATCATGCTACACATTGGCATTGCCTACATAAACCTAAGTCATGCTACACATTGGCATTCCCTATAGAAACTAGCATCCTGCTTTACAATGGCATTCCCTACTTAAACTAGCATCCTGCTTCACATTGGCATTCCCTACATAAACTAGCATCCTGCTTCACATTGGCATTGCCTACATAAACTAGCATCCTGATTCATATTGGCATTCACTACATAAATTAACATCCTGCTTCACATTGGCATTCCCTACGTAACCTAGCATCCCGCTACACATTGGCATTCCCTACATAAACTAGCATCCTACTTCACATTGGCATTCCCTGCATAAAGTAACATCCTGCTTCACATTGGCATTCCCTACATAAACTAACATCATGCTACACTTTGGCATTCACTACATAAACTAACATCATTCTACACATTGTCATTGCCTACATAAACTAACATCGTGCTTCACATTGGCATTCCCTACATAAACTAGCATCCTGCTTCACATTGGCATTGCCTACATAAACTAACATTCTCATTCTCATTGGCATTCCCTACATAAACTAGCATCATGCTACACATTGGCATACCCGACATAAACTAACATCATGCTACACATTGGCATTCCCTACATAAACCAGCATCCTGCTTCACATTGGTATTCCCTATATAAACTAACATCATGCTACACATTGGCATTGCCTACATAAACTAGCATCCTGCTACACATTGCCATTCCCTACATAATGTAACATCATTCTACACATTGTCATTGCCTACATAAACTAGTATCATGCTACACATTGGCATTCCCTTCATAAACTAGCATCCTGCTTCAGATTGGCATTCCCTTTATAAACTAGATTATGCTACGCATTGTCATTGCCTACATAAACTAACATTCTGCTTCACATTGACATTGCGTACATAAACTAACATCCTGCTGCACATTGGCATTGCCTACATAAACTAACATCCTGCTTCACGTTGGCATTCCCTACGTAAAGTAGCATCCTGCAAAACATTGGCATTCCCTACGTAAAATAACATCCTGCTTCTCATTGGCATTCCCTACATAAAATAACATCCTGCTTCACATTGGCATTGCCTACATATGCTAACATCCTGATTCTCATTGGCGTTCCCTACATAAACTAACATCCTGGTTCACATTGGCACTGCCTACATAAATTAGCATCCTGATTCACATTGGCATTCCCTACCTAAACTAGCATCCTGCTACTCATTGGCATTCCCTAAATAAACTAGCGTCCTGCTACACATTGGCATTCCCTGCATAAACTAACATCCTGCTTCACATTGTCTTTCCCTACGTAAACTAGCATCCTGCTACACATTGGCATTCACTACATAAAATAACATCTGGTTAACATTGGCATTCCCTATGTAAACTAGCATCCTGCTTCACATTGGCATTCTCTACATAAACTAACATCCTGTTTCACATTGGCATTCCCTACATAAACTAACATCATTCTACACATTGGCATTCCCTACATAAACTAACATCCTGCTTCACATTGGCATTCCCTACAAAAACTAGCATCCTGCTTCACATTGGCATTCCATTTATAAACAATCATCCTGCTTCACATTGGCATTCCGTACATAAACTAGCTTCCTGCTTCACATCGGCATTCCCTACATAAACTAACATCAAGCTGCACATTGGCATTCCCTACAAAAACTAGCATCCTGATTCACAATGACATTCCCTACATAAACGATCATCCTTCTTCACATTGGCATTCCCTACATAAACTAACATCATTCTACACATTGGCATTCCCTACATAAACTAACATCCTGCTTCACATTGGCATTCCCTACAAAAACTAGCATCCTGCTTCACATTGGCATTCCATTTATAAACAATCATCCTGCTTCACATTGGCATTCCCTACATAAACTAACATCCTTCTTCACATTGGCATTGCCTACATAAACTAGCATTCTGATTCTCATTGGCATTCCCTACATAAACTAGCATCATGCTACACATTGGCATTCCCTATATAAACTAACATCATGTTTCACATTGGCATTCACTATATAAACTAACATCATGCTAAACATTGGGATTCCCTATATAAACTAGCATCCTGCTTCAGATTGGCATTCCCTTTATAAACTAGATCATGCTACGCATTGTCATTGCCTACATAAACTAACATTCTGCTTCACATTAACATTGCCTACATAAACTAGCATCCTGCTACACATTGGCATTCCCTACATAAACTAACATCCTGCTTCACATTTTGATTCCCTACATAAACTAACATCCTTCTTCACATTGGCATTGCCAACATAAACTAACATCCTGATTCTCATTGTCATTCCCGACATAAACTAACTTCCTGCTTCACATTGGCATTCCCTACATAAACTAACATCCTGGTTCACATTTTCGTTCCCTGCATTATCGAACATCATGCTACACATTGGCATTGCCTACATAAACCTAAGTCATGCTACACATTGGCATTCCCTATATAAACTAGCATCCTGCTGCACAATGGAATTCCCTATGTAAACTAGCATTCTGCTTCACATTGGCATTCCCTACTTAAACTAGCATCCTGCTTCACATTGGCATTCCGTACATAAACTAGCTTCCTGCTTCACAGTTGCATTCCCTACATAAACTAGCATCATGCTACACATTGGCATTGCCTACATAAACTAACATCCTGCTTCACATTGGCATTCCCTACATAAACTAGCATCCTGCTTCACATTGGCATTCCATTTATAAAGAAGCATCCTGCTTCACATTGGCATTCCCTACATAAACTAACATCCTTCTTCACATTGGCATTGCCTACATAAACTAACATCCTTCTTCTCATTGGCATTCCCTACATAAACTAGCATCATGCTACACATTGGCATTCCCTACATAAACTAGTATCATGCTACACATTGGTATTCCCTACATAAACAAGCATCCTGCTTCACATTGGCATTCCCTACATAATGTAACATCATTCTACACATTGTCATTGCCTACATAAACTAGTATCATGCTACACATTGGCATTCCCTACATAAACAAGCATCCTGCTTCACATTGGCATTCCCTACATAAACTAACATCATGCTTCACATTGGCATTGCCTACATAAACTAACATTCTGATTCTCATTGGCATTCCCTGCATGAACTAGCATTATGCTACACATTGGCAGTCACTACATAAACTAGCATCCTGCTTCAGATTGGCATTCCGTTTATAAACAAGCATCCTGCTTCACATTGGCATTACCTACATAAACTAACATCATGCTTCACATTGGCATTGCCTTCATAAACTAGCATCCTGCTACACATTGGCATTGCCTACATAAACTAACATCCTGCTTCACGTTGGCATTCCCTACGTAAAGTAGCATCCTGCAAAACATTGGCATTCCCTACGTAAACCAGCATCCTGCTTCACATTGGCATTCCCTACCTAAACTAGCATCCTGATACTCATTGGCATTCCCTACATAAACTAGCATCCTGCTACACATTGGCATTCCCTGCATAAACTAACATCCTGCTTCACATTGGCATTCACTACATAAAATAACATCTGGTTTACATTGGCATTCCCTATGTAAACTAGCATCCTGCTTCACTTTGGCATTGCCTACATAAACTAGGACCCTGCTTCACATGGGCATTCCCTATATTAACGAACATCATCGTACGCATTGGCATTACCTACATAAATTTGCATTCTGCTTCACTTTGGTATTGCCTATATAAACTAGCATCATGCTTCACATTGGCCTGCTCTACATAAACTAACATCCCGCTTCACATTGGCATTCCCTACATAAACTAGCATCCTGCTACTCATTGGCATTCCCTACATAAACTAACATCCTGTTTCACATTGGCATTGCCTACATAAACTAACATAATGCCTCACATTGACATTGCGTACATAAACTAGCATCCTGCATCACATTGGCATTCCCTACGTAAACTAGCATCCTGCTTCACATTGGCATTCCCTACGAAAACTAGCATCCTACTTCACATTGGCATTCACTATGTAAACTGACATCCTGCTTCACATTGGCATTGCCTACATAAACTAACATCCTGATTCACATTGGCATTTCCTACATAAACTAACATCCTGCTACACATTGGCATTCCCAACATAAACTATTATCCTGCTTCACATTGGCATTCCCTGCATAAACTAACATCCTGATTCACATTGACATTCCCCACGTAAACTAGCATCCTGCTACACATTGGCATTCCCTACATAAACTAACATCATGCTACACCTTGGCACTGCCTACGTAAACTAACATCATGCTACACATTGGCATTCCCTACATAAACTAACATCCTGCTTCACATTTTGATTCCCTACATAAACTAACATCCTTCTTCACATTGGCATTGCCAACATAAACTAACATCCTGATTCTCATTGGCATTCCCTACATAAACTAACTTCCTGCTTCACATTGGCATTCCCTACATGAACTAACATCCTGGTTCACATTTTCGTTCCCTGCATTATCGAACATCATGCTACACATTGGCATTGCCTACATAAACCTAAGTCATGCTACACATTGGCATTCCCTATATAAACTAGCATCCTGCTTCACAATGGAATTCCCTATGTAAACTAGCATTCTGCTTCACATTGGCATTCCCTACTTAAACTAGCATCCTGCTTCACATTGGCATTCCCTACATAAACTAGCATCCTGCTTCACATTGGCATTGCCTACATAAACTAGCATCCTGATTCACATTGGCATTCACTACATAAATTAACATCCTGCTTCACATTGGCATTCCCTACGTAACCTAGCATCCCGCTACACATTGGCATTCCCTACATAAACTAGCATCCTACCTCACATTGGCATTCCCTGCATAAAGTAACATCCTGCTTCACATTGGCATTCCCTACATAAACTAACATCATGCTACACTTTGGCATTCACTACATAAACTAACATCATTCTACACATTGTCATTGCCTACATAAACTAACATCCTGCTTCACATTGGCATTCCCTACATAAACTAGCATCCTGCTTCACATTGGCATTGCCTACATAAACTAACATTCTCATTCTCATTGGCATTCCCTACATAAACTAGCATCATGCTACACATTGGCATTCCCGACATAAACTGACATCATGCTACACATTGGCATTGCCTACATAAACTAGCATCCTGCTACACATTGGCATTCCCTACATAATGTAACATCATTCTACACATTGTCATTGCCTACATAAACTAGTATCATGCTACACATTGGCATTCCCTTCATAAACTAGCATCCTGCTTCAGATTGGCATTCCCTTTATAAACTAGATTATGCTACGCATTGTCATTGCCTACATAAACTAACATTCTGCTTCACATTGACATTGCCTACATAAACTAACATCCTGCTGCACATTGGCATTGCCTACAAAAACTAACATCCTGCTTCACGTTGGCATTCCCTACGTAAAGTAGCATCCTGCAAAACATTGGCATTCCCTACGTAAAATAACATCCTGCTTCACATTGGCATTCCCTACATAAAATAACATCCTGCTTCACATTGGCATTGCCTACATATGCTAACATCCTGATTCTCATTGGCGTTCCCTACATAAACTAACATCCTGGTTCTCATTGGCACTGCCTACATAAATTAGTATCCTGATTCACATTGGCATTCCCTACCTAAACTAGCATCCTGCTACTCATTGGCATTCCCTAAATAAACTAGCGTCCTGCTACACATTGGCATTCCCTGCATAAACTAACATCCTGCTTCACATTGTCTTTCCCTACGTAAACTAGCATCCTGCTACACATTGGCATTCACTACATAAAATAACATCTGGTTTACATTGGCATTCCCTATGTAAACTAGCATCCTGCTTCACATTGGCATTCTCTACATAAACTAACATCCTGTTTCACATTGGCATTCCCTACATAAACTAGCATCCTGCTTCACATTGGCATTCCGTACATAAACTAGCTTCCTGCTTCACATCGGCATTCCCTACATAAACTAACATCAAGCTGCACATTGGCATTCCCTACAAAAACTAGCATCCTGATTCACAATGACATTCCCTACATAAACGATCATCCTTCTTCACATTGGCATTCCCTACATAAACTAACATCATTCTAAACATTGGCATTCCCTACATAAACTAACATCCTGCTTCACATTGGCATTCCCTACAAAAACTAGCATCCTGCTTCACATTGGCATTCCATTTATAAACAATCATCCTGCTTCACATTGGCATTCCCTACATAAACTAACATCCTTCTTCACATTGGCATTGCCTACATAAACTAGCATTCTGATTCTCATTGGCATTCCCTACATAAACTAGCATCATGCTACACATTGGCATTCCCTATATAAACTAACATCATGTTTCACATTGGCATTCACTATATAAACTAACATCATGCTAAACATTGGGATTCCCTATATAAACTAGCATCCTGCTTCAGATTGGCATTCCCTTTATAAACTAGATCATGCTACGCATTGTCATTGCCTACATAAACTAACATTCTGCTTCACATTAACATTGCCTACATAAACTAGCATCCTGCTACACATTGGCATTCCCTACATAAACTAACATCCTGCTTCACATTTTGATTCCCTACATAAACTAACATCCTTCTTCACATTGGCATTGCCAACATAAACTAACATCCTGATTCTCATTGTCATTCCCGACATAAACTAACTTCCTGCTTCACTTTGGCATTCCCTACATAAACTAACATCCTGGTTCACATTTTCGTCCCCTGCATTATCGAACATCATGCTACACATTGGCATTGCCTACATAAACCTAAGTCATGCTACACATTGGCATTCCCTATATAAACTAGCATCCTGCTTCACAATGGAATTCCCTATGTAAACTAGCATTCTGCTTCACATTGGCATTCCCTACTTAAACTAGCATCCTGCTTCACATTGGCATTCCGTACATAAACTAGCTTCCTGCTTCACAGTTGCATTCCCTACATAAACTAGCATCATGCTACACATTGGCATTGCCTACATAAACTAACATCCTGCTTCACATTGGCATTCCCTACATAAACTAGCATCCTGCTTCACATTGGCATTCCATTTATAAAGAAGCATCCTGCTTCACATTGGCATTCCCTACATAAACTAACATACTTCTTCACATTGGCATTGCCTACATAAACTAACATTCTGATTCTCATTGGCATTCCCTACATAAACTAGTATCATGCTACACATTGGTATTCCCTACATAAACAAGCATCCTGCTTCACATTGGCATTCCCTACATAATGTAACATCATTCTACTCATTGTCATTGCCTACATAAACTAGTATCATGCTACACATTGGCATTCCCTACATAAACAAGCATCCTGCTTCACATTGGCATTCCCTACATAAACTAACATCATGCTTCACATTGGCATTGCCTACATAAACTGACATTCTGATTCTCAATGGCATTCCCTGCATAAACTAGCATTATGCTACACATTGGCAGTCGCTACATAAACTAGCATCCTGCTTCAGATTGGCATTCCGTTTATAAACAAGCATCCTGCTTCACATTGGCATTACCTACATAAACTAACATCATGCTTCACATTGGCATTGCCTACATAAACTAACATTCTGATTCTCAATGGCATTCCCTGCATAAACTAGCATTATGCTACACATTGGCAGTCGCTACATAAACTAGCATCCTGCTTCAGATTGGCATTCCGTTTATAAACAAGCATCCTGCTTCACATTGGCATTACCTACATAAACTAACATCATGCTTCACATTGGCATTGCCTACATAAACTAACATTCTGATTCTCATTGGCATTCCCTGCATAATCTAGCATTATGCTACACACTGGCAGTCCCTACATAAAGTAGCATCCTGCTTCAGATTGGCATTCCCTTTATAAACTAGATCATGCTACGCATTGTCATTGCCTACATGAACTAACATTCTGCTTCCCATTGACATTGCCTTCATAAACTAGCATCCTGCTACACATTGGCATTGCCTACAGAAACTAACATCCTGCTTCACGTTGGCATTCCCTACGTAAAGTAGCATCCTGCAAAACATTGGCATTCCCTACGTAAACCAGCATCCTGCTTCACATTGGCATTCCCTACCTAAACTAGCATCCTGATACTCATTGGCATTCCCTACATAAACTGGCATCCTGCTACACATTGGCATTCCCTGCATAAACTAGCATCATGCTACACATTTGCATTCCCTACATAAACTAGCATCATGCTACACATTGGCATTCCCTACATAAACTATCATCCTGATTCACAATGACATTCCCTACATAAACCATCATCCTTCTTCACATTGGCATTCCCTACATAAACTAACATCATTCTGCACATTGGCATTCCCTACATAAACTAACATCATGCTTCACATTGGCATTGCCTACATAAACTAACATTCTGATTCTCATTGGCATTCCCTACATAAACTAGCATTATGCTACACATTGGCAGTCCCTACATAAACTAGCATCCTGCTTCAGATTGGCATTCCATTTATATACTAGATCATGCTACGCATTGTCATTGCCTACATAAACTAACATTCTGCTACACATTGGCATTGCCTACATAAACTAACATCCTGCAAAACATTGGCATTCCCTACGTAAACCAGCATCCTGCTTCACATTGGCATTCCCTACATAAAATAACATCCTGATTCTCATTGGCATTCCCTACATAAACTAACATCCTGGTTCACATTGGCACTGCCTACATAAATTAGCATCCTGATTCTCATTGGCATTCCCTACATAAATTAAAATCCAGCTTCACATTGGCATTCCCTATGTAAAGTAGCATCCTGCTACTCATTGACATTCCCTACATAAACTAGCATCCTGCTACACATTGGCATTCCCTGCATAAACTAACATCCTGCTTCACATTGTCATTCCCTACGTAAACTAGCATCCTGCTACACATTGGCATTCACTACATAAAATAACATCTGGTTTACATTGGCATTCCCTATGTAAACTACCATCCTGCTTCACATTGGCATTCTCTACATAAACTAACATCCTGTTTCACATTGGCATTCCCTACATAAACTAGCATCCTGCTTCACATTGGCATTCCGTACATAAACTAGCTTCCTGCTTCACATTTGCATTCCCTACTTAAATTAGCATCATGCTACACATTTGCATTCCCTACATAAACTAGCATCCTGCTTCACATTGGCATTCCCTTTATAAGCTAACATCCTGCTTCACATTGGCATTCCCTACATAAATATTATCCTGCTTCACATTGGGATTCCCTACATAAACTAGCATCATGCTACTCATTGGCATTGCCTACAAAAACTACCATCATGCCACACATTGGCATTGCCTACATAAACTATCATCCTGCTCCACGTTGGCATTCCCTAAATAAACGTGCATGCTGCTTCACATTGGCATTCCATACATAAACTAACATCCTGGTTCACATTTTCGTTCCCGACCTAAACTAACATCATGCTACACATTGGCATTGCATACATGAACTAACATCCTGCTACACATTGGCATTCCCTACATAAACTAGCATCATGCTACTCATTGGCATTCCCTACATAAACTAGCATCCTGCTTCACATTGGCATTCCCTATATAAACTAACATCATGCTACAGATTGGCATTGCCTACATAATCTAACATCATGCTGCACATTGACATTGCCTACATGAACTAACATCCTGCTACACATTGGCATTCCCTACATAAACTAGCATCATGCTACTCATTGGCATTGCCTACAAAAACTACCATCATGCTACACATTGGCATTGCCTACGTAAACTAGCATCCTGCTTCACATTGGCATTCCCTGCATAAACAACCATCCTGCTTCACATTGGCATTCCCTACATAAACTAGTATCATGCAACACATTGGCATTCCCTACATAAACTAGCATCCTGCTTCACATTGGTATTCCCTATATGAAGTAACATCATGCTACACATTGGCATTGCCTACATAAATTAGCATCCTGCTACACATTGGCATTCCCTACATAAACTAACATCATGCTTCACATTGGCATTGCCTACATAAACTAACATTCTGATTCTCATTGGCATTCCCTGCATAATCTAGCATTATGCTACACACTGGCAGTCCCTACATAAAGTAGCATCCTGCTTCAGATTGGCATTCCCTTTATAAACTAGATCATGCTACGCATTGTCATTGCCTACATGAACTAACATTCTGCTACACATTGGCATTGCCTACAGAAACTAACATCCTGCTTCACGTTGGCATTCCCTACGTAAAGTAGCATCCTGCAAAACATTGGCATTCCCTACGTAAACCAGCATCCTGCTTCACATTGGCATTCCCTACCTAAACTAGCATCCTGATACTCATTGGCATTCCCTACATAAACTGGCATCCTGCTACACATTGGCATTCCCTGCATAAACTAGCATCATGCTACACATTTGCATTCCCTACATAAACTAGCATCATGCTACACATTGGCATTCCCTACATAAACTATCATCCTGATTCACAATGACATTCCCTACATAAACCATCATCCTTCTTCACATTGGCATTCCCTACATAAACTAACATCATTCTGCACATTGGCATTCCCTACATAAACTAACATCATGCTTCACATTGGCATTGCCTACATAAACTAACATTCTGATTCTCATTGGCATTCCCTACATAAACTAGCATTATGCTACACATTGGCAGTCCCTACATAAACTAGCATCCTGCTTCAGATTGGCATTCCATTTATATACTAGATCATGCTACGCATTGTCATTGCCTACATAAACTAACATTCTGCTACACATTGGCATTGCCTACATAAACTAACATCCTGCAAAACATTGGCATTCCCTACGTAAACCAGCATCCTGCTTCACATTGGCATTCCCTACATAAAATAACATTCTGATTCTCATTGGCATTCCCTACATAAACTAACATCCTGGTTCACATTGGCACTGCCTACATAAATTAGCATCCTGATTCTCATTGGCATTCCCTACATAAATTAAAATCCAGCTTCACATTGGCATTCCCTATGTAAAGTAGCATCCTGCTACTCATTGACATTCCCTACATAAACTAGCATCCTGCTACACATTGGCATTCCCTGCATAAACTAACATCCTGCTTCACATTGTCATTCCCTACGTAAACTAGCATCCTGCTACACATTGGCATTCACTACATAAAATAACATCTGGTTTACATTGGCATTCCCTATGTAAACTACCATCCTGCTTCACATTGGCATTCTCTACATAAACTAACATCCTGTTTCACATTGGCATTCCCTACATAAACTAGCATCCTGCTTCACATTGGCATTCCGTACATAAACTAGCTTCCTGCTTCACATTTGCATTCCCTACTTAAATTAGCATCATGCTACACATTTGCATTCCCTACATAAACTAGCATCCTGCTTCACATTGGCATTCCCTTTATAAGCTAACATCCTGCTTCACATTGGCATTCCCTACATAAATATTATCCTGCTTCACATTGGGATTCCCTACATAAACTAGCATCATGCTACTCATTGGCATTGCCTACAAAAACTACCATCATGCCACACATTGGCATTGCCTACATAAACTATCATCCTGCTCCACGTTGGCATTCCCTAAATAAACGTGCATGCTGCTTCACATTGGCATTCCATACATAAACTAACATCCTGGTTCACATTTTCGTTCCCGACCTAAACTAACATCATGCTACACATTGGCATTGCATACATGAACTAACATCCTGCTACACATTGGCATTCCCTACATAAACTAGCATCATGCTACTCATTGGCATTCCCTACATAAACTAGCATCCTGCTTCACATTGGCATTCCCTATATAAACTAACATCATGCTACAGATTGGCATTGCCTACATAATCTAACATCATGCTGCACATTGACATTGCCTACATGAACTAACATCCTGCTACACATTGGCATTCCCTACATAAACTAGCATCATGCTACTCATTGGCATTGCCTACAAAAACTACCATCATGCTACACATTGGCATTGCCTACGTAAACTAGCATCCTGCTTCACATTGGCATTCCCTGCATAAACAACCATCCTGCTTCACATTGGCATTCCCTACATAAACTAGTATCATGCAACACATTGGCATTCCCTACATAAACTAGCATCCTGCTTCACATTGGTATTCCCTATATGAAGTAACATCATGCTACACATTGGCATTGCCTACATAAATTAGCATCCTGCTACACATTGGCATTCCCTACATAAACTAACATCATGCCACACATTGGCATTCCCTACATAAACTAGCTTGCTGCTTCACTTTGGCATTGCCTACATAAACTAGGAACCTGCTTCACATGGGCATTCCCTATATTAACTAACATCATCGTACGCATTGGCATTACTTACATAAATTTGCATTCTGCTTCACATTGGTATTGCCTATATAAACTAGCATCATGCTTCACATTGGCCTGCTCTACATAAACTAACATCCCGCTTCACATTGGCATTCCCTACATCAACTAGCATCCTGCTACACATTGGCATTCCCTACGTAAACTAACATCATGCTACACATTGGCATTCCCTACATAAAGTAACATCCTGGTTCACATTGGCATTCCCCGTCTACACCAGAATCCTGCTTCACATTGGCATTCTCTACATAAACTAGCATCCTGCTTCACATTGGCATTCCCTACATAAACTAGCATCCTGCTTCACATTGGCATTCCCTACAGGAACTAGCATCATGCTACACATTGGAAATTCCCTGCATGAACTAACATCCTGCTTCACATTGGCATTCCCTATACAAACTAACATCATGCTACACATTGGCATTGCCTACATAAACTTACGTCATGGTACACATTGGCATTCCCTACATAAACTAGCATCATGCTTCACATTGGCATTCCCTACATAAGCTAACATCCTACTTCACATTGGCATTCCCTACATAAACTAGCATCCTGCTTCACATTGGCATTCCCTACGTAAACTAGCATCCTGCTTCACATTGGCATTCCCTACATAAACTAACATCCTGCTTCACGTTGGCATTCCCTACATCAACTAGCATCCTGCATCACTTCGGCATTCCCTACATAAACTAACATCCTGCTTCACATTGCATTTCCTACATAAACTAACATCCTGGTTCACATTTTCATTCCCTACATAAACTAACATCATGCTACACATTGGCATTGCCGACATAAACTTACGTCATGCTGCACATTGGCATTCCCTACATAAACTAGCATCCTGCTTCATATTGGCATTCCCTATGTAAACTAGCATTCTGCATCACATTGGCATTCCCTATTTCAACTAGCACCTGCTTTACATTGGCATTCCCTACATAAACTAACATCCTGCTTCACATTGGCATTCCCTACATAAACTAACATCCTGGTTCACATTTTCATTCTCTACATAAACTAACATCATGTTACACATTGGCCTTGCCGACATAAACTTACGTCATGATGCACATTGGCATTTCCTACATAAACTAGCATCCTGTATCATATCGGCATTCCCTATGTAAACTAGCATCCTGCTTCACATTGGCATTCTCTACATAAACTAACATCTTGTTTCACATTGGCATTCCCTACATAAACTAGCATCATGCTACACATTGGCATTCCCTACATAAACTATCATCATGGTACACATTGGCATTGCCTACATAAACTAACATCCTGCTTCACATTGGCATTCCCTACATAAACTAGCATTCTGCTTCACATTTGCATTCCCTACATAAACTAACATCCTGCTTCACATTGGCATTCCGTACATAAACCAACATCCTGCTTTACATTGGCTTTCCCTACATAATCTAACATCATGCTACACATTGGCATTGCCTACATAAACTAACATCCTGCTTTACATTAGCATTCCCTAGAGAAACTAGCATCCTGCTTCACATTGGCATTCCCTAGATAAACTAACATCATGCTACACATTGGCATTCCCTACATAAACTAACATCCTGCTTTACATTGGCATTCCCTACATGAACTAACATCATGCTACAGATTGGCATTGCCTACATCAACTAACATCATGCTGCACATTGACATTGCCTACATGAACTAACATCCGGCTACACATTGGCATTGCCTACATAAACTAGCATCATGCTACTCATTGGCATTGCCTACAAAAACTACCATCATGCTACACATTGGCATTGCCTACGTAAACTAACATCCTGCTTCACATTGGCATTCCCTACATTAACGAGCATCCTGCTTCACATTGGCATTCCCTACGTAAACTAGCATCCTGCTTCACATTGGCATTCCCTACATAAACTAACATCCTGCTTCACGTTGGCATTCCCTACATCATCTAGCATCCTGCATCACGTCGGCATTCCCTACATAAACTAACATCCTGCTTCACATTGCATTTCCTACATAAACTAACATCCTGGTTCACATTTTCATTCCCTACATAAACTAACATCATGCTACACATTGGCATTGCCTACATAAACTAACATCCTGATTCACATTGGCATTTCCTACATAAACTAACATCCTGCTATACATTGGCATTCCCAACATAAACTATTATCCTGCTTCACATTGGCATTCCCTGCATAAACTAACATCCTGATTCACATTGGCATTCCCCACGTAAACTAGCATCCTGCTACACATTGGCATTCCCTACATAAACTAACATCATGCTACACCTTGGCACTGCCTACGTAAACTAACATCATGCTACACATTGGCATTCCCTACATAAAGTAACATCCTGGTTCACATTGGCATTCCCCGTCTACACCAGAATCCTGCTTCACATTGGCATTCTCTACATAAACTAGCATCCTGCTTCACATTGGCATTCCCTACATAAACTAGCATCCTGCTTCACATTGGCATTCCCTACAGGAACTAGCATCATGCTACACATTGGAAATTCCCTGCATGAACTAACATCCTGCTTCACATTGGCATTCCCTATACAAACTAACATCATGCTACACATTGGCATTGCCTACATAAACTTACGTCATGGTACACATTGGCATTCCCTACATAAACTAGCATCATGCTTCACATTGGCATTCCCTACAGAAACTAACATCCTGCTTCACATTGGCATTCCCTACATAAGCTAACATCCTACTTCACATTGGCATTCCCTACATAAACTAGCATCCTGCTTCACATTGGCATTCCCTACGTAAACAAGCATCCTGCTTCACATTGGCATTCCCTATATAAACTAACATCCTGCTTCACGTTGGCATTCCCTACATCAACTAGCATCCTGCATCACTTCGGCATTCCCTACATAAACTAACATCCTGCTTCACATTGCATTTCCTACATAAACTAACATCCTGGTTCACATTTTCATTCCCTACATAAACTAACATCATGCTACACATTGGCATTGCCGACATAAACTTACGTCATGCTGCACATTGGCATTCCCTACATAAACTATCATCCTGCTTCATATTGGCATTCCCTATGTAAACTAGCATCCTGCTTCACATTGGCATTCCCTACGTAAACTAGCATCCTGCTTCACATTGGCATTCCCTACATAAACTAACATCCTGCTTCACGTTGGCATTCCCTACATCAACTAGCATCCTGCATCACTTCGGCATTCCCTACATAAACTAACATCCTGCTTCACATTGCATTTCCTACATAAACTAACATACTGGTTCACATTTTCATTCTCTACATAAACTAACATCATGTTACACATTGGCCTTGCCGACATAAACTTACGTCATGATGCACATTGGCATTTCCTACATAAACTAGAATCCTGCATCATATCGGCATTCCCTATGTAAACTAGCATCCTGTTTCACATTGGCATTCCCTACATAAACTAGCATCATGCTACACATTGGCATTCCCTACATAAACTATCATCATGGTACACATTGGCATTGCCTACATAAACTAACATCCTGCTTCACATTGGCATTCCCTACATAAACTAGCATTCTGCTTCACATTGGCATTCCCTACATAAACTAACATCCTGCTTCACATTGGCATTCCCTACATAAACCAACATCCTGCTTTACATTGGCTTTCCCTACATAATCTAACATCCTGCTTCACATTGGCATTGCCTACTTAAACTAACATCATGCTGCACATTGGCATTCCCTACATAAACTAACATCTTGCTACACATTGGCATTGCCTACATAAACTCACATCCTGCTTTACATTGGCATTCCCTACATAATCTAACATCCTGCTTCACATTGTTATTCCCTACATAAACTAACATCATGCTACACATTGGCATTGCCTACATAAACTAACATCCTGCTTTACATTAGCATTCCCTAGAGAAACTAGCATCCTGCTTCACATTGGAATTCCCTAGATAAACTAACATCATGCTACACATTGGCATTCCCTACATAAACTAACATCCTGCTTTACATTGGCATTCCCTACATGAACTAACATCATGCTACAGATTGGCATTGCCTACATCAACTAACATCATGCTGCACATTGACATTGCCTACATGAACTAACATCATGCTACACATTGGCATTGCGTACGTAAACTAACATCCTGCTTCACATTGCATTTCCTACATAAACTAACATCCTGGTTCACATTTTCATTCCCTACATAAACTAACATCATGCTACACATTGGCATTGCCGACATAAACTTACGTCATGCTGCACATTGGCATTCCCTACATAAACTATCATCCTGCTTCATATTGGCATTCCCTATGTAAACTACCATTCTGCTTCACATTGGCATTCCCTACTTCAACTAGCACCTGCTTTACATTGGCATTCCCTACATAAACTAACATCCTGCTTCACACTGGCATTCCCTACATAAACTAACATCCTGGTTCACATTTTCATTCCCTACATAAACTAACATCATGTTACACATTGGCCTTGCCGACATAAACTTACGTCATGATGCACATTGGCATTTCCTACATAAACTAGCATCCTGCATCATATCGGCATTCCCTATGTAAACTAGCATCCTGCTTCATATTGGCATTCTCTACATAAACAAACATCCTGTTTCACATTGGCATTCCCTACATAAACTAGCATCATGCTACACATTGGCATTGCCTACATAAACTAACATCCTGCTACACATTGGCATTCCCTACATAAACTAGCATCCTGCTTCACATAGGCATTCCCTACATAAACTAACATCCTGCTTCACATTGGCATTCCCTACAGGAACTAGCATCATGTTACACATTGGAAATTCCCTGCATGAACTAACATCCTGCTTCACATTGGCATTCCCTATACAAACTAACATCATGCTACACATTGGCATTGCCTACATAAACTTACGTCATGGTACACATTGGCATTCCCTACATAAACTAGCATCATGCTTCACATTGGCATTCCCTACAGAAACTAACATCCTGCTTCACATTGGCATTCCCTACATAAGCTAACATCCTACTTCACATTGGCATTCCCTACATAAACTAGCATCCTGCTTCACATTGGCATTCCCTACGTAAACAAGCATCCTGCTTCACATTGGCATTCCCTACATAAACTAACATCCTGCTTCACGTTGGCATTCCCTACATCAACTAGCATCCTGCATCACTTCGGCATTCCCTACATAAACTAACATCTTGCTACACATTGGCATTGCCTACATAAACTAACATCCTGCTTTACATTGGCATTCCCTACATAATCTAACATCCTGCTTCACATTGTTATTCCCTACATAAACTAACATCATGCTACACATTGGCATTGCCTACATAAACTAACATCCTGCTTTACATTAGCATTCCCTACAGAAACTAGCATCCTGCTTCACATTGGCATTCCCTAGATAAACTAACATCCTGCTTCACATTGGTATTCCCTATATAAACTAACATCATGCTACACATTGGCATTGCCTACATAAATTAGCATCCCGCTTCACATTGGCATTCCCTACATAAACTAGCATCCTGCTACTCATTGGCATTCCCTACGAAAACTAGCATCCTACTTCACATTGGCATTCACTATGTAAACTGACATCCTGCTTGACATTAGCATTGCCTACATAAACTAACATCCTGATTCACATTGGCATTTCCTACATAAACTAACATCCTGCTACACATTGGCATTCCCAACATAAACTATTATCCTGCTTCACATTGGCATTCCCTGCATAAACTAACATCCTGATTCACATTGACATTCCCCACGTAAACTAGCATCCTGCTACACATTGGCATTCCCTACATAAACTAACATCATGCTACACCTTGGCACTGCCTACGTAAACTAACATCATGCTACACATTGGCATTGCCTACATGAACTAACATCCTGCTACACATTGGCATTCCCTACATAAACTAGCATCATGCTACTCATTGGCATTGCCTGCAAAAACTACCATCATGCTACACATTGGCATTGCCTACGTAAACTAACATCCTGCTTCACATTGGCATTCCCTACATAAACGAGCATCCTGCTTCACATTGGCATTCCCTACATAAACTAGTATCATGCAACACATTGGCATTCCCTACATAAACTAGCATCCTGCTTCACATTGGTATTCCCGATATAAACTAACATCATGCTACACATTGGCATTGCCTACATAAATTAGCATCCTGCTACACATTGGCATTCCCTACATAAAATAACATCATGCCACACATTGGCATTCCCTACATAAACTGGCTTGCTGCTTCACTTTGGCATTGCCTACATAAACTAGGAACCTGCTTCACATGGGCATTCCCTATATTAACTAACATCATCGTACGCATTGGCATTACTTACATAAATTTGCATTCTGCTTCACATTGGTATTGCCTATATAAACTAGCATCATGCTTCACATTGGCCTGCTCTACATAAACTAACATCCCGCTTCACATTGGCATTCCCTACATCAACTAGCATCCTGCTACACATTGGCATTCCTACATAAACTAACATCCTGTTTCACATTGGCAATGCCTACATAAACTAACATAATGCTGCACATTGACATTGCGTACATAAACTAGCATCCTGCATCACATTGGCATTCCCTACGTAAACTAGCATCCTGCTTCACATTGGCATTCCCTACGAAAACTAGCATCCTACTTCACATTGGCATTCACTACGTAAACTGAAATCCTGCTTCACATTGGCATTGCCTACATAAACTAACATCCTGATTCACATTGGCATTTCCTACATAAACTAACATCCTGCTATACATTGGCATTCCCAACATAAACTATTATCCTGCTTCAAATTGGCATTCCCTGCATAAACTAACATCCTGATTCACATTGGCATTCCCCACGTAAACTAGCATCCTGCTACACTTTGGCATTCCCTACATAAACTAACATCATGCTACACCTTGGCACTGCCTACGTAAACTAACATCATGCTACACATTGGCATTCCCTACATAAAGTAACATCCTGGTTCACATTGGCATTCCCAGTCTACACCAGAATCCTGCTTCACATTGGCATTCTCTACATAAACTAGCATCCTGCTTCACATTGGCATTCCCTACATAAACTAGCATCATGCTTCACATTGGCATTCCCTACATAAACTAGCATCATGCTACACATTGGAAATTCCCTGCATAAGCTAACATCCTGCTTCACATTGGCATTCCCTACATAAACTAGCATCCTGCTTGACATTGGCATTCCCTACGTAAACTGGCATCCTGCTTCACATTGGCATTCCCTACATAAACTAACATCCTGCTTCACGTTGGCATTCCCTACATCAATTAGCATCCTGCATCACTTCGGCATTCCCTACATAAACTAACATCCTGCTTCACATTGCATTTCCTACATAAACTAACATCCTGGTTCACATTTTCATTCCCTACATAAAGTAACATCATGCTACACATTGGCATTGCCGACATAAACTTACGTCATGCTGCACATTGGCATTCCCTACATAAACTAGCATCCTGCTTCATATTGGCATTCCCTATGTAAACTAGCATCCTGCTTCATATTGGCATTCTCTACATAAACTAACATCCTGTTTCACATTGGCATTCCCTACATAAACTAGCATCATGCTACACATTGGCATTCCCTACATAAACTATCATCATGGTACACATTGGCATTGCCTACATAAACTAACATCCTGCTTCACATTGGCATTCCCTACATAAACTAGCATCCTGCTTCACATTGGCATTCCCTACATAAACTAACATCCTGCTTCACATTGGCATTCCCTACATAAACCAACATCCTGCTTTACATTGGCTTTCCCCACATAATCTAACATCCTGCTTCACATTGGCATTGCCTACATAAACTAACATCATGCTACACATTGGCATTCCCTACATATACTAGCATCCTGCTTCACATTGGCATTCCCTAAATAAACGTGCATGCTGCTTCACATTGGCATTCCATACATAAACTAACATCCTGGTTCACATTTTCGTTCCCGACATAAACTAACATCATGCTACACATTGGCATTGCCTACATAAACTAGCATCCTGCTTCACATTGGCATTCCCTACGTAACCTAACATCCTGCTTCACATTGGCATTCCCTACATAAACTAACATCCTGCTTCACGTTGGCATTCCCTAAATAAACGTGCATGCTGCTTCACATTGGCATTCCATACATAAACTAACATCCTGGTTCACATTTTCGTTCCCGACATAAACTAACATCATGCTACACATTGGCATTGCCTACATGAACTAACATCCTGCTACACATTGGCATTCCCTACATAAACTAGCATCATGCTACTCATTGGCATTCCCTACATAAAATAGCATCCTGCTTCACAATGGCATTCCCTATATAAACTAACATCATGCTACAGATTGGCATTGCCTACATTATCTAACATCATGCTGCACATTGACATTGCCTACATGAACTAACATCCTGCTTCACATTGGCATTCCCTACATAAACTAGCATCCTGCTTCACATTGGCATTCCCTACATAAACTAACATCCTGCTACACATTGGCATTCCCTACATAAACTAGCATCATGCTACTCATTGGCATTGCCTACAAAAACTACCATCATGCTACACATTGGCATTGCCTACGTAAACTCACATCCTGCTTCACATTGGCATTCCCTACATAAACGAGCATCCTGCTTCACATTGGCATTCCCTACATAAACTAGTATCATGCAACACATTGGCTTTCCCTACATAAACTAGCATCCTGCTTCACATTGGTATTCCCGATATAAACTAACATCATGCTACACATTGGCATTGCCTACATAAATTAGCATCCTGCTACACATTGGCATTCCCTACATAAACTAACATCATGCCACACATTGGCATTCCCTACATAAACTAGCTTGCTGCTTCACTTTGGCATTCCCTATGTAAACTAGCATCCTGCTTCATATTGGCATTCTCTACATAAACTAACATCCTGTTTCACATTGGCATTCCCTACATAAACTAGCATCATGCTACACATTGGCATTCCCTACATAAACTATCATCATGGTACACATTGGCATTGCCTACATAAACTAACATCCTGCTTCACTTTGGCATTCCCTACATAAACTAGCATCCTGCTTCACATTGACATTCCCTACATAAACTAACATCCTGCTTCACATTGGCATTCCCTACATAAACCAACATCCTGCTTTACATTGGCTTTCCCTACATAATGTAACATCCTGCTTCACATTGGCATTGCCTACATAAACTAACATCATGCTACACATTGGCATTCCCTACATAAACTAACATCTTGCTACACATTGGCATTGCCTGCATAAACTAACATGCTGCTTTACATTGGCATTCCCTACATAATCTAACATCCTGCTTCACATTGTTATTCGCTACATAAACTAACATCATGCTACACATTGGCATTGCCTACATAAACTAACATCCTGCTTCACATTGGCATTCCCTACATAAACTAGCATCCTGCTTCACATTGGCATTCCCTACATAAACTAACATCCTGCTTCACATTGGCATTCCCTACATAAACCAACATCCTGCTTTACATTGGCTTTCCCCACATAATCTAACATCCTGCTTCACATTGGCATTGCCTACATAAACTAACATCATGCTACACATTGGCATTCCCTACATAAACTAGCATCCTGCTTCACGTTGGCATTCCCTAAATAAACGTGCATGCTGCTTCACATTGGCATTCCATACATAAACTAACATCCTGGTTCACATTTTCGTTCCCGACATAAACTAACATCATCCTACACATTGGCATTCCCTACATAAACTAACATCTTGCTACACATTGGCATTGCCTGCATAAACTAACATCCTGCTTTACATTGGCATTCCCTACATAATCTAACATACTGCTTCACATTGTTATTCCCTACATAAACTAACATCATGCTACACATTGGCATTGCCTACATAAACTAACATCCTGCTTTACATTAGCATTCTCTACATAAACTAGCATCCTGCTTCACATTGGCATTCCCTAGATAAACTAACATCATGCAACACATTGGCATTCCCTACATAAACTAACATCCTGCTTTACATTGGCATTCCCTACATGAACTAACTTCATGCTACAGATTGGCATTGCCTACATAAACCAACATCATGCTGCACATTGACATTGCCTACATGAACTAACATCCTGCTACACATTGGCATTCCCTACATAAACTAGCATCATGCTACTCATTGGCATTGCCTACAAAAACTACCATCATGCTACACATTGGCATTGCCTACGTAAACTAACATCCTGCTTCACATTGGCATTCCCTACATTAACGAGCATCCTGCTTCACATTGGCATTCCCTACATAAACTAGTATCATGCAACACATTGGCATTCCCTACATAAACTAACATCCTGCTTCACATTGGTATTCCCTATATAAACTAACATCATGCTACACATTGGCATTGCCTACATAAATTAGCATCCTGCTACACATTGGCATTTCCTACATAAACTAACATCATGCCACACATTGGCATTCCCTACATAAACTAGCTTGCTGCTTCACTTTGGCATTGCCTACATAAACTAGGACCCTGCTTCACATTGGCCTGCTCTACATAAACTAACATCTCGGTTCACATTGGCATTCCCTACATAAACTAGCATCCTGCTACTCATTGGCATTCCCTACATAAACTAACATCCTGTTTCACATTGGCATTGCCGAAATAAACTAACATGATGCCTCACATTGACATTGCGTACATAAACTAGCATCCTGCATCACATTGGCATTCCATACGTAAACTAGCATCCTGCTTCACATTGGCATTCACTATGTAAACTAACATCCTGTTTCACATTGGCATTGCCTACGTAAACTAACATCCTGCTTCACATTGGCATTCCCTACATAAACTAACATCCTGCTTCACGTTGGCAATCCCTACATCAACTAGCATCCTGCATCACATTGGCATTCCCTACATAAACTAACATCCTGCTTCACATTGCATTTCCTACATAAACTAACATCCTGGTTCACATTTTCATTCCCTACATAAACTAACATCATGCTACACATTGGCATTGCCGACATAAACTTACGTCATGCTGTACATTGGCATTCCCTGCATAAACTAGCATAATGCCTCATATTGGCATTCCCTATGTAAACTAGCATTCTGCTTCACATTGGCATTCCCTGGTTAAACTAGCACCTGCTTTACATTGGCATTCCCTACATAAACTAACATCCTGCTTCACATTGGCATTCCCTACATAAACTAACATCCTGGTTCACATTTTCATTCCCTACATAAACTAACATCATGCTACTCATTGGCATTGCCGACATAAACTTACGTCATGATGCACATTGGCATTCCCTACATAAACTAGCATCCTGCTTCATATCGGCATTCCCTATGTAAACCAGCATCCTACTTCATATTGGCATTCTCTACATAAACTAACATCCTGTTTCAGATTGGCATTCCCTACGTAAACTAGCATCCTGCTTCACATTGGCATTCCCTACATAAACTCACATCCTGCTTCACGTTGGCATTCCCTACATCAACTAGCATCCTGCATCACATTGGCATTCCCTACATAAACGAGCATCCTGCTTCCCATTGGCATTCCCTACATAAACTAGTATCATGCAACACATTGGCATTCCCTACATAAACTAGCATCCTGCTTCACATTGGTATTCCCTATATTAACTAACATCATGCTGCACATTGGCATTGCCTACATAAATTAGCATCCTGCTACACATTGGCATTCCCTACATAAACTAACATCATGCCACACATTGGCATTCCCTACATAAACTAGCTTGCTGCTTCACTTTGGCATTGCCTACATAAACTAGGACCCTGCTTCACATGGGCATTCCCTATATTAACTAACATCATCGTACGCATTGGCATTGCCTACATAAATTTGCATTCTGCTTCACTTTGGTATTGCCTATATAAACTAGCATCATGCTTCGCATTGGCCTGCTCTACATAAACTAACATCCCGCTTCACATTGGCATTACCTACATAAACTAGCATCCTGCTACACATTGGCATTCCCCACATAAACTAACATCCTGTTTCACATTGGCATTGCCTACATAAACTAACATAATGCCTCACATTGACATTGCGTACATAAACTAGCATCCTGCATCACATTGGCATTCCCTACGTAAACTAGCATCCTGCTTCACATTGGCATTCCCTACGAAAACTAGCATCCTACTTCACATTGGCATTCACTACGTAAACTGACATCCTGCTTCACATTGGCATTGCCTACATAAACTAACATCCTGATTCACATTGG
Organism: Hypanus sabinus; assembly: GCF_030144855.1. Classification (NCBI taxonomy): domain Eukaryota; kingdom Metazoa; phylum Chordata; class Chondrichthyes; order Myliobatiformes; family Dasyatidae; genus Hypanus; species Hypanus sabinus. The sequence goes on from NC_082738.1 coordinate 46,429,796, forward strand.
CATTTCCTACATAAACTAACATCCTGCTACACATTGGCATTCCCAACATAAACTATTATCCTGCTTCACATTGGCATTCCCTGCATAAACTAACATCCTGATTCACATTGGCATTCCCCACGTAAACTAGCATCCTGCTACACATTGGCATTCCCTACATAAACTAACATCATGCTACACCTTGGCACTGCCTACGTAAACTAACATCATGCTACACATTGGCATTCCCTACATTAAATAACATCCTGGTTCACATTGGCATTCCCCGTCTACACCAGAATCCTGCTTCACATTGGCATTCCCTACGTAAACTAGCATCCTGCTTCACATTGGCATTCCCTACATAAACTCACATCCTGCTTCACGTTGGCATTCCCTACATCAACTAGCATCCTGCATCACATTGGCATTCCCTACATAAACTAACATCCTGCTTCACATTGCATTTCCTACATAAACTGACATCATGCTACACATTGGCATTGCCGTCATAAACTTACGTCATGCTGCACATTGTCATTCCCTACATAAACTAGCATCCTGCTTCATATCGGCATTCCCTATGTAAACTAGCATCCTGCTTCATATTGGCATTCTCTACATAAACTAACATCCTGTTTCACAATGGCATTCCCTACATAAACTAGCATCATGCTACACATTGGCATTCCCTACATAAACTATCATCATGGTACACATTGGCATTGACTACATAAACTAACATCCTGCTTCACATTGGCATTCCCTACATAAACTAGCATCCTGCTTCACATTGGCATTCCCTACATAAACTAACATCCTGCTTCACATTGGCATTCCCTACATAAACCAACATCCTGCTTTACATTGGCTTTCCCTACATAATCTAACATCCTGCTTCACATTGGCATTGCCTACATAAACTAACATCATGCTACACATTGGCATTGCCTACATAAACTAACATCCTGCTTTACATTGGCATTCCCTACATAAACTAGCATCCTGCTTCACATTGGCATTCCCTACATAAACTAACATGATGCTACACATTGGCATTCCCTACATAAACTAACATCCTGCTTTACATTGGCATTCCCTACATAAACTAGCATCCTTCTTCACATTGGCATTCCCTACATAAACTAGCATCCTGCTTCACTTTGGCATTCCCTACATAAACTAACATCATGCTACACATTGGCATTGCCTGCATAAACTAACATCGTGCTACACATTGGCATTGCCTACATAAACTAACATCCTGCTTTACATTGGCATTCCCTGCATAAACTAACATCCTGCTTTACATTGGCATTCCCTACATAAACTAGCATCCTTCTTCACATTGGCATTCCCTACATAAACTAACATCCTGCTTCACATTGGCATTCCCTACATAAACTAACATCATGCTACATATTGCATTCCCTAAATAAACTAGCATCCTTCTTCACATTGGCATTCCCTACATAAACTAACATCCTGCTTCACATTGGCATTCCCTACATCAACTAGCATCCTGCATCACATTGGCATTCCCTACATAAACGAGCATCCTGCTTCCCATTGGCATTCCCTACATAAACTAGTATCATGCAACACATTGGCATTCCCTACATAAACTAGCATCCTGCTTCACATTGGTATTCCCTATATTAACTAACATCATGCTGCACATTGGCATTGCCTACATAAATTAGCATCCTGCTACACATTGGCATTCCCTACATAAACTAACATCATGCCACACATTGGCATTCCCTACATAAACTAGCTTGCTGCTTCACTTTGGCATTGCCTACATAAACTAGGACCCTGCTTCACATGGGCATTCCCTATATTAACTAACATCATCGTACGCATTGGCATTACCTACATAAATTTGCATTCTGCTTCACTTTGGTATTGCCTATATAAACTAGCATCATGCTTCGCATTGGCCTGCTCTACATAAACTAACATCCCGCTTCACATTGGCATTCCCTACATAAACTAGCATCCTGCTACACATTGGCATTCCCCACATAAACTAACATCCTGTTTCACATTGGCATTGCCTACATAAACTAACATAATGCCTCACATTGACATTGCGTACATAAACTAGCATCCTGCATCACATTGGCATTCCCTACGTAAACTAGCATCCTGCTTCACATTGGCATTCCCCACGAAAACTAGCATCCTACTTCACATTGGCATTCACTACGTAAACTGACATCCTGCTTCACATTGGCATTGCCTACATAAACTAACATCCTGATTCACATTGGCATTTCCTACATAAACTAACATCCTGCTACACATTGGCATTCCCAACATAAACTATTATCCTGCTTCACATTGGCATTCCCTGCATAAACTAACATCCTGATTCACATTGGCATTCCGCACGTAAACTTGCATCCTGCTACACATTGGCATTCCCTACATAAACTAACATCATGCTACACCTTGGCACTGCCTACGTAAACTAACATCATGCTACACATTGGCATTCCCTACATTAAATAACATCCTGGTTCACATTGGCATTCCCCGTCTACACCAGAATCCTGCTTCACATTGGCATTCCCTACGTAAACTAGCATCCTGCTTCACATTGGCATTCCCTACATAAACTCACATCCTGCTTCACGTTGGCATTCCCTACATCAACTAGCATCCTGCATCACATTGGCATTCCCTACATAAACTAACATCCTGCTTCACATTGCATTTCCTACATAAACTGACATCATGCTACACATTGGCATTGCCGACATAAACTTACGTCATGCTGCACATTGTCATTCCCTACATAAACTAGCATCCTGCTTCATATCGGCATTCCCTATGTAAACTAGCATCCTGCTTCATATTGGCATTCTCTACATAAACTAACATCCTGTTTCACAATGGCATTCCCTACATAAACTAGCATCATGCTACACATTGGCATTCCCTACATAAACTATCATCATGGTACACATTGGCATTGACTACATAAACTAACATCCTGCTTCACATTGGCATTCCCTACATAAACTAGCATCCTGCTTCACATTGGCATTCCCTACATAAACTAACATCCTGCTTCACATTGGCATTCCCTACATAAACCAACATCCTGCTTTACATTGGCTTTCCCTACATAATCTAACATCCTGCTTCACATTGGCATTGCCTACATAAACTAACATCATGCTACACATTGGCATTGCCTACATAAACTACCATCCTGCTTTACATTGGCATTCCCTACATAAACTAGCATCCTGCTTCACATTGGCATTCCCTACATAAACTAACATCATGCTACACATTGGCATTCCCTACATAAACTAACATCCTGCTTTACATTGGCATTCCCTACATAAACTAGCATCCTTCTTCACATTGGCATTCCCTACATAAACTAGCATCCTGCTTCACTTTGGCATTCCCTACATAAACTAACATCATGCTACACATTGGCATTGCCTGCATAAACTAACATCGTGCTACACATTGGCATTCCCTACATAAACTAACATCATGCTACACATTGGCATTCCCTACATAAACTAACATCATGCTGCACATTGGCATTGCCTACATAAACTAACATCCTGCTTTACTTTGGCATTCCCTACATAAACTAGCATCCTTCTTCACATTGGCATTCCCTACATAAACTAACATCCTGCTTCACATTGGCATTCCCTACATAAACTAGCATCCTGCTTCACTTTGGCATTCCCTACATAAACTAACATCATGCTACACATTAGCATTGCCTGCATAAACTAACATCCTGCATCACATTGGCATTCCCTATGTAAACTAGCATCCTGCTTCACATTGGCATTCCCTACATAATCTGACATCATGCTACACATTGTCATTCCCTACATCAACTAGCATCCTGCTTCACATTGGCATTCCTTATGTAAACTAGCATCCTGCTTCACATTGGCATTCCCCACGTAAACTAGCATCCTGCTACACATTGGCATTCCCTACATAAACTAACATCATGCTACACCTTGGCACTGCCTACGTAAACTAACATCATGCTACACATTGGCATTCCCTACATAAAATAACATCCTGGTTCACATTGGCATTCCCCGTCTACACCAGTATCCTGCTTCACATTGGCATTCTCTACATAAACTAGCATCCTGCTTCACATTGGCATTCCCTACATAAACTAACATCATGCTACACATTGGCATTCCCTACATAAACTAACATCATGCTACACATTGGCATTCCCTACATAAACTAGCATCCTGCTTCACTTTGGCATTCCCTACATAAACTACCATCATGCTACACATTAGCATTGCCTGCATAAACTAACATCCTGCATCACATTGGCATTCCCTACATAAAATAACATCCTGGTTCACATTGGCATTCCCCGTCTACACCAGTATCCTGCTTCACATTGGCATTCTCTACATAAACTAACATCCTGTTTCACATTGGCATTGCCTACATAAACTAACATAATGCCTCACATTGACATTGCGTACATAAACTAGCATCCTGCATCACATTGGCATTCCCTACGTAAACTAGCATCCTGCTTCACATTGGCATTCCCTACGAAAACTAGCATCCTACTTCACATTGGCATTCACTACGTAAACTGACATCCTGCTTCACATTGGCATTGCCTACATAAACTAACATCCTGATTTACATTGGCATTTCCTACATAAACTAACATCCTGCTACACATTGGCATTCCCAACATAAACTATTATCCTGCTTCACATTGGCATTCCCTGCATAAACTAACATCCTGATTCACATTGGCATTCCCCATGTAAACTAGCATCCTGCTACACATTGGCATTCCCTACATAAACTAACATCATGATACACCTTGGCACTGCCTACGTAAACTAACATCATGCTACACATTGGCATTCCCTACATTAAATAACATCCTGGTTCACATTGGCATTCCCCGTCTACACCAGAATCCTGCTTCACATTGGCATTCCCTACGTAAACTAGCATCCTGCTTCACATTGGCATTCCCTACATAAACTAGCATCCTGCTTCACATTGGCATTCCCTACATAAACTAACATCCTGCTTCACATTGGCATTCCCTACATAAACCAACATCCTGCTTTACATTGGCTTTCCCTACATAATCTAACATCCTGCTTCACATTGGCATTGCCTACATAAACTAACATCATGCTACACATTGGCATTGCCTACATAAACTAACATCCTGCTTTACATTGGCATTCCCTACATAAACTAGCATCCTGCTTCACATTGGCATTCCCTACATAAACTAACATCATGCTACACATTGGCATTCCCTACATAAACTAACATCCTGCTTTACATTGGCATTCCCTACATAAACTAGCATCCTTCTTCACATTGGCATTCCCTACATAAACTAGCATCCTGCTTCACTTTGGCATTCCCTACATAAACTAACATCATGCTACACATTGGCATTGCCTGCATAAACTAACATCGTGCTACACATTGGCATTCCCTACATAAACTAACATCATGCTACACATTGGCATTCCCTACATAAACTAACATCATGCTGCACATTGGCATTGCCTACATAAACTAACATCCTGCTTTACATTGGCATTCCCTACATAAACTAACATCCTGCTTTACTTTGGCATTCCCTACATAAACTAGCATCCTTCTTCACATTGGCATTCCCTACATAAACTAACATCCTGCTTCACATTGGCATTCCCTACATAAACTAGCATCCTGCTTCACTTTGGCATTCCCTACATAAACTAACATCATGCTACACATTAGCATTGCCTGCATAAACTAACATCCTGCATCACATTGGCATTCCCTACATAATCTGACAACATGCTACACATTGTCATTCCCTACATCAACTAGCATCCTGCTTCACATTGGCATTCCTTATGTAAACTAGCATCCTGCTACACATTGGCATTCCCTACATAAACTAACATCATGCTACAGCTTGGCACTGCCTACGTAAACTAACATCATGCTACACATTGGCATTCCCTACATAAAATAAGATCCTGGTTCACATTGGCATTCCCCGTCTACACAAGTATCCTGCTTCACATTGGCATTCTCTACATAAACTAGCATCCTGCTTCACATTGGCATTCCCTACAGGAACTAGCATCATACTACACATTAGCATTGCCTGCATAAACTAACATCCTGCATCACATTGGCATTCCCTACATAAACTAACATCCTGCTTCACATTGGCATTCACTACATAAACTAGCATCCTGCTTCACATTGGCATTCCCTACATAAACTAGCATCCTGCTTCACTTTGGCTTTCCCTACATAAACTACCATCATGCTACACATTAGCATTGCCTGCATAAACTAACATCCTGCATCACATTGGCATTCCCTACATAAAATAACATCCTGGTTCACATTGGCATTCCCCGTCTACACCAGTATCCTGCTTCACATTGGCATTCTCTACATAAACTAACATCCTGTTTCACATTGGCATTGCCTACATAAACTAACATAATGCCTCACATTGACATTGCGTACATAAACTAGCATCCTGCATCACATTGGCATTCCCTACGTAAACTAGCATCCTGCTTCACATTGGCATTCCCTACGAAAACTAGCATCCTACTTCACATTGGCATTCACTACGTAAACTGACATCCTGCTTCACATTGGCATTGCCTACATAAACTAACATCCTGATTTACATTGGCATTTCCTACATAAACTAACATCCTGCTACACATTGGCATTCCCAACATAAACTATTATCCTGCTTCACATTGGCATTCCCTGCATAAACTAACATCCTGATTCACATTGGCATTCCCCATGTAAACTAGCATCCTGCTACACATTGGCATTCCCTACATAAACTAACATCATGCTACACCTTGGCACTGCCTACGTAAACTAACATCATGCTACACATTGGCATTCCCTACATTAAATAACATCCTGGTTCACATTGGCATTCCCCGTCTACACCAGAATCCTGCTTCACATTGGCATTCCCTACGTAAACTAGCATCCTGCTTCACATTGGCATTCCCTACATAAACTAACATCCTGCTTCACGTTGGCATTCCCTACATCAACTAGCATCCTGCATCACTTCGGCATTCCCTACATAAACTAACATCCTGCTTCACATTGCATTTCCTACATAAACTAACATCCTGGTTCACATTTTCATTCCCTACATAAACTAACATCATGCTACACATTGGCATTGCCGACATAAACTTACGTCATGCTGCACATTGGCATTCCCTACATAAACTAGCATCCTGCTTCATATTGGCATTCCCTATGTAAACTAGCATTCTGCTTCACATTGGCATTCCCTACTTCAACTAGCACCTGCTTTACATTGGCATTCCCTACATAAACTAACATCCTGCTTCACATTGGCATTCCCTACATAAACTAACATCCTGGTTCACATTTTCATTCTCTACATAAACTAACATCATGTTACACATTGGCCTTGCCGACATAAACTTACGTCATGATGCACGTTGGCATTCCCTACATCAACTAGCATCCTGCATCACATTGGCATTCCCTACATAAACTAACATCCTGCTTCACATTGCATTTCCTACATAAACTGACATCATGCTACACATTGGCATTGCCGACATAAACTTACGTCATGCTGCACATTGTCATTCCCTACATATACTAGCATCCTGCTTCATATCGGCATTCCCTATGTAAACTAGCATCCTGCTTCATATTGGCATTCTCTACATAAACTAACATCCTGTTTCACAATGGCATTCCCTACATAAACTAGCATCATGCTACACATTGGCATTCCCTACATAAACTATCATCATGGTACACATTGGCATTGACTACATAAACTAACATCCTGGTTCACATTGGCATTCCCTACATAAACTAGCATCCTGCTTCACATTGGCATTCCCTACATAAACTAACATCCTGCTTCACATTGGCATTCCCTACATAAACCAACATCCTGCTTTACATTGGCTTTCCCTACATAATCTAACATCCTGCTTCACATTGGCATTGCCTACATAAACTAACATCATGCTACACATTGGCATTGCCTACATAAACTAACATCCTGCTTTACATTGGCATTCCCTACATAAACTAGCATCCTGCTTCACATTGGCATTCCCTACATAAACTAACATCATGCTACACATTGGCATTCCCTACATAAACTAACATCCTGCTTTACATTGGCATTCCCTACATAAACTAGCATCCTTCTTCACATTGGCATTCCCTACATAAACTAGCATCCTGCTTCACTTTGGCATTCCCTACATAAACTAACATCATGCTACACATTGGCATTGCCTACATAAACTAACATCCTGCTTTACATTGGCATTCCCTACATAAACTAACATCCTGCTTTACTTTGGCATTCCCTACATAAACTAGCATCCTTCTTCACATTGGCATTCCCTACATAAACTAACTTCCTGCTTCACATTGGCATTCCCTACATAAACTAGCATCCTGCTTCACTTTGGCATTCCCTACATAAACTAACATCATGCTACACATTAGCATTGCCTGCATAAACTAGCATCCTGCTTCACATTGGCATTCCCTACATAATCTGACATCATGCTACACATTGTCATTCCCTACATCAACTAGCATCCTGCTTCACATTGGCATTCCCTACATCAACTAGCATCCTGCTTCACATTGGCATTCCTTATGTAAACTAGCATCCTGCTTCACATTGGCATTCCCCACGTAAACTAGCATCCTGCTACACATTGGCATTCCCTACATAAACTAACATCATGCTACAGCTTGGCACTGCCTACGTAAACTAACATCATGCTACACATTGGCATTCCCTACATAAAATAAGATCCTGGTTCACATTGGCATTCCCCGTCTACACAAGTATCCTGCTTCACATTGGCATTCTCTACATAAACTAGCATCCTGCTTCACATTGGCATTCCCTACAGGAACTAGCATCATACTACACATTGGAAATTCCCAGCATGAACTAACATCCTGCTTCACATTGGCATTCCCTATACAAACTAACATCATGCTACACATTGGCATTGCCTACATAAACTAACGTCATGGTACACATTGGCATTCCGTACATAAACTAACATCCTGCTTCACATTGGCATTCACTACATAAACTAGCATCCTGCTTCACATTGGCATTCCCTACATAAACTAGCATCCTGCTTCACTTTGGCTTTCCCTACATAAACTACCATCATGCTACACATTAGCATTGCCTGCATAAACTAACATCCTGCATCACATTGGCATTCCCTACATAAAATAACATCCTGGTTCACATTGGCATTCCCCGTCTACACCAGTATCCTGCTTCACATTGGCATTCTCTACATAAACTAACATCCTGTTTCACATTGGCATTGCCTACATAAACTAACATAATGCCTCACATTGACATTGCGTACATAAACTAGCATCCTGCATCACATTGGCATTCCCTACGTAAACTAGCATCCTGCTTCACATTGGCATTCCCTACGAAAACTAGCATCCTACTTCACATTGGCATTCACTACGTAAACTGACATCCTGCTTCACATTGGCATTGCCTACATAAACTAACATCCTGATTTACATTGGCATTTCCTACATAAACTAACATCCTGCTACACATTGGCATTCCCAACATAAACTATTATCCTGCTTCACATTGGCATTCCCTGCATAAACTAACATCCTGATTCACATTGGCATTCCCCATGTAAACTAGCATCCTGCTACACATTGGCATTCCCTACATAAACTAACATCATGCTACACCTTGGCACTGCCTACGTAAACTAACATCATGCTACACATTGGCATTCCCTACATTAAATAACATCCTGGTTCACATTGGCATTCCCCGTCTACACCAGAATCCTGCTTCACATTGGCATTCCCTACGTAAACTAGCATCCTGCTTCACATTGGCATTCCCTACATAAACTAACATCCTGCTTCACGTTGGCATTCCCTACATCAACTTGCATCCTGCATCACTTCGGCATTCCCTACATAAACTAACATCCTGCTTCACATTGCATTTCCTACATAAACTAACATCCTGGTTCACATTTTCATTCCCTACATAAACTAACATCATGCTACACATTGGCATTGCCGACATAAACTTACGTCATGCTGCACATTGGCATTCCCTACATAAACTAGCATCCTGCTTCATATTGGCATTCCCTATGTAAACTAGCATTCTGCTTCACATTGGCATTCCCTACTTCAACTAGCACCTGCTTTACATTGGCATTCCCTACATAAACTAACATCCTGCTTCACATTGGCATTCCCTACATAAACTAACATCCTGGTTCACATTTTCATTCTCTACATAAACTAACATCATGTTACACATTGGCCTTGCCGACATAAACTTACGTCATGATGCACGTTGGCATTCCCTACATCAACTAGCATCCTGCATCACATTGGCATTCCCTACATAAACTAACATCCTGCTTCACATTGCATTTCCTACATAAACTGACATCATGCTACACATTGGCATTGCCGACATAAACTTACGTCATGCTGCACATTGTCATTCCCTACATATACTAGCATCCTGCTTCATATCGGCATTCCCTATGTAAACTAGCATCCTGCTTCATATTGGCATTCTCTACATAAACTAACATCCTGTTTCACAATGGCATTCCCTACATAAACTAGCATCATGCTACACATTGGCATTCCCTACATAAACTATCATCATGGTACACATTGGCATTGACTACATAAACTAACATCCTGGTTCACATTGGCATTCCCTACATAAACTAGCATCCTGCTTCACATTGGCATTCCCTACATAAACTAACATCCTGCTTCACATTGGCATTCCCTACATAAACCAACATCCTGCTTTACATTGGCTTTCCCTACATAATCTAACATCCTGCTTCACATTGGCATTGCCTACATAAACTAACATCATGCTACACATTGGCATTGCCTACATAAACTAACATCCTGCTTTACATTGGCATTCCCTACATAAACTAGCATCCTGCTTCACATTGGCATTCCCTACATAAACTAACATCATGCTACACATTGGCATTCCCTACATAAACTAACATCCTGCTTTACATTGGCATTCCCTACATAAACTAGCATCCTTCTTCACATTGGCATTCCCTACATAAACTAGCATCCTGCTTCACTTTGGCATTCCCTACATAAACTAACATCATGCTACACATTGGCATTGCCTGCATAAACTAACATCGTGCTACACATTGGCATTCCCTACATAAACTAACATCATGCTACACATTGGCATTCCCTACATAAACTAACATCATGCTGCACATTGGCATTGCCTACATAAACTAACATCCTGCTTTACATTGGCATTCCCTACATAAACTAACATCCTGCTTTACTTTGGCATTCCCTACATAAACTAGCATCCTTCTTCACATTGGCATTCCCTACATAAACTAACTTCCTGCTTCACATTGGCATTCCCTACATAAACTAGCATCCTGCTTCACTTTGGCATTCCCTACATAAACTAACATCATGCTACACATTAGCATTGCCTGCATAAACTAGCATCCTGCTTCACATTGGCATTCCCTACATAATCTGACATCATGCTACACATTGTCATTCCCTACATCAACTAGCATCCTGCTTCACATTGGCATTCCCTACATCAACTAGCATCCTGCTTCACATTGGCATTCCTTATGTAAACTAGCATCCTGCTTCACATTGGCATTCCCCACGTAAACTAGCATCCTGCTACACATTGGCATTCCCTACATAAACTAACATCATGCTACAGCTTGGCACTGCCTACGTAAACTAACATCATGCTACACATTGGCATTCCCTACATAAAATAAGATCCTGGTTCACATTGGCATTCCCCGTCTACACCAGTATCCTGCTTCACATTGGCATTCTCTACATAAACTAGCATCCTGCTTCACATTGGCATTCCCTACAGGAACTAGCATCATACTACACATTGGAAATTCCCAGCATGAACTAACATTCTGCTTCACATTGGCATTCCCTATACAAACTAACATCATGCTACACATTGGCATTGCCTACATAAACTAACGTCATGGTACACATTGGCATTCCGTACATAAACTAACATCCTGCTTCACATTGGCATTCACTACATAAACTAGCATCCTGCTTCACATTGGCATTCCCTACAGGAACTAGCATCATACTACACATTGGAAATTCCCTGCATGAACTAACATCCTGCTTCACATTGGCATTCCCTATACAAACTAACATCATGCTACACATTGGCATTGCCTACATAAACTAGCATCCTGCTTCACATTGGCATTCCCTACATAAAATAGCATCTTGCTTCACATTGGCATTCCCTACATAAACTAGCATCCTGCTTCACATTGGCATTCCCTACGTAAACTAGCATCCTGCTTCACATTGGCATTCCCTAAATAAACTAACATCCTGCTTCACGTTGGCATTCCCTACATCAACTAGCATCCTGCATCACATTGCCATTGCCGACATAAACTTACGTCATGCTGCACATTGGCATTCCCTACATAAACTAGCATCCTGCTTCACATTGGCATTCCCTACTTAAACTAGCACCTGCTTTAAATTGGCATTCCCAACATAAACTAACATCCAGGTTCACATTTTCATTCTCTACATAAAGTAACATCATGCTACACATCGGCATTGCCGACATAAACTTACGTCATGACGCACATTGGCATTCCCTACATAAACTGGCATCCTGCTTCATATAGGCATTCCCTATGTAAACTAGCATCCTGCTTCATATTGGCATTCTTTACATAAACTAACATCCTGTTTCACATTGGCATTCCCTACATAAACTAGCATCATGCTACACATTGGCATTCCGTACATAAACTATCATCATGGTACACATTGGCATTGCCTACATAAACTAACATCCTGCTTCACATTGGCATTCCCTACATAAACTAGCATCCTGCTTCACATTGGCATTCCCTACATAAACTAACATCCTGCTTCACATTGGCATTCCCTACATAAACCAACATCCTGCTTTACATTGGCTTTCCCTACATAATCTAACATCCTGCTTCACATTGGCGTTGCCTACATAAACTAACATCATGCTACACATTGGCATTCCCTACATAAACTAACATCTTGCTACACATTGGCATTGCCTACATAAACTAACATCCTGCTTTACATTGGCATTCCCTACATAAACTAGCATCCTGCTTCACATTGGCATTCCCCGTCTACACCAGTATCCTGCTTCACATTGGCATTCTCTACATAAACTAGCATCCTGCTTCACATTGGCATTCCCTACAGGAACTAGCATCATATTACACATTGGAAATTCCCTGCATGAACTAACATCCTGCTTCACATTGGCATTCCCTATACAAACTAACATCATGCTACACATTGGCATTGCCTACATAAACTAACGTCATGGTACACATTGGCATTCCCTACATAAACTAGCATCATGCTTCACATTGGCATTCCCTACATAAACTAACATCCTGCTTCACATTGGCATTCCCTACATAAAATAGCATCCTGCTTCCCATTGGCATTCCCTACATAAACTAGCATCCTGCTTCACATTGGCATTCCCTACGTAAACTAGCATCCTGCTTCACATTGGCATTCCCTACATAAACTAACATCCTGCTTCACGTTGGCATTCCCTACATCAACTAGCATCCTGCATCACATTGGCATTCCCTACATAAACTAACATCCTGCTTCACATTGCATTTCCTACATAAACTAACATCCTGGTTCACATTTTCATTCCCTACATAAACTAACATCATGCTACACATTGGCATTGCCGACATAAACTTACGTCATGCTGCACATTGGCATTCCCTACATAAACTAGCATCCTGCTTCACATTGGCATTCCCCACTTAAACTACCACCTGCTTTACATTGGCATTCCCAACATAAACTAACATCCAGGTTCACATTTTTATTCCCTACATAAACTAACATCATGCTACACATTGGCATTGCCGACATAAACTTACGTCATGGTACACATTGTCATTGCCTACATAAACTAACATCCTGCTTCACATTGGCATTCCCTACATAAACTAGCATCCTGCTTCACATTGGCATTCCCTACATAAACTAACATCCTGCTTCACATTGGCATTCCCTACATAACCAACATCCTGCTTTACATTGGCTTTCCCTACATAATCTAACATCCTGCTTCACATTGGCGTTGCCTACATAAACTAACATCATGCTACACATTGGCATTCCCTACATAAACTAACATCTTGCTACACATTGGCATTGCCTACATAAACTAACATCCTGCTTATCATTGGCATTCCCTACATAATCTAACATCCTGCTTCACATTGTTATTCCCTACATAAACTAACTTCATGCTACACATTGGCATTGCCTACATAAACTAACATCCTGCTTTACATTGGCATTCCCTACATAAACTAGCATCCTGCTTCACATTGGCATTCCCTGCATAAACTAACATCCTGATTCACATTGGCATTCCCCATGTAAACTAGCATCCTGCTACACATTGGCATTCCCTACATAAACTAACATCATGCTACACCTTGGCACTGCCTACGTAAACTAACATCATGCTACACATTGGCATTCCCTACATTAAATAACATCCTGGTTCACATTGGCATTCCCCGTCTACACCAGAATCCTGCTTCACATTGGCATTCCCTACGTAAACTAGCATCCTGCTTCACATTGGCATTCCCTACATAAACTAACATCCTGCTTCACGTTGGCATTCCCTACATCAACTAGCATCCTGCATCACTTCGGCATTCCCAACATAAACTAACATCCTGCTTCACATTGCATTTCCTACATAAACTAACATCCTGGTTCACATTTTCATTCCCTACATAAACTAACATCATGCTACACATTGGCATTGCCGACATAAACTTACGTCATGCTGCACATTGGCATTCCCTACATAAACTAGCATCCTGCTTCATATTGGCATTCCCTATGTAAACTAGCATTCTGCTTCACATTGGCATTCCCTACTTCAACTAGCACCTGCTTTACATTGGCATTCCCTACATAAACTAACATCCTGCTTCACATTGGCATTCCCTACATAAACTAACATCCTGGTTCACATTTTCATTCTCTACATAAACTAACATCATGTTACACATTGGCCTTGCCGACATAAACTTACGTCATGATGCACGTTGGCATTCCCTACATCAACTAGCATCCTGCATCACATTGGCATTCCCTACATAAACTAACATCCTGCTTCACATTGCATTTCCTACATAAACTGACATCATGCTACACATTGGCATTGCCGACATAAACTTACGTCATGCTGCACATTGTCATTCCCTACATATACTAGCATCCTGCTTCATATCGGCATTCCCTATGTAAACTAGCATCCTGCTTCATATTGGCATTCTCTACATAAACTAACATCCTGTTTCACAATGGCATTCCCTACATAAACTAGCATCATGCTACACATTGGCATTCCCTACATAAACTATCATCATGGTACACATTGGCATTGACTACATAAACTAACATCCTGCTTCACATTGGCATTCCCTACATAAACTAGCATCCTGCTTCACATTGGCATTCCCTACATAAACTAACATCCTGCTTCACATTGGCATTCCCTACATAAACCAACATCCTGCTTTACATTGGCTTTCCCTACATAATCTAACATCCTGCTTCACATTGGCATTGCCTACATAAACTAACATCATGCTACACATTGGCATTGCCTACATAAACTAACATCCTGCTTTACATTGGCATTCCCTACATAAACTAGCATCCTGCTTCACATTGGCATTCCCTACATAAACTAACATCATGCTACACATTGGCATTCCCTACATAAACTAACATCCTGCTTTACATTGGCATTCCCTACATAAACTAGCATCCTTCTTCACATTGGCATTCCCTACATAAACTAGCATCCTGCTTCACTTTGGCATTCCCTACATAAACTAACATCATGCTACACATTGGCATTGCCTGCATAAACTAACATCGTGCTACACATTGGCATTCCCTACATAAACTAACATCATGCTACACATTGGCATTCCCTACATAAACTAACATCATGCTGCACATTGGCATTGCCTACATAAACTAACATCCTGCTTTACATTGGCATTCCCTACATAAACTAACATCCTGCTTTACTTTGGCATTCCCTACATAAACTAACATCATGCTACACATTAGCATTGCCTGCATAAACTAGCATCCTTCTTCACATTGGCATTCCCTACATAAACTAACTTCCTGCTTCACATTGGCATTCCCTACATAAACTAGCATCCTGCTTCACTTTGGCATTCCCTACATAAACTAACATCATGCTACACATTAGCATTGCCTGCATAAACTAGCATCCTGCTTCACATTGGCATTCCCTACATAATCTGACATCATGCTACACATTGTCATTCCCTACATCAACTAGCATCCTGCTTCACATTGGCATTCCCTACATCAACTAGCATCCTGCTTCACATTGGCATTCCTTATGTAAACTAGCATCCTGCTTCACATTGGCATTCCCCACGTAAACTAGCATCCTGCTACACATTGGCATTCCCTACATAAACTAACATCATGCTACAGCTTGGCACTGCCTACGTAAACTAACATCATGCTACACATTGGCATTCCCTACATAAAATAAGATCCTGGTTCACATTGGCATTCCCCGTCTACACAAGTATCCTGCTTCACATTGGCATTCTCTACATAAACTAGCATCCTGCTTCACATTGGCATTCCCTACAGGAACTAGCATCATACTACACATTGGAAATTCCCAGCATGAACTAACATCCTGCTTCACATTGGCATTCCCTATACAAACTAACATCATGCTACACATTGGCATTGCCTACATAAACTAACGTCATGGTACACATTGGCATTCCGTACATAAACTAACATCCTGCTTCACATTGGCATTCACTACATAAACTAGCATCCTGCTTCACATTGGCATTCCCTACATAAACTAGCATCCTGCTTCACTTTGGCTTTCCCTACATAAACTACCATCATGCTACACATTAGCATTGCCTGCATAAACTAACATCCTGCATCACATTGGCATTCCCTACATAAAATAACATCCTGGTTCACATTGGCATTCCCCGTCTACACCAGTATCCTGCTTCACATTGGCATTCTCTACATAAACTAACATCCTGTTTCACATTGGCATTGCCTACATAAACTAACATAATGCCTCACATTGACATTGCGTACATAAACTAGCATCCTGCATCACATTGGCATTCCCTACGTAAACTAGCATCCTGCTTCACATTGGCATTCCCTACGAAAACTAGCATCCTACTTCACATTGGCATTCACTACGTAAACTGACATCCTGCTTCACATTGGCATTGCCTACATAAACTAACATCCTGATTTACATTGGCATTTCCTACATAAACTAACATCCTGCTACACATTGGCATTCCCAACATAAACTATTATCCTGCTTCACATTGGCATTCCCTGCATAAACTAACATCCTGATTCACATTGGCATTCCCCATGTAAACTAGCATCCTGCTACACATTGGCATTCCCTACATAAACTAACATCATGCTACACCTTGGCACTGCCTACGTAAACTAACATCATGCTACACATTGGCATTCCCTACATTAAATAACATCCTGGTTCACATTGGCATTCCCCGTCTACACCAGAATCCTGCTTCACATTGGCATTCCCTACGTAAACTAGCATCCTGCTTCACATTGGCATTCCCTACATAAACTAACATCCTGCTTCACGTTGGCATTCCCTACATCAACTAGCATCCTGCATCACTTCGGCATTCCCTACATAAACTAACATCCTGCTTCACATTGCATTTCCTACATAAACTAACATCCTGGTTCACATTTTCATTCCCTACATAAACTAACATCATGCTACACATTGGCATTGCCGACATAAACTTACGTCATGCTGCACTTTGGCATTCCCTACATAAACTAGCATCCTGCTTCATATTGGCATTCCCTATGTAAACTAGCATTCTGCTTCACATTGGCATTCCCTACTTCAACTAGCACCTGCTTTACATTGGCATTCCCTACATAAACTAACATCCTGCTTCACATTGGCATTCCCTACATAAACTAACATCCTGGTTCACATTTTCATTCTCTACATAAACTAACATCATGTTACACATTGGCCTTGCCGACATAAACTTACGTCATGATGCACGTTGGCATTCCCTACATCAACTAGCATCCTGCATCACATTGGCATTCCCTACATAAACTAACATCCTGCTTCACATTGCATTTCCTACATAAACTGACATCATGCTACACATTGGCATTGCCGACATAAACTTACGTCATGCTGCACATTGTCATTCCCTACATATACTAGCATCCTGCTTCATATCGGCATTCCCTATGTAAACTAGCATCCTGCTTCATATTGGCATTCTCTACATAAACTAACATCCTGTTTCACAATGGCATTCCCTACATAAACTAGCATCATGCTACACATTGGCATTCCCTACATAAACTATCATCATGGTACACATTGGCATTGACTACATAAACTAACATCCTGGTTCACATTGGCATTCCCTACATAAACTAGCATCCTGCTTCACATTGGCATTCCCTACATAAACTAACATCCTGCTTCACATTGGCATTCCCTACATAAACCAACATCCTGCTTTACATTGGCTTTCCCTACATAATCTAACATCCTGCTTCACATTGGCATTGCCTACATAAACTAACATCATGCTACACATTGGCATTGCCTACATAAACTAACATCCTGCTTTACATTGGCATTCCCTACATAAACTAGCATCCTGCTTCACATTGGCATTCCCTACATAAACTAACATCATGCTACACATTGGCATTCCCTACATAAACTAACATCCTGCTTTACATTGGCATTCCCTACATAAACTAGCATCCTTCTTCACATTGGCATTCCCTACATAAACTAGCATCCTGCTTCACTTTGGCATTCCCTACATAAACTAACATCATGCTACACATTGGCATTGCCTGCATAAACTAACATCGTGCTACACATTGGCATTCCCTACATAAACTAACATCATGCTACACATTGGCATTCCCTACATAAACTAACATCATGCTGCACATTGGCATTGCCTACATAAACTAACATCCTGCTTTACATTGGCATTCCCTACATAAACTAACATCCTGCTTTACTTTGGCATTCCCTACATAAACTAGCATCCTTCTTCACATTGGCATTCCCTACATAAACTAACTTCCTGCTTCACATTGGCATTCCCTACATAAACTAGCATCCTGCTTCACTTTGGCATTCCCTACATAAACTAACATCATGCTACACATTAGCATTGCCTGCATAAACTAGCATCCTGCTTCACATTGGCATTCCCTACATAATCTGACATCATGCTACACATTGTCATTCCCTACATCAACTAGCATCCTGCTTCACATTGGCATTCCCTACATCAACTAGCATCCTGCTTCACATTGGCATTCCTTATGTAAACTAGCATCCTGCTTCACATTGGCATTCCCCACGTAAACTAGCATCCTGCTACACATTGGCATTCCCTACATAAACTAACATCATGCTACAGCTTGGCACTGCCTACGTAAACTAACATCATGCTACACATTGGCATTCCCTACATAAAATAAGATCCTGGTTCACATTGGCATTCCCCGTCTACACCAGTATCCTGCTTCACATTGGCATTCTCTACATAAACTAGCATCCTGCTTCACATTGGCATTCCCTACAGGAACTAGCATCATACTACACATTGGAAATTCCCAGCATGAACTAACATTCTGCTTCACATTGGCATTCCCTATACAAACTAACATCATGCTACACATTGGCATTGCCTACATAAACTAACGTCATGGTACACATTGGCATTCCGTACATAAACTAACATCCTGCTTCACATTGGCATTCACTACATAAACTAGCATCCTGCTTCACATTGGCATTCCCTACAGGAACTAGCATCATACTACACATTGGAAATTCCCTGCATGAACTAACATCCTGCTTCACATTGGCATTCCCTATACAAACTAACATCATGCTACACATTGGCATTGCCTACATAAACTAGCATCCTGCTTCACATTGGCATTCCCTACATAAAATAGCATCTTGCTTCACATTGGCATTCCCTACATAAACTAGCATCCTGCTTCACATTGGCATTCCCTACGTAAACTAGCATCCTGCTTCACATTGGCATTCCCTAAATAAACTAACATCCTGCTTCACGTTGGCATTCCCTACATCAACTAGCATCCTGCATCACATTGCCATTGCCGACATAAACTTACGTCATGCTGCACATTGGCATTCCCTACATAAACTAGCATCCTGCTTCACATTGGCATTCCCTACTTAAACTAGCACCTGCTTTACATTGGCATTCCCAACATAAACTAACATCCAGGTTCACATTTTCATTCTCTACATAAAGTAACATCATGCTACACATCGGCATTGCCGACATAAACTTACGTCATGATGCACATTGGCATTCCCTACATAAACTGGCATCCTGCTTCATATAGGCATTCCCTATGTAAACTAGCATCCTGCTTCATATTGGCATTCTTTACATAAACTAACATCCTGTTTCACATTGGCATTCCCTACATAAACTAGCATCATGCTACACATTGGCATTCCGTACATAAACTATCATCATGGTACACATTGGCATTGCCTACATAAACTAACATCCTGGTTCACATTGGCATTCCCTACATAAACTAGCATCCTGCTTCACATTGGCATTCCCTACATAAACTAACATCCTGCTTCACATTGGCATTCCCTACATAAACCAACATCCTGCTTTACATTGGCTTTCCCTACATAATCTAACATCATGCTTCACATTGGCGTTGCCTACATAAACTAACATCATGCTACACATTGGCATTCCCTACATAAACTAACATCTTGCTACACATTGGCATTGCCTACATAAACTAACATCCTGCTTTACATTGGCATTCCCTACATAAACTAGCATCCTGCTTCACATTGGCATTCCCCGTCTACACCAGTATCCTGCTTCACATTGGCATTCTCTACATAAACTAGCATCCTGCTTCACATTGGCATTCCCTACAGGAACTAGCATCATATTACACATTGGAAATTCCCTGCATGAACTAACATCCTGCTTCACATTGGCATTCCCTATACAAACTAACATCATGCTACACATTGGCATTGCCTACATAAACTAACGTCATGGTACACATTGGCATTCCCTACATAAACTAGCATCATGCTTCACATTGGCATTCCCTACATAAACTAACATCCTGCTTCACATTGGCATTCCCTACATAAAATAGCATCCTGCTTCCCATTGGCATTCCCTACATAAACTAGCATCCTGCTTCACATTGGCATTCCCTACGTAAACTAGCATCCTGCTTCACATTGGCATTCCCTACATAAACTAACATCCTGCTTCACGTTGGCATTCCCTACATCAACTAGCATCCTGCATCACATTGGCATTCCCTACATAAACTAACATCCTGCTTCACATTGCATTTCCTACATAAACTAACATCCTGGTTCACATTTTCATTCCCTACATAAACTAACATCATGCTACACATTGGCATTGCCGACATAAACTTACGTCATGCTGCACATTGGCATTCCCTACATAAACTAGCATCCTGCTTCACATTGGCATTCCCCACTTAAACTACCACCTGCTTTACATTGGCATTCCCAACATAAACTAACATCCAGGTTCACATTTTTATTCCCTACATAAACTAACATCATGCTACACATTGGCATTGCCGACATAAACTTACGTCATGGTACACATTGTCATTGCCTACATAAACTAACATCCTGCTTCACATTGGCATTCCCTACATAAACTAGCATCCTGCTTCACATTGGCATTCCCTACATAAACTAACATCCTGCTTCACATTGGCATTCCCTACATAACCAACATCCTGCTTTACATTGGCTTTCCCTACATAATCTAACATCCTGCTTCACATTGGCGTTGCCTACATAAACTAACATCATGCTACACATTGGCATTCCCTACATAAACTAACATCTTGCTACACATTGGCATTGCCTACATAAACTAACATCCTGCTTATCATTGGCATTCCCTACATAATCTAACATCCTGCTTCACATTGTTATTCCCTACATAAACTAACTTCATGCTACACATTGGCATTCCCTACATAAACTAACATCCTGCTTCACATTGGCATTCCCTACATAAACGAACATCCTGCTTCACATTGACATTGCCTACATAAACTAACATCATGATACACATTGGCATTGCCTGCATAAACTAACATCATGCAACACATTGGCATTCCCTACATAAACTAACATCATGCTACACATTGGCATTCCCTACATAAACTAACATCATGCTACACATTGGCATTGCCTACATAAACTGACATCCTGCTTTACATTGGCATTCCCTACATAAACTAACATCCTGCTTCACATTGGCATTCCCGGCATAAACTAACAGCATGCTACACATTGGAATTCCCTACATAAACTAACATCCTGCTTTACATTGGCATTCCCTACATAAACTAACATCCTGCTATACATTGGCATTCCCTACATAAACTAGCATCCTTCTTCACATTGGCATTCCCTACATAAACTAACATCCTGCTTTACATTGGCATTCCCTACATAAACTAGCATCCTGCTTTACATTGGCAATCCCTACATAAACTAGCATCCTTCTTCACATTGGCATTCCCTACATAAACTAACATCCTGCTTCACATTGGCATTCCCTATGTAAACTAGCATCCTGCTTCACATTGGCATTCCCTACATAATCTGACATCATGCTACACATTGTCGTTCCCTACATCAACTAGCATCCTGCTTCACATTGGCATTCCTTATGTAAACTAGCATCCTGCTTCACCTGGGCATTCCCTTCATAAACTAGCGTCCTGCTTCACATTGGCATTCCCTACATAAACTAACATCCTGCTTCACATTGGCATTCCCTACATAAACTGACATCCTGCTTCACATTGGCATCCCCTACATAAACTATCATCCTGGTTCACATTTTCATTCCCTACATAAACTAACATCATGCTACACATTGGCATTGCCGACATAAACTTACGTCATGATGCACATTGGCATTCCCTACATAAACTAGCATCCTTCTTCATATCGGCATTCCCTATGTAAACTAGCATCCTGCTTCATATTGGCATTCTCTACATAAACTAACATCATGCTACACATTGGCATTCCCTACATAAACTAACATCCTGCTTCACTTTGGCATTCCCTACATAAACTAACATCATGCTACACATTGGCATTGCCTGCATAAACTAACATCATGCTACACATTGGCATTCCCTACATAAACTAACATCATGCTACACATTGGCATTGCCTACATAAACTAACATCATGCTACACATTAGCATTGCCTGCATAAACTAACATCCTGCTTCACATTGGCATTCCCTATGTAAACTAGCGTCCTGCTTCACATTGGCATTCCCTACATAATCTGACATCATGCTACACATTGTCATTCCCTACATCAACTAGCATCCTGCTTCACATTGGCATTCCTTATGTAAACTAGCATCCTGCTTCACATTGGCATTCCCCATGTAAACTAGCATCCTGCTACACATTGGCATTCCCTACAGGAACTAGCATCATACTACACATTGGAAATTCCCTGCATGAACTAACATCCTGCTTCACATTGGCATTCCCTATACAAACTAACATCATGCTACACATTGGCATTGCCTACATAAACTACCGTCATGGTACACATTGGCATTCCCTACATAAAATAGCATCCTGCTTCACATTGCCATTCCCTACATAAACTAGCATCCTGCTTCACATTGGCATTCCCTACGTAAACTAGCATCCTGCTTCACATTGGCATTCCCTACATATACTAACATCCTGCTTCACGTTGGCATTCCCTACATCAACTAGCATCCTGCATCACATTGGCATTCCCTACATAAACTAACATCATGCTTCACATTGCATTTCCTACATAAACTAACATCCTGGTTCACATTTTCATTCCCTACATACACTAACATCATGCTACACATTGGCATTGCCGACATAAACTTACGTCATGCTGCACATTGGCATTCCCTACATAAACTAGAATCCTGCTTCACATTGGCATTCCCTACTTAAACTAGCACCTGCTTTACATTGGCATTCCCAACATAAACTAACATCCAGGTTCACATTTTCATTCCCTACATATACTAACATCATGCTACACATTGGCATTGCCGACATAAACTTACGTCATGATGCACATTGGCATTCCCTACATAAACTAGCATCCTGCTTCATATCGGCATTCCCTATGTAAACTAGCATCCTGCTTCATATCGGCATTCCCTATGTAAACTAGCATCCTGCTTCATATTGGCATTCTCTACATAAACTAACATCCTGTTTCACATTGGCATTCCCTACATAAACTAGCATCATGCTACACATTGGCATTCCCTACATAAACTATCATCATGGTACACATTGGCATTGCCCACATAAACTAACATCCTGCTTCACATTGGCATTCCCTACATAAACTAGCATCCTGCTTCACATTGGCATTCCCTACATAAACTAACATCCTGCTTCACATTGGCATTCCCTACATAAACCAACATCCTGCTTTACATTGGCTTTCCATACATAATCTAACATCCTGATTCACATTGGAGTTGCCTACATAAACTAACATCATGCTACACATTGGCATTCCCTACATAAACTAACATCTTGCTACACATTGGCATTGCCTACATAAACTAACATCCTGCTTTACATTGGCATTCCCTACATAATCTAACATCCTGCTTCACATTGTTATTCCCTACATAAACTAACATCATGCTACACATTGGCATTGCCTACATAAACTAACATCCTGCTTTACATTGGCATTCCCTACATAAACTAGCATCCTGCTTCACATTGGCATTCCCTACATAAACTAACATCATGCTACACATTGGCATTCCCTACATAAACTAACATCCTGCTTTACATTGGCATTCCCTACATAAACTAGCATCCTTCTTCACATTGGCATTCCCTACATAAACTAGCATCCTGCTTCACTTTGGCATTCCCTACATAAACTAACATCATGATACACATTGGCATTGCCTGCATAAACTAACATCATGCAACACATTGGCATTCCCTACATAAACTAACATCATGCTACACATTGGCATTCCCTACATAAACTAACATCATGCTACACATTGGCATTGCCTACATAAACTAACATCATGCTACACATTGGCATTGCCTACATAAACTAACATCCTGCTTTACATTGGCATTTCCTACATAAACTAGCATCCTGCTTTACATTGGCATTCCCTGCATAAACTAACATCATGCTACACATTGGCATTCCCTACATAAACTAACATCCTGCTTTACATTGGCATTCCCTACATAAACTAGCATCCTTCTTCACATTGGCATTCCCTACATAAACTAACATCCTGCTTCACATTGGCATTCCCTACATAAACTAGCATCCTGCTTCACTTTGGCATTCCCTACATAAACTAACATCATGCTACACATTAGCATTGCCTACATAAACTAACATCCTGCTTCACATTGGCATTCCCTATGTAAACTAGCATCCTGCTTCACATTGGCATTCCCTACATAATCTGACATCATGCTACACATTGTCATTCCCTACATCAACTAGCTTCCTGCTTCACATTGGCATTCCTTATGTAAACTAGCATCCTGCTTCACATTGGCATTCCCTGCATAAACTAGCATCCTGCTTCACATTGGCATTCCCTACATAAACTAACATCCTGCTTCACATTGGCATTCCCTACATAAACCAACATCCTGCTTCACATTGGCATTCCCTACATAAACCAACATCCTGCTTTACATTGGCTTTCCCTACATAATCTAACATCCTGCTTCACATTGGCGTTGCCTACATAAACTAACATCATGCTACACATTGGCATTCCCTACGTAAACCAACATCTTGCTACACATTGGCATTGCCTACATAAACTAACATCCTGCTTTACATTGGCATTCCCTACATAATCTAACATCCTGCTTCACATTGTTATTCCCTACATAAACTAACATCATGCTACACATTGGCATTGCCTACATAAACTAACATCCTGCTTTACATTGGCATTCCATACATAAACTAACATCATGCTACACATTGGCATTCCCTACATAAACTAACATCCTGCTTTACATTGGCATTCCCTACATAAACTAGCATCCTTCTTCACATTGGCATTTCCTACATAAACTAGCATCCTGCTTCACTTTGGCATTCCCTACATAAACTAACATCATGATACACATTGGCATTGCCTGCATAAACTAACATCATGCAACACATTGGCATTCCCTACATAAACTAACATCATGCTACACATTGGCATTCCCTACATAAACTAACATCATGCTACACATTGGCATTGCCTACATAAACTAACATCATGCTACACATTGGCATTGCCTACATAAACTAACATCCTGCTTTACATTGGCATTCCCTACATAAACTGGCATCCTGCTTCACATTGGCATTCCCTGCATAAACTAACATCATGCTACACATTGGCATTCCCTACATAAACTAACATCCTGCTTTACATTGGCATTCCCTACATAAACTAGCATCCTTCTTCACATTGGCATACCCTACATAAACTAACATCCTGCTT
The DNA here is from genome assembly GCF_030144855.1 of Hypanus sabinus. Taxonomy (NCBI): domain Eukaryota; kingdom Metazoa; phylum Chordata; class Chondrichthyes; order Myliobatiformes; family Dasyatidae; genus Hypanus; species Hypanus sabinus. The sequence continues at coordinate 46,456,745 of NC_082738.1, forward strand.
CACATTGGCATTCCCTACATAAACAAGCATCCTGCTTCACTTTGGCATTCCCTACATAAACTAACATCATGCTACACATTAGCATTGCCTACATAAACTAACATCCTGCTTCACATTGGCATTCCCTATGTAAACTAGCATCCTGCTTCACATTGGCATTCCCTACATAATCTGACATCATGCTACACATTGTCATTCCCTACATCAACTAGCATCCTGCTTCACATTGGCATTCCTTATGTAAACTAGCATCCTGCTTCACATTGGCATTCCCTGCATAAACTAGCATCCTGCTTCACATTGGCATTCCCTACATAAACTAACATCCTGCTTCACATTGGCATTCCCTACATAAACTAACATCCTGCTTCACATTGGCATCCCCTACATAAACTAACATCCTGGTTCACATTTTCATTCCCTACATAAACTAACATCATGCTACACATTGGCATTGCCGACATAAACTTACGTCATGATGCACATTGGCATTCCCTACATAAACTAGCATCCTGCTTCATATCGGCATTCCCTATGTAAACTAGCATCCTGCTTCATATTGGCATTCTCTACATAAACTAACATCCTGTTTTAATTGGCATTCCCTACATAAACTAGCATCATGCTACACATTGGCATTCCCTACATAAACTATCATCATGGTACACATTGGCCTTGCCTACATAAACTAACAACCTGCTTCACATTGGCATTGCCTACATAAACTAACATCATGCTACACATTGGCATTCCCTACATAAACTAACATCTTGCTACACATTGGCATTGCCTACATAAACTAACATCCTGCTTTACATTGGCATTCCCTACATAATCTAACATCCTGCTTCACATTGTTATTCCCTACATAAACTAACATCATGCTACACATTGGCATTGCCTACATAAACTAACATCCTGCTTTACATTGGCATTCCCTACATAAACTAGCATCCTGCTTCACATTGGCATTCCCTACATAAACTAACATCCTGCTTTACATTGGCATTCCCTACATAAACTAGCATCCTTCTTCACACTGGCATTCCCTACATAAACTAGCATCCTGCTTCACTTTGGCATTCCCTACATAAACTAACATCATGCTACACATTGGCATTGCCTGCATAAACTAACATCATGCTACACATTAGCATTCCCTACATAAACTAACATCATGCTACACATTGGCATTCCCTACATAAACTAACATCATGCTACACATTGGCATTGCCTACATAAACTAACATCCTGCTTTACATTGGCATTCCCTACATAAACTAGCATCCTGCTTCACATTGGCATTCCCTGCATAAACTAACATCATGCTACACATTGGCATTCCCTACATAAACTAACATCCTGCTTTACATTGGTATTCCCTACATAAACTAGCATCCTTCTTCACATTGGCATTCCCTACATAAACTAACATCCTGCTTCACATTGGCATTCCCTACATAAACTAGCATCCTGCTTCACTTTGGCATTCCCTACATAAACTAACATCATGCTACACATTAGCATTGCCTACATAAACTAACATCCTGCTTCACATTGGCATTCCCTATGTAAACTAGCATCCTGCTTCACATTGGCATTCCCTACATAATCTGACATCATGCTACACATTGTCATTCCCTACATCAACTAGCATCCTGCTTCACATTGGCATTCCTTATGTAAACTAGCATCCTGCTTCACATTGGCATTCCCTGCATAAACTAGCATCCTGCTTCACATTGGCATTCCCTACATAAACTAACATCCTGCTTCACATTGGCATTCCCTACATAAACTAACATCCTGCTTCACATTGGCATCCCCTACATAAACTAACATCCTGGTTCACATTTTCATTCCCTACATAAACTAACATCATGCTACACATTGGCATTGCCGACATAAACTAACGTCATGATGCACATTGGCATTCCCTACATAAACTAGCATCCTGCTTCATATCGGCATTCCCTATGTAAACTAGCATCCTAATTCATATTGGCATTCTCTACATAAACTAACATCATGGTACACATTGGCATTCCCTACATAAACTAACATCCTGCTTCACTTTGGCATTCCCTACATAAACTAAAATCATGCTACACATTGGCATTGCCTGCATAAACTAACATCAGGCTACACATTGGCATTCTCTACATAAACTAACATCATGCTACACATTGGCATTCCCTACATAAACTAACATCATGCTACACATTGGCATTGCCTACATAAACTAACATCCTGCTTTACATTGGCATTCCCTACATAAACTAGCATCCTGCTTCACATTGGCATTCCCTGCATAAACTAACATCATGCTACACATTGGCATTCCCTACATAAACTAACATCCTGCTTTACATTGGCATTCCCTACATAAACTAACATCATGCTACACATAGGCATTGCCTACATAAACTAACATCCTGCTTTACATTGGCATTCCCTACATAAACTAGCATCATGCTACACATTGGCATTCCCTACATAAACTATCATCATGGTACACATTGGCCTTGCCTACATAAACTAACAACCTGCTTCACATTGGCATTGCCTACATAAACTAACATCATGCTACACATTGGCATTCCCTACATAAACTAACATCTTGCTACACATTGGCATTGCCTACATAAACTAACATCCTGCTTTACATTGGCATTCCCTACATAATCTAACATCCTGCTTCACATTGTTATTCCCTACATAAACTAACATCATGCTACACATTGGCATTGCCTACATAAACTAACATCCTGCTTTACATTGGCATTCCCTTCATAAACTAGCATCCTGCTTCACATTGGCATTCCCTACATAAACTAACATCCTGCTTTACATTGGCATTCCCTACATAAACTAGCATCCTTCTTCACACTGGCATTCCCTACATAAACTAGCATCCTGCTTCACTTTGGCATTCCCTACATAAACTAACATCATGCTACACATTGGCATTGCCTGCATAAACTAACATCATGCTACACATTAGCATTCCCTACATAAACTAACATCATGCTACACATTGGCATTCCCTACATAAACTAACATCATGCTACACATTGGCATTGCCTACATAAACTAACATCCTGCTTTACATTGGCATTCCCTACATAAACTAGCATCCTGCTTCACATTGGCATTCCCTGCATAAACTAACATCATGCTACACATTGGCATTCCCTACATAAACTAACATCCTGCTTTACATTGGTATTCCCTACATAAACTAGCATCCTTCTTCACATTGGCATTCCCTACATAAACTAACATCCTGCTTCACATTGGCATTCCCTACATAAACTAGCATCCTGCTTCACTTTGGCATTCCCTACATAAACTAACATCATGCTACACATTAGCATTGCCTACATAAACTAACATCCTGCTTCACATTGGCATTCCCTATGTAAACTAGCATCCTGCTTCACATTGGCATTCCCTACATAATCTGACATCATGCTACACATTGTCATTCCCTACATCAACTAGCATCCTGCTTCACATTGGCATTCCTTATGTAAACTAGCATCCTGCTTCACATTGGCATTCCCTGCATAAACTAGCATCCTGCTTCACATTGGCATTCCCTACATAAACTAACATCCTGCTTCACATTGTCATTCCCTACATAAACTAACATCCTGCTTCACATTGGCATCCCCTACATAAACTAACATCCTGGTTCACATTTTCATTCCCTACATAAACTAACATCATGCTACACATTGGCATTGCCGACATAAACTAACGTCATGATGCACATTGGCATTCCCTACATAAACTAGCATCCTGCTTCATATCGGCATTCCCTATGTAAACTAGCATCCTAATTCATATTGGCATTCTCTACATAAACTAACATCATGGTACACATTGGCATTCCCTACATAAACTAACATCCTGCTTCACTTTGGCATTCCCTACATAAACTAAAATCATGCTACACATTGGCATTGCCTGCATAAACTAACATCAGGCTACACATTGGCATTCTCTACATAAACTAACATCATGCTACACATTGGCATTCCCTACATAAACTAACATCATGCTACACATTGGCATTGCCTACATAAACTAACATCCTGCTTTACATTGGCATTCCCTACATAAACTAGCATCCTGCTTCACATTGGCATTCCCTGCATAAACTAACATCATGCTACACATTGGCATTCCCTACATAAACTAACATCCTGCTTTACATTGGCATTCCCTACATAAACTAACATCATGCTACACATAGGCATTGCCTACATAAACTAACATCCTGCTTTACATTGGCATTCCCTACATAAACTAGCATCCTGCTGCACATTGTCATTCCCTGCATAAACTAACATCATGCTACACATTGGCATTCCCTACATAAGCTAGCATCCTTCTTCACATTGGCATTCCCTACATAAACTAACATCCTGCTTCACATTGGCATTCCCTACATAAACTAGCATCCTGCTTCACTTTGGCATTCCCTACATAAACTAACATCCTGCTTTACATTGGCATTCCCTACATAAACTAGCATCCTGCTTCACATTGGCATTCCCTGCATAAACTAACATCATGCTACACATTAGCATTCCCTACATAAACTAACATCATGCTACACATTGGCATTCCCTACATAAACTAACATCATGCTACACATTGGCATTGCCTACATAAACTAACATCCTGCTTTACATTGGCATTCCCTACATAAACTAGCATCCTGCTTCACATTGGCATTCCCTGCATAAACTAACATCATGCTACACATTGGCATTCCCTACATAAACTAACATCCTGCTTTACATTGGTATTCCCTACATAAACTAGCATCCTTCTTCACATTGGCATTCCCTACATAAACTAACATCCTGCTTCACATTGGCATTCCCTACATAAACTAGCATCCTGCTTCACTTTGGCATTCCCTACATAAACTAACATCATGCTACACATTAGCATTGCCTACATAAACTAACATCCTGCTTCACATTGGCATTCCCTATGTAAACTAGCATCCTGCTTCACATTGGCATTCCCTACATAATCTGACATCATGCTACACATTGTCATTCCCTACATCAACTAGCATCCTGCTTCACATTGGCATTCCTTATGTAAACTAGCATCCTGCTTCACATTGGCATTCCCTGCATAAACTAGCATCCTGCTTCACATTGGCATTCCCTACATAAACTAACATCCTGCTTCACATTGTCATTCCCTACATAAACTAACATCCTGCTTCACATTGGCATCCCCTACATAAACTAACATCCTGGTTCACATTTTCATTCCCTACATAAACTAACATCATGCTACACATTGGCATTGCCGACATAAACTAACGTCATGATGCACATTGGCATTCCCTACATAAACTAGCATCCTGCTTCATATCGGCATTCCCTATGTAAACTAGCATCCTAATTCATATTGGCATTCTCTACATAAACTAACATCATGGTACACATTGGCATTCCCTACATAAACTAACATCCTGCTTCACTTTGGCATTCCCTACATAAACTAAAATCATGCTACACATTGGCATTGCCTGCATAAACTAACATCAGGCTACACATTGGCATTCTCTACATAAACTAACATCATGCTACACATTGGCATTCCCTACATAAACTAACATCATGCTACACATTGGCATTGCCTACATAAACTAACATCCTGCTTTACATTGGCATTCCCTACATAAACTAGCATCCTGCTTCACATTGGCATTCCCTGCATAAACTAACATCATGCTACACATTGGCATTCCCTACATAAACTAACATCCTGCTTTACATTGGCATTCCCTACATAAACTAACATCATGCTACACATAGGCATTGCCTACATAAACTAACATCCTGCTTTACATTGGCATTCCCTACATAAACTAGCATCCTGCTGCACATTGTCATTCCCTGCATAAACTAACATCATGCTACACATTGGCATTCCCTACATAAGCTAGCATCCTTCTTCACATTGGCATTCCCTACATAAACTAACATCCTGCTTCACATTGGCATTCCCTACATAAACTAGCATCCTGCTTCACTTTGGCATTCCCTACATAAACTAACATCCTGCTTTACATTGGCATTCCCTACATAAACTAGCATCCTGCTTCACATTGGCATTCCCTGCATAAACTAACATCATGCTACACATTGGCATTCCCTACATAAACTAACATCATGCTACACATTGTCATTGCCTACATAAACTAACATGCTGCTTCACATTGGCATTCCCTACATAAACTAGCATCCTGCTTCACTTTGGCATTCCCTACATAAACTAACATCATGCTACACATTAGCATTGCCTGCATAAACTAACATCCTGCTTCACATTGGCATTCCCTATGTAAACTAGCATCCTGCTTCACATTGGCATTCCCTACATAATCTGACATCATGCTACACATTGTCATTCCCTACATCAACTAGCATCCTGCTTCACATTGGCATTCCTTATGTAAACTAGCTAGCATCCTGCTTCACATTGGCATTCCCTGCATAAACTAGCATCCTGCTTCACATTGGCATTCCCTACTTAAACTAACATCCTGCTTCACATTGGCATTCCCTATATAAACTAACATCCTGCTTCACATTGGCATTCCCTACATAAACTAACGTCATGCTTCACATTGGCATTGCCTACATAAACTAACATTCTGATTCTCATTGGCATTCCCTACATAAACTAGCATCCTGCTTCACATTGGCATTCCCTACATAAACTAACATCCTGCTTCACATTGGCATTGCCTACATAAACTAACATCATGCTACACATTGGCATTCCCTACATAAACTAACATCTTGCTACACATTGGCATTGCCTACATAAACTAACATCCTGCTTTACATTGGCATTCCCTACATAATCTAACAACCTGCTTCACATTGTTATTCCCTACATAAACTAACATCATGCTACACATTGGCATTGCCTACATAAACTAACATCCTGCTTTACATTGGCATTCCCTACATAAACTAGCATCCTGCTTCACATTGGCATTCCCTACATAAACTAACATCATGCTACACATTGGCATTCCCTACATAAACTAACATCCTGCTTTACATTGGCATTCCCTACATAAACTAGCATCCTTCTTCACATTGGCATTCCCTACATAAACTAGCATCCTGCTTCACTTTGGCATTCCCTACATAAACTAACGTCATGCTTCACATTGGCATTGCCTACATAAACTAGTATCATGCTACACATTGGCATTCCCTACATAATCTAGCATCCTGCTTCAGATTGGCATTCCATTTATAAACAAGCATCCTGCTTCACATTGGCATTCCCTACATAAACTAACGTCATTCTTCACATTGGCATTGCCTACATAAACTAACATTCTGATTCTCACTTGCATTCCCTACATAAACTAGCATTATGCTACACATTGGCATTCCCTACATAAACTATCTTCATGGTACACATTGGCATTGCCTACATAAACTAACATCCTGCTTCACATTGGCATTCCCTACATAAACTAGCATCCTGCTTCACATTGGCATTCCCTACATAAACCAACATCCTGCTTTACATTGGCTTTCCCTACATAATCTAACATCCTGCTTCTCATTGGCATTGCCTACATAAACTAACATCATGCTACACATTGGCATTCCCTACATAAACTAACATCTTGCTACACATTGGCATTGCCTACATAAACTAACATCCTGCTTTACATTGGCATTCCCTACATAATCTAACATCCTGCTTCACATTGTTATTCCCTACATAAACTAACATCATGCTACACATTGGCATTGCCTACATAAACTAACATCCTGCTTTACATTGGCATTCCCTACATAAACTAGCATCCTGCTTCACATTGGCATTCCCTACATAAACTAACATCATGCTACACATTGGCATTCCCTACATAAACTAACATCCTGCTTTACATTGGCATTCCCTACATAAACTAGCATCCTTCTTCACATTGGCATTCCCTACATAAACTAGCATCCTGCTTCACTTTGGCATTCCCTACATAAACTAACATCATGCTACACATTGGCATTCCCTACATAAACTAACATCCTGCTTTCCATTGGCATTCCCTACATAAACTAACATCCTGCTTCACATTGGCATTCCCTACATAAACTAACATCCTGCTTTACATTGGCATTCCCTACATAAACTAACATCATGCTACACATTGGCATTGCCTGCATAAACTAACATCATGCTACACATTGGCATTCCCTACATAAACTAACATCATGCTACACATTGGCATTCCCTACATAAACTAACATCATGCTACACATTGGCATTGCCTACATAAACTAACATCCTGCTTTACATTGGCATTCCCTACATAAACTAGCATCCTGCTTCACATTGGCATTCCCTGCATAAACTAACATTATGCTACACATTGGCATTCCCTACATAAACTAACATCCTGCTTTACATTGGCATTCCCTACATAAACTAACATCATGCTACACATTGGCATTGCCTACATAAACTAACATCCTGCTTTACATTGGCATTCCCTACATAAACTAGCATCCTGCTTCACATTGGCATTCCCTGCATAAACTAACATCATGCTACACATTGGCATTCCCTACATAAACTAGCATCCTTCTTCACATTGGCATTCCCTACATAAACTAACATGCTGCTTCACATTGGCATTCCCTATGTAAACTAGCATCCTGCTTCACATTGGCATTCCCTACATAATCTGACATCATGCTACACATTGTCATTCCCTACATCAACTAGCATCCTGCTTCACATTGGCATTCCTTATGTAAACTAGCTAGCATCCTGCTTCACATTGGCATTCCCTGCATAAACTAGCATCCTGCTTCACATTGGCATTCCCTACTTAAACTAACATCCTGCTTCACATTGGCATTCCCTACATAAACTAACATCCTGCTTTACATTGGCATTCCCTACATAATCTAACATCCTGCTTCACATTGTTATTCCCTACATAAACTAACATCATGCTACACATTGGCATTGCCTACATAAACTAACATCCTGCTTTACATTGGCATTCCCTACATAAACTAGCATCCTGCTTCACATTGGCATTCCCTACATAAACTAACATCATGCTACACATTGGCATTCCCTACATAAACTAACATCCTGCTTTACATTGGCATTCCCTACATAAACTAGCATCCTTCTTCACATTGGCATTCCCTACATAAACTAGCATCCTGCTTCACTTTGGCATTCCCTACATAAACTAACATCATGCTACACATTGGCATTCCCTACATAAACTAACATCCTGCTTTCCATTGGCATTCCCTACATAAACTAACATCCTGCTTCACATTGGCATTCCCTACATAAACTAACATCCTGCTTTACATTGGCATTCCCTACATAAACTAACATCATGCTACACATTGGCATTGCCTGCATAAACTAACATCATGCTACACATTGGCATTCCCTACATAAACTAACATCATGCTACACATTGGCATTCCCTACATAAACTAACATCATGCTACACATTGGCATTGCCTACATAAACTAACATCCTGCTTTACATTGGCATTCCCTACATAAACTAGCATCCTGCTGCACTTTGGCATTCCCTGCATAAACTAGCATTATGCTACACATTGGCATTCCCTACATAAACTAACATCCTGCTTTACATTGGCATTCCCTACATAAACTAAAATCATGCTACACATTGGCATTGCCTACATAAACTAACATCCTGCTTTACATTGGCATTCCCTACATAAACTAGCATCCTGCTTCACATTGGCATTCCCTGCATAAACTAACATCATGCTACACATTGGCATTCCCTACATAAACTAGCATCCTTCTTCACATTGGCATTCCCTACATAAACTAACATGCCGCTTCACATTGGCATTCCCTACATAAACTAGCATCCTGCTTCACTTTGGCATTCCCTACATAAACTAACATCATGCTACACATTAGCATTGCCTGCATAAACTAACATCCTGCTTCACATTGGCATTCCCTATGTAAACTAGCATCCTGCTTCACATTGGCATTCCCTACATAATCTGACATCATGCTACACATTGTCATTCCCTACATCAACTAGCATCCTGCTTCACATTGGCATTCCCTACATAAACTAGCATCCTTCTTCACACTGGCATTCCCTACATATACTAGCATCCTGCTTCACTTTGGCATTCCCTACATAAACTAACATCATGCTACACATTGGCATTGCCTGCATAAACTAACATCATGCTACACATTAGCATTCCCTACATAAACTAACATCATGCTACACATTGGCATTGCCTACATAAACTAACATCCTGCTTTACATTGGCATTCCCTACATAAACTAGCATCCTGCTTCACATTGGCATTCCCTGCATAAACTAACATCATGCTACACATTGGCATTGCCTACATAAACTAACATCGTGCTTCACATTGGCATTCCCTACATAAACTAGCATCCTTCTTCACATTGGCATTCCCTACATAAACTAACATCCTGCTTCACATTGGCATTACTTATGTAAACTAGCATACTGCTTCACATTGGCATTCCCTACATAAACTAGCATCCTTCTTCACATTGGCATTCCCTACATAAACTAGCATCCTGCTTCACTTTGGCATTCCCTACATAAACTAACATCATGCTACACATTGGCATTCCCTACATAAACTAACATCCTGCTTTCCATTGGCATTCCCTACATAAACTAACATCCTGCTTCACATTGGCATTCCCTACATAAACTAACATCCTGCTTTACATTGGCATTCCCTACATAAACTAACATCATGCTACACATTGGCATTGCCTGAATAAACTAACATCATGCTACACATTGGCATTCCCTACATAAACTAACATCATGCTACACATTGGCATTGCCTACATAAACTAACATCCTGCTTTACATTGGCATTCCCTGCATAAACTAACATTATGCTACACATTGGCATTCCCTACATAAACTAACATCCTGCTTTACATTGGCATTCCCTACATAAACTAACATCCTGCTTTACATTGGCATTCCCTACATAAACTAGCATCCTGCTTCACATTGGCATTCCCTGCATAAACTAACATCATGCTACACATTGGCATTCCCTACATAAACTAGCATCCTTCTTCACATTGGCATTCCCTGCATAAACTAACATGCTGCTTCACATTGGCATTCCCTACATAAACTAGCATCCTGCTTCACTTTGGCATTCCCTACATAAACTAACATCATGCTACACATTAGCATTGCCTGCATAAACTAACATCCTGCTTCACATTGGCATTCCCTATGTAAACTAGCATCCTGCTTCACATTGGCATTCCCTACATAATCTGACATCATGCTACCCATTGTCATTCCCTACATCAACTAGCATCCTGCTTCACATTGGCATTCCTTATTTAAACTAGCTAGCATCCTGCTTCACATTGGCATTCCCTATGTAAACTAGCATCCTGTTTCACATTGGCATTCCCTACATAAACTAGCATCATGCTACACATTGGCATTCCCTACATAAACTAACATCATGCTACACATTGGCATTGCCTACATAAACTAACATCCTGCTTTACATTGGCATTCCCTACATAAACTAGCATCCTGCTGCACTTTGGCATTCCCTGCATAAACTAGCATTATGCTACACATTGGCATTCCCTACATAAACTAACATCCTGCTTTACATTGGCATTCCCTACATAAACTAAAATCATGCTACACATTGGCATTGCCTACATAAACTAACATCCTGCTTTACATTGGCATTCCCTACATAAACTAGCATCCTGCTTCACATTGGCATTCCCTGCATAAACTAACATCATGCTACACATTGGCATTCCCTACATAAACTAGCATCCTTCTTCACATTGGCATTCCCTACATAAACTAACATGCCGCTTCACATTGGCATTCCCTACATAAACTAGCATCCTGCTTCACTTTGGCATTCCCTACATAAACTAACATCATGCTACACATTAGCATTGCCTGCATAAACTAACATCCTGCTTCACATTGGCATTCCCTATGTAAACTAGCATCCTGCTTCACATTGGCATTCCCTACATAATCTGACATCATGCTACACATTGTCATTCCCTACATCAACTAGCATCCTGCTTCACATTGGCATTCCCTACATAAACTAGCATCCTTCTTCACACTGGCATTCCCTACATATACTAGCATCCTGCTTCACTTTGGCATTCCCTACATAAACTAACATCATGCTACACATTGGCATTGCCTGCATAAACTAACATCATGCTACACATTAGCATTCCCTACATAAACTAACATCATGCTACACATTGGCATTGCCTACATAAACTAACATCCTGCTTTACATTGGCATTCCCTACATAAACTAGCATCCTGCTTCACATTGGCATTCCCTGCATAAACTAACATCATGCTACACATTGGCATTGCCTACATAAACTAACATCGTGCTTCACATTGGCATTCCCTACATAAACTAGCATCCTTCTTCACATTGGCATTCCCTACATAAACTAACATCCTGCTTCACATTGGCATTACTTATGTAAACTAGCATACTGCTTCACATTGGCATTCCCTACATAAACTAGCATCCTTCTTCACATTGGCATTCCCTACATAAACTAGCATCCTGCTTCACTTTGGCATTCCCTACATAAACTAACATCATGCTACACATTGGCATTCCCTACATAAACTAACATCCTGCTTTCCATTGGCATTCCCTACATAAACTAACATCCTGCTTCACATTGGCATTCCCTACATAAACTAACATCCTGCTTTACATTGGCATTCCCTACATAAACTAACATCATGCTACACATTGGCATTGCCTGAATAAACTAACATCATGCTACACATTGGCATTCCCTACATAAACTAACATCATGCTACACATTGGCATTGCCTACATAAACTAACATCCTGCTTTACATTGGCATTCCCTGCATAAACTAACATTATGCTACACATTGGCATTCCCTACATAAACTAACATCCTGCTTTACATTGGCATTCCCTACATAAACTAACATCCTGCTTTACATTGGCATTCCCTACATAAACTAGCATCCTGCTTCACATTGGCATTCCCTGCATAAACTAACATCATGCTACACATTGGCATTCCCTACATAAACTAGCATCCTTCTTCACATTGGCATTCCCTGCATAAACTAACATGCTGCTTCACATTGGCATTCCCTACATAAACTAGCATCCTGCTTCACTTTGGCATTCCCTACATAAACTAACATCATGCTACACATTAGCATTGCCTGCATAAACTAACATCCTGCTTCACATTGGCATTCCCTATGTAAACTAGCATCCTGCTTCACATTGGCATTCCCTACATAATCTGACATCATGCTACCCATTGTCATTCCCTACATCAACTAGCATCCTGCTTCACATTGGCATTCCTTATTTAAACTAGCTAGCATCCTGCTTCACATTGGCATTCCCTGCATAAACTAGCATCCTGCTTCACATTGGCATTCCCTATGTAAACTAGCATCCTGTTTCACATTGGCATTCCCTACATAAACTAGCATCATGCTACACATTGGCATTCCCTACATAAACTATCATCATGGTACACATTGGCCTTGCCTACATAAACTAACATCCTGCTTCACATTGGCATTCCCTACATAAACTAGCATCCTGCTTCACATTGGCATTCCCTACATAAACTAACATCCTGCTTCACATTGGCATTCCCTACATAAACCAACATCCTGCTTTACATTTGCTTTCCCTACATAATCTAACATCCTGCTTCACATTGGCATTGCCTACATAAACTAACATCATGCTGCACATTGGCATTCCCTACATAAACTAACATCATGCTACACATTGGCATTGCCTACATAAACTAACATTCTGCTTTACATTGGCATTCCCTACATAATCTAACATCCTGCTTCACATTGTTATTCCCTACATAAACTAACATCATGCTACACATTGGCATTGCCTACATAAACTAACATCCTGCTTTACATTGGCATTCCGTACATAAACTAGCATCCTGCTTCACATTGGCATTCCCTACATAAACTAACATCCTGCTTTACATTGGCATTCCCTACATAAACTAGCATCCTTCTTCACACTGGCATTCCCTACATAAACTAGCATCCTGCTTCACTTTGGCATTCCCTACATAAACTAGCATCCTGCTTCACATTGGCATTCCCTACATAAACTAACATCCTGCTTCACATTGGTATTGCCTACATGAACTAACATCCTGCTTCACATTGGCATTGCCTACATAAACTAACATGCTGCTTCACATTGGCATTCCCTGCATAAACTAACATCCTGCTTCACAATGGCATTGCCTATATGAACAAACATCATGCTACACATTGCCATTCCCTAAAGAAACTAACTTCATGTTACATATTATCATTCCCAACATAAACTAACATCCTGCTTCACATTGGCATTCCCTGCATAAACTAACATCCTGCTTCACATTGAAATTCCCTACATAAACTAGCATTCTGCTTCACATTGGCATTCCCTACATAAACTAACATCGTGCTTTACATTGGCATTCCTTACATAAAATAGCATCCTGCTTCACATTGGCATTGCCTACATGAACTAACATCATGCTACACACTCGCATTCCCTACATAAACTAGCATCCTGCTTCACTTTGGCATTCCCTACATAAACTAACATCATGCTACACATTGGCATTGCCTACATAAACTAACATCCTGCTTTACATTGGCATTCCCTACATAAACTAGCATCCTGCTTCACATTGGCATTCCCTACATAAACTAACATCATGCTACACATTGGCAGTGCCTACATAAACTAACATACTGCTTTACATTGGCATTCCCTACATAAACTAGCATCCTGCTTCACATTGGCATTCCCTACATAAACCAACATCCTGCTTTACATTGGCTTTCCCTACATAATCTAACATCCTGCTTCTCATTGGCATTGCCTACATAAACTAACATCATGCTACACATTGGCATTCCCTACATAAACTAACATCTTGCTACACATTGGCATTGCCTACATAAACTAACATCCTGCTTTACATTGGCATTCCCTACATAATCTAACATCCTGCTTCACATTGTTATTCCCTACATAAACTAACATCATGCTACACATTGGCATTGCCTACATAAACTAACATCCTGCTTTACATTGGCATTCCCTACATAAACTAGCATCCTGCATCACATTGGCATTCCCTACATAAACTAACATCATGCTACACATTGGCATTCCCTACATAAACAAACATCCTGCTTCACATTGGCATTCCCTACATAAACTAACATCCTGCTTTACATTGGCATTCCCTACATAAACTAACATCATGCTACACATTGGCATTGCCTGCATAAACTAACATCATGCTACACATTGGCATTCCCTACATAAACTAACATCATGCTACACATTGGCATTGCCTACATAAACTAACATCCTGCTTTACATTGGCATTCCCTGCATAAACTAACATTATGCTACACAATGGCATTCCCTACATAAACTAACATCCTGCTTTACATTGGCATTGCCTACATAAACTAACATCCTGCTTTACATTGGCATTCCCTACACAAACTAGCATCCTGCTTCACATTGGCATTCCCTGCATAAACTAACATCATGCTACACATTGGCATTCCCTACATAAACTAGCATCCTTCTTCACATTGGCATTCCCTACATAAACTAACATGCTGCTTCACATTGGCATTCCCTACATAAACTAGCATCCTTCTTCACATTGGCATTCCCTACATAAACTAACATGCTGCTTCACATTGGCATTCCCTATGTAAACTAGCATCCTGCTTCACATTGGCATTCCCTACATAATCTGACATCATGCTACACACTGTCATTCCCTACATCAACTAGCATCCTGCTTCACATTGGCATTCCTTATGTAAACTAGCTAGCATCCTGCTTCACATTGGCATTCCCTGCATAAACTAGCATCCTGCTTCACATTGGCATTGCCTATATGAACAAACATCATGCTACACATTGGCATTCCATACATAAACTAACATCTTGCTACACATTGGCATTGCCTACATAAACTAACATCCTGCTTTACATTGGCATTCCCTACATAATCTAACATCCTGCTTCACATTGTTATTCCCTACATAAACTAACATCATGCTACACATTGGCATTGCCTACATAAACTAACATCCTGCTTTACATTGGCATTCCCTACATAAACTAGCATCCTGCTTCACATTGGCATTCCCTACATAAACTAACATCATGCTACACATTGGCATTCCCTACATAAACTAACATACTGCTTTACATTGGCATTCCCTACATAAACTAGCATCCTTCTTCACATTGGCATTCCCTACATAAACTAGCATCCTGCTTCACTTTGGCATTCCCTACATAAACTAACATCATGCTACACATTGGCATTCCCTACATAAACTAACATCCTGCTTTCCATTGGCATTCCCTACATAAACTAACATCCTGCTTCACATTGGCATTCCCTACATAAACTAACATCCTGCTTTACATTGGCATTCCCTACATAAACTAACATCATGCTACACATTGGCATTGCCTGCATAAACTAACATCATGCTACACATTGGCATTCCCTACATAAACTAACATCATGCTACACAATGGCATTGCCTACATAAACTAACATCCTGCTTTACATTGGCATTCCCTGCATAAACTAACATTATGCTACACATTGGCATTCCCTACATAAACTAACATCCTGCTTTACATTGGCATTGCCTACATAAACTAACATCCTGCTTTACATTGGCATTCCCTACACAAACTAGCATCCTGCTTCACATTGGCATTCCCTGCATAAACTAACATCATGCTACACATTGGCATTCCCTACATAAACTAGCATCCTTCTTCACATTGGCATTCCCTACATAAACTAACATGCTGCTTCACATTGGCATTCCCTACATAAACTAGCATCCTGCTTCACTTTGGCATTCCCTACATAAACTAACATCATGCTACACATTAGCATTGCCTGCATAAACTAACATCCTGCTTCACATTGGCATTCCCTATGTAAACTAGCATCCTGCTTCACATTGGCATTCCCTACATAATCTGACATCATGCTACACATTGTCATTCCCTACATCAACTAGCATCCTGCTTCACATTGGCATTCCTTATGTAAACTAGCTAGCATCCTGCTTCACATTGGCATTCCCTGCATAAACTAGCATCCTGCTTCACATTGGCATTGCCTATATGAACAAACATCATGCTACACATTGCCATTCCCTAAAGAAACTAACTTCATGTTACATATTATCATTCCCAACATAAACTAACATCCTGCTTCACATTGGCATTCCCTGCATAAACTAACATCCTGCTTCACATTGACATTCCCTACATAAACTAGCATCCTGCTTCACATTGGCATTCCCTACATAAACTAACATCGTGCTTTACATTGGCATTCCTTACATAAAATAGCATCCTGCTTCACATTGGCATTGCCTACATGAACTAACATCATGCTACACACTGGCATTCCCTACATAAACTAGCATCCTGCTTCACTTTGGCATTCCCTACATAAACTAACATCATGCTACACATTGGCATTGCCTACATAAACTAACATCCTGCTTTACATTGGCATTCCCTACATAAACTAGCATCCTGCTTCACATTGGCATTCCCTACATAAACTAACATCATGCTATACATTGGCATTGCCTACATAAACTAACATACTGCTTTACATTGGCATTCCCTACATAAACTAGCATCCTGCTTCACATTGGCATTCCCTACATAAACCAACATCCTGCTTTACATTGGCTTTCCCTACATAATCTAACATCCTGCTTCTCATTGGCATTGCCTACATAAACTAACATCCTGCTTTACATTGGCATTCCCTGCATAAACTAGCATCCTGCTTCACATTGGCATTCCCTACATAAACTAACATCATGCTACACATTGGCATTCCCTACATAAACTAACATCCTGCTTTACATTGGCATTCCCTACATAAACTAGCATCCTTCTTCACATTGGCATTCCCTACATAAACTAGCATCCTGCTTCACTTTGGCATTCCCTACATAAACTAACTGCATGCTACAAATTGGCATTCCCTACATAAACTAACATCCTGCTTTCCATTGGCATTCCCTACATAAACTAACATCCTGCTTCACATTGGCATTCCCTACATAAACTAACATCCTGCTTTACATTGGCATTCCCTACATAAACTAACATCATGCTACACATTGGCATTGCCTACATAAACTAACATCCTGCTTTACATTGGCATTCCCTACATAAACTAGCATCCTGCTTCACATTGGCATTCCCTACATAAACTAACATCATGCTACACATTGGCATTCCCTACATAAACTAACATCCTGCTTTACATTGGCATTCCCTACATAAACTAGCATCCTTCTTCACATTGGCATTCCCTACATAAACTAGCATCCTGCTTCACTTTGGCATTCCCTACATAAACTAACATCCTGCTTTACATTGGCATTCCCTACATAAACTAACATCATGCTACACATTGGCATTGCCTGCATAAACTAACATCATGCTACACATTGGCATTCCCTACATAAACTAACATCATGCTACACATTGGCATTGCCTACATAAACTAACATCCTGCTTTACATTGGCATTCCCTGCATAAACTAACATTATGCTACACATTGGCATTCCCTACATAAACTAACATCCTGCTTTACATTGGCATTGCCTACATAAACTAACATCCTGCTTTACATTGGCATTCCCTACATAAACTAGCATCCTGCTTCACATTGGCATTCCCTGCATAAACTAACATCATGCTACACATTGGCATTCCCTACATAAACTAGCATCCTTCTTCACATTGGCATTCCCTACATAAACTAACATGCTGCTTCATATTGGCATTCCCTACATAAACTAGCATCCTGCTTCACATTGGCATTCCCTGCATAAACTAACATCATGCTACACATTGGCATTGCCTACATAAACTAACATCGTGCTTCACATTGGCATTCCCTACATAAACTAGCATCCTTCTTCACATTGGCATTCCCTACATAAACTAACATCCTGCTTCACATTGGCATTCCTTATGTAAACTAGCATACTGCTTCACATTGGCATTCCCTGCATAAACTAGCATCCTGCTTCACATTGGCATTCCCTACATATACTAACATCCTGCTTTACATTGGCATTCCCTACATAAACTAACATCATGCTACACATTGGCATTCCCTACATATACTAGCATCCTGCTTCACATTGGCATTCCCTACGTAAACTAACATCATGCTTTACATTGGCATTCCCTATGTAAACTAGCATCATGCTACATATTGGCATTCCCTACATAAACGAGCATCCTGCTTCACATTGGCATTCCCTACCTAAACTAACATCATGCTTTACATTTGCATTCCCTACATAAACTAACTTCAGCTTCACATTGGCATTCCCTACATAAACTAGCATCCTGCTACACATTGGCATTCCCTACATAAACTAACATCATTCTACACATTCTCATTGCCTACATAAACTAGTATCATGCTACACATTGGCATTCCCTACATAAACTAGCATCCTGCTTCAGATTGGCATTCCATTCATAAACTATCATCATGGTACACATTGGATTGCCTTCTGATTCTCATTGGCATTCCCTACATAAACTAGCATTACGCTACACATTGGCATTCCCTACATAAACTATCATCATGGTACACATTGGCATTGCCTACATAAACTAACATCCTGCTTCACATTGGCATTCCCTACATAAACTAGCATCCTGCTTCACATTGGCATTCCCTACATAAACTAACATCCTGCTTCAGATTGGCATTGCCTACATAAACTAACATCATGCTACACATTGGCATTCCCTACATAAACTAACATCTTGCTACACATTGGCATTGCCTACATAAACAAACATCCTGCTTTACATTGGCATTCCCTACATAATCTAACAAACTGCTTCACATTGTTATTCCCTACATAAACTAACATCATGCTACACATTGGCATTGCCTACATAAACTAACATCCTGCTTTACATTGGCATTCCCTACATAAACTAGCATCCTGCTTCACATTGGCATTCCCTACATAAACTAACATCATGCTTCTCATTGGCATTCCCTACATAAACTAACATCCTGCTTTACATTGGCATTCCCTACATAAACTAGCATCCTTCTTCACATTGGCATTCCCTACATAAACTAGCATCCTGCTTCACTTTGGCATTCCCTACATAAACTAACGTCATGCTTCACATTGGCATTGCCTACATAAACTAGTATCATGCTACACATTGGCATTCCCTACATAATCTAGCATCCTGCTTCAGATTGGCATTCCATTTATAAACAAGCATCCTGCTTCACATTGGCATTCCCTACATAAACTAACGTCATGCTTCACATTGGCATTCCCTACATAAACTAACATCCTGCTTTACATTGGCATTCCCTACATAAACTAGCATCCTTCTTCACATTGGCATTCCCTACATAAACTAGCATCCTGCTTCACTTTGGCATTCCCTACATAAACTAACATCATGCTACACATTGGCATTCCCTACATAAACTAACATCCTGCTTTCCATTGGCATTCCCTACATAAACTAACATCCTGCTTCACATTGGCATTCCCTACATAAACTAACATCCTGCTTTACATTGGCATTCCCTACATAAACTAACATCATGCTACACATTGGCATTGCCTGCATAAACTAACATCATGCTACACATTGGCATTCCCTACATAAACTAACATCATGCTACACATTGGCATTCCCTACATAAACTAACATCATGCTACACATTGGCATTGCCTACATAAACTAACATCCTGCTTTACATTGGCATTCCCTACATAAACTAGCATCCTGCTTCACATTGGCATTCCCTGCATAAACTAACATTATGCTACACATTGGCATTCCCTACATAAACTAACATCCTGCTTTACATTGGCATTCCCTACATAAACTAACATCATGCTACACATTGGCATTGCCTACATAAACTAACATCCTGCTTTACATTGGCATTCCCTACATAAACTAGCATCCTGCTTCACATTGGCATTCCCTGCATAAACTAACATCATGCTACACATTGGCATTCCCTACATAAACTAGCATCCTTCTTCACATTGGCATTCCCTACATAAACTAACATGCTGCTTCACATTGGCATTCCCTACATAAACCAGCATCCTGCTTCACTTGGGCATTCCCTACATAAACTAACATCATGCTACACATTAGCATTGCCTGCATAAACTAACATCCTGCTTCACATTGGCATTCCCTATGTAAACTAGCATCCTGCTTCACATTGGTATTCCCTACATAATCTGACATCATGCTACACATTGTCATTCCCTACATCAACTAGCATCCTGCTTCACATTGGCATTCCTTATGTAAACTAGCTAGCATCCTGCTTCACATTGGCATTCCCTGCATAAACTAGCATCCTGCTTCACATTGTGCATTCCCTACTTAAACTAACATCCTGCTTCACATTGGCATTCCCTACATAAACTAACATCCTGCTTTACATTGGCATTCCCTACATAATCTAACATCCTGCTTCACATTGTTATTCCCTACATAAACTAACATCATGCTACACATTGGCATTGCCTACATAAACTAACATCGTGCTTTACATTGGCATTCCCTACATAAACTAGCATCCTGCTTCACATTGGCATTCCCTACATAAAGTAACATCATGCTACACATTGGCATTCCCTACATAAACTAACATCCTGCTTTACATTGGCATTCCCTACATAAACTAGCATCCTTCTTCACATTGGCATTCCCGACATAAACTAGCATCCTGCTTCACTTTGGCATTCCCTACATAAACTAACATCATGCTACACATTGGCATTCCCTACATAAACTAACATCCTGCTTTCCATTGGCATTCCCTACATAAACTAACATCCTGCTTCACATTGGCATTCCCTACATAAACTAACATCCTGCTTTACATTGGCATTCCCTACATAAACTAACATCATGCTACACATTGGCATTGCCTGCATAAACTAACATCATGCTACACATTGGCATTCCCTACATAAACTAACATCATGCTACACATTGGCATTCCCTACATAAACTAACATCATGCTACACATTGGCATTGCCTACATAAACTAACATCCTGCTTTACATTGGCATTCCCTACATAAACTAGCATCCTGCTTCACATTGGCATTCCCTGCATAAACTAACATTATGCTACACATTGGCATTCCCTGCATAAACTAACATCCTGCTTTACATTGGCATTCCCTACATAAACTAACATCATGCTACACATTGGCATTGCCTACATAAACTAACATCCTGCTTTACATTGGCATTCCCTACATAAACTAGCATCCTGCTTCACATTGGCATTCCCTGCATAAACTAACATCATGCTACACATTGGCATTCCCTACATAAACTAGCATCCTTCTTCACATTGGCATTCCCTACATAAACTAACATGCTGCTTCACATTGGCATTCCCTACATAAACTAGCATCCTGCTTCACTTTGGCATTCCCTACATAAACTAACATCATGCTACACATTAGCATTGCCTGCATAAACTAACATCCTGCTTCACATTGGCATTCCCTATGTAAACTAGCATCCTGCTTCACATTGGCATTCCCTACATAATCTGACATCATGCTACACATTGTCATTCCCTACATCAACTAGCATCCTGCTTCACATTGGCATTCCTTATGTAAACTAGCTAGCATCCTGCTTCACATTGGCATTCCCTGCATAAACTAGCATCCTGCTTCACATTGGCATTCCCTACTTAAACTAACATCCTGCTTCACATTGGCATTCCCTACATAAACTAACATCCTGCTTTACATTGGCATTCCCTACATAAACTAGCATCCTTCTTCACACTGGCATTCCCTACATAAACTAGCATCCTGCTTCACTTTGGCATTCCCTACATAAACTAACATCATGCTACACATTGGCATTGCCTGCATAAACTAACATCATGCTACACATTAGCATTCCCTACATAAACTAACATCATGCTACACATTGGCATTCCCTACATAAACTAACATCATGCTACACATTGGCATTGCCTACGTAAACTAACATCCTGCTTTACATTGGCATTCCCTACATAAACTAGCATCCTGCTTCACATTGGCATTCCCTGCATAAACTAACATCATGCTACACATTGGCATTGCCTACATAAACTAACATCCTGCTTCACATTGGCATTCCCTACATAAACTAGCATCCTTCTTCACATTGGCATTCCCTACATAAACTAACATCCTGCTTCACATTGGCATTCCTTATGTAAACTAGCATCCTGCTTCACATTGGCATTCCCTGCATAAACTAACATCCTGCTTCACATTGGCATTCCCTACATAAACTAACATCCTGCTTCACATTGGCATTCCCTACATATACTAACATCCTGCTTTACATTGGCATTCCCTACATAAACTAACATCATGCTACACATTGGCATTCCCTACATATACTAGCATCCTGCTTCACATTGGCATTCCCTACGTAAACTAACATCATGCTTTACATTGGCATTCCCTAAGTAAACTAGCATCATGCTACATATTGGCATTCCCTACTTAAACTAGCATCCTGCTTCACATTGGCATTCCCTACCTAAACTAACATCATGCTTTACATTTGCATTCCCTACATAAACTAACTTCAGCTTCACATTGGCATTCCCTACATAAACTATCATCCTGCTACACATTGGCATTCCCTACATAAACTAACATCATTCTACACATTGTCATTGCCTACATAAACTAGTATCATGCTACACATTGGCATTCCCTACATAAACTAGCATCCTGCTTCAGATTGGCATTCCATTTATAAACAAGCATCCTGCTTCACATTGGCATTCCCTACATAAACTAACGTCATGCTTCACATTGGCATTGCCTACATAAACTAACATTCTGATTCTCATTGGCATTCCCTACATAAACTAGCATTACGCTACACATTGGCATTCCCTACATAAACTATCATCATGGTACACATTGGCATTCCCTACATAAACTAACATCCTGCTTTACATTGGCATTCCCTACATAAACTAACATCATGCTACACATTGGCATTGCCTGCATAAACTAACATCCTGCTTCACATTGGCATTGCCTACATAAACTAACATCATGCTACACATTGGCATTCCCTACATAAACTAACATCTTGCTACACATTGGCATTGCCTACATAAACTAACATCCTGCTTTACATTGGCATTCCCTACATAATCTAACAACCTGCTTCACATTGTTATTCCCTACATAAACTAACATCATGCTACACATTGGCATTGCCTACATAAACTAACATCCTGCTTTACATTGGCATTCCCTACATAAACTAGCATCCTGCTTCACATTGGCATTCCCTACATAAACTAACATCATGCTTCTCATTGGCATTCCCTACATAAACTAACATCCTGCTTTACATTGGCATTCCCTACATAAACTAGCATCCTTCTTCACATTGGCATTCCCTACATAAACTAGCATCCTGCTTCACATTGGCATTCCCTACATAAACTAACGTCATGCTTCACATTGGCATTGCCTACATAAACTAGTATCATGCTACACATTGGCATTCCCTACATTATCTAGCATCCTGCTTCAGATTGGCATTCCATTTATAAACTAGCATCCTGCTTCACATTGGCATTCCCTACATAAACTAACGTCATGCTTCACATTGGCATTGCCTACATAAACTAGTATCATGCTACACATTGGCATTCCCTACATAAACTAACATCTTGCTACACATTGGCATTGCCTACATAAACTAACATCCTGCTTTACATTGGCATTCCCTACATAATCTAACATCCTGCTTCACATTGTTATTCCCTACATAAACTAACATCATGCTACACATTGGCATTGCCTACATAAACTAACATCCTGCTTTACATTGGCATTCCCTACATAAACTAGCATCCTGCTTCACACTGGCATTCCCTACATAAAGTAACATCATGCTACACATTGGCATTCCCTACATAAACTAACATCCAGCTTTACATTGGCATTCCCTACATAAACTAGCATCCTTCTTCACATTGGCATTCCCTACATAAACTAGCATCCTGCTTCACTTTGGCATTCCCTACATAAACTAACATCATGCTACACATTGGCATTCCCTACATAAACTAACATCCTGCTTTCCATTGGCATTCCCTACATAAACTAACATCCTGCTTCACATTGGCATTCCCTACATAAACTAACATCCTGCTTTACATTGGCATTCCCTACATAAACTAACATCATGCTACACATTGGCATTGCCTGAATAAACTAACATCATGCTACACATTGGCATTCCCTACATAAACTAACATCATGCTACACATTGGCATTGCCTACATAAACTAACATCCTGCTTTACATTGGCATTCCCTGCATAAACTAACATTATGCTACACATTGGCATTCCCTACATAAACTAACATCCTGCTTTACATTGGCATTCCCTACATAAACTAACATCCTGCTTTACATTGGCATTCCCTACATAAACTAGCATCCTGCTTCACATTGGCATTCCCTGCATAAACTAACATCATGCTACACATTGGCATTCCCTACATAAACTAGCATCCTTCTTCACATTGGCATTCCCTGCATAAACTAACATGCTGCTTCACATTGGCATTCCCTACATAAACTAGCATCCTGCTTCACTTTGGCATTCCCTACATAAACTAACATCATGCTACACATTAGCATTGCCTGCATAAACTAACATCCTGCTTCACATTGGCATTCCCTATGTAAACTAGCATCCTGCTTCACATTGGCATTCCCTACATAATCTGACATCATGCTACCCATTGTCATTCCCTACATCAACTAGCATCCTGCTTCACATTGGCATTCCTTATTTAAACTAGCTAGCATCCTGCTTCACATTGGCATTCCCTGCATAAACTAGCATCCTGCTTCACATTGGCATTCCCTATGTAAACTAGCATCCTGTTTCACATTGGCATTCCCTACATAAACTAGCATCATGCTACACATTGGCATTCCCTACATAAACTATCATCATGGTACACATTGGCCTTGCCTACATAAACTAACATCCTGCTTCACATTGGCATTCCCTACATAAACTAGCATCCTGCTTCACATTGGCATTCCCTACATAAACTAACATCCTGCTTCACATTGGCATTCCCTACATAAACCAACATCCTGCTTTACATTTGCTTTCCCTACATAATCTAACATCCTGCTTCACATTGGCATTGCCTACATAAACTAACATCATGCTGCACATTGGCATTCCCTACATAAACTAACATCATGCTACACATTGGCATTGCCTACATAAACTAACATTCTGCTTTACATTGGCATTCCCTACATAATCTAACATCCTGCTTCACATTGTTATTCCCTACATAAACTAACATCATGCTACACATTGGCATTGCCTACATAAACTAACATCCTGCTTTACATTGGCATTCCGTACATAAACTAGCATCCTGCTTCACATTGGCATTCCCTACATAAACTAACATCCTGCTTTACATTGGCATTCCCTACATAAACTAGCATCCTTCTTCACACTGGCATTCCCTACATAAACTAGCATCCTGCTTCACTTTGGCATTCCCTACATAAACTAGCATCCTGCTTCACATTGGCATTCCCTACATAAACTAACATCCTGCTTCACATTGGTATTGCCTACATGAACTAACATCCTGCTTCACATTGGCATTGCCTACATAAACTAACATGCTGCTTCACATTGGCATTCCCTGCATAAACTAACATCCTGCTTCACAATGGCATTGCCTATATGAACAAACATCATGCTACACATTGCCATTCCCTAAAGAAACTAACTTCATGTTACATATTATCATTCCCAACATAAACTAACATCCTGCTTCACATTGGCATTCCCTGCATAAACTAACATCCTGCTTCACATTGAAATTCCCTACATAAACTAGCATTCTGCTTCACATTGGCATTCCCTACATAAACTAACATCGTGCTTTACATTGGCATTCCTTACATAAAATAGCATCCTGCTTCACATTGGCATTGCCTACATGAACTAACATCATGCTACACACTCGCATTCCCTACATAAACTAGCATCCTGCTTCACTTTGGCATTCCCTACATAAACTAACATCATGCTACACATTGGCATTGCCTACATAAACTAACATCCTGCTTTACATTGGCATTCCCTACATAAACTAGCATCCTGCTTCACATTGGCATTCCCTACATAAACTAACAACATGCTACACATTGGCATTGCCTACATAAACTAACATACTGCTTTACATTGGCATTCCCTACATAAACTAGCATCCTGCTTCACATTGGCATTCCCTACATAAACCAACATCCTGCTTTACATTGGCTTTCCCTACATAATCTAACATCCTGCTTCTCATTGGCATTGCCTACATAAACTAACATCATGCTACACATTGGCATTCCCTACATAAACTAACATCTTGCTACACATTGGCATTGCCTACATAAACTAACATCCTGCTTTACATTGGCATTCCCTACATAATCTAACATCCTGCTTCACATTGTTATTCCCTACATAAACTAACATCATGCTACACATTGGCATTGCCTACATAAACTAACATCCTGCTTTACATTGGCATTCCCTACATAAACTAGCATCCTGCATCACATTGGCATTCCCTACATAAACTAACATCATGCTACACATTGGCATTGCCTACATAAACAAACATCCTGCTTCACATTGGCATTCCCTACATAAACTAACATCCTGCTTTACATTGGCATTCCCTACATAAACTAACATCATGCTACACATTGGCATTGCCTACATAAACTAACATCATGCTACACATTGGCATTCCCTACATAAACTAACATCATGCTACACATTGGCATTGCCTACATAAACTAACATCCTGCTTTACATTGGCATTCCCTGCATAAACTAACATTATGCTACACAATGGCATTCCCTACATAAACTAACATCCTGCTTTACATTGGCATTGCCTACATAAACTAACATCCTGCTTTACATTGGCATTCCCTACACAAACTAGCATCCTGCTTCACATTGGCATTCCCTGCATAAACTAACATCATGCTACACATTGGCATTCCCTACATAAACTAGCATCCTTCTTCACATTGGCATTCCCTACATAAACTAACATGCTGCTTCACATTGGCATTCCCTACATAAACTAGCATCCTTCTTCACATTGGCATTCCCTACATAAACTAACATGCTGCTTCACATTGGCATTCCCTATGTAAACTAGCATCCTGCTTCACATTGGCATTCCCTACATAATCTGACATCATGCTACACATTGTCATTCCCTACATCAACTAGCATCCTGCTTCACATTGGCATTCCTTATGTAAACTAGCTAGCATCCTGCTTCACATTGGCATTCCCTGCATAAACTAGCATCCTGCTTCACATTGGCATTGCCTATATGAACAAACATCATGCTACACATTGCCATTCCCTAAAGAAACTAACTTCATGTTACATATTATCATTCCCAACATAAACTAACATCCTGCTTCACATTGGCATTCCCTGCATAAACTAACATCCTGCTTCACATTGACATTCCCTACATAAACTAGCATCCTGCTTCACATTGGCATTCCCTACATAAACTAACATCGTGCTTTACATTGGCATTCCCTACATAAACTAGCATCCTGCTTCACATTGGCATTCCCTACATAAACTAGCATCCTGCTTCACGTTGGCATTCCCTACATAAACCAACATCCTGCTTTACATTGGCTTTCCCTACATAATCTAACATCCTGCTTCTCATTGGCATTGCCTACATAAACTAACATCATGCTACACATTGGCATTCCATACATAAACTAACATCTTGCTACACATTGGCATTGCCTACATAAACTAACATCCTGCTTTACATTGGCATTCCCTACATAATCTAACATCCTGCTTCACATTGTTATTCCCTACATAAACTAACATCATGCTACACATTGGCATTGCCTACATAAACTAACATCCTGCTTTACATTGGCATTCCCTACATAAACTAGCATCCTGCTTCACATTGGCATTCCCTACATAAACTAACATCATGCTACACATTGGCATTCCCTACATAAACTAACATACTGCTTTACATTGGCATTCCCTACATAAACTAGCATCCTTCTTCACATTGGCATTCCCTACATAAACTAGCATCCTGCTTCACTTTGGCATTCCCTACATAAACTAACATCATGCTACACATTGGCATTCCCTACATAAACTAACATCCTGCTTTCCATTGGCATTCCCTACATAATCTAACATCCTGCTTCACATTGGCATTCCCTACATAAACTAACATCCTGCTTTACATTGGCATTCCCTACATAAACTAACATCATGCTACACATTGGCATTGCCTGCATAAACTAACATCATGCTACACATTGGCATTCCCTACATAAACTAACATCATGCTACACAATGGCATTGCCTACATAAACTAACATCCTGCTTTACATTGGCATTCCCTGCATAAACTAACATTATGCTACACATTGGCATTCCCTACATAAACTAACATCCTGCTTTACATTGGCATTGCCTACATAAACTAACATGCTGCTTCACATTGGCATTCCCTACATAAACTAGCATCCTTCTTCACATTGGCATTCCCTACATAAACTAACATGCTGCTTCACATTGGCATTCCCTATGTAAACTAGCATCCTGCTTCACATTGGCATTCCCTACATAATCTGACATCATGCTACACATTGTCATTCCCTACATCAACTAGCATCCTGCTTCACATTGGCATTCCTTATGTAAACTAGCTAGCATCCTGCTTCACATTGGCATTCCCTGCATAAACTAGCATCCTGCTTCACATTGGCATTGCCTATATGAACAAACATCATGCTACACATTGCCATTCCCTAAAGAAACTAACTTCATGTTACATATTATCATTCCCAACATAAACTAACATCCTGCTTCACATTGGCATTCCCTGCATAAACTAACATCCTGCTTCACATTGACATTCCCTACATAAACTAGCATCCTGCTTCACATTGGCATTCCCTACATAAACTAACATCGTGCTTTACATTGGCATTCCCTACATAAACTAGCATCCTGCTTCACATTGGCATTCCCTACATAAACTAGCATCCTGCTTCACGTTGGCATTCCCTACATAAACCAACATCCTGCTTTACATTGGCTTTCCCTACATAATCTAACATCCTGCTTCTCATTGGCATTGCCTACATAAACTAACATCATGCTACACATTGGCATTCCATACATAAACTAACATCTTGCTACACATTGGCATTGCCTACATAAACTAACATCCTGCTTTACATTGGCATTCCCTACATAATCTAACATCCTGCTTCACATTGTTATTCCCTACATAAACTAACATCATGCTACACATTGGCATTGCCTACATAAACTAACATCCTGCTTTACATTGGCATTCCCTACATAAACTAGCATCCTGCTTCACATTGGCATTCCCTACATAAACTAACATCATGCTACACATTGGCATTCCCTACATAAACTAACATACTGCTTTACATTGGCATTCCCTACATAAACTAGCATCCTTCTTCACATTGGCATTCCCTACATAAACTAGCATCCTGCTTCACTTTGGCATTCCCTACATAAACTAACATCATGCTACACATTGGCATTCCCTACATAAACTAACATCCTGCTTTCCATTGGCATTCCCTACATAAACTAACATCCTGCTTCACATTGGCATTCCCTACATAAACTAACATCCTGCTTTACATTGGCATTCCCTACATAAACTAACATCATGCTACACATTGGCATTGCCTGCATAAACTAACATCATGCTACACATTGGCATTCCCTACATAAACTAACATCATGCTACACAATGGCATTGCCTACATAAACTAACATCCTGCTTTACATTGGCATTCCCTGCATAAACTAACATTATGCTACACATTGGCATTCCCTACATAAACTAACATCCTGCTTTACATTGGCATTGCCTACATAAACTAACATCCTGCTTTACATTGGCATTCCCTACACAAACTAGCATCCTGCTTCACATTGGCATTCCCTGCATAAACTAACATCATGCTACACATTGGCATTCCCTACATAAACTAGCATCCTTCTTCACATTGGCATTCCCTACATAAACTAACATGCTGCTTCACATTGGCATTCCCTACATAAACTAGCATCCTGCTTCACTTTGGCATTCCCTACATAAACTAACATCATGCTACACATTAGCATTGCCTGCATAAACTAACATGCTGCTTCACATTGGCATTCCCTATGTAAACTAGCATCCTGCTTCACATTGGCATTCCCTACATAATCTGACATCATGCTACACATTGTCATTCCCTACATCAACTAGCATCCTGCTTCACATTGGCATTCCTTATGTAAACTAGCTAGCATCCTGCTTCACATTGGCATTCCCTGCATAAACTAGCATCCTGCTTCACATTGGCATTGCCTATATGAACAAACATCATGCTACACATTGCCATTCCCTAAAGAAACTAACTTCATGTTACATATTATCATTCCCAACATAAACTAACATCCTGCTTCACATTGGCATTCCCTGCATAAACTAACATCCTGCTTCACATTGACATTCCCTACATAAACTAGCATCCTGCTTCACATTGGCATTCCCTACATAAACTAACATCGTGCTTTACATTGGCATTCCTTACATAAAATAGCATCCTGCTTCACATTGGCATTGCCTACATGAACTAACATCATGCTACACACTGGCATTCCCTACATAAACTAGCATCCTGCTTCACTTTGGCATTCCCTACATAAACTAACATCATGCTACACATTGGCATTGCCTACATAAACTAACATCCTGCTTTACATTGGCATTCCCTACATAAACTAGCATCCTGCTTCACATTGGCATTCCCTACATAAACTAACATCATGCTATACATTGGCATTGCCTACATAAACTAACATACTGCTTTACATTGGCATTCCCTACATAAACTAGCATCCTGCTTCACATTGGCATTCCCTACATAAACCAACATCCTGCTTTACATTGGCTTTCCCTACATAATCTAACATCCTGCTTCTCATTGGCATTGCCTACATAAACTAACATCCTGCTTTACATTGGCATTCCCTGCATAAACTAGCATCCTGCTTCACATTGGCATTCCCTACATAAACTAACATCATGCTACACATTGGCATTCCCTACATAAACTAACATCCTGCTTTACATTGGCATTCCCTACATAAACTAGCATCCTTCTTCACATTGGCATTCCCTACATAAACTAGCATCCTGCTTCACTTTGGCATTCCCTACATAAACTAACTTCATGCTACAAATTGGCATTCCCTACATAAACTAACATCCTGCTTTCCATTGGCATTCCCTACATAAACTAACATCCTGCTTCACATTGGCATTCCCTACATAAACTAACATCCTGCTTTACATTGGCATTCCCTACATAAACTAACATCATGCTACACATTGGCATTGCCTACATAAACTAACATCCTGCTTTACATTGGCATTCCCTACATAAACTAGCATCCTGCTTCACATTGGCATTCCCTACATAAACTAACATCATGCTACACATTGGCATTCCCTACATAAACTAACATCCTGCTTTACATTGGCATTCCCTACATAAACTAGCATCCTTCTTCACATTGGCATTCCCTACATAAACTAGCATCCTGCTTCACTTTGGCATTCCCTACATAAACTAACATCCTGCTTTACATTGGCATTCCCTACATAAACTAACATCATGCTACACATTGGCATTGCCTGCATAAACTAACATCATGCTACACATTGGCATTCCCTACATAAACTAACATCATGCTACACATTGGCATTGCCTACATAAACTAACATCCTGCTTTACATTGGCATTCCCTGCA
The DNA here is from genome assembly GCF_030144855.1 of Hypanus sabinus. Lineage (NCBI taxonomy): Eukaryota > Metazoa > Chordata > Chondrichthyes > Myliobatiformes > Dasyatidae > Hypanus > Hypanus sabinus. Next base: position 46,490,021 of record NC_082738.1, read on the forward strand.
TAAACTAACATTATGCTACACATTGGCATTCCCTACATAAACTAACATCCTGCTTTACATTGGCATTGCCTACATAAACTAACATCCTGCTTTACATTGGCATTCCCTACATAAACTAGCATCCTGCTTCACATTGGCATTCCCTGCATAAACTAACATCATGCTACACATTGGCATTCCCTACATAAACTAGCATCCTTCTTCACATTGGCATTCCCTACATAAACTAACATGCTGCTTCATATTGGCATTCCCTACATAAACTAGCATCCTGCTTCACTTTGGCATTCCCTACATAAACTAACATCATGCTACACATTAGCATTGCCTGCATAAACTAACATCCTGCTTCACATTGGCATTCCCTATGTAAACTAGCATCCTGCTTCACATTGGCATTCCCTACATAATCTGACATCATGCTACACATTGTCATTCCCTACATCAACTAGCATCCTGCTTCACATTGGCATTCCTTATGTAAACTAGCTAGCATCCTGCTTCACATTGGCATTCCCTGCATAAACTAGCATCCTGCTTCACATTGGCATTCCCTATGTAAACTAGCATCCTTTTTCACATTGGCATTCCCTACATAAACTAGCATCATGCTACACATTGGCATTCCCTACATAAACTATCATCATGGTACACATTGGCCTTGCCTACATAAACTAACATCCTGCTTCACATTGGCATTCCCTACATAAACTAGCATCGTGCTTCACATTGGCATTCCCTACATAAACTAACATCCTGCTTCACATTGGCATTCCCTACATAAACCAACATCCTGCTTTACATTGGCTTTCCCTACATAATCTAACATCCTGCTTCACATTGGCATTGCTTACATAAACTAACATCATGCTGCACATTGGCATTCCCTACATAAACTAACATTATGCTACACATTGGCATTGCCTACATAAACTAACATCCTGCTTTACATTGGCATTCCCTACATAATCTAACATCCTGCTTCACATTGTTATTCCCTACATAAACTAACATCATGCTACACATTGGCATTGCCTACATAAACTAACATCCTGCTTTACATTGGCATTCCGTACACAAACTAGCATCCTGCTTCACATTGGCATTCCCTACACAAACTAACATCCTGCTTTACATTGGCATTCCCTACATAAACTAGCATCCTTCTTCACACTGGCATTCCCTACATAAACTAGCATCCTGCTTCACTTTGGCATTCCCTACATAAACTAGCATCCTGCTTCACATTGGCATTCCCTACATAAACTAACATCCTGCTTCACATTGGTATTGCCTACATGAACTAACATCCTGCTTCACATTGGCATTGCCTACATAAACTAACATCCTGCTTCACATTGGCATTCCCTGCATAAACTAACATCCTGCTTCACATTGACATTCCCTACATAAACTAGCATCCTGCTTCACATTGGCATTCCCTACATAAACTAACATCGTGCTTTACATTGGCATTCCTTACATAAAATAGCATCCTGCTTCACATTGGCATTGCCTACATGAACTAACATCATGCTACACACTGGCATTCCCTACATAAACTAGCATCCTGCTTCACTTTGGCATTCCCTACATAAACTAACATCATGCTACACATTGGCATTGCCTACATAAACTAACATCCTGCTTTACATTGGCATTCCCTACATAAACTAGCATCCTGCTTCACATTGGCATTGCCTACATAAACTAACATCATGCTACACATTGGCATTCCCTACATAAACTAACATACTGCTTTACATTGGCATTCCCTACATAAACTAGCATCCTTCTTCACATTGGCATTCCCTACATAAACTAGCATCCTGCTTCACTTTGGCATTCCCTACATAAACTAACGTCATGCTTCACATTGGCATTGCCTACATAAACTAGTATCATGCTACACATTGGCATTCCCTACATAATCTAGCATCCTGCTTCAGATTGGCATTCCATTTATAAACAAGCATCCTGCTTCACATTGGCATTCCCTACATAAACTAACGTCATGCTTCACATTGGCTTTGCCTACATAAACTAACATTCTGATTCTCATTTGCATTCCCTACATAAACTAGCATTATGCTACACATTGGCATTCCCTACATAAACTATCATCATGGTACACATTTGCATTGCCTACATAAACTAACATCCTGCTTCACATTGGCATTCCCTGCATAAACTAGCATCCTGCTTCACATTGGCATTCCCTACATAAACCAACATCCTGCTTTACATTGGCTTTCCCTACATAATCTAACATCCTGCTTCTCATTGGCATTGCCTACATAAACTAACATCATGCTACACATTGGCATTCCCTACATAAACTAACATCTTGCTACACATTGGCATTGCCTACATAAACTAACATCCTGCTTTACATTGGCATTCCCTACATAATCTAACATCCTGCTTCACATTGTTATTCCCTACATAAACTAACATCATGCTACACATTGGCATTCCCTACATAAACTAACATCCTGCTTTACATTCGCATTCCCTACATAAACTAGCATCCTGCTTCACATTGGCATTCCCTACATAAACTAACATAATGCTACACATTGGCATTCCCTCCATAAACTAACATCCTGCTTTACATTGGCATTCCCTACATAAACTAGCATCCTTCTTCACATTGGCATTCCCTACATAAACTAGCATCCTGCTTCACTTTGGCATTCCCTACATAAACTAACATCATGCTACACATTGGCATTCCCTACATAAACTAACATCCTGCTTTCCATTGGCATTCCCTACATAAACTAACATCCTGCTTCACATTGGCATTCCCTGCATAAACTAACATCCTGCTTTACATTGGCATTCCCTACATAAACTAACATCATGCTACACATTGGCATTGCCTGCATAAACTAACATCATGCTACACATTGGCATTCCCTACATAAACTAACATCATGCTACACATTGTCATTCCCTACATCAACTAGCATCCTGCTTCACATTGGCATTCCTTATGTAAACTAGCTAGCATCCTGCTTCACATTGGCATTCCCTGCATAAACTAGCATCCTGCTTCACATTGGCATTCCCTACTTAAACTAACATCCTGCTTCACATTGGCATTCCCTACATAAACTAACATCCTGCTTTACATTGGCATTCCCTACATAAACTAGCATCCTTCTTCACACTGGCATTCCCTACATAAACTAGCATCCTGCTTCACTTTGGCATTCCCTACATAAACTAACATCATGCTACACATTGGCATTGGCTGCATAAACTAACATCATGCTACACATTAGCATTCCCTACATAAACTAGCATCCTGCTTCACATTGGCATTGCCTACATAAACTAACATCATGCTACACATTGGCATTCCCTACATAAACTAACATACTGCTTTACATTGGCATTCCCTACATAAACTAGCATCCTTCTTCACATTGGCATTCCCTACATAAACTAGCATCCTGCTACACATTGGCATTCCCTACATAAACTAACATCATGCTACACATTGGCATTGCCTACATAAACTAACATCCTGCTTTACATTGGCATTCCCTACATAAACTAGCATCCTGCTTCACATTGGCATTCCCTGCATAAACTAACATCATGCTACACATTGGCATTGCCTACATAAACTAACATCCTGCTTCACATTGGCATTCCCTACATAAACTAGCATCCTTCTTCACATTGGCATTCCCTACATAAACTAACATCCTGCTTCACATTGGCATTCCTTATGTAAACTAGCATCCTGCTTCACATTGGCATTCCCTGCATAAACTAGCATCCTGCTTCACATTGGCATTCCCTACATAAACTAACATCCTGCTTCACATTGGCATTCCCTACATATACTAACATCCTGCTTTACATTGGCATTCCCTACATAAACTAACATCATGCTACACATTGGCATTCCCTACATATACTAGCATCCTGCTTCACATTGGCATTCCCTACGTAAACTAACATCATGCTTTACATTGGCATTCCCTATGTAAACTAGCATCATGCTACATATTGGCATTCCCTACATAAACTAGCATCCTGCTTCACATTGGCATTCCCTACCTAAACTGACATCATGCTTTACATTTGCATTCCGTACATAAACTAACTTCAGCTTCACATTGGCATTCCCTACATAAACTAGCATCCTGCTTCAGATTGGCATTCCATTTATAAACAAGCATCCTGCTTCACATTGGCATTCCCTACATAAACTAACGTCATGCTTCACATTGGCATTGCCTACATAAACTAACATTCTGATTCTCATTGGCATTCCCTACATAAACTAGCATTACGCTACACATAGGCATTCCCTACATAAACTATCATCATGGTACACATTGGCATTGCCTACATAAACTAACATCCTGCTTCACATTGGCATTCCCTACATAAACTAGCATCCTGCTTCACATTGGGATTCCCTACATAAGCTAACATCCTGCTTCACATTGGCATTGCCTACATAAACTAACATCATGCTACACATTGGCATTCCCTACATAAACTAACATCTTGCTACACATTGTTATTCCCTACATAAACTAACATCATGCTACACATTGGCATTGCCTACATAAACTAACATCCTGCTTTACATTGGCATTCCCTACATAAACTACCATCCTGCTTCACATTGGCATTCCCTACATAAAGTAATATCATGCTACACATTGGCATTCCCTACATAAACTAACATCCTGCTTTACATTGGCATTCCCTACATAAACTAGCATCCTTCTTCACATTGGCATTCCCTACATAAACTAGCATCCTGCTTCACTTTGGCATTCCCTACATAAACTAACGTCATGCTTCACATTGGCATTGCCTACATAAACTAGTATCATGCTACACATTGGCATTCCATACATAATCTAGCATCCTGCTATAGATTGGCATTCCATTTATAAACAAGCATCCTGTTTCACATTGGCATTCCCTACATAAACCAACATCCTGCTTTACATTGGCTTTCCCTACATAATCTAACATCCTGCTTCTCATTGGCATTGCCTACATAAACTAACATCATGCTACACATTGGCATTCCCTACATAAACTAACATCTTGCTACACATTGGCATTGCCTACATAAACTAACATCCTGCTTTACATTGGCATTCCCTACATAATCTAACATCCTGCTTCACATTGTTATTCCCTACATAAACTAACATCATGCTACACATTGGCATTGCCTACATAAACTAACATCCTGCTTTACATTGGCATTCCCTACATAAACTAGCATCCTGCTTCACATTGGCATTCCCTACATAAACTAACATAATGCTACACATTGGCATTCCCTCCATAAACTAACATCCTGCTTTACATTGGCATTCCCTACATAAACTAGCATCCTTCTTCACATTGGCATTCCCTACATAAACTAGCATCCTGCTTCACTTTGGCATTCCCTACATAAACTAACATCATGCTACACATTGGCATTCCCTACATAAACTAACATCCTGCTTTCCATTGGCATTCCCTACATAAACTAACATCCTGCTTCACATTGGCATTCCCTGCATAAACTAACATCCTGCTTTACATTGGCATTCCCTACATAAACTAACATCATGCTACACATTGGCATTGCCTGCATAAACTAACATCATGCTACACATTGGCATTCCCTACATAAACTAACATCATGCTACACATTGTCATTCCCTACATCAACTAGCATCCTGCTTCACATTGGCATTCCTTATGTAAACTAGCTAGCATCCTGCTTCACATTGGCATTCCCTGCATAAACTAGCATCCTGCTTCACATTGGCATTCCCTACTTAAACTAACATCCTGCTTCACATTGGCATTCCCTACATAAACTAACATCCTGCTTTACATTGGCATTCCCTACATAAACTAGCATCCTTCTTCACACTGGCATTCCCTACATAAACTAGCATCCTGCTTCACTTTGGCATTCCCTACATAAACTAACATCATGCTACACATTGGCATTGGCTGCATAAACTAACATCATGCTACACATTAGCATTCCCTACATAAACTAGCATCCTGCTTCACATTGGCATTGCCTACATAAACTAACATCATGCTACACATTGGCATTCCCTACATAAACTAACATACTGCTTTACATTGGCATTCCCTACATAAACTAGCATCCTTCTTCACATTGGCATTCCCTACATAAACTAGCATCCTGCTACACATTGGCATTCCCTACATAAACTAACATCATGCTACACATTGGCATTGCCTACATAAACTAACATCCTGCTTTACATTGGCATTCCCTACATAAACTAGCATCCTGCTTCACATTGGCATTCCCTGCATAAACTAACATCATGCTACACATTGGCATTGCCTACATAAACTAACATCCTGCTTCACATTGGCATTCCCTACATAAACTAGCATCCTTCTTCACATTGGCATTCCCTACATAAACTAACATCCTGCTTCACATTGGCATTCCTTATGTAAACTAGCATCCTGCTTTACATTGGCATTCCCTACATAAACTAACATCATGCTACACATTGGCATTCCCTACATATACTAGCATCCTGCTTCACATTGGCATTCCCTACGTAAACTAACATCATGCTTTACATTGGCATTCCCTATGTAAACTAGCATCATGCTACATATTGGCATTCCCTACATAAACTAGCATCCTGCTTCACATTGGCATTCCCTACCTAAACTGACATCATGCTTTACATTTGCATTCCGTACATAAACTAACTTCAGCTTCACATTGGCATTCCCTACATAAACTAGCATCCTGCTACACATTGGCATTCCCTACATAAACTAGCATCCTGCTTCAGATTGGCATTCCATTTATAAACAAGCATCCTGCTTCACATTGGCATTCCCTACATAAACTAACGTCATGCTTCACATTGGCATTGCCTACATAAACTAACATTCTGATTCTCATTGGCATTCCCTACATAAACTAGCATTACGCTACACATAGGCATTCCCTACATAAACTATCATCATGGTACACATTGGCATTGCCTACATAAACTAACATCCTGCTTCACATTGGCATTCCCTACATAAACTAGCATCCTGCTTCACATTGGGATTCCCTACATAAGCTAACATCCTGCTTCACATTGGCATTGCCTACATAAACTAACATCATGCTACACATTGGCATTCCCTACATAAACTAACATCTTGCTACACATTGTTATTCCCTACATAAACTAACATCATGCTACACATTGGCATTGCCTACATAAACTAACATCCTGCTTTACATTGGCATTCCCTACATAAACTACCATCCTGCTTCACATTGGCATTCCCTACATAAAGTAATATCATGCTACACATTGGCATTCCCTACATAAACTAACATCCTGCTTTACATTGGCATTCCCTACATAAACTAGCATCCTTCTTCACATTGGCATTCCCTACATAAACTAGCATCCTGCTTCACTTTGGCATTCCCTACATAAACTAACGTCATGCTTCACATTGGCATTGCCTACATAAACTAGTATCATGCTACACATTGGCATTCCATACATAATCTAGCATCCTGCTATAGATTGGCATTCCATTTATAAACAAGCATCCTGTTTCACATTGGCATTCCCTACAGAAACCAACATCCTGCTTTACATTGGCTTTCCCTACATAATCTAACATCCTGCTTCTCATTGGCATTGCCTACATAAACTAACATCATGCTACACATTGGCATTCCCTACATAAACTAACATCTTGCTACACATTGGCATTGCCTACATAAACTAACATCCTGCTTTACATTGGCATTCCCTACATAATCTAACATCCTGCTTCACATTGTTATTCCCTACATAAACTAACATCATGCTACACATTGGCATTGCCTACATAAACTAACATCCTGCTTTACATTGGCATTCCCTACATCAACTAGCATCCTGCTTCACATTGGCATTCCTTATGTAAACTAGCTAGCATCCTGCTTCACATTGGCATTCCCTGCATAAACTTGCATCCTGCTTCACATTGGCATTCCCTACTTAAACTAACATCCTGCTTCACATTGGCATTCCCTTCATAAACTAACATCCTGCTTCACATTGGCTTTCCCTACATAAACTAACATCCTGGTTCACATTTTTATTCCCTACATAATCTAACATCATGCTACACATTGGCATTGCCGACATAAACTTAAGTCATGATGCACATCGGCATTCCCTACATAAACTAGCATCCTGCTTCATATCGGCATTCCCTATGTAAACTAGCATCCTGCTTCATATTGGCATTCTCTACATAAACTAACATCCTGTTTCACATTGGCATTCCCTACATAAACTAGCATCATGCTACACATTGGCATTCCCTACATAAACTAACATCCTGCTTCACATTGGCATTCCGTACATAAACTAACATCTTGCTACACATTGGCATTGCCTACATAAACTAACATCCTGCTTTACATTGGCATTCCCTACATAATCTAACATCCTGCTTCACATTGTTATTCCCTACATAAACTAACATCATGCTACACATTGGCATTGCCTACATAAACTAACATCCTGCTTTACATTGGCATTCCCTACATAAACTAGCATCCTGCTTCACATTGGCATTCCCTACATAAACTAACATCCTGCTTTACATTGGCATTCCCTACATAAACTAGCATCCTTCTTCACACTGGCATTCCCTACATAAACTAGCATCCTGCTTCACTTTGGCATTCCCTTCATAAACTAGCATCCTGCTTCACATTGGCATTCCCTACATAAACTAACATCCTGCTTCACATTGGTATTGCCTACATGAACTAACATCCTGCTTCACATTGGCATTGCCTACATAAACTAACATGCTGCTTCACATTGGCATTCCCTACATAAACTAACATCCTGCTTCACATTGGCATTGCCTATATGAACAAACATCATGCTACACATTGCCATTCCCTAAAGAAACTAACTTCATGTTACATATTATCATTCCCAACATAAACTAACATCCTGCTTCACATTGGCATTCCCTGCATAAACTAACATCCTGCTTCTCATTGGCATTCCCTACATAAACTAGCATCCTGCTTCACATTGGCATTCCCTACATAAACTAACATCGTGCTTTACATTGGCATTCCCTACATAAAATAGCATCCTGCTACACATTGGCATTCCCTACATCAACTAGCATCCTGATTCACATTGGCATTCCCTACATAAACTAACATCGTGCTTTACATTGGCATTCCCTACATAAAATAGCATCCTGCTACACATTGACATTCCCTACATAAACTAGCATCCTGCTTCACATTGGCATTCCATACATAAACTAACATCGTGCTTTACATTGGCATTCCTTACATAAAATAGCATCCTGCTTCACATTGGCATTGCCTACATGAACTAACATCATGCTACACACTGGCATTCCCTACATAAACTAGCATCCTGCTTCACTTTGGCATTCCCTACATAAACTAGCATCCTGCTTCACATTGGCATTCCCTACATAAACTAACATCCTGCTTCACATTGGCATTGCCTACATAAACTAACATGCTGCTTCACATTGGCATTCCCTACATAAACTACCATCCTTCTTCACATTGGCATTGCCAATATGAACAAACATCATGCTACACATTGCCATTCCCTAAAGAAACTAACTTCATGTTACATATTATCATTCCCAACATAAACTAGCATCCTTCTTCACATTGGCATTCCCTACATAAACTAGCATCCTGCTTCACATTGGCATTCCCTACATAAACTAACATCATGCTACACATTGGCATTCCCTACATAAACTAACATCCTGCTTTACATTGGCATTCCCTACATAAACTAACATCCTGCTTCACATTGGCATTCCCTACATAAACTAACATCATGCTACACATTGGCATTGCCTGCATAAACTAACATCATGCTACACATTGGCATTCCCTACATAAACTAACATCATGCTACACATTGGCATTGCCTACATAAACTAACATCCTGCTTTACATTGGCATTCCCTGCATAAACTAACATTATGCTACACATTGGCATTCCCTACATAAACTAACATCCTGCTTTACATTGGCATTGCCTACATAAACTAACATCCTGCTTTACATTGGCATTCCCTACACAAACTAGCATCCTGCTTCACATTGGCATTCCCTGCATAAACTAACATCATGCTACACATTGGCATTCCCTACATAAACTAGCATCCTTCTTCACATTGGCATTCCCTACATAAACTAACATGCTGCTTCACATTGGCATTCCCTACATAAACTAACATGCTGCTTCACATTGGCATTCCCTATGTAAACTAGCATCCTGCTTCACATTGGCATTCCCTACATAATCTGACATCATGCTACACATTGTCATTCCCTACATCAACTAGCATCCTGCTTCACATTGGCATTCCCTGCATAAACTAGCATCCTGCTTCACATTGGCATTGCCTATATGAACAAACATCATGCTACACATTGCCATTCCCTAAAGAAACTAACTTCATGTTACATATTATCATTCCCAACATAAACTAACATCCTGCTTCACATTGGCATTCCCTGCATAAACTAACATCCTGCTTCACATTGACATTCCCTACATAAACTAGCATCCTGCTTCACATTGGCATTCCCTACATAAACTAACATCGTGCTTTACATTGGCATTCCCTACATAAACTAGCATCCTGCTTCACATTGGCATTCCCTACATAAACTAGCATCCTGCTTCACGTTGGCATTCCCTACATAAACCAACATCCTGCTTTACATTGGCTTTCCCTACATAATCTAACATCCTGCTTCTCATTGGCATTGCCTACATAAACTAACATCATGCTACACATTGGCATTCCATACATAAACTAACATCTTGCTACACATTGGCATTGCCTACATAAACTAACATCCTGCTTTACATTGGCATTCCCTACATAATCTAACATCCTGCTTCACATTGTTATTCCCTACATAAACTAACATCATGCTACACATTGGCATTGCCTACATAAACTAACATCCTGCTTTACATTGGCATTCCCTACATAAACTAGCATCCTGCTTCACATTGGCATTCCCTACATAAACTAACATCATGCTACACATTGGCATTCCCTACATAAACTAACATACTGCTTTACATTGGCATTCCCTACATAAACCAGCATCCTTCTTCACATTGGCATTCCCTACATAAACTAGCATCCTGCTTCACTTTGGCATTCCCTACATAAACTAACATCATGCTACACATTGGCATTCCCTACATAAACTAACATCCTGCTTTCCATTGGCATTCCCTACATAAACTAACATCCTGCTTCACATTGGCATTCCCTACATAAACTAACATCCTGCTTTACATTGGCATTCCCTACATAAACTAACATCATGCTACACATTGGCATTGCCTGCATAAACTAACATCATGCTACACATTGGCATTCCCTACATAAACTAACATCATGCTACACAATGGCATTGCCTACATAAACTAACATCCTGCTTTACATTGGCATTCCCTGCATAAACTAACATTATGCTACACATTGGCATTCCCTACATAAACTAACATCCTGCTTTACATTGGCATTGCCTACATAAACTAACATCCTGCTTTACATTGGCATTCCCTACACAAACTAGCATCCTGCTTCACATTGGCATTCCCTGCATAAACTAACATCATGCTACACATTGGCATTCCCTACATAAACTAGCATCCTTCTTCACATTGGCATTCCCTACATAAACTAACATGCTGCTTCACATTGGCATTCCCTACATAAACTAGCATCCTGCTTCACTTTGGCATTCCCTACATAAACTAACATCATGCTACACATTAGCATTGCCTGCATAAACTAACATCCTGCTTCACATTGGCATTCCCTATGTAAACTAGCATCCTGCTTCACATTGGCATTCCCTACATAATCTGACATCATGCTACACATTGTCATTCCCTACATCAACTAGCATCCTGCTTCACATTGGCATTCCTTATGTAAACTAGCTAGCATCCTGCTTCACATTGGCATTCCCTGCATAAACTAGCATCCTGCTTCACATTGGCATTGCCTATATGAACAAACATCATGCTACACATTGCCATTCCCTAAAGAAACTAACTTCATGTTACATATTATCATTCCCAACATAAACTAACATCCTGCTTCACATTGGCATTCCCTGCATAAACTAACATCCTGCTTCACATTGACATTCCCTACATAAACTAGCATCCTGCTTCACATTGGCATTCCCTACATAAACTAACATCGTGCTTTACATTGGCATTCCTTACATAAAATAGCATCCTGCTTCACATTGGCATTGCCTACATGAACTAACATCATGCTACACACTGGCATTCCCTACATAAACTAGCATCCTGCTTCACTTTGGCATTCCCTACATAAACTAACATCATGCTACACATTGGCATTGCCTACATAAACTAACATCCTGCTTTACATTGGCATTCCCTACATAAACTAGCATCCTGCTTCACATTGGCATTCCCTACATAAACTAACATCATGCTATACATTGGCATTGCCTACATAAACTAACATACTGCTTTACATTGGCATTCCCTACATAAACTAGCATCCTGCTTCACATTGGCATTCCCTACATAAACCAACATCCTGCTTTACATTGGCTTTCCCTACATAATCTAACATCCTGCTTCTCATTGGCATTGCCTACATAAACTAACATCCTGCTTTACATTGGCATTCCCTGCATAAACTAGCATCCTGCTTCACATTGGCATTCCCTACATAAACTAACATCATGCTACACATTGGCATTCCCTACATAAACTAACATCCTGCTTTACATTGGCATTCCCTACATAAACTAGCATCCTTCTTCACATTGGCATTCCCTACATAAACTAGCATCCTGCTTCACTTTGGCATTCCCTACATAAACTAACTTCATGCTACAAATTGGCATTCCCTACATAAACTAACATCCTGCTTTCCATTGGCATTCCCTACATAAACTAACATCCTGCTTCACATTGGCATTCCCTACATAAACTAACATCCTGCTTTACATTGGCATTCCCTACATAAACTAACATCATGCTACACATTGGCATTGCCTACATAAACTAACATCCTGCTTTACATTGGCATTCCCTACATAAACTAGCATCCTGCTTCACATTGGCATTCCCTACATAAACTAACATCATGCTACACATTGGCATTCCCTACATAAACTAACATCCTGCTTTACATTGGCATTCCCTACATAAACTAGCATCCTTCTTCACATTGGCATTCCCTACATAAACTAGCATCCTGCTTCACTTTGGCATTCCCTACATAAACTAATATCCTGCTTTACATTGGCATTCCCTACATAAACTAACATCATGCTACACATTGGCATTGCCTGCATAAACTAACATCATGCTACACATTGGCATTCCCTACATAAACTAACATCATGCTACACATTGGCATTGCCTACATAAACTAACATCCTGCTTTACATTGGCATTCCCTGCATAAACTAACATTATGCTACACATTGGCATTCCCTACATAAACTAACATCCTGCTTTACATTGGCATTGCCTACATAAACTAACATCCTGCTTTACATTGGCATTCCCTACATAAACTAGCATCCTGCTTCACATTGGCATTCCCTGCATAAACTAACATCATGCTACACATTGGCATTCCCTACATAAACTAGCATCCTTCTTCACATTGGCATTCCCTACATAAACTAACATGCTGCTTCATATTGGCATTCCCTACATAAACTAGCATCCTGCTTCACTTTGGCATTCCCTACATAAACTAACATCATGCTACACATTAGCATTGCCTGCATAAACTAACATCCTGCTTCACATTGGCATTCCCTATGTAAACTAGCATCCTGCTTCACATTGGCATTCCCTACATAATCTGACATCATGCTACACATTGTCATTCCCTACATCAACTAGCATCCTGCTTCACATTGGCATTCCTTATGTAAACTAGCTAGCATCCTGCTTCACATTGGCATTCCCTGCATAAACTAGCATCCTGCTTCACATTGGCATTCCCTATGTAAACTAGCATCCTTTTTCACATTGGCATTCCCTACATAAACTAGCATCATGCTACACATTGGCATTCCCTACATAAACTATCATCATGGTACACATTGGCCTTGCCTACATAAACTAACATCCTGCTTCACATTGGCATTCCCTACATAAACTAGCATCGTGCTTCACATTGGCATTCCCTACATAAACTAACATCCTGCTTCACATTGGCATTCCCTACATAAACCAACATCCTGCTTTACATTGGCTTTCCCTACATAATCTAACATCCTGCTTCACATTGGCATTGCTTACATAAACTAACATCATGCTGCACATTGGAATTCCCTACATAAACTAACATTATGCTACACATTGGCATTGCCTACATAAACTAACATCCTGCTTTACATTGGCATTCCCTACATAATCTAACATCCTGCTTCACATTGTTATTCCCTACATAAACTAACATCATGCTACACATTGGCATTGCCTACATAAACTAACATCCTGCTTTACATTGGCATTCCGTACACAAACTAGCATCCTGCTTCACATTGGCATTCCCTACACAAACTAACATCCTGCTTTACATTGGCATTCCCTACATAAACTAGCATCCTTCTTCACACTGGCATTCCCTACATAAACTAGCATCCTGCTTCACTTTGGCATTCCCTACATAAACTAGCATCCTGCTTCACATTGGCATTCCCTACATAAACTAACATCCTGCTTCACATTGGTATTGCCTACATGAACTAACATCCTGCTTCACATTGGCATTGCCTACATAAACTAACATCCTGCTTCACATTGGCATTCCCTGCATAAACTAACATCCTGCTTCACATTGACATTCCCTACATAAACTAGCATCCTGCTTCACATTGGCATTCCCTACATAAACTAACATCGTGCTTTACATTGGCATTCCTTACATAAAATAGCATCCTGCTTCACATTGGCATTGCCTACATGAACTAACATCATGCTACAGACTGGCATTCCCTACATAAACTAGCATCCTGCTTCACTTTGGCATTCCCTACATAAACTAACATCATGCTACACATTGGCATTTCCTACATAAACTAACATCCTGCTTTACATTGGCATTCCCTACATAAACTAGCATCCTGCTTCACATTGGCATTGCCTACATAAACTAACATCATGCTACAGATTGGCATTCCCTACATAAACTAACATACTGCTTTACATTGGCATTCCCTACATAAACTAGCATCCTTCTTCACATTGGCATTCCCTACATAAACTAGCATCCTGCTTCACTTTGGCATTCCCTACATAAACTAACGTCATGCTTCACATTGGCATTGCCTACATAAACTAGTATCATGCTACACATTGGCATTCCCTACATAATCTAGCATCCTGCTTCAGATTGGCATTCCATTTATAAACAAGCATCCTGCTTCACATTGGCATTCCCTACATAAACTAACGTCATGCTTCACATTGGCTTTGCCTACATAAACTAACATTCTGATTCTCATTTGCATTCCCTACATAAACTAGCATTATGCTACACATTGGCATTCCCTACATAAACTATCATCATGGTACACATTTGCATTGCCTACATAAACTAACATCCTGCTTCACATTGGCATTCCCTACATAAACTAGCATCCTGCTTCACATTGGCATTCCCTACATAAACCAACATCCTGCTTTACATTGGCTTTCCCTACATAATCTAACATCCTGCTTCTCATTGGCATTGCCTACATAAACTAACATCATGCTACACATTGGCATTCCCTACATAAACTAACATCTTGCTACACATTGGCATTGCCTACATAAACTAACATCCTGCTTTATATTGGCATTCCCTACATAATCTAACATCCTGCTTCACATTGTTATTCCCTACATAAACTAACATCATGCTACACATTGGCATTGCCTACATAAACTAACATCCTGCTTTACATTGGCATTCCCTACATAAACTAGCATCCTGCTTCACATTGGCATTCCCTACATAAACTAACATCATGCTACACATTGGCATTCCCTACATAAACTAACATCCTGCTTTACATTGGCATTCCCTACATAAACTAGCATCCTTCTTCACTTTGGCATTCCCTACATAAACTAACATCATGCTACACATTGGCATTCCCTACATAAACTAACATCCTGCTTTCCATTGGCATTCCCTACATAAACTAACATCCTGCTTCACATTGGCATTCCCTGCATAAACTAACATCCTGCTTTACATTGGCATTCCCTACATAAACTAACATCATGCTACACATTGGCATTGCCTGCATAAACTAACATCATGCTACACATTGGCATTCCCTACATAAACTAACATCATGCTACACATTGTCATTCCCTACATCAACTAGCATCCTGCTTCACATTGGCATTCCTTATGTAAACTAGCTAGCATCCTGCTTCACATTGGCATTCCCTGCATAAACTAGCATCCTGCTTCACATTGGCATTCCCTACTTAAACTAACATCCTGCTTCACATTGGCATTCCCTACATAAACTAACATCCTGCTTTACATTGGCATTCCCTACATAAACTAGCATCCTTCTTCACACTGGCATTCCCTACATAAACTAGCATCCTGCTTCACTTTGGCATTCCCTACATAAACTAACATCATGCTACACATTGGCATTGGCTGCATAAACTAACATCATGCTACACATTAGCATTCCCTACATAAACTAGCATCCTGCTTCACATTGGCATTGCCTACATAAACTAACATCATGCTACACATTGGCATTCCCTACATAAACTAACATACTGCTTTACATTGGCATTCCCTACATAAACTAGCATCCTTCTTCACATTGGCATTCCCTACATAAACTAGCATCCTGCTACACATTGGCATTCCCTACATAAACTAACATCATGCTACACATTGGCATTGCCTACATAAACTAACATCCTGCTTTACATTGGCATTCCCTACATAAACTAGCATCCTGCTTCACATTGGCATTCCCTGCATAAACTAACATCATGCTACACATTGGCATTGCCTACATAAACTAACATCCTGCTTCACATTGGCATTCCCTACATAAACTAGCATCCTTCTTCACATTGGCATTCCCTACATAAACTAACATCCTGCTTCACATTGGCATTCCTTATGTAAACTAGCATCCTGCTTCACATTGGCATTCCCTGCATAAACTAGCATCCTGCTTCACATTGGCATTCCCTACATAAACTAACATCCTGCTTCACATTGGCATTCCCTACATATACTAACATCCTGCTTTACATTGGCATTCCCTACATAAACTAACATCATGCTACACATTGGCATTCCCTACATATACTAGCATCCTGCTTCACATTGGCATTCCCTACGTAAACTAACATCATGCTTTACATTGGCATTCCCTATGTAAACTAGCATCATGCTACATATTGGCATTCCCTACATAAACTAGCATCCTGCTTCACATTGGCATTCCCTACCTAAACTAACATCATGCTTTACATTTGCATTCCGTACATAAACTAACTTCAGCTTCACATTGGCATTCCCTACATAAACTAGCATCATGCTACACATTGGCATTCCCTACATAAACTAGCATCCTGCTTCAGATTGGCATTCCATTTATAAACAAGCATCCTGCTTCACATTGGCATTCCCTACATAAACTAACGTCATGCTTCACATTGGCATTGCCTACATAAACTAACATTCTGATTCTCATTGGCATTCCCTACATAAACTAGCATTACGCTACACATAGGCATTCCCTACATAAACTATCATCATGGTACACATTGGCATTGCCTACATAAACTAACATCCTGCTTCACATTGGCATTCCCTACATAAACTAGCATCCTGCTTCACATTGGGATTCCCTACATAAGCTAACATCCTGCTTCACATTGGCATTGCCTACATAAACTAACATCATGCTACACATTGGCATTCCCTACATAAACTAACATCTTGCTACACATTGTTATTCCCTACATAAACTAACATCATGCTACACATTGGCATTGCCTACATAAACTAACATCCTGCTTTACATTGGCATTCCCTACATAAACTACCATCCTGCTTCACATTGGCATTCCCTACATAAAGTAACATCATGCTACACATTGGCATTCCCTACATAAACTAACATCCTGCTTTACATTGGCATTCCCTACATAAACTAGCATCCTTCTTCACATTGGCATTCCCTACATAAACTAGCATCCTGCTTCACTTTGGCATTCCCTACATAAACTAACGTCATGCTTCACATTGGCATTGCCTACATAAACTAGTATCATGCTACACATTGGCATTCCATACATAATCTAGCATCCTGCTATAGATTGGCATTCCATTTATAAACAAGCATCCTGCTTCACATTGGCATTCCCTACATAAACCAACATCCTGCTTTACATTGGCTTTCCCTACATAATCTAACATCCTGCTTCTCATTGGCATTGCCTACATAAACTAACATCATGCTACACATTGGCATTCCCTACATAAACTAACATCTTGCTACACATTGGCATTGCCTACATAAACTAACATCCTGCTTTACATTGGCATTCCCTACATAATCTAACATCCTGCTTCACATTGTTATTCCCTACATAAACTAACATCATGCTACACATTGGCATTGCCTACATAAACTAACATCCTGCTTTACATTGGCATTCCCTACATCAACTAGCATCCTGCTTCACATTGGCATTCCTTATGTAAACTAGCTAGCATCCTGCTTCACATTGGCATTCCCTGCATAAACTTGCATCCTGCTTCACATTGGCATTCCCTACTTAAACTAACATCCTGCTTCACATTGGCATTCCCTTCATAAACTAACATCCTGCTTCACATTGGCTTTCCCTACATAAACTAACATCCTGGTTCACATTTTTATTCCCTACATAATCTAACATCATGCTACACATTGGCATTGCCGACATAAACTAGCATCCTGCTTCATATCGGCATTCCCTATGTAAACTAGCATCCTGCTTCATATTGGCATTCTCTACATAAACTAACATCCTGTTTCACATTGGCATTCCCTACATAAACTAGCATCATGCTACACATTGGCATTCCCTACATAAACTAACATCCTGCTTCTCATTGGCATTCCGTACATAAACTAACATCTTGCTACACATTGGCATTGCCTACATAAACTAACATCCTGCTTTACATTGGCATTCCCTACATAATCTAACATCCTGCTTCACATTGTTATTCCCTACATAAACTAACATCATGCTACACATTGGCATTGCCTACATAAACTAACATCCTGCTTTACATTGGCATTCCCTACATAAACTAGCATCCTGCTTCACATTGGCATTCCCTACATAAACTAACATCCTGCTTTACATTGGCATTCCCTACATAAACTAGCATCCTTCTTCACACTGGCATTCCCTACATAAACTAGCATCCTGCTTCACTTTGGCATTCCCTTCATAAACTAGCATCCTGCTTCACATTGGCATTCCCTACATAAACTAACATCCTGCTTCACATTGGTATTGCCTACATGAACTAACATCCTGCTTCACATTGGCATTGCCTACATAAACTAACATGCTGCTTCACATTGGCATTCCCTACATAAACTAACATCCTGCTTCACATTGGCATTGCCTATATGAACAAACATCATGCTACACATTGCCATTCCCTAAAGAAACTAACTTCATGTTACATATTATCATTCCCAACATAAACTAACATCCTGCTTCACATTGGCATTCCCTGCATAAACTAACATCCTGCTTCTCATTGGCATTCCCTACATAAACTAGCATCCTGCTTCACATTGGCATTCCCTACATAAACTAACATCGTGCTTTACATTGGCATTCCCTACATAAAATAGCATCATGCTACACATTGGCATTCCTTACATCAACTAGCATTCTGATTCACATTGGCATTCCCTACATAAACTAACATCGTGCTTTACATTGGCATTCCCTACATAAAATAGCATCCTGCTACACATTGACATTCCCTACATAAACTAGCATCCTGCTTCACATTGGCATTCCCTACATAAACTAACATCGTGCTTTACATTGGCATTCCTTACATAAAATAGCATCCTGCTTCACATTGGCATTGCCTACATGAACTAACATCATGCTACACACTGGCATTCCCTACATAAACTAGCATCCTGCTTCACTTTGGCATTCCCTACATAAACTAGCATCCTGCTTCACATTGGCATTCCCTACATAAACTAACATCCTGCTTCACATTGGCATTGCCTACATAAACTAACATGCTGCTTCACATTGGCATTCCCTACATAAACTAACATCCTTCTTCACATTGGCATTGCCTATATGAACAAACATCATGCTACACATTGCCATTCCCTAAAGAAACTAACTTCATGTTACATATTATCATTCCCAACATAAACTAGCATCCTTCTTCACATTGGCATTCCCTACATAAACTAGCATCCTGCTTCACATTGGCATTCCCTACATAAACTAACATCATGCTACACATTGGCATTCCCTACATAAATTAACATCCTGCTTTACATTGGCATTCCCTACATAAACTAACATCCTGCTTCACATTGGCATTCCCTACATAATCTAACATCCTGCTTCACATTGTTATTCCCTACATAAACTAACATCATGCTACACATTGGCATTGCCTACATAAACTAACATCCTGCTTTACATTGGCATTCCCTACATAAACTAGCATCCTGCTACACATTGGCATTCCCTACATAAACTAACATCCTGCTTTACATTGGCATTCCCTACATAAACTAGCATCCTTCTTCACACTGGCATTCCCTACATAAACTAGCATCCTGCTTCTCTTTGGCATTCCCTACATAAACTAGCATCCTGCTTCACATTGGCATTCCCTACATAAACTAACATCCTGCTTCACATTGGCATTGCCTATATGAACAAACATCATGCTACACATTGCCATTCCCTAAAGAAACTAACTTCATGTTACATATTATCATTCCCAACATAAACTAACATCCTGCTTCACATTGGCATTCCCTGCATAAACTAACATCCTGCTTCACATTGACATTCCCTACATAAACTAGCATCCTGCTTCACATTGGCATTCCCTACATAAACTAACATCGTGCTTTACATTGGCATTCCTTACATAAAATAGCATCCTGCTTCACATTGGCATTGCCTACATGAACTAACATCATGCTACACACTGGCATTCCCTACATAAACTAGCATCCTGCTTCACTTTGGCATTCCCTACATAAACTAGCATCCTGCTTCACATTGGCATTCCCTACATAAACTAACATCCTGCTTCACATTGGTATTGCCTACATGAACTAACATCCTGCTTCACATTGGTATTGCCTACATAAACTAACATGCTGCTTCACATTGGCATTCCCTACATAAACTAACATCCTGCTTCACATTGGCACTGCCTATATGAACAAACATCATGCTACACATTGCCATTCCCTAAAGAATCTAACTTCATGTTACATATTATCATTCCCAACATAAACTAGCATCCTTCTTCACATTGGCATTCCCTACATAAACTGGAATCCTGCTTCACTTTGGCATTCCCTACATAAACTAACATCATGCTACACATTGGCATTCCCTACATAAACTAACATCCTGCTTTACATTGGCATTCCCTACATAAACTAACATCCTGCTTCACATTGGCATTCCCTACATAAACTAACATCCTGCTTTACATTGGCATTCCCTAAATAAACTAACATCATGCTACACATTGGCATTGCCTGCATAAACTAACATCATGCTACACATTGGCATTCCCTACATAAACTAACATCATGCTACACATTGGCATTCCCTACATAAACTAACATCATGCTACACATTGGCATTGCCTACATAAACTAACATCCTGCTTCATATCGGCATTCCCTATGTAAACTAGCATCCTGCTTCATATTGGCATTCTCTACATAAACTAACATCCTGTTTCACGTTGGCATTCCCTACATAAACTAGCATCATGCTACACATTGGCATTCCCTACATAAACTATCATCATGGTACACATTGGCCTTGCCTACATAAACTAACATCCTGCTTCACATTGGCATTCCCTACATAAACTAGCATCCTGCTTCACATTGGCATTCCCTACATAAACTAACATCCTGCTTCACATTGGCATTCCCTACATAAACTAACATCTTGCTACACATTGGCATTGCCTACATAAACTAACATCCTGCTTTACATTGGCATTCCCTACATAATCTAACATCCTGCTTCACATTGTTATTCCCTACATAAACTAACATCATGCTACACATTGGCATTGCCTACATAAACTAACATCCTGCTTTACATTGGCATTCCCTACATAAACTAGCATCCTGCTTCACATTGGCATTCCCTACATAAACTAACATCCTGCTTTACATTGGCATTCCCTACATAAACTAGCGTCCTTCTTCACACTGGCATTCCCTACATAAACTAGCATCCTGCTTCACTTTGGCATTCCCTACATAAACTAGCATCCTGCTTCACATTGGCATTCCCTACATAAACTAACATCCTGCTTCACATTGGTATTGCCTACATGAACTAACATCCTGCTTCACATTGGCATTGCCTACATAAACTAACATGCTGCTTCACATTGGCATTCCCTACATAAACTAACATCCTGCTTCACATTGGCATTGCCTATATGAACAAACATCATGCTACACATTGCCATTCCCTAAAGAAACTAACTTCATGTTACATATTATCATTCCCAACATAAACTAACATCCTGCTTCACATTGGCATTCCCTGCATAAACTAACATCCTGCTTCACATTGGCATTCCCTACATAAACTAGCATCCTGCTTCACATTGGCATTCCCTACATAAACTAACATCGTGCTTTACATTGGCATTCCCTACATAAATTAGCATCCTGCTGCACATTGGCATTCCCTACATCAACTAGCATCCTGATTCACATTGGCATTCCCTACATAAACTAACATCGTGCTTTACATTGGCATTCCCTACATAAAATAGCATCCTGCTACACATTGACATTCCCTACATAAACTAGCATCCTGCTTCACATTGGCATTCCCTACATAAACTAACATCGTGCTTTACATTGGCATTCCTTACATAAAATAGCATCCTGCTTCACATTGGCATTGCCTACATGAACTAACATCATGCTACACACTGGCATTCCCTACATAAACTAGCATCCTGCTTCACTTTGGCATTCCCTACATAAACTAGCATCCTGCTTCACATTGGCATTCCCTACATAAACTAAAATCCTGCTTCACATTGGTATTGCCTACATGAACTAACATCCTGCTTCACATTGGCATTGCCTACATAAACTAACATGCTGCTTCACATTGGCATTCCCTACATAAACTAACATCCTGCTTCACATTGGCATTGCCTATATGAACAAACATCATGCTACACATTGCCATTCCCTAAAGAAACTAACTTCATGTTACATATTATCATTCGCAACATAAACTAGCATCCTTCTTCACATTGGCATTCCCTACATAAACTAGCATCCTGCTTCACTTTGGCATTCCCTACATAAACTAACATCATGCTACACATTGGCATTCCCTACATAAACTAACATCCTGCTTTACATTGGCATTCCCTACATAAACTAACATCCTGCTTCACATTGGCATTCCCTACATAATCTAACATCCTGCTTCACATTGTTATTCCCTACATAAACTAACATCATGCTACACATTGGCATTGCCTACATAAACTAACATCCTGCTTTACATTGGCATTCCCTACATAAACTAACATCCTGCTTTACATTGGCATTCCCTACATAAACTAGCATCCTTCTTCACACTGGCATTCCCTACATAAACTAGCATCCTGCTTCACTTTGGCATTCCCTACATAAACTAGCATCCTGCTTCACATTGGCATTCCCTACATAAACTAACATCCTGCTTCACATTGGTATTGCCTACATGAACTAACATCCTGCTTCACATTGGCATTGCCTACATAAACTAACATGCTGCTTCACATTGGCATTCCCTGCATAAACTAACATCCTGCTTCACAATGGCATTGCCTATATGAACAAACATCATGCTACACATTGCCATTCCCTAAAGAAACTAACTTCATGTTACATATTATCATTCCCAACATAAACTAACATCCTGCTTCACATTGGCATTCCCTGCATAAACTAACATCCTGCTTCACATTGACATTCCCTACATAAACTAGCATCCTGCTTCACATTGGCATTCCCTACATAAACTAACATCGTGCTTTACATTGGCATTCCTTACATAAAATAGCATCCTGCTTCACATTGGCATTGCCTACATGAACTAACATCATACTACACACTGGCATTCCCTACATAAACTAGCATCCTGCTTCACTTTGGCATTCCCTACATAAACTAGCATCCTGCTTCACATTGGCATTCCCTACATAAACTAACATCCTGCTTCACATTGGTATTGCCTACATGAACTAAGATCCTGCTTCACATTGGCATTGCCTACATAAACTAACATGCTGCTTCACATTGGCATTCCCTACATAAACTAACATCCTGCTTCACATTGGCATTGCTTATATGAACAAACATCATGCTACACATTGCCATTCCCTAAAGAATCTAACTTCATGTTACATATTATCATTCCCAACATAAACTAGCATCCTTCTTCACATTGGCATTCCCTACATAAACTAGAATCCTGCTTCACTTTGGCATTCCCTACATAAACTAACATCATGCTACACATTGGCATTCCCTACATAAACTAACATCCTGCTTTACATTGGCATTCCCTACATAAACTAACATCCTGCTTCACATTGGCATTCCCTACATAAACTAACATCCTGCTTTACATTGGCATTCCCTAAATAAACTAACATCATGCTACACATTGGCATTGCCTGCATAAACTAACATCATGCTACACATTGGCATTCCCTACATAAACTAACATCATGCTACACATTGGCATTCCCTACATAAACTAACATCATGCTACACATTGGCATTGCCTACATAAACTAACATCCTGCTTTACATTGGCATTCCCTACATCAACTAGCATCCTGCTTCACATTGTCATTCCTTATGTAAACTAGCTAGCATCCTGCTTCACATTGGCATTCCCTGCATAAACTAGCATCCTGCTTCACATTGGCATTCCCTACTTAAACTAACATCCTGCTTCACATTGGCATTCCCTTCATAAACTAACATCCTGCTTCACATTGGCTTTCCCTACATAAACTAACATCCTGGTTCACATTTTTATTCCCTACATAATCTAACATCATGCTACACATTGGCATTGCCGACATAAACTTAAGTCATGATGCACATTGGCATTCCCTACATAAACTAGCATCCTGCTTCATATCGGCATTCCCTATGTAAACTAGCATCCTGCTTCATATTGGCATTCTCTACATAAACTAACATCCTGTTTCACATTGGCATTCCCTACATAAACTAGCATCATGCTACACATTGGCATTCCCTACATAAACTATCATCATGGTACACATTGGCCTTGCCTACATAAACTAACATCCTGCTTCACATTGGCATTCCCTACATAAACTAGCATCCTGCTTCACATTGGCATTCCCTACATAAACTAACATCCTGCTTCACATTGGCATTCCCTACATAAACTAACATCTTGCTACACATTGGCATTGCCTACATAAACTAACATCCTGCTTTACATTGGCATTCCCTACATAATCTAACATCCTGCTTCACATTGTTATTCCCTACATAAACTAACATCATGCTACACATTGGCATTGCCTACATAAACTAACATCCTGCTTTACATTGGCATTCCCTACATAAACTAGCATCCTGCTTCACATTGGCATTCCCTACATAAACTAACATCCTGCTTTACATTGGCATTCCCTACATAAACTAGCATCCTTCTTCACACTGGCATTCCCTACATAAACTAGCATCCTGCTTCACTTTGGCATTCCCTACATAAACTAGCATCCTGCTTCACATTGGCATTCCCTACATAAACTAACATCCTGCTTCACATTGGTATTGCCTACATGAACTAACATCCTGCTTCACATTGGCATTGCCTACATAAACTAACATGCTGCTTCACATTGGCATTCCCTACATAAACTAACATCCTGCTTCACATTGGCATTGCCTATATGAACAAACATCATGCTACACATTGCCATTCCCTAAAGAAACTAACTTCATGTTACATATTATCATTCCCAACATAAACTAACATCCTGCTTCACATTGGCATTCCCTGCATAAACTAACATCCTGCTTCACGTTGGCATTCCCTACATAAACTAGCATCCTGCTTCACATTGGCATTCCCTACATAAACTAACATCGTGCTTTACATTGGCATTCCCTACATAAAATAGCATCCTGCTACACATTGGCATTCCCTACATCAACTAGCATCCTGATTCACATTGGCATTCCCTACATAAACTAACATCGTGCTTTACATTGGCATTCCCTACATAAAATAGCATCCTGCTACACATTGACATTCCCTACATAAACTAGCATCCTGCTTCACATTGGCATTCCCTACATAAACTAACATCGTGCTTTACATTGGCATTCCTTACATAAAATAGCATCCTGCTTCACATTGGCATTGCCTACATGAACTAACATCATGCTACACACTGGCATTCCCTACATAAACTAGCATCCTGCTTCACTTTGGCATTCCCTACATAAACTAGCATCCTGCTTCACATTGGCATTCCGTACATAAACTAACATCCTGCTTCACATTGGTATTGCCTACATGAACTAACATCCTGCTTCACATTGGCATTGCCTACATAAACTAACATGCTGCTTCACATTGGCATTCCCTACATAAACTAACATCCTGCTCACATTGGCATTGCCTATATGAACAAACATCATGCTACACATTGCCATTCCCTAAAGATACTAACTTCATGTTACATATTATCATTCCCAACATAAACTAGCATCCTTCTTCACATTGGCATTCCCTACATAAACTAGCATCCTGCTTCACTTTGGCATTCCCTACATAAACTAACATCATGCTACACATTGGCATTGCCTGCATAAACTAACATCATGCTACACATTGGCATTCCCTACATAAACTAACATCATGCTACACATTGGCATTCCCTACATAAACTAACATCATGCTACACATTGGCATTGCCTACATAAACTAGCATCCTGCTTCACATTGGCATTCCCTGCATAAACTAACATCATGCTACACATTGGCATTCCCTACATAAACTAACATCCTGCTTTACATTGGCATTCCCTACATAAACTAACATCATGCTACACATTGGCATTGCCTACATAAACTAACATCCTGCTTTACATTGGCATTCCCTACATCAACTAGCATCCTGCTTCACATTGTCATTCCTTATGTAAACTAGCTAGCATCCTGCTTCACATTGGCATTCCCTGCATAAACTAGCATCCTGCTTCACATTGGCATTCCCTACTTAAACTAACATCCTGCTTCACATTGGCATTCCCTTCATAAACTAACATCCTGCTTCACATTGGCTTTCCCTACATAAACTAACATCCTGGTTCACATTTTTATTCCCTACATAATCTAACATCATGCTACACATTGGCATTGCCGACATAAACTTAAGTCATGATGCACATTGGCATTCCCTACATAAACTAGCATCCTGCTTCATATCGGCATTCCCTATGTAAACTAGCATCCTGCTTCATATTGGCATTCTCTACATAAACTAACATCCTGTTTCACATTGGCATTCCCTACATAAACTAGCATCATGCTACACATTGGCATTCCCTACATAAACTATCATCATGGTACACATTGGCCTTGCCTACATAAACTAACATCCTGCTTCACATTGGCATTCCCTACATAAACTAGCATCCTGCTTCACATTGGCATTCCCTACATAAACTAACATCCTGCTTCACATTGGCATTCCCTACATAAACTAACATCTTGCTACACATTGGCATTGCCTACATAAACTAACATCCTGCTTTACATTGGCATTCCCTACATAATCTAACATCCTGCTTCACATTGTTATTCCCTACATAAACTAACATCATGCTACACATTGGCATTGCCTACATAAACTAACATCCTGCTTTACATTGGCATTCCCTACATAAACTAGCATCCTGCTTCACATTGGCATTCCCTACATAAACTAACATCCTGCTTTACATTGGCATTCCCTACATAAACTAGCATCCTTCTTCACACTGGCATTCCCTACATAAACTAGCATCCTGCTTCACTTTGGCATTCCCTACATAAACTAGCATCCTGCTTCACATTGGCATTCCCTACATAAACTAACATCCTGCTTCACATTGGTATTGCCTACATGAACTAACATCCTGCTTCACATTGGCATTGCCTACATAAACTAACATGCTGCTTCACATTGGCATTCCCTACATAAACTAACATCCTGCTTCACATTGGCATTGCCTATATGAACAAACATCATGCTACACATTGCCATTCCCTAAAGAAACTAACTTCATGTTACATATTATCATTCCCAACATAAACTAACATCCTGCTTCACATTGGCATTCCCTGCATAAACTAACATCCTGCTTCACGTTGGCATTCCCTACATAAACTAGCATCCTGCTTCACATTGGCATTCCCTACATAAACTAACATCGTGCTTTACATTGGCATTCCCTACATAAAATAGCATCCTGCTACACATTGGCATTCCCTACATCAACTAGCATCCTGATTCACATTGGCATTCCCTACATAAACTAACATCGTGCTTTACATTGGCATTCCCTACATAAAATAGCATCCTGCTACACATTGACATTCCCTACATAAACTAGCATCCTGCTTCACATTGGCATTCCCTACATAAACTAACATCGTGCTTTACATTGGCATTCCTTACATAAAATAGCATCCTGCTTCACATTGGCATTGCCTACATGAACTAACATCATGCTACACACTGGCATTCCCTACATAAACTAGCATCCTGCTTCACTTTGGCATTCCCTACATAAACTAGCATCCTGCTTCACATTGGCATTCCGTACATAAACTAACATCCTGCTTCACATTGGTATTGCCTACATGAACTAACATCCTGCTTCACATTGGCATTGCCTACATAAACTAACATGCTGCTTCACATTGGCATTCCCTACATAAACTAACATCCTGCTCACATTGGCATTGCCTATATGAACAAACATCATGCTACACATTGCCATTCCCTAAAGATACTAACTTCATGTTACATATTATCATTCCCAACATAAACTAGCATCCTTCTTCACATTGGCATTCCCTACATAAACTAGCATCCTGCTTCACTTTGGCATTCCCTACATAAACTAACATCATGCTACACATTGGCATTGCCTGCATAAACTAACATCATGCTACACATTGGCATTCCCTACATAAACTAACATCATGCTACACATTGGCATTCCCTACATAAACTAACATCATGCTACACATTGGCATTGCCTACATAAACTAGCATCCTGCTTCACATTGGCATTCCCTGCATAAACTAACATCATGCTACACATTGGCATTCCCTACATAAACTAACATCCTGCTTTACATTGGCATTCCCTACATAAACTAACATCATGCTACACATTGGCATTGCCTACATAAACTAACATCCTGCTTTACATTGGCATTCCCTACATCAACTAGCATCCTGCTTCACATTGGCATTCCTTATGTAAACTAGCTAGCATCCTGCTTCACATTGGCATTCCCTGCATAAACTAGCATCCTGCTTCACATTGGCATTCCCTTCATAAACTAACATCCTGCTTCACATTGGCTTTCCCTACATAAACTAGCATCCTGGTTCTCATTTTTATTCCCTACATAAACTAACATCATGCTACACATTGGCACTGCCGACATAAACTTAAGTCATGATGCACATTGGCATTCCCTACATAAACTAGCATCCTGCTTCATATCGGCATTCCCTATGTAAACTAGCATCCTGCTTCATATTGGCATTCTCTACATAAACTAACATCCTGTTTCACATTGGCATTCCCTACATAAACTAGCATCATGCTACACATTGGCATTCCCTACATAAACTATCATCATGGTACACATTGGCCTTGCCTACATAAACTAACATCCTGCTTCACATTGGCATTCCCTACATAAACTAGCATCCTGCTTCACATTGGCATTCCCTACATAAACTAACATCCTGCTTCACATTGGCATTCCCTACATAAACCAACATCCTGCTTTACATTGGCTTTCCCTACATAATCTAACATCCTGCTTCACATTGGCATTGCCTACATAAACTAACATCATGCTACACATTGTCATTCCCTACATAAACTAACATCTTGCTACACATTGGCATTGCCTACATAAACTAACATCCTGCTTTACATTGGCATTCCCTACATAATCTAACATCCTGCTTCACATTGTTATTCCCTACATAAACTAACATCATGCTACACATTGGCATTGCCTACATAAACTAACATCCTGCTTTACATTGGCATTCCCTACATAAACTAGCATCCTGCTTCGCATTGGCATTCCCTACATAAACTAACATCCTGCTTTACATTGGCATTCCCTACATAAACTAGCATCCTTCTTCACACTGGCATTCCCTACATAAACTAGCATCCTGCTTCACTTTGGCATTCCCTACATAAACTAGCATCCTGCTTCACATTGGCATTCCCTACATAAACTAACATCCTGCTTCACATTGGTATTGCCTACATGAACTAACATCCTGCTTCACATTGGCATTGCCTACATAAACTAACATGCTGCTTCACATTGGCATTCCCTACATAAACTAACATCCTGCTTCACATTGGCATTGCCTATATGAACAAACATCATGCTACACATTGCCATTCCCTAAAGAAACTAACTTCATGTTACATATTATCATTCCCAACATAAACTAACATCCTGCTTCACATTGGCATTCCCTGCATAAACTAACATCCTGCTTCACATTGGCATTCCCTACATAAACTAGCATCCTGCTTCACATTGGCATTCCCTACATAAACTAACATCGTGCTTTACATTGGCATTCCCTACATAAACTATCATCCTGCTTCACATTGGCATTGCCTACATGAACTAACATCATGCTACACATTGGCATTCCCTACGTAAACTAAGCATTGTTAGCTTAACAATAGCACAGTATAGAAAAATCAGAACTCGCTGATTCTTAACCAGATGTTATGACTGATAACGTGAAATCTTATCCACAATATTTTAGTCAATTTAATCATTTATGTCATTGGTCATATTTTAATGTGTTTTACAATATTTTTTGTTCAAAATGCCACAGTACCAATGACATTTACTGTGCTAGAGCTGCCATTTTACAAAAGAATTTCTACATCTAGATGTTTGCATTCCTTTTTTTAATATAATAATTGGCCAGTCAAATACGTTCTAATAAATACAGGTAGAAAATGGATGCTGCCAACTTATCTCAACACCTTTCCCTCATTCCAGTAATTTGATTCATTTGCAGAGTTGTTAATCTCAGTAAATACCACACTGTGTGAAAGCTTTCGGCACATTTATATATAGTTAGTTAGGGTGTCTGAGACCTTTGCACAGCTCTGTATTTGTCAACGTGGAGTGGATAGCAAGTTTGTAAATCTGGCAGGAGCAAAGGATGTTGGGGATGGTGTAGGACATGTTGCAAAGAAAGATTGCCTAGGGCAGGGGTGTATACACACCAGGCAAGGTTAGTGGATTCCAAACAATTGGTTTATTGATCATTACTGAATGTCTTTCCGGTGCTTTCTGCTCCCTCCCCTCTCCCCCCCCCCCTTTCCACTCTCAGTCCAGAATAGTTACCCACCCATATCAGATTCAGGTTTATCATCATTCACATATGTCATGAAATCTGTTTGTTTATAGCAGTAGTACAGTGCAATACATAAAGTTACTATAGTACTATGCAAAGGTAGGCACCAGAGCTATATGTATGTGCCTAAGGCTTGCATAATATTGTAAATGAAAACAATTAAAGCAAATATACTTTGGCAGAACTGCTCTCTCCATAATTTTAATAGGGAAAAGGGCCAAAAATGTTTGAACAAATCATTCATTTTTACTCAGAGAGTGGTGAGTGCGTGGAATGGGCTGCCGGCAACGGTGGTGGATGTGGATACAATAGGGTCTTTTAAGAGACTTTTTGATAGGTACATGGAGCTTAAAAAAATAGAGGGTATGGGTAAGCCTAGTATTTTCTAAGGTAGGGACATGTTCGGCACATCTTTGAGGGCCGAAGGGCCTGTATTGTGCTGTAGGTTTTCTGTTTCTAAAGCATGTCTCAGACAAAATGCTGAACATAAAGAGGCCATGGTCATTATAATCTAAGACCCTGGAGCTTTCATTTTGAGGATTGATATAACAGTTTAAGATGACATAAAATGAAATTACTTTAATAAGTGGCAGATTAGGTTCATGCATAACTTTGTGAAAACATTTGTAAAATGTAATTGCCTGGAATCGTCATATAAATAAGAATGACCTATTCTTTCAAACTCAATGGCTTATGGAAGTTAATCTCATTTTTTTTA
Source organism: Hypanus sabinus (assembly GCF_030144855.1). Lineage (NCBI taxonomy): Eukaryota > Metazoa > Chordata > Chondrichthyes > Myliobatiformes > Dasyatidae > Hypanus > Hypanus sabinus. The sequence goes on from NC_082738.1 coordinate 46,522,869, forward strand.
ACAACCTAGTATTAATATTTGTGACTGACAAGCTTAGTACCCATATATCTTTCTGGAGTGAAGTTTAAAATATTGCACTTTGTGCATGCAAAAATTTGATAGAAATGTTGAACTCTGTACAACAAAGCCAGGTCAATTGTTGATTTCAAATTAGATTAGATTAGATTCAACTTTATTGTCATTGTGCCCGAGTACAGATACAAAGCCAATGAAATGCAGTTAGCATCTAACCAGAAATGCAAAGAATAGTGTTATTTACAAAATAACTGCAAATAAAAAGTAAGTGCTACAGCACACAAATATAAAAGTACTGAGACAGTACAATGGGTGCAATACTGCTTAGCGCTGTGATGTGAGGTTCAGCAGGGTCACAGCCTCAGGGAAGAAGCTCTTCCTGAGCCTGCTGGTGCAGGAGCGGAGGCTCCTGTAGCGCCTACCGGATGGGAGGAGAGTAAAAGGTCCATAGTTAGGGTGAGATGCATCCTTGATAATGGTTTTCGCCCTGCCCAGGCAGTGTTTATGGTAGATGTTCTCAATGGGGGGCAATTGGATGCTGATAATCCACTGGGCAGTTTTCACCACACGCTGGAGTGTTTTGCGGTCCGATACAGGACAATTGCCATACCACACTGAGATGCAGTTGGTAAGTGTGCTTTCAATGGTACAGCGATAAAAGTCCGTCAGTATCCTGGGACTGAGGTGAGCTTTCTTGATGCTCCGCAGGAAATAAAGGTGCTATTGCACCTTTTTGATCAGGATGGAGGAGTTCAGGGACCAGGTGAGATCCTCGGAATTGTGGACACCAAGGAATTTGAAGCTTGATACACACTCCACTGCAGCTCTCTTGATGTAGATGTGGACGTGAGTGTGGCTCCTAGCGTGCCTGAAGTCCACTATGATCTCCTTGGCCTTCTGGATGTTAAAGGCCAGGTTGTTGTCGGCACAACACGTGGCCAGGTGCTGGACCTCGTCCCTGTAGGCCATCTCATCATCCCCTCTGATCAGGCCATTCACCGCGGTGTTGTCTGTGAACTTGATTATGGAGTTAGAACCACGTACAGGAACGCAGTCATAGGTGAAAAGAGAGTACAGAAGAGGGCTCAGCACACAACCTTGAGGCACGCTGGTGTTCAGGGTGAGAGTGGAAGAGGAGAGGTGGTCTAACTTAACAGATTGGGGTCTGTTAGTCAGAAAGTCCAAGGTCCAATTACAGAGGGATGAGCTGATACCAAGCTGGTGAAGTTTGGTGATCAGCTTGGAGGGGGGAGAGGTCGCAGTATTGAATGCCGAATTAAAGTCAATGAACAGCATTCTGACATAAGAGTTGGGGCTGTCCAGGTGGGTCAGGGCAGAGTGAAATAATGCCGTGGAGATGGCATCCTCTGTTGACCTGCTGGTGCGATAGGCAAATTGATGGCGGTCCAGGGTAGTGGGCAGACAGGATTTCAGATGTGATAGAACCAGTGTCTCAAAGCACTTTGCACAATGGTGGGGATGAGTGCAACTGGGCAGAAGTCATTCAGGCCCGTGGTGGTGGAAAGCTTCGGCACTGGCACGATGATGGTGATCTTGAATCTTGTGGAGACAACTGCCTGGGCCAGGGACAGATTGAAAATGTCCGTGAAGACCCCGGCCCCTGCACAGACTCTGAGCACACGGCCAGGACCAGCTGCCTTCCGTTCATTCACCCTGCTCATGGTGGCGCAAACATCGGAGGTGGAAAGTGAGAGAGGGAGTTCACCAAGTGGGAGATCCACTTTGAGGGTGACCTCCTTGTTCTCTCGGTTAAAGCGAGCATAGAAGTAATTGAGCTCATCGGGGAGGGAAACAGAGCTGGAAGGGGGCACAATACGAGGTGGTTTGAAGTCTGTAATGACCTGTATGCCATGCCACATGCGCCGGGGGTCTGAGGAGTTGAAATGCTCCTCGATTCTCTGTTTGTATGTGTGTTTAGCTTGAGAAATTCCCCTCCTCAGGTTGGCCCTGGCTGAGCTAAAAACCTCCCGGTCTCCAGACCATGATTTTTACCATGATTTTAAAAAAATAACCAAAGATATTTATTGAACAGGGTAAATAGCAGGATTATGGAGATCAGCTGCTGATCATATTACTCCCTCATTGTTATGTTGCGACAGTCTTGAATATTTAACTAGGCCATTCTTGTAGAAAGTATTTAGTTCATTGTAAAAGAGAATACTTTCTCACTGTCATACCTGTTAGAGTTTTGTTGTTGTTCACTGAGGCTACATCCACACTAGACCGGATAAATCTGTAACCAAAGCTTTTTCTCTTTGTTTTGACCCTCCGTCACACTGAATAACATTTTCCTCCCCCGAAAACGGAGCTTTTCTAAAATGCCTTCCAGAGTGTGTAAATTTGAAAACGCCACTTGCCAAGAGTAGTGTGGACGGGGTAACCGGAGATTTCTAGAAATGCTGTCTTGAAGAGCTGGAACAGATGGTGGCGGCAGCGCGGCATTTCCTTGTTTTCTTGAACGCAACCCCCCCCCCCCCCCACACAACCTAACAATTTCAGAACAGACTGCAATGAGACTGAAGCCAGAAGAATTAGAAATGTACTCACCAAATACTTTGACCCATAACTTACTGAATAAATAAGTATACTCACTTTGCCCTGTTTCCTGTCCTTGCTTGTTTGAAGGTGGTTTACCTATTTATGCCAGTACTTCTCTGACAATAGATGTGTAACAGCCTAATGTAACATTGTATGGAAATACAAGATAACACGAATGCAGATATGTTTTAAACATTTAACATGGTGATTTATTAATGCAACAGAGTTAGTCAGTTTTTCAATGTTCATCGTCAGCCGGGTCATGCTGTGTGTGAACTCCGTTGGTTGCCGCCGTATGCTCCAGTATTTGTTTTTTTTTAGTTTTTAGTCCTCCTGCGCGAGAGCCAACAGCTGTCTGTCGTTTGGTAATTTCATTTTGAGCTTTTCTAGTCTAACTGCACAAACGTGCACTTTCATAATGAATTTCGACACCAAACATGTTGCTTGTTTTCGGTAGATGTGTCCTGCACATGCCCAGTAGGAGGAGATTTGCCCAAATACCCATTTTAATGTGGACGGAGGTATTTTCAAAAATGCTTGGTGTGGATGCCTACCATTTTTACACGAAACCAGCGTTTTCAAAATTATCCAGTCTAGTGTGGACGTAGCCTAAGCCCCAATCCAAAACTTCCCTAACCAAATTTAAATAACAGATGGAGTAAAGATCTGTTCTTGTCACCTCAGATTTGTGTCCTTTGCTCTTTTTAAAAAAACTATGTAAAATAGCTCCCTTTCACTCTTAGACAAGTGTGCCTTGTTCAGATCATTTTCCATATGATATTTGTTGACAAATCACAAGTAACTCTTATAAATGTCTTAACAGTTTTGCTATGTAGTGCACAGAAGGTATTTTCTTCTGAATGGGTATTTTGTGCCCTGACACTTCTTGAATATTTTATGTTATGTTTAGTATACATAATATAGAAAAATCCTGTGGGATAGACTATCACAACACTATACTGTTATTTCTTGAACTGTTTGACCAGGTAACTCATTTCTTATAGTTCAAAGAGGAACAGACAGCAGAACGTAATGCCACAACGTTCCACGACTAATAAGATTATTCCCCAGCAAAGAGCTACAAGCAAGAATCGGAATGCATTTAGCAATAAGTTTCAGGTAGAATACACTTAAACTATAAAAAACATATTAACTTTACATGAAGAATTGTTATTCCTCTGGTTCTCACCAAATAACTTATTTTGCTGCATAGACTATTATTAGGGCCCATGGTATATGAGAAATAAGGGAATCTAATGGAAAGAATAAATTAAATAATTTTCAAAACTACAGGTTTTGAAAAAAATCAATTTGTGATTGTATTAGAAAGAATTTAGAAATTTTTACAAACTTTTATTAAGAAGTGAACAATCTGCTAGAGGAAGTTTTTTTGCTCCAGATACCAGCATCTGCAGTCTCTTGTGTCTTTATTACGAAGTGTATTTTATTTGTTGCTTTACTTGTTTTTCCATTGATGCAATGAATTTTTTTATCCTCAGTATTTCCAGATGTGTATATTTTGCTGTTTTGCTTTGTTAATTTTCAAGGATGTTATGTACACCAGTATTATTACGCCTATTAGGGATGACACTGGAGTTCTAGCCAAAGAGCTATCTACCTTGCCTTTTGTGAAAATGAACTTAAAACAATCTGGTGCTGTGCTTTAGTAAAGTACCCACACAAGCCTCTGGATTATTGCATAAGTGGTTTGCTAATTTGTCTCTGGGTGGGCTCAATAAAAGCCTCTATGAACAATGCACCAGTGTTCTAAAACACTGGCTCTATTAACTAAAGAAATAATGAAGTGATCCTAAGTGTAACTTGACCCAAAGTTATTACACCCAATGCAATCCAGTTATGCAAAGTGGAGCTGCCTTATAGTTTATAGGATGAAAAAGGGAGCAGAGAAGTGAAGAAGCAACTAAGGAGTGACAAGAATCAGAAACCTTTACCAGGTGTACCAGTTGTTTTAGATATTCTAATTAACCTCTCCCCTGACACGAGCATCTGGTTAATATTTTATGCAAATTTGGCACCCAACACATTAACACATTCAGACTATACAACCACCTAAACAAGTTCATTTCACTACCCCAATGGATTCCATTTCTTCCAGAAATGCTTACAAAAAATGCTGCCCACCTCCAAAGTTTATTTGTGTTACCACCTGAGTAGTTATCTGCTCTGCATATTTATGCACTCCAGTGCTCCGGTGGATTTAGTTCAGCACCATGGACGTAGGATGCACTTCCTCTACAGTGATCATCTTCACCAAAGCCTTTAGAGAATAGCTCATCAAATGCCACCCCAACCAAAGTATACAGGATGCCTTTTAGTTGTGTCCAATGAGTGGTAGCACTGGCAGTTTATATTTTTTCTAATTAGTGACAAATACAAATTCGTGGTAGTTTTTGAAGCTCTGTGATTGAGAGTCTGCAAATAAAAACATGCTCTTAACGTTTGTTCTTTTAGTTACTTAAAATAACTAGGCACCCTTGAAATACCTAGAGATTTCATTACTGTTAACTTGTCTCTGCCTTCTGAACTTCCCCTTCTCTCTCGAAGCATGGGCTTGAGGAATCATCCCTTGGACTGAAGTAACTGGTGAATCGAGTTGGGCTACAGAACAATGATGAAGCAAGAGAAGTGGTGAGAGGCGATAGGTGGGCAAGGTGCTCGTGGAATGACTTAGTTAAGATATGAAGACTAAACACAAGAGATTCTGCAGATGCTGGAAATCTTGAGCAATACACACAAAATACTGGAATTTCTCCAGTATTGTGTGTATGTTGCTCAAGATGTGAAGACTAATTGGAAAGTCGATGAGAACCTTTGACCTTTCCACAATAAATGGAGATTGGCCGAAAATCTGGTTGCAAGCATAAGATAAGAATATTCTCTTTGGGTGATAATCCAAACCCACAGGAGAAGAACAGCCTGAGAATGCAGAAGCCTAGAGAGGAGAATTAGTATGGTCAGCTAGATAAGAAATCTTCAAAAAACCTCTAGAAGGCAAAATGGTACAGGAGGGAAAAATAAAGCTCAATCTAGATCTGAAAGGTAAATTTCCCAACCCTATGCCAGACAAAAAAATGGAAACCTTTAAACTACTCACTCAGCTATCTTGCGGCCAGAACTTGTAACTGGTTTACTACTGAAACAACTAGGGAAGACAACCTCCGGCCTGTCAAACTCGTGAGATTGTGGCACACTTGATCCCACCCCCAACCTCGGTTTGTGCGGATGCTGTGTCATTTGCTACCTTGTTACAAATTAGTGCCATGAAATAACAGACAGTACACCGCATAAGATTAAAGGAATTATATTTATGAATCTTAACTGAAGGGCTAACAAGAATAACAAAAAGAAAAGGGCCCATTGTAATTAAACAGTGAAATGTGCACAAGTTGGAGCTCACCTTGAACTTCTCTGTCGCTCATGCACTGGGCCCTTGGTCCACGTGAAAGCCCACACCACCTTCCAAGTGTCATTCACAATCCATCTTGAACAAACAGGTCTCCAACCAATCGTATCCTACAACCAGTTCTCCCTAGCGTCTTCTCTCTTCATCTCCTCTTGGACAAAAGAAAACCTCAAGCCCAACCTTATTGTCCTTCACCAAGAAAACCTCCCACTAATTGGATGGCACACATTCCACATCATATTCAACAATAACCCAAACAAGCTGAAAACAGAACAGACTGCTCTTACAGAGCTGCTAAATGAAATACCTACAGCATAACAGTAAAGATGTGAACCAGGGCAATACACTACCAAAGCAGTGGCACAACTACCTCATAGCTCTGGGAACATGATTTCAATTCTGTGTGAAGTTTGGATATTCTCTCTGCTACTGTGTGGACTTCCTCAAGGTTACCTTCCACACTCCAAAGACATGCTGCTAGGTTCACTGGCTCCTGTAAATGATCTCTTAGAGTAGTGTAATGGAAAAACGAATCAAGGGGGAGTTGATGTGCAAGTGTAAGAGGGAATACACTGCAGTCGTTCAAGAAAGAAAAGAGGAATGGCATTGTTCCCTGGGAGTTGATATTGAACCAATGATGGCCTCCTTTAGTGTTAGAACATAGAACAGTACAGCACAGGAAGAGGCGTTAAGGCCCAAAATGTCTATGCCAACAACGATGGAGATTTAAAATGCACATCTCTCTGTTAATGATCTACATGCCTCTATTCTCTGCTTGTTCATGTGTGTGTCTAAATGACTCTTAATATCTGCTTTCACCACATCCCCGGCATCATGTTTCAGGGAGCTACCTGTGCTGTGCTATAATAAGTGAGTTACTTGCTCCACGATTACAGTAAAAGACAGAGTAGAGGCGGAAGTATTCATCTGGTAATGCTTTACTTTCCTTTATAGAGTAAAGGCAGTTTTACTTCCCATTGAATATAATTGCAGTTATATACATTTACATTTTAATAGGAAGATGCAAGAATTCGTGAAAACATTGAAAGGGATAATATTTGCCTACTGGAAAGGATTGCAAAAGTAATGAACCCTCCAGGAGGTGAACTAGTTTCAAGTGCTTATAATTTTAAAAGGTAGGACATGATTTGATTTTTTTAAATATCTCAGTACTTGATGTTTTCAGATACAGATCATATCTGACCAGCTGAATATCCTCGGCATCTTCTGCCTTTATTTCAGGTTTTCCAATTTACTGCTTTTAAATTCCTAGAGGGAGTGCTTGCTCGGAGTCATTGACTTCTTGCTAAATTAGTGGGAGAAAATGATTTGTGTGAATTAGTGAAAAAAACAAACACCATCCACGATTACACAGAGAAGGAGGAGGAAGGACAGCAGCGAGGTGTCATGAGAAATAAACACAAGTCGCTGAAGAAAAATATGGTTAATGGTCTATTTGTAAAAATGTTCATATTTGCAGAACCTGTGCCATTTTCAGTGCAAATTATATAACAGAAATCTGCAAGACCAGATTTCTTGAAATGGTGGCATCTGCACCGGGCTTTGGGTTTGAATCCGGCCGGCCCCTTGCACGCTTTCCATCCGCGCTGGGTTGAGCATTGAGCTCGCAACTCAGCTTCATTAAAAAAAACAGATAAAAATGCTAAAGAAATGACAAAGCGCGATAAGGAACAACAAAGCAAACAGTGGAACATTACAGCACAGGAACAGGCCTTTCTGCCCATTGTGTCTGTGTCCACCACGTTGCCCATACATGGTCTATATCCCTCCATTCTTTGCCTGTTCATATATCTGTTTAATGCCTCTTAAATGTTTCAAGCATCTACCAATCTCTGTGTAATAAAAAACTGCCTTGTAAATCTCCTTTAAACTTACCCCCTCTCACCTTAAAGCGATATCCTCTAGTTTATTATACACTTTATTAAAATTCAGCATCTGAAGATTGTTCTGTAACTTTGACTTACAGGCTACCAAAACTTGATCATGAAGAAATCAAGCTGAAGCAGCTGGTAGGATATGCATAATTTAAAACTCAGGTGGTTCAGAATATGACTGGGGCTATGCTTACCACATGGATCTTGTTTCCATGAAACAAGTGATTACCCCAAGACGTTTGGGATTGCTACCTATAGGTTCTTGTTTTCAAATTATATAAAGGCTAATTTCTCTCTATTGGCTACAAATGGCAAGCAAAGAAATTGAATGTGCCAGCATATAGGTTGGCATGTTTCATAGAAAAAATAAAACTGAATTTTTTGTAAAACAGAAAGAAGATAATCCTGAGTTGAAAGTGCACAGTACCAATTTGTTTAATTTACAGTCATACATCATAAAATCCCATTGTCCTATTATCGGGCAGTCCAATGCATTGTGCTGGAGGGCTAGAACGCTGACAATACAAAGATAATCTTTATTTGTCAAATGTACATCAAAATATACAGGGAAATGCATCGCTTGCATCAAATCAAATCAAGATTGTGCTGGGGGCAGCCCGCAATGTTTGCCATGCTTCCAGTGCCCACAACTTGCTAATCCTAACCCTGTGTCTTTCGAATGTGGGAGGGAACTGGAGCATCCGTAGGAAACTCATATGGTCATGGAGAGAATGTACAAACTCCTTACAGACAGTGGCAGGAATTGAACCCCAATTTGTAGCCAATTTGGAGTTGTAAATTGTTATGCTAACTGCTGCTCCACTGTGCCACCCCATAATTCATGTACAATAATTCGTCTTGTCAAAAAGATGAAGTGACAAACAATTATTTGTTCACGTTCTGGCTTTTAGACAAAAATATGAACATGGAGCCAAGGTTAAACAGACCACGCACGGTAAGATATAAATCCATTGGTTAAATTGAATTACCTTGCAAAAGGGAGTTGACTAACAAAGTGTGACGAATTGCATGTGGCCTCTGGTCATTTTTATTGCGAATCATTCTTTGGCTGTCATATTACAGCAGCTAATATCATGATTGGCTAGGTGACCTGAAGCCCACATGTATTTCTACAAGCTACCCTACACTTTTTTTTTAAGTACCACTCGTCATTCTGCAAGGAAATCTGTTCTGGAAAACAGCAAAGGTTGGAAACTGAGCAGGCATAGTGGCTAGCACTGCGTAACTCTGCAAGGAAAATCACCTATGTATGCCAGATTCTAACTCCATTTATCAAATATATAGTCGCGTTATTGATTCTGTTTTTAATCACAGAAGCGTGAGAAGAAACATTCAGCAATTGAAGATGAAAACCTTGCAATGCTGGAGAAACTGGCTACTATAATGGCTCCTCAACCTGGAGGACCTAGCTGGAATGACTACAAAAAAAGCAAGTAGGTTATTTGGTTTGTGTATTAGTAGTTCTGCTAGATTCAGATTTAGATTTATTTGTCACATGTATATTGAAACACACAGTAAAATGCATCATTTGCATTGACAGCCAAGGCTGTGTTGGGAGTAGCCACAAGTGTCATCACACATTCTGCTGCCAACATTCCATGTCCACACTACTCGGAAGAACAACACAAAACCTACAAAGTGACAAAACAGCAACAGCAAAATAAGGCCCATTCCTGCCTCTCATCCACCCATCTACCATGCACATACACAGTCCCCTAACCACAACTCTTGGTTGCTCATTTTCAAGATTTGGGTGTTGTCAGCATGGCCAGCTCTTATTTTCATTCCTAATTGCCCCTTAGAAGGTGGTGGCAAGCTGCCTTGAATTGCCACTGTCTTTCAGGTGAAAGTATCTCTTAAATGATTTATTTCTTCTTTGATTTCTAACTGTACTTGGTTGTGAAAACTGCTGCTTGATCCTTGAATTCACCTGGTAATCTTTGTCTTAATCAGTTTGTCACAATAATTATTGGACCATAACATCATAAGACATAGGAGTAGAATTTAGCTACTTGACCCATTGAGTCTGCTCTGCCATTCCCTCATGGCAGATTTATTATCCCTCTCAACCCCATTCTCTTCCCTTCTCACAATAACCTTTGGTATCCTAACTAATCAAGAACCTATCAACCTCCGCTTTAAATATACTCAATGACTTGGCCTCCAGTGATTCACTACCTTCTGGCTAAAGAAATTCCACCTGACTTCAGTTCTAAATGGGTGTCGCTCTTGTTTGAGGCGGTGCCCTCTGGTCCTAGACTCCTACACCATAGGAAACATCTTCCCTACATCCACTCTATACAGACCTTTCAATGTTCAATAGTTTTCAATGAGATCCCCTTCATTCTTCTAAACTCCAGTGACTTCAGGCCCAGAGCCATCAAACGCTCCTCATTTGTTAAACCTTTCATTCCTGGAATCATTCTTATGAACCTCCTCTGGACCCTCTCCATTGACAACACTTCTTTTCTTAGATAAAAGGGCTCAAAACTGCTCACAATACTCCAAGTGAGGCCTTACCAGTGCCTTATAAATTCTCAGCATTACATCCTTGCTTTTATATTCCAGTCCTCTTGAAATGAGTACTAACATTGTATTTGCCTTCCTCACCACCAACTCAACCTGCAAGTTAATCTTTAGGGAATCCTGCACAAAGACTCTCAAGTCCCTTTGCACCTCATATTTTTGAATTTTCTCCCTGTTTATAAAATAGTCTATGCCTTTATACCTTCTACCAAAGTGCACGACCTACACTATACTCCATCTGCCACTTCATTACCCATTCTCCCCATCTGTCCAAGTTCTTTTGCAGACTCCCTGCTTCCTTAACACTACTTGGCCCTCCACCTATCTTGATGTCTCCTGCAAACTTGGCCACAAAGCCGTCAATTCTGCCACCCAAATCATTGAAGAGAATAGCATGAAAAGAAGCTGTTCCAGCACCAACCCCTGCGGCTCACCACGAATCACCAGCAGCCAACCAGAAAAGGTCCCCTTTCTTCCCACTCTTTGCCTCCTGTAGGTCAACCAATCTTCTATCAATGCTCGTATCTTTCTTGTAATACGGTAGGCTCTTACCTTGTTTAGCAGCCTCATGTGTAGCACCTTGTCAAAGTCCTTCTGAAAATCCAAGTAAACAACATCCACTGACTCTCCTTTCTTTATCTTTCTTGTTATTTCCTCAAAGAATTCCAACAGATATATTAGGCAAGATTTCCCCTTAAGGAAACCTTGCTGATGTTGGCCTACTTTACAATGTGCCTTTCAAGTACTCTGAAGTATCATCCTCAACAATGGACTCCAGCATCTTCCCAACCACTAAAATCAGGTTATCTGGCCAATAACTTCCTTTCTTCTTCCTCTCTCCCTTCTTAAAGAGTGGAGTGATATTTACAAATTTCCAGTCCACTGGAACCATTCCAGAATCTAGTGATTATTGAAAGATCATTACTAATGTCAAAAATAAATAATGAAAAATGTTATTGAGATAATGTCTTTTTTTTCAGAGATTGATCTTAATCACAAAAAAGTGGTTTCATGAAAGGAGTTCTGGGTTTATCAGTCTTTTGGAAAGCTGATGAATGGGCTTCACTCCAGCAAAGATCAATGCTCCAGGATTTCCAAAAGCTTTTGAGGACTTGGAAATAAAATTGCTGCATTCCTATGAATGTGGCAAACTATGTGGCTAGTCAGACTACAGGGGTTCAAAGAGGAAAACAAATAGTTAACATAAAGATTCATGAACTTCCCATGCATTTTTCTCAGCACACAGCAAGTGGAATGGAAGAGCAAACAAAACCAGGCAGCAGTTTCAGAGTCCATATTCAGTAAAATGCTGGATTAATGGCACACAACTTTAATATATCATTCTAATATCATGACTTTCCAGCCCAACCATTTTTTTCTGGTCTATTTCTGGAAAGTTTGGTACATAATCTTGATATATTTTCCTCTTCATACTGCACAAAGTTAAAAAAAAGATATTACTGAAAAGTAGTTTTTATAGTAGGGAAGTTTGTAAATATATATGGCATTATATTCTTTTGCTTTGTTTAAAATAAGTCAACATAGCTTCCTTCAAGAATACAGCAATAAATACTCCTGTTGAGTGCTGTTGGGGGTGGGGGGTGGAAACGGCCTACCTGCAGTGATTGCGCCTCTGGCACGGAGTCTGGCCCTGTGTCTCAGAAGGGTAGGGAAAAGAAGAGGATGGCAGCAGTGATAGGGGATTCTATAGTTAGGGGGTCAGACAGGTGATTCTGTGGATACAGTAAAGAAACACATATGGTAGTTTGCCTCCCAGGTGCCAGAGTCCGAGACGTTTCTGATTGCGCCCACAATATCCTGAAGTGGGAAGGTGAACAGCCAGAGGTCAGGGTACATATTGGTACCAATGACATAGGTAGGAAAAGAGAGGAGGTCTTGAAAACAGACTACAGGGAGTAGGAAAGAAGCTGAGAAGAAGGACCACAAGGGTAGTCATCTCGGGATTACTGCCTATGCCACACGACAGTGAGTATAGGAATAGAGTGAGGTGACGGATAAATGTGTGGCTGAGGGATTGGAGCAGGGGGCAAGGATTCAGATTTCTGGATCACTGGGACCTCTTTTGGGACAGGTGTGACCTGTACAAAAAGGATGGGGTGCAGTTGAATCCCAGGGGCACCAATATCCTGGCAGGGAGGTTTGCTAAGGCTATTGGGAAGAATTTAAACTAGAATTGCTGGGGGGTTGGAACTGAACTGAAGAGTCGGAGGAAGAGGAACTTGGCTCACAAATAGAGAAAGTTTGTAGACAGTGTGAGAGGGAGGATAGGCAGGTGATAGAGAAGGGATGCGCTCAGACTGATGGTTTGATATATGTCTACTTTAATACAAGGAGTATCATGAACTAAGTGGATGAGCTTAGAGCTTAGATCACTACTTGGAGCTATGATGTTGTGGCCATTACAGAGACTTGGATGGCTCAGGAGCATCTACTTAAAGTGCCAGGCTTTAGATATTTTAGAAAGGACAGGGAGGGAGGCAAAACAGGTGGGGGCGTGGCATTGTTGATCAGAGATAGTGTCATGGCTACAGAAAAGGAGATAGTCATGGAGGAGTTGTCTACGGAGTCTCTGTGGGTGGAAGCTAGGAATAGAAAGGGGCCAATAACTCAACTGGGTGTTTTTTAAAGACCACCCAATAGTAACAGGGACATTGAGGAGAAGATGGGAAGACAAATTCTGGAACGATGCAATAATAACAGAGTTGTCATGATGGGAGATTTTAATTTCCCCAATATTGATTGGCATCTCTCTAGAGCAAAGGATTTAGATTGGGTGGAGTTTGTTAGGTGTGTTCAGGAAGGTGTTCTGACATAATATGTAGATAAGCCTACAAGAGGAAAGAGGAGAGGCTGTACTTGATCTGGTATTGGGAAATGAACCTTGTCAGGTGTCAGGTCTCTCAGTGGGAGAGCATTTTGCAGATGGTGATCACAATTCTATCTCCTTTACCATAGCATTGGAGAAGGATAGGAACAGACAAGTTAGGAAAGCGTTTAATTGGAGTAAGGGGAAATATGAAGCTATCAAGCAGAAACTTGGAAGCATAAATTGGGAACAGATGTTCTCAAGGAAATGTACTGCAGAAATGTGGCAAATGTTCAAGGGATGTTTTCATGGCATTCCATATAGGTACGTTCCAATGAGACCGGGAAAGGATGGTAGGGTACAGGAATCGTGGTGTACAAAGGTTGTAGAAAATCTAGTCAAGAAGAAAAAAAAGCTTATGAAAGGTTCAAAAAACAAGATAGTGATAGAGATCTAGAAAGTTATGCTAGCAGGAAGGAACTTAAGAATGAAATTAGGAGACCCAGAAGGGGCCAAGAGAAAGCCTTGGTGAGCAGGATTAAGGAAAATCCCAAGGCATGCTACAAGTATGTGAAAAGCAAGAGGATAAGATGTGAGAGAATAAGACCAATCAAGTGTGACAGTGGAAAAGTGTGTGTGGAACTGGAGGAGGTAGCGGAGGTACTTAATGAATATTTTGCTTCAGTATTCACTACGGAAAAGGATCTTGGCAATTGTAGGGATGACTTACAGTGGACTGAAAAGCTTAAGCAAATAGATATTAAGAAAGAGGATGTGCTGGAGCTTTTGGAAAGCATCAAGTTAGATAAGTCAATGGGACTGGACAAGATATAACCCAGGCTACTGTGAGAGGCAAGGGAGGAGATGGCTGAGCCTCTGGCAATGAACTTTGCATCATCAATGGGGACGGGCGAGGTTCCGGAGGACTGGAGGGTTTCAGATGTTGTTCGCTTATTCAAGAAAAAGAGTAGAGATAGCCCAGGAAATTATAGGCCTGTGAGTTTCAGTGGTTGGTAAGTTGATGGAGAAGATCCTGAGAGACAGGATTTATGAACATTTGGAGAGGCATAATATGATTAGGAATAGTCAGCATAGCTTTTCCAAAGGCAGGCCATGCCTTACGAGCCTGATTGAATTTCTTGAGGATGTGACTAAACACATTGATGAAGGTAAAGCAGTAGATGTAGTGTATATGGATTTCAGCAAGGCATTTGATAAGGTACCCCATGCAAGGTTTATTGAGAAAGTAAGGAGGCATGGGATCCAAGGGGACCTTGCTTTGTGATTCCAGAATTGGCTTGCCCATGGAGGGCAAAGAATGGTTGTAGACGGGTCATATTTGGCATGGAGGTCGGTGACCAGTGGTGTGCCTCAGGGATCTGTTCTGGGACCCCTTCTCTTCATGATTTTATAAGTGACCTGGATGAGGAAGTGGAGCGATGGGTTAGTAAATTTGCTGATGACACAGAGGTTAGGGGTGTTGTGGATAGTGTGGAGGGCTGTCAGAAATTATAGCGGGACATCGATAGGATGCAAAACTGGGCTGAGAAGTGGCAGGTGGAGTTCAACCCAGATAAGTGAGAGGTGGTTCATTTTGGTAGCTCAAATATGATAGTAGATTATAGTATTAATGGTAAGACTCTTGGCAGTGTGGAGGATCAGAGGGATCTTGGGGTCCAAGTCCATAGGACACTCAAAGCTGCTATGCAGGTTGACTCTGTGTTTAAGAAGGCATGCGGTGCATTGACCTTCATCAACCGTGGGATTGAGTTTAGGAGCCGAGAGGTAATGTTACAGCTATATAGGACCCTGGTCAGACCCCACTTGGAGTATTGTGCTCAGTTCTGGCCACCTCACTACAGGAAGGATGTGGAAACTATAGAAAAGGAGCAGAGGAGATTTACGAGGATGTTGCCTGAATTGGGGAGCATGCCTTATGAGAACAGGTTGAGTGAACTCGACCTTTTCTCCATGGAGCGATAGAAGATGAGAGGTGACCTGATAGAGGTGTATAAGATGATGAGAGGCATTGATCATGTGGATAGTCAGAGGCTTTTTCCCAGGGCTGAAATGGCTAACATGAGAGGACACAGTTTTAAGGTGCTTAGAAGCAGGCACAGAGGAGATGTCAGGGGTAAGTTTTTTTATGCAGAGAGTGGTGAGTACGTGGAATGGGCTGCCGGCAACGGTGGTGGAGGCGGATACGATAGGGTCTTTTATGAGACTCTTGGACAGGTACATGGAGCTTAGTAAAATAGAGGACTATGTGTAACCCTGGGTAACTGCTAAAGTAAGTACATGTTCGGCACAGCATTGTGGGCCGAAGGGCCTGTATTGTGATGTAGGCTTTCTATGTTTTATGTTTTTAAGCATTGGTGTTGTTTCATTATTGGAACTGATTGACCTAACAACTAATTTCTTGTAGGTGGAGTGGCAAGCCAGCACAGGACAAGCTGCCACTAATTCTGCAGGAACCCAGAAGTGTGATGTCCAGAAAACCAGTCTCAAAGGAGCACAAGGCAAGCAGACAACATTTTTAACATGATAGTGTTAATAAACGGTTGCCACCTTTCTAGATCCTCAGGTTAATGAGTATTTTGCGTCAGTCTTCACTGTGGAAGACACTAGTAGTGTGCCTGATGTTGTTGTGTGAAGGAAGAGAAGTGGGTGAGTTACTGTTACAAGAGAGAAGGTGCTCAAAAAGCTGAATGACCTAAGTGTACATTAATCACCCGGACCAGATGAACTGCACCCTAGGGTTCTGAAAGAGGTAGCGTCAGAGATTGTGGTGGCATTAGAAATGATCTTTCAAAAAACATTGGACTCTGGCGTGGTGTCAAAGGACTGGAAAATTTGCAAATGTTACTCTACTCTTTTAGACAGGAGGAAGGCAGCAGAAAGGAAATTATAGATAAACAGCCTGACCTCAGTGGTTGGGAAGATGTTATGTGATGGAGTACTTGGTGACACAGGACAGGATAGTATAAAGTCAGCATGGTTTCCTTCAGGGAAAATACTGCCTGACAAACCTGTTGGAATTCTTTGAGGAGATTACAAGTAGGATAGATAAAGGGGATGCATTAGATGTTGTATATTTGGACTTGCAGAATGCCTTTGACAAGGTGTCACACATGAGGCTGCTTACCAAGTTAAGAGCCCATGGTATTACAGGAAAGTTACTAACATGGTTAGAGCATTGGCTGATTGGCAGGAGACAGCGAGTGGGAATAAAAGGATCCTTTTCTGGTTGGTTCCCCGTGATTAGTGATGTTCCGCAGGGGTCGTTGTTGGGACCACTTCTTTTTATACTGTATATAACTGATTTAGATGATGGAATAGATGGCTTTTTTTGGCCAAGTTTGCAGATATTATGAAGATTGGTGCAGGGGCAGGTAATGTTGAGGAAGCAGGTAGGATGCGGAAGGACTTGGGCAGATTAGCAGAATGGGCAAGAAAGTGGCAAATGAAGTTTAATGTTGGAAAATGCATGGTCATGTATTTTGGAAGCAGAAATTATTTTCTGAACGGGGAGAAAATCCAGGAATCTGAGATGCAGAGGGACTTGGGAGTCCTTGTTTAGAACACCCTGAAGGTTGACTTGCAGGTTGAGTCGGTGGTGAGGAAGGCAAATGCCATATTAGCATTCATTTCAAGAGGTCAAGAATACAAGAGCAAGGATGTGATTCTGAGGCTTTATAGGGCACTGGTGAGACCTCACCTTGAGTATTATGAACAATTTTGGGCCCCTCATCTTAGAAAAGATGTGCTGGCATTGGAGAAGGTCCAGAGGAGGTTCACAAGGATGATTCCAGGAATGAAAGGATTATCATACAAGGAGCATTTGACGACTCTGGGTCTGTACTCCCTGGAATTCAGAAGGATGAGGGGGGGATCTCATTGAAACCTTTCGAATGTTGAAAGGTCTAGACAGAGTAGATGTGGAAAGGATGTTCCCCATGGTGGGAGAGTCATGGACAAGAGGGCACAGCCTCAGAATAGAGGGGGGTACATTCAAAACAGAGATGTGGAGAAATTTCTTTAGCCAAAGGGTGGTGAATTTGTGGAATTTTTTGCCACATGTATCTGTGGAGGCCAGGTTGTTGTGCGTATTTAAGGCAGAGATTGATAGGTTCTTGATTGGACATGGGATCAAAGGTTACGGGGAGAAGGCCAGGAACTGGGGTTGAGGAGGAGATAGAAAAAAAGGATCAGCCATGATTGAATGGCGGAGCAGACTCGATGGGCCAGATGGCCTAATTCTACTCCTGTGTTTTATGGTCTTATTGTTTTTATGTATTTCCTTTAGTTATTTAGTTTCTATGGTTTTCGTTTGCATCTAGGAGCTGGAAAGGTGAAATATATTGCCAATAAATAATTTGTAGCCATAATATCCAGTTGTTATAAAGAAATAATGTCAGACCTTCTCAGTGGAGAGGTGTTGACAGATTGCTGTACTCCTAATATAGTACTGTACCAGGTATCTGCTGAATTGTGTTAAAGAGATTATAATCTTATCATGTACCTCATGGAGAATGTGTGGAGCAGGTTAAGACCTACAAGTATCTGGGAGTGCAGTTAGACGAGAAGCTAGACTGGACTGCCAACACAGATGCCCTGTGCAGGAAAGCACAGAGTCGACTGTACTTCCTCAGAAATCTGGCGTCATTCAATGTTTGTAGTGAGATGCTGAAGATGTTTTATCGGTCAGTTGTGGAGAGCACCCTCTTCTTTGTGGTGGCGTGCTGGGGAGGCAGCATTAAGAAGAGGGATGCCTCACGTCTTAATAAGCTGGTAAGGAAGGCGGGCTCTGTCGTGGGCACAGAACTGGAGAGTATGACATCGGTGGCAGAGCGGAGGGCGCTGAGTAGGCTACGGTCAATCATGGAAAACCCTGAACATCCTCTGCACAGCACCATCCAGAGACAGAGAAGCAGCTTCAGCGGCAGGTTGCTGTCAATGCAATGCTCCTCAGACAGGATGAAGAGATCATTACTCCCCAATGCCATTCGGCTCTACAATTCAACCACCAGGGGCAAGACATGTTAAAGTGCCGGGGTTAGGACTGAGCTTAAGTTACCACTCTATGCACTTTAGTAAACTATTTAAGAACTTTTTAAAAGCTATTTATTAATGCTTTTTGGGAGGGTGATTTTAGATGCATATCATTTATACTGAGTTAAATACTGTATGTAATTAGTTTTGCTACATTAAGTGTATGGGACACTGGAAAAATGTTGAATTTCCCCTTGGGGATGAATAAAGTATCTATCTATCAAGAGGTTCTATACCTGTAATCCTTGCAGTAGATTGCAACATTCGGATAGGTTGCAGCAGTTTGTGATGGGTGATTCAACACGCACAACATACTGGAGGAACTCATCAGGTCAGGCAGCATCTATGGAGGGAAATAAGCAATGAATCAATATGGTCCCAACCCCAACCCCTGCAGAACACCACTAGTCACCAGCAGCCAATCAGGAATGGCTCCCTTTATACCTAGTTTTTGCCTCCTGCCAATCAGCCAATGCTCTATCCATACACGTATGGAATACCTATAATATGGTACCTTATGGTAATACCATAAGCTCTTACCTTGTTAAGCAGCCTTGTGTGATACCTTGTGAAAATCCAAGAATTCAACATCCACTGACTCTCCTTTGTCTATCCTGCTTGTTACTTCCTCAAGGAATTCCAACAGATTTGTCAGGCAAGATTTCTCCTTAGGGAAGCCATCCTGACTTCAGCCCAATTTATCATGTGCTTCCAAGTAGCTCAAAACCTCATTCTTAACAATCAACTCCAACACCTTCCTAACCACTGAGGTCAGGCTAACTGGTCTATAACTTACTTTCTTCTGCCTCCCTCCCTTTTTGAAGAATGGAGTGACATTTGCAATTTTCCAGTCCTCCGGAACCATGCCAGAATCTAGTGATTCCTGAAAGATCATTACTAATGCCTCCACAATCTTTTCAGCCACCTCTTTCAGGAACCTAAGGTGCAGTTCATCTTATCTACCTTCAGACCTTTCATCTTCCCAAACACCTTTTCAGTATTAGCAACAAACTTCACTTTTGCCCCCTGATACTCTTGAATTTCTGGCATGCTGTTAGTGTCTTCAACAGTGAAGACTGATGCAAGATACTTATTCAGTTCATTCACCATTTCTTTGTCCCCCATTACTATCTATGCAGCATCACTTTCCAGTGGTCCGATATCCACTCTCATCTCTCTTTTACTCCTCATATATTTGAAAAAAAATGGTATCCTCTTTTTAATTATTGGGTAGCTTACTTTCATATTTTCATATTTTCTATCTTTATGGATTTTTTATTTGTGTTCTGTAGGCTTTTAAAGGCTTCCCAATCCTCTACCTGCCCACCAATTTTTGCTAATTTATATGCCTTCTCTTTTGCTTTTATGTTGTCTTTGATTTCCCTTGTCAGCCACAGTTGTCTCATCCTCCCTTCAGAATACTTGTTCAGTGCTTTGCAGTTCTTTGAGTGGTTGGTAATGAAATACATCATGAACTCCTGCCTGAAGCCTCATTTTATCTGCTACAGTGTGACTACCATTACAACAGGTCAACAGCAGATGCCATTTCTTTGGCTCTTCACTCAACATAATAACAATAATAACAACAACTTTATTGATCCCAAGTGGGGAATTACTTTGTTAGAGCAGCAAAATTAAAAAACAGACTTAGCAATAATAATAAATAATATTAATGAATATAATAATTTTAACTAATAATAAAGTGTACAATAATAATATACACAATAATAATTTACCAGTGTGCAATAATGTGTGAAGTAATAAAGTAGAGACTATTGTACTGTGATGCATGTTCTTCTGTTGCACAGAGATGAACTGTTGTACATGCTTATTGCATTTGGTAGGAAAAATTTCCTGTAACAATCCTTATGACAGCGGAGCTGAATGGGTCTGTTTGAAAGGGTGCTCAGCTGCTTATTCAGTAGGTTATGGAGAGAATGTGGCAGATTGTCCATAATTGTCCAGTTTGTTTAGGGACCTCCTCTCCACCACTAACTCAAAAGAGTCCGGGTTGTAGCCAAGGACGGATTCAGCATCTCTGATGAGTTTATTTAGTTTTTTTTGCATCACCAGCACCGGTGCTGCTCCCCCAACATAGAGCCGCAAAGAATACTGCACTCGCTACAACAGACTGGTAGAAGATCTCCAACATCCTGCTGCACACATTAAAGGGTCTCAGCTTCCTTCAAAAATAGAGTCTGCTGATCCCCTTCTTGTAAATAGCCTTGGAGTTAGTTTTCCAGTCAAGCCTGTTATGGAGGTGATCACCCAAGTACTTATATTCCTCCACCACCGCAACTTCTTCTCCCAGAATGTATACAGGACTCATCACAGTCCTCTTCCTCCTAAAATCAATCATCATCTCTCTGGTTTTGGCCACACTCAAGAGCAACTGATTCCTCCTGCACCACCCCACAAACTTGTCCACCAGTCCTCTGTACTCCAACTCCTGCCCATCTCTGATACACCCAACTGCAGAGTCATCAGAGAACTTCTGCAAGTGACAAGACACAGATTTGTATTGAAAGTCTGAGGTGTACAGTGTGAACAGAAATGGAGACAGGACAGTCCCTTGTGGCTTTGTGGTGCCACTCACCACCATCTCAGATAGAGAACGACCCAGCCATACAAACTGCGGTTTATCTGGAGAGGCTGATCCTGATGTAACTTGGACCTCAGGTGAGATCTTCATCGGACCCTGCAACGGGTAGACGATGGCATCATCCACTTCTGCATGAGATCAGTAGCAAACTGTAGAGGGTCCAATGAAGATCTCACCGGTGGTCCAAGGTAAGTCAGGACCAGCCACTCAAGCACCTTCATCCCATGAGATGTGAGGCGAATTCATCTGTAGCCATTAAGTTCAGATGGAGTCGCATTCTTGGGTACAGAAACCAAGCAGGAAGTCTTCCATAGCACTTAAAATCATTGCACTTTACATCTGGACAATGAAGATGCATATACGTCAGGATAATCTTCATTGACTGCAGCTCTGCATTCAACACTATCATCCCATGAGGCTGCCTCTCAAGGTCTAGTGCAGCATCTGGACATTATATGGATCCCCCCGGCACAGTGTGTGGTGGCAGTCTTCTTAACGTATCAAACATTTGACTGCCCTTTTCATTCCTGCCCTGTGATAGTTATTGCCCACATCAACTATCGGAATTAATCTGTGATTTGTTTTTCGTGCAGCGTGTCAGTGCTTGTGCTATGCTTTGCCCATAATCCCCCACTTCTCCCCTTTCCAGCACTAGCTCCAGCATTCTTATACCCAGTGTTTGGTGCTGAACCTGCAATTCCCACTTGTAGGTTACCCTCTCAATTAGGCACAGTGTCAGGATCTAACTCAGTGACTTTTGCTTTGAAATCCACCATTTTAGCAGCTCCTCATTTTTTTCAGTGTCTCAAAT
Organism: Hypanus sabinus; assembly: GCF_030144855.1. Classification (NCBI taxonomy): domain Eukaryota; kingdom Metazoa; phylum Chordata; class Chondrichthyes; order Myliobatiformes; family Dasyatidae; genus Hypanus; species Hypanus sabinus. The sequence continues at coordinate 46,544,601 of NC_082738.1, forward strand.
ACAAAAGGTTTCAGTGTGGAAGGTAAAGTGTGTCTTTGCACCATTTGCAGAAATTGAAAGATGAGGGAAAAGTGAAATGAGCAATAAGTAGAACGGGTGAGTGGATATTCTCCTGTTCAATTGCTTCATCCCATTTTGGGAAAAGGCTTTGTAATAGTTTTTTTGAAAGGCATGCAAGAATATCTGAAAGGAAGGATTTATATAGTTCCTAATTATAAAATAACATAATTGCATATGTCCACACAGATCCAATTTTAGACTGAGATTCAATCAATGTGCTCTGTAACTAGTTGATATTTAGCTGCTCAGTAGGTTTTGTTCAGCTACCACCTGACTAGCTGTTTATACCTCAGGAGCATTATGGGCGTAATTTCATCCCTAAGATTCTTTAGTAGATTCTTTCATAGCGAAAAGTGAAAACGTTCAAGCCAAATGTTGTCAGAAACGGAAATACTCCACATCTTCTGATCCACATCACTGTCACAAATCCAATTACCTGTTTAACTGTGAATTGTGGGTAAAACACATCAACTCTACAATCAATGAAAGGAAAACTCAATTTAAAGCCTGAAGAGCTTTACTTTATTCCATGACCTAAGCTAACAAGAATTCCATTCCTGAGTATTTAATTTTTACAATTTTAATATCATTCAAAACATGTGTTAGCAGTGCAGAAAATGAGAACAGTTAAAACAAAATACTGCATCATTGTCCATTGCTCAGTGGAATAGACCTACCTGATCAACATAAATGTAGTTCTTAAAATTTAACATAGATTAGCAGAACCTATGTTAAATTTATTTTTCTTGCATTTCATCACAACATGTAAGAGGCCAGTCAGCTTATAGTGTCTATGCTGGTTTTTAAAGCAATTCCATCAATCTCATTCCCATTGATATTCCTGTAAACTATTCTCACACAGATTCACCTGCATCTGATTCCCCTAGCGCCCACCCACACTAGAAGGCAATTTACAGTTAACTAACCAATTGACATGTCTTTGGGAAGCTTACATACTTACAGGGGAAATGACCAATCATAGACAACACAGGAGGTTCTGAGTAGAATCTGAGTAGAATAACTTGATTAAAGAAATCAAATACAGTCGGCCCTCCTTATCCGCAGGGGATTGGTTCCGAGACCAAAAATCGCGGATGCTCAAGTCCCTTATTTAAACTGGCTCAGTACGGTGTTCTTTAGGACCCAGCAGAACCCCGGACTTTATTTAACGTCTCAGTGCGGTGGACATTAGGACCCGGCAGTGCAGCTCTGAATCCACAGCATTTCTGTTCACAAAAATAATCATGATCACGATTAAAAATAAGGTGGAAGTAATAAAGCGATTGGAAAGAGGTGAAACGCCATCGGTCATTAGAAAAGCGTTAGGCTACAGTCAGTCAACGATTGGAACAATTTTAATGGAGCATGTGAAAGACCCTGCCCTGATGAAAGCTGCAATTATTACTAAGCACGACAGTGGTTTAATTATTGAAATACATAAGTTTCTTAAGTGTTTTATATGCATAGAAAGGTAAAATATGTACTATATGCTAAGAAAAACATTATACCCTTAGAGAGTAAGACCATATATTTTGGATATATACCTCAAGAATGGTTGAAAAGAGATAAATATTTCATGAATATACTGTTGGTGGCTGGTAAAAAGACTCTTACTAGGAAATGGTTATCACAGGAGAGCCCAACTTTAAATACATGGATGGAAATTACAAAGGACATTTACAAAATGGAGAAGATAACAGCATCTGTTAATCATAAGCTGGAACAATTTGATTCATACTGGGAAAAATGGTTTAACTACATAATGCCTCATAGGCCTGATTTTATTCTCACAAATCAATGAATCTGTTGTAAAAAAAGATCACTCACTACTTGTACATAGTTCTTTCCTTTTGCTTGTTTTTTCTTTCCACTCTTTTCTATAAGTGTATACCCCAGATAAATACTTTGTGGAGATTTATGATATATATGATTATATGATATGTATGTACAATGCCTGAAATACATCTTATGGAAATATTTGTTTGATGATGAACTTCAATTAAAAAAAAAGAAAAACATTTGACTAACTGACACTAAATACCAGATGTACCTGTCCTGAGTTCAAATCTGACTTAAAGACGGACTCAGGAACGGAACTCGTTCATAACCCAGGGATTGGCTGTACTTTTAAGTCAGTTCTAGATTACTTATAATACCTAATACAACATAAATGCTATGTAAATAGTTGTTATACTGTATTTAGGGAAGAATGACAAGAAAAAATAGTCTGTACATGCTCAAATAATGAGTGTTGGAGAGAGAACTTTCCGGTTTTCCCAATCTGCGGTTGGTTGAATCTGTGCATGCGGAATCTGCAGATAAGGAGGGCCAACTGTATGTTAGTGGTGACCAGCAGGTCTGGGGATTAAGGATCAGAGTTAACTTTTTCAGGTTTATCATCCTTTGGTCTGAATTGTTAAATGTTATTTCTCCAACATAAAATGTTGGTAGTATTTTCTATCTTTATTTTTGGTTTCCAGCATCCACAGTACTTTGCTTCTGTAAAACCAGTATTATACTAAAGCTGAAATATTGTAGATAGTGGTTGAAACCACACAAAGATTTATCACTCATCAGAGGAAAAAAGCTTTATCCTTGATGTTTGAGACACCATGCTTTCATTACATGTGCTAATGTTTATTTTCACAGACAATGGACTTTGCCCAAATTGAGACAGAAAATATCAGCATCCTACATAAACTTGCCACAATTATGACTCCAAAGACAGGTGGCATGACCTGGACCAACTATGATCTAAAAAGGTAAGGAGATGTGGCTTTTGTGTCATTTCTAATGTCTGTAAATCAATTCTGCAGAATTTGAATGCTGCTATGCATGATCTTAAAACTTTTAGAAGTTAAGATAGTGAGAACAATCTCATTCAAAGTCACCCAAATACTACCTTGAGATTAATTTTCTTGAGATAATTCACATAAAATATACAATAAAGTCAATGAAAAAATGTATATTACTGAGACGGTCAAACAACTAATGTGCAAAAAATGACAAATTATGCAAATAGAAAAAAACACACAATAATAATAATGCATAGGTAATAAATATTGAAAACATGAGTTGTAGAGTCCTTGAAAGTGAGTTCATAGGTTGCGGGATCAGTTCAGAGTTGCGGTGAGTGAAGTTACCCACAAAATGGACCAAGAGTCTGATGGTTGAGGGTTAATAACTGTTCCTGAACCTGGTGCAGTACCTCCTTCCTGATGGCAGCTGTGAGAAGAGAGCATGGCCTGGATTGTGGAGGTCCTTGATGATGGTTGCTGCGTTCCTGTGCTAGTGGTCCTTAAGGATGTGCTCAATGGTGGGGAGTGCTTTACTAGGACTGGTAAATCGACTGGGCTGCATCCACTAGTTTTGTAGGCTTTTCCATTCAAGGGCATTGGTGTTTCCATACCAGGAAACCAGTCAATATGCTCTCCACCGCACTTCTATAGAAGCATTTTAGATGACATGCCGAATCTTTGTAAACACAAAGTACACTGCAGATGCTGGGGTCAAAGCAACACGTACAACACACTGGAGGAACTCACCAGGTTGTGTAAACAAGCAGTCAACGTTTCAGGCCGAGACCCTTTATCAGGACTGAAGGAGGAGGGGGCAGGGGCCCTATAAAGAAGATGGGGGGAGGGTGGGAAGGAGAAGGCTGGTAGGTGTCAGGTGAAAAACCAATAAGGGGAAAGATCAAGGGGTGGGGGAGGGGATTGGCAGGAGAGGTGAAGAGGAATGTAAGGAGAAAATACTATGTGTAGTAGAAGAAGGCAGAATCATGAGAGAGGTGATAGGCAGCTGGAGGAGGAGGCAGAGTGAAACTGCGATGGGGGAAGGGAGAGGGAGGGAATTACCGGAAGTTGGAGAATTCAATGTTCAATTTACAATCTTTGTAAACTTCTTAAAAAGCAGAGGTGCTGTTGTGCCTACTTTGTAATGGCACTTTGTCAGGACACATGCTCCGAAATCATAACATGGAGGAATTTAAAGTTGCTGACCCTCTTCCTCTGATCTCCTGATGAGGACTGGCTCATGAAACTCCAGTTTCTTCCTCTTATAGTTCCTCTTGAAGCCTGATCTATTTAGACCAGGGGTCGGCAACCCGCGGCTCCGGAGCCGCATGCGTCTCTTTCATCTCTGTGCTGCGGCTCCCTGTGGCTTTGGAAAATAAATGATGAGTATTTCATTAAAATGTATTTTATGTTAGTTTGTTAGTTTTTGAAATGTAATTCTAAATTTGAAGATTATGGTGATCTTGTACAATCTAAATAAAACGTTGTGGCGACCCATTTCCTGGCACATCCGAACTGGCTCACAATTTGCCAGCATTCCGGCTAAGGGTGATAGCCTACGGGGGTTTGTGAGTACGTGTCTTTTGGAGCATCCGCGCCCATGGGGGGGGGCAGGTTGAGGGAGGCTTTAAAACAAGGCTGTTTAGTTCGAATAAAGTTATCTTTGACTGCAGTTTACCGACTCCGTGTCGTTATTTTAGCGCTGCGTGTAGCACACCGCTACAACGTGTTTTTTATTGCTATTAATATGTCACCACTGCCAATGCCTGACACCCGCCACTCCCCTAAGCATCGATCCATCCCTACTGAATACGACTGCATCGGCAGGTGTGAGTCAACCTGATCTTGGGATGGAACTGGCCGACACAGCCAACAAAGACATATGGGTGTCCAAGTTTAGACGCTTGACAGCAGACTTTGAAGATGTTGCCCGTCAGAAGGCCGTTCTTGCTCAGAATCACAAATGGAGTGATATTGAAAACCTCCTCAGACCGGACAAACTTGTGTTTGAAACGTGGAATGCTATCCCCGACATTTATGTAAGCATTAAAAAGTATGCGCTTGGAGTCCTGTCGATCTTTGGATCCACATATGTATGTGAGCAGGTGTTCTCCAGCATGAACTTTATTAAAAACAAACATTGCGCACGCCTCACAGATGACAGCTTGCGATCCTGTGTAAAGATGAAGGTGACGTCATACAGCCCTGATGTGCAGACACTGTGCGCTGAGGTCCAGGAGCAGAAATCCCATTAACCAAGTATGATAAATATTTTAATTGCCTATTATTTTACATATATTCATATTTTTTCATGGTTCAGTGAAATAGTCCTTTTATTTTTCAGGTTGACAGCGGGCTGACGTTATTTTTGGTTTGCTGCTGGCGGACAATTTAAGTTTGGCATTTTTCATAAATACAAGAAGGACTCAAATAGACATTGAGTATTTTACTTAAAAGTAACCTTCAACCCAACATCTTTTTTTCCGAGTTCAAAATGTTTTTGTTGCATGCAGAAATGTAATTTTGTTTTCTCTGCAGGAGTTCATCGATTTCATAAATGCAACACATTATAGTTTGTTTATACATAGCATAAAGGCAAAAAAAACGTTGTATGCAGTGTTATTTCATTTTAAATGTCAAGCGGGTTTTGTGGCTCCCAGTGTTTTCTTTTCTGTGGGAAACGGGTCCATATGGCTCTTTCAGTGGTAAAGGTTGCCGACCCCTGATTTAGACAATCATACAGTTAACTGCTAATCTGCATGAAGGACCTATTTATAAGGTCTCTGCCAGAACAGAAGAGATCTTTCTCATGTTAATTTTTTTCTTTCAGACATTGAAATTAAAATTATTGTAATTTCAAAATTTTAGAATTCTAATCTTCTAAAAGGATCCAAATATTCTTCATGAAGTGAAATAAATTTGATTTGTTAATCTGAATAAAATAATTTTTTATGATCTAACTATTTATATGGGGAAATATTTGAGAATAGCTAGATAACTTATTTTTGAACTCTTGATTTTGAGATTTTTCTTTCTGTACAGAATTCATCATGGTTAGTTTAAAAGCTGTAAAAGTACATCATATTTAACCATTAACAAGTGTCAAATTGAAACTTAATAATTTCTAGTTAAAGAAAGACATTTTGGTAGCTCTGCTGCTTGCAGTTGTCTTAATTTTAGAAAACAGAATTCTCAATCATGATCTGTTTAAATTAATTCTTACAATGTACCTTCATCATCAAAACCCTCTGGACATTACTGGAAATTAGGACAACATTCTTCAGTATTTTTACTGTGAATTGAAGAGCCGTTTTGTTTTTCTAGCTTGAGTACGCCTAAATATGTTACCAAAGTGCCAAAAAATTCACCAAGTAAGGGTAGACGCCATCATAGCGACATGAATCTTAAGGTAATGAATTGCCAATTGCAAACTAAAACAAAATGCTCAATTGTTGTAATAATATAATTTATATGTAAGCAGTGAAAATGGTGTTGTGAGACCAGCTCAGACCCTATACTAGATGTGTACTGGGTCACACAGTTAATATTTAGTGCAGATTTATTTGCTGATGTTTTGAATGCAAGAAAATGTAATATCACAAGTCACATTGGCTTGTGACTTTGTAGTTGTTCTCCTCAATACCATGCTCCTTGATTCTGCAGGATCCTTTAGTTCTCTGGCTGGCTGAGCTGCTGATAACATTTGGTTTGCTGGACTGAGTATTGTGTCTCTTATTTGTGATCTTCAGGGAGAAACGGGACATAATTGGTAACTCTCCTTCTACAAGAATAGCTTGTGTCAGTCACAGGAAACTATTCTTGTCGAATTTCTTCAACCATCTTTGAAACTGTGTTTCAAACACATAATGCTAGATATCTTGATAGAGTTTGGTAGTCAGGAAATTAGTTGTCAGGTATCTGGACCTGTTAACTGAAGTAAGGATTTCACATTCTTTACTTACCCCTCTGTACAGCCCAGTATCAGTGCCGGGAGTTTTCTGTGAACTCCATGATGTCCTCCATCTACTGGATAGTGAGCAGGAAAGGAGTGGTCAATAATGGTCCTGGTGAAATTGAGGGGAATGGAAGTAAACAGCAATGCAGGAAGTGCACAGCTGGAGTGTAATAAATCAGCCTTTGACTTTATGAACTGTGAAGTTCTAAGCAGTTTGTTTTGCAGTTTGGTAACCAGCTTTATGCTGTACCATATGTCCTGAATCAATGTTTGAAAAGTAGCTGCTTTCTTGTGGGAGCTCGTGGTGACAAGTAACTGTCCTTTGTAATAAAGCCCCCATATTTTGGCTGTTTATTCCCCTCCACTGATGCTGCCTAACCTGCTTGCTGAGTTCCTTGTGCAATTTGTGTTGCTCTGGATTTCCAACATTTGCAGAATCTCCTGTGTTTTTGAATTTGTACTTATTGGTTTTTGCCAGTTAAAGTAAGGATATTAAATTATCAATGTGCATAAAGACTGGCCACGAGATTGCCCATACATACTGAGGATGTTTGTTCTGGGCTACATGCATCAGTCTAGAAACTGGCAGGGACCCTGGGGGAAGCAGGAACCCCACACTTCATGGGGATAGGCATCTGGAAAATCATCCCCAATTATTCAAACTTTTATATCTGTAAACTATAAAATAACTAATAACTTTAAATCTCTTTAAATGAATGGTGCAGTGAGATTTACAGAAATATGTTTCCTGCTTGGCATTGCTGCCTGCCACACCTGCAGAAATGCCCTTGGGTCAGCTACAGGGTCATCAGCCAGAGACCACCCCTCATTGATGTTTCGCTCCCCTAGCCCTGGTACATCTCCTGGTGGCCACCCTCTGCAGCTTCCAAAGGGGTTAGTCAGCCCCCAGTTTCTGTCCTTCCTCCTCAGCCACAGGCAAATGCTGCCCTTTTCTGCCTCTTCGGGCAACTCTCTGGTGGCCCTACTGGGCCTCGCTCCAGTCACTGTCCTATCACGGATTAATCTTGTTGTTTATGCACTGACAAAGCCCCCAAATCCTACCACTCAGCTGCCAGATCTCAGTATTTCAGCCTCTTCCATTGTGGGCAGCCTCCATTCCTTCCTCCTACGGGATGGTTGACTCAATGAGGAGGACTGTCTTGGCGGCCATGGACCTGATGCACCATCAATAACTCACTCTGAGACGTAAAGGCGAGATATCGGCTTTTATTGACTGGAAGAAGGAACAAGCAGTGAGTGACCACCATACTACATCCTGGAGACTGAGAGGCCGGGCTCAGGCCTTGATCGCCTTTATACAGGGGTCTGTGGGAGGAGCCACAGGAGCAGTCAGCAGGGGGTGTGTCCAGACAGGTATATGTAGTTTACCACAGGACCACAGCACTATGTCTGGGTGGAGAGATATGGTGTTGCTTTCCATGGGGAACTGTGGTTATTTGCTGAGACCTGGTCTCATGTTCTACTCCTTGCCTGTGGAAAAGAGTCCTGAAGGAGCTCAGCACTCTTAGCAGCCTTAACAAATGGGTTGAATTGACATCCTGCTGGGGAAAGGTTGCGTCTCACATCCCATCTTCAGGTCTCTAGGATCTCCACCAGCTTTTTTAGGACCTGGTCGTGCTGCCATCAGTAGTGCCCTTGGGACTGGGCCAACTTATATCCTGCCAGGCTGTGTTGGAGGTTGGCACTGATGGTATCACACAGGGGGCAGCCACCCTCACTGCCGAACCACCGGTAAAGTTTTTGGGGGCACGGAATGTTGTCATAGGTTGCCCTGATGAGGAAGCTGAGTCTGGCTTGTGGGATCTTCTATAGGTCTAATCAGCTGAATGTCCTGTTCATGTTGTCCATCTTTCCTGGAGGCCCTGCCTTTACCCTGTAGTACTCCTCCTCTGAACTTGGCTTTAGTCGATTCTGGCCAGGCCGCCTGCGAGCTGTTTCTGCGCTACTTTCCCCATCTTCCCGTCTGCTGGAAATGCACAGCAGGAGTGTAATAAATCAGCCTTTGACCTTATGATAACGTAAGGATATTAAATTATCAATGGGCACAAAGACTGGTCACAAGTTTGCTAATGCACATTGAGGATGCCTGTTCTGTGCTACATGCATCTGGTAGGGACCCCTGGTAGGGGGGAGCAGGAACCCCATACTTCATAGGGATAGGCATCTGGAAAATCATTTAAACTTTTATATCTGTAAACTATAAAATAACTGATGACAACTTTAAATCTTTGGCCTTTTCTCCTTGGAGCAGCGGAGGATGAGAGGTGACCTGATAGAGGTGTGCAAGATGATGAGAGGCATTGATCGTGTGGATAGTCAGAGGCTTTTTCCCAGGGCTGAAATCGCTAACACGAGAGGGCACAGTTTTGAGGTGCTTGGAAGTAGGTAACAGGAAACATCAGGGGCAAATTTTTTATGCAGAGAGTGCTGAGTGCGTAGAATGGGCTGCCAGCGATGGCAGTAGAGGTGGATACGGTAGGGTATTTTAAGAGACTCCTGGATAGGTACATGGAGCATAGAAAAATAGTGGGCTATGGGTAACCCTAGGAAATTTCTAAAATAAGTACATGTTCAGCACAGCATCGTGGGCTGAAGGGCCTGTATTGTGCTGTAGGTTTTCTATGTTTCTGTGTTTCTATCTCTTCAAGTAAATGGTGTAGTAAGTTGGTAGCAGTACTTTTTACTGCTGGTGAGCATGGGATTATTTATACATTGTACTCCTTTGGTTTAGGCACATTGCTGAGGTTCATTTTGGCATTTCGCAATACTCCTGCCTTCAAAACTGGTGAATTCGGATAAACTTGTATTTTAAACCTTTAAATAAGCATTTAAAAGCTAAACACAAGGAAATCTGCAGATGCTGGAAATTCAAGCAACACACACAAAATGCTGGTGGAACACAGCAGGCCAGGCAGCATCTATAGGGAGAAGCGTTGTTGAAGTTTTGGGCCGAGACCCTTCGTCAGGACTAACTGAAAGGAAAGATAGTGAGAGATTTGAAAGTAGGAGAGGGAGGGGGGAATGTGAAATGATAGGAGAAGACTGGAGGGGGTGGGGTGAAGCTAAGAGCTGGAAAGGTGATTGGTGAAAGGGATACAGAGCTGGAGAAGGGAAAGGATCATGGGATGGGAGGCCTAGGGAGAAAGAAAGGGGGAGGGGAGCACCAGAGGGAGATGGACAACAGGATGATGGGCAGAGAGAGAGAAAAAAAAGAGTGGGGGAAACAAAAAAAGCTAAATATATCAGGGATGGGGTAAGAAGGGGAGGAGGGGCATTAACAGAAGCTAGAGAAGTCAATGTTCATGCCATCAGGTTGGAGGCTACCCAGCAGGTATATAAGGTGTTGTTCCTCCAACCTGAATGTGGCTTCATCTTGACAGTAGAGGAGGCCATGGATAGACATATCAGAATGGGAATGGGACGTGGAATTAAAATGTGTGGCCACTGGGAGATCCTGCTTTCTCTGGCGGACCGAGTGTAGGTGTTCAGTGAAATGGTCTCCCAGTCTGCGTCGGGTCTCACCAATATATAAAAGGCCACACTGGGAGCACCGGACGCAGTATACCACACCAACCGACTCACAGGTGAAATGTCGCCTCACCTGGAAGGACTGTCTGGGGCCCTGAATGGTGGTGAGGGAGAAAGTGTAAGGGCAGGTGTAGCACTTGTTCCGTTTACAAGGATAAGTGCCAGGAGGGAGATCGGTGGGAAGGGATGGGGGGGACGAATGGACAAGGGAGTTGCATAGGGAGCGATCCCTGCGGAAAGCAGAAAGGGGGGGAGGAAAAGATGTGCTTGGTAGTGGGATCCCGTTGGAGGTGGCGGAAGTTATGGAGAATTATACGTTGTATCTGGAGGCTGGTGGGGTGGTAGGTGAGAACAAGGGGAACCCTATCCCGAGTAGGGTGGTGAGCGGATGGGGTGAGGGCAGATATGCGGGAAATGGGAGAGATGCGTTTGAGAGCAGAGTTGATGGTGGAAGAAGGGAAGCCCCTTTGTTTAAAAAAGGAAGAAATTTCCTTCATCCTGGAATGAAAAGCCTCATCCTGAGAGCAGATGTGGCGGAGACGGAGGAATTGTGAGAAGGGGATAGCATTTTTGCAAGAGACAGGGCAGGAAGAGGAATAGTCCAGGTAGCTGTGTAGGCTTATAGTAGATATCAGTAGATAAGCCGTCTCCAGAGATGGAGACAGAAAAATCAAGAAAGGGGAGGGAGGTGTCAGAAATAGACCAGGTAAATTTGAGGGCAGGGTGAAAGTTGGAGGCATTGATGCCGAACCCTTCTTCCGCCGGCTCCATCTCCAAGCTTACTTCTTTGGCAAGGACTCTCCTACCCCCACCGACGACCCCTTCTCCCGTCTTCAACCCTCCTCCTCTCCATGGACACCCCGCTCTGGTCTTCTGCCTGCTCTGCATCTCTTTATTGCTAATTGCTGACGGGACAACAACCATCTCGACTTCACCACACCCTGTTCCAATTCCAACCTCTCTCCTTCTGAACACTCTGCTCTCCGCTCCCTCCGCACCAATCCCAACCTCACTATAAAACCTGCTGATAAGGGGGGAGCTGTTGTTGTCTGGCGTACTGACCTCTACCTGGCCGAGGCACAGTGAGAACTCTCTGATACCTCCACTTATTTACCCCTTGATCACGACCCTACTAAGGAGCACCAGGCCACTGTCTCCTATACCATCACCAACCTTATCAGCTCTGGGGATCTCCCATCCACTGCTACCAACCTCATAGTTCCCACACCCCGCACTTCTCGTTTCTACCTCCTACCCAAGATCCACAAACCTGCCTGTCCAGGTAGACCCATTGTCTCAGCTTGCTCCTGCCCCACTGAACTCATTTCTGCATACCTTGACACTGTCTTATCCCCCCTTGTTCAATCCCTTCCCACCTATGTTCGTGACACTTCTCACGCTTTGAATTTTTTCAATGATTGTAAGCCCCCTGGCCCCCACCACCTTATTTTCACCTTGGACGTCCAGTCCCTATATACCTCCATCCCCCACCAGGGACGTCTCAAAGCTCTCCACTTCTTTTTGGATTCCAGACCTAACCAATTCCCCTCTACCACCACTCTCCTCCGTCTAGCAGAATTAGTCCTTACTCTCAATAATTTTTCCTTTGGCTCCGCCCACTTCCTCTAAACCGAAGGTGTAACCATGGGCACCCGTACGGGTTCCAGTTATGCCTGCTTTTTTGTTGGCTTTGTGGAACAGTCCATGTTCCAAGCCTATACGGGTATCCGTCTGATGCACCATCAATAACTCACACTGAGACGTAAGGCGAGATATCGGCTTTTATTGACTGGAAGAAGGAACCAGGAGTGAGTGTCTATCATACAATGTCCTGGAGACTGAGGCCGAGCGTCAGGCCTCAGATCTCCTTTATACAGGGGCCTGTGGGAGGAGCCACAGGAGCAGTCAGCAGGGGGCGTGTCCCGACAGGCACATAGTTCACCACACCGCCCCCCTCTTTTCCTTCGCTACATCGACGACTGCATTGGCGCTGCCTCCTGCACGCATGCTGAGCTCGTTGACTTCATTAACTTTGCCTTCAACTTTCACGCTGCCCTCAAATTTACCTGGTCCATTTCTGCAACCTCCCTCCCCTTTCTTGATCTTTCTGTCTCCATCTCTGGAGACGGCTTATCTACTGATATCTACTATAAGCCTACAGACTCTCACAGCTACCTGGACTATTCCTCTTCCCACCCTGTCTCTTGCAAAAATGCTATCCCCTTCTCACAATTCCTCCGTCTCTGCCGCATCTGCTCTCAGGATGAGGCTTTTCATTCCAGGATGAAGGAGATGTTTTCCTTCTTTAAACAAAGAGGCTTCCCTTCTTCCACCATCAACTCTGCTCTCAAATGCATCGCTCCCATTTCCCCCACATCTGCCCTCACCCCATCTGCCCACCACCCCACTCGGGATAGGGTTCCCCTTGTCCTCCCCTACCACCCCACCAGCCTCCAGGTCCACGTATAATTCTCCGTATCTTCCGCCACCTCCAACGGGATCCCACTACCAAGCACATCTTTCGCTCCCCCCCCTTTCTGCTTTCCGCAGGGATCGCTCCCTACGCGACTCCCTTAACCATTCGTTCCCCCCCCCCATCCCTTCCCATCGATCTCCCTCCTGGCACTTACCCTTTTAAGCGGAACAAGTGCTACACCTGCCCTTACACTTCCTCCCTCACCACCATTCAGGGCCGCAGACAGTCCTTCCAGATGAGGTGACACTTCACCTGTGAGTCGGCTGGTGTGGTATACTGCGTCCGGTGCTCCCGGTGTGGCCTTTTATATATTGGTGAGACCCGACGCAGACTGGGAGACCGTTTCGCTGAACACCTATGCTCGGTCCTCCAGAGAAAGCAGGATCTCCCAGTGGCCACACATTTTAATTGAACGTCCCATTCCCATTCTGATATGTCTATCCATGGCCTCCTCTACTGTCAAGATGAAGCCACATTCAGTTTGGAGGAACAACACCTTGTATACTGGCTGGGTAGCCTCCAACCTGATGGCATGAACATTGACTTCTCTAACTTCCGTTTATGCCCCTCCTCCCCTTCTTACCCCATCCCTTATATATTTAGTTTTTTTTTGTTTTTTCCCCCCTCCCTCTTTTTTTTTCTTTTTCTCTCTGCCTGTTCTCCATCTCCCTCTGGTGCTCCCCTCCCCCTTTCTTTCTCCCTAGGCCTCCCGTCCCATGATCCTTTCCCTTCTCCAACTCTGTATCCCTTTTGCCAATCACCTTTCTGACTCTCAGCTTCATCCCACCCCCTCTGGTCTTCTCCTATCATTTCACATTTCCCCATCCCCCTCCCACTTTCAAATGTCATACTATCTTTCCTTTCAGTTAGTCCTGATGAAGGGTCTCGGCCTGAAACATCAACAGCGCTTCTCCCTATAGATGCTGCCTGGTCTGCTGCGTTCCACCAGCATTTTGTGTGTGTTGTTTAAAAGTTAAACTTCATTTGATGTAAATACCAAGTAATATAATACAGTACAGAAAATATATAATGAGTGATAATGGTTCTTAGACACAGCACTAGATTGAATGTGAAAATTACACAAGTTCTTAGTTATTTATTATAACCCCACCTGTTTCTATTTATTTCATAGAAATGTCCACATTAATATTCAATTCCTGAATTAACAGTACTTATTTTAACAGGAGGAACTCTTGAAGCAGGAAAATATTGAAATAAACAATCTAAACATGCTGAAGAGACTGGCTAAAATAATGGTCCCAGGACACAGTTGGAAGGACAATGAGAAAAGGTTAGATACTGTTTTATATTGCTTATACCAGTTTGTATCTAATTAATAGAATCATACAATATTAATCTTTTTAAAAATATTTCAAAATTCAAAGTACATTTATTGTCAAAGTACGTACACCATATACAACCTTATAAGAGAGCAAAACCTTGTTGTCACATATGTCAACTGTGATTATGAAAAGTAATCTATCTTGTTTTAGAAGATGTCAAAGTTTTGGATTTCTTTTGCTTTTTTCCCCTCTGTCCACATCTTACAAAATCAAATTTGGTTATCCTGTAGCACGAGTAATGCTTTCAGTACTAGACTTTGTTGCATGCCATTTAGAAATGCCAACAAAAATGTTTTTTGTTTTTACTGAAGTGCAAAATATATGTATATAGTTCTTCTGTGGGTTGAAATGCCACCTTCTAGATAAAGAGTCAACTTTGGCAGCAGGAGATGGAATAATCACATTTATTTGGAGACACAAGAGACTGCGGATGCTAACATCTGGAGCAGCACACAACCTAGTAGAGGAACTCGAGCAACGTCTATGGAGGAGTGTTGATGTTTTGGGTTAAAGCTTTGTATGATCTATCTGGGCAATCATACAATTAACTGCTAATCTGCATGAAGGAATGAAGGAACCATTTGTAAGGTCTCTTTCAGAACAAAAATAGCTCTAACATATTTATATCTTTCTTTCAGACTTTAATGTTATTGTAATTTCAGAATTGTAATCTTCTAAAAGATCCAAATATTCTTCATGAAGTGAAATAAATTGTCATTTGTTAATCTGAATAAAATAATTTGTTTTTCATTATGTTGCATGGAACTATTTATATGCAGAAATATTTGAGAATATTTAGACTATTTTTGAACTCATGGTTTTGAAAATGTTTTCTTTCAGTCTAGAATTCATCACGATTGGTTTAAAAAGCTGTTAAAATACATCATATTTAATCATTAGCAAGTGCCAAACAGAGACTTAATAATTTCTAGTTGAACAAAGACATTTCAGTTTCTCTGCTTGCAGTTGTCTTAATTTTAGAAAACAGAATTCCCAATCATGATCTATCTTAATTAATTCTTAAAATGTACCTACATCATCAAAACCCTCTGGACATTACTGAAAATTAGGACAGCATTCTTCAGTATTTTTACTGTGAATTGAAGGACTGTTTTGCTTTTTTGCTTGAGTACGCCTAAATATGTTACCAAAGTGCAAAAAATTCACCAAGTAAGGGGATGTTAATTAAGGGGACATTCATAGCGATATGAATCTTAAGGGTGTTTTCTGTGAACTCCATGATGCCTAACCTGCTTGCTGAGTTCCTTGTGCAATTTGTGTTGCTCTGGATTTCCAACATTTGCAGAATCTCCTGTGGTTTTGAACTTGTACTTATTGGTTTTCGCCAGTTAAAGTAAGGATATTAAATTATCAATGTGCATAAAGACTGGTCACGAGATTGCCAATACATACTGAGGATGTTTGTTCTGGGCTACATGCATTAGTCTAGAAACTGGCAGGGACCCTGGGGGAAGCAGGAACCCCACACTTCATGGGGATAGGCATCTGGAAAATCATCCCCAATTATTCAAACTTTTATATCTGTAAACTATAAAATAACTGATGATAACTTTAAATCTCTTTAAATAAATAGTATAGCAAGTGAGTAACAGATGGTGAGCGTAGGATTGTTGATACAATGTACTCCTTTGGCTTAGGAACTTTGTTGAGGTTCATTTTGGCATTTAGCAATATTCCCTATTTCAAAACTGGTGAAATGGGATAAATTTATATTTAAATACCTTTAAATAAGCATTTAAAAGCTAAGCTTCATTTGATGTAAATATCAAGTAATATAATGTAGAAAATTTACAATGAGTGATAATGGTTCTTAAACACATCACTAGATTGAATGTGAAAATTACACGAGCTCTTAATTATTAACTATTACTATGATGAGTTTGACTCCATCTGCTTCTGTTTATTATCAATGGATGTAAGATACATAGAAACAATAAAAAAGTAAACAAATAACATGGAGAATATGAACCATATAGTCCCAGGAACTGAGTCCTCGGGCAAGGACTCCAGTCGGTCCAGGAGCCCGATGGTTGCAGCCAGTAAAGCCTCTCTCAGTAATGAGCTGAACACCAGTTTGTCCTTCGCTCTTGACCTCAACACCTTGGTCTTTTAATCTGCATCAGTGCTTAATTTCTCTAAACAGATCCAGCCAGAAGATCCAATCCTCCTCATCCCCATTCTGAATGGACGTCCCTTTAGTCTGAGGCTGTGCCCTATGATCCTATATTCCCCCACCATTGGAAATATCCTGTCCATATGCACTCTATCTAGGCTCTTCAATATTCGATAGGCTTCAAGGAGATTGGCTCTTAATCTAACTTAAGTCATTTTGTGTGGCGCCTGATGCATTTATGCACATCAACAAAAGATAAAAATATTCACTGATGTATGCTGCTGACCATAATTATCCCAGAAGTTATTGACTTTAGAAGTTTTTATTTGGCAGTTAAATATTTTTGACCTTCTCAATTCTTCAATTCCAGTGTGCATTATCTCTTGTGAAGAGCAACAGATGACAGTATTTATGCTAACCTTGAGTTTTGCTGTTTTCATTTATGTGACAACTCAAAGTGAAGGCTTTTATTTGTGTCTCTGCTTATGGAAAATACCTATTTGGATAAGAAATAAAAGCAGTATCACCTCCTATTGAGTTACTTTTCCACATAATAAGATAATTTCTGACCTTTTATTTTTTCTGTATAACTTCTTGCAGGAACCTATATCCCTTGATCTCTGTCTTGAATATGAAAATAAAGAAAGAAACCATAGATGTTGGAAATCTGAAATGAAATCAGATAATTCTGGAAAAACTCAGTAGGTCAGACAGTATCTGTTGGAAAGGGAATCAAAATTTATATTTCAGGTCTGAGACCCTTCATCAGACACTTCAGAACCATCTGATGGCATGTCTCTCAGGAATCAATCTTATGAACTTTCCTGCACTCCCTTTATTTCTTCCTTTGGTAGAGGGACAAGATTCTAGATGCAGTCTCAACATATAATTGGAATATGTTAGATATGTGGGTTACGACTGAAGAAAAAAATGGCTGAAGTTGCTTAGCACTTTAGTGTTTATTAGGTGTGTCAAAAATCAAGCTTGCAAAAATAGTGAAATGAAAACTGCCAATATTTACAAAAAGATATCTTTTTGTAAGTAGTTCAAAGGTAGTTCTGTACTTATACTTGTCCAGTGTGAACTGCCAGCAGTTCCAATCCCTCTTTCTGCTCCTGAGAGTGATGATCTCCGTTTATTAGGCACAAGGGCGTACCATCTTTAATTATTCACGGTTAACTTAAGACTGCACGTGAATGAAAATATGATGCTCCCCACAATGTAGTAATAATCATATTATAAAATAAACAGAAGTATCTACCTTAAATACAGCATACAAACAATATCTGCACATTTACACATCCCCATTACTAAAGAAATGGAATATTCTGCCATTTATGGCGGGAAAACACCACAAAGCCAACATATTATAAGAATATACCAGGGGAAGACATTGAAGTGCATCAATAACAGAATGACAAGGCAATGTTTGTGTGTGAGTAAACACGCTTATGCAAGGAGTGTGTTTACCAACGCTCGCCGTCACAGAGTACAAAGTCTTTACCATTGTACTCAAGTCGCTTAGCATTAAACGCCAAAATATTGTTTACCTTCCTAATTACTTTCTGAATCTGCTATTTCTTTTCACTGATTTATGTGCAAGGAGAGCCTGACCCCTTTAAACTTCTATTGGGGAAAAAAATCCACTATTTTTTCTGACAAAATGATGACCTCACATTTTCCAGAATGTTTCACCATCCAGTCACTTAGCCTGTCTATATCTCCCTGAAGCCTCTCTCCTGCCTTCTAGCTTTGTATCTAAAATTCCCTAGGTTCAGAGAAGATTCCATTAGATTGGAAAGCAGCAAACATAACTGCTTTATTCAGAAAGTTATAACACTGAGAAAATATTAGAAGTTATCATCAAACACATTCTAATGGGGCACTTAGAAAACAAGCTAGATCAGCAGGATTTTAAATGTATAGAAGTTCTTTGAAGAAATAATAAGCACACTGAAAAACATTGTGATTGTACGTAGATTTCCGAAAGGCATTCAATAAAATGTCACATTCAAAGTTTATGGAGAAGAAGGTAACTCTCTGGCTTTGATAGAAGATCAATGCAAACGATGAAAACAAAGTGATCATAACTGGATCTTTATTCTGGTTGGCAAGAATGGCACCTTGAAGAATGTTTGTGATGCACCATCAATAACTCACACTGAGACGTAAGGCGAGATATCGGCTTTTATTGATTGAAGAAGGAACCAGCAGTGAGTGACCATCATATTACATCCTGGAGAATGAGGCAGAGGATCAGACCTCGATCGCCTTTATACAGGGGCCTGTGGGAGGAGCCACAGGAGCGGTCAGCAGGGGGCGTGTCCAGACAGGTACATAGTTCACCACACTCACCCCCCCCCCCCCCCTTTGTTTGAAAGAGTCCCCATGTGGCGAAGTTTCTTACAGGTCAAGTCTATCAGGTGGTTGAACCTGCTGCTGCGATCTATGTAGCACCGGCTGTGATTGCGCCGATGCCGGCAACATTGATGATTGCACAGGAGACGGAGGTTGTGCTGGTTCCAGCTCATGCATGTGCGAGGCACCTGGTATATAAGTGTCATGAGGAGTCCATGCAGGGCCTGGTGAGCGCGGTGTCACCTCGGGTACAGGGTTCATAGTTACCGGAGAGTGTTCAGGGTAGTGGTCGGCCGCACCTGCGGGCGCCAGGGGCCTTACGTCTCAGTGTGAGTTATTGATGGTGCATCAATTTTATTGACTGAAGAAGGAACCAGCAGTGAGGGACCATCATATTACATCCTGGAGAATGAGGCAGAGGATCAGACCTCGATCGCCTTTATACAGGGGCCTGTGGGAGGAGCCACAGGAGCAGTCAGAAGGGGGCGTGTCCAGACAGGCACATAGTTCACCACAGTTTGATGGCTCTGGGCCTGTACTCACTGGAATTTATAAGAATGAGGGGTGACTAATTGAAACCTATCCAATAGTGAAAGGCCTTGATAGAGTGGATGTGGAGAGGATGTTTCCTCTGGTGGGAGAGTCTAAGACCAGAGGACACAGCCTCAGAGTAGAGAGGGAATCCTTTTAGAATGGAGATGAGGAGGAATTTCTTTAGCCAAAGAGTGGTGACTCTGTGGAATTCTTTGCAACAGGCAGCTGTGGAGTCCAAGTCTGCATGTAGATGACAGAGGCTGATAGGTTCTTGATTGGTCAGGGCATGAAGGGATACAGGGAAGAAGGCAGGAGATTGGAGCTGAGTGGAAAATTGCATCGGCCATGCTGGAGCAGACTCAAGGGGCCAAATGGCTTAATTCTGCTCTTATATCTTATTGTCTTATGGTCCTATGGTACTGGGATTGACATTGGAGCTTCAGTTTTTTTCCCCAAATTATTTATATAACTTGGTTGTAGATGCAAGGTATTGTTGTTAAGTTTGCTGATGATGCAAAGATAAGGATGGAAAGCAAGGGGGCTGCAAAGGGATTTAGATAAATAATGTAAGTCTTCTATAAATTTCACATTTTCTGTAATTCCAGAAATTGTGAAATTCTTTTTGACAAAAAAATTAAAGGATATTCTCTACATTGGCCTTTTTCAACCTTTTTGTCCTGGAGGAACCACTGAACTCATCTTCAGGTTTCAAGGAACCCTTGTGTAAATATTATTATATCTACAGCTTACAGTAGTTAGAATGATAGTAAATTGCAGATGCAATAATCCAAAAATAAATTGTCAATGCTGTTTTGAATAGAGAATGAACTTTTAGCCAACCTTTTTTGAAATTATTCTCTTTCTTTCCCTTTCTTAAATTTTAAAAGCTCATAAGGCAAACATAGTAAATTTCTGTTTTCAATAAGACTTGAGACTTTTTGATATCTTTCTTCACTCTCAAGCCCAAGCAGCAGTGGAAATATTTCAAGATTTCTTTTTGTAACGTGATTTTTCCAAAGATTGAGTTTCCTTTTAAATCCAAGAATCTTGTTACTTGAAGTCAAAACATTTTCTCCAAGATTTTGAAGAGACTTGTTCAACTGGTTCATATGATGAAAAATGTCTGCTAAGTAGGGTAGTTTTTACAGCCGTTCTTCATCATCAAAGCACTCAGCAAAATTTGGCCTACTATTTTCTTGAAAGTACCCCTGCAATTTACCTTTCAGCTCAAGCACCCAGATTCCTGTATGTAGCAGGAGACTGTTGTGCTTTTTGTCCTGATTTTTACAGTTTTTAAACATTCTCGAGTGAACTGGTCTTCTTTTTCTCTTTTTTCACAAGAGAAACAAGCCTATCATGGAGCCAGCCATTGATAGGGCACCATCTGTGCAGATGCCAACGCAGTTCCTCCAAGACAGGCCTTTTGTTTCCAGATATGAAGAGAAAGCATTAAGTATATCTTGGCCTTTACTTGTTTTGTGCAGCTCCTTACAACAGAAAAAGGTCTCTTGAATGTCACCATCATTTTCAAATCTTACAAATGCTACAGTATGACATTTATTGGTGAAATCTATTGATTCATCAATCTGGAGAGAGAAGTTGTTTTTCGGTTAATCACACAAAACCTCTTCAGCATTATGTGACATGTCAGCAATACGTCGACTTATAGTACTGTTTGAAAGTGAAACCTTTTCAATTTCTCATACTGCAATTTGCCCTAACACAGGGGTTAATAAAATATAAATAAGAATGGCATAATAAATCGGAAAAAATACGAAAATTTCACAATGCATTTCTCTTCTAATCTACACAATCCACCTTTTGCAATGTTTACAACAGTAGCAAAGCAACAGGCCAGCAGCTGAGTTGAAGCCCATAAAAATTCCTTTGGAATGAAATATTCCCTCCAATTTTCTACTACACTGGTAGAGTTTGTTTGGTAAGTCAGTCGGTGGCACGTAAGGGGAAGTTGGGGGGAGGTAATTCATGAGGGAGAGGCTGACATCATAGTCCAAGTTGGGCGAGTCCATTCAATGCTCGGAAAACACACTTCATGCTCCTCATCAGTCTACTGTCCTCCCCTCCATGCAACACAGCGCTCACCAATTATCAGCCTACTGTCCTCCCCTCTGTGCAATGCAATGCTCAATAACCATCAGCCTACCATCTTCCTCTCTGTGTAATACTGTGCTCACCAATTATCAAGGGCCTCCCCTATTTCATGTCAAAAACTGAGAATAACCACGGTCTTACCGTGCACTGCCATACTGGACTGAGAGATCTGTAACGAGTTTGCTAATGGAGCTGCTCAGTCAGTGCCCACCTCTGTGAGCGCTAGCATCATGTGTTGTGCCAAAGTCCAAAAATGATGTTTATTTTTTTAATCTATCTCTCGTGGAACCCCTAGCGACCTCTCATGAAACTACAGGGTTCCACAGAGCCCTGGTTGAGAAACCCTGCTCTACATGATCAGAGATTACAGACCTGTGCAAAGCAATGAGATGTGAGTATCCCATTGCATGATTTGCAAATACTTGTCGTTAGGTTTGGGAAGCTGACAGAATATTAGCATATATTTCTGGGGCATTGAATAAAAAAGTAGGAAGGATATCCTTTAATTTTCTAGTGAATTAATGGCATGACACTTGGACTTTTATGTACCATAAGGAAGGATGAATTTCACAGACAAGTGTGAGATGTTGCACTTCAGCAGGACCAACCAGGGTAGGTCTTACACAGTGAGCAGTAGAACAGAGGGATCTGGGAATACCGGTCCATAGTTTATTGAAAGTGATGTCACAGGTTTATTGGGTCATAAAGAAAGCTTTTGGCACATTGGCATTCATAAATCAAAGTACTGAGTACAGGAGTTGGGATGTTATGCTGAAGTTGTATACGACATTGGTGAAGCCTAATTTGGAGTAAAAAAGACCCAATAGGTTTGGACTTTATTTCTTGGAACATAGAAGACTGAAAGGAAATTTTATAGAGGTGTACAAAATTATGAGGGGTATAGATAGGGCAAATGCAAACAGGATTTTTCCACTGAGGTTGTGTGGGACTACAACCAGAAGTCATAGGTTAAAGGTGAAAGGTGAAAAGTTTAAGGGGAACATGAGGGGAAACTTCTTTACTTAAGACAGTTGTGAGAGTAAACTTCTTCACTCAGTGTGCTGTGAGAGTGTGGAACAAGCTGCCAGCACGAGTGGTCCATGCAAGCTTGATTTCAATGTTCAAGAGAAATCTGGATAGGTACATGGATGGTCAGGATATGGAGGACAATGGGCCAGGTGCAGGTCGATGGGAGTAGACAGTTTAAACGGTTCAGCATGGACTAGATGGGCCAAATGGCATGTTTCTCAGCTGTACTTTTCCATGATTCTGTGACATCAAAGTACTGAATACAGGTGATATTAGACCTAATTCTGATTATGGACAGTATTGCAAGCAGCTCAGAATAGGTTTACCAGACTAGTGGCTGGAATGGGTGGGTTGCCTAATGCGGAAAAGCGATGTTTAATTGAGTGAAAGTGACTTGATGGAACAGTTGCACGTGGAAAAATTTAGGGACCACTTTTTAAAACGAGGGGGAGCTCAGGTATGACAGAGGCGAGGTGAACTTTTTCTCTCGGGTGTCCATGACTTTCGGAACTGTTTTCCTCAAGGTTGTGTAAAAATAGTCTTTGAATATGTTTAAGATAGAAACTTTACTGATCCTGAAGGAAATTATAGTGTCACAGTAGTATTGCAAGCACACAGATATAAGTATTAGAAGAGAAACAGAAAGAATAAAAAATTAGTCACCAAAAACAGTCTAACAGGAGGGGGTCATCACTTCCCCGGCTATTGGTTGACTCATTATAGATCCTAATGGCCGAGGGAAAGAATGACCTCATATAGTGCTCTTTGGAGCAGTGCGGTTGTCTTAGTCTATTACTAAAAGTGCTCCTCTGTTCAGCCAAAGTGACATGCAGAGGGTGAGAAACATTGTCCAAAACTGCCAGGATTTTCCGTAGGGTCCTTTGTTCTACCACAGCCTCCACTGTGTCCAGTTTGACTCCTGTAACAGAGCCAGCCTTTCTAATCAGTTTATTAAGCCTGTTGGCATCACCCGTGTTAATAGCACTGCCCCAGCACACCACAGCATAGAAGATCATACTGGCGACGACAGACTGGTAGGACATGTGAAGGAGAGGCCTGCATACTCCAAAGGACCTCAGTCTCCTCAGGAGGTAGAGGTGACCCTAGCTCTTGTACACAGCCTATGTGTTGGTGTCTGACACACAGCTAAGTCAATCTAAGTGAAAAGTAGATAGACACTTGATAAACAATGGGATGAAAGGTTACTCTGTATGAGGTTAAGTTTATTGTCATGCATAAGTATACCTCGGGTACAAATGTCATGAAAATTAGTTTTTTGCAGAAGCACAGTGCAGTACAGACATGACAAATACGAGTATAATTCAATATAAACTTAAATTAACATTAAAATAGGATTGTAAGGTCAAAGCTGCAATCAGATCAGCCATGATCTTATTAAATGGTATAGCTACTTAGACTGTACTTCCATGTTCTTTCCTAGACAGACTCTTTTTCCATTCTCCCAGTCCCACCTCTGTTGTATCTGCTTTGATAATTAGACTTTACACATAGTATCCTTTCTCCTTGACTTTCATCATAGTTGGTCCTCACCCACTGCACCTCTGCTCTCACCCTCCTGGACAGAGCAAGGATAGAGGTTCCCTCCTCTTTGTCTCCCTTCCCAACAGGCTCTGCATTTAATTGGATCTTCCCTTGCAATTTCTGCTACACTCAATGAGATTCCCTCTTCCTCTCCCTTCCCCTATCAGCAATGCAAAGGAATCATTCCCTTTCTAATTATCTCTTGGTAATCCCTTTTATTTTGTTTGGCTTCTCCCCTCCTTGCGCCACCTTTGCATGCAACTACAAGGGATGCAGCATCATCCATTAACCGGAATAGTCTCCCAGGTGAAACAGCAGTTCTCTTGCATTTCTTCCTATCTAATGTATTGCATTAACAATGTGGTCTCTTCTGCATTGCAGCAACCAAACACAGATTGGGTGATACCTCCATTAAGTCCATAGGGGAATATCCTGAGCTTCCAGATGCCATTCACTTTCATTTTCCATTCTGATCTTTCTATCAAACAAAGCCTGCTTCAACAATGAGGATGTAATCCAGAGGAACACGACTCTTTTTCTATCTAGGCATATTCTAGCCTTCTGGACTCGGTAATGAATCCAACAATATCAGATAATTCATCCTATAAGAACAGGCCAGTTTTAGTATACTATCAAGTTAGTTTCTCTCATTGTCTAATCTGCTGACCATTTCTTGTATTCTCCCACAATAAAAATGTTGGAATCACAGCTACTCAGGCAGCATCTGTGGAATTAGAAAAAAAAAATGTGCTAAAGTTTTAGACCAAAGACTTCTTGTTAAACACATTTTTTGGACTTTCACCAGTTTTAGTTTTTATCCAGCATTCTCAGTAGCTTTGTCCTTATTTTACAGATAGAACATGTCCCACTAATTGTTTTCTTTATCTGTTATGATAAATCCGTTAACCAGATGGTTCTGTAAATATTGGGATCTCCTTCCTAGTCCTGACATGACTCAGAGTAATTTCTCCCCCATCTCCCTTCTCACTGTTTCCATTCCCCATTCTGGATCTCCACTTGTCCCTTCTCTTCTCCTCACCTGCCCATCATTTGGTGCCCCTCCTCCTTCCCTTTCTCCTATGGTCCACTCACCTCCCCTATCAGATTCCTTCTTCTTCAGCCCTTTACCTCTCCCACCTATCACCTCCCAGCTGCTCACTTTATCCCCTTCCCCCTCATTTGGCTTCACCTATTACCTACCATTTTGTACACCTTCCCATTCCCCCAGCCTGTTATTCTGGCTCTTGCCCCCTGCCTTTCCAGTCCTGATGAAGGTTCTCAGCCTGAAACATCGACTGCTTATTCCCCTCAGTTGATACTGTCTGACCTGCTGAGCTCCTCCAGCATTTTGTGTCTGTTACTCTATAAAAGATAATCTCTCTGTCCTATCTGTTGCTCCACTACCCTCACTTTGATCTCTTTGAAGGCTCTATGACCTGAGAAGTTAACTCTTTTTCTTTTTACAAGTGCTGCGTAATCTGCTGAATATACATACTAGGTTAATTTTTGCGGAGACATGGACAGGACTAGTCTGCTTGTGAGATCCAACAGCATAAATAAACTTTTGTTGTACAATAACTTAGCAATTACCACACAGTCCGTTAACTGTATTAAATACACACTGAGATGATGTATAGTTAATATATTTGAGTTGTAGGCATTGCTTTGAAAGTTCAATATCCTTTGCATGTGTAAACACCTTCATAAAATCTAAAGTTTAAAAGTTCAAAGGCTTATTTTAAAACAACTGAAAATTATCTAATGCAACTTGTCGATTGAAAATAATAGATCATTTATAGGAAAGAAGCATTTCATCATATATTTAGTTGTAGTTAACATTAAATTCTAAACATTGGTGACATAGATTTAAAAAAATGACAATATGTGTGTTGATCTGAAGAGTACAGTACTCCTAGCCTGCATTGATCTGTAAGATTAACCTGCTTCAGTCCTTCACCAACAGCAGTCCGCCAGCGTCTTCTACCCTGGGCCAGTGTTTCAACTCATCCTCAGGTGTAGCCTATCAAAGAACCCTCCTCTCCCAAGGATGGGGTCTTTGGAGCTTCTGTTGGCACTGGGTTTTAAGGGATGGGGTGGCTAGCCCTCCTCCTTTTACAGCCAGCCTTGGGACCATACATAGCAGAGTTGATCTGAAAAACTAACTATACAACTATTTTCTTCTAGGTATGGGCCTAACCAGTATTCAAGTGAGTTCCCTAACATCTCTAAGGCCAATGATGGAATGACACAGAATAAACAGAGCTGTAGCACAAAGGATCAGAATGAAATCTGGAGGGTAGGATCAATCTTTCATAGTTTGTTGATCTTGGTACATGTGTTTGTTTTTCCCTTCACCTCCCTAGCTAAAGCTTGCTGGATATGTTTGTTCAGACACTTTTGTTCTCTCAGCCAGGCTGTGATTCTAGGTTATGAGCCTTGGCATTGCCTGTTACAAGCCAGTAAAACATGACTATATGACAACCGTAGTCATCATAGTTAATCTTTATTCTCTCCCATGTGCTGGTGATCACTGTGCAATAATAAACATAAAACTATATAACAATTACAGCACGGAAACAGGCTGTCTTGGCCCTTCTAGTCCGTGCCGAACTCTTACTCTCACCTAGTTCCACTGACCTGCACTTAGCCCGTTACCCTCCATTCCTTTCCTGTCCATATACCTATCCAATTTTACTTTAAATGACAATACCGAACGTACCTCTACCACTTCTACTGGAAGCTCGTTCCACACAGCTACAACTCTCTGAGTAAAGAAATTCCCCCTCGTGTTACCCCTAAACTTTTGCCCACTAACTCTCAACTCATGTCCTCTTGTTTGAATCTCCCCTACTCTCAATGGAAACAGCCTATCCACGTCAGCTCTATCTTTCCCCCTCATAATTTTAAATACCTCTTTCAAGTCCCCCCTCAACCTTCTGCGCTCCAAAGAATAAAGACCTAAATTGTTCAACCTTTCTCTGTAACTTAGGAGCTGAAACCCAGGTAACATTCTAGTAAATCTTCTCTGTTCTCTCTCAATTTTGTTGACATCTTTCCTATAATTTGGTGACCAGAACTGTACATAATGCTCCAAATTTGGCCTCACCAATGCCTTGTACAATTTTAACATTACATCCCAAATCCTATACTCAATGCTCTGATTTATAAAGGCCAGCATACCAAAAGCTTTCTTCACCACCCCATCCACGTGAGATTCCACCTTCAAGGAACTATGCACCATTATTCCTCAGCCACTCTGTTCTACTGCATTCTCCAATGCCCTACCATTTACCATGTATGTCCTATTTTGATTAGTCCTACCAAAATGTCGCACCTCACACTGATCAGCATTAAACTCCATCTGCCATCTCTCAGCCCACTCTTCTAACTGGCCTAAATCTCTCTGCAAGCTTTGAAAACCTACTTCATTATCCAGAACACCACCTATCTTAGTATCATCTGCATACTTACTAATCCAATTTACCACCCCATCATCCAGATCATTAATGTATATGACAAACAACATTGGACCCAGTACAGATCCCTGAGGCACACCACTAGTCACCGGCCTCCAACCTGACAAACAGTTATCCACCACTACACTCTGGCATCTCCCATCCAGCCACTGTTGAATCCATTTTACTACTTCAATATTAATACCTAACGATTGAACCTTCCTAACTAACCTTCTGTGCAGAACCTTGTCAAAGGCCTTACTGAAGTCCATATAGACACCATCCACTGCTTTACCCTCGTCAACTTTCCTTGTAACCTCTTCAAAAAATTCAATAAGATTTGTCAAACATGACCTTCCATGCACAAATCCATGCTGACTATTCCTAATCAGACCCTGTCTACCCAGATAATTATATATACCATCTCTAAGAATACTTTTCATTAATTTACCCACTACTGATGTCAAACTGACAGGCCAATAATTGCTAGGTTTACTGTTAGAACCCTTTTTAAACAATGGAACCACATGAGCAATATGCCAACCCTCCAGCGCCATCCCCTTTTCTAATGACGTTTGAAATATTTCTGTCAGAGCCCCTGCTATTTCTACACTAACTTCCCTCAAGGTCCTAGGGAAAATCCTGTCAGGATCTGGAGATTTATCCACTTTTATATTAAAAGCACCAGCACTTCCTCCTCTTTAATCGTCATAGTTTCCATAACTTCCCTATACTTGTTTCCCTTACCTTACACAATTCAATATCCTTCTTCTTAGTGAATACTGAAGAAAAGAAATTGTTCAAAATCTCCCCCATCTCTTACGGCTCCACACATAGCTGTCCACTCTGATCCGCTAAGAGACCAATTTTATCCCTCACTATCCTTTTGCTACTAATATAACTGTAGAAACCCTTTGGATTTATTTTCACCTTACTTGCAAAAGCAACCTTGTATCTTCTTTTAGCTTTTCTAATTTCTTTCTTAAGATTCTTTTTACATTCTTTATATTCCTCGAGCACCTCATTTACTCCATGCTGCCTATATCTATTGTAGATATCTCTCTTTTTCCGAACCAAGTTTCCAATATCCCTTGAAAACCATGGCTCTCTCAAACTTTTAACCTTTCCTTTCAACCTAACAGGAACATAAAGATTCTGTACCCTCAAAATATCACCTTTAAATGACCTCCATTTCTCTATTACATCCTTCCCATAAAGCAAATTGTCCTGATCCACTCCTTCTAAATCCTTTCGCATCTCCTGAAAGTTAGCCTTTCTCCAATCAAAAATCTCAACACTGGGTCCAGTCCTGTCCTCCTCCTTAGTTATATTGAAACTAATGGCATTGTGATCACTGGACCCGAAGTGCTCCCCAACACATACCTCCGTCACCTGACCTAGCTCACTCCCTAACAGGAGATCCAACACAACATAGAACATACAACAGTACAGCACAGCATTGGCCATGGGGAAGCCTGTCAAATGCCTTACTAAAGCCCATATGAACCTCATCCACCATTCTACCTTCATCAGTTTAGCTGGCATGAAGTAAGAGTTTGACCATTACTTGAAGGTATGAAGAGAAGAGCCAAAAATTATTCACAATTTCAAATCTTTTCTGTGCTTACCATGTCATCTATAAAACAAATTTACTGGGCTCAATCATCCTGGACCTGACCTTTTGGACACATTTGCCACTCAAATCCCTGCCAGCCCATTATTTTTCTAGAAGTGTGAATAATGTGACCCTCCACATTCGATAGAATTCCCACAAGCTGGGTGAACTTCAAGCAGCAAGCAAGCCTCAGCTTGTGGGTTGTCAAGGCCCTTTTTAAAATTATCTCTGATAGAATATAAAGTGATAGAATATAAGGTGTTTCTCTTGCACCCTGAGGGTGGTGTCAACTTGGCACAAGAGGAGGCCATGGACCGACAAGTTGGATGGGAATGGGTACCCTCCAACCTAATGACATGAATATCGATTTCTCCTTCTGGTAAAAAATCCCCACTCTGACCTTTTACTTCCTCTCACCTGCCCTTGGCCCCCTCCTCTTTTCCTTTCTCCTATCATCCAGTCTCCTTCCCTATCAGATTCTTTGTTCTCCAGCCCTTGACCTTTCCCACCCACCTAGCTTCACCTATCACCTTCCAGCTGGTCTCTTCCCCGCCCCCCCCCCAAACCTTTTATTCTGGCATCTTTCCCCTTCCTTCTCAGCCTTCAAAAAGGGTCTCAGCACAAAACATCAACAGTTCTTTCTTTTCCATGGATGCTGCCTGACCTGCTGAGTTCCTCTGGCATTTTGTGTGTGTTGCTTTGGAGTTCCAGACTCCTCGAACTTTGTCATGTTTATACCTAATAAAGTGGCCACTGAGTGTATAGTAACCTAATGCCTTTGCACTGCACCACTGCCACAAAACACCATAGTTCATGATAATACAGTAAATCTGATTCTGAATTAGTGGCTTTCAGCCAATAAAGCTTCAGTAAGGTTTGGATCTTTGCTCATGCGATGCTGAGCATCACGTCTAAAGCTTGCTGAGTAAATAACTATATCCATCAAACAGGAATCACCTATGCAGACCATTACTAATTCTGACCCGGTATAGGATCCAAGACCGCATTGATTTCAATGTAGATTATTGATAAGGATGCAAAAGGGAAAAGTATTTTTACTTATTTTATTTCCATTGAATACTTCTAATTATTTCTGATTTTTTTTGTTTATAAATAACTTAACTCTTTTCTTTAAACAAGAATTTTTTCAATGATTTATTTCTCACTCAATGGTTTTCAAGTGTTCCTGATTATGAGGCATCGTCCACTCATATTCATTCGATATTCAAGAAAGCTTTAGTGATGGCACACAGCTTTGATGAAAGGGAAATGTCTGTCCCAGGGTTTGTATCTATGAAAGCCTGCTGGGGTGTGTGCCAGGTTGGGGGTCTCTGTACTAGACTTCCTTAAACTTGGTTGCCACTGAGATATTATTGCCCAAAGGTCAGTGAGATTAGCATCTCCATACTGGGGCCCAGTGAGTGCTGGTGGCAATTCTGTCTGACAGTCTGGTTTCAGCAGAATTGCCCAATATTCTTAGACATGGCTTTTATTTATTAATCAAGTCAAATATTCTTTTACAGGACATCAACCAGAAATTACCTGCTGTCTCCTCAAACAGTAAGAAAATATGGAACTAAAAGGTCAATGTTAAGGATTTGATAAGAAACTAAAGTGATAGTTCAATACCATCTGTTATTTGAAGTTCACGCTCTATGTACTGTATTGATCATGGTGTTCTGAGTGTATGGGGGCAATTAAATTGCAATTAATAAAACTGTTCACTCTTGTGATGGAGTCTTATTTGATACTGTGACTGGCTCTGTGTAAAGTAGAACTACTTTGTCTTTTTTCCATGAAGTGGGAAGAGACCAACAAGAAAATAATTATCCTATATGGAATCAAAATGCATAGCATCTGTTATGCTTGTTGAGGTTAGTGACATTGGCAAAGCAACTGACACTTTGTATGAGTGGTTTCTGCAACTGATGCTTTGATTACACATTTCTTTGATAACTGGTACCTTTGCAATAAATACAATCATTTGCAAACTTGTAACAAACTTCTACCATGCTGAATTGATGTTTGAGACTTCTGCAGATCTAACATAGAAACATAGAAAACCTACAGCCCAATACAGGCCCTTCGGCCCACAAATCTGTGCCAAACATGTCCTTACCTTAGAAATTATCTAGGGTTACCCATAACCCACTATCTTCCTGAGCACAATGTACCTGTCCAGGAGTCTCTAAAAAGACCCTATCATATCCGCCTCCACCACCATTGCCAGCAGCCCATTCCACGCACTCACCACTCTCTGCATAAAAAACTTACCTCTGACATCTCCTCTGTACCTACTTCCAAGCACCTTAAAATTGTGTTCTCTCATGCTAGCCATTTTAGCCCTAGGAAAAAGCCTCTGACTATCCACACGATCAATGCCTCTCATCATCTTATACACCTCTATCAGGTCACCTCTCATCATCTGTTACTCCAAGGAAAAAAGGCCGAGTTCACTCAACCTGTTCTCATAAGGCATGCTCTCCAATCCAGGCAGCATCCTTGTAAATCTCCTCTGCTCCCTTTCTATAGTTTCCACATCCTTTCTGTAGTGAGGTGACCAGAACTGAGCACAGTACTCCAAGTGGGGTCTAACCAGGGTCCTATATAACTGCAACATTATCTCTCGGCTCCTAAACTCAATCCCACGATTGATGAAGGCCAATGCACCATATGCTTCTTAACCACAGAGTCAACCTGCGTAGCAGCTTTGTGTGTCCTATGGACTTAGACCCCAAGATCCCTCTGATCCTCTACACTACCAAGAGCCTTACCATTAATACTATATTCTGCCATCATATTTGACCTACCAAAATGAACCACCTCACACTTATCTGGGTTAAACTCCATCTGCCACTTCTCAGCTCAGTTTTGCATCCTATCAATGTCCCTCTGTAATCTCTGACAGCCCTCTACACTATCCACAACACCTCCAACCTTTGTCTTATCAGCAAATTTACTAAGCCATCCCTCCACTTCCTCATCCAGGTCATTTATAAAAATCACGAAGAGTAGGGGTCCCGGAACAGATCCCTGAGGCGCACCACTGGTCACTGACCTCCATGCAGAATATGACCCGTCTACAACCATGCTTTGCCTTCTGTGGGCAAGCCAGATCTGGATCCACAAAGCAAGGTCCCCTTGGATCCCATGCCTTGTTACTTTCTCAATAAGCCTTGCATGGAGTACCTTGTCAAGTGCCTTGCTGAAATCCATATATGCTACATCTTCTGCTCTACCTTCATCAATGTGTTGAGTCACATCCTCAAAAAATTCAATCAGACTCGTAAGACATGACTTGCATTTGACAAAGCCATGCTGACTATTCCTAATCATATTATGCCTCTCCAAATGTTCATAAATCCTGCCTCTCAGGATCTTCTCCATCCACGTACCAACCACTGAAGCAAGACTCACTGGTCTATCATTTCTTGGGCTATCTCTACTCCCTTTCTTGAATAATGGAACAACATCTGCAACCCTCTAATCCTCCAGAACCTCTCCCGCCCACATTGAAGATGCAAAGATCATTGCCAGAGGCTTAGCAATCTCCTCCCTCACCTCCCACAGTAGCCTGGGGTACATCTCATCCGCTTCTGGCGACTTAACTAACTTGATGCTTTCCAAAGGCTCAAGCACATCCTCTTTCTTAATATCTACATGCTCAAGCTTTTCAGTCCGCTGTAAGTCATCCCCACAATCGCCAAGATCCTTTTCCGTTGTGAACACTGAAGCAAAGTACCCATTAAGTACCTCTGCTATCTGCTCCGGTTCTATGCACACTTTTCCACTGACACACTTGATTGGTCTCAACTAAGAAATTTTAAGTTTTAAGCTGCAGAATCCCTTGTGGTCTTAACTACTTTTTCTTTTAAAAGAAAGGCAGCATGGTAACATAGCGGTTAGTGCAACTTCTTAGAGATCAGTGTTTGATTCCAGTCGCTGTTTGTAAGGAGTTCATAAGTCCTTTCTTTCCTCTGTGTGCTTCAGTTTCTGTCAACATACTGAAGATGTGTGGTTAGGGTGACTGAGTTGTGGGCATGCTATGTTGGTGCTGGAAGTGTGGTGATATTATTGGGCTTCCCAGCACAATGCTTGCTGATTTGATTTGATGGAAACAATGCATTTCACTGTATGTTTCAATGTACATGTGACGAATAAAGCTAATCTTCATCTTTCTGATTATCTTTTTTACAGATATGCCAAAAAACATTGCGGTGTTCATCAGAAGATAACAGAAGTTTCTGATATTTCTGCATGTAAAATGTTAAATAGATGTTTGTCAGCATCAGAAGAGTTTGGGCAGTTATTTCAACCATCTTAAATATCTATAACTCACAAGAACTCTAGATTAGAATGGTGTTTGGAAGTTTTTCCACAAGTAATTCAATTTGCAGCACTTAATGTTGCTGGTGATGAGGTAATAGATTTATTGACCTGCTCAGAACGATCATTGATCTGAACAAAAATACGAAATGTGAATTTTGAATGAGCAAAATGATGAAGTTCAAGTTTATTGTTATTTAATGGTACACACGTGCTGTATGTTGGCAAGGTACATATACATACATATAACACATTAAGTAATATTACCTCAAATAAATTAACAAATAATATGGCATAAATTAAAAAGTAAACAATATAGCACTACTGGTGCTTCATACATGATGAAACCTGGGTGGTGGCAGGGAGTTCAGTAGTCTCATAGCCTGGGGGAAGAAACTACTTCCCATCCCAACGATCCTTGCTCTAATGTTATGGTGCCTTCTGGCTGATGGTAGGGGTTCAACGGAATTGTTGAATGGATGGAAGGGATCATCTGAACACTGTGTATGCAGCACTCCTGATAAGTATCTCTGATATGAGAAAGATCCAATGATTCTGTCAGCAGTCCTCACAATTTTAATATTTCAGTAATATTGAGTAATCTCATGTGTGCGTGTATGTATAGTTTTATTAAACATTCTTGTTCATTTGAATAATTAATTTTGAGTTATATGTATAAATACAAGGATTGTATACATCATCATGCTACCATGTGTCTTGCTTAAAGTAAACACAATGTTAGACTCACATTTTCAGATCCCGTGTCTTCCTTTGAATTAGATTAATGTTTTGAAGTTACAAAACATAACAGTGATGATGAGATATTTTTAAAAAATGAACCAAGACAGCTACCGACCTGCTGAAGTGCAGTGAGATGTTCAAAATAAAAAAAGTGCAGCAAGGAAAGCAAGTAAAAAAATATAGCCCAGAACATGCAGAGACTATCGAGTAAAAAAAATGGCAGTGAACAGAAGAATTTTGGATTCATAAAGAGTGAGTACCATGTATGATAACAATCATAAAAAAATGACATCAGAGAAATTGACGTTTGATTACACAAAAGATAACTAGAACCTGTATACTGAACATATTGAACAGTATTTTGAAGCAAATTAAATAGCCAATGAGAAACAAGCACCAATTTTTCTGACAACATTGGGTTTAAAAGCATGCAGTTTGCTTTAAAGTTTGAATGCTTCAACTAAAGCAGCAGAAATTAGCTTTCCTGATATTGTGAAAATTTGCTTGTAAAAGTAGATGCAAAAACCAAAGATGAATGGAAAGCCAAAAAGAAAGCAGTAAACTGAGATACGAAAACAGAGGATTTGCCAGATTATGTTGTGGAGGAGGAAACCAAGAGGAGAGGTCAGATCATAAAGGGAGCAATCGAAGGATTGATGAGAATGCTCTAATGAACTAAATGCACCTTCCCAGGATTCACATGCACAAAATAGAAGAAGGAAAAGGAAGGAGAAGAAAGATGTCCAGAACTGAGAGAATCATTTCCTGCAGCCCCAGGGTCAGCCACCATGGAGGAGGCCCCAGAATCTGAGATTGTTTCACAGCCACAAGTCTCACCTGATAAGCAGAGTGATCCCCCTTGTCAGGAAAGACGTTATCCTGCAAGACTAAGAATTCTTCCACAGCAACTAAATCTTGAGGCCTGAATGGGACAGATTAAAGTTTACTATGCTGTGGATAGTGTACTGTGTAAATAGTTGAGATGTTTTCTCTATTGAGTTGGAATTTATAGCTAAGCAGCGAGGAGTGTTGTGTATTTAATATTTCAGTAATATGTGAGTAATCTTGTACATATACTGTTTGATTAAGCATTCTTGTTTGTTTAAGTAATTCATTATGAGTTATATGTATAAATTTGTGAATTTCATATGTCATCACACTACTTTGTGATATATGCGCATCTCGCTTAAAGTAAATGTCACAACCACAGATTCGGCAGCGCAGAAGATACAGCAATTACGCTTTTGAGTTTGCATGTCAGGCAATGGTTATTTAATAGTGATTGTATGTGATGCACCATCAATAACTCACACTGAGACGTAAGGCGAGATATCGATTTTTATTGACTGGAAGAAGGAAGCAGCAGTGAGTGACCACCATACTACATCCTGGAGACTGAGAGGCCGGGCTCAGGCCTCAATCGCCTTTATACAAGGGTCTGTGGGAGGAGCCACAGGAGCAGTCAGCAGGGGGCGTGTCCAGACAGGTATATGTAGTTCACCACAGTATGTAACTACATTCTTGTCATCGTAATGCTTGTCGAGACTTGTACAGAGCATAGCAAGGTGTATGTCAACATGGAAATCACAAAACCATAGTCCCAAATTCATCCCTCCTGCATTGTTTACAGACTTTTACAACTGAATCTAAGAAAAGCTACTGAATTTATGTTACAGTTTTTTATGTTTTGATGCATGAAATCCACAAATGAAGTTTATCGTTCCCTAAACCATACTTATCAATTAGCAAGCTCTCTGGTGCCAAACGCTTACGTTACGTTAATTACTTCAAGATCAAATGCATTATGACTTTCAAAGTAAAGAAAACGTTTTAAAAATCCCTTTACGTTTCAGTTGCTGTAGTCCTATGTGCACGTTTTAAACTTCATTTGGTACTTTGCAAAATGTTTAAAATATTCATTCATATTAACTTTCCTTACATATTTGTTGCCTGTGGATAATTTTTATCATGATTGTTTACTAAACTATCTTTTTTTAAAAATTATTTATTTATTAAATTTTAGAAAATTACAAGAATAAATGTAATGATAAAATAGTAGGAAAAATGATATTAACCCTCCCCCCCTTAACCCTTGTCTAAAGAAAGAAAAAAAAAGGAAGAAGAGAAAGATTGCCCGAATATCGGAGGATCCCCACATGCTCCATGGAGTTCAAAATAATTTTGATATTTATTTTTACTTTTCCCAATTAATTTATCATTTTATCTTCAAAGGACCTATGTATTTAATCCTATCTTTTGTAAGTATGGGAACCAAATTTTCAAAAATATATCATATTCATTTCTTAGATTGTATGTAATATTTTCAAGTGCAATACAACTATGTATTTAATTATTCCAACGATCCATAGTTAAATATAAATCAGATTTCCAAGTAACTGCGATAACTTTTTTGGTTACTGCCAATGCAATTTTTATAAATTTTTTCTGATACTTATTCAATTTAAGTTTCGGTATTGTCCCTTCAATGTCTCCTAATAAAAATAATACTGGACTATGTGGGAGTTGTACTCCAGTAATTTGTTCCAATAAATCTAAACCATCTTAAAGATATCATAGTTTCTGTAGAGAAAAAATCCCCATGAACCAATATTTGACAACAACCAATATGAAAGGTCCACACTACAGACAGCAAGATCTTCTCAGCAACTTCCTTTGAGTTTAATGGTGGCATGGATACCTTGGCAATGAACAAGAAGTTACACCACACCAAAAATAACTAACTGAATCAGACACATTTTTGACATAACTCTTTTCTGCATTTTAATCATAATAAATTGCATTATTATAAATATTGGAAGTAAATATCTCTGCCTTCTGTATCTTTTTCATTTGAAATGCTTTTGTCAGACATTGATCCTGTAATGAAGAAAGGGGTTTGTAAAATAAAGTGATAATTAAGTGATTAGAGACTGCCTTGTCAGTAATTGAGGCAAAGTAACAAACTATGGGTCGCCAGTGATCTGAAGGCTCTTCTCCACCACAAAAAGGAGAGCCCTTAGATCAGGAGACAGGGAGGAATTGAAAGATGTGCAGAGGGAGCTGAAAGAGAACAAGCTTGGGCAGAGTAGCACACCGGAGGCGTGGAGAGGCATGAGGGCTTCAATCAGTCAGCACTAGAGCCTCAGAATGTAGCCATGAATGGGTTAATGAGTTAAACCAATTCAATAGGGTTTCTGTTCATGCTCCCCTCAGCACACCAGCCCAGTTGCCGAGGTACCCAGTGCTCCCTCAGCACCCATGCCTCTCCTCTACCCTCCTCACCCCTCCAGTTCAGCATGTGGATGAACAACACAGGCTAGCACCATCTACACCTCTTCCTCCTGCCACACCTACCATCTGCATCTGTACATACCAACTGCTATTGTCCCGATGTTCACCTCGCCAGCCGCCATCTTTCACCAACTCCCCAGTCGTCATGGACGCACCTTCACTACTCAGCAGGTGAGAAGGGGAAACTCAGATGGCAAAGCATTAGGACGGGATGGAGTGAACCCCAGGGTCCAGGAGTGTGCTGAGCAGCTGTGTGGAGTTCTCCAGCACATTTTCAGTCTGAGTCTCAGTCTGGAAAGGGTTTAGACTGTGTGGAAAACATCATGTGTGGTCCCAGTACCCAAGAGGGGCTGACAAAATGTCTTGAATGACTACTGGCCAGTGGCCCTGATCTCACACATCATGAAGACTCTAGAGAGGCTGGTCCTGGCTCACCTCTCACCCCTGGTCAGATCAGCCCTCGATCCCCTGCAGTTTGCCCACCCAGAGCACATTGGAGTCGATGATGCTGTCACCTACCTGCTGAGTGTGGTGAACTATGTGCCTGTCTGGGCACGCCCCCTGCTGACTGCTCCTGTGGCTCCTCCCACAGGCCCCTGTATAAAGGCGATCTGAGGCCTGACGCTCGGCCTCAGTCTCCAGGACATGGTATGATGGACACTCACTCCTGGTTCCTTCTTCCAGTCAATAAAAGCCGATATCTCGCCTTACGTCTCAGTGTGAGTTATTGATGGTGCATCACTGAGCAGAGCCGACTCCTATTTGGATAAGCAGGGTAGCACTGTGGGAATATGTTTTTTGATTTTTCTTGTGCCTTCAATACCAAACAGCCTTTATAGCTGGGGGACAAGCTCTGTTCAGTGCAGGTTGGCACTTCCATTGTATCCTGGATAATGGACTACCTGACTGGCAGACCACAGTTTGTGTGGCTTCAGAGCTGTGTGTCAGACATGGCTATAAACAGCACTGGGGACTGTATTGGCTCCCTTCCTGTTTACTCTGGAAATCTCAGACTTTAGATACAACACAGATTCATGTCACCTACAGAAATTCCCTGATGACTCAGCAATCGTTGGGTGTGTAAAGGGAGGACGGGAGAATGAATACACAGCCCTGGTGGAAGAGCTGGTCGAATCGTGCGAGCTGATCAACATCAGTAAGACAAAGGAGATGCTGATGGACTTTAAGAAGCCAAAGCCTGCACTACTCCCTCTTACTACTGATGGTGAAGACGTAGATGTGGTGAGGACCTACAAGTACCTGGGACTGCACCTGAATGACAGACTTGAGTGGAGCACCAACACAGAGCACAAGAAGGACCAAAGTTGCCTCTACTTACTGAGGAGACTCAGGTTCTTTAGAGTATGCAGGCCTCACCTTCATACCACTCTGTTGTCACCCGTACAATCTTCTATGTGGTGGTGTGCTGGGGCAATGGCATCAACATGGGTGATGCCAACAGGCTCAATAAACTGATTCGAAAGGCTGGCTTTGTCACAGGAGTCAAACTGGACACACTGGAGACTGTGGTAGAACAAAGGACCCTATGGAAAATCCTGGCAATTCTGGACAATATCTCTCACCCTCTGCTTGCCACCTTGGCTGAACAGTGGAGCACTTATAGTCATAGACTAAGACAACCGCGCTGCTCCAAAGAGCACTTGATGAGGGCATTCTTACCCTCAGCCATGAGGCTCTATAATAAGTTAACCTATAGCCGGGGAAGTGATCTTTGTTACGTACCCCGTAACTGGGTGTCTGACCAATAAAGACAGAAGTATCCGTTGGAGTCTGGTGGTACTAGATTCAAAAGTGTTTATTAGTAAAATAAGCAAAACAATACCAATAATGCAAATATACATGTAACACAGGTTAGCAATAATAAACCTAAAAGGGTAGGAATAATAATAAGCAATAATAAACAAGCTCTATCGATGTCTAGGGGTAAATGAATTGTCATAGAAAAGTATAAAGTTCAGTTCAGTTCATGCGTGCTGAGGTAGTTATGGTTGTTGTGTTGTAATCGTTGGAGAGAGAGAGAGAGAGAGAGTGAGCAAGATGTAACAGCAACTGTTGCTGCAGGCAAACCTTTTACTCCTTTCTTAATCCGTTGCGTCGTTGTGGCCATTCAGTTATGTCCCCTCTGTCATTCAGCTAGACCATTCCTCTGTGGTGGACTCATCACTCTAGTATGAGTGGACACACACACACACACGTCCCCACCGGCCCTGCTGTAACACTGTGAGTTTAACTGACCTATCTCCTGGTTCGGTCTCCAACGTCCTCACCTTTCCTTGTGGGTTCCA
Organism: Hypanus sabinus; assembly: GCF_030144855.1. Classification (NCBI taxonomy): domain Eukaryota; kingdom Metazoa; phylum Chordata; class Chondrichthyes; order Myliobatiformes; family Dasyatidae; genus Hypanus; species Hypanus sabinus. Next base: position 46,584,222 of record NC_082738.1, read on the forward strand.
ACACTCAATCAGTGTCCACTGGTGTGTCTGAAGGGTGTCTCTCCAGACCTGTCTTTTATCCCTACTCACGGGGTCTCAGCTATCCATCAATTCTGAATGACTGTGTCCATCAAACCAGCCCACTCCTGCAGTCCACTGAGGAATGTTAATGAGCAGAATAGAAGAAGATAAATAACCCTTGCAGAAGTCATAATACAGTAAATCAACAAGTCTCTCTCCCCTCTCTTATCTGTAGCAGATGTTCTTGCATGTTTTCATCTCTCTCTCTCATGAGCAGCATAGCAACAGGAATGGTTCGTGATTCTCAAGGAGGGGGGATGGGTAACTCTGCACCCCATTGTCCATCAGATCTGTTCATCACCCATAACACCTGTAATCTTTGATTTGTAAATCTTGTACATCTTATTTTAAGGTAACTTATTTTTATTCTTCCTTACTTTTCTTCTAATATTTGTATATCTGTACACTTGTAATGCTACTGTGATGCTATAATTCCCTTTGGGATCAATAAAGTATTTATCTATCCATCGAAAAAGTGAGTTCACAATCTCTAAATATACTGTATATAAATAAATAAATAAATAAATAGATAGATAAATAAATGAATAACAAGGTCAAGCAGATAGTCAGTGGGGGTAAATTCAGATTGGATCAGAGGAGAGTGAACCCATAAATGTTTGAAAGATTATCCAATGATAAAAAATTTATTTCTAATTGAATAATAAGTGAAATTATTTTGTCAAATCTTGTCTGTATAAGTGGAACAAAGATGGAGTGTCATAAAGGACTTCATACAGGGATTAGCGTTTTTACAGGAGACAAGGTAGGAAGAGGTATAGTCAAGATAGCCATGGGAATAGGTAGGTTTATGAAAGATGTTGGTGAACAGTTTGACAGAGAGGGGAGAGAGGCATCAAGGAAGGGCAGAGAGGTATCAGAAATGGACCAAGTAAATTTAAGAGCAGGAAGTTGGAGGCAATATTGATGAAATTGATCAGCTCAGCATGGGTGCATGAAGCAGCATCAGTGTGGCACAGAAATAGCTGGAAGGGTTTCGAACATGGACTGTTCCATATGTAACCAATGAAAAGGCAGGCGTAGCTGGGGCCCATATGAGTGCCGATGGCTGCCCCTTGAATTTGGAGAAAGTGGGAGGAGCTGTAGTAGAAATTGGTAAGGGTGAGGGGACTGGTTGGTTCTTTAGTTGGGAAAGAAGTGGTAAGCTTTAACACCCTCTTGATGGGGGATAGAAGTGTATAGGGACTGAACATCCATGGTGAAAATGAGGAGGTCACGGCCAGGGAATTGAAAGTTGTTGAGGAGATCGAGAGCATGTGAAGTGTCATGGATGAAGGAGGAAGGGACTGAACCAAGGGGGATAGAATGGAGTTAAGATAAGCAGACATGAGTTCAATGGGACACGAGCAGGCAAAGACAATGGCTCTACCTGGATAATCAGGTTTTTGGATCTTGGGTAGGAAGAAGAAACAAGCAGTGCGGGGTAAGGGAGCTATGAGTTTAGTGGCAGTGGATGAGAGATCTCCAGATTTGATGAGGTTAGTGATGATGCTGGAGAGAGTGGCCTGGTAGTCCAGTGTGGGGTCCTTATCAAGGGTTAAGTAAGAGAAGGTGCCTGAGTGTCACCGCCTGGCCTCAGCATGTCACGGGGTGGGGGCAAAGGTGCTGGGAGAGGACCCACAAGCAGGACACAAACACATCTTTCTTAGGTTCAATAAAATAGCGCTTATTAATCGCTTCACAGAAAATTGGGAAATCAAGGCGGACAAAGAGGAACACAAACCTCAGACTAGGGGACTAGGGACCTGGAACCTGGAAACTGGGAACTGGGTTCGCCACGGCAATGACTTGAACAACGGGAGCATGGACAGCCGTGGCAGTTGGAGCTGGACAGGGGGAACATGGACAGCCGCGGCAGTTGGAGCTGGACAGGGGGAACATGGACAGCCGCGGCCCTTGGACTTGGACAGTGGGAACATGGACAGCCGTGGACCTTGGACTTGGACAGGGGGAACATGGACAGCCGTGGACCTTGGACTTGGACAGGGGAACATGGACAGCCACGGACCTTGGACTTGGACAGGGGGAACATGGACAGCCGCGGACCTTGGACTTGGACAGGGGGAACATGGACAGCCGTGGACCTTGGACTTGGACAGGGGAACATGGACAGCCACGGACCTTGGACTTGGACAGGGGGAACATGGACAGCCGCGGACCTTGGACTTGGACGGGGGAACATGGACAGCCGCGGACCTTGGACTTGGACAGGGGGAACATGGACAGCCACGGACCTTGGACTTGGACAATGGGAACATGGACAGCCGCGGACCTTGGACTTGGACAGGGGGAACATGGACAGCCGCGGACCTTGGACTCGGACAGTGGGAACGTGGACAGCCGCGGACCTTGGACTTGGACAGGGGGAACATGGACAGCCGCGGACCTTGGACTTGGACAGGGGGAACATGGACAGCCACGGACCTTGGACTTGGACAGGGGGAGCATGTACAGACGTGGACCTTGGACTTGGACAGTGGGAACATGGACAGCCGCGGACCTTGGACTTGGACGGGGGAACATGGACAGCCGCGGCCCTTGGACTTGGACGGGGGAACATGGACAGCCGCGGACCTTGGACTTGGACAGTGGGAACATGGACAGCCGTGGACCTTGGACTTGGACAGAGGGAACATGGACAGCCGCGGACCTTGGACTTGGACAGGGGGAGCATGGACAGCCACGGACCTTGGACTTTGACAGTGGGAACATGGACAGCCGTAGACCTTGGACATGGACAGTGGGAACATGGACAGCCGTGGACCTTGGACTTGGACAGTGGGAACATGGACAGCCGTGGACCTTGGACTTGGACAGTGGGAACATGGACAGCCGTGGACCTTGGACTTGGACAGTGGGAACATGGACAGCCACGGACCTTGGACTTGGACAGGGGGAACATGGACAGCCGCGGCCCTTGGACTTGGACAGGGGGAACATGGACAGCCGTGGACCTTGGACTTGGACAGGGGGAACATGGACAGCCGCGGCCCTTGGACTTGGACGGGGGAACATGGACAGCCGCGGACCTTGGACTTGGACGGGGGAACATGGACAGCCGTGGACCTTGGACTTGGACAGGGGGAACATGGACAGCCACGGACCTTGGACTTGGACAATGGGAACATGGACAGCCGCGGCCCTTGGACTTGGACAGGGGGAACATGGACAGCCGCGGACCTTGGACTTGGACAGGGGGAACATGGACAGCCGTGGACCTTGGACTTGGACAGGGGGAACACGGACAGCCGCGGCCCTTGGACTTGGACGGGGGAACATGGACAGCCGCGGACCTTGGACTTGGACAGGGGGAACATGGAGAGCCGTGGACCTTGGACTTGGACAGTGGGAACATGGACAGCCACGGCCCTTGGACTTGGACAGTGGGAACATGGACAGCCGCGGACATTGGACTTGGACAGGGGGAACATGGACAGCCGCGGACCGTGGACTTGGACAGGGGAACATGGACAGCCGTGGACCTTGGACTTGGACAGGGGGAACATGGACAGCCGCGGACCTTGGACTTGGACAGTGGGAACATGGACAGCTGCGGACCTTGGACTTGGACGGGGGAACATGGACAGCCGCGGACCTTGGACTCGGACGGGGGAACATGGACAGCCGCGGACCTTGGACTTGGACAGGGGGAACATGGACAGCCACGGACCTTGGACTTGGACAATGGGAACATGGACAGCCGCGGACCTTGGACTTGGACAGGGGGAACATGGACAGCCGCGGACCTTGGACTCGGACAGTGGGAACGTGGACAGCCGCGGACCTTGGACTTGGACAGGGGGAACATGGACAGCCGCGGACCTTGGACTTGGACAGGGGGAACATGGACAGCCACGGACCTTGGACTTGGACAGGGGGAGCATGTACAGACGTGGACCTTGGACTTGGACAGTGGGAACATGGACAGCCGCGGACCTTGGACTTGGACGGGGGAACATGGACAGCCGCGGCCCTTGGACTTGGACGGGGGAACATGGACAGCCGCGGACCTTGGACTTGGACAGTGGGAACATGGACAGCCGTGGACCTTGGACTTGGACAGAGGGAACATGGACAGCCGCGGACCTTGGACTTGGACAGGGGGAGCATGGACAGCCACGGACCTTGGACTTTGACAGTGGGAACATGGACAGCCGTGGACCTTGGACATGGACAGTGGGAACATGGACAGCCGTGGACCTTGGACTTGGACAGTGGGAACATGGACAGCCGTGGACCTTGGACTTGGACAGTGGGAACATGGACAGCCGTGGACCTTGGACTTGGACAGTGGGAACATGGACAGCCACGGACCTTGGACTTGGACAGGGGGAACATGGACAGCCGTGGCCCTTGGACTTGGACAGGGGGAACATGGACAGCCGTGGACCTTGGACTTGGACAGGGGGAACATGGACAGCCGCGGCCCTTGGACTTGGACGGGGGAACATGGACAGCCGCGGACCTTGGACTTGGACGGGGGAACATGGACAGCCGTGGACCTTGGACTTGGACAGGGGGAACATGGACAGCCACGGACCTTGGACTTGGACAATGGGAACATGGACAGCCGCGGCCCTTGGACTTGGACAGGGGGAACATGGACAGCCGCGGACCTTGGACTTGGACAGGGGGAACATGGACAGCCGTGGACCTTGGACTTGGACAGGGGGAACACGGACAGCCGCGGCCCTTGGACTTGGACGGGGGAACATGGACAGCCGCGGACCTTGGACTTGGACAGGGGGAACATGGAGAGCCGTGGACCTTGGACTTGGACAGTGGGAACATGGACAGCCACGGCCCTTGGACTTGGACAGTGGGAACATGGACAGCCGCGGACATTGGACTTGGACAGGGGGAACATGGACAGCCGCGGACCGTGGACTTGGACAGGGGAACATGGACAGCCGTGGACCTTGGACTTGGACAGGGGGAACATGGACAGCCGCGGACCTTGGACTTGGACAGTGGGAACATGGACAGCTGCGGACCTTGGACTTGGACGGGGGAACATGGACAGCCGCGGACCTTGGACTCGGACGGGGGAACATGGACAGCCGCGGACCTTGGACTTGGACAGGGGGAACATGGACAGCCACGGACCTTGGACTTGGACAATGGGAACATGGACAGCCGCGGACCTTGGACTCGGACGGGGGAACATGGACAGCCGTGGACCTTGGACTCGGACGGGGGAACATGGACAGCCGCGGACCTTGGACTTGGACAGGGGGAACATGGACAGCTGTGGGACTTGGACTTGGACGGGGGAACATGGACAGCCGCGGACCTTGGACTCGGACGGGGGAACATGGACAGCCGCGGACCTTGGACTTGGACAGGGGGAACATGGACAGCCACGGACCTTGGACTTGGACAATGGGAACATGGACAGCCGCGGACCTTGGACTCGGACGGGGGAACATGGACAGCCGTGGACCTTGGACTTGGACAGGGGGAACATGGACAGCCACGGCCCTTGGACTTGGACGGGGGAACATGGACAGCCGCGGACCTTGGACTTGGACAATGGGAACATGGACAGCCGCGGACCTTGGACTTTGACAGGGGGAACATGGACAGCCGCGGCCCTTGGACTTGGACAGTGGGAACATGGACAGCCGTGGACCTTGGACTTGGACAGGGGGAACATGGACAGCCGTGGACCTTGGACTTGGACAGGGGGAACATGGACAGCCGCGGCCCTTGGACTTGGACGGGGGAACATGGACAGCCGCGGACCTTGGGCTTGGACAGGGGGAACATGGACAGCCGCGGCCCTTGGACTTGGACGGGGGAACATGGACAGCCGCGGACCTTGGACTTGGACAATGGGAACATGGACAGCCGCGGACCTTGGACTTTGACAGGGGGAACATGGACAGCCGCGGCCCTTGGACTTGGACAGTGGGAACATGGACAGCCGTGGACCTTGGACTTGGACAGGGGGAACATGGACAGCCGTGGACCTTGGACTTGGACAGGGGGAACATGGACAGCCGTGGCCCTTGGACTTGGACGGGGGAACATGGACAGCCGCGGCCCTTGGACTTGGACGGGGGAACATGGACAGCCGCGGACCTTGGACTTGGACAATGGGAACATGGACAGCCGCGGACCTTGGACTTGGACAGGGGGAACATGGACAGCCACGGACCTTGGACTTGGACAATGGGAACATGGACAGCCGCGGACCTTGGACTTTGACAGGGAGAACATGGACAGCCGCGGCCCTTGGACTTGGACAGGGGGAACATGGACAGCCGTGGACCTTGGACTTGGACAGGGGGAGCATGTACAGACGCGGACCTTGGACTTGGACAGGGGGAACATGGACAGCTGCGGACCTTGGACTTGGACGGGGGAACATGGACAGCCGCGGACCTTGGACTTGGACAGGGGGAACATGGACAGCCGCGGCCCTTGGACTTGGACGGGGGAACATGGACAGCCGCGGACCTTGGACTTGGACAATGGGAACATGGACAGCCGCGGACCTTGGACTTGGACAGGGGGAACATGGACAGCCACGGACCTTGGACTTGGACAATGGGAACATGGACAGCCGCGGACCTTGGACTTTGACAGGGAGAACATGGACAGCCGCGGCCCTTGGACTTGGACAGGGGGAACATGGACAGCCGCGGACCTTGGACTTGGACAGGGGGAGCATGTACAGACGCGGACCTTGGACTTGGACAGGGGGAACATGGACAGCTGCGGACCTTGGACTTGGACGGGGGAACATGGACAGCCGCGGACCTTGGACTTGGACAGGGGGAACATGGACAGCCGTGGACCTTGGACTTGGACGGGGGAACATGGACAGCCGCGGACCTTGGACTTGGACAGGGGGAACATGGACAGCCACGGACCTTGGACTTGGACAATGGGAACATGGACAGCCGTGGACCTTGGACTTGGACAGTGGGAACATGGACAGCCATGGACCTTGGACTTGGACGGGGGAACATGGACAGCCGCGGACCTTGGACTTGGACAGGGGGAGCATGTACAGACGTGGACCTTGGACTTGGACAGTGGGAACATGGACAGCCGCGGACCTTGGACTTGGACGGGGGAACATGGACAGCCGCGGACCTTGGACTCGGACGGGGGAACATGTACAGACGTGGACCTTGGACTTGGACAGTGGGAACATGGACAGCCGCGGACCTTGGACTTGGACAGGGGGAACATGTACAGCCGTGGACCTTGGACTTGGACAGGGGGAACATGGACAGCCGTGGACCTTGGACTTGGACAGTGGGAACATGGACAGCCGTGGACCTTGGACTTGGACAGGGGGAACATGGACAGCCGTGGACCTTGGACTTGGACAGGGGGAACATGGACAGCCGCGGACCTTGGACTTGGACAGGGGGAGCATGTACAGACGTGGACCTTGGACTTGGACAGTGGGAACATGGACAGCTGCGGACCTTGGACTTGGACGGGGGAACATGGACAGCCGCGGACCTTGGACTCGGACGGGGGAACATGGACAGCCGCGGACCTTGGACTTGGACAGGGGGAACATGGACAGCCACGGACCTTGGACTTGGACAATGGGAACATGGACAGCCGCGGACCTTGGACTTGGACAGGGGGAACATGGACAGCCGTGGACCTTGGACTTGGACAGGGGGAACATGGACAGCCGCGGACCTTGGACTTTGACAGGGGGAACATGGACAGCCGCGGCCCTTGGACTTGGACAGGGGAACATGGACAGCTGTGGACCTTGGACTTGGACAGTGGGAACATGGACAGCCGCGGACCTTGGACTTGGACAGGGGGAACATGGACAGCCGTGGACCTTGGACTTGGACAGGGGGAACATGGACAGCCGCGGCCCTTGGACTTGGACGGGGGAACATGGACAGCTGTGGACCTTGGACTTGGACAGGGGGAACATGGACAGCCGCGGACCTTGGACTCGGACGGGGGAACATGGACAGCCGTGGACCTTGGACTTGGACAGGGGGAACATGGACAGCCGCGGCCCTTGGACTTGGACGGGGGAACATGGACAGCCGCGGACCTTGGACTTGGACAGGGGGAACATGGACAGCCGCGGCCCTTGGACTTGGACGGGGGAACATGGACAGCCGCGGACCTTGGACTTGGACGGGGGAACATGGACAGCCGCGGCCCTTGGACTTGGACGGGGGAACATGGACAGCCGCGGACCTTGGACTTGGACAGGGGGAACATGGACAGCCACGGACCTTGGACTTGGACAATGGGAACATGGACAGCCGTGGACCTTGGACTTGGACAGTGGGAACATGGACAGCCGCGGACCTTGGACTTGGACAGTGGGAACATGGACAGCCGCGGACCTTGGACTTGGACAGTGGGAACATGGACAGCCGCGGACCTTGGACTTGGACAGGGGGAACATGGACAGCCGCGGACCTTGGACTTGGACGGAGGGAACATGGACAGCCGCGGACCTTGGACTTGGACAGGGGGAACATGGACAGGCGTGGACCTTGGTCTTGGACAGTGGGAACATGGACAGCCGCGGACCTTGGACTTGGACAGTGGGAACATGGACAGCCGTGAACCTTGGACTTGGACAGTGGGAACATGGACAGCCGCAGACCTTGGACTTGGACAGTGGGAACATGGACAGCCGTGGACCTTGGACTTGGACGGGGGAACATGGACAGTCTCGGACCTTGGGCTTGGACAGGGGGAACATGGACAGCCGCGGACCTTGGACTTGGACGGGGGAACATGGACAGCCGCAGACCTTGGACTTGGACGGGGGAACATGGACAGCCGCGGACCTTGGACTCGGACGGGGGAACATGGACAGCCGCGGACCTTGGACTCGGACGGGGGAACATGGACAGCCACGGACCTTGGACTTGGACAGTGGGAACATGGACAGCCACGGACCTTGGACTTGGACAGTGGGAACATGGACAGCCGCGGACCTTGGACTTGGACGGGGGAACATGGACAGTCTCGGACCTTGGGCTTGGACAGGGGGAACATGGACAGCCGCAGACCTTGGACTTGGACAGGGGGAACATGGACAGCCGCGGACCTTGGACTTGGACAGGGGGAACATGGACAGCCACGGACCTTGGACTCGGACAGTGGGAACATGGACAGACGCGGACCTTGGACTTGGACAGTGGGAACATGGACAGACGCGGACCTTGGACTTGGACAATGGGAACATGGACAGCCGCGGACCTTGGACAGTGGGAACATGGACAGCCGCGGACCTTGGACTCGGACAGTAGGTACATGGACAGCCGCTGACCTTGGTCTTGGAGACAAGGACCTTGATTCACCGCAGCCAGAACGTGGACAGCCAGAACCCCACCTTCAACTCAGGCATGGAGCCGAGACTCTTCTTCGAGGGTTTGACAGACTCTGGACATGAACATTGAGCCAGAACTCTGCCTTCTACTCAGGCACCGAGCCGGGACTCTTCGAGGGGTAGACACCTACAATGGGTATGAACATAGAGTAAGGGCTCTGCCTTCAATTCACCCCTGGCAGATTGACCTTGCCCGGACCCACTGTGGCGAAGGAAGGCGAATTGCTGGTACTCCGATGCGGGCTAGATAACTCTGGCTCATGGTAGCGACGGCGACTTGTTAAGTCTTCTTAACACTCTCACCCCAAGCAACTAAAGCCAGGGGCTTATAAGCTGCTGGTTCGGGTCGAGAGTAGATCACCTTAATTGCCAAGCTCAAGGGACACGTGAAACGGAATTAGAAGGGAACAAAGAGTCAATGGTTCAGATCATAACGCAAACTAACTAAGTTTAAAGGGGAACTGATCTGGACCATGACACTGCAAGGTAGAAGTCAGTTCACCACACTACAACAACACCCCCTTTGTTTGCAGGTTTGATGGTGAGGTTGAGACTGGTGTGGAAAGAGTAGAGGGTAGTGTGTTCAGAGGGGGCAAGGTTTGAGGAGGAGATTTCTTTTAAAAATACAATTTACCTTTTGCACTTTTACACACATTGGAATTTGTGGACAGAATTGTGTTATTTTGCACAGTACTGTCCTGGATTATTTTTCTGATTGAATGAGGGTTTTGACCACAATCTGTTTCAGAAATGAGAGTATTTGTAATAAAATTATTCCTAAATTAAAATATGTTTTGTGCTTCTGATGCATAAATGTAATTAAAAGGATATAATTTTATTTAACTATGAGAAGCAGTATGCCATGACAAAACAATAGCAAAATAGTTAGGCATTGAAATACATTGACTGTATATGATATGTCACAAATACATTTATGACATCATTGCCTCATGTTGAGGTAAACTGAGTCCCTCTTGCATCACATATCCTTAGTCAAGGATACATTGTACGCTTAACAACAGAAATTTTTCTTCACTTGAAGGCAATCACTAAGGGTAAGTTACATTTTAACACTAACTATTTAGTTCTAGCTTACTTTTCTTTAGACAGAAGGAGCCATTGGAGGAGGTCACAGCAGAAGGCATGCCGATCAGCAGAATTGCTCAGCATTCCACCAACAGAATGAGCAGCTGTAATGTGAAGTAGCTTTTTGGCTCTGTTGTTTAACAGCTGGTTTGCTTTAGTGTCCTCTTCACCAGAAGCTAGTGAAAGCTGCCCATCGGGTAAAAAAGGACAGACATTTCCTTCAACGACCAGAACAAGCAGAACCAAATGTCCACAAGTGTTCATGGTCATGTTTGACTTCTTTTCAAGACCAACTTTGTCCACAAGCAACATGCTCTCATTCCCAAAAATAATAGCACCCAGATGGAGGAACTTAACTGGATTTGTAATTCCAGAGCCCAAATGACATAAATTAAACCATTTCTATTACCACTGCAGAATTTTTTTCCGAAGAGTTTACCAAAGATCTTATTTTGATTTCCTGATCTCATTTAGTTGTTCATCGGCTTGTTGGTAAATAATAAGGACTCATCAGTTGGATATGGAGAGAAAGAACTGTGATGAAGATTTTTTTTAATATATCATTAATCCAGATGAATATATTGTGGGAATTTCCTGGAATTTTATTGATGAAGATGAATATAGACTCTTATTCCTTTTCTCCATCCCTATGCTGTTCCATGTTCCCATTATTATCTGATCCTTCAATATTATCAAAAAGTTATATTTTTTTGACAACAGTGCAGTTCAGGAACTGGCCCTTCAGCCCACCATAGCTAAGATAACCAAAATACCAATCTGACAAATCCCATCTACCCGCACATGGTCTGTGCCCTGTGTATGTATCTATCTAAATATCTCTTAAACATTGCTGATTTATCTGCTTCTAACACCTCTTCTGGCAGCATGTTGTAGATATCTAAATCCCTCTGTGCATCAAACTTGCTTTGTAAATCTCCAAACTGTTCTGTCTCTCTCCTTAAACCTATACTATCTGGCATTTGACATTTCTACGCCGGGAGAAAGAATATCCAAGCTGTCCAAGCCTGAGATAATTTTACTTATTTCTATCAAGGCTCTCTTCAGCTACCAGACACCAATGAAAACAATCCAAGTTGCCCAACCTCTTCTTATAGTCAATACTCTCCAATCCAGGCAACATTCTGGCAAACCTCATCAATGTTTCCATGCCACCCTGCAATGTGTTGAGCAGAGTTGCACACAATATTCCAACTGTGGCCATATGAATGTTTTACATAGCTGCAACATGACTTCCCAACTTTTATACTCAGTGTCTCAACTGATGAGGCAATTAAGCCGTATGCCTTCTTAATCATGTTATTTTAAGAATTCACATTCACAATTTCTGCTACATTTGCTTTGTCAATGTATTTTATTACTTCCATAAAGAACTATGTATAAGAAGTGATGTTTTTAATAGATGTTTCCTGAATGTGCATACCAACTCGTTGACTATCAATGAGAGTATAACAAAATTTTCCTTCGGACTATGCATTGTGTGCTGATTTGTATCAGTACATGTTTGTGTGTCAACTATTTAAACATTCCTTAATTACTCTGACTATATATCTCATTTCTTCAGCAAAATCAATGATTGATGACAAACCACCCAAGATCTATGTTAAGAGGCTTGTTAAAACACCCTGGAAGAGAGAGATAAACCTGTTAGATCAACCGGAAGACTAGTTCTCTATGTTCATGTGTAGAAGTGATTTCACAATATTGCAGTAAACAAATCTTGTTTCAACACCATGTTATTGAAAATAGATCCAATATTAGATTAGTAAAAAAAAACACTTATTAAAACTCATCAGCTAATTAATACAAGTCTTGATTCATTATCCTGTTTTTTCTATCTTAAGCCCATCATCCTTACTGGGCATGGGCTGTCGATAGCTACACCCCAGAGTCCTCTATCCTGGGACCATCCAGAGCAGAGCTTTGATTCCTTATGCTCATTGCCAAATGTGATCTAAAATTCCATTTGCTAAATATCTGTTTTAAGGTGCAACTTAGTCTCTTAGGTATTGAAACTAAAACAGTAAAAATGCACTAGTTTTCTACCATGTTGGTTAAGGACAGACAAGGTATTCTTAATACAGAAATGAAACAAGTATTTGAAAATTTTTTTAAAATGCTGTAATTGCTGGAAATATGAACAGAAAATTCAGCAGGTCAGGCAGCATCTCTGGAAATGATGTTACTCTGAATTACTTTATTGTCACCGAACAATTGATACTAGAGTGTACAATCATCACAACGACATTTGGTTCTGTGCTTCGTGCTCCTTGGAGTACAAATCAAAGTAAATATAATAAAAATTTAAATTTTAAATCATAATTAGAAAATAGAAAACGGGAAGTAAGGTAGTGCAAGTCAGGTCTGGATATTTGGAAGGTACAGCCCAATCCGGGTCAGGATCCGTTCAGCTGTCTTATCACAGTTGGATAGAAGCTGTTCCCAAATCTGGCCGTATGAATGTTCAAATTCCTGAACCTTCTCCTGGAGGGAAGTGGGACAAAAAGTGTGTTGGCTGGGTGGGTCGTATCCTTGATTATCCTGACAGCACTGCTCCGACAGGGTGCGGTGTAAAGTGAGTCCAAGGATGGAAGATTGGTTTGTGTGATGTGCTGGGCTATGTTCACGATCTTCTGCAGCTTCTTCCGGTCTTGGACAGGACAACTTCCATACCAGGTTGTGATGCACCCTAGAAGAATGCTTTCCACGGTGCATCTATAAAAATTAGTGAGGGTTTTAGGGGACAGGCCAAATTGATTCAGCTTTCTCAGGAAGTAAAGACGCTGGTGGGCCTTCTTGGCAGTGGACTCTGCTTGGTTAGACCAAGTCAGGTCATTTGTGATATTCACCCCAAGGAACTTAAAGCTTTTGACCTGTTCCACCTGCGCACCTCCGATGTAGATGGGGTCGTGAGGTCAGCTACTCCTTCTGAAGTCAACAACCAATTCCTTCGTCTTGCTGACGTTGAGGGATAGGTTATTGTCTTCGCACCATGCCGCCAGGTTCTTAATTTCCTCTCTGTACTCAGACTCATCATAACCTGAGATACGGCCAACAATTGTGGTGTCATCAGCAAACTTATATATTGAGTTTGATGGAAACTTGACCACACAATCATGGGTGTACAGTGAGTACAGCAGGGGGCTGAGTACACAGCCTTGTGGGCCACCAGTGCTCAGAGTGATTGTAGAGGAGAGCTTGTCCACTATTTTTACAGCCTGGGTTCTGTCTGTGAGGAAGTTGAAGATCCAGCTGCAGATCCAGCTACTGATCAGCTGTAGATGTAGGGCATATAATCAGACTTATGGAAGTCAAGGGGTAAGCTTACATTTTCTTTGGTTTTGTTTATGGTGATATTCACTTTAGTTTTTCAAATGTAAACCTTCATGTGGTGAATAAATTACTTAAGAAAATGAAGGTCACTATGCTGAACAAGTCATCAGCCTTACAGTTTCCACTTGCAGATACAATAGTTTATAACATATAGAATTCCTTCATACTGGCTGTTTGGAATGTTTCAGATGGACAGACAAACAACTACCATTACAACAGATAATCTGAAGATGATAGAAAATCTGATTCATCAGATGCAGAGGTCCCCAATAGTTGACTGCTGTGATGACATAAATCAACGAAAGTATGTCAATAGTTTTAGATTTTTTTTTCCTCTTATATTTGTCAGCAAATTTTGTTATCTTCTTATTCAGTTTTTAGCTAAGGTGTCACTTTGATTTGAAATCTGCTTTTCATTTCTAACTTAAAGGTAAGTCATAAACAAAAAATGCAATAATGAGTCCAGTGAACCAGAAATACTTATAAATTCAAGCCTAGTTAGTCATAAAGTCTAACAGCATGGAAACAGGCCTGTTACCTCAATGAGCCCATGCTAATCAGCAAGAAGCTATTTACAAAATCCCTTTTATTCTCCTACAGGCTCATCAGTTTTTCCCAGATTCTACCATTCACTTTACAGTATGCAACAGTCGGCAGTCAACTTACCAACCTGCCTATCTTTGGGATGTGAGAGAACCTAGAGCTTCCAGAGGGAATGCAGGGGAGAATGTGTAGTTTTCACAAAGACACCACCAAAGGTCATCAAGTTACCTAAAGGAGAAACATGTCAAGAAATTCCAGTATACCCAGATGCCGTGGTAGATGGAAGGTGGCAATTTTGGTCATGGACCTTTGGCTCTACTGAACTGGATGTACACTGAAATTAGAACAGACACTCAATGAACTAGGAAGTGTAATGCCCAGGACCAAGACCAGGTCCTGGGGAGGAAAGTAGGCCAGCTATGTAGATTGTGGATTGGGCTTGTGATTGAGTTGATGATTAGGATTACAGTGGGTGCAGTTCAGTTCAATTCCATGGAAATTGTAGTCATAGACAACAGTGGGGTGAGTGGCCGAGGAGCTGGATTGAATCAGAATCAGAATCAGTTTAATATCATTGGCATAAGTTGTGAAATATATTGTTCCTTATTGTGGTCTGGTCCTCATGGGTATCACAAGGTAGGCTCACTCACTTAACCTATCTATATCCATTTCCAGGATCTATGTGTCCTCAGAATTTGCTAACCAGCTATCTTTCTAACATCAGTAATTGTGGCTACTATACTTCCAACTCCCTTCACTTGAATCATCAGTGTCGACTTAAGTGATTGAAATTGATCCTGCAATTACTGATTCAATCTCTGTTACAAATTGGTTACCATCTATATTAATATATCAAATGCAACTTGTGTGTATATATCTTGTGCAGTAACCTTTTATGTGACAACTTATGGAATGCCTTCTGGAAATCTAAATGCACCATAGCTACCAGTTCCTTTCATTCACCGTGTTGGTAATACTCTCTGATTCAATAAGGATTGTGAGCTGATCCATTCTATCCATCTACAATAAGAAGCTTATTGAGTATGAAATCAAGTAGGTTTTTCTGTCTTGCTTGCTCATTCACACTTGCTACAGACCAGGTCTTCCAACTATGTCCTTCAGACCCTGGTGATTTTGACCATTTGTGATGCTAACAATCACCTCTTGGTGCTGGACATTGTATTCGCTACCCAGAGTTCATTTCGTGCTTGTCCCAATTTCAGCGTTTCCATCTGTTGTTCAGCTTGCAGCTGATTCATGAGCTGAAAAGGAGTACAATTGTCAATCAGGAGGCATTCTTGTCCCTGCTTGACCAGATGACATGAGAGATCTGAAATCAATGTTGATGTCTCCAGAAGTTAAGTCCCTCCACCCATGCACTTTAGTGTCACCGCTTTCAATGAGTTTGTTCTCCTGCTAGTACACTGAGTACTGAGTATCCAAGAATAATGATGGAAGGGTCTGGCACATTGACTGTGAGGCATGATTCTGTGACTTTCACTGTAGAGGCATAGAACACTTCAGCACAGAAACAGGCTATTTGGCCCATCTAGTCCATGCTGAACTGTTAATCTACCTTATCCCATCACCCTCCATATCCCTCCCGTCCACGCACCTATCCAAATTTCCCTTAAATGTTGAAATCGAACCCGCATTCACAATTTCCACTGGCTGCTCATTCCACACTCTCACCACCCTCTGAGTGAAGAAGCTCCCCCTCATGTTCCCCTTAACAATTCACCTTTTACCCTTAACCCATGACCTCTAGTTCTAGTCTCACCAAACTTCAGTGGAAAAAGCCTGCTTGCATTTCCCTATCTATCCCCCTCATAATTTTGTATACCTCTATCAAATCTTCTCTTATTCTTCTATGCTCTAGGGAATAAAGTCCTAACCTATTCAACAATTCCCTATACCTCAGGTCCTCAAATCTTGGCAACATCCTTATAAATTTTTGCTGCAATCCGTCAATCTTATTGACATCTTTCTTGTTAGGCAGGTGAACAAAAATGCACACAATCTTCCAAATTAGGCCTCATCAATGTTTTGTACAACTTTGCAATAACTCCAACTCCTGTCTCATTACTTTGATTTATGAAGGCCAATGTTCCAAAAGCTTTCTTTGCAACCCTATTTACCTGTAAAACCACTTTCAAGGAATTATAGATTTGCATTCCCAGATCCCGCTGTTCAAATGCAGTCCTCAATACCCTACTGCTCATCGTGTAAGTTCTACTCTGGTTTGTCCCCTCAACATGCAACACCTCACACTTGTCTGCGTTAAATTCCATCTGCCATTTTTCTAGATAGTCCAGACCCTGCTGCAACCTTTGATAGTCTTCCCTGCTGTCCACAAACTTAGTGACATCTGCAAATTTTCCGAACCAATTAACACATTATAATCCAGATCATTGATATAGGTGACAAACAACAATGGACCCAGGACTGATCCCTGTGGCACGCCACTAGTCACAGGCCTTCAGTCAGAGAGGCAACCATCTACTACAATTCACTGTCTTCTCCCATGAAGGCAATGTCTAATTCAAAGCACGACCTCATCTTGAATGCCGATCAACTGAACCTTCTTGACCAACCTCCCATACGGGAATTTGTCAATGGCCTTGTTAAAGTCCGTGTGGACAGCATTCACAGCCTTGCCTTCATCAACTTTTCTGGTAACTTCCTCGAAAAACTTGATTAGATTGGTTAGACACAAGCTACTATGCACAAAGCCATGTGACTATCCATAATCAGTCCCTGTCCATACAAATAAATATCTGCTCCCTTAGACTACCGTCCAATATCATTCCCACCACTGATGTCAGGCTCATCAGCCTATAATTTCCTGGGCTTAGGGCTTCTTAGATCCCTTCTTAAGCAACAGAATAACATTCAATCCTCTGGCACCTTACCTATGGCTGAGGACATTTTAAACGTCTCTACTAGGGCCTCTGCAATTTCTACACTTGCCTCTCACAGTGTCTGCAGGAACCCTAATTATCCACCCTAATTTGCCACAATAGAGCAAAAACCTCATGCTCTGTAATCTGTATATGGTCCATGACCTCACCGCTGCTTTGCCTCACTTCTATAGACTCTTTGCCTGTTTCCCAAGTAAATACAAATGAAAAAAATCCATTTAAGATCTCCCCCATTTCATTTGGCTCCGTGCATAGATTACTACTCTGATCTTCCAGAGCACCAGTTCTGTCCCTTGCAATCCTTTTGCTCTTAACATATCTGTACAAGTCCTTGGGATTCTCCTTCACCTTGTCTGCTAGAGCAACCTCATGCCTTCTCATCAGCCTTCTTAATTTCCTCCTTTGGTGCTCTCTCATATCTCTTATACTCCTCAAGTAGCTCATTTGTTTCTGTCTGCCTATACTGGCTATGCACCTCCTTTTCTTTAACTGAAATAGGGCCTCAATATCTCTCAAAAATCAAGGTTCCCTAAACCGGTTCTCCTTGCCTTTTATTCTGGCAGGAACATACGAACCCTGTACTCTGAGAGTTTCACATGTTAAAGCCTCCCTCTTCCAAGTACATGTCAGTCAAAAAACATCCTGTCCCAAACCACACCTGCCAGGTCCTTTCTGATCCCTTCAAAAGAGTCCTCTCTCCAATTTAGAAACTCAGCTGAGGACCCACATATCGTTCTCCATAATTATCTTGAAACTAATGACTTGAGTTTCTGGGGAAAATGAGGAAGGTGAAGGATAGATGTATTCAAAAATTTAAAAAAATACTCAAATGGCAAAATAGTACAACCGTGGCTGACAAGGGAAGATAAAGCTAATGTAAAAGTAAAAGAGAGGGCATACATCAAAGCAAAAATTTGTGGGAAGACAGAGGATTGAGAAGCTTTTAAAAACCTACAGAGAACAACTAAAACAGTGGTTCCCAACCTTTTCTATGCCCCACACCCCTTGGATGTGGAAACTATAGAAAAGGTGCAGAGGAGATTTACAAGGATGTTGCCTGGATTGGGGAGAATGTATTATGAGAATAGGTTGAGTGAACTCGGCCTTTTCTCCTTGGAGCGACAGAGGATGAGAAGTGACCTGATAGAGGTGTAGAAGATGACGAGAGGCATTGATCGTGTGGATAGTCAGAGGCTTCTTCCCAGGGCTGAAAATGCTAACACGAGAGGACACAGGTTTAAGGTGCTGGGGAGTAGGTACAGAGGAGATGTCAGGGGTAAGTTTTTTACCCAGAGAATTGTGAGTGCGTGGAATGGGCTGCCGGCGACAGTGGTGGAGGTGGATACAATAAGGTCTTTGAAGAGACTCCTGGATGGAGCTTAGAAAAATAGAGGGCTATGGGTAACCTTAGTTAATTTCTAAGTAAGTACATGTTTAGTACAGCATTGTGGACCAAAGGGCCTGTATTGTGCTGTGGGTCTTCTATGTTTCTAAAAGATGTACTGGCATTGGAGAGGGTCCAGAGGAGGTTCACAAGGATGATTCCAAGAATGAAAGGGTTATCATATGAGGAACGTTTGATGGCTCTGGGCTTGTACTCGCTGGAATTCAGCAGGATGTGAAGGAATCTCATAAAACCTTTTGAATGTTGAAAGGCTTAGACAGAGTAGACGTGGAAAGAATGTTTCCTATGGTGTGGGGGTCTAGAACAAGAGGGTACAAACTCTGGATAGAAGGGTGTACATTTAAACCAGAGATGTGGAGAAATTTCTTTAGCCAGAAGGGGGTGAATTTGTGGAATTTGTTACCACAGGCAACTGTGGAGGCCAGGTCGTTGGGTGTATTTAAGGCAGAGGTTGATAGGTTCTTGATTGCCCACGGCATCAAAGGTTATGGGGAGAAGGCTGTTAAGTAGGGCTGAGGTGAGGAAAGAAATTGAATGGCGGAGCAGACTCGATG
The DNA here is from genome assembly GCF_030144855.1 of Hypanus sabinus. Lineage (NCBI taxonomy): Eukaryota > Metazoa > Chordata > Chondrichthyes > Myliobatiformes > Dasyatidae > Hypanus > Hypanus sabinus. The sequence continues at coordinate 46,603,506 of NC_082738.1, forward strand.
GGCCAAATGGCCAAATTCTGCTGCTTTGTCTTATGGGTTTATGGTCTTATTATGATCACTAGATGCAAAGTGTTCCCCTACATAAACTTCGATCAGCTGCCCTGTTCCACTCCCTAATAGGAGATTTAGTATCGCACACTCTCCATGTACTGATTAAGGAAATTTTCCTGGTCACAGTTGACAAACTCTATCCCATCCAGACCTTTTACAGTGTGGGAGTCCTAGGGAAATTTAAAATCACTTCTATCAAATCCTTACGTTTTTTGCAAAAGTCTGCGATCCCCCTTCAGGATTGCTTCCCTAACTCCCATAATTTCCTTAACATGGTCATACCTTTCTTGTTTCTCAGTTCCACCCACATGGCCTCAGTGGACGAGCTCTCAAATCTGTTATGTCTGAGTACCGCTGTGACATTTTCCATGACTAGTAATGCCACTACTCCCCACTTAATTGAGTACACCTCATTTTCCCTTATGTGAGAGAGAGAGAGGGGGGGTGGGGAGAGAGGGAGAGAGAGAGAGAGAGAGGAGAGAGGGGGAGAGAGAGAGAGAGAGAGAGAGAGAGAGAGAGAGAGAGAGAGAGAGAGAGAGAGAGAGAGAGAGAGAGAGAGAGAAAGAGCGCTTTTGGTATGCCGAATACTGGGTGAACGAGGAGTCTTTGGGGTGTCTTCATTGATGCTTTGCTGCACAATTGAATGCTTGATGGGGGTGCCGATGCCTTTGTTGCTGATGGGGGAGGGGGATAATTGCTTTGCTGTTGCTTAATCGTGGGAGGGGAGAGCTGGAGGGGGAAGCATTGGGGATCTAACATTTAACATTCATTTATTCTCTGAGGCACTCCTCTGTTTTTGTGAAGGTTGCAAAGGAAAAGAATTTCAGGATGTATATTTCTCTGACATTAATTGTACCTTTGAAACCTTAATCTTTCCTTCTCTATCACATCTAAAACAACAGAACCTTGGAACAGTGAGCTGCCAGTCCTGCCCCTCCTGCAACCAAGTCTCACTAATGGCTACGATATCATAATTCCAGGTGTTGATCCACGCCCTGAGCTCATCCACTTTTCCTGTGATATTTGCATTGAAACAGACACAACCCGTATATTAGTCCCACCATGCTCAATCTTTCGATTCCCGACTTTGTATGTGGAACATCTATCTGTCCACACCACTATCTGCTCTGATTGTCAGGTTCCCATTCCCCTGCAACTCTAGTTTAATCCATTTTACAGCAACCCCACCCCCACCCCCTTTCAATACTAGCAAACCTTCCTGCAAGGATATTAGTCTCCCTCCTGTTCAGACACAAGCCATTTCTTCTGTACGGATCCCAACTTCCCTGAAGAGAGCCCAATGATCTAAAAGTCTGACACATTCCCTTCTACAACAACGCATCAGCCTTGTGTTAAACTGTATAACCTTCCTATTTCTGGCCTCACTTGCATCTGGAATGGGTAGCAATCCTGATTTCACAACCCTGGAGGTCTTGTCCTTTAACTTAGCACCTATCTCCCTGAACTCACTTTGCAGGATATCAATCCCTCTTCCTTCCTATGTCATTGGTACAGATTTGGACTACAACCTCTGGCTGATCATCCTCACACTGAAGAATGCCATGGGCTCAGTCCGAGATGTCCCTGAAAACTAGCATCTGGGGGATAAGATACCGTCCAGGAATCTTGCTTTCATCATAGAAACTTCTGTCTGTTTCCCTAACCAATAAATCTCGCCTCATCTCCCCACTTCCCGGCTGAGCCACAGAGGCAGTGTCAGCACCAAAGCCAAAGTCAGCACTGTGGCTTTCCTCTGCTAAATCATATCCTCCAGCAGTAGCCAAAGTGATACCTGTTGAGGGGAACAGCCACAGGACTCGTCTGTACAGGCTGCCTATTCCCTTTCACCATCCAGCCCTTTGAGTGTAATTACCTCCTTGAATGTCCCATCGATCCACCCCTCAGCGTCCTGAATGATCTGGAGTTCATCCAATCTCTTAACTTTGTCTGTTAGAAAATGCAGCTGGATGCACTTGCTGGTGAATTCATCGGGGACACTGAAGGTTTGCCTGCCTTCCCACATCAGCCGTAGGAGCATTTTGCTATCCTGCCTGGCATCCTCACTGCTCTAACTGTTCAATGAGAAAGAAAGAAAGAAAATCTACCTCCAGTCTTCACCTTTCCTCACCGAAGACGAAACTCTCACTCTAACACTGGTCCACTCGCACAATGGCCACTCCCACAATGTCAGGCTTTTGCTTAACTTGTCTGTGGAAAAGTTTCCCTGATCTTCTAAACATTTGTTCCTGAGTTCCTTGGTGTTTGTGAGGTGGAATAAGGTCAGTATGGATGGGAGCAACTTTAAACTCTGAATTCAGTTTTAGATTGATGCTCGAAGGCCTATGCAGTTTCCTTCTTTCCCAAGTGAACAAGATAAAAATGTCACAAATGTCCTGCTAGGCCATTTTCAAGTGTGTTTAAGAGTTAGTCAGATTACTTTTCATAACTCACAAAATAACCTCTTTATGTGTTATTGAGCTTTTTAATATAATGAGCAATGGGAGGTTTCTATTAAAAATAAATTACTTACACCTAATGATAAACATATAATGCTAATGTACATACACACTAGTTATTCAGGGTTTTATGTCATAATTTTCCTCAGTATAAATAGGCCTGGAAAAGAAAACAAAATGGAAGAAATCGCAGAGGATGATGAAGCCTTTGCAAAACGCCAGGAAAGAATCGTGAACAAACCTGAAATATACAGCTATGATCACATAGATCAGAAGGTAACTTCTTACATCAGCATAAGTGCATTCCTTTGTTAAATCTACAGAGTGGAAATTTGTCCTCTGATCTGAGCACTCAGTGAATAACATTACACATACAAGTGTACAGGGACTCTGCTTCTGAAATCTAGTTTCACTCAGAAGGAAATTTTTACATATTTTACTGCATCAAGCTTTTAGTACATGCAGCAGAATTTCTATATTCCTATATAATTTACATATATTATTGAATTTAAAAATATTAGGAATTCACAAACACACAGATGCTGGAAATCCAAAGCAACACACACACAAAATGCTGGAGGAACTCAGCTGGTCAGGCAGCATCTATGGAAAAGAGTAAACTGTTGACATTTCCGGCCGAGACCTTTCTTCAGGGCTGAGAAGGAAGGGGAAAGATGCCAGAATAAAAAGGTGGGAGGGGGGTAAAGAGGCTAGCTGGAAGGTGAGTGTGAAAGGTCAAGGGCTGGAGTCTCAGGAGTGGACAACAGGAGAAAGGGAAGGAGGGGGGGGGTACCCAGGGGGAGGTAATAGGAACTTGAGAAGAAGTGAAAGGTCAAAGCGGGGAATAGAGGGAAGTGGGGGTGAGGGAAATATCTTCACTGGAAGGAGAAATTGACATTCATGTAATAAGATGGAGATGGAATATAAGGTGTTGCTCTTCCACCCTGAGGTATAAGAGGAGGCCATGGATTGACACGTCAGAACAGGAATGGGAATTAAAATGTTTGTCCACCAGGAAGTATTGTTTGTGGCAGATGGTGCGGAGGTGCTCGACAAAGCCGTCCCACCAATTTATGGCAGGCATCACCAATGTAGAGGAAGCCACCTCGGGAGCACTGGACACAGTAGACGACCCCAGCAGATGTGTAGGTGAAGTGTCACCTCACCTGGAAGGACTGCCTGGAGCCCTGAATGGAGGTGAGGGAGGAGGTGTGTGGGCAAATGTAGCACTAATGGTGCTTGCAGGGACAAGTGCCGGGAATGAAATTAATGGAGAGGGACGAATGGACAAGGGAATTACGGAGGGACAATCTCTGCGGAAAGTGAGCTGGGGGGTGGTAACTGTATGTTTAGTGGCTGGATCCCTTTGGAGATGGCGGAAGCTACGGAGGATAAGGTGTTGGATGCAGAGGCTGATGGGGTGGTAGGTAAGGAGAAGAGGGACTCCGCCACTATTAGAGCGAAAGAAAGATGGGGTGAGCATGGATGTACGGGAAATGGAGGAGATTCGGGTGAGGGTAGCAACAATCATAGAGGGAAGAAAACCCTGTTCTTTAAAGAAGGAGGACATCTCTGATATCCTGGAATGGAAAGCGGCGTCCTGCCCTGATATAATTTAAAATATTCACATTGCCTGCCTTTTGCATGAAAATATTTATTTTATGTTACTGTGATGCAGTAACATAATAGTAAATATAGTTATTTAAAACCTGGGCAGATTGTTTTGCTGTATTCTCCAGCACCGAAGTAAGCTGCGGAGGTGATGCTGTGGAGCAGTGTACATAGGAAACGCAAGATGCTGCAGTTGCTGGAAATCGGAACCGACATTCTGGAATATTGTTGGAAGAACCGAGTTGGTGCAGCAGCATTGTGGTTAGGAAAGGAATTGCTGATCTTTTGGGTCCTGATGAAGGGTTTCAATCTGAAAAGTTAGCATTTCCTTTCCTGCCACCGATGCTGCTCAAAGTGCTGAGTTCTTCCAGCACAGAGTTCATTGTTCCAGTGCAGACGCGAACAGGACAAAGGCTTTCAGCTCCTCAAGCTTGTTCTGCCACTCTGCTTTACGGTTCAGCGGCACCTTGAATCAATTACTGCTTTGCTCTGTTTCCTGATAACTTCACCTGACCAAAAATCAGCCCATCTCATCTTATTTTTATTTGTCTTTGTGTGTATGTAGTTTTTCCTTGATTCTATTGTCTCACTTTGTTGTATTGTGAATGTCTGAATGAAAACTGAATCTCAGGGTAGTAGATAGTGACAAACTATGTCTGTAATTTGATAATAAATTTACTTTGAACTCTTTAAACATTTAAAGGCCGTTTTCTTATTAACTTAGATACATTTAAAATATATTCCAAGAAATTATTTTTAAAAAAATATTACATCTTTACAGATGCTGAGATTATAAGAGTTGAGTTGGCGATGATTGGTAAGTTCATATTTGTTCTCTGGAAATTGCTGCTACTAGTGCTGCAAATTATATTGATATGTCGAACGTCACCTATAGGGCGAAACAAATGTTCCTTGTCTGATTTGTATATTTTTCAAACTCATGTTTGGCAACTAACAGTCACTGGCAAAGCTGGCATTTATTATGCAAGCCCAGCTCTGTGTGAGAAGGTGCCACTGCAGTACTGGTGAGAGTACTTCCGTAGTGTTGTTCAGTGAGAAGCTCCAGAAACTGAACCCAGCAAGAAAGAAGGTCTCCAAGTCAGGCCGATGTACAAATTGGAGGGGAACCTGCAGGTGGTATTCCCGGGCACTCTGGCTCCTATTGGCCTTCTTGCACACAGTGCACGCAAGTGGGAGAGGTGCTCACAGAGTAACCTTTTGCTGGATGTGCTCTGCATCCGTGGCAGAGGGAAAGAAAGCTAGTACGGTAGGCAGACGGGGTTCCAAAGAGAGGCTGTTTTATCCTGGATGGTGTTGGGCTTCTTAGTGGTTTTTGGTGCTGCATTCATTTTTTATATGGCTGTTCTTGTTGGATTTTTGGTCAAAATAACCCCTAGGATATTGGTGCTGGAGGAAGTGGGTGATGGTAATGTCACTGGGGTGTCAAGGGTAGATGGTTGGACCCTCCATGTCTGAGTGTTGCCCAGGTCTTTCTGCATGCAGGCGTACACTACCTCATTTACAAATGAAATTGTTCATTGAGCAATCAATGAAAAGCATTTGTGATGCTATTATAGAAGGAAGGCTTTGACTTAGCAGTTGGGTTTAGCTCATTGCCCTGAAGAGCTCCTGTGGTGATGTCCTCGGGCTGTAACGATTTCCTCCTACAAACTCTCTTAATTTGTGCAAGGAATGACTCTAACCTCTGCTGTGTTTTCCCTTTGAAGCCCCTTGACTTCCAGTTTTATCTGGCAGCTTGATATCACCTTGGGTCAAGTGTTGCTTTGATGTTAAAGACAGTCACTTTCAGTTCTTTTGTAAATGTTATTTACAACTGGATACATTGCTGTTAGATACCTGAAGGTTTTATAAATATACTTAGTGCAATAATAGTGAAAAGTAGGAAACATTTGCTGATGTCCTTTTCAATGATCCCAATGACTCTCTTTTGACCACAGGCATGACAGGCTGTTACCATTTCAAGTTCATTTGTGTAAGAGAGTATTTACTTCTAAAGTACACATGGAACAAAAACTGAGACCTGTTTTATTTCAAACAAGCTCAGCTTGCACATTCTTGACCCTCATTCAGTTAAGGAATTTACCTGAACTGCTACCTTGGTGGACTGTAGTGTTATTATGGCAACACTGTAACAAGTGTTATAAACAAAACCTTTTGACTTCCAATAATGGACCGTTTGTCCCATTTGCATCGGAAAGGAGGCTACGTAGAATCCACGGCAGGACCACCAGACTCAAAAACAGTTACTTTGCCTAAGCAGTAAGGCTGATCAACAACTTCACCCACTACCTCACCCCTCCACACCTCCCACCATTACTTTATTATTTACTGTCCGTCACCTTTCGTATAGACCAGGGGTGTCAAACTCATTTTAGGTCACGGGCCGGATTGGGCAAAATGCAGCTTCATGCGGGCCGGATCAGTCGGGCGCGTGTGAACGCAGCTTTCATTGCCTCCGTTTTTTCAGCCTGTTCTCATGTGTCTCAGTCTCTGCTATAACTACAAAGTGTTTCAATTCACAAATTCCGTTTCTTATGAAGAAGACTGCTGAGCAAGCATTATTTTTATGATTGGTATTAACTTATAATCATAGGCTTCATATTTCCGGGCCATTAATAATTAAAATAATAGATCTATCTAAAATGATCTCGCGGGCCAGATATAATTGTACGCCGGGCCGGATATGGCCCGCGGGCCTTGAGTTTGACACCTATGGTATAGACTCTCCTGTGCATAGCATCAATTTATGAATGTATAATCAAGCTATGTATATAAGATACATTATGTTTTTATATTTAATGTGTTTTTTAAATTATTGTGTTCTTAATCTTATTGTGCTTTTTTTTGACCTGCATCAGATCCAGTGTAACAATTATTTTGTTCTTCTTTACACTCGTGTACTGGAAATGACATTAAATGGTCTTTAATTATTGATCTTAATCGAAACTAATTTTAATCCTTGCAGGCACAGAATGTGTACACCAGCTCACAACCAACCTCCCGCCTGTCAATGGACAGAAGACTTGGGATTTCTCTACCATTTTTCCTTTCTCTGGTTTTGCTTACTATTTAGTTTGTAATAAACTTCGGTGTTTGTTTAAGAAATCAGTTCTTTACTGCTAATTGCTGCCCTGGCTTTTATCCATGTGTCTGTTCCTGGAATGGAAATGCCATACAGGAAAAGGTGTTCAGCCCAGAAACTCTTCTGCAACAAGAATTTGACTTAATAACTTAAGTCTTATTGAACTGGCAACTAACTGGTTTTGAGGGTTTCCACTTAGTTTAGTGATTTAACAGAATTGAGTTTCCTCCTGAACTCAGTCCTGGCAGAACTCACAGGAGACAAAATTAATGATATCCTACACTGGAACCCTCATGTTAAGAACATTTATACAATCTGAGCTGTGGAGAACTTTGCTCACCTGAAACAATGCTTGAAGGTCTTCAGATATTCAGGAGCCATTCTTGTGAAATCATACATATTGATAAATAATCTGACTTTTTTTTATACTGTTTTGGGAATCTTGTGCTGCTATCATTATGCTTATTTTTACACCCATATATAATCTATGTTAATTTCAGTTTATGCTAACATGCATTTGTCGTGTTTGTAATGTAATCTGCTGTTACTGCAAAAAGCTAATTTTCATGGCATTTATATCCTGTGCCTGAATGCCTATGATAAAAGTATACCTGATACTCGAATTCTGTAGCAACAGCTGAGCAGAAATCCCAGAAATGGCATTAAGTAGCCGGAGAACTAGGATAAACTAAGAGAATGCTTTCATTGTTTCTTATCCTGCAATTTAATTCCACACCCAGAGGCATTGGCAAGGTGTTACAAGGAGGTAACTAGTACTATGGAATCAGTGTGTAAATCCAAAATCAATAGGTCTCGGGAACTACTCAACAGAAGGACAAGAACATGATGAAATGATTTTTAACAATATAGGGACAAGCATTTAGTGAAGGATTGTGGATCAGGATTCAGACCATCTACTTCTGGGTTCATATGAGAAACTGAAGGCTAATCCCAGGTTTGCTGATGATAACCTGAAGGCAAAAAGATAATAAACAGGAGTGACCAAGATTAAGTCTCTTGAAACCATCAGACAGTTGCATTGGGATGGAGAGTGCAAACATTAGAGAAAAATTAGTTTGTCCGAATGAAAGCAGAAGAGAAAAAAATTACAGAGGCTAAGGCATGGAGAAAAGAAACAAGTGGTAAATTTGGTGAGAAGGGCAAGAAATCTTTGGGGATTTCCATCACAACAGCCTGCCAGGTGTGTGTGTGTGTGTGTGTGAGAAGAGGTTGTCTCATTGTGTTCTTTGGTCGAGAGTGCAGTCACTACTGGAATAACTATTGGTGGTGGAATGTAAATGTGCACCCTTTGAATCTACAGTGAGTTTACAAATAATTAGACAAGAGAATCTCTTGAATGCAAAGATCTTAAAATTTTTACCAGTTATGATGAGAACCTTCTAAAATATGGTACATTAATATTAATACAGCACACAATATGATTACCAATATACTTTATTCTTGTGAAGATTTTTAAAGTGCTTCAAATACACTTTTCTGCCCATAAGCTCATAACCACACCTCTTATAACACAAATTAAGTCAATGCACCCACAAAATATTTTCCACTTTTTCAAACATGACACTTTTTGGTGTTAAGTACATTCGAAAATAGTGATTTGCTTTTGTTTACATTGTGAGCTGTGGATTGTTCCATGCTTATTAAATTATCCTCTATTGCACACAAAAATTATATATTAATTAGAGGTAATTTTGACTTTGAGTGATGATGTGCTACAACTCGTATGTCTCCAAATTAACAGAATATCACCTGCTCTGCCACAATGAGGCTTAATTCCATTATACATCCCTAAGTATTTTTTTATAAACTATTTTGTTATTGATTATAAGGGCAGTGACAAATGTTTAGACCAGACGTAATTGGTGGCGTTGGTCAAGGAATATATCTCCTTTTTAATTTAGAGACAAATACAGGAAATCGACATCAGGTAGTGGCATTTTGGGGTAATTATGTGGTTACTGTTACTGAGATTAACTAGTTTCCTTAACTTTATTATTTAAATACTTGGATTTAATTTCTCTATTTGAAATTTAGGATGATAATAATTTTGCAAATGACCTGCTTGCTGCTTTGAGAAATTATTATTCACATTTTAAAATTGAGCATGAGACTAGATTTGATTTCAGTTTCAAAACCTATGCCAACAAACAGCACCATGTAGACCTACCTAATTTCATTTTGACTTTTGGATGAAAAAGCAGCTCATTTTGCCATGTGATGTAATGTTAGTCCATTCTGCTGACTGGTCAGAACACAGCTGCTAGAATATAATCAGAAGCAGATGATCTGTAAATGTCCCTGGGGGAGATGGGGTCTGCAGAAGGGCTTCAGAACGATTGGGAGAATGTGCAAAGAAGTAGTAGATGGAATATAGTGTGCGCCAACTGGAAGAAGAAAAAGGAAGAAAGATATCCGGAGCTGAGGGAACCATTTCCTGCAGTCCCAGGGTTAACTCCTACAACCACCACAGAGGAGGCCCCAGAACCTGAGATTGTTTCACAGCCAGAAGTCTCACCTGATAAGCAGAGTGATCCCCCTTGTCAGGAAAGACGTTATCCTGCAAGAGTAAGAATTCTTCCACAGCAACTAAATCTTGAGCCTGAATGGGACAGATTAAAGTTTACTATGCTGTGGATAGTGTACTGTGTAAATAGTTGAGATGTTTTCTCTATTGAGTTGGAATTTATAGCTAAACTGCGAGGTGTGTTGTGTATTTAATATTTCAGTAATATGTGAGTAATCTTGTACATATATTGTTTGATCAAGCATTCTTGTTTGTTTAAATAATTCATTATGAGTTATATGTATAAATTCGTGAATTTCATATGTCATCACACTACTGTGTGATATATGTGCATCTCGCTTAAAGTAAATGTCACAACCACAGATTCGGCAGCACAGAAGATACGGCAATTGCGTTTGTGAATTTGCACATGTCAGGTAATTGTTATTTAATTGTGATTGTATGTAACTACATTCTTGTCATCGTAGTGCTTGTCGAGACTTGGACAGAGCTAAGCAAATCTTCGATGCTGTTTTCCAATTGGCCTTCCCTGAGCTATTGGACTTTCAAAATCAACTGACTCTGAAGACTAGCTGTATTCATCTAATGTTTAGATATTCTTTTCGGCTGCAGTGTAGGCTTCGTTTCTCTTTTGAGAGTTTTAGTTAAATGCTCTGTTTGGCCTAGCGTTTATTGTTTAATTTTCCCCTTTTTCAAATTAAAGTATGTGAACTATTGATCTGTTTCAGTGAATCTCACTCTGCACTTGAGCCATATCTGAACCGTGATGACAGTAAACACATCTCAGACTCCTGCGTCTTCCTATGAATTAGTTCAATGTTTTGAAGTTACAAATCATAATAACAATCCTTTGTAGGGATTTGCAGTTAGATGCCTTGCAATTCCTGTACCAGACGGTGGTACAGTTACGATAGCTGAAACAACTATCATCATCTTAACACTATAAAATTGATAAGAACTCCAGCATTTTGATCAAGGTGTATGTCAACATGGAAAACACAAAATCATAGTCCCAAATTCATCCCTCCGTTTACAGCCTTTGACAACTGAATCTAAGAAATCTACTGAATTTATGTTGTAGTTTTTATGTTTTGATGTATGAAATCCACAAATGAAGTTTATCGTTCCCTAAACCAAACTTATCAAATAGCAAGTTCTCTGTTGCCAAACACTTATGTTAAGTTAATTACTTCAAGATCAAATGCATTATTGCTTTCAAAGTAAAAAAACTTTTTAAAAATCCCTTTACACTTCAGTTGCCATAGTCCTATGCGCACATTTTAGACTTCATTTGGTACTTTGCAAAATGTTTAAAATATTCATTCATATTAACTTTCCTTACATATTTGTTGCCTGTGGAAAAATTTATCATGATTGTTTACTAAACCATCTTAAAGATATCATAGTTTCTGTTGTTACATACCCTGTAACTGGGTCACTTACCAGCAAAGATAGAGAGGTCCGTTGAAGTCTGATGGTACTATTTTTAACAATATTTATTGATAAAATACACAAAAATAATATCAATGCAAACATACAGATAATATACGTCATCAATACTAAATCTAAAAGCGCGGGTATAATAATAATCAATAAGAAATAGATCTATCGTTGTCTAGGGGCTAATGTATTGTCCGATGGAAATATAAAAGTCACTTTAGTTCATTCAAGCTGTAGGCTGCAGCCTTTGGTTGGAGTCAAGAGAGAGAGTTAAACTTGCCCATTCCTTTTATGAGGTCAATCCTTCGAGAGTCGTTGGGGTACTGATTTCCCCTTTGTTGTTAGCTAAAACCGTTCTTCCGTGGCAAGATCCACCAATTCCGAGGCAAATGGAAAAGGACGCACGTGGGCTGTTTCCACCGGCTTTCGCTATTACGCTGTTACAGGAGTTCTAGCGTTTCTTCTGGTGCGTCTAATGGGCTGTTCCCACAGACCCTCTTTTATCCTGACTCACAGGGTCTCAGATGTCAATCAGGTTGGGATGATGCAATCCCTCCACCAACCCCCCCTCGGTTCATTGCCTGGGGGCTTCGATGATGAATCGTACAGTATCCAATACACAATTCCGTCTCCAAGAGTCAATAGCCGTTATCAATGGTTCCGCCTTTCGGAGGCCAGGACACATTCCAAACTCTTTGTGGATTCTGCATGTCTTTCTCTCATTTCCTGGGTCTCCTGAACTGACTTAACAGTGATCGTGCGATTCTCAAAAAGGAGGGGGCTACTTTGTACCCTTCGGCCCCTCAGAGTTGTGGCACATTCGTAACACTGTATAGAAAAAATCTTTATGAAACAATATTTGACAACAACCAATATGTAAGGTCCACACTACAGATAGCGAAATCTTCACAGCAACTTCCTGTGAGATTAATGGTGGCATGGATACCTTGGCAATGAACAAGAAGTTACACCACACCAAAAATAACTAACTGAATCAGACACATTTTTGACATAACTCTTTTCTGCATTTTAATCATAATAAATTGCATTATTATAAATATTGGAAGTAAATATCTCTGCCTTCTGTATCTTTTTCATTTGAAATGCTTTTGTCAGACATTGATCCTGTAATGAAGAAAGGGGTTTGTAAAATAAAGTGATAATTAAGTGATTAGAGACTGCCTTGTCAGTAATTGAGGCAAAGTAACAAACTATGGGTCGCCAGTGATCTGAAGGCTCTTCTCCACCACAAAAAGGAGAGCCCTTAGATCAGGAGACAGGGAGGAATTGAAAGATGTGCAGAGGGAGCTGAAAGAGAACAAGCTTGGGCAGAGTAGCACACCGGAGGCGTGGAGAGGCATGAGGGCTTCAATCAGTCAGCACTAGAGCCTCAGAATGTAGCCATGAATGGGTTAATGAGTTAAACCAATTCAATAGGGTTTCTGTTCATGCTCCCCTCAGCACACCAGCCCAGTTGCCGAGGTACCCAGTGCTCCCTCAGCACCCATGCCTCTCCTCTACCCTCCTCACCCCTCCAGTTCAGCATGTGGATGAACAACACAGGCTAGCACCATCTACACCTCTTCCTCCTGCCACACCTACCATCTGCATCTGTACATACCAACTGCTATTGTCCCGATGTTCACCTCGCCAGCCGCCATCTTTCACCAACTCCCCAGTCGTCATGGACGCACCTTCACTACTCAGCAGGTGAGAAGGGGAAACTCAGATGGCAAAGCATTAGGACGGGATGGAGTGAACCCCAGGGTCCAGGAGTGTGCTGAGCAGCTGTGTGGAGTTCTCCAGCACATTTTCAGTCTGAGTCTCAGTCTGGAAAGGGTTTAGACTGTGTGGAAAACATCATGTGTGGTCCCAGTACCCAAGAGGGGCTGACAAAATGTCTTGAATGACTACTGGCCAGTGGCCCTGATCTCACACATCATGAAGACTCTAGAGAGGCTGGTCCTGGCTCACCTCTCACCCCTGGTCAGATCAGCCCTCGATCCCCTGCAGTTTGCCCACCCAGAGCACATTGGAGTCGATGATGCTGTCACCTACCTGCTGAGTGTGGTGAACTATGTGCCTGTCTGGGCACGCCCCCTGCTGACTGCTCCTGTGGCTCCTCCCACAGGCCCCTGTATAAAGGCGATCTGAGGCCTGACGCTCGGCCTCAGTCTCCAGGACATGGTATGATGGACACTCACTCCTGGTTCCTTCTTCCAGTCAATAAAAGCCGATATCTCGCCTTACGTCTCAGTGTGAGTTATTGATGGTGCATCAATTTTATTGACTGGAAGTTTTAAAACATGGAAACCGTTTTGCGTCCGGAAAGGTTGGATTTGGACCCTCAAGACCCTGACGCAGCTCTCGCTTTTGAACACTGGCTTGCATGCTTCCAATCGTACTTGGAGGAGGTTCGTGCAACTGAACCCGCCGTTATGCACAGAATCCTACTCTCGAGGGTCACCCCCAAAGTTTACTCCATTATCCGGGACCTGCTGACCTACGATGGGGCACTGGACACCCTCAAAAGACAGTACCTACGGCCGGTGAACACCGTCTACGCAAGACATCGTTTAGCTACCCGGCAACAGCGGCCTGGCGAATCGTGCGCTGAGTTTCTCCGAGCACTACAGACACTCGTCCGACCTTGTGACTGCAAGACGCTCACGGCAGAACAGCATGCGGAGCTGCTAGTACGAGATGCCTTTGTGACGGGACTGAGGTCAGTGTACATGCGCCAGCGGCTGCTGGAAAATGCTGACCTTACCTTACGCTCGGCGATAGAGATGGCCAATGCTCTAGAAGCTGCTTTGCATAATGCTGACGCTGTCCAGTCGCGCGATTCCCCGCCGGTTCCGTGGACACCTCAGACCCCGCCACCGCCGGCTCCCGGGAGCGAATTCACCAACGCTGCCACCAGTCGCGATTCCACGAGCTCCCCGACCCTGACCATGGCTATGGCCCGTCAGAAGCCCGTGTGTTATTTCTGCGGCCATAAAAAACACCCTCGACAACGCTGTCCAGCGCGAGAAGCGACCTGCTCCAGCTGTGGAAAGTGGGGCCATTTCGCCAAGGTCTGTAAGTCTCAACCTCAAGCGGAGTGCAGCGCTGCGGGTGAAACGTGGGGGCCGCCATCTTGCATGCCCGGATGTGGGCGGCCATCTTTGTCGACGTCAGCATGCCCCACCCCCGGCCCTCCAATGCTTACCGGGTACCCCGGATGTGAGCGGCCATCTTTGTCGGCGTCAGCACGCCCCGCCCCCGACCCTCGGATGCTGACCGGGTACCCTGGATGTGAGCGGCCATCTTTGTCGATGTCAGCATGCCCCGCCCCCGGCCCTCCGATGCTTACCGGGTACCCCAACGGCGACTCAACTCTGGCCACTGTAACTCTCGACCAAAGCGCACCACACCAGCTTGCAAGGTCCATGATGGACATCCGGGTGGAGGGGCACAGGACTAGATGCCTGTTTGACACGGGCAGCACTGGGAGTTTTATTCACCCGGACACAGTGCAACGCTGCGGACTCGCAACGCGGCCGGTAAGTCGGAGGTTCCATTTGGCTTCTGGGTCGCAGTCCACAGACATCCGGGGGGGGGTTGTGTAACGACATTGGTGGTGCAAGGCACAGAATATCGGAACTTTGAGCTCCTGGTCATGCCTAATCTGTGCGCACCTGTGCTATTGGGGCTGGACTTCCAGAGCCATCTCGAACGTGTGACTATGGTATACGACAGGCCCCTCCCACCACTCACTGTCAGGAATCCTCAGTTTTGTGGGACTTCTTCACATACCCCGCTACTGACCACACACACACACGGGCACACACATCCCATCCAGAACCATGCCGACAGCTGCGCTACCGACACCACTTGCAGCCTCTCCACTCTCAAGGTCCCTCCCCCACCGCTGTTCGCCAACCTGACCCCCGACTGTAAACCTGTGACTACTAAAAGCAGGCGGTACAGCGCGGGGGACCGGGCCTTCATTCAGTCGGAGGTGCAGCGGCTGCTCAGGGAGGGGATCATTGAGCCAAGCACAAGTCCTTGGAGGGCCCAGGTGGTTGTTGTTCGGACTGGGCAGAAAAATAGGATGGTGGTGGACTATAGTCAAACCATCAATAGGTTCACGCAGCTTGACGCGTACCCCCTACCCCGCATCACGGATATGGTCAACCAGATTGCTCAGTACAAGGTGTACTCGACAATAGATCTGAAATCCGCTTATCACCAGCTCCCCATCTGCCCAGAGGACCGCCCCTACACTGCCTTCGAGGCGGGCGGCAGGCTCTATCACTTCCTGCGCGTCCCTTTCGGTGTCACGAATGGTGTCTCTGTCTTCCAGAGGGAAATGGACCGGATGGTGGACCAGTACCAACTGCAGGCCACATTTCCCTATCTGGATAACATCACCATCTGTGGTCACGACAGGCCAGATCACGACGCCAACCTCCAACGATTTCTCCAAGTGGCCGCAGCTCTGAACCTTACTTATAACAGGGACAAGTGTGTGTTTGGAACCACCCGCCTTGCTATACTTGGGTATGTCGTGGAAAACGGGGTTATTGGCCCTGATCCCGAACGTATGCGCCCCCTGTTAGAACTCCCTCTTCCCACCACTCTCAAGGCCCTCAGACGGTGCCTGGGTTTTTTTTCCTATTACGCCCAATGGGTCCCCCATTACGCAGACAAGGCACGCCCCCGGTCAAGTCTACCTCGTTTCCCCTCTATGCTGAGGCCCGCGCGGCCTTCAGCTGCATTAAAGAGGACATTGCCAAAGCTACGATGCATGCCGTGGACGAGACCGCTCCCTTCCAAGTGGAGTGTGATGCCTCCAATTTTGCTCCGGCTGCTACCCTCAATCAGGAAGGCAGACCAGTAGCATTCTTTTCTCGCACCCTCCAAGGCTCCGAAATTCGGCACTCCGCAGTGGAGAAAGAAGCCCAGGCCATAGTGGAGGCTGTTAGGCACTGGAGGCACTATCTTGCTGGCAAAAGGTTCACCTTGCTGACCGACCAGCGCTCGGTTGCTTTCCTGTTCAGCAACCAACAGCGGGGCAAAATCAAAAATGATAAGATTTTGTGGTGGAGAATAGAACTCTCCACCTACACCTATGATATCCTGTACCGGCCTGGCAGACTCAATGAGCCCCCTGATGCCCTATCCCGGGGAACATGTGCTAGCACACAGCTCGACCAGCTATACACCCTTCATGCACAACTTTGCCATCCGGGGGTCACCCGATTTTACCATTTTGTGAAGCTCGGAACCTGCCATACTCCCTGGAGGACATCAGGACGACGACCAGGGACTGCCAAATTTGCGCTGAGTGCAAACCGCACTTCTACCGTCCTGACACGGCACAACTTGTCAAGGCCACCCGCCCTTTTGAGCGACTGAGTGTTGACTTTAAGGGCCTCCTTCCCTCCACTGACCGCAATGTCTATTTTCTCAGTGTTATCGACGAGTACTCACGGTTCCCCTTTGCCATCCCCTGCCCCGACACCACTGCCACGTCCGTCATAAAAGCCCTGCGCCAGCTCTTCACTCTGTTCGGGTATCCCTGCTATATCCACAGCGATAGAGGGTCCTCCTTTATGAGTGAGGAGCTGCGCCAGTACTTGCTAGCTAGGAGCATTGCTACCAGTCGGTCCACGAGTTATAATCCCTGGGGTAATGGCCAGGTGGAGCGGGAGAATGCCACAGTGTGGAAGGCCACACTTTTAGCCCTTAAGTCAAAAGGGTTGCCAGTCTCTCGATGGCAGGAGGTCCTCCCTGAGGCACTGCACTCTATCCGCTTTCTGTTATGTACGTCCACCAATGCCACCCCTCACGAACGCCTATTCTCTTTTCCCAGGAAGTCTGTCACTGGGACCACCCTACCAGTTTGGCTGACGTCCCCGGGGCCAGTGCTGCTCCGGAAACATGTGAGGAGCAATAAATACTCCCCGCTGGTAGAGAGGGTTCACCTTCTACATGCGAACCCCCAGTATGGTTACGTGGTCTTACCTGATGGGCGGGAGGACACGGTCTCCATCCGCGACCTGGCACCCGCAGGTGCTGCAGACCACTACCCAGAAGGCTCTCCGGTAACTATGAACCCTGCACCAGAGGTGACACCGTACTCACCAGGCCCTACACAGACTCCTCACAACACTTGTATACCGGGCGTTTCGTACGCATTTATACCAGGCGCCTCGCACATGCGTGAGGGATCACCGGCGCCTAGTGGGCAGGAACAAGCACAACCTCCGTCCCCTGTGCAATCACCAATGTCGCCGGCATCCATGCGATCACAGCCGGTGCTACGTAGATCGCAGCGACAGATTCGACCACCTGATAGACTTGACTTGTAAGAAACTTCGCCACATGGGGACTCTTTCAAACAAAGGGGGGGTGAATGTGGTGAACTATCTGCCTGTCTGGACACGCCCCCTGCTGACTGCTCCTGTGGCTCCTCCCACAGGCCCCTGTATAAAGGCGATCTGAGGCCTGACGCTCGGCCTCAGTCTCCAGGACATAGTATGATGGACACTCACTCCTGGTTCCTTCTTCCAGTCAATAAAAGCCGATATCTCGCCTTACGTCTCAGTGTGAGTTATTGATGGTGCATCACTGAGCAGAGCCGACTCCTATTTGGATAAGCAGGGTAGCACTGTGGGAATATGTTTTTTGATTTTTCTTGTGCCTTCAATACCAAACAGCCTTTATAGCTGGGGGACAAGCTCTGTTCAATGCAGGTTGGCACTTCCATTGTATCCTGGATAATGGACTACCTGACTGGCAGACCACAGTTTGTGTGGCTTCAGAGCTGTGTGTCAGACATGGCTATAAACAGCACTGGGGACTGTATTGGCTCCCTTCCTGTTTACTCTGGAAATCTCAGACTTTAGATACAACACAGATTCATGTCACCTGCAGAAATTCCCTGATGACTCAGCAATCATTGGGTGTATAAAGGGAGGATGGGAGAATGAATACAGGGCCCTGGTGGAAGAGCTGATTGAATGGTGCGAGCTGATCAACATCAGTAAGACAAAGGAGATGCTGATGGACTTTAAGAAGCCAAAGCCTGCACTACTCCCTCTTACTACTGATGGTGAAGACGTAGATGTGGTGAGGACCTACAAGTATCTGGGGTTGCACCTGAATGACAGACTTGAGTGGAGCACCAACACAGAGCACAAGAAGGACCAAAGTTGCCTCTACTTACTGAGGAGACTCAGGTTCTTTGGAGTATGCAGGCCTCACCTTCATACCACTCTGTTGTCACCCGTACAATCTTCTATGTGGTGGTGTGCTGGGGCAATGGCATCAACATGGGTGATGCCAACAGGCTCAATAAACTGATTCGAAAGGCTGGCTTTGTCACAGGAGTCAAACTGGACACACTGGAGACTGTGGTAGAACAAAGGACCCTATGGAAAATCCTGGCAATTCTGGACAATGTCTCTCACCCTCTGCTTGCCACCTTGGCTGAACAGTGGAGCACTTATAGTCATAGATTAAGACAACCGCGCTGCTCCAAAGAGCACTTGATGAGGGCATTCTTACCCTCAGCCATGAGGCTCTATAATAAGTTAACCTATAGCCGGGGAAGTGATCTTTGTTACGTACCCCGTAACTGGGTGTCTGACCAGTAAAGACAGAAGTATCCGTTGGAGTCTGGTGGTACTAGATTCAAAAGTGTTTATTAGTAAAATAAGCAAAACAATACCAATAATGCAAATATACATGTAACACAAGTTAGCAATGATAAACCTAAAAGGGTAGGGATAATAATAAGCAATAATAAACAAGCTCTATCGATGTCTAGGGGTAAATGAATTGTCATAGAAAAGTATAAAGTTCAGTTCAGTTCATGCGTGCTGAGGTAGTTATGGTTGTTGTGTTGTAATCGTTGGAGAGAGAGAGAGAGAGAGTGAGCGAGATGTAACAGCAACTGTTGCTGCAGGCAAACCTTTTACTCCTTTCTTAATCCGTTGCATCATTGTGGCCATTCAGTTATGACCCCTCTGTCATTCAGCTAGACCATTCCTCTGTGGTGGACTCATCACTCTAGTATGAGTGGACACACACACACACACACAAGTCCCCACCGGCCCTGCTGTAACACTGTGAGTTTAACTGACCTATCTCCTGGTTCGGTCTCCGATGTCCCCACCTTTCCTGTGGGTTCCAACACTCAATCAGTGTCCACTGGTGTGTCTGAAGGGTGTCTCTCCAGACCTGTCTTTTATCCCTACTCACGGGGTCTCAGCTATCCATCAATTTTGAATGACTGTGTCCATCAAACCAGCCCACTCCTGCAGTCCACTGAGGAATGTTAATGAGCAGAATAGAAGAAGATAAATAACCCTTGCAGAAGTCATAATACAGTAAATCAACAAGTCTCTCTCCCCTCTCTTATCTGTAGCAGATGTTCTTGCATGTTTTCATCTCTCTCTCTCATGAGCAGCATTGCAACAGGAATGGTTCGTGATTCTCAAGGAGGGGGGATGGGTAACTCTGCACCCCATTGTCCATCAGATCTGTTCATCACCCATAACACCTGTAATCTTTGATTTGTAAATCTTGTACATCTTATTTTAAGGTAACTTATTTTTATTCTTCCTTACTTTTCTTCTAATATTTGTATATCTGTACACTTGTAATGCTACTGTGATGCTATAATTCCCTTTGGGATCAATAAAGTATTTATCTATCCATCGAAAAAGTGAGTTCACAATCTCTAAATATACTGAATATAAAGAAATAAATAAATAGATAAATAAATAAATAAATAAATAAATAGATAGATAGATAGATAGATAGATAGATAGATAGATAGATAGATAGATAGATAGATAGATAGATAGATAGATAGATAGATAGATAGATAGATAGATAGATAGATAGATAGATAGATAGATAAATAAATGAATGAATGAATAACAAGGTCAAGCAGATAGTCAGTGGGGGTAAATTCAGATTGGATCAGAGGAGAGTGAACCCATAAATGTTTGAAAGATTATCCAATGATAAAAAAATTTATTTCTAATTGAATAATAAGTGAAATTATTTTGTCAAATCGTGTCTGTACAGTGGAACAAAGATGGAGTGTCATAAAGGACTTCATACAGGGATTAGCGTTTTTACAGGAGACAAGGTAGGAAGAGGTATAGTCAAGATAGCCATGGGAATAGGTAGGTTTATGAAAGATGTTGGTGAACAGTTTGACAGAGAGGGGAGAGAGGCATCAAGGAAGGGCAGAGAGGTATCAGAAAATTTAAGTAAATTTAAGAGCAGGAAGTTGGAGGCAATATTGACGAAATTGATCAGCTCAGCATGGGTGCATGAAGCAGCATCAGTGTGGCACAGAAATAGCTGGAAGGGTTTCGAACATGGACTGTTCCATATGTAACCAATGAAAAGGCAGGCGTAGCTGGGGCCCATATGAGTGCCGATGGCTGCCCCTTGAATTTGGAGAAAGTGGGAGGAGCTGTAGTAGAAATTGGTAAGGGTGAGGGGACTGGTTGGTTCTTTAGTTGGGAAAGAAGTGGTAAGCTTTAACGCCCTCTTGATGGGGGATAGAAGTGTATAGGGACTGAACATCCATGGTGAAAATGAGGAGGTCACGGCCAGGGAATTGAAAGTTGTTGAGGAGATCGAGAGCATGTGAAGTGTCATGGATGAAGGAGGAAGGGACTGAACCAAGGGGGATAGAATGGAGTTAAGATAAGCAGACATGAGTTCAATGGGACACGAGCAGGCAAAGACAATGGCTCTACCTGGATAATCAGGTTTTTGGATCTTGGGTAGGAAGAAGAAACAAGCAGTGCGGGGTAAGGGAGCTATGAGTTTAGTGGCAGTGGATGAGAGATCTCCAGATTTGATGAGGTTAGTGATGATGCTGGAGAGAGTGGCCTGGTAGTCCAGTGTGGGGTCCTTATCAAGGGTTAAGTAAGAGAAGGTGCCTGAGTGTCACCGCCTGGCCTCAGCAAGGTAGAAGTCAGTTCACCACACTACAAAAACACCCCCTTTGTTTGCAGGTTTGATGGTGAGGTTGAGACTGGTATGGAAAGAGTAGAGGGTAGTGTGTTCAGAGGGGGTAAGGTTTGAGGAGGAGATTTCTTTTAAAAATACAATTTATCTTTTGCACTTTTACACACATTAGAATTGTGTCATTTTGCACAGTACTGTCCTGGAATATTTTTCCCGATTGAATGAGGGTTTTGACCACAATCTAGTTCAGAAATGAGAGTATTTGTAATAAAATTATTCCTAAATTAAAATATATTTTGTGCTTCTGATGAATTAATATAATTAAAAGGATATAATTTTATTTAACTATGAGAAGCAGTATGCCATGACAAAGCAATATCAAAATAGTTAGGCATTGAAATACATTGACTGTATATGATATGTCACAAATACATTTATGACATCATTGCCTCATGTTGAGGTAAACTGAGTCCCTCTTGCATCACATATCCTTAAGCAAGGATATATTGTACGCTTAACAACATAAATCTTCCTTCACTTGAAGTCAAACACTAAGGGTAAGTTACATTTTAACACTAACTATTTAGTTCTAACTTACTTTTCTTTAGACATAAGGAGCCATTGGAGGAGGTCACAGCAGAAGGCATGCCGATCAGCAGAATTGCTCAGCTTTCCACCTACAGAATGAGCAGCTGTAATGTGAAGTAGCTTTTTGGCTCTGTTGTTTAACAGCTGGTTTGCTTTAGTGTCCTCTTCACCAGAAGCTAGTGAAAGCTGCCCATCGGGCAAAAAAGGACAGACATTTCCTTCAACGACCAGAACAAGCAGAACCAAATGTCCACAAGTGTTCATGGTCATGTTTGACTTCTTTTCAAGACCAACTTTGTCCACAAGCAACATGCTCTCATTCCCAAAAATAATAGCACCCAGATGGAGGAACTTAACTGGATTTGTAATTCCAGAGCCCAAATGACATAAATTAAACCATTTCTATTACCACTGCAGAATTTTTTTCCAAAGAGTTTACCAAAGATCTTATTTTGACTTCCTGATCTCATTTAGTTGTTCATCGGCTTGTTGGTAAATAATAAGGACTCATCAGTTGAATATGGAGAGAAAGAACTGTGATGAAGATTTTTTTAAATATATCATTAATCCAGATGAATATATTGTGGGAATTTCCTGGAATTTTATTGATGAAGATGAATATAGACTCTTATTCCTTTTCTCCATCCCTATGCTGTTCCATGATTTAATTATTTCCCTTACAAGACTTTTTTTTCAGATTTTTAGTTTTGCTACTGATTTTGCTGGAGCACTACTTATCCTTGGCAAGGTAGGTATTTTATATGCCACATCAACATGTGCCTGACTTTTGCCCAGATCACACTACACTTCCATTTTCACCCTGTAAGCATTATTTAACCAGTATTTGCAGACTACCATATTATCTTATTATATTTGCATACTGCCATGTTTCCACTACTATCTGATCCCTCAATATTATCAAAAAGTTATATCTTTTTCACAACAGTGCAGTTCAGGAACTGGCCCTTCAGCCCACCATAGCTAAGATAACCAAAATACCAATCTGACAAATCCCATCTACCTGCACATGGTCTGTGCCTTGTGTATGTATCTATCTAAATATCTCTTAAACATTGCTGAGCTATCTGCTTCTAACACCTCCTCTGGCAACATGTTGTAGATATTTATATAGCCATATAACCATACAACAATTACAGCACGGAAACAGGCCATCTCAGCCCTTCTGGTCCATGCCGAACGCTTACTCTCACCTCGTCTCACTGACCCACATTCAGCCTATAACCCTCTATTCCTTTCTTGTCCATGTACCTATCCAATTTTACTTTAAATGATAATACCAAACCTGCCTCTACCACTTCTACTGGAAGCTCATTCCACACAGCTACCACTCTCTGAGTAAAGAAATTCCCCCTCATATTACCCTTAAACTTTTGCCCCCTAACTCTCAACTCATGACCTCTTGTTTGAATCTCCCCTACTCACAATGGAAAAAGCCTATCCACGTCAACTCTATCTATCCCCACCATAATTTTAAATACCTCCATCAAATCCCCCCTCAAACTTCTACGCTCCAAAGAATAAAGTCCTAACTTGTTCAATCTTTCCCTGTAACTTAGGTGCTGAAACCCAGGTAACATTCTAGTAAATCTTCTCTGTACTCTCTCTAATTTGTTGACATCTTTCCTATAATTCGGAGACCAGAACTGTACACAATACTCCAAATTCGGCCTTAACAATACCTAGTACAATTTTAACATTACAAATCCCTCTGAGCATCAAACCTGATTTGTAAATCTCCAAACCTTTCTGTCTCTCTCCTTAAACCTATACTATCTGGCATTTGACATTTCTACGCCGAGAGAAAGAATATCCAAGCTGTCCAAGCCTGAGATAATTTTACTTATTTCTATCAAGGCTCCCTTCAGCTACCAGACACCAATGAAAACAATCCAAGTTGCCCAACCTCTTCTTATAGTCAATACTCTCCAATCCAGGCAACATTCTGGCAAACCTCATCAATGTTTCCATGCCACCCTGCAATGTGTTGAGCAGAGTTGCACACGATATTCCAACTGTGGCCATATGAATGTTTTACATAGCTGCAACATGACTTCCCAACTTTTATACTCAGTGTCTCAACTGATGAGGCAATTAAGCCGTATGCCTTCTTAATCATAACTTATTTTAAGAATTCACATTCACAATTTCTGCTACATTTGCTTTGTCAATGTATTTTATTACTTCCATAAAGAACTATGTATAAGAAGTGATGTTTTTAGTAGATGTTTCCTGAATGTGTATACCAACTCATTGACTATCAATGAGAGTACAACGCAATTTTCCTTCGGAC
Source organism: Hypanus sabinus (assembly GCF_030144855.1). Taxonomy (NCBI): domain Eukaryota; kingdom Metazoa; phylum Chordata; class Chondrichthyes; order Myliobatiformes; family Dasyatidae; genus Hypanus; species Hypanus sabinus. Next base: position 46,627,598 of record NC_082738.1, read on the forward strand.
TATGCATTGTGTGCTGATTTGTATCAGTACATGTTTGTGTGTCAACCATTTAAACATTCCTTCACTACTCTGACAATTTATCTCATTTCTTCAGCAAAATCAATGATTGATAACAAACCATCCAAGATCTATGTTAAGAGGCCTGTTAAAACACCCTGGGAGAGAGAGGTAAGCCTGTTACAACAACTAGAAGACTAGTTCTCTATGTTCATGTGTAGAAGTGATTTCACAATATTGCAGTAAACAAATCTTGTTTCAACACCAAAATAGATCCAATATTAGATTAGTAAAAAAAAACACTTATTAAAACTCATCAGCTAATTAATACAAGTCTTGATTCATTATCCTGTTTTTTCTATCTTAAGCCCATCATCCCTACTGGGCATGGGCTGTCGATAGCTACACCCCAGAGTCTTCTATCCTGGGACCATCCAGAGCAGAGCTTTGATTCCTTATGCTCATTGCCAAATGTGATCTAAAATTCCATTTGCTAAATATCTGTTTTAAGGTGCAACTTAGTCTCTTAGGTATTGAAACTAAAACAGTAAAAATGCACTAGTTTTCTACCATGTTGGTTAAGGACAGACAAGGTATTCTTAATACAGAAATGAAACAAGTATTTGAAATTTTTTTTTAAATGCTGTAATTGCTGGAAATCTGAACAGAAAATTCAGCAGGTCAGGCAGCATCTCTGGAAAGAGGAATTGCCGATGTTATGAATGTTTTGTTCAACTTGGAAAAAAGAGAAATACCAAAACATTTTCAGGAAGAGAGAAATGTGGGACAGAGATCAGACTGAAGTCTTACTTACTAATGGACTAATAAATAAAAGAAACTTGCAGTAGGTTACATGGCATATTTACAATGATGTGGGGCATATAATCAGACTTATGGAAATCAAGGGGTAAGCTTACATTTTCTTTGGTTTTGTTTATGGTGATATTCACTTTAGTTTTTCAAATGTAAACCTTCATGTGGTGAATAAATTACTTAAGAAAATGAAGGTCTCTATGCTGAACAAGTCATCAGCCTTACAGTTTCCACTTGCAGATACAATAGTTTATAACATATAGAATTCCTTCATACTGGCTGTTTGGAATGTTTCAGATGGACAGACAAATAGCTGCCATTAAAAAAGATAATCTGAAGATGATAGAAAATCTGATTCATCAGTTGCTGAGGTCCCCAACAGTTGACTGCTGGAATAACGCAAAACGAGGAATGTATGTCAATGGTTTTAGATTTTTTTTCTTCTTATATTTGTCAGCAAATTTTGTTATTTTCTTATTCAGTTTTTAACTAAGGTGTCACTTTGATTTGAAATCTGCTTTTCATTTCTAACTTAAAGGTAAGTCATAAACAAAAAATGCAATAAAGTGTCCAGTGAGCCAGAAATACTTATAAATTCAAGCCCAGCTAGTCATAAAGTCTAACAGCATGGAAACAGGCCTGTTATCTCAATGAGCCCATGCTAATCAGCAAGAAGCTATTTACAAAATCCCTTTTATTCTCCTACAGACTCATCAGTTTTTCCCAGATTCTACCATTCACTTTACAGTATGCAACAGTCGGCAGTCAACTTACCAACCTGCCTATCTTTGGGGTGTGAGAGAACCTAGAGCTTCCAGAGGGAATGCAGGGGAGAATGTGTAGTTTTCACAAAGACACCACCAAAGGTCATCAAGTTACCTAAAGGAGAAACATGTCAAGAAATTCCAGTATACCCAGATGCCGTGGTAGATGGAAGGTGGCAATTTTGGTCATGGACCTTTGGCTCTACTGAACTGGATGTACACTGAAATTAGAACAGACACTCAATGAACTAGGAAGTGTAATGCCCAGGACCAAGACCAGGTCCTGGGGAGGAAAGTAGGCCAGCTATGTAGATTGTGGATTGGGCTTGTGATTGAGTTGATGATTAGGATTACAGTGGGTGCAGTTCAGTTCAATTCCATGGAAATTGTAGTCATGGACAACAGTGGGGTGAGTGGCCGAGGAGCTGGATTGAATCAGAATCAGAATCAGTTTAATATCATTGGCATAAGTTGTGAAATATATTGTTCCTTATTGTGGTCTGGTCCTCATGGGTATCACAAGGTAGGCTCACTCACTTAACCTATCTATATCCATTTCCAGGATCTATGTGTCCTCAGAATTTGCTAACCAGCTATCTTTCTAACATCAGTAATTGTGGCTACTATACTTCCAACTCCCTTCACTTGAATCATCAGTGTCGACTTAAGTGATTGAAATTGATCCTGCAATTACTGATTCAATCTCTGTTACAAATTGGTTACCATCTATATTAATATATCAAATGCAACTTGTGTGTATATATCTTGTGCAGTAACCTTTTATGTGACAACTTATGGAATGCCTTCTGGAAATCTAAATGCACTATAGCTACCAGTTCCTTTCATTCACCGTGTTGGTAATACTCTCTGATTCAATAAGGATTGTAAGCTGATCTATACAAATACTTAAATATCTGCTCCCTTTGACTACCGTCCAATATCATTCCCACCACTGATGTCAGGCTCATCAGCCTATAATTTCCTGGGCTATTCTTAGATCCCTTCTTAAGCAACAGAATAACATTCAATCCTCTGGCACCTTACCTATGGCTGAGGACATTTTAAACGTCTCTACTAGGGCCTCTGCAATTTCTACACTTGCCTCTCACAGTGTCTGCAGGAACCCTAATTATCCACCCTAATTTGCCACAATAGAGCAAAAACCTCATGCTCTGTAATCTGTATATGGTCCATGACCTCACCGCTGCTTTGCCTCACTTCTATAGACTCTTTGCCTGTTTCCCAAGTAAATACAAATGAAAAAAATCCATTTAAGATCTCCCCCATTTCATTTGGCTCCGTGCATAGATTACTACTCTGATCTTCCAGAGCACCAGTTCTGTCCCTTGCAATCCTTTTGCTCTTAACATATCTGTACAAGTCCTTGGGATTCTCCTTCACCTTGTCTGCTAGAGCAACCTCATGCCTTCTCATCAGCCTTCTTAATTTCCTCCTTTGGTGCTCTCTCATATCTCTTATACTCCTCAAGTAGCTCATTTGTTTCTGTCTGCCTATACTGGCTATGCACCTCCTTTTCTTTAACTGAAATAGGGCCTCAATATCTCTCAAAAATCAAGGTTCCCTAAACCGGTTCTCCTTGCCTTTTATTCTGGCAGGAACATACGAACCCTGTACTCTGAGAGTTTCACATGTTAAAGCCTCCCTCTTCCAAGTACATGTCAGTCAAAAAACATCCTGTCCCAAACCACACCTGCCAGGTCCTTTCTGATCCCTTCAAAAGAGTCCTCTCTCCAATTTAGAAACTCAGCTGAGGACCCACATATCGTTCTCCATAATTATCTTGAAACTAATGACTTGAGTTTCTGGGGAAAATGAGGAAGGTGAAGGATAGATGTATTCAAAAATTTAAAAAAATACTCAAATGGCAAAATAGTACAACCGTGGCTGACAAGGGAAGATAAAGCTAATGTAAAAGTAAAAGAGAGGGCATACATCAAAGCAAAAATTTGTGGGAAGACAGAGGATTGAGAAGCTTTTAAAAACCTACAGAGAACAACTAAAACAGTGGTTCCCAACCTTTTCTATGCCCCACACCCCTTGGATGTGGAAACTATAGAAAAGGTGCAGAGGAGATTTACAAGGATGTTGCCTGGATTGGGGAGAATGTATTATGAGAATAGGTTGAGTGAACTCGGCCTTTTCTCCTTGGAGCGACAGAGGATGAGAAGTGACCTGATAGAGGTGTAGAAGATGACGAGAGGCATTGATCGTGTGGATAGTCAGAGGCTTCTTCCCAGGGCTGAAAATGCTAACACGAGAGGACACAGGTTTAAGGTGCTGGGGAGTAGGTACAGAGGAGATGTCAGGGGTAAGTTTTTTACCCAGAGAATTGTGAGTGCGTGGAATGGGCTGCCGGCGACAGTGGTGGAGGTGGATACAATAAGGTCTTTGAAGAGACTCCTGGATGGAGCTTAGAAAAATAGAGGGCTATGGGTAACCTTAGTTAATTTCTAAGTAAGTACATGTTTAGTACAGCATTGTGGACCAAAGGGCCTGTATTGTGCTGTGGGTCTTCTATGTTTCTAAAAGATGTACTGGCATTGGAGAGGGTCCAGAGGAGGTTCACAAGGATGATTCCAAGAATGAAAGGGTTATCATATGAGGAACGTTTGATGGCTCTGGGCTTGTACTCGCTGGAATTCAGCAGGATGTGAAGGAATCTCATAAAACCTTTTGAATGTTGAAAGGCTTAGACAGAGTAGACGTGGAAAGAATGTTTCCTATGGTGTGGGGGTCTAGAACAAGAGGGTACAAACTCTGGATAGAAGGGTGTACATTTAAACCAGAGATGTGGAGAAATTTCTTTAGCCAGAAGGGGGTGAATTTGTGGAATTTGTTACCACAGGCAACTGTGGAGGCCAGGTCGTTGGGTGTATTTAAGGCAGAGGTTGATAGGTTCTTGATTGCCCACGGCATCAAAGGTTATGGGGAGAAGGCTGTTAAGTAGGGCTGAGGTGAGGAAAGAAATTGAATGGCGGAGCAGACTCGATGGGCCAAATGGCCAAATTCTGCTGCTTTGTCTTATGGGTTTATGGTCTTATTATGATCACTAGATGCAAAGTGTTCCCCTACATAAACTTCGATCAGCTGCCCTGTTCCACTCCCTAATAGGAGATTTAGTATCGCACACTCTCCATGTACTGATTAAGGAAATTTTCCTGGTCACAGTTGACAAACTCTATCCCATCCAGACCTTTTACAGTGTGGGAGTCCTAGGGAAATTTAAAATCACTTCTATCAAATCCTTACGTTTTTTGCAAAAGTCTGCGATCCCCCTTCAGGATTGCTTCCCTAACTCCCATAATTTCCTTAACATGGTCATACCTTTCTTGTTTCTCAGTTCCACCCACATGGCCTCAGTAGACGAGCTCTCAAGTCTGTGATGTCTGAGTACCGCTGTGACATTTTCCATGACTAGTAATGCCACTACTCCCCACTTAATTGAGTACACCTCATTTTCCCTTATGTGTGAGAGAGAGAGAGAGAGAGAGAGAGAGAGAGAGAAAGAGCGCTTTTGGTATGCCGAATACTGGGTGAACGAGGAGTCTTTGGGGTGTCTTCATTGATGCTTTGCTGCACAATTGAATGCTTGATGGGGGTGCCGATGCCTTTGTTGCTGATGGGGGAGGGGGGATAATTGCTTTGCTGTTGCTTAATCGTGGGAGGGGAGAGCTAGAGGGGGAAGCATTGGGGATCTAACATTTAACATTCATTTATTCTCTGAGGCACTCCTCTGTTTTTGTGAAGGTTGCAAAGGAAAAGAATTTCAGGATGTATATTTCTCTGACATTAATTGTACCTTTGAAACCTTAATCTTTCCTTCTCTATCACATCTAAAACAACAGAACCTTGGAACAGTGAGCTGCCAGTCCTGCCCCTCCTGCAACCAAGTCTCACTAATGGCTACGATATCATAATTCCAGGTGTTGATCCACGCCCTGAGCTCATCCACTTTTCCTGTGATATTTGCATTGAAACAGACACAACCCGTATATTAGTCCCACCATGCTCAATCTTTCGATTCCCGACTTTGTATGTGGAACATCTATCTGTCCACACCACTATCTGCTCTGATTGTCAGGTTCCCATTCCCCTGCAACTCTAGTTTAATCCATTCTACAGCAACCCCACCCCCACCCCCTTTCAATACTAGCAAACCTTCCTGCAAGGATATTAGTCTCCCTCCCGTTCAGACACAAGCCATTTCTTCTGTACGGATCCCACCTTCCCTGAAGAGAGCCCAATGATCTAAAAGTCTGACACATTCCCTTCTACAACAACGCATCAGCCTTGTGTTAAACTGTATAACCTTCCTATTTCTGGCCTCACTTGCATCTGGAATGGGTAGCAATCCTGATTTCACAACCCTGGAGGTCTTGTCCTTTAACTTAGCACCTATCTCCCTGAACTCACTTTGCAGGATATCAATCCCTCTTCCTTCCTATGTCATTGGTACAGATTTGGACTACAACCTCTGGCTGATCATCCTCACACTGAAGAATGCCATGGGCTCAGTCCGAGATGTCCCTGAAAACTAGCATCTGGGGGATAAGATACCGTCCAGGAATCTTGCTTTCATCATAGAAATTTCTGTCTGTTTCCCTAACCAATAAATCTCGCCTCATCTCCCCACTTCCCGGCTGAGCCACAGAGGCAGTGTCAGCACCAAAGCCAAAGTCAGCACTGTGGCTTTCCTCTGCTAAATCATATCCTCCAGCAGTAGCCAAAGTGATACCTGTTGAGGGGAACAGCCACAGGACTCGACTGCACAGGCTGCCTATTCCCTTTCACCATCCAGCCCTTTGAGTGTAATTACCTCCTTGAATGTCCCATCGATCCACCCCTCAGCGTCCTGAATGATCTGGAGTTCATCCAATCTCTTAACATGGTCTGTTAGAAAATGCAGCTGGATGCACTTGCAGGTGAATTCATCGGGGACACTGAAGGTTTGCCTGCCTTCCCACATCTGCCATAGGAGCATTTTGCTATCCTGCCTGGCATCCTCACTGCTCTAACTGTTCAATGAGAAAGAAAGAAAGAAAATCTACCTCCAGTCTTCACCTTTCCTCACCGAAGACGAAACTCTCACTCTAACACTGGTCCACTCGCACAATGGCCACTCCCACAATGTCAGGCTTTTGCTTAACTTGTCTGTGGAAAAGTTTCCCTGATCTTCTAAACATTTATATAACCATATAACAATTACAGCACGGAAACAGGCCATCTTGGCCCTTCTAGTCCATGCCGAATGCTTACTTTCACTTAGTCCCACTGACCTGCACTCAGCCCATAACCCTCCATTCCATTCCTGTCTATATGTCTATTCAATTTTACTTTAAATGACAATACCAAACCTGCCTCTACCACTTCTACTGGAAGCTCATTCCACACAGCTACCACTCTCTGAGTAAAGAAGTTCCCCCTCGTATTACCCATAAAATTTTGCCCCCTAACTCTCAACTCATGTCCTCTTGTTTGAATCTCCGCTACTCTCAATGGAAAATGCCCATCCACATCAACTCTATCTATTCCCCTCATAATTTTAAATACCTCTATCAAGTCCCCCCCTCAACCATCTATGCTCCAAAGAATAAAGACCTAACTTGTTCAACCTTTCTCTGTAACTGGGGTGCTGAAACCCAGGTAACATTCTAGTAAATCTCTGTAGTCTCTCCATTTTGTTGACATTTTTCCTATAATTCAGTGACCAGAACTGTACACAATACTCCAAATTTGGCCTCACTAATGCCTTGTACAATTTTAACATTACATCCCAACTCCTATACTCAATGCTCGGATTTATAAAGGCCAGCATACCAAAAGCTTTCTTCACCACCCTATCCACATGAGATTCCACCTTCAGGGAACTATGCACCATTATTCCTAGATGACTCTGTTCTACTGCATTCTTCAATGACCTACCATTTACCATGTATGTCCTATTTTGATTAGTCCTACCAAAACGTAGCACCTCACACTTATCAGCATTAAACTCCATCTGCCATCTTTCAGCCCATTCTTCTAACTGGCATAAATCTCTCTGTGAGCTTTGAAAACCTACTTCATTATCCACAACGCCACCTATCTTAGTATCATTTGCATACTTACTAATCCAATTTACCACCCCATCATCCAGATCATTAATGTATATGACAAACAACATTGGACCCACCCAGTACAGATCCCTGAGGCACACCACTATGACAAAGTCACCTATGACAAAGTCATCCACCACTACTCTCTGGCATCTCCCATCCAGCCACTGTTGAATCCATTTTACTACTTCAATATTAATACCTAATGATTAAATCTTCCTAACTAACTTCCATGTGGAATCCTGTCAAAGGCCTTACTGAAGTCCATATTGACAACCTTCACCATATTGACAACTCTCATCAACTTTCCTAGGAACCTTACAAAAAACTCAATAAGATTTGTCAAACATGACCTTCCACACACAAATCCAAGTTGACTGTTCCTAATCAGACCCTGTCTATCCAAATAATTATAGCATATCTAAGAATACTTTCCATTAATTTACCCACCACTGACGTCAAACTTACAAGGCCTAGCTAGGTTTACTCTTAGAACCCTTTTTAAACAATGGAACAAAATTAGCAATACGTCAATCCTCTGGCACCATCCCTGTTTCTAATGACATTTGAAATATTTCTGTCAGAGCCCCTGCTATTTCTACACTAACTTCCCTCAGGATCCTAGGGAATATCCTGTCAGGATCTGGAGATTTATCCACTTTTATATTCCTTAAAAGCGCCAGGACTTTCTCTTCTTTAATTGCGATAGTTTCCATAACTTCTCTACTTGTTTCTCTACCTTACACAATTCAATATCCTTCTCCTTAGTGAATACTGAAGAAAAGAAATTGTTCAAAATCTCCCCCATCTCTTACGGCTCCACACATAGCTGTCCACTCTGATTCTCTAAGGGACCAATTTTATCTCTCACTATCCTTATGCTATTAATATAACTGTAGAAACCCTTTGGATTTATTTTCACCTTACTTGCCAAAGCAACCTCGTATCTTCTTTTAGCATTTCTAATTTCTTTCTTAAGATTCTTTTTACATTCTTTATATGCCCCGAGCACCTCATTTACTCCATGCTGCCTATATGTATTGTAGATATCTCTCTTTTTCCGAACCAAGTTTCCAATATCCCTTGAAAACTATGACTCTCTCAAGCTTTTAACCTTTCCTTTCAACCTAACAGGAACATAAAGATTCTGTACCCTCAAAATATCACCTTTAAATGACCTCCATTTCTCTATTACACCCTTCCCAAAAAACAAATTGTCCCAATCCACTCCTAAATCCTTTTGCATCTCCTCAGAGTTAGCCTTTCTCCAATCAAAAATCTCAACCCTGGGTCCAGTCCTATCCTTCTCCATAATTATATTGAAACTAATGGTATTGTGATCACTGGACCCGAAGTGCTCCCCAACACATACCTCCATCACCTGACCTAGCTCATTCCCTAACAGGAAATCCAACACTGCCCCTTCTCTGGTTGGTTCCTCTATGTATTGCTGCAAAAACCTATCCTGCACACATTTTACAAATTCCAAACCATCCAGCCCTTTTACAGTGTTGGCTTCCCAGTCTATGTGTGGAAAATTAAAATCTCCCACAATCACAACCCTGTGCTTACTACAAATATCTGCTATCTCCTTACAAATTTGCTCCTCCAATTCTCGCTCCCCATTAGGTGGTCTATAATACACCCCTATAAGTGTTACTACACCTTTCCCATTCCTCATTTCCATCCAAATAGCCTCCCTAGACGAGCCCCCTAATCTATCCTACCAGAGCACTGCTGTAATATTTTCTCTGACAAGAAATGCAACACCTCCCCCTCTTGTCCCTCTGATTCTATCACACCTGAAGCAATGAAATCCAGGAATATTTAGTTGCCAATCAGACCCCTCCTGCAACCATGTTTCACTAATAGCTACAACATCATATTTCCAGGTATCAATCCATGCTCTAAGCTCATCCACCTTTCTTACAATGCTCCTAGCATTAAATTAAATGCATTTAAGGAATTCTCCACTTCTTACTCTCTGTTTATCACTAACAGTGCAAACAACTTTACTATCTTCTTTTTCTTCCTTCTCCCATACTTCTGTTCCTACACTTTGGTTCCCCTGCCCCCTTGTATCTAGTTTAAATCCACTGCAGCCTCTCTAGCAAACCTACCTGCAAGAATATTTGTCCCCCTCCAGTTCAGATGTAAACCGTCCCGCCTTCCCTGGAAAACTGTCCAATTATCGCCTGCACATGGCACTGGTAGCAATCCTGAGATTGCTATCCTGGAGGTCCTGTCCTTTAACTTGGCACCTAGCTCCCTAAACTCACCTTTCAAGACCTCCTCACTCTTCCTACCCACGTCATTGGTCCCTACATGGTCCACAACATCCGGCTGCTCGCCCTCCCTCTTGAGAATACTGAGAACTCGATCCATCCCCTTAACTATTGAATCCCCTATCACTACTGCTCTCCTCTTTTTCTTCCTTCCCTTCTGAGCTGAGGGTCCAGTCTCGGTGCCAGAGATGCAACCACTACAACTTGTCCCTGGTAGGTCGTCCCCAACAACAGTATCCAAAATGATATACTTATTATTGGTGGGAATGGCCATAAGGGTGCTCTGCTCATTCTGTCTGTTCCCCTTCCCTCTCCAGACAGTCACCCAGCTATCTGTCTCCTGACTCCTAGGGGTGACTATCTCCCTGAAACTCCTGTCTATTTCTGCCTCTGCCTCCCTAATGATCCAAAGTTAATCCAGCTCCAGCTCCAGTTCCCTAACACGGAGTTCCTTGGTGTTTGTGAGGTGACGTTTAATGTGAATTAAGTGTGAGGTTACCCACTTTGGGAGTAAGAAGAGGAAGGCAGATTATTGTCTGAACGGTGTGGAGTTAGGTAGGGGAGAAATACAAAGAGATCTAGGGGTCCTTGTTCATCAATCACTGAAGGTGAATGAGCAAGTGCAGCAGGCAGTGAAGAAGGCTAATGGAATGTTGGCCTTTATTACAAAAGGAATTGAGTACAAGAGCAAGGAAATCCTCTTGCATTTGTACGGGGCCCTGGTGAGACCACACCTGGAGTATTGTGTACAGTTTTGGTCTCCAGGGTTAAGGAAGGACATCCTGGCTGTAGAGGAAGTGCAGCGTAGATTCATGAGGTTAATTCCTGGGATGTCCGGACTGTCTTACGCAGAAAGGTTAGAGAGACTGGGCTTGTACACGCTGGAATTAAGGAGATTGAGAGGGGATCTTATTGAAACATTTAAGATTATTAAGGGATTGGACAAGATAGAGGCAGGAAATATGTTCCAGATGCTGGGAGAGTCCAGTACCAGAGGGCATGGTTTGAGAATAAGGGGTAGGTCATTTAGGACAGAGTTAAGGAAAAACTTCTTCTCCCAGAGAGTTGTGGGGGTCTGGAATACACTGCCTTGGAAGGTAGTGGAGGCCAATTCTCTGGATGCTTTCAAGAAGGAGCTAGATAGGTATCTTATGGATAGGAGAATCAAGGGATATGGGAACAAGGCAGGAACCGGGTATTGATAGTAGTTGATCAGCCATGATCTCAAAATGGCGGTGCAGGCTCGAAGGGCCAAATGGTCTACTTCTGCACCTATTGTCTATAAGGTCAATATGGATGGGAGCAACTTTAAACTCTGAATTCAGTTTTAGATTGATGCTCGAAGGCCTATGCAGTTTCCTTCTTTCCCAAGTGAACAAGATAAAAATGTCACAAATGTCCTGCTAGGCCATTTTCAAGTGTGTTTAAGAGTTAGTCAGATTACTTTTCATAACTCACAAAATAACCTCTTTTCGTGTTATTGAGCTTTTTAATACAATGACAAATGGGATGTTTCTATTGAAAATAAATTAGTTATACCTAATGATAAACATAATGCTAATGTACATATACACTAGTTATTCAGGGTTTTATGTCATAATTTTCCTCAGTTTAAATAGGCCTGGAAAAGAAAAAAAACTGAAAGAAATCGCAGAGCATAATGAGGCCTTTGCAAAACGCCTGGAAATGATTGCGAACAAACCAGGATTATACAGCTATGATCACATACATCAGAAGGTAACTTCTTACATCAGCATAAATGCATTCCTTTGTTAAATCTACAGAGTGGAAATTTGTGAAAGGTCAGAGCGGGGAATAGAGGAAAGTGGGGGTGAGGGAAATATCTTCACTGGAAGGAGAAATTGACATTCATGTAATAAGATGGAGATGGAATATAAGGTGTTGCTCTTCCACCCTGAGGTATAAGAGGAGGCCATGGATTGACATGTCAGAACAGGAATGGGAATTAAAATGTTTGTCCACCAGGAAGTATTGTTTGTGGCAGATGGTGCGGAGGTGCTCGACAAAGCGGTCCCCCCAATTTATGGCAGGCATCACCAATGTAGAGGAAGCCACCTCGGGAGCACTGGACACAGTAGACGACCCCAGCAGATGTGTAGGTGAAGTGTCACCTCACCTGGAAGGACTGCCTGGAGCCCTGAATGGAGGTGAGGGAGGAGGTGTGTGGGCAAATGTAGCACTAATGGTGCTTGCAGGGACAAGTGCCGGGAATGAAATTAATGGAGAGGGACGAATGGACAAGGGAATTACGGAGGGACAATCTCTGCGGAAAGTGAGCTGGGGGTGGTAACTGTATGTTTAGTGGCTGGATCCCTTTGGAGATGGCGGAAGCTACGGAGGATAAGGTGTTGGATGCAGAGGCTGATGGGGTGGTAGGTAAGGAGAAGAGGGACTCCGCCACTATTAGAGCGAAAGAAAGATGGGGTGAGCATGGATGTACGGGAAATGGAGGAGATTCGGGTGAGGGTAGCAACAATCATAGAGGGAAGAAAACCCTGTTCTTTAAAGAAGGAGGACATCTCTGATATCCTGGAATGGAAAGCGGCGTCCTGCCCTGATATAATTTAAAATATTCACATTGCCTGCCTTTTGCATGAAAATATTTATTTTATGTTACTGTGATGCAGTAACATAATAGTAAATATAGTTATTTAAAACCTGGGCAGATTGTTTTGCTGTATTCTCCAGCACCGAAGTAAGCCGCGGAGGTGATGCTGTGGAGCAGTGTACATAGGAAACGCAAGATGCTGCAGTTGCTGGAAATCGGAACCGACATTCTGGAATATTGTTGGAAGAACCGAGTTGGTGCAGCAGCATTGTGGTTAGGAAAGGAATTGCTGATCTTTTGGGTCCTGATGAAGGGTTTCAATCTGAAAAGTTAGCATTTCCTTTCCTGCCACCGATGCTGCTCAAAGTGCTGAGTTCTTCCAGCACAGAGTTCATTGTTCCAGTGCAGACGCGAACAGGACAAAGGCTTTCAGCTCCTCAAGCTTGTTCTGCCACTCTGCTTTACGGTTCAGCGGCACCTTGAATCAATTACTGCTTTGCTCTGTTTCCTGATAACTTCACCTGACCAAAAATCAGCCCATCTCATCTTATTTTTATTTGTCTTTGTGTGTATGTAGTTTTTCCTTGATTCTATTGTCTCACTTTGTTGTATTGTGAATGTCTGAATGAAAACTGAATCTCAGGGTAGTAGATAGTGACAAACTATGTCTGTAATTTGATAATAAATTTACTTTGAACTCTTTAAACATTTAAAGGCCGTTTTCTTATTAACTTAGATACATTTAAAATATATTCCAAGAAATTATTTTTAAAAAAATATTACATCTTTACAGATGCTGAGATTATAAGAGTTGAGTTGGCGATGATTGGTAAGTTCATATTTGTTCTCTGGAAATTGCTGCGACTAGTGCTGCAAATTATATTGATATGTCGAACGTCACCTATAGGGCGAAACAAATGTTCCTTGTCTGATTTGTATATTTTTCAAACTCATGTTTGGCAACTAACAGTCACTGGCAAAGCTGGCATTTATTATGCAAGCCCAGCTCTGCGTGAGAAGGTGCCACTGCAGTACTGGTGAGAGTACTTCCGTAGTGTTGTTCAGTGAGAAGCTCAAGAAACTGAACCCAGCAAGAAAGAAGGTCTCCAAGTCAGGCCGATGTACAAATTGGAGGGGAACCTGCAGGTGGTATTCCCGGGCACTCTGGCTCCTATTGGCCTTCTTGCACACAGTGCACGCAAGTGGGAGAGGTGCTCACAGAGTAACCTTTTGCTGGATGTGCTCTGCATCCGTGGCAGAGGGAAAGAAAGCTAGAACGGTAGGCAGACGGGGTTCCAAAGAGAGGCTATTTTATCCTGGATGGTGTTGGGCTTCTTGGTGGTTTTTGGTGCTGCATTCATTTTTTATATGGCTGTTCTTGTTGGATTTTTGGTCAAAATAACCCCTAGGATATTGGTGCTGGAGGAAGTGGGTGATGGTAATGTCACTGGGGTGTCAAGGGTAGATGGTTGGACCCTTGGAGATAATAATTGTTGTGTGAATGTTATTTGGCTCTTAACACTCCATGTCTGAGTGTTGCCCAGGTCTTTCTGCATGCAGGCGTACACTACCTCATTTACAAATGAAATTGTTCATTGAGCAATCAATGAAAAGCATTTGTGATGCTATTATAGAAGGAAGGCTTTGACTTAGCAGTTGGGTTTAGCTCATTGCCCTGAAGAGCTCCTGTGGTGATGTCCTCGGGCTGTAACGATTTCCTCCTACAAACTCTCTTAATTTGTGCAAGGAATGACTCTAACCTCTGCTGTGTTTTCCCTTTGAAGCCCCTTGACTTCCAGTTTTATCTGGCAGCTTGATATCACCTTGGGTCAAGTGTTGCTTTGATGTTAAAGACAGTCACTTTCAGTTCTTTTGTAAATGTTATTTACAACTGGATACATTGCTGTTAGATACCTGAAGGTTTTATAAATATACTTAGTGCAATAATAGTGAAAAGTAGGAAACATTTGCTGATGTCCTTTTCAATGATCCCAATGACTCTCTTTTGACCACAGGCATGACAGGCTGTTACCATTTCAAGTTCATTTGTGTACAGAGAGTATTTACTTCTAAAGTACACATGGAACAAAAACTGAGTCCTGTTTTATTTCAAACAAGCTCAGCTTGCACATTCTTGACCCTCATTCAGTTAAGGAATTTACCTGAACTGCTACCTTGGTGGACTGTAGTGTTATTATGGCAACACTGTAACAAGTGTTATAAACAAAACCTTTTGACTTCCAATAATGGACCGTTTGTCCCATTTGCATCGGAAAGGAGGCTACGTAGAATCCACGGCAGGACCACCAGACTCAAAAACAGTTACTTTGCCTAAGCAGTAAGGCTGATCAACAACTTCACCCACTACCTCACCCCTCCACACCTCCCACCATTACTTTATTATTTACTGTCCGTCACCTTTCGTATAGACCAGGGGTGTCAAACTCATTTTAGGTCACGGGCCGGATTGGGCAAAATGCAGCTTCATGCGGGCCGGATCAGTCGGGCGCGTGTGAACGCAGCTTTCATTGCCTCCGTTTTTTCAGCCTGTTCTCATGTGTCTCAGTCTCTGCTATAACTACAAAGTGTTTCACTTCACCAATTCCGTTTCTTATGAAGAAGACTGCTGAGCAAGCATTATTTTTATGATTGGTATTAACTTATAATCATAGGCTTCATATTTCCGGGCCATTAATAATTAAAATAATAGATCTATCTAAAATGATCTCGCGGGCCAGATATAATTGTACGCCGGGCCAGATATGGCCCGCGGGCCTTGAGTTTGACACCTATGGTATAGACTCTCCTGTGCATAGCATCAATTTATGAATGTATAATCAAGCTATGTATATAAGATACATTATGTTTTTATATTTAATGTGTTTTTTAAATTATTGTGTTCTTAATCTTATTGTGCTTTTTTTTGACCTGCATCAGATACAGTGTAACAATTATTTTGTTCTTCTTTACACTCGTGTACTGGAAATGACATTAAATGGTCTTTAATTATTGATCTTAATCGAAACTAATTTTAATCCTTGCAGGCACAGAATGTGTACACCAGCTCACAACCAACCTCCCGCCTGTCAATGGACAGAAGACTTGGGATTTCTCTACCATTTTTCCTTTCTCTGGTTTTGCTTACTATTTAGTTTGTAATAAACTTCGGTGTTTGTTTAAGAAATCAGTTCTTTACTGCTAATTGCTGCCCTGGCTTTTATCCATGTGTCTGTTCCTGGAATGGAAATGCCATACAGGAAAAGGTGTTCAGCCCAGAAACTCTTCTGCAACAAGAATTTGACTTAATAACTTAAGTCTTATTGAACTGGCAACTAACTGGTTTTGAGGGTTTCCACTTAGTTTAGTGATTTAACAGAATTGAGTTTCCTCCTGAACTCAGTCCTGGCAGAACTCACAGGAGACAAAATTAATGATATCCTACACTGGAACCCTCATGTTAAGAACACTTATACAATCTGAGCTGTGGAGAACTTTGCTCACCTGAAACAATGCTTGAAGGTCTTCAGATATTCAGGAGCCATTCTTGTGAAATCATACATATTGATAAATAATCTGACTTTTTTTTAGACTGTTTTGGGAATCTTGTGCTGCTATCATTATGCTTATTTTTACACCCATATATAATCTATGTTAATTTCAGTTTATGCTAACATGCATTTGTCGTGTTTGTAATGTAATCTGCTGTTACTGCAAAAAGCTAATTTTCATGGCATTTATATCCTGTGCCTGAATGCCTATGATAAAAATATACCTGATACTCGAATTCTGTAGCAACAGCTGAGCAGAAATCCCAGAAATGGCATTAAGTAGCCGGAGAACTAGGATAAACTAAGAGAATGCTTTCATTGTTTCTTATCCTGCAATTTAATTCCACACCCAGAGGCATTGGCAAGGTGTTACAAGGAGGTAACTAGTACTATGGAATCAGTGTGTAAATCCAAAATCAATAGGTCTCGGGAACTACTCAACAGAAGGACAAGAACATGATGAAATGATTTTTAACAATATAGGGACAAGCATTTAGTGAAGGATTGTGGATCAGGATTCAGACCATCTATTTCTGGGTTCATATGAGAAACTGAAGGCTAATCCCATGTTTGCTGATGATAACCTGAAGGGAAAAAGATAATAAACAGGAGTGACCAAGATTAAGTCTCTTGAAACCATCAGACAGTTGCATTGGGATGGAGAGTGCAAACATTAGAGAAAAATTAGTTTGTCCGAATGAAAGCAGAAGAGAAAAAAATTACAGAGGCTAGGGCATGGAGAAAAGAAACAAGTGGTAAATTTGGTGAGAAGGGCAAGAAATCTTTGGGGATTTCCATCACAACAGCCTGCCAGGTGTGTGTGTGTGTGTGTGTGAGAAGAGGTTGTCTCATTGTGTCCTTTGGTCGAGAGTGCAGTCACTACTGGAATAACTATTGGTGGTGGAATGTAAATGTGCACCCTTTGAATCTACAGTGAGTTTACAAATAATTAGACAAGAGAATCTCTTGAATGCAAAGATCTTAAATTTTTACCAGTTATGATGAGAACCTTCTAAAATATGGTACATTAATATTAATACAGCACACAATATGATTACCAATATACTTTATTCTTGTGAAGATTTTTAAAGTGCTTCAAATACACTTTTCTGCCCATAAGCTCATAACCACACCTCTTATAACACAAATTAAGTCAATGCACCCACAAAATATTTTCCACTTTTTCAAACATGACACTTTTTGGTGTTAAGTACATTCGAAAATAATGATTTGCTTTTGTTTACATTGTGAGCTGTGGATTGTTCCATGCTTATTAAATTATCCTCTATTGCATACGAAAATTATATATTAATTAGAGGTAATTTTGACTTTGAGTGATGATGTGCTACAACTCGTATGTCTCCAAATTAACAGAATATCACCTGCTCTGCCACAATGAGGCTTAATTCCATTATACATCCCTAAGTATTTTTTTTATAAACTATTTCATTATTGATTATAAGGGCAGTGACAAATGTTTACACCAGATGTAATTGGTGGCGTTGGTCAAGGAATATATCTCCTTTTTAATTTAGAGACAAATACAGGAAATCGACATCAGGTGGTGGCACTTTGGGGTAATTATGTGGTTACTGTTACTGAGATTAACTAGTTTCCTTAACTTTATTATTTAAATACTTGGATTTAATTTCTCTATTTGAAATTTAGGATGATAATAATTTTGCAAATGACCTGCTTGCTGCTTTGAGAAATTATTATTCACATTTTAAAATTGAGCATGAGACTAGATTTGATTTCAGTTTCAAAACCTATGCCAACAAACAGCACCATGTAGACCTACCTAATTTCATTTTGACTTTTGGATGAAAAAGCAGCTCATTTTGCCATGTGATGTAATGTTAGTCCATTCTGCTGACTGGTCAGAACACAGCTGCTAGGACAGGCGTCGGCAACCCGCGGCTCCGGAGCCGCATGCGACTCTTTCATCTCTGTGCTGCAGCTCTCCGTGGTTTGTTAGTTTTTGAAATGTAATTCGAAATTTGAAGATTATGGTGATCTTGTACAATCTAAAAATGTTGTGGAGACCCCATTTCCTGGCACATCCGAACCAGCTCACAATTAGCCACCGTTCCGGCTAAGGGAGATAGCCTACAGGGATTTGTGAGTACGTGTCTTTTGGAGCATCCGCGCTCACGGGGACGGGTTGAGGGAGGCTTTAAAGCAAGGCTGTTTAGTTCAAATAAAGTTACCTTGACTGCAGTGTCTTTATTTTAGCGCTGCGTGTAGCACACCGCTACAACGTGTTTTTTATCGCTATTAATATACATCACCACTGCCAATGCCTGACACCCGCCAGTGCGCGCTTTCTTTTAATTCTTCGATCCAAGGTTTGGCTCTTTCAGTGGTAAACGTTGCTGACCCCTGTGCTAGAATATAATCAGAAGCAGATGATCCATAAGTGTCCCTGGGGGCAGAGTCATCTCGAGCTATAGACCCAATGCTAGAATTGTATTTAGACCGGGTAGAAAGTTATTTTCCAACACAATGAAGGAGGCCACCTGGCCCATCATATATGCTGTAAATGTTCTATTGTTTTATAATTTAGTTAAGCATTTTCACTCCAGATCAGTGTCAACGCATGCATTCCCAATGTTGAAATTTAATTTTATCACAGTAGCTCTATGGGTTGTAGGATTGAACATTCATTTCCCAGACCTTAGTGACAAGTTGACCATAGAAAGATACTCCGCAGATATCTTATGTATCAGTACAGATAGAACTATTACTATATATGTTCTGCTGAGGTGATTAAATGCATGTTTGACAGAGTGGTGAATAAACTTTAGCCTGAGTTTAAGCTGGGGTAAGTAAATATGAATGGTAATTGGCCCCTTTCTATGCTGTAATATTAAATGTAATCCATGATAACTTGACTATTTAATGCTGATATTAGCACCATATCTTATAATTTCAATTCGATGAGATTTTAAAAGGATGGGAAAAAGAAATTGAATTGACAATAGGTGGAGGGCATGTAGTGTTGAGGAAGCAGGGGGTCTGCAGAAGGGCTTCGGAACGATTGGGAGAATGGGCAAAGAAGTAGTAGATGGAATATAGTGTGGGAAGATGTACGGTCATGCACTTTAGTAGAAGGAATAAAGGCATAGACTATATTCTAAATGGGGGATAAAATCATAAATCTGAGTTGCAAAGGGACTCGGGCATCCTCGTGCTGGGATTCTCTAAAGATTCATTTGCAGGTTGAGTCAGTGGTAAGGAAGACAAACGCAATGTTAGCATTCATTTCAAAAGGACAAAAATATAAAAGCAAGGATGTAATGCTGAGGCTTTATAAGGCAATGGCCAGACTGCACCTGGAGAATTGTGAGCAGTTTTGGACCCCTACCTAAGAAAAAATGTGCTGGCATTGGAGAGGGTCCAAAGGAGGTTCACAAGAATGATTCTGGGAATGAAAGGGTTAACGTATGAGGAATGTCTGATGGCTCTGGGCCTGTACTCACGAGTTTAGAAGGATGGAGGGGGGGGATTTCATTGAAATCCATTGAATATTTAAATATCTAGAAAGAGTGGATGTTGCCTATATTGGGGGAGTCTAGGACCAGAGAGCACAGCCTCAAATAGAGGGACACCCACTGAGAACAGAGATGAGGAGGATTTTTTTTATATAGCCCGAGGGTAATGAATCTGTGGAATTCATTGCCACAGAAGGCTGTGGAGGCCAAGTCATTGGCTATATTTAAAGAGGTTAATAGGTTCTTGATTAATCAGGGTGTCAAAGGTTACAGGAAGAAGTCAGGAGAATGGAGTTGAGAGGGAGAATAAATCAGCCATGATGGAATGCTGGAGCACACCCAATGGGCTGAACGGCCTAATTCTGTACCTATGCCGTATAACCAAAGACCACAACAGTTGTTTGTTTTCCTGCAGCCTAATACAAGTGTAAAGATGCCAGCAGGATCTCACATGAATAAAACATTTAACCTGTCTTTTATTGCAATAAACATAGCTTAGAACAGATTTTCAGGTGATATCAATAGACAAGTACTTAATGGTTAGACAGTCCCTATAGACAATAGGTGCAGAAGAAGACCATTCGGGCCTTCGAGCCTGCACCGCCATTTTGAGATCATGTCCCCATATCCCTTAGATACCTATCTAGCTCCTTCTTGAAAGCATCCAGAGAACTGGCCTCCACTACCCTCTGAGGCAGTGCATTCCAGACCCCCACAACTCTCTGGGAGAAGTTTTTCCTTAACTCTGTCCTAAATGACTTACCCCTTATTCTCAAACCATGCCCTCTGGTACTGGACTCTCCCAGCATCTGGAACATATTTCCTGCCTCTATCTTGTCCAATCCCTTAATAATCTTATATGTTTCAATCAGATCCCCTCTCAATCTCCTTAATTCCAGCATGTACAAGCCCAGTCTCTCTAACCTCTCTGCGTAAGACAGTCCAGACATCCCAGGAATTAACCTCGTGAATCTACGCTGCACTTCCTCTACAGCCAGGATGTCCTTCCTTAACCCTGGAGAACAAAACTGTACACAATACTCCAGGTGTGGTCTCACCAGGGCTCTGTACAAATGCAAGAGGATTTCCTTGCTCTTGTACTCAATTCCCTTTGTAATAAAGGCCAACATTCCATTAGCCTTCTTCACTGCCTGCTGCACTTGCTCATTCACCTTCAGTGACTGATGAACAAGGACTCCTAGATCTCTTTGTATTTCTCCCTTACCTAACTCTACACCGTTCAGATAATAATCTGCCTTCCTGTTCTTACTCCCAAAGTGGGTAACCTCACACTTATTCACATTAAACGTCATCTGCCAAGCATCTGCCCACTCACCCAGCCTATCCAAGTCACCCTGAATTCTCCTAACATCCTCATCACATAGTAAGACCATGAATAAAGAAGCATTGTAAAAATGTGTTAACCTAACCTGTCAAAACATATTCATTAATTACAAATTACTTGATGGTTGGCACTATCATTGGCCATATGACTTCTGTAATCTTTTTCTTAATACAGCTTGTAAGGAGTAAATTGTTGTAACTTAATCTTAAATTTCAGTTGAATATGAGAACTGCAGAGGGCAGCATAGTAGTGTAGTGGTTAGACCAATGCTTTACAGTGCAGGCGACCCAGGGTCAATTCCTGCCACTGCCTGGGAGGAGTTTGTCCATTCTCCCCGTGACTTCGTGGGTTTCCCTCAGCTGCTCCAGTTTCCTCCCAGGTCCAAAGACATACTGGTTGGTAGGTTAATCGGCCATTGTAAATTGTCCCGTGGTTAGGCTGGGGTTAAGTCAGGTGATTTCTGGGTGGCTCGAAGGGCTGGAAGGGCCTATTGCATGCTGTATCTCAGTAAATAAATGAATGTTTCATTTCTTTAACAATATCTTCATCACAAAAGTTCCCCATTAACTGTCTTCATTGCAGCATTCCCTTTCATGGAAATGTTTTATGACTACAATGACACTCAGCAACCATGTAACAAAATAGGTGCTTCAAAACAAAATGCAGTTTGAATTTTTTTTTGTCAAAATGTTGATCTCTCCAATTGGTTGTTTTACACACAATATAAGTAATGAAAGGTAATTCTTTCAGAGAAGTAACGTATTCTCAACTCACAAATCATAACTCATGTGATTTCATGATGTGTGAATATGGATGCTGTAGGATTCAGTCTACTTATTCCATGATCTATACTCATATAGGGAAATTACACAAATAAATGCTTCATCAGACGATGGAAATGCATCTTGATGGATAGGGTTTACTGTACATACAAAAGTCCATTGCAGTTCAAAAATACCTCAGTCTTCTAAAAACTATTTGGTTGTCACAATCATTCTTACAAAAGGTTTATTGACAACATGCAAAGTGACTGTTAATTTATTCACAGGACTTGGACAGTACTAGCAATGATGGTATTTATAGTCCATCCTAATTTCCCTTGAACTGCGGAGGCAATTAAGAGTCAATCACACTATTGGGCCGTGAAGCCACATGAAGCCTGTACTGTATTGGGAAAGGACAGCATTGTATCCTTCCCTAAGCAAAACTACTGAACCACATGGGCTTTTTTTTTCAATAAATTAGCAACTTTACAGTCACCTTTATTGTTAAAAAAGGATTTAGTGCGTTCCTGGCGTTTTGACGAATAAGCTCTTCTTTACTCACTGTGCAGTTATTTAATTATTTAAACCTAAATCCTCCAACTGCACTGGTGGAGCATGATTTCATGTCTTGGGATTAGAAGTCTAAAGCACTGGCTTCCAGTCTACTAGCTTTCCTAAACAGTGTAGCTTAAAATGTAGCTTTGTGCACCTCACTCAATGCATTGCTCACAAACACCTGGGCAGCAAGTTGTCAAAAATGTCATCTCTATGTTCATAATGCATGCATAATACAATGTACAGCCATCATTATATTGCAAGTTAACCAAGTATGAATTCCTGCTCTCAGTACACAATACACAAGCTGAAGTCATGACTCTATATGCTCAGCAGCCTACTTTACAGGCAGTGCAAATACATAATTTTGTATTCCTTTGACCAGCTGCCGTTTCTCTTCACTTATTTCTACAGTAGTTCATTGTAAAGCTATCTTTATAGACTGAATTCTCAGAAGTAGAATTTTTCAGCATTACCTGGTACAACTTAGCTGAAGGAAGATGCCTCTGGATGCTGAGTGTAGGAAAATGTCGTTACTCCTACAACATATATATTTCTCATCATTCTCCTCCTCAACTAAACAGCCCTCAAGTTTAAACATTGAACTTGAAATTCTTTATCCCATTTTCACCACTCACGTATTGCTAATAATAAAAAATACTTTTTTAACTAAGTTAAAAGTCATAGTTGCAGTGATCTATATAAATTCCTTGTCAGCATATATGCACACAACTAAGAATGGAGAGACTCAATTGAATTATACACATTTGCCGTGCACACTAATGAGATATTAGCTTTTCATGTGTGTAAACTATCACTAACAGTAACAATAAAATTTATTTCAGATCAATGTTTTTGATTTGTTTAAAAATAAGATGGGACATTTTTACGATAGCGGAATTTGGTTCGTAGAGCTACGAACGGACCCAGCTAGCTGGGACCCAAGTCGGTTCCCTTTCTATATTCTCCAGAATAACTTTTAATTCATTGCATGCAGTTTGAAGGTCGCCTTTCACCAAGACTTTGTCGATGAGATGACCATACTTCTCTTCGATATGGGCTGCTGACTGAGTCATTTCCTGGTAATCATCTTCCTACAGTTAGAAAACAGAATATGAACAGGAAGACCAGAACCATTTGAAATGAAAAATAAATGGAATAAGTGAGAAATAGAAATTCATACTGGAGCGTGAAATGCCAGCACAATGATCCAAGCCGCTGATGCACCATGGACAATTAACATATCCTGAGTTTCACCAAAAATATGAGCAAGGTTAATAACAATCACTACTATTCACATGGGAGTTGGACAGCAAGGTCTAAAAATGAGATTTAATAATAAAATCTAGAAGTCACTGTCTGAGATGTGACAGTCATCCAAAAGTTTGCTGAAACAGTATCTCATTGTTTCCCCTATTCAACTAAATTGCAAAGCTAAAAATAGACTAAGTTTATTAGGAAAAGTTAAACATTACCTATTCTCTACTACATACACATTGAGTATCATACTAAGTTCCTGTTCAGATTGGCAACAACATCTCCTCCACAATCTCCATCAGCACAGGAGCACCACAAGGCTGTGTGCTTAGCCCCTGCTCTACTCACTTTACACTAAACACAGTTCCAATGCCATGTTCAAGTTTGCCAATGACACCACTGTCATGGGCCAGATCAAAAGTGGCTGAGTGGTGTCATCACAACGACCTCACTCAATGTCAGCAAGACCAAAGAACTGATTATAGACTTCAGGAGAGGGAAACCAGAGGTCCATGAGCTCGTCCTCATATGAGGACCAGGAACAGAGGTGGAGAGTGTTAGCAGCTTTAAATTCCTGGATATTACTATTTCAGAGGACCCTGTTATGGACCCAGAACATAAGTGCAATTATGAAGAAAGTATGGCAGTGCCTCTACTTCCTGAGGAGTTTGTGGAGATTCAACATGACATCTAAAACCTTGACAAACTTCTATTGTTGTGTAGTGAAGAGTATATTGACTGGCTGTATCACAGCCTGGTATGGAAATGCCAATGTCCTTGAATGGAAAATCCTACAAAAAAATAGTAGGTTCAGCCCAGTCCATCACGGGTAAAGCCCTCCCAACCACTGAGCACATCTACATGAGATGCCATCCTAGGAAAGCACCATCCATCATCAGGAACCCCCGTCACCCAGGCCATGCTCTCTTCCCACAGCTACTATCAGGAAGAAGGTACAAGAGCCTCAGGACTTGCACCACCAGGTTCAGGAACAGTTATTACTCCTCAACCATCAGGCTCTTGAACCAAACGGAGATAACTTCACTCAAATTCAATTGCCTCATCATTGAAATGTTCCCACAACCAATGGTCTCACTTCCAACGACTCTTCATCTCATGGTCTTGATATTTATTTATATTTGCATTAACACAGTTTCTGCACTCAGGTTGAACACCCTAGCTGGGTGGCCTTTCATTGATTCTGTTATAGTCATTATTCTAAAGATTTGTTGAGTATGGCCACAAGTAAATGAATCTCAGGGTTGTATATGGTGACATATATGTACTTTGATAATAAATTTACCTTGAACTCAGAACATTTTATTACCAAACAATTTCTATCACTCTCATTACTTCACATTTAAATTACCAGCAATTTAATAAATAACACCAATAAAAGTCGAATGTATTTTTCACTTTTATATTTAGTGCTATGGGTTTGGTCACATATTTGGCAGATTTCATTCCTTGAAGGACATTGATACAATAATCCAGGGATGTCATGATTACAAATACTGATATTAAATTTTTTATTTCCTATGTTTTAATTTCCCAGCTGCCACAGTGAGTTTCAATTCTCAATTTAATGCTGCACCATTTCCTTCTCATAATTTAGTGAATGCTGTTGGAAACTTAATTGGACGCCAAAATAATATAGTGAGTTACAAATATTGCAGGGATAGAGCTTAGAACATAGTAGTGTTCTGTTATTTTGAATATTTTCCTGATTCTTTTACATTTTTTGAAAGGTTAAAGTGAGATTCATGAAAAACTTTGTAGCATAAATTACTTTAAGTGTAACTTTGCTGTGATTAGACTTACCCCTAATTCCTTAATGACATCAGTCTCTGCTGTTTCAGCTGCTGTTGAGTTGGCCCGTGGTTCTTGAATAAACGGCTTGACAAATATCACATATGGTTTAAATTCTGCTGTTCTGAGATGTTTGATTGTCTGTAATTTAGACAAAAGCGCAACTCAGTTGTACAAAAAGATTACTATTGTACAGACGTAGCTACAAAATGGATATTATGCCAGAGATCAGTCTATATCAGAATATTTAAAAAGATCACATTTTTGTATCATTTCCCTCATACAGATCTCAAAGTTTGGAACTTTCAATAAGCATAAAATGCAAATTTACTTTGTAACATCAATGCTGGCAATTTTTAAATAATTACATCTCACAAATAACAATGAGATCAATAATTAGCTGATTTGCTTGTACTGGCATTAATTAAAGAAAATATTCGTTAAGACAGTTCCATGAGATGCTATCGTTTCGGTCTGCTGATTTCTAGCATTTTTTAACTTCATTTAAATACCTGCCCTTCACTTGTGCAGTGTTTCAACCAGATTAGAGGTTCTGCAGCAGTTCAAAATAGTATTTGTCACCTGAGAAAAGATTTCTTCAAACCTGTGTTCTACATTTGGCAGGAGGTACAAGTCAGTGTCAAATGTTACTTCAAAGTCAATTTATAATTGATTGCAAAATAAGGTGCAGAGTAGGGCACTATACTTGATGATTTCCAAAATCAATATAAATAGTATAAAGTGCTGGGTAAATGGACTGGAATCACTCTGTTGAATAGAGTTTGGCAAGCAGTCGTGTCTATTAAGGTAATCATCATCATTCCCCTCTGTTCCACTATTGTTTTCAGCCAGTGTGTGTCTTCTGACCCAAGCAGGCAAGTTTCCATGAGCCCATTAAGAAGCAAACTTTTATGGATACTGTTGCAAGTATGAGTGAAAGAGTGAGTCAAGCCTTTTAGTATTTCTGCTTCTGTGTCTAGCATACGTGGGTAATAAAAACAGAAACTGCTGCAAACACTCATCAGGTCTGGCAGCATCTGTAGAGGGAAAAACAGTTGATATTTCAAGTCCAAGACCTTTTAACTGGACGAAAGCTTGAACCTGAAACATCAGCTGTTTCTATTTCTGCAAATGCTGCCTGGCCTGCATTTGTTTCAGGCATTTCTGTTTTTATTTCGGATTTCTAATATCAACAGTTTTTTTTTACAATTTTAATTATACATAACTACGTGTGGCATCACTGTTGGACATATTAGGTCACGTGTGAATCACTACAAGCATGTATTTAGTTTGAAGAGAATTTTAAGAGTCACAGTACACTGCAACACAGAAACAGACATTTTGGCTGATCTAGTCCATGCCAATCTGTTATTCCGCCTGCTCCCATCAACCTGCACTTGGACCAGAGCCCTCCATATCCCTCCAATCCATGTACCTATCCAAACTTCTTTTAAACATTGAAATCAAACCCACATCCACCACTTCCACTGGCAGCTCGTTCCACACTTCACACCACTCTCTGAGTGAAGAAGTTCACCCCCAGGTTCCTCTTAAACATTTCACCTTTTACCCTTAACCTATGGCTACTAGTTCTAGTCTCGCCCAATCTCAGTTGAAAATGCTTGCTTGCATTTACCCTATCAATACCACTCATAATTTTGTATAGATCTATCAAATCCCCCCTTCATTGTGCCAGAGTAAGTCCTAACCTATTAAACCTTTCTCTATGACTCAGTTCCCCAAGTCTCAGCAACAACCTTGTAAATTCTCTTTCAATTTTATTGACATCTTTTCTGTAGGTAGCTGACCAGAACTGCACACAATACTGTATTCCAAATTAGGTCTTACCAATGTCTTCTCCAACTTCAACACAACATCTCAACTCCTGTACTCAGTACTCTGAAAGTCAATGTGCCAAGAGCTCCCTTTAAGATGCCACCTACCTGTGATGCCACTTTCTAGGAATTATGGATCTGTATTGCCACATCCCTTTATTCGACTGCTCTGCTTAGTGCCCTACCATTCGCTGTGTAAGTCCTACCCTGGTTTTAATTAAACTAATGTCACATTCTGGAGCTTTCAGTATTTTCACATACTTTGTGCACTACTTCACATTAGCTTGGAGCATGTGCATTCTAATATTCAAGTTAAAAGTTCAATAGTCAGATGACCTTCTTTAATGAAGTCATAAAAAAGAAAGACCTGCAGATGCTGAAAATCTGAAAGTAAAACAAAAGTGCAATAAACACACAGGCAGTTAGGCAGAATCTATGAAAAAAGAAATAAAGTTAACATTCCAGGTCAGAACCTTTAGCGAACCTGATCCGTAGTTTGCCATCTAGACTACGTCACTTGGCCTGATGTAATACTTTCTTTCCGCATCTGTTGAATGCTCCATAATGAATTGCTTGCAGTAACAAGAATTGAAGTTTGATCCTTACCCATTTCTAGGTGATGTGTTTTAAGTTTGTCACTTCTCATAGCTTAGAAGCTGCCACATCGATGATGAAGTACACCATCTCTGTCAATGTGTCAGCACAGCTTTAGTTAATAGAGGAAAAAGATGTTTGAATATCAAAACACAGACCTCATGGTTTACCAGAAAGGAGTGCTTCCTACACTCTTATCTTCAATGAGACTTGGATCACCTATGGCAAGCACCCGAAGGCATTGGAAAATACCGCAGACTTGTCTCCATATAATCCTCCAAGTTCACCAGAAGAAAAAGGAAACCAATGTCCATTCGGTTTTGGGGATAAGGCAGAAGAATGGGGTGGAGAAGGAAAATAGATTTCCTATGATCAAACGGTGGAGCCGACTCAATAGGCTGAATGGCTTAATTCTGCTCTTATATTTCATAGTTTTCTCCTAAGCCAGCGGCCCCAGTGATACACCCTAGACAGGTCACATTATTTTCATGCAGCTTCCTAAAACAGGCACTCTATTCTGAGCTCTTGTGGAAAGAGATTACCAGACAGATGGAGAAAAAGATTTAAGGATACAATCAAAGCCTTCTTGAGAAAATGCCATATCCCCACATGACACCCAGGAGTTTCTCAGTTTTAAATGCTCACAGAGCAGAAGCTTTTGGGATAATACTAAGAATGTCAAGTTTATGCATCAGACATGCTGCAAAGCTGACGGAAGGGGCACACCACTTCATATCCTTCAGGCTACTGAGAGGGTAGGGGAGGGGGATTGGATAACTGCTTTTCAGAACACCTGCATTCAGTCTGCAGAGCAACCCCGAGCCTCCTGTTGCCTGGCCCTTTAATACACCATCCCACTCCCTCTCTGTCCTATCAGTGTATGCTTTCTTACACGGTCACTGTGATGCTCAAAGTGAGCTTGAGGAAATACCGCCTCCCCCCATCAATATCCCCCCCCCCCCCAATTTTCCCGTTGGGTATGTTGCAGCCTTCTGGATTCAACACTGAATTCTACAACTTTGGCTAACTTGATTTCTTAGTCAGAGTCAGTTATCCATTTGTAATATTAACTCAGCTTGTTTTGTGTCCTCTTTTTCTCTCTGAGAGTGTATGAGATACCAAGCCTTGCTTTTGATAACTCACACATTCTTTTGTCAAGGTGTTTCTGTTTCTGTTCTCACTCACTGACTGAATAACCTTCCTTTCTGGCTGTTAGAGACACACCCCTTCACCACCTTCCCTGCTGCTTTACAAACTTTTTGTGTCAACTTTTCGGTTTTCATGAAGGATCTCTGACTTGAAACGTTAACTCTGTTTCTCTTCCCACAGACACGGCCCAACCCACTGAGTGTTTTCAGCATTTTCTCTTCTTGTTTTAGGTTTCCAGCATCTGCAGCTTTTTTGATTTTCTCTGGCATCTACTTACTAAGGACACATAGAATTTCTAACCGCCTTCTTCATTTTTATCTTCAAAGACTCTTCTGCTGGAATAATTGCATGAGACATGATGGGCAGGATATACCACCTCCACTCAAGAGATGGAATTAATCTAATATTTATGCACCAAGCTCTGGTGTCTAATCAATGGAAGTCACAAAGTGTTCACCTTCTAACAAAGAGATGGGAATGCTACTGCTAAATCAAACATCTTGTAGTTTAACCAACACATACAAAATGCTGGTGGAACACAGCAGGCCAGGCAGCATCTATAGGAAGGAGCACTGTCAATGTTTCAGGCCGAGACCCTTCATCCTATAGATGCTGCCTGGCCTGTTGCGTTCCACCAGCATTTTGTGTACATTTCTTGAATTTCCAGCATCTGCAGATTTCCTCGTGCTTGGATCTTGTAGTTTAACTATTGTTTTCCTAGCCCTTAATTGTTCTGTAATGCTTGATGGCTCTGGGCCTGTACTCGCTGGAGCTTAGAACAATGAAGGGGGATCTCATTGAAACCTATTGAATATTGAAAGGCCTAGATAGAGTGGATGCAGAGAGGATGATTTCTGTAATTAGTAAGTTTGGGACCAGAGGGCACAGCCTCAGAATAAAAAGATGTTCCTTTAGAAGAGAGATGAAGAGGAGTTTCTTTAGCCATAGGGTGAGGAATCTGTGGAATTTATTGCTACAGACGGCTGTGGAGGCCAAGTCATTAGGTATATTTAAAGCGGATGTTGATAGGGTTTTGATTAGTAAGGGAGCCAAAGGATACAGGAAGAAGGCAGGAGTATGGGGTTGAGAGGGATATTAAATCAGCCATGACAGGAGCTGACTTGATGGACTGAATTGCCTAATTGTCCTATGTTTTGTGGTCTATGGTCTAATGTAAACTAAATGTAAACATTAAGTCTGTAAATACAAATCAGCTCAGATTTATGATAACCTTTATTTTAATTTAGCATCATGTTCAGGACAAAAGGCTGTTCTCTATTCTGTTCTGAAGCTTTATTTGATGAAAATATTTTCACATTCATCGTTGCTAACATTACAAATTATTCACCTCACTTTGACTGGAATAGAAAGCAATGGTTACCAAAGCACTTACTTGAGGATTTGCATCCACTAAGCAAATCTTCTTTTTTAACATTACTGTGCGGATGGAATCTACATTTATTCCATACAGATTGTCCTTGTATTCCCCATGTTCAACAAATCTAAATCAAAAGAACAAAACACAGCAAATCAACCCTCTGGACTCAGTATCAAGAGCTTGTCTGATGTCTGATCATGGTCAATATTCCTCCCTCAATCAACGCCAGTGTAGAAACTCATTCACTGTCTGTGAAACTTCACTGGCATATGTTGGATGATATTTCCCCTATATTATGGCTGTGAGTTTAGAAATATTTAATGATATGACTAAGCATGTAAGACTTTGACGCAAAACTCCAACAATTCCTTTCAGCCCACAGATGCTGCCCAACCTGCTGAGGAGTTCTTCCAGCAGATTGTTTGTTGCTCCAGATTCCAGCATCTGCAGTCTCTTGTGTCACTCAAGTACACTGTTTTGTTACCTTGTGTTACTGCAGCTATCTAACAACAGACACATCACAAACACAAGAGATTCTGCAAATGCTGGAAACCCAGAATAACACACATAAAATGCTGGAAGAACTCAGCAGGTCAGGCAGCATCTATGGAGAGGCCTTTTGGACTGAGACCCTTTATCAAGACTGGAAAGGAAGGAACCTGATAGAAGAGCAGAGTGGACTATGGGAGAAAGGGCGCCAAACGGAGGTGATAGATTCCTTCTTCTTCAGCCCTTTACCTTTTCCACCTATCACCTCCCAGTTTCTCAGTTCATCCTCCCATGCCCATGCACCTGGCTTCATCTATCATTTTCCAGCTTATTTTTACATCCCCTCCTCCCCCCCCCCTCTTATGCTGGCTTCTTTCCTTTTCCTTTCCAGTCCTGATGAAAGGTCTCGACCCAAAATGTCGACTCTATTCCTTTCCATAGATCCTGCCTGATCTGCTGAGTTCCTCCAGCATTTTTGGTGTGTTACTAACCAGGGGCACCCGCTGCTTTTAACAACAAAAAACTTTTTAACTCTTACATGGGCTGAGCTGCAGTGACTCGGAAGTCAATGCACCGTACTTTCAACAAAAAAGAGCATCGAGTCCAGGACGTTTAAGACAGATCTGGAGTATTAATGTTCTCCAGCAAAATGGCCAATATTTAGGGATAAATGCTTTGTTTTTTGCCGCCTTCTCTGCTTTCTTATCTCCTTCTCCGCTGGTAGAGTAGATCAGAATTTCTAGAGAGCCCGAGATATTGTTTTTGGCTTCTGATCTACAGGGGACCTTTCACCATTCCTTAAGAAAATGATCTTTGTGGTGTTAAAATATTAATCAACTGCTCCAGAAATAACACAATGGTGATACTGCATCTTAAGAGCAGTATCAGTGGTGGCATCAGTTCCGCTCTGTAGGATACAATCTAGGAAACCAAGACCACACTTTTAGGAATGCTCTTGAATATGAATGAAAGGAACATTAACCACAGTAATTCTGTGTGTTTTGGAGAGATACAGGAAGTGAAGAAACACACGATAAATGCATTGCAGGAATCTTGTTTATAAAAAGGCAAATATTTGATTTAGAATCTAGCTTTTAGCCAGACCTTAAGAATGTAGAAATTGCTGGATGAAATAAAGCTCATTTCAATTGCCTTCTATCAGTCTAGTAACTATATGATGAATGATCCTAGAGTGGCTGACTAATTATTGCAATAAAATATTCATAATGCAGAGAAGTTCCAATGGATTGGTTGCCATAGAAACTCATTTAACATTAATTTTTAATTCTTGCTGTTAAAATTAAATTGAAATGGAGGGCTTCGTTACAGAACAAAAGTTGACAATCCTGAATTTTATAGGGCATTTCCTGTGAACAAAGCATCCCTACCTGTTCTTCTGAATATCTGCTTCAAATGAGGGTTTGCTGACAAAATGGTACTCCATGCCTTGCCTCTCATGGGCTTTCTTTTGCCTTGTTGTTGCTGAATTCAAATAAAATAAGCAATTACATATATAATAACCTTTCTGTTGAGATCAATGGACCAATTCTTTGCCCATATCATTCATACCAGCCTTTGATTTTAGTTGATTGAACATCACATTTCAATCTAGAAGACTTGGGTTTAAATCCCACCTGAATTCACTTATACTTAAATGTCTTTCAGATGGTAATATATAGGTAGAGAAAAAGAAAGAAAAAAAGTCATTACTTGCACATTGCCACAATAACTGATTATAAACACTCAGGGATGTCAGCATTGGACCCAACACATATCTATTGGACACCATGTAATCCCTTTTGAATATTAGACACCAACACTAGTTAGGCCATAGTTGGACTCTCTAGCCCATTGCTACCTGAACATCCACCTGATCGCTTTCAAATCTGGGATCTTGATGTTTCATTTCATAAAAATGTGAAGTCACAAAGTACAGAAACTATTGACCTACCTTGTCCATGCTAACTATGATACTTATCTACATTAATCCTTTTGGCTTACATCTCTCTATGCTTCTCCCATTGAAGACAGAAACGGGTGAATTTATTATGGGGAACAAGGAAATGGCAGATGAGTTGAACAGGTACTTTGAATCTGTCTTCACTAGGGAAGACACAAACAATCTCCCAGGTGTAATAGTGGCCAAAGGAACTAGGGTAAAGGATGGTCTGAAGGAAATTTATATTAGGCAAGAAACGGTGTTGGATAGACTGTTGAGTCTGAAGGCTGATAAGTCCCTGGGACCTGATGGTCTGCATCCCAGGGTACTTAAAGAGGTGGCTCTAGAAATCGTGGACGCATTGGTAATCATTTTCCAATGTTCTATAGATTCAGGAACATTTCCTGCTGATTGGAGGGTGGCTAATGTTATCCCACTTTTCAAGAAAGGAGGGAGAGAGAAAACAGGGAATTATAGACTGGTTAGCCTGACGTCAGTGGTGGGAAAGATGCTGGAGTCAATTATAAAAGAGGAAATTACGACACATTTGGATAGCAGTAACAGGATCAGTCCGAGTCAGCATGGATTTATGAAGGGAAAATCATGCTTTACTAATCTTCTGGAGTTTTTTTGAGGATGCAACTATGAAAATGGACAAGGGAGAGCCAGTGGATGTAGTGTACCTGGACTTCCAGAAAGCTTTTGATTAAGTTCCACATAGGAGATAAGTGGGCAAAATTAGGGCACATGGTATTGGGGGCAGAGTACTGACATGGATTGAAAATTGGCTGGCTGACAGGAAACAAAGAGTAGTGATTAACGGGTCCCTTTCGGAATGGCAGGCTGTGACCAGTGGGGTACCACAAGGTTCGGTGCTGGGACCGCAGCTGTTTACAATATACATTAATGACTTAGATGAAGGGATTAAAAGTAACATTAGCAAATTTGTTGATGACACAAAGCTGGGTGGCAGTGTGAAATGTCAGGAGGATGTTATGAGAATGCAGGGTGACTTGGACAGGTTGGGTGAGTGGGCAAATGTATGGCAGATGTGGATAATGTGGATAAATGTGAGGTTATCCACTTTGGTGGCAAGAACAGGAAGGCAGATTACTATCTAAATGGAGTCAAGTTAGGAAAAGGGGAAGTACAACGAGATCTAGATGTTCTTGTACATCAGTCAATGAAAGCAAGTATGCAGGTACAGCAGGCAGTGAAGAAAGCTAATGGCATGCTGGCTTTTATAACAAGAGGAACTGAGCATAGGAGCAAAGAGGTCCTTCTGCAGCTGTACAGGGCCCTGGTGAGACCCCACCTGGAGTTTTGTGTGCAGTTTTGGTCTCCAAATTTGAGGAAGGGCATTCTTACTATTGAGGGAGTGCAGCGTAGGTTCACAAGTTTAATTCCCAGAATGGTGGGACTGTCACATGTTGAATGATTGGAGCAACTGGGCTTGTATACACTGGAATTTAGAAGGATGAGAGGGGATCTGATTGAAACATATAAGATTATTAAGGAATTGGATACGCTGGAGGCAGGAAGCATGTTCCCGCTGATGGGTGAGTCCAGAGCTAGAGGCCACAGTTTAAGAATAAGGGGTAGGCCATTTAGAACAGAGATGCAGAAAAACTTTTTCACCCAGAGAGTGGTGGATATGTGGAATGCTCTGCCTCAGAAGGCAGTGGAGGCCAAGTCTCTGGATGCATTCAAGAGAGAGTTAGATAGAGCTCTTATAGATAGCGGGGTCAAGGGATATGGGGAGAGGGCAGGAACGGGGTACTGATTGTGTATGATCAGCCATGATCACAGTGAATGGCGGTGCTGGCTAGAAGGGCCAAATGGCCTACTCCTGCACCTACTGTCTATTGTCTATTGTCTATCTATGTGCCTGTCCAAATATATTTTAAACATTGTATATGTTTCTGCCTTCACAACTCCATTCCAGATATTCATCATTCTATGAGTAACAGAAGTTTCCCTTAGATCTTTCTGATATGCTTTCTACAAGAAGAATTTGAGAAGTATTTTACACTTAGTTAATTTAAGAGTTTAAATGCGACAATTAAATGAAATTAATGTGACAATTACATGAAATGGAAACTGCTTCACTTAGAATCAAGCAAGGAGACATATATTGTGTTCAGTTCATGTCACCTTATTTTAGGAAGGATGTGAAAGCTTTAGAGAGGGTGCAGAGGAGATTTACCAGGATGCTGCCTGGATTAGAGAATATATCTAATGGGGAAAGGTTAAGCGATTTAGGGCTTTTCTCTTTGGAGTGAAGAAGGATAAGAGATGAACTTATAGAGGTGTGCAAGATGATAAGATGCAGAGATGGAATGGACGGCCAGGACCTTTTCCCCAGGGTGGAAATAACTAATATCAGAGGGAAGTGTAGAGGCATTGTCAGAGGTAGGTTCCTTACACTGAGAGAGGTGGGTGTGTGGAGCATGGTGTCAGGGGTGGTGGTCGAGGCAAATATATTGAGGACAATTAAGAGACTCGTAGATAGGCACGTCGTTGAAAGAACAATGAAGAGCTATGTGGGTGAAAATGGTTAGATTGATGTTTGAGAAGGTTAAGGGGTTGGCACAACATCGTGGACCTAAGGGCCTGTACTGAGTTGTTCTGTTCTATGTTCTTATTAACTGATTAATGCCAAAAAGCACCTTCTGCAATGCCATTGTGGAAAAGAGCTTGACCTTTAAATTGAAAGCCTCTGTTAAAGGACAGGCGAAGCAAAGCAACTAACCATTTCATGCAGGACTAGCATCTCACAGTTTTCAACACAGAAGCTGTAAGTGCTGTTGTACAGGCCTAACAAGGCAAGTCTGGCATAAGACAGAAGTGTTATCAAAGAGTTGAGAGACCAGATAGGGGTAGAGTGGGGGTTAAAGGGAGGGGGATGTGTGTGAGGAGGGTCATGGATCAATAGGAAAATTGTTGTGTGGAAATTGGAAGTAGGGTGCATAGATCTTCATGCAGGCCAAGGATCAGTTGTCAGGGAGTGTGGGCTGCAGACTGGTAATTGGGTGTTTGGGCAAGGATTGCCAGCTTGTGGTAGAATTAGGAAGGGAGTGGCCAGATGAGTTTATTGGGGTTGAAACGAGGATGGTTTGGAAACTTGAAGGGAAGCCAGCTAAGCACTTTATCTAATGGCTGTTCCCAGCACCGGAGTCTCAAGGTTTGGGATATGCTCAGGTTCACTAACTAACTCCTTTACAAAACCCTGGAAAAGCATGTGGTCCTAGGACCAACACTCATAAGACCCCTACTCTGGGATTCAGAGAATACTGTGAACTCCAAGTGTGACTGATGGTGATCACCTCAATTTTTGATGTGTAGTGTATAGGGCAAGGTGTAGGTGCTCGCCCTTTGCTTTAAAATTTGAATTAATTTAAGAAGTATACATTTCACTAATTGTTAGTGGTGTATCTGTAACATAGTTGGAATTTGGTGCAACAGCCTAAAGGTTAGAGTAATGAATTACCGACCCGTGTGAACATTTTCTAATAATTACTTGGAATTTGCAAATTAGTTAACCTCACCAGTCTGTGTTGAATGACAAACACACTAGAGAAGTGCACATTTAAACACGCTTGTACTTACAAGGGACAGCCACATTATAGCGATTGGGATTTTCTGCTATTATTCTTTGCCTCATCTCATTTATTTTTGCTCCTAAAGATCCTGGAAGAGTGCACAAAATCAATGAGGTATATAAAGGCACAAAATATAAGATCTGACCAGTTTATTAAACTATGATATTTGGCCAAAATGCTAGAATAGGTACATTGTTATAAAATATTTTATTTTTCATTTTTTTCATTCCAGTGGTTTTAAGGGGTTTTGCATCAACCCAGCATCCAGCAGTGATTGGACATGGCTTTACGTGATATTAATTATACACGCCGAGTGTTCTTTATCGGCTGCATGCCCTCTCACTACTATAGTGTGGAAGCAGTCTGCATGATCATGATACTTCCAGTGCACGACAGGACTTACCAACCAGTACCACCAGTCTGTGTGTATCATTAGGGCGACGCTGGTAGATGGCCACTTCTTCGTAGGTTAGGTATTCCACACTCTCATTCTGCTTGGTCTGTTTTTCAGTTTGGTTATTCTGTCGGCATTTCCTGCTCAGCCGAAAGCTTCTCCGTAAGCCAGCTGTAACACAACATCAAGGACACAAGGACAACTGAGGAAGAAGGAAACAGCTCATTGGGGCTCAATGCAGGAGTCATTGTTACCATACAATTCATATGAATATTATACAAACAGAATGCAAACTGATGAACATTTCCTTTCAAAATACATACAATTTTTAATTCCATTGGAAATTTCACAGAGATGTGTTAATCTGAGCAAGTCCATCTGGCCCACATTGGTTATCCTTCCAGAATCTCGGGATCTTTTCAATTAAAAGACCCATGAGAACTTAAGACCTAAGAGCAGAATTAGGCCATTTGGCCCATCGAGTCTGCTCTGCCATTCCGTCATGGCTGATTCTCTCAACCCCATTTTCCTGCCTTCTCTCCATTACCTTTGATGCCCTAATTAATCAAGACCCTATCAAACTCCACCTTAAATATATCCAATGGCTTGGCCTGCAAAGAATTCCACAGATTCTCCACCCTCTGAGAAATTTTTCCTCATCTCTGTTCTAAATGGACATCCTTCAATTCTGAGGCTGTGCCCTTTGGTCCTCGACTCTCCCACTATAGAAAACACACTCCCCCACATCCACTCTATCTGGAACTTATCAATATAACCATATAACAATTACAGCACGGAAACAGGCCATCTCGGCCCTTCTAGTCCATGCCGAATGCTTACTCTCACCTAATCCCACTGGCCTGCACTCAACCCATAATCCTCCATTCCTTTCCTGTCCATATACCTATCCAATTTTACTTTAAATGACAATACCAAACCTGCCTCTACCACGTCTACTGGAAGCACATTCCACACAGCTACCACTCTCTGAGTAAAGAAATTCCCCCTCGTGTAACCCTTAAACTTTTGCCCCCTAACTCTCAACTCACATCCTCTTGTTTGAATCTCCCCTACTCTCAATGGAAAAAACCTATCCACATCAACTCTATCAAGTCCCCCCCTCAACGTTCTATACTCCAAAGAATAAAGACCTAACTTGTTCAATCTTTCCCTGTAACTTAGGTGCTGAAACCCAGGTAACATTCTAGTAAATCTTCTCTGTACTCTCTCTATTTTGTTGATATCTTTCCTATATATTTCCTATATTCAATAGGTTTCAATGAGATCTCTTATCATTCTTTTAAACTCCAGTGAGTGCAGGCCCAAAGGTATCAAACACTCCTCACATGTTAACTCTTTTATTCCTGGGATCAATCGCTTCAACTTCCTCAGGACTCTCTCCAAAGCTAGCACATCCTTTCTTAGATTAGAGGCCCAATTCAGCTGGCAATACCCCAAGTGTGGTCTGACCAATACCTTATGCAGCCTCAGCATTACATCCTTGCTTTTGTATTCTAGTCCTCTTGTAGTGAATGCTAACATTGCATTTGTCTTCTTTACCACCGACTCAACCTGCAAATTAACCTTTATGGGATCCTGCACAAGGATTCCAAAGCCTCTCTGCAGCTCTGATTTTTGAATTTTCTCCGCATTTACAAAATAGTCATGCGAATCATTATGGAAGAAATTCTCAATTTCATTCCTGTGATTGATTTATTTCTACATTAGTTGTTCTATGACTAGCTGTCATTATTAGGTTATTTTACTTCCTTTAAGGAATGAAACTCTACTTTGATTGGTATTTTAGTGTACTAACATCTCCCAAAACTCAGTAACTCCCTGGTAGAGCTCATGTGGGTCATCAAGTAAATGGCAAAGAAATTGCTGTCGTTGCTCAGCCACCTCCGTGAGTGGTTTTCTACTGATGTCTTTTTGGGCGAATGCTTCCTGAGAAAAAGCATTTAGTATGTCATTGCTTCTTACTTCATTGTCAACTTCAACCATAAATGCACCCTAAGGATCTCAGTTTTTCCCTCTTTTTGTGTTGTTATTACATTGGTGCTTTTGGGATATAACCATAATTCCAATTGTCCCTGTTTTTTTATCAATATAGTTTTGATTTTCCCAGTTTCCTCCCAGTGATCCTCTCACCTCCCTTACAGATTTTGGGAAGATTCACTCCTTTACTTACTGCAGTTTATTCTGCCCAATCATCAATAACACTAGACATCTTTCTTGTTTTTATCTTATTACTGAATTTGTTCAATTTGCATAGCACTTTTGGATCCATGCAGGATAAGTAGGATGCAAATAGCCAGTTGCCAATACTGATCACTGCAGCTTCTTACACCTTCTCAACATATCGAACTTTTGGCACATTACGCCATTGTGCTTTCCTCAAAATCCACTCCACATCAGTTGAGATGTATAGACATGAAAGGTCAGTGTAACAAAAACACTTTGTTACACCAACATTGGACAGGAAATGTTATCAGATAAAATGGTTTACATCATGTTTTAGCTATTGATTGGCTGAATTGTTATTGATTAGAAACAGAACATTTCCTCTTTACAGCCCTTGAGACACTATGATGGACTTCTAACTTAATACTATGGAGAAAACATTGAAGATTTCATGGTTGGTACAAAAATGCTATAGAATTAGAATAAGTTGCTGGACCGAGATTGGCCAAAAGTAGAACTGATACTACTATATTTGCGTTGTGGCTCTTTGCCGTTTTTGGACAAATGTGACCTTGTGAGAAGCCAGGAGAAGCCTTGGATTTCTACAATCAATATAAACTATTACTGGTTACATGTAATGTACTGGACCATAAATCCTGCAAAATTTGTAAGAACTATTAAATTTAAAAAGGGATGCAATTTGGAAATGGATGGAAATAATTGGAAGTTATGATTTA
The DNA here is from genome assembly GCF_030144855.1 of Hypanus sabinus. NCBI lineage: Eukaryota > Metazoa > Chordata > Chondrichthyes > Myliobatiformes > Dasyatidae > Hypanus > Hypanus sabinus. The sequence continues at coordinate 46,667,215 of NC_082738.1, forward strand.
TATTTAAACTAAACACTCCTATCAGCTAAATGCACAAATTAGCATAATTTATTATTGCTGGCTGTATTTAACCTTTGCTGAAGGTTACAGTAATTCACATTTTCTATTTTCTTTCGCAGTTTAGGTTCACTGGGAATGGACTGAGTTCTCACACAGACTACAACTTTTGCTTTACAAAGAATACATTGCATGTTTTCACTTAACAGCAAACTATTTACTGCTGTCAATTGTTCTCCTAATTGATTTGCTCTCAATGCATAGGGAGGGTGTGTCGGTGTAAATCAGTTTCACGTTCATAAATCTGTATTGATTTTAGAGTAAGATTTAGAATGAATGCCAATTTATTCCAAAAAGAAAACACAAATATCATTCTGAATTAACAATCATTCTCTCTGTATCTAAGAGTGAAACATACAACAATGTATATTCATTGATCTATTATTCCTGTGACTGATAGAATGAAATCCATAGCTTCTCATCTTTACATTAACTGTTGAAAAAATGAATTTCATGGATTGGATTCTCACAGTATGTACTACATACAATTCAATTTAAACTTTTCATTTTATGTCAGTAACTTGAAATGAGCGGCCATCACTAGTGTTAAACTAACATGATCACAGAATTTACTTTCTTGACTGACAAATACTTAAGAGTCATTTGGAGAAGAACTTGATAGCTTTTACTACCCATGGTATTGTGGTCATGTAGCCTTTTAAGAGAGGGTGATAAAGGACAGGAAATTGTGCAGAAAGGAACAAAAGCATTTGTACTGGAATTTACAGGCACAGGATGAAGCAGGTTCACTGTTCCAAAGCCTTCAACTGATATTATGCATCAGACTACACATAGGATTGTGAAACAGATACAAATTAATTTAAATTTGACCCATATATTTCAACAAGCAAAGCAAGGTGACAAAAATGTCATATTTTGAAAGGAGTTTCATTGTAATGTCATGAAAAGCACATTTAGGTAAGACCACTGTTTTATGATTTTAGGTAAAATAAAATCCTGTTTATATTAACTGCGATTCTGATATTTTCCATGGATTTCAAGGCAATTACATTTAATTATTCCATTAATTTGTGCTTAAGGTTTTGGTTTATCTTGCTGCTGAAGGATTAAATCCCACTTTTGGTTGAGATTCCAAGATTTTGGGATGAAATCTGATCATCTTTTTCCAATAAATTCTAAAACAGTGGCCTTGAGAAAAGTACTGAGCAGAATCTCGATTCTCACCTATATACAGCCCATTCAAATACCCATCACAATCACAGTCCTCTATGAGGCAGAGAAGCAGCAAATAGAAAGGGAAAGAATGATCAAGACCAGAAAATAAAAAGCTGAAAACCACTCAGTTTTTGAGAAGGGCAAATCAATAAGCCACCAAACTCTAGAGTAACAATAGCAAAATGCTGCAGGTCCATGTCTGAACCACACTTCCAGGAGTTCTTTAATACATTCTTGTGCAAGTTCTTGTGCTTACTCATTATCTATTAATACTTTAAAAGTTTATCTATGTTAATCACATTTCCTCAATTACAAAAATTTACATTTTAATTAGGTTTCGAGCATTTTTTCAGAAAATGGCACTCGATCCATGACCTAAGCATTTACTCCTTCCAGAATTGGATGTAGTGTATACGTTTTACAAGATGCAAAGCAGCATTCCCATACTTCTTCAACAATAGCTCCCATATCCTGAAGGACAAAAGCAGCAGATTCATGGAATATTGCCCACTTGTACTTTCTACTCCACAACAGACACAAAATTAGAATCAGATGTATTATCACTGTCCCATATGATCTGCACTGGGACTTATCACTGACCCTTCATTATTATAGACCTCAAATCCTGGATCTCCTTCCCTTCTTGTGGGAGCTCATAGATAGAATGGCTTCAAGAGGAGGCATCATCATTTTCTCAAGGATATTTAGGGATGGGCAATAAAAGGTGGCTTTGCCAGTGATGCCCACATCCTACTGATAAACAAAAGTAAGGCAGAATATCTTAAAAGCTCTCCATCTTTGATGATACCATAAAGATATTTCTTTACATCACTTTCATTATATCCCCCAAACACATTGGTGTGGTAGAGTTAGGTCCAGCTCTGAGGTGGGAGATGGATGATGAAATGGATCCATTGATTCATTAATTCAAAAAGCACATGTTTCAATAGGATCTATAATAAAATAAAGAAACCCAGGCTAATTAAAACAACCAGCTTTCCACTTCTGCCTGCATTGCAACTGTTCAATGGAAACCCCTTTCTAGTGCAATGAAGAATCTTTGGCTTGTAATCAAGGTCCTCGTTAGCAAAAAAAGCATCATGCCATTGTTTCTAAGAGAAATAAAAATAAATTGAAATTCAAATCTGTTGTCCTTATCTGTTCAGGTCGGTATGCAACCCAGAGCAAAGAAGCTTACTCTTAACGGCTTTACTCTCTGTTATGGCCTAGTGCACCACACTGCCAATTAAGTGAAAATAAATATTTTTATGCTTCAAACATAAGCATAGAAAGTTGAATAAAATCAGAGAGCTGTTGCGATTCTTATGATAAATACTCTTTAGACAAGTTCAGAATTGAAATCATAGAAACATAAAAAACCTACAGCACAATACAGGCCCTTCAGCCCACAATGCTGTGCCAAACATGTACTTACTTTAGAAATTACCTAGGGTTACTGATAGCCCTCTATTTTTCAAAGCTCCATGTATCTATCCAGGAGTCTCTTAAAAGACCCTATCGTATCCACCTCCACCACCGTTGCCGGCAGCTCATTCCATGCACTCACCACTCTCTGCGTAAAAAACTTACCCTGACATCTCCACTGTACCTGCTTACAAGCACTTTAAAACTGTGCCCTCTCATGTTAGCCATTTCAGCCCTGGGAAAAAGCCTCTGACTATCCACACGATCAATGCCTCTCATTGAAACAGTTGTTACAAAAAGATATTAATGTAAAAAGAATTCACTATTGATCATTCACTGACTGGTTTCTTAATTGCAAGCCAGAAATTAATCACTTAAATCACTTTAAAAGTGGAGCAATTTTCCTCGTTCAATATTTAACGCAATAGTGCTTTACCGCATGATAATTAATCTGAAATAATACTGTTCACACCTTAATCTGTGTGCATTAATCCTTCTATGATCTTGGAAACAAAAATAAAATGTTAATATGTGGATATGTTCTATATTATTGGTAAATACTGAAGAGTTACATTCATTATTTAGCTATGCATGGTTGTTTATCGTGAAAATGTACATGCAATTTACAGATGTGGAACACCCACCTTTCTCACAACTTTGGTCATCTAAGAATAGCATTGATAAAGAAAAAGGAAAATATTGAAAAAAAAAATTATTGTCACCAAAAAACTGATCTGGCTCATACGATTAGAGAGGATATAGGTATTAAATCAAAATGTTAGGGTGCTCAGATTCATATAAACTGAAATTTCCTTTTCAACAGAAACACTTCACCTGTAACACAATGAACTATTAATTGTAATTCTTTTAAAGAAAATGTCACTCCACGTGTATAGGAAGAAAGGTGGGATTTACTGACTCTTTGATGATATACCCTTGCTCAGGGTATTCTGATGAAAAGCTTATGCCCAATGCCTTGTGGAAAAACTACATGGACAGATTACAGAATAAACTGTCTTTTCTCTTTACAGATGATGACAGATCTGTTTTGGCTAAGAACATTTTCACTCTTAATTCAGACATATTGCACTGTACTTTTATTTCAGTTTGCACTCCACTGGAAATCATGAGTAATGTTTTCGGTCACGAAGTTTGGAAGGTCCTGAGGTAGTTGGTAGAAGCAAATATATTAAATAATTTTCAGTGGAATTGGATAGGTTATTGAGCTGGTACTTGGTTACATAAACAAAGCAGGGTCATTAATTTTTTGCATGATTGTAGTTTTAAAGAGCCGCTTTAGGCTGAATGGGTTATTATGTTGTAGGCTTGTGTTATTCTATGCTAGAAGCAGTCACATTCACCAAAGTCACCATTTCTAGTGGTTTCAGTTGAGAAGACGTGAATGGAAATGAGTCACGAAGTAATGGAATCATGGGCCTTTCTACAGGAGTTAATAGATTGTGACCAATGATGCAAAACTTGCTGAAATTGATTTTTCCTAACTTTGGATCTACAGGGAATTCATAATTTCAGTCTTGCAAAAAAGTACTTTTTCAGACTTGAATTAGAACTTAAGTGGTGAAAACATCAGAAACGTAAGACACAAAAAGTCTGCTTACATGATGATCTTTTGCTGCTTTTCTCTTGTTCCAAGGTGACATGTTTTTGCCAATAGGCAAGCCGTCTGAAATTAAAGGAGAGATGTCTAACTGAGATGGAAAGTATTTAATCAAGATTACCAACTTTTTTCAAAGGCTCTGATATTTACAAGTTCTAGGCTTGTTGGTGTTCACATTTTTAACTATAGAATTGCTTTTATTTTCAGGTCTTTCCGTGGGTCTATTTGCAAGTGCATCATTCCATTTTGTATTGGGTCTCATTGCCCAAAAATATTTATGTTATTTGGGATTAGGCTAATGTTGAGCTGGCAAATGTCAGTTGGAGCAATGGTTTTCACATTGCAGTTGACTTCTGTGCCTCTAAACCAGAGAGGGGAAATACAGTAATCATATTAAATACTCAAATGGCTGGGCAAAGATGTGCAACAGGAGCAGGAGTAACATTCCTTGCCACATTGTTGGAAATACTGGCTAGAATCTATCTTCCAGATCCACATAACGTAAACTAAGAAAGCAGAGGGTATACTTGTATGAAATCCAGCTCATAATTTCATCATCTTCATTGACCCATTAAATAATCATTAAACTTGGCACTGGGGGGGTGATTGATAAATTTGTGGCCTAAGGTAGAAGGCGTCAATTTTCCCACCTTTATTTTTCAACATAGTTCCCACCTACATTTACACACTTAGTCCAGCGGTTGTAGAGCATATGGATCTTGGACCTCCAGAAAGTGTCCACAGTAGGGGTGAGTTACTAATTTCAAACTTTCTGCATAATTACACAGAGTTGACCTGCATGTACATGTAATGAGAGCTGTATAACTCATCTCCTTCTACCTTAGGCCACGAACTTATCAATCACCCCTGCTGTGGACCACTTCTGGAGGTCCAAGATCCGTATGCTCCACGACCCCTGGACTAAGTGTGCAAATATAGGAGGGGACTATGTTGAAAAATAAATGTGCTAGGTTTTCTAAAATTGACTCAACAGACAATAGACAGTAGGTGCAGGAGTAGGCCATTCGGCCCTTCTAGCCAGCACCGCCATTCACTGTGATCATGGCTGATCATACACAATCAGTACCCCGTTCCTGCCCTCTCCCCATATCCCTTGACCCCGCTATCTATAAGAGCTCTATCTAATGCTCCCTTGAATGCATCCAGAGACTTGGCCTCCACTGCCTTCTGGGGCAGAGCATTCCACATATCCACCACTCTCTGGGTGAAAAAGTTTTTCCGCATCTCTGTTCTAAATGGCCTACCCCTTATTCTTAAACTGTGGCCTCTAGTTCTGGACTCACCCATCAGCGGGAACATGCTTCCTGCCTCCAGCGTGTCCAATTCCTTAATAATCTTATATGTTTCAATCAGATCCCCTCTCATCCTTCTAAATTCTAGTGTATACAAGCCCAGTCGCTCCAATCTTTCAACATATGACAGTCCCGCCATTCCGGGAATTAACCTTGTGAACCTACGCTGCACTCCTTCAATAGCAAGAATGTCCTTCCTCAAATTTGGAGACCAAAACTGCACACAATACTCCAGGTGGGGTCTCACCAGGGCCCTGTACAGCTGCAGAAGGACCTCTTTACTCCTATACTCAATTCCTCTTGTTATAAAAGCCAGCTTGCCATTAGCTTTCTTCACTGCCTGCTGTACCTGCATGCTTGCTTTCATTGACTGATGTACAAGAACACCTAGATCTCATTGTACTTCCCCTTTTCCTAACTTGACTCCATTTAGATAGTAATCTGCCTTCCTGTTCTTGCCACCAAAGTGGATAACCTCACATTTATCCACATTAAACTGCATCTGCCATACATTTGCCCACTCACCCAACCTGTTCAATTCACCCTGCATTCTCATAACATCCTCCTGACATTTCACACTGCCACCCAGCTTTGTGCCATCAACAAATTTGCTAATGTTACTTTTAATCCCTTCATCTAAGTCATTAATGTATACCGTAAACAGCTGCGGTCCCAGCACCGAACCTTGCAGTACCCCACTGGTCACGGCCTGCCATTCCAAAAGGGACCCATTAATCACTACTCTTTGTTTCTTGTCAGCCAGCCAATTTTCAATCCATGTCAGTACTCTGCCCCCAATACCATGTGCTCTAATTTTGCCCACTAATCTCCTATGTGGGACTTTATCAAAAGCTTTCTGGAAGTCCAGGTACACTACATCCACTGGCTCTCCCTTGTCCATTTTCATAGTTACATCCTCAAAAAACTCCAGAAGATTAGTCAAGCATGATTTTCCCTTCATAAATCCATGCTGACTCAGACTGATACCTTCTACTGCTATCCAAATGTGTCGTAATTTCCTCTTTTATAATTGACTCCAGCATCTTTCCCACCACTGACGTCAGGCTAACCAGTCTATAATTCCCTGTTTTCTCTCTCCCTCCCTTCTTGAAAAGTGGGACAACATTAGCCACCCTCCAATCAGCAGGAACTGTTCCTGAATCTATAGAACATTGGAAAATGATTACCAATGCATCCACAATTTCTAGAGCCACCTCTTTAGGTACCCTGGGATGCAGAGCATCAGGTCCTGGGGATTTACCAGCCTTCAGACTCAACAGTCTATCCAACACTGTTTCTTGCCTAATATAAATTTCCTTCAGTTCATCCTTTACCCTAGTTCCTTTGGCCACGGTTACATCTGGGAGATTGTTTGTGTCTTCCCTAGTGAAGGCAGATCCAAAGTACCTGTTCAACTCATCTGCCGTTTCCTTGTTTCCCATAATAAATTCACCCGTTTCTGTCTTCAATGGCCCAATTTTGGTCAACTATTTTTTTGCTATTCACATACCTAAAGAAGCTTTTACTATCCTCCTTTATATTCTTGGCTAGTTTATCTTCGTACCTCATTTTTTCTTGACGTATTGCCTTTTTTGTTATCTTCTGTTGCTCTTTAAAAGCTTCCCAGTCTTCCGCTTTCCCACTCATCTTTGCTATGTTATACTTCTTCTCTTTTATTTTTATACTGCCCTTTATTTCCCTCGTCAGCCTCGGCCGCCCCTTACTCCCCTTAGGATCTTTCTTCCTTGTTGGAATGAACCGATCCTGTACCTTCTGCATTATTCCCAGAAATACCTGCCATTGTTGTTCCACTGTCTTCCCTGCTAGAGTATTGTTCCATTGAACTTTGGCCAGCTCCTCCCTCATAGCTCCATACTTCCCTTTGTTCAACTGTATTATTGACACATCCAATTTTCCCTTCTCCTTCTCAAATTGTAGGTTAAAACATATCATATTATGGTCACTACCTCCTAATGGTTCCCTTACCTCGAGGTCCCTGATCAAATCCGGTTCATTGCACAACACTAAAGCTAGAATTGCCTTCTCCCTGGTAGGCTCCAGTACTAGCTGTTCTAAGAATCCATCTCGGAGGCACTCCAGAAACTCCCTTTCATGGGGTCCAGTACCATTCTGATTCTCCCAGTCTACCTGCATGTTGAAATCCCCCATGACAACTGTATCATTACCTTTGTGACATGCCAAATTTAACTCTTCATTCAACTTACACCCTATATCCAGACTGCTGTTTGGGGGCCTGTAGATAACTCCCATTAGGGTCTTTCTACCCTTAGAATTTCTCAGTTCTATCCATACTGACTCTGCATCCCCTGATTCTATGTCCCCCCTCGCAAGGGACTGAATATCATTCCTCACCAACAGAGCCACCCCACCCCCCCAGCCAGTCAGTCTGTCCTTTTGATAAGATGTATATCCTTGAATATTCATTTCCCAGGCCCTGTCCGCTTGAAGCCATGTCTCAGTTATTCCCACAACATCGTACTTGCCAATTTCCAACTGAGCCTCAAGCTCATCTACTTTATTCCTTATACTTTGTGCATTCATATATAATACTTTTAATTCGGTACTCCCCTCTCCTTTCATATCAATTCCTATTTCACTTGGCCATACTGTATGATCTCTTCTTGAGCTTTCTACTCCATTGATTCTGTTGTCCTTTTTAACTTTTCTTATTTTCACTTTCCCATTAACTCCATCCTTATATTTCCAGTTCATCCCCTCCCCCCACTACTTAGTTTAAACACATCCGTGTTGCAGTGGCAAACCTGTCTGCCAGAATGCTGGTCCCCCGTCTATTAAGGTGCAACCCGTCCCTTTTGTAAAATTCATCCCTACCCCAAAACAGATCCCAGTGGTCCAAGAATGTAAATCCTTGCTTCCTGCACCAGTTCCTCAGCCACACATTCAGATCCATTATCTCCCTGTTCCTGCCCTCTCCAGCACAAGGAACTGGAAGCAAACCAGAGATAACCACCCTGGAAGTCCTGCTTTTCAGCCTTCTTCCGAGTTCTCTGAAGTCCTGCTGCAGAATGTCCTTCCTCTTCTTCCCGATGTCATTTGTGCCGACATGCACTACCACTTCTTCTACCTTAGGCCACAAGCTTATCAATCACCCCTTGTATTTTGGAAAAAGTATAAGGTATATTGCAGTAGAAAATTGGTGAGTTTAACAAAGGTCATTGTTACTAAAGGTTAGAGAGCAACTTCCAAGAAATGCACAGCACAGTTAAAAACCAATATCATAACACAGCTGTCTGAAGTAGCTTGCTCCTACTTAAAATGCACTATATCAAGGAATCTGCCTTTTAAGGATGATGCACACTGTCGTTTTCCTTCATTGATAATCGGGGAGAAAACCCTCTTACATCGTAGGTAACACACACAAAATGCTGGAGGAAGTCAGCAGGTCAGGCAGCATCTATGGAGGGGAATAAAGAGCCAATGTTTTCTGTTGAGATCCTTCATTAGGACTACATTCACCCAGTCCTGTTATAGAAAAGTAATTTTTTTTAAAAATTCACCATTGTGCAAAAGGTCAACCCAGCATCAGAAAATGTAACCTTGATTTCCTCTTAGGTATTCTCGCACAAAAATATGTGAGAATAAATGGACACAAATGTATCATTAATTTGTATTGTAAATAAAAATGCAGAATTAAATAAGAAATACTTGAGATATTTTTGTCCAAGATGCAACTTTTTAATAATAAATTTTATTTTAAAATTTTACAAGACAATTTTATCCAATTATTAATGATGGGATGAAATGGACTAAAGAAATATGGAGAACCATTAATTTCAATCCCAGTCAGTATTAGGTTACAGAAGGAACGATTGAAGTGAACTGGAGAACTGAATTATGTTGTTCATGAGTGAACTTTTGTTAATTGAGACCAAGCTCAAACTTTGGCAAGTAAGGTTGAGAGGTAATCAGCTTTGAGACATATATTTGTCTTGTAGTTGGCTATCCACTTCTGAGACACTTAATTTGGCAATTTACCAAAAAAAAAATGTTAGTGACAGTTTTTACTTTATTCTTGACCTGAAAACCTTTAAGAACAAGCATACATAGATACCTACTTCTCTTGAAATCTTTTTGATGGAATAAGACCAGCCCGGAGATTTGCATCTCCCATACGCTTTGCTTGCCACCACACAGAGTCATCCTGGCTCACAACTTGAAGAATGTCTCCTTTCCTGAAAGGTAACCCTGCCTCTTTACAGGGAATTGCTTTATCCTCACTTGGGTCATAATCAAATAAGGCTTTCACGTGCACCTATGGAAAAGAATAAAGTCATTTAGTTTATTTACATAGATGTGATTTTCTTAGGTCTCCTACTCTACAAATCTAAGCTGAAAAAATCCATGATTTTACTTTGCAACGCACACAAAATCCTGGAGGAACTCAGCAGGCCAGGCTATGGGAAAAAGCAGCTATGGAGAAAAGTACAGTCGACGGTTTGGGCTACCCTTCAGCAGGACCGGAGAAAAAAAGATGAGGAATAGATTTAAAAGGTGAGGGGAGGGAAGGGAGAAACACAGGGTGATAGGTGAAACCAGGATGGGGAGGGATGAAGTAAAGAGCTGGGAAGTTGATTGGTGAAAGAAATACAGGGCTGGAGAAGAAGGTATCTAAAAGGAGAGGACAGGCGGCCATGGAAGAAAGAAAAGGGAGAAGGAGCACCAGAGGGAGGCAAAGGGGCAGGCAAGGACATAAGGTGAGAGAGGGAAAGAGGATGAAGAATGGTGAAAGAGGCAGTGGCATTACCGGACATTCGAGAAATCGATGTTCATGCCATCAGGTTGGAGGCTACCCAGACAGAATAAAAGGTGTTGTTCCTCCAACCTGAGTGTAGTCTCATCGTGACAGTAGAGGAGGCTGTGGTGTTATATACTGTCTTCAGTGCTCCCGATGTGGCCTCCTGTACATTGGTGAGACCTGACGTAGACTAGGAGACCTCTTCCCATTCCCATTCCAATATATCGATCCATAGCCTCCTCTTGTCACCCTGTGTTTCTCCCTTCCCTCCCCTCACCTTTTAAATCTATTCCTCTCTCACCTTATCTCCTTGCCTGCCCATTGCATATCTCTGGTTCTCCTCCCTCCTTTTCTTTCTTCCATGGTCTTCTATCCTCTCCTATTAGACTCACCCTTCTCCTGCCCTGTATCTCTTTCACCAATCAACTTCCAAACTCTTTACTTCATCCCTCCCCTCCCGATTTCACTTATCACCTTGTGTTTCTCTCTCCCCTCCCTACCTGTGAAATTTACTCCTTATCTTTCTTTCCACCAGTCCTGCCAAAGGGTCTCAGCCTAAAACTTTGTTTTTCCATAGATGCTGCCTGGCCTACTGAGTTCCTCCAGCATTTTGTGTGTGTTCTTTGGATTTTCAGCATCTGCAGATTTTCTCTTGTTCACGATTTTACTTTTATCAATTTTAACTTACAGTATGTTTCCTGATAGTCAAACTTTTCACTTCAGTGAAAAAAAATCTTTAATGAACATTGAAAACTTGCATTAGGACATATAGAAATGTTAAGTCGGCATGTCCAAACTCCTTAAATTCTATTTAGCATTATTATAACCCAAAATGATTCAAATAATTCATTTAAGTTATGTTATGTTGCCAAACATCTCTTCATTAAGTGATCAGAACAATGGACGTTACAAATAGATCTAGCACCTTATACAACAACATAATTTATTTTATGCTTATGAATGTATGACTTTGGCCCGTTGAACCTTTACAATCATTTAAGAACATGGTTGATCTCATTGTAACCTCCCCTTCACACACTGAAGTAACCCTGGTAATATTTTACACCCTTCTTAAATGTACTACACTGAAAACCCCACATTACAGAGAGGTTGCTTGCCCAGAAAAATAGTCCATATTGTGATTTTTCTGTAATACAAATCTTTTATTTTATTGACTCCCCAATAGTAATGCAACATTAGATAAACAATTTATAGGCAAGCTAATTTCTGATTGTGTTGTAGCCAGAAGAAAAATAATTGTTTTAATTAATCATAAATTAATATTAATTTTGTTTGATAAAATATCAATAGCAGAAATTGCTCCATCAGTTTCCAAAGCAAACTTCTGAAGTGGCTTCCTGCTGTAAATTGACAACCTGCGTAAACGAGTTCAGTTCTCTGTATACGTTTGGTCTTTATTTATTTAAATTTTTCACATAAGTTCTATTAAAAGCAGATTTTCCATACCCCAAATGTTTTGGTAGTGATTTGTGAATTCCATAAGGACACATTTCCATTATCCAAACATAGTTGTGTACAATAACATTGAATGTATTTGCTTAAATGCTTTCACCCTTTGAAGACGAGTGTTCCAATGATTCATAATACTCTGAGAGAATAATATTTTGACCTTAAATCTGTGTTAAACAAGTGACCCTTAAATCCATATCCTGTCACAAGAAGAAACATACTCTCTGCATCTGTCCTGTCAAGAGCACTCTATGAAAGCTATCCTTTACATTATTTATTCACTTCCCCCTCTACCCATATCTCAGCACTTGGTTAATAGTTTTAGTGCTTATCTACTGTTACTTCTTGTTTGCATTCTGATCAGCAGGACTGTGCTGTTTCATTCAACACAACTACCTCCATCGATTTCTTGGTACAGACCAATTATCATACATCGCCTACCATTAACTGGACTTTAGAGTATCCTATCTTCTAGCCGTCTGCAACCTGCCACATCCCATTTATAGCAACTGTATTTCCTAATTTTGTTCTTATTGTTTAACCAGCACAATACTTTACCTCCTGTTTTGTGACTCCTTACCTTTGACCTTAATCGACGTCTTGAGACTTTGTAAAATGCATTCTGAAAATCCAAGATTAAAATATCAACTTATAAATCAGCCTAACTTGAATCTTCATGCAACTCTGTACAAAGTCAAGAAAATTATCCTACTACTTCAGGTTACTTGACTACAAGTTCAGCGATCATTAATTTTACCTTGATGCATGGTCTCCTACAGAGAGTTCAGCTTTTACATGTCTCCAGCAACCGTTTCTCACTGAGTTGCCAGTTCTGTATCTAGCTTACTGTTTCTTCAACAAACACCTACACTTTTCTGAGTTCAAATCAACATATGAAATGGATCAGGAATAGACCAAATAGGGCCTCAGGTGTGCTCTGGTGTTTACAACCAATCCCCTACCTTCTTCTATTTCTCCATCTGATCTATATACAGTGGCTTGAAGAAGTATTTAGCCTCCACAACTATTTTCACATTTTATTGTCTCAGTTTCTAAATGTTAAGTATATTGAACTAGGATTTTTGGACCTAATCTACAAAATATTGTGCATCATTAGATTATGAGACCATAAGACATAGGAGCAGAATTAGGCTATTCAGCCTACTCCACCATTCAATCATGGCTGATCCTTTTCTTTCCTTTCCTCAGCCCCACTCTCCGGCTTTCTCTCCGTAACCTTTGATGCTGTATCCAATCAAGAACCCATCAAGCTCTGCCTTAAATACACCCAATGACCTGGCCTCCACAGCTGCCTGTGGTAACAAATTCCACAAATTCACCACCTCTGGCTAAAGAAATTTCTCCACATCTCTGTTTTAAATAGACAACTCACTATCCTGAGGCTGTGCCTTCTTGTCCTAAACTGCTCCACCATGGGAAACATCTTTTCCACATCTACTCTGTCTAGGCCTTTCAATATTTAAAATGTTTCAATGAGATCCCCCCCCCCCATCCTTCTAAATTCCACGCGAGTACAAATTTCTGAGGGGCAACTTCTGTAGAAGCCAAAGAGACAACTTATGAAGGAAGAACTGCATCTAATCAAGCTTCTTTTTTGATTGAATTTATCAGCTATAGTTCCATATGAGATAAAGTTCAGATGTTGTTAATCAATTGAAGATGTATTGTGCAGAAATTTTGCAGATATTGTATGCAATGGAACCTGATGAAGTGTCAGACTTGAACTTTCCATGTTAGTTGACAGATATAGGATTATAGAAACAGATATATCAGTAATAGGACCAAGTTTCTTATTGGAGGAAAGAGAGCATATCTGAAATTATTATCTTGCTGATGATTTTCTTCAAGGCACCAATGCCCAGAAATCGTCCTTGGTCCAATATGCAAAATGCACTGTGATCTTGGTCAGTGCTTTGGATTCTGTGCCAGACGTTCACTTCATTGACTTCAATGAATTGAATTTCACAGGTAGAATATAATGTCAAGATCAAATTATATAGTATATTGACTGCAACTGATCAAAGATGAGTTTCTAGGTACAATTGCTTAAAGAACACAAGAATTATTTATAAAATAAAATATCCATTAGGGCTAACAAGCAAGACTCGAATGTAAATCCCACTTACTCTCTTTCCTTGGCATTTGTGTCAATCCTTCCTCTCCTTATAATGTAAACAACAGTCTCAGAAACCCACTTAAATCATTCATTTCCTTGGCTATTCCTTATAATGTTTGATATTTATTGTCGTCTTGTGAAACAGTTCCTCATTTTAAATTTGCCTTCCTTGGGTCAAGATCACCCTTGTCATTTCTCTTTCTTATTTAGAAAACTTTCATTAGCTTACCGTATTCTGTCAGGCAGAGATTTAATTATTCATCTATTAATATTGCTACTGTTTAATTGCTCAGTTAAGTCCTTGCAAAACCTTTGATTAGGCCTTGTGCTCCTGCAGCATTACTGAGCGGTTTACTTAACAGCAGCTTCACTGAGTGCCTGCTTCACAGGCTGTCCTTACCCTACTTTCATTCAGCGGATCCTCTTCTTTGACTGCTGGGATTAACTTCAGGGTTATTGAACCCTGACAATGGGCCTGCAAAAAAAAATAGTGACACCAGGCGAACACAGTCAGTTCTTTTCAATACGTAGCATTCAGCTTCTGTGAATGTCTGGCTTCTTTGCACTTACTAGTTAATTACAATAAATCACAGAGCCATTCAACACATAAATAGACCCTTCAGCCCACTATGTCCATGCTAATCATCAAGCACCCATTTCTAATCTTTCTGCTTGACCAGCAATTGACCCGCAGTGTTCTTTGCCTTGGAAATTCAAGTGCTTGCCCAGACACTTTTTAAATATTGTGAGAGTACCTGGCTCCGTCACCTTCTCAAGTCGTGGCCCTCTGGACAAAAACAGTTTTCCTCAGATCCCTTTGAATCTTTTTTCAAACCTCTGCTCTCTGGTTTAAGATGTCTCTGCTGTGGTTAGAAGTTTTTCACTATTCACCCCCTGTAACCTTGTACCCCTCTTTCAGATCTCCTCTCAACCTCTTCTGTCCCAACCCCACATCAGATTACGTTTCCAGTTTGTAATGGGGTCAGATTACATGAAGTACCAATGAAACAACTTGTGTCTAGCATGTGAAGTTCATCTAACTCAGGGGTTCTCAACCTTCTTTATGCCATGGACCAATTCCATTAAGCAAGGGGTTTGTAGACACCAGGTTGGGAACCCTGAATCTTACGTTATCACCTCTTTAAAAGTGCTTATCCCTGGCTTTTCCTGATTGGACCTTTAATCCTATTAATCTATTCCACCTATTATTAAACTCACATATTTGCAACTTTACAATTGACTTAATCTATTCAGTTTGATTAATGACACTGTAAAGAAAATGGAGAAAGTAATTTGTATAAAACTTTGATTTAGATACATTATGCTCAATAAATTTTAGTGTAATATGGATGTAACCTTACAAACAAGTTTGCTTTATCAATCCTGTCTCTTCATTTAAGTGTTTAGATATTTTAATGCCAGATTTTTGTGCTAAGATAGGCTGCCTCAGATTTTCATGTAATTGCTTTGCTTTGCCATTTTGTCTTCTTCTACACAACCCAGGGCAAGTGAATCGAGAGGAACAATGTTTCTTTTACCAGATGTAGAATTGGAATTAGTCAACAGTGGTTCTCATAACCTGCTGGTGTGATATATCAGCACCAGCAAGGAAAGTGAGCATCTCACTAACACCTAAGGTTATCAAGGTTTACAGACAAACATTTGGCATTCAACTCTACAACTAGTTCAAATGTTTTATAACATTTATATAATCGGTCTGACAGTGAAACATGTGCTAATAAAGAGGTATGCAGGAAAAGCCTGAAGCAAAACCAAATTTTAGAATTCCCATATATCACTGTCTGGCCTAATGAGGCAATCTTTATGCTCCAGGATTGTTTTGAATGGACTAACTGGCAAAATTTCAAGGAGGCCACCACAAATGGAAAAGACACAGACCTTGTGGAATATGCTTCATCTGTCACTGGATATATCCAGAAGTGTGTATATGAGGTTGGTACCTCAAGTACAGTCATCTTCTGGCCCAACCAGAAGCACTGATTGAACACTGAGGTGTGCTCCCTACTAAAGGCCCAGGATGCAGCCTTCTGGTGACAGAACAGCTTTTAGAGCAGCCAGGAATAACCTTCTCTTAGATATCAAAAGGGCAAAGGCTGCCTACACAAAAGAAATTCAGGAATACCTGTCTGATAATGATCCCTGGTGTGTGTGGCTGGGCATCAAGGGCATTACTGACTATGCAACAAAAAACAGTGTTGACTGTATCAGTGATGCCTCCCTCGCTCACACGCTAAACAGTTTTATGCATGCTTTGAGGCATACAACACAGTGCCAGCCATCTAAAGCTACCCCTCTCTCAGGTGAGCAGCCACTATCTGTAACAGCAGCAGACATGAGAAGGACTCGACAGAGAGTCAACCCCACAAGGCAGCCAGACCAGACAATATCCCAGGCTGAGTACTTAGGGAACATGCACACCAGCTCACTGACATCTTCACAGACATCTTCAACACTTCACTCATCCAGGCTGCTGACCCACGTGCTTCAAACCAGTCACCATCATCCCTGTACCTAAGAACTCTACACCCTCAGAGCTAAACAACTACCACCCAGTGGCACTGACGCCAATCATCACGAAGTGCTTTGAATGGCTGGTGATGGCATACATCAACAACTCCATTCCTGCCACACTGGACACTTGCAAATATGCTCACTGACAGAACTGCTCTACGGCAGATATCGCAGCATCTGTCATGCACTTGGCCTCGACACACCTAGAAAACAAGGACATTTGCATCAGAATGCTGTTTCTGGATTTTAGTTCAGCATTCAACGCTATTGTCCCACCGACCTTGGTGAACAAACTCCTACTCCTCATTCTAAATACACCCCTGTGCAACTGGGTATTGGACTGACTAACGAATAGACCTCAGATAGTCAGGGTGCACAACTGCTCCTCCCCCCCATCATCCTGAAAATGGATGTGCCCCCCCAGGACTATGTGCTGAGCCCACTGCTGTACGGTCTGCTCACATATGACTACACGGCCAAACACCCAAGTAATCACATCATCCAAGTTCACCGATGACATGACATGAGGTGGAGCTCATCACCAACAACGATGAGATGACCTGCAGAGAGGAGATGGAGCAGCTGGAGGCCTGGTGCCAGGGAAATAACCTCTTCCTCAATGTCAGCAAGACGAAGGAGATGGTTATTGACTTAAAGAAGCTCGTGCCACTCACACCACCCTTTACATCAGTGGCTTGGCAGTGGAAACTGCAATCGGTTTCAAGCTCCTGGGAGTGCACATCACACACAACCTATCGTGGTCAGAAAACACATCCTACACAGTCAAGAAAAATCACCAATGCCTCTGCTTTCTGAGGCTGAAGAGAGAGTTGGACTTTGCACATCTATACTCACATCATTCTACAGATGAGCAGTAGAGAGCATCCTGACAAGCTGGAGTACCGAAACTACACTGCAGTTTACTGGAGGGCTCTATGATGGGTAGTCAAAACTGCCCAACGCATCACCGGCCCCAGCCTACCCACCATCAAGGACATGTATACAGAAAGGTGTCAGAAACATCATGAAGGATCCCTTCCAGCCTGCTCTTCATGGAGTTTTTGTCCCACTCCCATCAGGGAGGAGGCTATGCAACATCCAGGCCAGGACCACCAGACCCAAAAAGTGACTTTCCCCAAGCAGTAAAGGCTGATCAACATCTCCACCCACTAACTCCACCACTAATTTATTATTTTCCATCAGTCATCTTATGTACAGCCTTACATTACTTTATGGACATAAAATCAATCTATGTATAGAAACTATTTTATGTATTTATAATTATTGTTTTTATTATTATTGTGTTTTTATGTGCTTCATTAGATCTGGAGTAACAACTATTTTCTTCTCTTTTCAACTTGTGTACAGGAAATGACATTAAGTAATCTTGAATCTTGCAGTATCTGACTGAGCATGCAATGTTTTAATGGTCACGCAAAAATTCTTTAATTGTAAGTTTCTTTTCAAAGAGAAATTATCTACCAGTATTTGACTGATTTCTTCTGGTGTCTTGTGCTCAACTGGAATGTCATTAACTTCTCTTAGTTCATCTCCAACGTGCACTAACCCTGTAGAAACAAAATCAAAATAATTAACCATCTTTGTTCAAATCAGAGATAATCCTTGGCACCCAGAATCAGTAGTTCCCTCCTTGTGTTAAACAAACTGGTTCCAGAGAATGGTAATGAAGGAGCAGTGAGGAGATGTTCAATCAAGCTGTGTATCAGATACTGTGGTTAGCAGCACAGGGGCACCTTAGGGGACTGTCCTGTCCCCCTTCCTACGCACCGTCTACCTCGGACTTCAGATACAACTCGGAGTCCTGCCAGCTGCCGAGGTCTTGGGATGAGTCGGCAGTTGTGGGCTGTATCAGCCAGGGTCAAGAGGCTGAGTACAGAAGAGTGGTGGACAACTTGGTTGAGTGGTGTGGGATGAATCACTTGCAGCTCAACATCACTAAGACAAAGGAGTTGGTGGTGGATTTCAGGAAGGTGAAAACATCCTGCATTCTCATCTCCATCAAGGGAATGGATGTGGAAGCCGTCCAGGACTACAAGCACCTGGGAACTCACCTGGACAGGACTGAAAACACAGGGGCTGTGTACAAGAAGGGACAGAGCTGACTGTACTTCCCGATGAAGCTCCAATCACATTCAGTGTCTACAGAACTATGCTGCAGATGTTCAACGACTCAGTAATGGCCAGCATTCTATTCTACGCTGTAGTCTGCCAGGGCAGCAGGGTGAGAGCAGCTGGTGCCAAGAAGATCAATAAGCCCGTCAGGAAGTCTGGTTCTGTTCTGGGGGTGGAACTGGATTCCCCGGTGGTTGTGTCTGAGAGGAGGATGCTGCAGAAGCTATGGAGCATTATGGACAATCCCTCTCATCCCCTCCATGACATTCTGGACAAACAGAGGAGCATCTTTAGTAACAGACTGATTCCACTGAGGTGAACCACAGAACACCACAGGAGATCCTTCTCCCAGTGGCTATAAGACTCCACAACTCCTCCTCACTTGTACGAGTACATGGTTTCATTGCTCATCTGTATTTAGCACTATTACATTTTAATGCACGTTTTGTATTTTTTTCGTACCTTAATGCTCACATTTTGTATTTTAAAGTATAGATTTCCGACTGAACAACCTTGCAACAATAATTTTCTTCAGGATAAATAAAGTTTTATTTGATTTTGACGTATCTTATTCTAGGGCTCTCTTAATGTCAGAAAGCATGATTCTACAAGAGACGGCAAATAGAGAATGGAGAACACAAAATGCACCAAATTTAGCGAGTCAAGCAGCATCTATGGAGGGAAATGGACAGTCGATGTTTTAGGATGAGACTCTTAATAGAAAGGGAGAAGATAGTCATTCTAAATAGATGGAGGGAAGGGATAAAGCATGTCTTGTCAAGTGATCGGCAGATGAGAGGGGGAGAAAGTGGGAATGATCTCAGAAGGTTGAAGATGATAGGTAGAAATGACAAAGTGTGGAAGATGATGGAATCTGATTGGAGAGGATGATGAAGCTTGAAGAAGGAAGTGGGAAGGGAAATGGTAGGAGGTATTTGTGACAGGGGGATGCAGAGGCAGAAAACACAGGGTGATGGAGGTCAGTTGGATTTGGAGGAGAGAGAAAGAATTTGGGAAAAGCGACAAAGTGGGAGCAGTTACGGGAAGGTTGAAAATTGGACGTTCAGTACACCGGTTTGGAGACTACCCACATGCAATATGAGGTGCTGTTCCTCTAATTTTTGTGTGTATAATTTTAGGCACAGCTATGAAACTGTCCAACATACTTACTAACAGTCACTGTGCTGACTCACATGTGAAAACTAGCAACTTAGTCGAAGGGTTTAAGTTTGATCTCTATGCTGGGAACTGTGCAAACATCCCTGGCATTAAAAGATCAGAAAACAAAAGGGGGTATAAAATTCTTCAATACTGCTCTTTTAGTTCAATAATACACTTCTAGTTACTGCCTATGTCCTTTATAAATTAATCAAAAGCAGTGTGTTATAAACAACAGCAAGTAAAGTTCTGCACTGCACAAAGAATTGCTGTCAATTAGTCAAAATTACCATGGTGAGCTCCAAAGAACCATATTTGGTTATTATTATTGGACATTAGTTTCAATGCCAGTGAAGATCACTTCTAAGTTGGTAGAATACGTGGAATTTATCAAAGGCAAAATGAGGAATTTTTTTGTTCTACAACTATCAGTCTCCCTGACCTAGAGAGGAAGAAAGTGCAAAGTTTGCAGAGAAACAAATAAGCAAATTAAAAGAAGCTGGAGATCGTGAGATGGAGGGAAGGGCAAAAGTGATGAGCAATGACTGGAGGAAGTGAGAATTTAGAGAATGGAAAGGTGAAGGTATCTTCTTCTCACTGAGGATGGAAAAACAGTTAGTCGGAAAGTAGTTGGAATTTTGTACAATAACAGATCCCTAATCCAATACAACAGGATGGTACTCCCACTTTTCTGACATGTGGTAAACTTTCTAGTATTATGGTACGTTAAATATTGCCCACGGACTGAGTAATCCCTTAAGTCAGCTCCACCTTTGCTTAAGCTCAAGTGTTTCCTTGACTAAATGCTTTGGGCAATACTTTCCATTCATCTGCATTGGCATGTCCTGGCCCTAAATAACCTGAACATATTCCACACTCCCAGTCACACCCTCAGTTATCTCGTTGCAAGCTGCTCCACTGTCCCGGATTTGCATCAGGGATACCATGTGAACATGGTGAAAGAAACACAAACCCTTCCCTTGGTTCTGTATTTACAGAGCACCATTCTCTAATTGTGGCAGGTAACCAAAGAGAAGTTGGTTAAAGGCTTGAAGGGGAAGCACTTATCGAGATACGTTGCACAGATTGGACAGCTCTTCCATTGTGCCAGTTTGGGTAAGTCAGGCCAAATGGCATCCTTCTTCGCAGTACTACTCGACTGATATTTGCCTAACTGTCATTACAGTGAGAAAAAAACATACCACTACGGTCTGCTGCTCCTCCTCGCATGATCCGAGCCACAACAATCGCACCTGTTTGCTCATTCTTCCTAATTGTCGCCCCCTGTTGTTGAAAAATAGTTGCTTTAAACGACGAGGGTTGAAGTTGGTTCTCTGGCATTTTACCTTGTTTTTCTAATTCCTATATTTCTTTCAATCAGCTAATCATTGCCCTGGTTTAGCCACAATGTGGCATGACAGGTACAAAGAACTTATTCTGACAATGGGTAAATTTGTTTATTAAGTTGAAGGTCTGAGCAAAGAAATTTGAAATTTAAGCTTAAACCATCAATATCATATAGTGCTTTAAGCATTAACATCTATCAGAATATTAAGATCTTTCAAAAGAATGACGATATCAAATATAATTATATTTTAACACATGCCACAAAAAGTAACCACTTCAGTCTCAGTTTTTTGCCATTCTTTTTTAATGCTCTTCTTCTTCTTACGCCCATCACCCCTACTGGGGCATATGCCACCGACAGCAGCTCATCAAAGCCCTCTGTCCTGGGCTGAAGGCTGACTGGCCCTATGGCTTCCACTTTCACCACATGACTTCATATGTCTTTGAGGCAAAAGTTCTTCCTCTCCCAGGGCTGAGGTATTTGGAGCTTCTCTTGGCATTTCTGTAGCTCTGGGTTTTTAATGGGATGAAGTTGCTTGCTCCATGCCCAACCCTCCTCCTTTTGCAGCCAGGCTTGGAATTGTCCATGGCAGAGTTCTTAATGCTCTTAGTTATAATCATTTCACCTGTCCTCAGACCAATTACAAGTAAAATGTAAGAAATCTGTACTGCAGTGTGTACTATTTGCTGCTAATTTAATTGTTATCCTAGTCTGCTATGAAAGAGTTTTGCTTTGGACTTTCTTAAGGAAAAAAAAAGATAGTTTCAGCCATTTCAATGTGCTATGTATCATGCAGAGTCATAGAGAGATACTGCATGGATACAGGTTGTTTGGCCCACCAAACCCATGCCAACCATCAACACTAATTCTAATCTCATTTTACTCTCATTAACACTCCTCCTAGATTTAGCCGTTCACCTGCACACTGGGAACAATTTACAAGTGCTGATTAGCATACCAACCCATATGGCTTTGGGATGTGGGAGGAAGCTGGACCACCCGCATGGTCACAGGGAGAACATGCAAACTCCACACAGAGAGTACCCAAGGTCAAGATCCAACCCAGGTCTCTGGCACTGTGAGGTAGCAGCTCTACTAACTGCCCAATGAGAAAGTAAACCCTCATTTTCTTGAACCAATTTTTCACACATCCAATTCCCATGCTCCCTACTACATTAGCCTTGCAGGAAAAAAGTTGTCTAAATCAATGCTTAGCAATGTCAAGTGTAATGACATTTTAAACTGCAGGTTTTTAATCACTCCATTGAATTAAAACTGTACTATTTTGGCTTCTTTTTAAGGACTGCTTTCTCAAGGTAAAATGCAATAATGTTCTTATTTAGTATATCATTCACATCTGTTATCTTCCATCTGCACTTTCAGATGCATTAAACATTGATATAAATTATTACAGTTGAATTATTAAGTATAGTTAATTATTCAGCATGATCTTTCATCCAGATTTGTTGCAGAATATAGAGGAAGCTACTGTGACATGTAAAAGTAACAGGATAAATTTGATGGGATGGGAATAGTAATGTGCTGGTTTGCCTCAGTCTTCATGAATTTAATTTTCCAAGATATAGATCCAAAGTTATTGTGAACATTTATTCTGGGCTTGGATTTTAATTAGAACAATTAAACTATCTACTTGTATAAAGAAATTTACTTAAATAAGCTGTTGTTAGTTAATTTTGTACCTGATTGTCATTAAAACCCAAATAGTTCATTCATCTCCCTCAGGGAAGGAAATGCAATTACAGTGCCACCAATGTTTCAAAGATACATTTAATGTCAGAGAAATGTATACGATATACATCCTGAAATAATTTTTCTTTGCAACCATCCACAAAAACAGAGGAGTGCCCCAAAGAATGAACGACAGTTAAATGTTAGAACCCTGAAGCCCCCGCAACTCCCCCCTCCCACGCATAAGCAGCAGCAAAGCGACGATCCCCCCTCCCTCATCACTGGCTCCCGAGTTGATGGATGGCAAGTAAGGCTGGTCGTGATCAGCCAGGTCTGTATCCTGGGATTGAATTGAAACAACTTATGTCAATTAAAGTTTAAATATTAATTCTGAATACCAATGGTTCTTTGTTTTTCACAAGATGGACAATCTTCATCGATTCCTCCTCATCCTCAACTTCCAGATCATCTGGCATTGGTGGTAGAACTGGACCAAAGGCCTTGTGTGCAATCGTATCATGTGCTGAGAGTACAGCCTGTGAATGTTCAACAAAATTTGCTTTTGTATCAGATACAGCAGCATTTCTAGATCCTCACCAATGTGTTCCAAACTTGGAGATCACAAAGTGAACAAACTCTTCTAAATATTTTACAGTTTTTATAAATGCTATCAGCACTTTCATTTCAGAATCTGAAATTGTTGATTGAGTTGACTAAGTTACATTGATTGTGTCCCACCATTAACATTTAATATATTGCGCATCAGTCTTATGGTGATCACTGACAATCAGCAATGATACTTATTGTAAAAGATCTAAAGATGATTTAGATTAGTTGTATGATTACAATGGATAGCATAGAATAGCTTCAACTCTGTAATCGGACCGTCCTCTCAGGTATCATTGGGTGATTAATAATTGCTTGATTTGAGTTCTTGGGGTTTAAATTACAATACAAACTGTAGAATCGTGCTGCAACGTTTGTGTGTGGTTTTGTGTGTCAGAGCAACGTGTAAGAGAGAGGCAGAGAGTTAGAAATGCTGCATTTACCGAGAAGTGAGCAGGAAGTTTGCCCTTTGTGGCATTTATTCCCTAAAGGAAAGACTCCTGAAGTGCCTGGACAGGAATGTCGATTTGTGAGAATGTTACATCTACTCAGCAGGGTAAATGCACTACTCCAACTCCTTTCTCTTATGCTCTTCATCCAGAATGGTTGTCACTAAACTTGAAAAACAGTTTGCAAATCAAAAAATCAACTAAGTACAGGCCTTTGGGCATTATCTGACTATAAACACAACTGTAAAACTTTCATGATTATTTGAACAAATGAACAAATAATTTGAACAACACCCATTTGTGTTGGTCAACCAACCTGTACCATACCAGCCAAAACTATGTGATATATACTTGGTATACAGGATGCCCCCGCTTTTGATTGCAATCCTTCTAACAAATGTTCATTTTTGTGAAAGGTGATGTCACCGGCCCCTCCACCTTTTATGGTTAGTGGTGTCCATCCTGGAGTATTAGCTTTGCCTCCGTTTCGGTGGATGCTACCTGGTCTGTTGAATATTTCTAGCATGTTGACTTCTTTTTTAGCTTCTAACTGAGAACTGATGATAAGCTGCAAGCAGAGCTTATGTATGTCTGAGTTCCTTACTTCAGCAGTGTTTGGTATGTCACCATTCATTGGTTTCATCACAGTATGGTATGGAGGCTCCAATGCACAAGATCACAAGATTTTAAATGTATTATTCATTACTTTCCAGAGATGTACTTCCATAACTTTCACTGTGGGTGTTGAGGGAATGCCATTGGCAAAGACATGGAAAGAAAAGCTATTTTTAAAGCTGCAGCTTCTTAACTAACAACTTGCTCCAGACACAAGAAAATCTGCAGATGTTAGAAATTCAAGCAACACGCACAAAATGCTGATGGAATGCAGCAGGACAGGTAGGCGAGGGATGAAGCTAAGAGCTGGAAAGGTGATTGGCAAAAGGGATACAGAGCTGGAGAAGGGACAGGATCATGGGACGGGAGGCCTAGGGAGAAAGAAAGGAGGAGGGGAGCACCAGAGGAAGATGGAGAGCAGGCAAGGAGTGATTGTGAGAGGGACAGAGAGAGAGAGAAAAAAGGGGGGGGGGATAAATAAATAAGGGATGGGGTAAGAAGGGGAGGAGGGTCATTAACAGAAGTTAGAGAAATCAGTGTTATTGATATCAGGACTTGCTCCAGATCTTTGAAATACAGCTATTCCCTCCTAATTTCTAACCTTTTGTTTTGGCATATGCCTGTGACTTGAATATACCCCTAGGATTCTACAAGGAACTAATTGCATTAAAGTGCAAGATGTCAGATTTAAAATCCAAAGTTGAAATGGATGTGTTTTAATTGAAATATAGAATGTGTTGCTTCTGCATTACATATGATTCTTACCTGAAGGTGTGGTTTGGCTAGTAAATGTATCAATTCTCTGATGTCACTGTTGTTTGGTCCACATTGCAGCTCCTCTCTTATCTAAAAGGAGTTTTAAAAATAAGTCTATGACATAGCATCATGCAATTTCTATACCATTTTATAGCCAAATTTTAGGAATGCATCCTAAAACTCATTAATCTTAATACAAAAGGAATCAGGAATGCAGTGATTCTCTGCAAAGTCATTTGTTGGTCATATTTAGGACCATATTTAGTAAAGGCTCAACATACAGTATAGGCCTGGAAGTGACTCAACATTACAATGACTCCAGCTATGGTACACACTGAAAGGTGTCACAAGTCATCAGTACATAGCAATTTCAGTACACTTGTGCATTCTTTATGGAAGTGTAATCAGTTTCAAGTCTATAAAGGAAGTAATATAAACAGATAGTGATGTTTGTGCGTGGAAGTCAAGCAGTATGCAATACAGGGTAAAGATTCCAAGTTAGTTTTGAAAGAAAATTTACAGATAATCAGAAACATGGATCTAAGGTAAAGTCTTAGTTATAATGAATAATGTTACATATGTATTATTTAATTCTTAAGTGATGCCTAATCACAACTTCTGGATTTTAACATTTTAGTCTTCACCATTCTTTCAGTTTCATTGAATCACACATAGTCACACTACAGTCTTGCTGATGTAAATACAAGCTAAAATGAAACTGATCCTTAGCCATCCTTCAAACAGTTTATATTGAGCATTACTCTTAGAAACTGAAGGTGACAGGGACTACAGACAAGGGTTCTGATCTACCACTCATCACCTCATGCAGATTCCAGCTTGTAATTTTTAAAAGAATATTACTTTTTTGTGCTTGATGTGATCTCTGTTAAAGCAGTAGAGTACAAAGTTGGCTGAGTAAGTGGGAAAACTTATTTGGTCTTATGAAAACCCAGCAGGAACTTTTGACTTCAGTGTGATATCTAGTAGAATTTTAATTAACATAAAAGTAACAAACAGAAATTGAGCAACTGTCCCTGTAAGGATGGAGATAATCCAGAGAAAACAATATGCTCAAAGGAGATATCAGTGGGATAGGGAAAGTATGCTCCCTTTTCATCATGCTAGTTTCCATTCTTATCTTAACCATAGCTGTCTAAACTATATGGATAGAAATTTAAACTTTTTCTCCAATCTGAAGGAAATGCTTAGAAGAAAACAAAGCAAATTGTCCAGCAAAATGCATACATACAAGGAGAGATGTTACAGAACTATGATTGGCTCCTTCTCTGATGAGGTCAGGCACATTTTAGTCTCTGATTTTGATACATCATCCACTAGTAGAATGTACACAAAACTTATTTAAAACCAAAATAAAAAGTGATTGGACCCAACCAGCCAATTCCCTTAGTCTGAGCATTACTAAACATTATGATACACCATCACAGGCTTGCTACAGATTTAAACTTCTGAGTGAATCAAAGTTTGAAGAAACTTCTGCACATGATAAGTTTAGACAGCGGCAAAAACCAGCCCTATCCATCAGCAACTGCATTTTAAACTCTTATTAATTGCTGAATTGACTTATCACTCAATTTAATCATTAAAATTTCTCAACAAGAGGCAAATTTGTTTGTAATCCTGCTAGTGGCTTCCTACTAGATTCCTGGTCTAATAGCCATCAGCTGTAATGGAATTGCTGGATTTTACAGCTTTTGATCTTAATATTAACTAACAAGTATTTAATGTTCACATAATTTCCCTGGTTTGTTAATATCTTTAATGGCATATTCTTACTTTTTCATCAAAACTGATTATACTAAAGTTAATAACTAGCATTAAAACAATAGCATTGTGAAGTTTATTTATAGTGAACGAGTTAAATTGCATAGTTTTAAGGAAAGTAATTAATTATCCTAATTTTGCTTATGACAAAACTAATTAAGACAGTTTTCCCGAGAGAATAATCAACAGCTCAGCTATAATGCAAACATTGACATGTTAATTAGCTCACTACGAGCAGTGGAATTAAAAACATAAATCATTGACGCCTGTGCACCCATCACAGTGTCACTTACCGAATCACTTAATTGCACTTGCCAAAAGTGGAGCCCATCAATTTAATCTTCCAAAGAATATAAAGTTTGTTGATGGCTCGTTTGGTTAATCTTTAGTGAGATTACTGAATGGCTGCTTATTTCAATGTCTATTTTAAAATATTTCATTTTTAACCTTCACCATGGGAACAGTAGCATAGCATTTAAGTTATTGAAGGTGAATCAAGTGCATACTACAATACATTTTGAATGTTGTGACTGTCCCTGCTTTTCAATGACTAGGGTAAAGGTAAGGAGGTTTAGAGGGGATATGAAGAAAAATGTTTACACCCAGAGGGTGATATCAGAAATGCACAGGCTGAGTGGGAGGGAATTAGAACCAGAATCAGGTTTACTGTCACTGACATATGTCATGAACTTTGTTGTTTTGTGGCAGTGATACAGCACATAAAAGATTACTATAAGTTACAAAATATATAAAAATAAATAAATAGTGCAAAAGAAGAGCAAGACAGGTTTCTTCCATCTTGCCATCCCATTACTGAATGGTTCATCTCACATTCCCCTAAACCGCTGATCACTGGTAAATAACAAATGCAGAAATTAAAATAGACCAGAAAATGCTGCATATGTCATCAGGCAGCATCTGTAGAAATGGAAACAGTTGATATTTCAGTTTATTTCTCAGTTTCTTTTTCCTGCTTCCAGTATTCGGTTTTTATTTCAGTGCAGAGAAGTGTTACTTCCCAGCATTACAAATGATCTTTTCCACTTATCTTAAAGTTACTTACAGTCGAACTATTTTTCAACATAATCAATGCCTGGCCTTGACTGGAGGTCGAAACTACCTAGGCCTCTGACTGTAGCTACTCACCTTCTCGGCTAAAGCTGCTGCACTGTGTACGGCAGGCAATGGACTTTGCCGGATGTACTGCTGAAGTTTCTGATGAATCTGTAATACAAATGAAGACTGTTAACCCCACTTTTGCTCTTTCCTGTGAATTCCACTCTTATACAAAAAGCTTCAGAGGCATCCAGGCTGTTGGAGTTAACATTTGTTTCAGCTTCAGTGCGAAGAACTGACATTTTGTCATGCTCAAGTGTGAGGCTGCAAGCTATCCAATCCTATGGATCAGTTCACAACATGTGGCCAGCAATATTATTCTGCAGTAATCTTTCAGTCAAGTCTACCCAATCTCTTTAATGTGGTTTCCATTTATTCCTGCAAGTTGCACTTTAACTGATGACCTTCTGAGGCCAGGTCTAGGAAGGGATTCTATATGTTGCAGTAAATGTGAATGCTTCGTGCATCTGCATTGCAATACTGTACCTTTATAAGTGAGTTGAAACTATTTTCGCTGAAGACTTCAGTAAGGAAGCCAATTTCTGCTGTGAGATTCGCATCTGGCCTTAGCTGTGCAGTCAAAAGAGCTAGCACCTCATGTAATCCTGCAACAAGAAATGATAATAATTCCCTATTGTATTGTGTCATAAACAGCACAACTATATATATATATATATATATATATATAATTAGATTGTCCTAGAAAACACTACAATAGTACACTATGCAATTGTCATAGAAAACACTATAATAATAGACTGTGGGATTGTCAGAGAAAAGACTACAATTAAGTGCCATGAAACTGTCATAGTAAATACCATGATGATACCTGTGGAGTTATTGAATTATTGTTTCTGTCTTGGATTCTTGATCCTTTTTCATTAAGCATTTAGGAACATTTGTTTTTGCTCAGAATTGAAAATGTACTCTTGCCACCACTTTAAGTCAATCCTTGTTTCACCGAATTAGATCTTGTCCGTCAGCGACTAAACCTCCATGGCTTTAACATGCTCGGAGACTGAGCTCCAAAACTTCCTTGACTCATTCACTGAAGCACTTGGGCAGATAGGCCTCATATTTAACATCTGTAATACAAAAAATCTCTACCAACCAGCCAATAATTTCAATACTTCTGACAATAAAGCTATGGAAAACATGACCCACTTCTTGTATCTCTGGAACCATGCAATCCACTTTCAACCTCAATGTGCCAGCACAGCTTTGATAGATTGAGAAAAGGGTACATGAAGATCAAGACCTCACATCCGAGACAAAACTTGTGGTCTACTAGGCAGCAGTGATCCTTCACCTATAAACTTCTGGGATTTGGACTGCTTACAGTAGGCACCTTAAAGATCTGGAAAAATACCAACAACATTATTTCTGCAGAATGCATATCAGCACATCGATAATTATAAATTCAACTTCTAACATAAAGAAGAGCGGCCCAAAAGAGTGGACAGACCCTAAAGAAGACCTTCAATCAAAGAATACTTTCATTGTAATTTCATTTTACATTTTACTATAACTGAACTCAAATTTACTGTGTACTTCATCGGTGAACGGATTAGTGTCCTCTCACTGCAGGCCAATGTACCCTGCATTAAGGCCCTAATTGCAGTCAGATGACTAAGTTGAACAGGTCATGGCATTTATATGTCTGACAAGAAACTCCAAAACACTGGTACTATAGTCTAAGCCATATTACAGAAAGATAGGCAGATGGAGGAAATATATGCTCAAAGCTTCCTTGAAAAGGTACAACATTCCAATTGACTCTTGGGACAAATTGGCCTATATTCATTCAAAATGGCCATGCAACAGAGCAGACTGAGTCCGAGTATAAACGTTGGAAGGGGAGCACTATTTTCCAGATGACTCACATATCTACCCTAATAGATACGGTATCTCCTGCCCCTAATAGTGAAAGAGTCTGCATTTCTCACATTGGCCTAAGTCCTTAGACAAAGCAAGACACCCTCAATCCTGTGGGACTGTTTGAGAGGAATTAACTAATTTATTATTTAAATAATATCCCTTAATAAAGGTTCAAAGGCTCAATACAACTCTGATATTTGTCTTCTCTAGTTAGCCATGAAATACAGAAAAACCCATTGGCATTGTTGACATCAACTCTCCCCGAAACAAAAAAGAAAACAAAGCAAAACTCACAAATGTCAAAACCCCCACCCCCTCTGTCGCATAAAATAACTAACAGATCACCTACTTGGAAAATGGCAGCTGGAATATCAAAATCCCCCAAAGCCCCAATCCCCCTCCCTTGCAAAAAAAAGCGATGGTAACATCAAACCCTCAATCCACTCCCTCACAAAAAAACATCATTAATGCTATGAAGATTCAAAAACTTTATTGTGTTATGAATGTGCCACAACTCTGAGGGGTCGAAGGGTACAAAGTAGCCCCCTCCTTTTTGAGAATCGCACGATCACTGTTAAGTCAGTTCAGGAGACCCAGGAAATGAGAGAAAGACATGCAGAATCCACAAAGTGTTTGGAATGTGTCCTGGCCTCCGAAAGGCGGAACCATTGATAACGGCTATTGTCTCTTGGAGACGGAATTGTGCATTGGATACTGTACGATTCATCATCGAAGCCCCCAGGCAATGAACCGAGGGGGGGTTGATGGAGGGATTGCATCATCCCAACCTGATTGACATCTGAGACCCTGTGAGTCAGGATAAAAGAGGGTCTGTGGGAACAGCCCCTCAGACACACCAGAAGAAACGCTAGAACTCCTGTAACAGCGTAATAGCGAAAGCCGGTGGAAACAGCCCACGTGCGTCCATTTCCATTTGCCTCGGAATTGGTGGGTCTTGCCACGGAAGAACGATTTTAGCTAACAACAAAGGGGAAACCAGTCCCCCAACGACTCTCGAAGGACTGACTTCATAAAAGGAATGAGCAAGTTTAATTCTCTCTCTTGACTCCAACCAAAGGCTGCAGCCTACAGCTTGAATGAACTAAAGTGACTTTTATATTTCCATCGGACAATACATTAGCCCCTAGACAACGATAGAGCTATTTCTTATTGATTATTATTATACCCGCGCTTTTAGATTTAGTATTGACGACGTACACTATCTGTATGTTTGCATTGATATTATTTTTGTGTATTTTTATCAATAAATACTGTTAAAAATAGTACCATCAGACTTCAACGGACCTCTCTATCTTTGCTGGTAAGTGACCCAGTTACGGGGTACGTAACAGTTGGGGTTCTCGTCTAGGGATTTGACACCAAATTGGGAGGCCAGTGAATCAGGCTTGTCAGTCCAAACTTGGATCTGGTTACACGGGTAGCCAGATGGGAAACCAGTAAAGATGGACGTGGATGAATTTATAGAAAACCCGACTCTAGAGCCGGCCACCAAATCAGACTTGATAAATCTGGCAAAAGGGCTAAACCTCGCAGAGGTGAGGTTGTCCATGAAAAAGCGGGAGGTGCGAAGGGCAATAACTCAGTATTATATTGGGAAGAATGTGATTGCAGCTGAGGTATTGGAAAATATCCCTGAAAAGGTACCAGCTAGTGGGACGGCTCAGTTAGAGTTGGAGAAATTAAGGTTGGAACATGCAATTAAGTTAAAGCAGCTGAGAAGGAGAAAGAAAGGGCCAAGAGAGAAAGGGAGCATGCACTCCAGCTAAAGGAGTTAGAGGTGAAACGGGTTCAGGAAAGAGCTGAGAAACAAAGAGAGCATGAAATTCAGTTAAAACAGCTGGAAGCAGCTGAGAAGAGAAAGAGAGAGCCGAGAAGGAGAGAGAGTATGGAGAGGCAGAGAAACAGAGGAAACATGACTTGGAGATGGAGAAGTTAAGGCAAGGGTGAAGAGATCAAGGGTCAGACCGAGAGGAGCGGTTTAATGTTAGTCGGGAATTGAGGTTAGTACCTCCGTTCAAGGAGACGGATGTTGATAGTTATTTCTTGCTTTTTGAAAAGGTGGCAGTGAATCAGAAGTGGCCCAAAGAGCAGTGGGTGGTGTTGTTATAAAGTGTGTTAAAAGGGAAGGCACAACGGGCATATGCGGCGTTGTCCATGGAGGAGGAGAGTTATGACAAAGTAAAGGCGGCCATTCTCCGGGGTTACGAGCTAGTACCTGAAGCGTATAGACAAAAGTTCAGAAATTTAAAGAAAGGGTGGAATCAGACGTATACTGAGTTTGCCCATGAGAAGGGGGTGCCCTTGGACCGTTGGTGCACAGCAGAAATAGTGGACAAGGATTATTGGCATCTCAGGGAGTTAATTCTGATTAAGGAATTTAAGGGTTGTGTTTCGGAGGAGATCCGGATGTATTTGAATGAGAAGCTGAATAAGTCCATCTCAGAATTTGCTAGGTTCGCAGATGAATACGCCCTAACCCACAAGACAAAGTTTTCCTCGAATAAAAGTTCCCAGAGAGACCATGGGAACGATGGTCATCCTAGAGCCCGATGGTCCTAGAGCGGGCTCTGCCGGCTGAGGCAGAGGTCCCACCGGGAGCTAGTGGTAAGATTGAGGGGGAAAGGCCAGACGGCCAGAGATTTCCAGGCTTGACCTGTTTTAATTGTGGAAAGGGGGGGGGGCATATTGCATCTAGGTGCTTTGCTCTGAGGATAGAGACAGGAAAAAGGAAAGCAGTGGTCCCTATCGGATGTGCCGTGGTAATCAGTAAATCGATAAGAGATCCCCAGGTAGACAGAGTACGAGAAGGGTCTGATTCTTGTATGTAAACCGTGTCTGTGAGGGAGGGAGACACACCAGTTCCAGTATGGATCTGGAGAGACATGGGGGCTGAACTATCATTGATCAGCAGTAAGGTACTAGATTTTGGTCGCAAGACAGGAATGGTAGCTGTGAAAGGAATAGACAAAGGGACGGAAATGGTGCCCTTGCATAGGGTCATTATGAATTGTGAGCTGGTATCTGGACCAGTTGAAATGGGGGTGCGATCAGAATTCCCGAGAACTGACGCGGACGTCCTTCTGGGTAATGATTTAGCCGATGGTAAGGTTTGGGCAGCAATGACGCTGACAAAACAGCTTGTGAGTGTTGAGGCTCCGCCCCTGGATTCCAAGATCTATCCCGCATGCGCAATTACTCGCAGCCTGCCGAGAGCGGCAGCTGAGAACAAGAGCAGTTTAAATCCGGCCAGTATCGATTTGGCCAAGACGTTTTTACCGACCCTGTACCACGAGGATTTAGAGGATGGTAAAATGAAGAGTAGTAAAGTGAAAGAGAGTAAAGGAGAGGGGGTAGACCTACCCTTATCGAGAAAAGTTCTAGAGGCACGAAATAAAGATGAGAAACAGATAGAGCTGTTAAAAGGTCCAGAGTTGGACATGGATGATATGTCTGGTTTGGCCGAACTGTTTGAAGAAGTTGAACATTTTAAAGATGTTCCCGATAATGAAATGAGGACAGTCCTAGATGAAAAGGGTGCCCTTACCTTGAAGAAGTCTGCTGGGTTGGCAGATGAGGTTGTTTCAGCCCGCGGGGTTGAGTTTACTCCGGAAGGGAGTTGCCCAGAGAGTAGCTGGGAGAATCAGGGGAATTTAGAATTTGGACCGGGTACGGGTATTGAAAGCCTGGAAGAGGCAAATGTCCCGTTTGAGTGTGTCCAAGATGTGGATGCACGTGGTACTGAACCTGGTAATGGAGCTCAGAAAAAGTCTGAGGTATTTGATTCAGTTGATAAGGAATGCAGTCCTTGTGGGTCAGATAGACTTGGTTCAGGGAAGAAAGAGTTAACCTTGGTAAAAGTGGGAAGTGAGAGTTCCCAGGGGTTTGTGCTCGAAGGTGTGTTAAAAATTAATGCGGAGATCAAAAGTGGGGAGATGAATATTATAATTGAAGGAAAAGGGAAATATGTAGTTCCCAAATTGAATGAAGAAAATTTAAAGGTTGGATTGATATCAAAGGCAGCAACCAGGCTACAGAGACAATGGTGTGATACCACAAAGCCTGCGAATCAATTACAGATTGAGTTGGAAGGTAACGGGGCCCCACACGCTATTGTTATTCCAGAGTGTGGTGTGAAAAGGCAGAATTTGAAATGCTGTTTGAACAAAGAGTTCGAACTGAAAACTAATAGCCTGAAGGGTCCTGAAGAGAAAACTAGCAACTTGCGTAAAATTAAAGAATGGGGTGGAAATTCAGAAGATGATCTAAGTTTGGGACACATTGTTGATAAAATAACTCCTATGGAAGGAACGGACGAAAGCCTATTTCGCCAGGGTGCCCAAGCTCCCCACGTGGGAATTAACCGGAAAAGAGGCGAGGGTTAATGGGGACGCCATTTTTAAATAGCAAAAGCCGGTTTTACGGGATTTCGACAAAGCACGTGAATAATAAAGGCAACCCCATGGAAGCCTGCCTGTTAAGTTTGAAAGCAACATAAAGATTAATATTTTGCATGAACTTTTGTCATATACACGTAAGCTAAGATCACAACTCTTTAGTTTTTGTTTGCTGAAGGAAAGAAATAAAAATAGGTGGTTATTAAATTGAAGTCTGATGCTACAAGACTCTAGTAAGGTACCAGATGTTAAGATATTAAAGGAAGTGACACTGTAATCGTTAACTGTTTAGATGCTGAATTGAATGTATCACTGTATTACTCCGTAGAAAAAAAAACTTTTGTATTATGTTGGATTCTAAAATCCTGTAAGACTCTGTACTACTTTGTTTTCACCGCTGGTGAAAATGCTTTGAAGAAGAGGGGTGTTACGAATGTGCCACAACTCTGAGGGGCCGAAGGGTACAAAGTAGCCCCCTCCTTTTTGAGAATCGCACGATCACTGTTAAGTCAGTTCAGGAGACCCAGGAAATGAAAGAAAGACATGCAGAATCCACAAAGAGTTTGGAATGTGTCCTGGCCTCCGAAAGGCGGAACCATTGATAACGGCTATTGTCTCTTGGAGACGGAATTGTGTATTGGATACTGTACGATTCATCATCGAAGCCCCCAGGCAATGAACCGAGGGGGGGTTGGTGGAGGGATTGCATCATCCCAACCTGATTGACATCTGAGACCCTGTGAGTCAGGATAAAAGAGGGTCTGTGGGAACAGCCCCTCAGACACACCAGAAGAAACGCTAGAACTCCTGTAACAGCGTAATAGCGAAAGCCGGTGGAAACAGCCCACGTGCGTCCATTTCCATTTGCCTCGGAATTGGTGGGTCTTGCCACGGAAGAACGGTTTTAGCTAACAACAAAGGGGAAACCAGTCCCCCAACGACTCTCGAAGGATTGACCTCATAAAAGGAATGGGCAAGTTTAACTCTCTCTCTTGACCCCAACCAAAGGTTGCAGCCTGCAGCTTGAATGAACTAAAGTGACTTTTATATTTCCATCGGACAATACATTAGCCCCTAGACAACAATAGAGCTATTTCTTTTGATTATTATTATACCCGCGCTTTTAGATTTAGTATTGACGACGTACACTATCTGTATGTTTGCATTGATATTATTTTTGTGTATTTTTATCAATAAATACTGTTAAAAATAGTACCATCAGACTTCAACGGACCTCCCTATCTTTGCTGATAAGTGACCCAGTTACGGGGTACGTAACAATTGTCATTCTAACCGTACATCAGCTCTGCAGGGCAGAATGAGACAGCATTTCCCTGGAGCAGTGCAATCATAACATAACAAATGCAACACTAAATAATAAACTTAACAATAAATAGTAAAACACAACAGCCACATGTCAGTTAAAAACAAGTTATAAGTGTCCAGTGCAAGTTAAAAGTGTCCAGAGCAGAGTCAGGTAGAGCAGCTATTTAGCAGTCTGACTGCCTGTGGGAGGAAGCTGTTTAGTAACCTTGTGGTTTTAGTTTTGATGCTCCTGTAACGTTTACCTGATGACAGAAGAACAAACAGTTCCTGGAGAGGGTGTGAGGGGTCTTTAATGATGTATGATAATGTAATAAGATAATGTCTTTAATGTCTTTAAGATCATGAAGAACATGAGATAATACTTCTTAAACTATCTACAATTTTTCACCATAGGCTAACTCACTTAAAAGTGACACTGATACCCTTGATTTACACCCAACATTTAGTTTTCAATCAATATTATTAAAGTGGATTATCCATGATTTATTTCAATGGTGTTTGCAAATCTTATTGTGTATAAAATTAAAAGAAAGAATGCTGGAAATACTCCGTAGGTCAGACTGAATCTGGTGGAGAGTTAAACAGAGCTACTGTTTTAGATTGAAGAACTTCATGAGAACTTGCTGTATAAACTTGGGCTGTCACATGGCAATAATGATGACAATGCTTTGAATATATCCTGCATATGTGAAAAATCCTATATGAATTCAAGTTTGTTATGAAGCACATGAAAATATTAATTTCTAGCTGAGTTTACAACATGCTGTTTCACTTTTATTATTTTTTAAAATATGTTGGGAATCTATAACCTAAATATGCATCCAAAATTAGATAGCTTAAAATTACAGTTTGAATCAAACAATGCTTCAATTTTAATTTCAGCTTTGTTTAACTATAACTGACCACAAATTTGCTGCATCAGATCAAATGTCTGAAATACTTCACTTGTGGTAATGAAATTTGGTCTTAGCAAAGAAGATATAATTAAAATTACACCCTTCTTCAGAATATGTAAAAGTTGTACTGATAACTGTCATAATGAAAAAACATCATGCACTATGACATTGCCATTGCTTACAGTTACAGTGATGCAACTGCAGTTGTAATGATAATTGCATAGACCTATATCATTTCCCAGTGGGCCAACAGTGCCCTTGTTCAAAATGGTCAAAGGCATTTAGCATGCTAATTAGTTACTTCTCTCACGAGCCTCAAGTTACTAATAAGAAGATGTAGAAAGAAATTACTGATTTATATCAAAAGCTAGCATTAGATATATATCTTTAAGATAATAACTGTTTCACATTAATTTTATTGAACAGTGGTTTGTTTCAATTATTGTTTGCGGGGGGGGGGGGGGTGTGGAGGAGGGGGGGACATTTAAGCCAACAAACTTGCAATTTTACATGTTCCACCTCAGAATTCTCCAGGGACGTGCTTCCGGGATGTCCTTTTGAAGTACAGTCGTCATTGTAATGTGTTAATCAATCTGCACATAACAATTATTTTAAAGCAGCACGTACTTTGATAATAAATTTACTTTTGAACTTGCTTATGTTCTTTAAAATATTATCTTTTAATAGTTTTGTGCAAGCTTGCATCAAATGCTATTTTTAAAATGTATTCTGAACTTAAAATTTATTTGCTAGTGTATAATACTAATTACATATTAAAGTAATTGTTTGGAAAATATCTAAGTTTGAAATTGCAGACATCGAGTGCTTGAAAGTTACCATTCTAAATTTCTCAATATTGAAAATTTGATCATTTTCATTTTAGCAGATCAAGCCACTGTTTAGTCAAAATGGGACAGTTGCAGTCATGATCATTTTTTCCTCTCAAGGTAGCTGATGTAATCTTCATTCTGCATCAGTACAGAAGCAGATTTGTGTGTACTTTATGTATGAAGTGAAACATTCTTTTACCTTGACTTTACTCATAAATTTGGAATAATTACTGTGAACCCTAGATAACTGTCTTAATTTCTCTTTTTCTGTTCATGTTGGTAATCATGATATCCGCTGGAGCATCTGACGCACCATCGGCTTTGTAATGTTGGCCACGTTTCCATTGGTTGCAATTTTAATAGATGATAAAAATCTGAAAGTTTATTTCAATAAAAGTTTTAGACATCTGCAATTATTTAGCAGACTTTATGCTGAGCTTTATGTTATTAATAAAGTCCAAGTGTTAGAGTGGAGATACTGCAGTAATGCTGGATCAGAATTAAAATCAGGTTTCGTATTACTGGCATTTGTCATAATATTGTTGCTTTGTGGCAGCAGTAGATTGCAATACATAATAAAAAGCTATAAATTACAAAAAGAGATACATTAAAAATTAAATAGGTAGTGGAAAAAGAGAGTAAAAAAATATTGTGGTAGTGCACACAGTTTCTTTTTCCATTCAGAAATCTGATGGCTGTCCCTAAAGCATTGAGTGACTGTCTTCAGGCTCCTGTTCCTCCTCCATGGTGGTAGCATGCCCTGGATAGTAGGGGTCCTTAATGATGGATGACGTCTTTTTGAGGCAGTCAGTTTGAAGGACTGGCTTTCCAGCTCTCCAGCACATAACTCAGGAGTTCACCATTTATACACTCCATCTTTCTGCTCCAATTTATGTCAGTACGGGCAGAACCTCTTGCCCAAACCACCATATTGTTTGTTGCTTTCCTCCCTCTTTAAAGGAAGAATGTGGAGGCTTTGCAAAGGTTACAGAAGAGATTTATCAAAATGTTGTTTGAATTAGAGGATGAGAACTGACTGCAATTGCTTAGACATTGGCATGGTGACGTTCAATTTCCACTGCTCTCTGTAAGGATTTTGTTTGTTCTCTGCAAAGGTTTCCTCTCGGTGCTCCAGTTTCCTCCCATATTCCAAAGACATAAAGGTTAGTGTTAGTGAGTTGTGGGCATGCTATGTTGGCACCAGAAGCACGGCGACACTTGTGGGCTGCCCAGCAGAATCCTCACTGATTTGATTTGATGCAAAGCAATGCATTTCACTAAGTGTTTTGATATACACGCAATAAATAAAGTTAATCTTAACATTTTGGCACATCAAAGAAAGGTGAAGTCCACATTCTCAGCTATAACAGTTCCTGTTAATCTTTTTCTTTATTTTTTAAAAGATACACTTAATTAAAATGCATGCATTTGTGTTTGAGGGCAGCACAGTGGTATACCATGTAGTGGAGCTCCTTTACAGGAAGAACGTGGAGGCTTTGGAAAGGGTACAGAAGAGGTTTGCCAGGATGTTGCCTGGATTAGAAGGTATGAGCTCTAAGAAGAAGCTTTTCTCTAGAGCACTAGAGATTGATGGAATATTAACAGTGTGTTTAAGAGGCTGTTAGATAGACATATGTATATGCAAGGAATGGGGGCATATGGATCATATACAGACAGATGAAAGTGGTTTAATTTGGCATCATGTTCAGTGCAGACATTGTGGGCTGAAGGTCTTGCTGTGGTGCTGTACTACCCTAAGTTCTATACACAGTGATCCGGGTTCCATTCTGATCTGAACTCGGTCAATAAGAAAAATACAAAATTAATAATCTAGTATCAGTAATGTTGATCATGAGTGTGTGAATTGCTATATTAAAAACCTAAATGGTCCATAATATTTAAGAAAACCAATCTGCAATTCTTAAATATTACTGAACAGCTGCTAAAACGGATGACTCTTCACATTCGCTCTGAAATGGTTTAGCAAGCCTTTCATTTGAAGGTTAATAAAAGCTGGCTTTGCCAATGACGTCCACATCTCATTACCAAACAGTTTTTTTAAAGCTGCATGTATGCAGATAGCTGCCAAAATGGGAACTCGATATATTATGTTGGAAATAATTACAAAGCTAATGGATGTTGCACACCTCAGCATGGTGCACTGGCTCTGTCGACTCAGTTTCAGCCCAATGATTTTCCCACATGGGATCTTCTCATCTGTTTACTACCATTATTCTTGTTTACTGAGATAGTTGATTGTATGACTGATCATCTGCAGAACGAAGATTGGGATTTCTTAATTTTGGAAAGAGGCCTGTGCTTCCATAAATTTACAGGTCACGTATTGAAAGCAACACAGTTTGCTCTATTTCAGATATAGGCTTGCCTTTCTAATCTCCTTTGCAGTGGTAACACAGCAAGTTCATAATTATAAGGATACAAGTATCAAGAGTACCAAACTCTAAACGAATAAGCATAAAATTTACAGGAAATACTCAGCAGGTCAGGATAAAAAAAAACGATTATTTGGAAACCTTGACTTTACTTTGCACTCTCCATAGATGCTGCTGAATAACTCCTTTATTCCTATGTCAGATTGTTACCATTTGCTGTTGGGTTATCGTTCAAACTGATTAACTGCTTTTATATTACATTTAGAATATTTGCTCCATTTTGCTATATTATTGCACAGCTCAACTTCTGGTTGAAGGTTTAGGCAAAATAGTTGTCTTAAAAAAAACCTTGCATTAAAAATTAGGTTTATTTTAAAGGAGAAATGTACAACAGTTGAAATTGTTTTACCAGAGTTTTCACAAAAGGAATGTTTTTTATATACCTGCGGCAGTAGACAGAGCTGGCATGGTCGCATTGAAGCTGGAGGGCAAACCTTTCACGATTGAGGATACTATTGTTTAATTCAGTAAGACTCCTGCAACAGAGGATGCAGATCAAAAAAGAATGTGTTAATGAGCAGACATTTGTCAACTAAATACACATGGTAGCCTTAGCCACGATGCACATTTTTTTTGTATGAATCAGGTAACTGGGGGAAAAACCCCAGCTCATAACATTAGCATTATACAACAGAAGCCCTCAGAACAGTTCCTGTGCCAGGACTGTTAGCATACAGACTGCCGTGACGAGTTGTTTCCATGCTCATGAGACATAAATCCAAGCCATTCTGTAAACTGAACAGAAAGTGTAATGTTTGTATCTGCGCATGAGAAAGTGTTCGGTCCAGCTATATTGACGGTGAATGCTTCAAAAAAAATCCATACATTTTCTCCTCATTTTTTTTTCCTTTTAAGAGACCAAGTCATTAAAGATATCATCACCATTCCAAAGCAGCCACCTTTTAGTTCTCTACCCATTCACTTAAGTAGGTGGATATTGGCAGTAATTTTTTTACTAACTTGCAGTCTTGTTCAAACATGTATGCAAAGGCTTGTTACAAAGTATTAACTCTATCCTGCAAAAGTTAAGAACTTTTTTCAGTTATGTTATTTGTTATTTAGTGATTCACCTTTCCAATAGTGGATTGGAAAATAAGAATTAGAAAGCATGTTTGGCTTTATTTTTCTGACCCTTTTTATTGCATCTATACTGACATCAGCTGCTCTCAATAGAAATCAATTAGTTCAGTAATTGACTGGGATGAAAGCCAGAACTATCTCACTGAGAAGCGAGTGTGTTGTCCTCCTCCCTCTTCGAAATAGCTGGATGTTATTGAAGCCCAGGACTTATGTCTGTGTTGTGGTCGTGGTAGGTCTTCTCCATTTTCTGGTCTGAAAGTGGAAATGGATCAGATGCCATTGTATTTGTGATGATTGCTGGTGGCCGTGAATTATTGGTACACCTCAGTGGTCATGAGGATGATTATCCAACTAAGAATATATTGAAAGATCGTTGGGAACATCAAGATTTCAGTTTTGGGTGTGAAGGAAATCATCAGACAGAACGTGGCTCTGTCCAGTATGACCTATGCTCCTAGTGTGGTTTTATCCATTACTCCTCCCGGGCTATTTCCTTTACCTAGGGTAGATTCCACTCTTCAGGAGAGGCTGTCAGAATGTGCCTGGTGTGTAACAGAAGAAGTGGTGATTCTATGTGTATCATCACTATTATAGAATGGTTCCAGTGTTTACAGATGGCTCTAAAGACCCAGTGTCTCATAACACCAGTGCAGCAGTCTATGTCCCTGATGCACCATCAATAACTCTCAGAGACGGGAGGTGAATGATAGGCTTTTATTAGCAGCAAGAGACCACCACACAACATCTTGGAGACTGAGCGAGGGGCAATGCCTCCAATCGCCTTTATACCGGGGTCCGTGGGAGGAGCCACAGGAGCAGTCAGCAGAGGGCGTGTCCAGACAGGTATACATATTTTACCACAGTCCCCGAATTTCAGGTGTCAAATAGAAAATGGTTATCTAATGAGCTTTCAGTTTATACTATTGAAATAGTGGCAACCCTTGCACTGCAGTGGATAGAGGATGCACAGCCTAACTGTGTTATTGTCTGTTGTGATTCCTTCTCCGCATTGTGTAGTCTTAAGGTGGGGGAGTCCAATAGTAGTCCAGACATTTTGTTGGAAGTTTAACAAACATTTTACCAGTTACAGTGTTTGGGAGTGGAAGTATGCTTTTTGTAGATCACAGCTCAAGTAGGGGTGGAAGGAAATGAAATAGTTGACAGGTTGGCTATACAATCTCTGAAGGTCAGTGCTATTAATGTTCCCATCCCACTAAGTCAGGGGGAGGCAAAGGTTTTAATTAAAGGTTATGTTCTCTCAATCTGACTGGATTGTAGGACACACAATTGAAGGGGAGGCATTTATATGGAATTCAGAAAAAGGTTACTTCACTTTGCAGGAGAGGACCACCCAGAAGGGAGGAAGTTATAATTACTTGGCATAGACTTAGCCATACTGGTTAAAATGCCACAGTGTTTAAATGTACCAGGCGACTGTAGATAGTGTCAGCTTCCAGAACAGTCTAATATTGGAACATAGAGCATGTGAGTGGGAGAGAAAGCAGACCCTAGGAAACAATATTGTTACAGTATACAATATATAACAATATTGTTACTTTAGATAGCTTGGTGGAGTATGGGCAAGAAG
Source organism: Hypanus sabinus (assembly GCF_030144855.1). NCBI lineage: Eukaryota > Metazoa > Chordata > Chondrichthyes > Myliobatiformes > Dasyatidae > Hypanus > Hypanus sabinus. The sequence goes on from NC_082738.1 coordinate 46,709,838, forward strand.
TATGAGAGAATCATGAGTATTTAATTTCTTCAAACTTGTTGGGATTTTTAAATCAACACGTACAAAAGCTGGATGAACTCAGCAGGTTGGGCAGCATCCGTTGAAATAAGCAGTCAACGTTTCGGGCCGAGACTCTTCGTCCAATCAAATACAATTCAAGTCAATAGTATTTGGTGTTTTATACATTTGTGAAGTTATTATTATCCTTATTAGTATTATTTCTTCTTGGGGGTGCGGGTGGTGGTAGATGTTAGGACCACTCTTCTGAATCTGACGAACACTCCAGCTCAGTAGGTGGCGGTAATGCACCTTTCTGTTGGTCTGACAACCACCAATTAAAAAAAGTGTGTGTTAACTTAGATACAGCATATGGACATTTGACAAGGCCAATTTGTGGTGTGTCTCCCATGTTGATATGGCTGAAAGAGTACGAGGACTGTGTTCTTATGGCACAACGATCTCAGCTTTCATTTGATGTTCTTAGCTGATGGATGGGGCCAAGGTAGAAGCGTTCACCACACGCAGCAAGTAGTGTATTCAACATTTTCGTACCTTTGGCTTGATCATGCCTGAAGACAGATGTCATGGATGTCAGAAACACGGGTCTTTTTCAAGACCAGCATTGACTGTTATATCTGCTAACTTTGAAGGATTCTCTGCAGCTAAACAAAACATCCTCGCTACATTATGCAACTAGTTGCAGTGTGATGTCCTCTGCCTGCAGGAGACACACAGAGGAAACAAAAACAACTGCCCAAAAATATCAGGAACGTCCCTGGTTACTGAAAGACCTCATCGAAAATACGGCAGTGCTGTATTTATTAGAGCTGGTTCAGTCGTAAAACCCACTTCTAAAGCAGAGGAGGACAACATCGAAAATCTAACTGTAGAACCAAGCAAAGTAGTAGTGACCTCAGTGTACAAGCCACCGGGCACAGTTTTCAGCTTCTCCAACCCTGTATCCAACCTGCACAGTAAACCACAGATCATCACTGGAGACTTTCATAGACACAGTACCCAATGGGGGTACAAGGAGTCTAACAACGATGGAGAAGCAGTCGAAGAATGGATGGATGCTAACCAGCTTAGTCTCATCCATGATCCTAAACTGCCAGCCTCCTTCCACAGTGCCCGCTGGAAGCACATTATAACCCAGATCTCGCCATAGTCAGCAACGACATCACTGGCCTCTGCAAGAAGCTTGTCACAGACCCAAAACCACAGACACAGCACCGTCCTATTGGTATTCTGATAAATGCAGCGGGGTTACCAACTGTCGTACCATTCAAAAGGCACTTTAACTACAAGAAAGCCGATTGGAACGGGTTCACAAGAGCACTTGACCATGAGGTTAAACCACTACCTGAGCACTACAACCTGTTTGCAAAAACTGTCCAGAAAATACCCAAAAGGAAGATCCCCCGAGGTTGTAGAGCACACTACATCTCTGGTCTCACCAAATAGAATGCTGAACTCTACAGGGAGTATGTCTCAATGTTTGAATCTGACCCCTTCTCAGAGGGAACAATAACTGCCGGTGAGAGGGTGATGTTAAGTATCTCTCAAGAGCATCAAAACACCTGGAACACCTTGATAGAGACAACAGATCTTACAAAAACCAGCAAGAAGGCATGGTCTCTCATAAGCAAACTTGGAGGCGATCCCAAGAAAGCTGCCCAACATCCCAATGTGTCTGCTAACCAAGTTGCACACCAGTTGCTCCTAAATGGAAAAACCAACAAGAAACAACCAAGAGCACAACTAGATAGGAAGCAGTACAGCGATGACCCTGGCTTCACTGGACCATTCACCACGGAAGAGCTGGAAATTGGTATGTCTAGTCTAAAACACAGAAAAGCAATTGGTCTTGACAATGTAGCCTTGGAGCAGATAAAGCATTTTAGACAGCAAGCAAAGAAATAACTCCTACAATTGTTCAACCACTGTCTGGCAACACATAAGCTATCTAATATTTGGCAGAAGTCACATGTAATAGCACTATTAAAGCCCGGAAAAGTTCCCTCAGATCTTAAAAGAGTTTTTGGCCAGTCTCACTGCTTTCCCACATCAATAAGCTGTTTGAACGCCTGATACTCAATAGGATAACACCAACTGTAGATGAGAAGATCATTCCAGAGCAAACAGGTTTCCACCCTGACAAATCAACAACAAACCAATTGCTTAACCTCACACAATATATTGAAGCTTGTTTTGAGCAGTACCAGGTGCTGTTTCTGTAGACTTGTCAGCAGCTTACAATATACTAAACCACAGAGGTCTCCTGTGCAAGATCCTAGAGATGACAAAAGATATTAACAGAGCTGTTAGAAAGCAGGCTTCAGAATGGCCGGTTCTGTGTTGAACTAGGTGGGAAGCGCAGCGGGTGGCGTATTCAGAAGAATGGCCTTTCTCAGCGAAGTGTGCTCACTCCGCTGCTGTACAACACGATTGACCAACCTATAGATGATGTCACACGACGTTTTATATATACTGATGACTTGTGCATCACTGCCCAAAGCACTGATTGTAACACCGTGGAGAAAACGCTTTCTGAGGCCTTGGAGGGACTAGCATCCTACTATGAAGAAAACCACCTTCGCACAAACCCATTATAGACACAAGTTTGTGCATCCCACCTCAGGAACCGTGAAGCCGAACAACAGCTTAAAGTGACCTGGTGTGGAGCAATGCTGACGCATCGCGAGCACCCTGTCTACTTAGGGGTCACCCTTGACAGATGCCTCACTTTCAAGAACCACTTCAATAAGACAAAGGCAAAAGTGAGCACACGAAACAACATCCTGAACAAGCTCGCTAACACAAAGTGGGGAGCAGGCTCGAAAACACTGCGAGCCAACGCACTTGCCCTTTGCTATTCCGCTGCTGAATACGCCTGCCCTGCATGGGAAAGATCTACTCATGCTAAGAAGATGGATGCCGTTCTGAATGCAAGCTGCAGACTTATCACAGGCTGTCTAAAACCAACAAACACCAACAGCCTATATATCCTGGTCGGGATTGTTTGCCCTGATATAAGAAGAACGGTAGCCAGCGAGAAAGAACGACTCCGTCAAACATCAGATGAGAGGCACCCTCTACATGGTCATACACCCACACCCAGCCGCCTAAAGTCAAGGAAGAGCTTCATGAACAGTGTTGTTCCATTACAATCAACCCCATCTGAAGCCCGTATCGCCTTGTGGACAGACTGGCTCGCCAGTCTCAAACAACCCCCAATGATGGAAATCCCACCAGATGAAAGTCTTCCCCCAGGAGCTCATTGCAACTGGGCAACCTGGAAGTGCCTTAACAGACTCAGTACAGAAGAAGGTTGTTCAAAGGTGTCACTAAGCAAATGAGGATATACAACCAGCCCGTCAACTTGTGAACGTGGAACCGAGCTACAAACTATGCAACATCTCCTGCAGTGCCCATCGCGAGAGGAACCCTGTACTGTTGCAGATCTTGCCGAATTCAATAACAAGGAGCAAAAATGTGTCCAGTTCTGGCTGGGCCATGTATAGACTGTCCGTGGACACCATAAGAAGAAGAAGCTGATGGACTATTTCCAGGATGATCTATTGCTAGGTGGGAGTAATGTCTGACTAGCACCCTCCATCTCAAACTGAGTTGTTGCAGACAAAAATGGGGAGGAGGAACAAGGCTGGAGATTTTTTTTTTGGTGTGGGTACATTATTGGGAGTTCAAAATGCTGTTTAAAATTATTTGGACTAGAAGTGCAAATTCAAGTTTGCTGCAGATGCCAAACTATGTGGCAGTGTTGGCTTTGAGGAGGATGTAGATAAGTTTTGTGAGATTAAGACCGGCTTATTCAATGGCAAGAGCATGGCAGAATACAATGAGGCAATTTATCAAAAAATAAAGGTGAGCATTTTTAAAAATAGTGATGTAGTCATGGAATTTGGATGCCCTATACATGGAACAATGAAAACTAACGTGCATGTTTGACAAGCAACTAGAAAGACACACATCTATCGCAATAAGATTTGAATACAAGGGTGGTGATGTCTTGCTCCATTTATATGGGGCCTTGGTGAGAATCCATCAGGTATTTAGAATAGATCTCTTTGCTTCCTACCCTGCAAATCTCGGGCTTGCCACAGAAGGAGCGCAGCAAGGATTTACCAGATTCATTTCTGAGCTGGTGGATTTGTTCAGTAAGGAGAGGACAGACAATCTGGGCTTCCTTAGTTTACAACAAAGAGGTTCTCTCATGGAAACAAAACTCCTTCAGGACCTGACTGGGTCGAAGTGAAGCTGATATTTCTTCTAGCTATCTGCAGCTAGGGGCCACAACCTTAAAAACCAGCAGCTGTTCAGGATAGATAAGAAAAAGTCATTCTGCACACAGAAGCTAGTGAATCATTGGCACTGAACACCTAGGAAGCTTGTGGAAGCTTGTTGCTCAATATGTTCGAGGCAGAGTAATAGATTTTGAGATATTAAGGGATATGGGGGTAACCAGGAATATGACTCTACAATTCATGTTTTCAATATTTTATGTGTACAATTGCTGTCTTTTGCACATTGGTTGTCAGTCTATCTCTGTTGTATGTAGTTTTTTTATTGATTCTATTGTTTCTTTATTTACTGTGAATGCCTGCAAGAAAATGAATCTCATGGTAGCATATAGTGACATGCATGTACTTTGATAATAAATTTACTTTGCACTTTGTATTGGTGTTGAAGTAAAAGTTCAGCAAAGAATTTCATGGATATCAATGTAGGCATGAAGAGTTGGTTCTGTTTATTATACCCTTTTCTCTGTAGAAAACTAAGATGTAAATGTTAAGCAACAACTGTTCCCTGTTCTAATTAGTACAAAGTTCTGTTTAAAGAGCTGAAATTTATTGCCCTACATTGATTTTCATTTAAGCAACACTTTCACTTAAGAATTCTTATTCATATGCAAATTCCTGCACAGCCCATTGATCAACATTGAATTTAATCACTTTATCAGTGGTAGTTCTGCTATTGGTCACCATGGCCCTTTAACCCAACACTTAAAGCCTCTGTGTCTCTATCCCCTTACGAGCGACCTTTATGGTCACCCGCTCCCATACCTCTTTTTGCAGCTTGACAACAGCTTTGAGAACCATGTCAGGGTGCCTTGCAAAAATTTAATGTCAAAGGAAATGTGTAATTAATTGCTGATATGCCACCATTTAATAGGTTACTTGCTGCTATTTCTTTTTGGGAAGAATAAATTGGTTTGGGTAACCTGAACATATGTTGGATCGTATTCACACAAAAGTCATTCCTTCAAAATAGGTGAAGACAAAAGAGTCACAGGGCAAGAAGCCAATGAAAGCCAATAGTCTGATACAATAAATTGGATGAAAGAAATAGCTATTATATTCCTGCATTTTTATTTAATGTTCAGATCACAATTTGAGATTACAGCTACTCTGGAGAGCAATAATTGGGTAAGTTAGCAATTACTGTTTAATCCAATGAGTCCTCTTTGGTATTTCTCATTCATTCTGCCTGATATACCTTTATCTGTTTCCAAGACTTCTATTCACATTTCCTTTGAATTTTTTTTTCTTAAATGTGAACTTGGGTCTTGAAAAACGTTGATGTACTGAGCTGGTTGTCAGGCAGGGGATAAATGTACTGGAAAAGTCATTTGTTACCATGAAGACACTACACTATCAATGGACATATGATCGGACTGATGGAAAACTGGCATGGATTGCTTAGTGCCCATCTAATTAGTGTTAAATGTTATAGCATTGTTGGTCTGTTGTGTGAGGTCTGGTAACTGAAGTGTTGAATAGGCAAGTTCAAGTTAAATTGTCATTCAACCATACATGTGTATACAACAAAACAAAATGGCATTCCTTCAGAGTCAAACAACAAAATATATTACTAACAGTCAAACACAGCACATACAGTTCCCGCATGGGAGGTTAGTTCAGAAGATTCAGTCGCTAGGTACACATGGTGAGGTAGTAAATTGGATGAGACATTGGCTCAATGGGAGAAGCCAGAGAGTGGTAGTGGAGGATTGCTTCTCTGAGTGGAGGCCTGTGACTAGTGGTGTGCCACAGGGATCAGTGCTGGGTCCATTGTTATTTGTCATTTATATCAATGATCTGGATGATAATGTGGTAAATAGGATCAGCAAATTTGCTGATGATACGAAGACTGGAGATATAATGGACAGTGAGGAAGGTTTTCAAAGCTTGCAGAGGGATTTGGACCAGCTGGAAAAATGGGCTGAAAAATGGCAAATGGAGTTTAACGCAGACAAGTGTGAGGTGTTGCACTTTAGAAGGACAAACCAAGGTAGAACATACAAGGTAAATGGTAGAACACTGAGGAGTGCAGTAGAACACAGGGATCTGGGAATACAGATGCATAATTCCCTAAAAGTGGTGTCACAGGTAGATATGGTAGTAAAGAGAGCTTTTGGTACATTGGCCTTTATAAATCAAAGTATTGAGTATAAGAGTTGGAATGTTACGGTGAGGTTGTATAAGACATTGGTGAGGACAAATTTGGAGTATTGTGAGCAGTTTTGGTCACCTAATTACAGGAAGGATATTAATAAGGTTGAAAGAGTGCAGAGAAGGTTTACGAGGATGTTGCCGGGACTTGAGAAACTGAGTTACAGAGAAAGGTTGAATAGCTTAGGACTTTATTCCCTGGAGCGTAGGAGAATGAGGGGAGATTCGATAGAGATATATAAAATTATGATAGGTATAGATAGAGTGAATGCAAGCAGACTTTTTCCACTGAGGCTAGGGGAGAAAAAAACCAGAGGATATGGGTTAAGGGTGAAGGGGAGAAAGTTTAAAGGGAACATTAGTGGGGGCTTCTTCATACAGAGTGGTGGGAGTGTGGAATGAGCTGCCAGATGAAGTGGTAACTGCGGGCTCACTTTTAACATTTAAGAAGAACTTGGACAGGTATATCGATGAGAGGGGTATGGAGGGATATGGTCCAGGTGCAGGTCAGTGGGACTAGGCAGAAAAATGGTTTGCCACAGCCAAGAAGGGCCGAAAGGCCTGTTTCTGTGCTGTAATGTTCTATGGTTCTCTAGTTAGAAAAGCAGAAAAATGTAGTCACAAAAAATAATACAGTCCAAGATCATACATGAAGCTTCATAATGACTTGATGAATGATCTTGGAAATTTATCAATTAAATTGATGGACACATAAATCTTCAACTTTCATGCAAAGTTAATTTCATATTTTAAATTACAGTGGATTCTGGTTAATTGGGATATATTGAAACCAGTACATTTTGGCCCAATCAAACATCTACCCCAATTCATTGGAATATTGTAGTTAAAAAGATAGAATGAGTATCAAATTTGTATTTAAATGAAATACAGAACAAATTAGAACACTACCAATTGTACAACAGTGCTATAAATCTGTATTAGTTCCTAATCGTTATCAATGAAGGAACTCGGGCACTGTACACAATGAACAAAATTAGCACAGACACCTAGTTTAGATAATGGACTGCCTTCATACAATGCTATCGAGGATTGCATCCTCAAAATCTTAATTTTCATTGTAACATTCAAGATGCTTGTTGATACCTTCAAATCAGTTCTGAATTGCTTTTTGCTCACCAACTATCAGTGATAAACATCACTGCTTTTTGAACACAAACACACATCTGACACTACGTATTTAAAAACTATTTGCTCTAAGCTATAGCATCTAACAGCCACGCATGTGCACATAACTGATGCTAGTTAGAACCTGTTCAGCAATAGTCTCCTGCCCTAATTAAGTGGCATAGTGTCCCAAGTTAAAGAAAGGAATCCTGGCTATTTTCTTGATTAGTCTTTGTTCTTTAAGAGTTGTCCCAAATAAGCAGCTACCTGATTAACCGATGGCCCAAATCACTGGAATCCACTGTATTCCCAAGCAGTTTCATCCACAAATCCACATGTTTATTAATTTCTCATTGTGGCGTTGTTACTTCATGTGCAAAGCACTCTTCTGTTATCAGTGGATAGGCAAACAAACTCATTCCAGAAGAAAAATACACTGAATGAAAGAATCAACTATTGAGGATGGAACAGGTAAACATCCTGTTCCATATCTTTCTTGTAAATATCTTTCTTCTCCTTTACTCAGGAGGAAGCAGACGGCTTCTAAAGCAACCACAACAGCTCGGCCACATCTTGGCCACCAAATAACAGTGAATGTGTGGGCAAGTCACCATCTCACATTTTCTTTTCAGAGCACCTGCCTTCAGTCTGTTGTGGTGATCTCCTGCTTCCTGTTGCCCACCGGTTTAATTCACCATCCCACTCTCACACTGATTCCTGTGGCCTCCTAAACCCTTATGGTAAGGTCGCACTGCAGCATAAGTTTCAAAGCATTTGCAAATTTCTACTGAATTTGTCAACATTAGGAAACTTTCTGTCTGTACCACAATCGATCACTTCAGCCTATCGTCTATTTGAGTGTGTTTTTCTATTGTCTAACCTGTTGGGAATGCCCCACAATTTTATCATTTGCAGCACATTACACAAATTAAAATTACTAATTAGATCTTAACTGCAATTATCAGCCATCCTGGCCTCACCATATCAGTGATATTTCTTTTGATCTACCCATCCCTCTGCCACCTTCTCTGCTAACCACTGTCTTCAATTCCCGAGTTCTGATGGATGTTCCGAACCTGAAATGTTAGCAACACGCAGAGTCCTAGTGGAACTCAGCAGGTCAGGCTGCACTTAGAGTCGAGATCCTTTAATGTGACTAGAAAGGAAGAGGGGAGAAAGCCAGTATGAAAAGGTCAGGGAAAGTGTGGAGCAAGAGATGGAGGGTGATAGTGGATCTGGGTGATGGGTGGGGGGGGGGGGGGCGGGATGGGGTTGTTAGGCAGATGAGGGAGCAGGAAAGTGGGAATAATGTAAGAAACTGGAAGGTGATAAGTGGAAGTGACAAGGAGGTGAGAGGATGGACTCTTATAGGAGATGGAGGAGGTGAAGAGGGGAACTGGTGGAGAAATGTGTGCGTGATGGGCAGTTCGACTGGTGAGGGGTGATCAGAGCTGGAGGGATAAAACAAAAAAAAATGGGGGAAAGACTCCAGATTTCCAACATCTGCAATATCTTATGGCTCTAATGTGAAATGTTGACTGTTTCCCTTTTCTCAGGTGTTACCAGACCTCCTAAGTGTTTCCAGCAATCTCTGTTGCATTTGTTTTTCATGCAGTGGCAGATTTTTGATTTTAATTCATCATTTTCCTTCCCCTGCTCAGTGAATAATCTGACCTAAATGCTCATGTTCATACTACACTCTGGTTTGCTAAATTGCATACCAGATACACAAATCTTTGGAATTAGTGCTGTCTTGTGGATTCAGAGGAAAGTATGAAGATTAAATTATTTATCAATGCTTGAGGACTGAACAAATAATTTTCCCAAAGGCAAAGTATAATGATATATTTTCATAAATTATTATCAAGCTAAGTTCCAAACTTTTTATAATGCTTGTTGTGAGCTAAATTTGGTGTTTAAGTGCTTACTATCATTCAATAAAATATTAAATTTCACTGTAATAGTTTCTTCCTAAATAGTGTTATTGTGTGCTCTGTGTAAATAAGCACAGAAGACTAAATTTAAAAGTTAACTAAGTTAATTAATCACACATTAGGATTTTGCAGGTCATTTACCCTATTAGTTTTGTGCCAGCTTTCAGGAAATCCCTCTCATCATCTATATTTTCTCTGTGATCTATATTCTCCTTCCATTCTACATGAGTCAATTTGTGGTAAAGCAGTAGTTGATTGGCACTGTATTTAATTGGTTCTCTCAAACTATGTTATGTTTAAATTTAGAAAAAATTAGAAGTGGTACTTTTGAGACTTCTATTAAATTTGAAAAGTTATGGAGACCATTTATTCAACATTTTCATATGATGTAATATGACCCTGTGCCAAGTTCATTTGATTTCCCAGCTTTTAGCTTATGGATTTTGAGAGGACCGGAAGTGATGGCATTGATGAATACTTATTTTTGTGAGATATTATAAACAGCCCCCTTTTTTTTCCTCTCTTTTTTGCTTCTTTTTTCTTCTATATTAGTTATTAGATTAGATTAGCTAGTTTGGCATTATATTTTTTGGGGGGTTTTTTCTTTCTTTTTTCTGTTTTCTTTATATCATATATTATGAAATATTTAGACTTACTATGTTCATACATATATTTTATGGCTTATGTTTTGGTAAACTCATTTATATTGTAACTATTATGTATGTTTTTTTTCATATGTAATGGAATTTATATGTTGGTAATTTCTTTATCAATATATCATTTGTATTCTGTCCATATTACTAATATTAATAAAATGATTTAGAAAGAAAGATTGGCAGGAGGCAAAGCGTGGGAATAAAGGGAGCCTTTTCTGATTGGTTGCCGGTGACTCCTCGTGCTCCACAGGGGTCTGTGTTGGGACCACTTTTTACATTATAGGTCAAGGACTTTGATGATGGAATTAATGGCTTTGTGATCAAGCTTGTAGACAGTACAAAAACAGGTGGAGGGGCAGGTAGTGTTGAGGAAGCAGGGTGTCTGCAGAAGGAGTTAGACAGATTATGAAAATGGGCAAAGAAGTGGCAGATGGAATACAGTGTCAGGAAATGTGTGGTTATGCACTTTGATAGAAGTAGAAAAAACTTTTTTCTAAGTGGAGAGAAAATTCAAAAAATCTGCGGTACAAAGGGACCTGTGAGTCCTCGTGCAGGATTTCTTAAAGGTTAATTTGCAGGTTGCGTCCATGATGAGAAAGGCAAATTAATGTTAGAATTAATTTTGCAAGGACCAGAATATAAAAGCAAGGATATAACGCTGAGGCTTTATAGGACACTGGTAAGGCCTCACTTGGAGTACAGTGAGCAGTTTTGGGCCTTTTATCTAAGAAAGGATGTGCATTGGAGAAGGTTCAGAGGAGGTTCACAAGAACGATTCCGGGAATGTGTGTTACCATATGAGGACCGATTGATGCCTGTACTCACTGGAATTCAGAAGAATAAAGGGAGACATCATTGAAACATGTCAAATGTTGAAAGGCCTCAATAGAGTGGATAAGGAAAGGAGGTTTCCTATTGTGGGGGAGTCTAGGATCGGGGGCACAGCCTTGAAATAGAGTGATGTCCATTTAGAACAGAGAGGAGGAATTTCTTTAGCTAGAGAGTGGTGAATCTGTGGAATTTGTTGCCACAGGCAGCTGTGGAGGTCAAGTCACTGGGTATATTTAAGGCAGAGGTTGATAGGTTGTTGATTGGTCAGGGCATGAAGGGTTACAGGAAGAAGGCAAGAGATTGATGCTGAGACAGGAACAGATCAGCCATGATGAAATGATGGCGCAGACTTGATGGGCTAAATGGCCTAATTATGTTCCTATATCTTATGGCCTTCCGGATATTATAGGGAAAGCTACAAGACCATGGGGAGAGTGTGCAAACTCAAAATTGATACAATAGTAGATCTTTGTTTCAAAAACAAAGAGGAGATCTTTTGAAGATCAAGTTCTTACTGGACTTGTGCAGATTTGATATATTTCCTTGCTGGGTATCCTGACTCATGCATGACAATCTCAAAGTAATTGATTTGCCCTTCAGGAGTTGGATAAGAAGTGGACCTTCACCTGGAGATTTCTAGAATTCTCTTTCAAAAGAGTTGTGGAAATTTAATCCCTGACTATAATAAAGATACAGAGTGACTTTCAGATATCAAAGGATTCTGGGGTTAATCCAGGGAAAAGGCTCAAAGATAAAATGTTAGCCCTGGTCTTGTTGACTGGCAGAGAAACATAGGGTATAGCATCTACTATAGCACAGTTAGAGACTGGCAGATACGATGTTAGGGGCATCACTGAGTCATGGCTGAAAGATCATAGTTCAGAGTTTAACATCCAAGGATACACTTCATATTGAATGGACAGGCAGGTAGGCAGAGTGGGTGGGATGGCACTGTCGGTAAAAAATTAAATCTAATCCTTAGAAAGAGGTGACATTGGATCGGAAGATACAGAATCCTTTTGGGTAGAGTTAAGAAACTACAAGGGTAAAGAGACACTCCTGGGAGTTATATACAGGCTGTGGAGCAGTAGGCAGGATGTGGCATATAAATTACAATGGGAGATAGAAAAGGCATGTAATAAGGGTAATGCTACTATAGTCACAAGGGATTTCAATATGCAGATAGATTGGGAAAATCAGGTTGGTGCTGGAACCTAAGAGAATGAATTTGCAGAATGCCAGTGAGATGCCTTATTAGAGCAGCTTGTGGTTGAGCCCACTAGAGGAAAGGCAATTCTGGATTGGATGTTGGGTAATGAATCAGATTTGATTAGGGAGATTAAGGTAAAGGAACCCTTATGAGGCAGTGATCATAATATGATAGAATTCACCCTGCAGTTTGAGGGGGAGAAGCTAAAGTCAAATGTTATCAGCATTACAGTGCAGTAAAGGGAATTACAAGAGCATGAGAGAGGAGTTGGCCAGATTTGTTTGGAAGGAGACACTAGCAGGGATGATGGCAGAACAGCAATGGCAGGAGTTTCTGGGAGAAATTCAGAAGGCGCAGAATAGACACATCACAAAGATGTAGTAGTATTCTCAAAGGAGTATGACTCAACAGTGGCTGACAAGGGAAATCAAAGATAGCATAAAAGCAAAAGTAAGTTCACATATAGCAAAAAACTAGTGGGAAATTAGAGGATTGGGAACAAGAGAACATAAGAAATAGGAGCAGGAGCTAGCCATCTGGCCCGTCAAGCCTGCCCCACCATTCAATAAGATCACGGCTGATCTGACCATGGACTCATCTTCAATGACTTGCCTTTCCCCCATAACCCTTATTCCCCTACTATGCAATACTCTATCCAACCTTGTCTTAAATATATTTACTGAGGTAACCTCCACTGCTTCATTGGGCAGAGAATTCCACAGATTCACCTCTCCCTGGGAAAAGCAGTTCCTCCTCATCTCCGTCCTAAATCTACTCTCCCGAATCTTGAGGGTATGTCCCCTATTTCTAGTCTCTACCAGTGGAAACAACTTTCCTGCCTCTATCTTATCTATCCCTTTCATAATTTTATATGTTTCTACTTGATCTCCTCTCATTCTTCTGAATTCCAGCGAGTACAGTCCCAGGCGATTCAATCTCTCCTCATAGTTCAACCCCTCATCTCTGGAATCAACCTGGTGACCCTCCTCTGCACCAACTCCAAAGCCAGTATATCCTTCTTCAACTAAGGAGACCAGAACTGCACACAGTACTCCAGGTGCGGCCTCACCAGTGCCCTGTACATTTGCAGCACGACCTCCCTGCTCTTAAATTCAATCCCTCTAGCAATAAAGGCCAACATTCTATTTGCCTTCTTGATAGCCTCCTGCACCTGCAAACCAACCTTTTGCGATTCATGCACAAGCACTCCCAAGTCCCTTTGCACAGCAGCATGCTGTAATTTTTTACCATTTAAATAATAATTTGCTCTTTTATTTTTCCTTCCAAAGTGGATGACCTTGCATTTACCAACATTGTATTCCATCTGCCAGACCCTTGCCCCCTCACTTAACCTACCTATATCTCTCTGAAGACTCTCTGTATCTTCTGCACAATTTGCTTCACCACTCAATTCAATATCATCAGGAAACTGAGATACACTACACTCAGTTCCCCTCTTCCAGATTATTAATGTACATCGTGAACAGTTGCGGGCCCGGCACCGACCCCTGTGGCACACCACTCACCACTGATTGCCAACCAGAGTAACACCCATGTATCCCAACTCTCTGCTTTCTATTGCTTAACCAATCCTCTATCTATGCTAATACATCACTCTCAACTCTATGAATCCTTATCTTATGAATAAGTCTTTTATGTGGCATCTTATCGAACGCCTTCTGGAAATCCAAGTAAATAATGCCCATCTGTTCCCCTCTATCTACTGCGCTCGTTATATCCTCAAAGAATTCCAGTAAGTTTGTCAAACAGAACCTGCCTTTGCTGAATCCATGCCTAATAGATCCATTTCTTTCCATATGTCTCACTATTTCTCTAATGATGACTTCAAGCATTTTCCCAACTACAGATGGGAAAATTATAAAAATATAGGCCAGTAACTAACTGGCCTATAGTTACCTACCCTTTGCTTACTACCTTTTTTGAACAGTGGTGTGACATTCACCATCTTCCAATCCACTGGGACCTGCTCAGAGTCCAGAGAATTTTGGTAAATCTTCACCAAAGCCTCAACTATAACCTCTGCCATTTCTTTCAGTATCCTGGGATGTACTCCATCAGGACCAGGGGACTTGTCTATCTTCAGGCCCACAAGTTTGCCCAGCACTACCTCTTCAGTGATAGCTATTGTATCGAGGTCCTCACCTCCTATTGCATCAATATCTCTCTTTGGCAAGTTAAATGTGTCCCCAACCGTGAAGACCGACACAAAATAGTCATTCAAAGCCTCAGCCATTTCCTCATTACCCAATATCAATTCCCCCTTCTCGATCTCCAAGGCATCTACATTCACTTTAGCCACCATTCTCCACTTTATATAATTACAAAAACTTTTACTATCCATTATTATATTTTGTACTAGTTTATTTTCATAACCTAGTTTCCCTTTCTTTATTGCTCGCTTATAGGTACTTTGTTGCTTTTTAAAGTTTTCCCATTCTTCTAGTTTCCCACTACTCTTGGCGACTTTGTATGCACAAGATTTAGAAGATTGGCTGATTGGCAGGTGGCAAAGAGAGTCAACAGACAGGGACATTTCTGGTTGGCTGCCATCTATGAGCGGTGTTCAGCATGCATCGATATTGGGAATGTTGTTTTTCACGTTACATGTCAATGCTTTTGATGATAGAATTGACGGCTTTGTGGCCAAGCTTGTGGTGATACATATATAAGTGGAGGAGCAGGTAATGTTGAGAACACAGGGAGTCTGTAGAAAGACTTGGACAGATTAGGGGAATGGGCAAAGAAGTGGCAGATAAAATATAGTGTGGGGAAGTGTATGGTCATGCACTTTTGCAGACAGAATAAAGGTATAGACTATCTTATAAACAGGGAGGATATTCAAAAAGCAGAGGTGGAAAGTGTCTCGGGTGTCTTTGCACAGGATTCCCTAAAGGTTAATTTGCAAGTTGAGACGGTGGTAAGGAAGGCAAATGCAAGGTGAGCAATCATTTCCAGAGGACTGGGATATAAGAGCAAAATGTGATGCTGAAGATTTATAAATGTGCCAGACCACACTTAGAGTACTGAGAGCAGCTTTGGGTTCCTTATCTGAGAAAAGAAGCACTGGCATTTGAGAGGGTCCATTGGAAGTTTACAAGAATAATTCCAGGAATGAAAGGGTTAACATATGATGACATATGATGACACTGTACTTGCTGGAGTTTAGAAGAATGAGGGGGGAATCTCACTGAATCCTATTGCATATTGAAAGGCCTAGATAGAGTGGATGTGGAGAGGATGTTTCCTGTAGTGGGGGAGTCTAGGACCAGAGGGCACAGCGACAGAATAGAGGTGTGTCCATTTAGAACAGAAATGAGGAGGATTTATTTAGCCAGAGTGTTGATTCTGTGAAGTTCATTGCCAAGTGGCTGATGAGGGCATGTCTTACCAAACCGTAAGACCAAACACTTCCCTACCCTCTATTCCATTTGCCATTTCTTTGCCCATTCTCCTAATCTGTCTAGTCCTTCTGCAGACCCTCTGCTTCCTCAACACGACTTGCTCCTCCACCTATCTTCCTATTGTCTGAAAGCAGCTATGAATCCATCAATTCCATCATCAAAATCACTGACATGCAACGTAAAAGGAAGTGGTCCCAACACCGACCCCTGCAGAACACCACTAGTCATTAGCAGCCAAAAGGATCCCTTCATTCCCACTTTGGGTCCTGCCAATCAGCTAATGCTGGTATCTTTCCTGTAATACCATGGGCTCCTGTCTTGTTAAATAGCCTCATGTGTGGCTCCTTGTCAAAGGCCTTCTGAAAATCCAGTAAACAACATCCACTGTATCTCCATTGTCTATCCTGCCTGTTATTTCCTCAAAGAATTCCAACAGATTTGTTAGACAAGTCTTTCCCTTAAGGAGACCATGCCGATTTTAGCCTATCCAGCTTAATGATACCATTTCTATTACCGGGTGACTAAAGCAGCTTCGCTAACGTCTTATACAGCTGCAACGTAACTCCCAACTTCTATAGTCAATGCTGTAAATGATGAAGATCAAAGGCCTTCTTCACCACCCTGTCTATCTGCTACAAACCTTGCTTCCTCTGAAGCATTTGAAGTCAGTCATTAAATGCATTTTTCCTCACTGAGATATCTGACTATCATCGCATATGCCCTGACTGCCTTGCCCATGATCTTTTTCAGCTTCCTACCTCAATCATTCCAGATTCTGTTGCAGTTTCTGCCATTTCTCCTTACTACATTAGGGAAGCCACAAAAATTCTCCATTGAGGGGACTTTGTCTACACCACACAAATAGGCTAAACAGCCGTGAGCACTTCTCTAATTTCCCCACAAATTGCAGGCATTCATAGACATGTCTTTGGTCATCTTCCTGGCAAGGTCGCCCTGGAAGCAGTCTTTAGCCCCGTGCATTAGGACAATAACACCTACAGCTTCTCCAGCTCTCTCTGGACCCTAGGGGCACATTCCCACAATCCATTCACTCATCTCTGGTCCACCTGGTTTGTGGTAACACTCTCCTTGCAGCTGCAAGAATGTTGCATGTATTATGGATTATTGTGCTTGCAAAGCAGGCACCTGGTCTGCTACCTGTAAGAACTGCAAGGTCATCACTAAAGAATACTGCTTGAAACCAAAACCATCAATTTCAGTGTGTAAGCCCAGCAATGCTCCCACTGGGTGACTCTTGAATTCAAGACCCCTTGAGTTCCTGTTGGAGCATCTCAGCCTTATTTGGCTCAGGAGTTCTAAAGGTGATCATTGCTGATTAATACTGGGATAACCTGAGTTTCACAGAACTAGATTGAGAAACTTGTTTGCCAAGCCCTTAAATTAACTTTCATAGTTCTGTCTCCTCTCCTCCATTCCTAAACCCCAGCTGATGTAGGTTCCATCCTCTTTTTCCTCCCAAGGCTCCGGCCTGCATCCTCCTGAAGACCCCTGTATTAATCCATCCAGTATTAACATTTCAAGAATCAACTTTATTTGCCATATGCATTTACATGTATTAGGCATTTGTTGTGATGTGTTGATGCGACATGCAACAAAAAATATTCAATTATTATAAATAATAAAGAATTATATAAAAATAAGTGGAATAAAACGTGCATAAATACAATGAAAACAGTTATGAAAATTGGTTTAAAGTGTTTACAGTGCATTGCAGTGACTGAGGTAATAGATAGAGGGGAGTGCCTAACTGGAACGATTGATCAGATTAACTGCTTACGGGAAGGAACTTGCAAGATGGTGTTGAGTTTTTTTTGTTTTAATCACCCTATCCCCTCCTCCACCCACCTACCAACCAGCATCGGCTCCACTGATACATCACCTAACTGGGCATCCGACAAAAGTGTGAACCCAGGCAGATCGCCACCAAAACTTCCTGATGACATTGGTTCACATCATTATCTGTTGCTTGTATGTACTCATTAAGTGGCAACCAAGTGAGTCAACCTTGGGATTTGATCCATAACAAACTCAACCCTCCTCTTTATTCTCTTGAGAATTACTAAAAGACAGAGGAGTGCAGGCAGAGAACTCAGCTAATGGATTCATATTTACCAAGGATACAATTAAAACTGAGTATTTGCATGAGTTTGAGGCTGGCAATGGTCTTGGAGGGCTAAAGTCCATTAGAGAAATGGTGTGTGAGATCATGAAGAGAGTTGAAGTTCAAGCTGTTGTTTCCTTTGGTGATCATAGGGAGACTGGGCAAAGGAATCATGGGTGAATGGAGTTTGGTGCAAATTGGGCAATAGTATTTTTTATTTTGCTCAAGTTTATGTAGATTGGAGGCCAATTGGAACTGCTTTGGCCTAGAGATTGGAGACACATTTGAAGCTTCAGTAGCAGTTGAGCTGTGGCAGGTTAAGTTGAATAATAATACAGAAAAGAAAGGTGACAATCATATGACATGAAAGCTGGCAGGTACAGGACTGCCCAGCTCAAAGTTTTGGCCTAAAGCCCCTTAAAATAATGGGGGTGAAGGGAGAGCTTGCAAGCAATGTTTGCTTACTAAATTTCACCCTCGCCTGCTCTCACCTAACACCTGCCAGCTTATACTTCTTCTAGCATCCCCCCACCCCCCACCACCTTATCCTTCCTTTCCAAGTCCCGTTGAATGGTCTTGACTGAAAATGTCGACTGTTTATTCCCCTGCGTAGATGCCGCCTGACTTGCTGAGTTCCTCCGGCATTTTATGTGCTGCTCAAGATTTCCAGCATCTGCAGAATCTCTTGGGTTTATTATTTTCCAGTTTCAGTTCAGTGTCAGAAGCTTTTATAATACTAACTTATAACTCAACATTGTGTTTTATATCATAGAATAGAACACAGAACAGTATGGCACAGGAAGAAGTTCTTTGGCCACAATATCTGCATGAAACATTTCTGTCTTAAGACCATAGACATAGGAGCTGAGTTAGGCCATTTGACCCACTGAGTCTGCTTCACCATCCCATCATGAATGACTTATTATCCTGTTCAATCCCATTCTCCTGCCTTCTACCCATAACCTTTGATGCCTTTACTAATCAAGAACCTGTCAACCTCTGCTTTGAAGAAATCCAATGACTTGGCTTCCACAGCCACCTGTGGCAATGAATTCCACAGATTCACCAGCCTCATCTTTGTTCTAAAGTGATGTCCTTCTAACCTGAGGCTGTGCCCTCTGGTCTTAGACCCCCCCCCCCACTATGGGAAATATCATCTCCATGTCCACTGTACATAGGCCTTTCAATGTTCAATAAGTTTCAACAAAATTCCTCCTCATTCTTCTGAACTCCCTTCAACTGTTGACCAACAAGGAGAAATGTCCTTCGTCATCATTGAAGCGTGAATGTTCCCAAGAATGAACAAATTTAACACTTTCAGCAAGGCCTAGGCCACATCAGATATCATAAGATACAGCTAGGAAATAAAATCTGCCCCAGAAAACGAGCTGTCCTATCCTCCACAGTAACGTTGTGATGCTCATGTTGGATTTTGAACACAAAGTATCCTATGAATTAAGATACACTGGATGTGGTTCATTGGCCAGTCAGTCAGTCAAGGCAGCTTGGGACAACTCTTAAAGAAGAAAAACTAATCAAGAAAATTGATGGGATTCCCGTTGTTTATTTGGGCCACTATTCCACTTAATTGGGCCAGGAGACTGTTGCTGAACAGGTTCTAACTAGTGTCAGTCACATGCTCTTGTGTGGCCGTTAGAGCAAACAGCTTTTAGATAGCATAGTTCCACACGTTTGTGTTCAAAAAGCAGTGATTCTTCTCATTGGTTGTCAGCGAGAAATAAACAGCAAGACAATTCGGAACTGTTTCGCTCACTGATGTTTCCAGCATTCTGACTTGGAGATGCCAGGAACAGTGGGGAGTGAAAATGAAACAATTTCACTGCCTTTAATAAGTTAGATACTTTGAAGAATTCGAAGGTGTCAACAATCATCTTGAATGTTACAATTAAAATGAAGATTTAAAGGATGCAACTATCAATCGCATTGTATGATAGCAGTCCTTTATCTGCACTAGGTGTCTGCGCTAATTTTATTCATCCTGTGTATGTAATGAATCTCTGTCGATAACTATTAGGAAATAATACAGTTTTATTGTACTGTAGTACTGTTGGAAGTGTTCTAATTTGTTCTGTATATCATTTAAATGCCTAATTTGTTACTCATTTTCTCTTTTTTATACCTTTTAACCTATTTCCACAAAACTTCGGCTAATTGGGCAGCCACTTAATTGGGCCAAAATGTACTGGTCCCAATGTGTCCTAATTGGAATCCACTGTATTTAAAAATATTCCCTCCCATCTGATTTCCAGCCTGAAACCTCTATCCTTGCATTCAAAAGGCTAACAACAGTAATCGTAGAAATATTATACCTGCAGAAACTACACCATTCTCACTATTTGAGACAATCTCAACGTTTCTATATACAAGCTTTTCTTCTGATTTTTTAAATGTAAAAAGTAAGTGTAACAAGTCTTAGATGTTGATAGGCACACGGATGTAAGAAAAATGGAGGGTTATAGGTTGTGTGGCAAGGAAGGGTTAGATTGATCACGGAATAGGTTTATTTGGGTCAGCACAATATCGTGGGCCGAAGGGCCCGTACTGTGTTGTACTGTACTGTTCTATGTCCTAAGACTGACTACCCATAGCACTGCGCTTGCAGATTGCTTTCCTAAATAAAACATAGTTTTCATGCAGAGAGTGAGATTTCACAGGAAGGCATTGCAGAACTTTGTAAATCTTGAAAATGAAACATTCTAGTCTTGCTATTTAAACCTTCCAGCAGTAAAATAAGCAGATATTTGTCAGAGCAGACCACAAAACATGCAGGCATTTTCTAGGAGAGACAGAGAGCAAAACTGGCATTTGCAGTCCATGGGTACATTTTCAAACTGGGCCCTTTGCCACCTACCAGTTCAATTCTCTGCCTGTTTTTTTTTCCCTGGGATTGCATCATTACTCTGTATTTTAAAACTGAAGACATTAAGACTCCGCCAAGCTGAATTAAAATACTCTCCCCCTCCATCTGAATTTAATGTGTTTCATCACTCATCTCAGCCAAATTGGTTCTGTGAAGATTTAACAGTGCTACTGCATTATTGAAAACTGTAGCATTTAGGATCAGCTAAATTTAGGAGGAGAAAAAAAAAATACAGGTTGCTAGAATTTTGTCAGCATTCTGCTTTATAAAAATCACCAAAATGCAAAAGGGAGAAAACTGTTACTCACAAGAGCCTGTGGTATTTTCAGCAATAATCAGCCTGAGATTTCAATGAGCTTTGTACATCATACAGACACAGTAAAGTGAAATAAATCCTCCTGTGTATCCATCCCGGGTAATTAGTGAAATCTCTCTGCTGCTTTCCTATAGGAAGGCATCCTCATCTGAGAGGGCTGGGTTGCGGCCACGAGAACAGCTTGCGACGTCACAATCTGACTTGTTATGGCAGGAGCTAATGTAACATTTCTACTCTGCTGTTTACTGTAACACAGTTTAGCACTTGTGCAGACAGTGTTAACCCTTTGAGGTGCAGAGCACATTATGCAGAGAAGGCTAATTAACTGTTTTAGAACAGGTATGCACTTTTGCCCCCCCCCCCCCCCCCAGTAAGTCTCTTTTGCATTTGAAACCTTGTTGATTAAATCAACATTCTTCATTTTTCTGCTAAGTTTAATGTTCAGTTTGGGCTGGGAGATGGTGAAATTTTGCTTGCAGTGATGCGTTTTCAATTACAAGTAATTTTCTTGTCCGTTTTCTCCTCTGTTCTTCCCAGCGTTTCCCCCACAGCAGGAGCACTTGCGCAACTGGCTGTTTTGAGTGAAGACTGTTCAGGAGGGTAGAAGTCATTGCGACCCAATCAAATTTTGCAAACATCTCAGAACACAAGGGAAATCTTGGCTGATTTGTGGTCCCTATTAACAGGGGGAATGTTCTTCCTGTTCTAGCCGATGATTAGCCAAATCTTGATATTCAATGGTTTCAATGGCTCCATTTAATATCAGAGAATATATACAACCAGAAATTCTTACTCTCCACAGACATCCACAAAACAAGGAAAACCCCAAAGAATGAATGACAGAAAAAAATCATAAGAACCCGAAAGCCCCCCGTCCCCCTCCCACGCACAAGCAGCAGTAACTTGCCCCCCCCCCCACTTACTCCAGCATAAGACATCGGCATTCCCACCACCCACCATGGAAGCAGCAGCAAAGCCTCCGAAGAGAGACCACGGTCTGCAGTACATCAAAAACTAACTGCTCACTCATTTTGACATCCCACAGGCCCTCTCTCTCACTAACAATGGAGTGACACAACAAAATGGGAGACAAGCAGTCACTGATTTTGATGTTACAGTCAGTCTGAAGCATTGCTTTTATTGTAAGTTCCCTGACTCAAGAATTTGCAGTAATCTCTCATTCACGAGAGAGAGAGAGAGAGATATCAACTAGTGCAGAGGCCTCTAACAGCCACTCTCACTGTCTTCAATGTTCTGGTTCCCGCTATGCATCAGTTTACAACACTGGCAAGAATTTGTGTCCACAGGGCTACACAAGACCACACCCCGAAGGCATCCGACTTCAGTTTGAACCTGGACATATATTGGTGAGCTACAAGAATGGGTTCACGCCACCATGTAGAACTGCAGTTTAAGTGCCACTGTAGATCAAAGATCCCAGCTACCTTGAAAAGGAAAATTGAGACATTAGAAGAAGAAGAATTTCACTGTTTCGCTGAATGGGCTGGGAGAAGTCGCCCTCTGGCACTATCTATAGCTCCACCCGCCTCTCAAGGACCAGCAAAACTCAGATGTGTTGGACAACAGGTTCAATTTATAAAACTGATACACTGAGCATCTTAAATCATATGAAAACTTCTGTGAATATGAAATTAAATTAGAACACATGGATCAGGCCATGTAGCACCTTCCTCAGATTTGGCTCCAGGGTCTCCACATTCAGTACTACCCTTCAACCATCAGGCTCCTGAACGCAAGCGGCTGACTTCATTTACCACTACTCTGAACTGATTCTACTCACTTTCAAGACCCAACAAGAGGAATCATTATTTTTCTCCCCACACCCCTTCATCAGAATGTCTGTCATCTTGAGAACTTTTCCCAGTCTGGAGCCAGAGTTTAAGAAAAACAAACTGGCAAACACAAGAATATCTTTGTAGAGTAATGGCTCAAAACATCAACTGTTTATTCCCCTCCATAGACACTGCCTGCTCTGTTGAGCTCCTCCAGCATTTTGTGTGTGTTATATTGATTATACATTGAATGTGTTTTTTAGTCTGGAGAGGTTTGGGATTGGCTGAATGTTTTAAAGAAGTTGCAAGACTGCCAACATGAGGAATTATGCAGATGCTGGAAATTCAAGCAACACACACACAAAATGCTGGTGAAACACAGCAGGCCAGGCAGCATCTATAGGAAGTACAGTCAACGTTTTGGGCTGAGACCCTTTGTCAGGACTAACTGAAAGACAAGATAGTAAGAGATTTGAAAGGGGGAAGAGGAGGGGAATTCTGAAATGATAGGAGAAGACAGGAGGGGGACGGGTGTCCTATCGAAGGGTCTCGGCCCGAAATGTTGACTGATCGGTTCCACGGATGCTGCCCGACCTGCTGAGTTCCTCCAGCGTGTTGTACATGTTGCTTTGACCACAGCGTCTGCAGTGTACTTCATGTTTCCTATAGATGCTGCCTGGCCTGTTGTGTTCCACCGGCATTTTGTGTGTGTTGCAAGACTGCCTTTCATTTTCCTGTTTAATGTTTTCTTATGGCATCAGGCACTGGGTCCCAATTACAAAGAACTAGGTGATTAACACTGAGAAGAATCGTCAGCTTTCTTCTTTGATCTTAACACCTTATTTAATGGAAATTTCAAAAGAAAATCAATTGATGGCCTCACTGGGGGAACTATCTTAAAAGAGATGATTATGTGAGGGAACTAAATAAAACTTGTTGAACTGCATCTCTCCTATTTAGCGCACGTCTACCCTCACCTCATCTTCCTACCACCCCACCAGGGATAGGGTTCCTCCTGTCCTCACCTACCATCCCACCAGCCTCCGCATCCAGCACATAATTCTCCATAACTTCTGTCTTCTCCAATGGGATCCCACTACGGAGCACATCTTTCTGTCCCACCCACTTTCTGCTTTCTGCAGGGATCCGTGACTCCGTTGTCCATTCATCCCTCCCCACTGATCTCCCTCTTGACACTTATCCTTGCAGTGGAACGAGTGCTACACCTGCCCCTGCACCTCCTCCCTCACCACCATTCAGGGCCCCAAACAGTCCTTCCAGGTGAGGTGACACTTCACCTGTGAGTCTGTTGGGTCATCACCAGTGCTCCTGGTGTGGCCTCCTGTATATCAGAGAGACCCGACATAGACTGGGAGACCACTTTGCCAAGCACCTATGCACCATCTGCCAGAAAAAGCAGGATCTCCCAGTGGCCACCCATTTTAATTCCACTTCCCATTCCAATATGTCATTTGACGGCCTCCACTACTGTTGCGATGAGGCCACACTCAGGTTGGAGTAGAAACACCTTATAGTTCTCGATCTACCAGTAATGGACCCCCTCCCTCACCATTCGCCATGGATATTTCCCTCTCTCACCTTATCTTCTTACTTGCCCATCACCTCCCTCTTCCCTTTCCTCAATGACCTTTTGTCCTCTCCTATCAGACTCCCCCTTCTCTCGCCCTTTATCTCTTTCACCAATTGACTTCCGAGCTCTACTTCACCTCTCCCCCTCTCCCAGTTTCATCTGTCATCTGTATTTCTTCCTCCCCTCCCCCACCTTCTTATTCTAACTTCTCATCTTTTTTCTCCAGTCCTGATGAAGAGTCTCAGCCTGAAACATTGACTGCTTATTTTTTCCCATTGATACTGCCTGACCTGCTGAGTTCCTCCAGCGTTTTGTGTATGTTGAACTTTCAGCATCCGCAGATTTTCTCGTCTTGTTGGACATAGTTTTTACTGCAGTATTTTAACAAATATGTTGGCTCATTGGCACAAGTATGGCAGGGTGATACACCAGTTAATGCTGCTTTCTCTTAACTTGTGTTTGATCCTGACATTGAGCAATGCTAGGATGTTCTCCCCAAAACTGTGTGAGGTTTCTGCTGGGCACTCTCTGCTTCCCTCCAATGTCTGAAGGTGTGCTGGTAGGTTAATTGGTGACTGTAAATTACCCTTTAGCCTTGGCCAGCAGTAAAAGGGAGTTCTCTGCTGAAGAATGACATGCACTCAAAAGGCCAAGTAGTTGTAATTAATTTCATTGAGTTCCTTCTAGATCGTTAGAGCAGTTTTCAAACCTCTGTCTTTCTTTGATGAACTTAATTTGGCTCTTGTGTTTGGGGAGGAGGTAGGTTAGACAACCCTACCCCAACTCTGTGAAGTGAGCCAGATTTTACCACCTGGATCTCTGGAGCTGTGCAAACTGAGAAGGTGCAGTGTTTAGGGCTGAAGAAAGAAGTGCATTTTTATGCAGCAGGAAGCCATGGCCCTTACCCCAAACCACAGAGTTCCTCTCTCACCATGTTCCGTATTAATATCCTACACCATTCTCCAATGTCTTACATTTTTTTTAAAGGTTCCCCTGATCTGGGAAGCACAATTTTGGTTTACACATTCATTCTATTCTTCTTAATGACCCCAAACCAATTCTGTATACATCTTCAAAAGTACTGACATTTCAAGACAGATGAACAGGATTTTGTTCAATAGTGGCTTTGCAGGTTTGGGAAATAAACAGGGAGATGGAGCTGAAGCCAAGATCAGCTCAACCATGATTGGTGGAGAAGGCTCAGTCCTGCATTCTGTTGCTGCTATTGTAGGTTAACACAAATAAAACAAAGTGAGGTATTTTATGTTGAACAAAACCCGTAACATGTTAATGAACTCCAAAACCTAAATCACAAAAACGTGATTAAAAATCTTTACATAACCACATCATTACATCAGACCAGCCTCTTAAAGCAAAACCACAATTCAATGCTGGTTGTTGTTAATTATGTACATTTCTCTCAATTACATTACCCTACACAGGCCCCCCTAGAATTCACTAAAACCGGCAATGTGAGCCTGTCCAGAGCTCAGATGAGCCGCCCGACTTGGGTCTGGTGTTCCATGACATGGAGAAACTGCAGATGCCTCTGGGTCACCCAGAGGTGCGTTGACACAATCATGGTCATGTTGTAACGTCAGGGGCATAGCAGCAGAATATCTCATATCTTATTGGCAAGTTTAAGGTGATCTACTGAAATACATTCAGTTTTACCCCTTTTAATCGATGATTAAAGTCTTCTCCCTGTTCCAAAGCACAGAACAGACTATTGTATGGGGGCCTAAGGGGACAAAAACAAACAGGACAAAATGTAGGTCAACAGGAACCAAGAGTGATGTATGCCATGATGGGAGGTAGCAATAGTTGAAAAGGAATTGAATTTACTGAGGAGGGTGGAACGCTGTTGAGAGGCCAACCAGGCGGTCATGGCGTCAGGAATGAAATCACCTGGCACTTATAAAAGCTGTCCTTATACCAATTCAGCAGTGGATGACTACAGGTCCTGTTTTGGAGCTGTTCTGAGCCCTAGCAGGACACATGGGAGATGATCAGTCAGGGACGTCCTCAGAGCAGCCTTTAAGGAGCGGTGAAACCACTCACTTAGGCCGTTGGGCTGCAGGTGATATGACGTGGTACGATGTAACCTCTGAGCACATAAGCATCTAATGGTAGTCCCTAACTAAATCAACTTTGGAAAACTTTCCAACTAAACATGCCAAAAAGGTTTGAATGTGTGGGACCGGGTAACGATCAGGGAGGTGGGGGTGGTGACCTCGTTAAGGTGTTGGTAATTACATGGGTGGCAACCACCATTGGATTTAGGGACCATATGGACTGGTGAAGCCCAGAAGCTCTTTGACTGGCGTCCAATGCCAAGTCCTTTCATGTTGGCAAACTCAGTTTTCACGGTTGTCAGCTTTTCTGGGTCCAGTCTATGCGCGCAAGGCAGGGACCGTTGGGCCAGTTGTAGAAATGTGGTGTTCAACCCCATGTTTTGTGACTAGTAGAAAATGTGGGCTTGGGGTGGTCTGAGATTCATCCAGCAGTCAAATAAACTCACATGCAGATTGACTAACATTTCCTGGGCACACAGGAAATCTGCACCGAGCAGCAGTCTAGTTACTTTAGTCAGGACGAAGTCCCATGTGTAACGTCGCCCACTGAAGCAGAGCATCACCCCTTGTGTCCTGTAAGTTTGGATCTTGCTGCATTGGCAGCCTCCAGTGAGGTTTCTTTGCTCTTTGCCTTTTTATCAATAGACGAAGCTGGCAGTACACTCACTTGAGCACCCGGGTCACACAGGAAGCGTCACCCTGAAAGGGTGTCCATAATGAACAGTAGACAACTTTGGCAGCTGGAACCCATGGTGTTCACAGACCTCTGATATTCTGACATGCTGGCACTGTCGAAGCTGCAAGGGGGTTGGCACTTCCTAGTGTTCGTACCAAAGTGAATGTGGTAAAAACACAGGCCCACCATCATCTGTTTCATAGCTGATGGCACCCTTATGTTGGGGTGGGGGGGGGGAGTGGCTTGCTGACCGGGCTTATTGAGGCAGAGAAAGGAGGAGGAATGATGCACCTCTGCCCAGCTGAGTGTCGACCATCAGACATTTTAGCAAGCTCCATATAGGTACATTAGCAAGGGTTATATGAACTTGCTCAGGCATTTACTCCATGAAGAGTTCTTTAAAAATAAAACAAGGATTGTGATTTCTCAGGAGAGACAGCATGTGGTCCATTAGCTCCAAAGGCCTAACGTCGCTGA
The DNA here is from genome assembly GCF_030144855.1 of Hypanus sabinus. Taxonomy (NCBI): domain Eukaryota; kingdom Metazoa; phylum Chordata; class Chondrichthyes; order Myliobatiformes; family Dasyatidae; genus Hypanus; species Hypanus sabinus. The sequence goes on from NC_082738.1 coordinate 46,737,420, forward strand.
GATCAGGTAAGGACGGCAACTGTTTGGTACACTCAGACTCCAATAGTCCAGAAATCTGTAAATGGTGAGTTTTCAGCGACTGGTATTTCTCATGTTCAGCTGGGTGTTCAAGCACACTCACCACTCTCGTACGCCGTGGGATTGCTGAGTAATACTACTACTACGTAATCAATCTAGTGTCATCAGTGGAGACCTCACAGAGCAAACTGAGCCTCAGCTCGTATGAACCAAGCGACGGCATTTTACTTCCAAACCTCCGGCAGTTTCAGAACGATTGCATTGGTTGACAAGTTCAATAACTCTGGAATCATCCTAGAGCATCATGGTCAGCAACGTAGGTTTATGCAAATAAAACTAAGTGAGACATTCTATGTTTAATGAAATCCATAACATTTTATTGAACTCCAAAACCTACACAACCCAAGTGCACTACAAATCCTTATGTAGCAATGTCAACACATCAGACCAGCCTCTTAAAGCAAACCCCAACTCAATGTTGGTGGTTGTGAATTATGTATATTTCTCCCAATTACATTACCCTACACTATGTATGCTGTAATGAAATGAAATATAATCATATGCTGTAATGAAATGCAGTACAATTGGACAAAAACTTGACTAAGATACCCATCCTGCCCTGGATTACTCGAAGGTTCCCTAACATTGTTACCAAGCACTATATTTTTCATTTCTGTGTACCCCTAAAATATTCTGTAACTTAACCAGCAATAATTATTCTTGTGGTGGATCTTGATCTTTGACTATTTGTCCCTGGCCAACATCGGCCTGGGCAAGGACCTACACAGAGCATCCAGTCCCAGAACGTTGGCCAGCTGAAAGCACCCCAGCTCAATATCCAGCCTGGATGGAATAACCCCCCTGTCTAATCCATACCCTCTATGTAAAGCAGTGGGTCCAGATTAGACAACATAATCAAAGACCCCACCCACACTTAACATTCTCTCTTCTCCCTTTCCCATCAGGCAGAAGATATAAAAGCTGGGAAACCCATACCATTGGACTCAAGGACAGATTCTATCCCATTGTTATCAGACTCTTGAACAGACCTCTAATATGACACGATCAACTCTTGGCCTCACAAGCTACTTGATTAGGATCTTTCACTATATCTGCACAGTAGCTTTTACACTTTGGTCTGTATTTTTATTGTTTTGCCTTTTTGTAGCACAATGCACTATGTAATGATTTGATCTGTATAACCATTATACATGACTAGATTTTCACTGTATCTTGGTGCAGGGAACTATAATAAACCAATATAAATACCCAACCTGGTGTGTTATTCAAGACTGAAACTGGCAGTCTGGGTTTTCCATTGAAAACTGCAGTGTCCCACTTTGAGATCTGCTCCTCTTATCTCCTGCTCCAGCAAAGGATCTGGACAATTATGACACTGTCATAATTGAAACCATTATTTGCTGGTTTTTGGCTTTGGTTATGATTTCTATGGAGGTATTGTTGATATATTCTGTTTCCAGCACTGCAGTCTCTTCTAATGAAATTGTCTGGTGAATGAAAATGCACAGATCAGCTTGTTTTGCTCTCAGTTTAGATGCTATTACAGATCAGATCGGCCACAGTACAAAGCATTGAAACACGGAATTATTTAATCTGCTGAGGAAGAAAACTTTTATTGAATTGCTGCAATCTTAGTGAAATTGTACACTAAATGCCCAATTTTGATGTGTCTTTTCATTCCTTCAGCCCCATTCAAAGAGGGAAAGAAAGGAACGCTATTTAATTATGTCTTGCAAATTGGAATCTGTGAAATACAGCTGCTCATCTGAACTGTCATATTGACTATTTTGAGAGTTCTGTAAAAATAAGCACATTTATGCATAATATGTTTCAGTGAGTAATGAAAATTCAGATGCATTGGGACTCACTCAAACTCCATTATTGTCTGCAAATATCAGCATATCAGTGCTTGGTTCTTCTAAAACTGCCGACTCTGTGGACCAATCAAACTGTATTTCTAATAAATACCAATGTTGCTAAATTATCCATAGACTCAGAATGTTGGTACTTAATTCTCACGTTGTGTAATTTGCTCTTAAATAATTGAATAATTCAATATTTCTTGCAGCAAAAGTGTTCAGTGAACCATTATAATTCTGTCTTATTAGTTATTCTTGTGTTTGATGAAATTGGAGTCACAAATAACTTATCTAAAAGACCAATACAAGCCGTCCCTGGATTAGGAATGTCTGATTTGTTGACAACTACACATAATGAGTGAGCTCCCTAATATAATTAAATTCAAAAGTCTAATTTTTCTCCCCAACGAATAGCAAAATTAGTTTCTTCTCCCCTTCCATTTTTAGTAATTGATCTTTATCAGTCTTATGTACTTTTGATACAATTTCTTAAAATGTGATGGAAGTATGGTTACCATATCAAGAAATTTGTGTATATTTTTTAAACGCATATAAATTGACTTACAGATGCCTGTTAAAACAAAACTATCTGTAACCCTTCATGGTCAATATATGCTGGACATCTGCTTTGGGAATCCCCTAAAGCATGGACATGCTTGGAATTCATTCAATGTACTTATGTGATTTTGTCACTTAATCTGAAATATGTGTTACTTTAAACACAATTTATAAAGCATCTACAGATGGAAGAGAATATTCTTTCATTAATATTGACTGCAACGGAACAATTTTGTGCTTCAAATACCAGTGCTGCCCACCTACAAATATTTTAAAACTGGTAGAAAATAGGATTGAGAAGTATGACACAATGATGCTTTGGGATGGGCTACAAGTTGAAGTTGCATAAGATGTTCATGTGGGCCAGCTTGGAGTATCATGTGCAGTTTTTGTCACCTACCTACAGGAAATGTAAATATGATTGGAAGAGTACAGAGAAAATTTACAATGATGTTACCAGGACTGGAGGACCCAAATTACAAGGAAAGATTGAATAGGTTGGGACTTTAGTCACTAGAACATAGAAGATTGAGAGGAGATTTGATAGAGATATCCAAAATTATGAGAGGTATAGATAGGGTAAATGCAAGCAGGATTTTTCTACTTAAGTTGTGTGGGACTACACAGAGGTCATGGGTTAAGAGTGAAAGGTAGATTTTCTCTGTGCTCTTTCAATCTCATCCACTTTAAGATTAGAAGTGCTGTGCAGTCAGAGATGCTCTTCTGCACATCACTGTTGTAATATGTAGTTATTTGAGTTACTGTCACCTTCCTGTCAGCTTGAACTAGTCTGACAATTCTCCTCTGACCTCTTCCATTAACAAGGCAGTTTCATCCACAGAACTGCCACTCACTGGACATCTTTTTTTTGTTTTTCACATCATTCTCTGTAAACTCCAGAGACTGTTGTGCATGAAAATCCCAGAAGATCATCAGTTAGTGAGATTCTCAAACCACCAACAATCATTCCACAGTCAAAGTCACTTAGGTCACATTTCTTACCTATTCTGATATATGACCATATATGACTGCCTTTATCCACTGAGTTGCTGCCAAATGCTTGGCTGATTAGATATTAGATAATGAGTGGATGTAAAGGTGTACCTAATAAAGTGCCAATGACTGCAGATCAGCTGATCTAAAAAGCCATTTGTGCAAGATGGATTTCACCACAAATTTTATTTGCTAATATTCTGAGTTACTTGACTTAGTGAAAACACAGCTAATGCAATTTGCTATTAATGTCATTAATAAAATGCTGAGAGAGGTTGTATGACATTTTTTGGCTATTAAGTGAATAATTTCTCTGCCCAACTATTGGATATTGTGTTGACAAAGACATGTCCATTGGGTTATGGTGCCCTTAAAAAAACACTGGTCAGAAAGAATAGAGTAGAAGTGAGTGTGGTTCATAGCAGAATATATGCATTTTAACTTAGTGTCAAAAATAGGTTCAATTGAAATCAGTGAAATATCATTTTGGAACAGAATAATGTGCAAATGCAACAATATTTGCATTTTACAAACCAGAAACTACCGGAAGCACTCAGCAGGTCAGGCAGCATTTGTAGAGTGGGAATCTGTTTAAATTTTTAGGTCGATGACCATGAGAAATGTGCCCTTTATCCATATTCCAACTGTGATGCCTATCCACCCATCTACATCTCTCATTTACTATCATTAGGCTTGTTTACCTTTATATATTTTTGCTCTCTTTTGCAGTATTTTTAAAATATGTTTTTACTGTAACTTACAGTAATTTTTTACATACTGCTCTGTACTGTTGTGGCAAATCAATACATTTTATGATATATGCCATTGATAATAAACATGATTCTGATTTTGATCCCCTAAAGAAAACAAATAAAACAATTCAAACAAGCATCAGTTTCCCTGCAAGATGCCACAGGATTTTAAAAAATTATTTTACCAACTATGCCTTTGTTAAGCTATGAAGTTGTGTTAGCAATACAGAGCTTCATACTTGAGGCAGTAAGTAAGATGGCATGAAATTATACAATGACTATCCATTGCATATTCTAATTTAAAAATAAAAATAACAAAGGTTTGCAAAACTGTAGTGTGATTAAGTCTGTGCTTTTTTAAAAATCATGTTAACCAGGCAGCAATGAGGAGTGTATGCTTAGTTAATTATCATGGTGGAACAAACCAACAGTGTTCAGGTGATGCCACTAAATCACTTGTATTGTTCCTAGGGGTCATTTGTGTTATCTGACTGTATAATTGCCTTTAAACTGCAAATCTTCTGCTGTAATCCACATGAACATATGGGTGTTACTTCCTCAGATGAAGCAATAACTATATCCCAGCTACCAAATTAAACCTTCCAGTCCAATCGTGCCACTAGGTTCACATCCCTGCAAAGGCTCAATGTTATGCGCTGTTTTTAAAGAAAAGTATTCTGCTTCTGAAAATTGAATTTGTACTATTTTTGGATAATCCATTAGCTAAAGAAATATTTTGATAAATTATTCTCTTACAGCCTCTTGTGTAAGATCCAAGGTAGTTTTAAATACAAAATATATGATAACATTGTCCACAGTTTCTTTTGCCAGAGGGTAATGAATCAATGGAATTCATTGTCACAGACGGCTATGGAGGTCGTCATTGAGTATATTTAAAGTGGGGTTTGATAGGTCTTGATTAGATTATGAAGGCACTCAGTCCTCGTTTATTGTCATTTAGAAATGCATATACATTAAGAAATTATACAATGTTCCTCCAGAGTGATATCACAAAATAAAAAAAGGACAAACCAAGACCCACACTGACAAAACCACATAATTATAACATTAGTTACAGCAGTGCAAAACAATACCGTAATTTGATAGACGTAGACTATCGATTAGTCAGGGCGTTAAAGGTTATGGAGAAAAGACAGGCGAATGGGGTTCAGTGATAATAAATCAGCCGTGATGGAATGGTGGAACAGACTCAATGGGTCAAAAGGCCTAATTCTGCTCCTATGCCTTATATTTTAGATGCATGCAGATGTCAGACTATTTTTTTGTGTGGAAAAAAATTATTACCACAATTCTTGAAGGAGTACCAACCTTTCAGAACTGCTTTTGAAATATATTTTCTGGGGAGTAAATTCACTTTCAAATGATAAATTATCAGGAGCAGACAAAAAGCATCTTTGAAGAAGGCTTTCCAGCAACAAGAGCTCATTAATCATTTAGTTAAGTTTTGATGACTTCAATGTTTTTGCATTTTGGAGAAAAAACATGATTCTCTTTTGCTTATGGAGGTATTAATCTAATTCTGTGAAGTATACTGCTATCAAATACAAATCCTGGTTGATAATATTTAAGCCAATATATCGGGTAGCTGCTTAGAGACTGGCTTAGATAGGGCAGGTAGTCAGAATCTTTTTCCCAGGGCAGAAATATCAAGTACTAGAAGGCACTTGATAAGGTGAGAGGTGATAAAAATTAAAACAGATTTATGAGGCATTTTTTATATCCAAAGGGTAATGTCTGGAACCAGCTGTCAGTGTTAAAAAATAGAATCACATAGGGTAGTGTTATGGACAGGCAGGTAGTGCCAGGTGTTGAAGGGTGTGAGGGAAGAGAAGTGACTGCAGTTGCTATTACAAGGGAGAAGGTGCTCAAACAGCTGAAAGACCTAAGGGTACATAAGTCACCCAGACCAGATGAACTGCACCCTAGGGTTCTGAAAGAGGTAGCGATAGAGATTGTGGAGGCTTTAGTAATGGTCTTTCAAAAATTATTGGACTTTGGCTTGGTGCCAGAAGACTGGAAAATTGCAAATGTCACTCCACTCTTTAAGAAAGGAGTAAGACAACAGAAAGGAATTGATAGATCAGTTAGCCTGAACTCAGTGGCTGGGAAGATTTTGGAGTCAATTGTTGAGGATGAGGTGATGGAGTACTTGGTGACACAGGACAAGACACGACAAGGTCAGCACGGTTTGCTTAAGGGAAAATCTTGCCTGACAAATCTGTTGGAATTCTTTGAGGAGGTTAGAAGTAGGACAGATAAAGGGGATGCAGTGGATAGTGTATATTTGGACTTTCAGAAGGCCTTTGATAAGGTGTCACACGTGAGGCTGCTTACCAGGTTAAGAGCCCATGGTATTACAGGAAAGTTACTGGCATGGTTAGAGCATTGCCTGATTGGTAAGAGGCAGTGAGTGGGAATAAAAGGATCCTTTTCTGGTTGGTTGCCATTGACTAGTTGTGTTCCACAGAGGTCAGTGTTGGGACCACTTCTTTTTATGCTGTATATCAGTGATTTAGATGATGGAATAGATGGGATTGTTACCAAGTTTGCAGATGATACGAAGATTGGTGGAGGGTCAGGTAGTGTTAAGGAAACAGGTAGGATGCAGAAGGACTTAGACAGATTAAGAGAATGGACATGAGAGAGCCAAATTAAATACAATGTTGGAAAATGCATGGTCATGCACTCTGGTAGTAGAAATAAATGTGCGGACTATATTATAAACAGGGAGAAAATCCAAAAATATGAGATGCAAAGGGACTTGGGAATCCTTGTGCAGAACACCCTAAAGGTTAACTTGCAGGTAGAGTCGGTGGTGAGGAAGGCAAATGTAAAGTTAGCATTCATTTTAAGTGGGCTAGAGTACAAGAGCAGGGATGTGATGCTGAGGCTTTATAAGGCACTGGTGAGGCCTCACCTTGAGTATTGTGAACAGTTTTGGGCTCCTCATCTTAGAAATGATGTGCTGGCATTGGAGAGGGTCCAGAGGAGGTTCACAAGGATGATTCCAGGAATGAAAGGGTTATCATACGAGGAACGTTTAGTAGTTCTGAGTCTGGAGTTTGGAAGGATGAGGGGGTGGAGGATCTCATTGAAATCTTTTCAATTTTTGAAAGCCTAGACAGAGTAGATATGGAAAGAGTGTTCCCCATGGTGGGGGAGTCTGGGACAAGAGGGCACAGCCTCAGGATAGTGAGTTGTCCATTTAAGACAGAGATGTGGAAAATTTTATTTAGCCAGAGGGTGGTGAATTTGTGGAATTTATTTGCACAGGCAGCTGTGGAGGCCAGGTCATTTAAGGCAGAGCTCAAAGGTTCTTGATTGGACATGGCATCATAGGTTATAGGGAGAAGGCTGGGGAGTGGGGCTGAGGAGGGGAGACAGGATCAGACGTGATTGAATAGTGGAGCAAACTCTATGGGCCATATGGCTTAATTCTGCTCCTATATTTTACGGTCTATGGTCTAACTTTAGATTAGCATCATAGCTAAGGCTGTTATCATGGGCTAAGGGACTGTACCTGTTCTGTACTGTTCTGTGTTTAGTAAGAACAATAAATTGGTGTGTTCTATGTACAACAGACTAGAATAATGGAGTCACAAGAGGTAGTGGAAACTGGAGCAACACATAAATGCTGCAGGACCTCAGTGGGTCGGGCAAATGGAAGGAAACGGATGGTGGGTATTTCAGGTTGAGAGCTTTCATCTGGACTGAAATAATGGCCCAGAAATATTTCAGTCCTGGGGATGGCCTTTAAATATACAGCAAGCTGATGAATGTTTAGTGTGAGGGACTTTATTCCTGCAGAATGTTATTGTGTTTGGGGGCCTGAGCATTATCTGCAGCAGACTAGGCCTTGCCCCTTCAGGATATGGGGACTGGACGAAGTCTCATTAATGAAGCAAGGTGAAGGGTATTGGGACATGGAGAGGGATCACAGCATCAGGAAGGGCTGCGATACTACTGACAGGCATTGGACACGTGATTAGATGAAGGTGATGGTCTTGGGATTAGCTTAAAGGGCACCTGTCTGCTGTAGTTTCCCACAAGCAGGATCTACGGCCTGTGACCTGCTCAGGTGGGACTCCTTTGTGTTTCACCAGCAAAGCTGCTCATTGGTTGTAAAGGGCTTCGTAAATGTGAATGAGCTGCTGTTCCCTTCCTGGCCGCACGTACACAAATTAATTTTGTAAAAGGGGCTTATAGATACTTGGTGCACATTGTTGAATACCATTGCAAACTGGCAGGCCCCTTGCATTAGCAGGTACGAAGCACTGAGGACTTGGAAGCAAAATTATAGATCAAGTTCAATGCAGGAATTTCCTGATAATATTCATAGAGTCATAGAGCCACAGAGTTAAACAGCTTAGAAACAACCCTTCAGTCCAACTGGTCCATACTGACCAGACATCCATCTAAAGCTATTCCTATTTGCCCATATCCTTCTAAACCTTTCCTATCCATGTACCTGTCTATCTATGTTAATGTACCTTCCTCTGGAAGTTAATTCCTTACCACCCTCTTATTTAATTACCTCTCAATTTCCTCATAAATCTTCCCCCTCTCACCATAAAGGGATCAGTTAATCCAACAAAATGTTATTGTGTAGAATATGTACACATTGTACAATGATTAGAGTTTCTCAGGCAGCAAGTCCTTTTTAAAAATCATTTTCAGTTTTATTTAACACTTGCAACACAAGTGCAAGATATCTGCAGTAAAGAACTATTTCTCTGGTTGTCTCCTCTACAACGTTTTGGCTTTGTCATTAATTCTCATTAAAATTAGTATGAAAAACTCCCTGGAATATATGCACTGCTTTCCCCATTCCCAAGTCAGTATTAATAATACTGACTTCAGAATGAGGAATATGCTCTTTACAAACATTTCAGTAAAACAGAGACATAAATCTTGACTCTGGTAGCACTCTGGCATTGGAGGCAGTCAGTCGGAGGTTCCACTCTAGAGATTTGAGCCGAAAATTTATGCTGACATTACTCCTTAATCCTGAAAGTGCCACTGTCTCACATGCAAACTTTTAGCTCTCTTTGGTAGATAAAAGATCTTGTGACCCTATTTTGAAGGAGCGGGAATGTTTGCCCTGGAGCACTAATCAGTGTTTATCTCTCAATCAACACAGGAACAGTTTACCTGTCTACCGCATGTGACCTTGAGACGCACAAATGGACTTGCGTTTTTCCTACATTAGGACAGGGATAACATTTCAAAAATATTGACTTAATTAGCTAAGGAGTGTTTAGGCTCTGGTTCCTCACCCAGTCTTCTTGTCATTGCATCAGAAAACTACCGCAAGTATTCCTCAGATGTAATGGACAGGAATGTCTATCTAACGTGTGGTGTGACAAATCATACCAAAACCATATTATATGCTGTCAGCATTCTAATCCTTGTAACATTTAAAATGTTGTTATTCATGAAAGAATCAAGAATTTTCTAAGTATGAAGAACTTTAAGTTAAAGGAAAGTTTAAGGAAGTTAGTTTTTTCGCTTTGAAAATAGAGGGAGGAGGGGTGTTCAATGGAATCTAATTCAACAAAGCTGGTCATTTTTGTAGATGGTTCCAATTCCTAAAGGCAGAAGTTTTCAAATTAGAATAGGGCATTACTTGAATGTTTTCTCCCAAGGTATGGTAAAGTTTTGTCCCAAGCATGTGGGGAATGCTCCTAAGCAAGTTAGGTTCCAGCAACGTTTGAAGAAATCTCTAGGGAACGGTCTGAAAGTTAGTGCAATTAGCTGGGACAGAAGTTGCACTGTTCTAAAAACTCTTTGCCAAGATATTCATCACTAGTAAAGTTCAAAGTAAATTTATTTTCAGAGTATGTACAGTATATGTTATGATATAATACCTTGAGATTCATATCCTTGCAGGCATTTATAGGAAAAAACTACAGAATTTACAAAAAGCTATGCATAAACAGATGAAGACTGACAAATGACTAATGTGCAAAAGACAAACTGTACAAATAAAAGATATTACTGAGAACATAAGCAATAAACACACCACATGGTTATTTAGTATGTTCTACTTTAATTCAACAACCACAACACACTTTAAAGACAGTGTACAGTTCACTAACATGAATAAATATTATATTTAGTGCCATTGAACAGAGACGAAATTCTAGATAGTGGTGATTAATTGTGAGATTAAAGAAATCTTGTGATTACATGTAATATTCAAACTCATATGAACTTGTTACACAGATATATATTTCATTGTAACTTAATGCAGTAAACTGGAAAGACTGGAAAAAGTGCACAAGTACATACTCCGATGGAAAGTTAGATTTATTCGTGACTTTTCTATCACGTATGTTTCTTGCTTAAAAACCCAATAGCCCATTTGTGATCTGAGACGTGATGTAATCACAATCAAATACACATTCTCTGAAACTTACCACATCCATTTATTGTCATTTATTTGAGGTGATGCCTCAAAAAGGTAGTGTCATCATTAAGGATCCCTATCTCCTAGGACATGCTTTCTTCTCATTGCTACCATCAAGGAGATGGTACTGGAGCCTGAAGACACACACTCAATGTTTCAGGAACAACTTCTTTTTCCCCCTCCACCATCAGATTTATGAATGGCCAATGAACCCATGAACACTACCTCAGACAACAATACACACAAAATGCTGGTAGAACACAGCAGGCTAGGCAGCATCTATAGGAAGAAGTACAGTCGACGTTTCGGGCCGAGACCCATCGTCAGGACTAACCGAAAGGAAAGATAGTTCAAATCTCTAGCTATCTTTCCTTTCAGTTAGTTCTGACGAAGGGTCTCGACCCGAAACAACGACTGTACTTCTCCCTATAGATGCTGCCTGGCCTGCTGTGTTCTACCAGCATTTTGTGTGTATTGTTGTTTGAATTTCCAGCATCTGCAGATTTCCTCGTGTTAACACTACCTCAGTACTTTTTTGCCTCTCTTTTTTGCACTACTTATTTGATTTTGTGTGTATATATATGCATATAAACATTACATTCTTCATGTCCATATGGTCCTTTGAAATTGCTGTGATCTGTCAGAGTACTCAGGTGATTGTGTCTTGCCAACAATCTCAGTGCATTGTGGACATCTGAATGGGGTCTGTGTCGGTCTCCTCCTCGTCCTCTGGTTTCCTTGCCCATTGACATACATAAGCTGCCCCAGTTGAAAAATCAGAGGAGAGTCAGTGGGCATGGGAAAGAGAAAGTAAGTAGTGGAGTGGGAACTGATGAAAATGGCCTGACAGACTTGATGGGCTGAATGGCCTTTTATGTTTTTCACCGTGTTGAGAAAATGTGAGATATGCTGCATAAAATAGTGCTGAAAGCTGGTCATACAACTTTGGTATGTTTTGTAACACTACACATTAGATAGTCTTTCCTATTCATTGCGTTTGAGGAACACTTAGTTTCCTGATGCAGGGATGATAAGACTGGGTGAGGAGTCAGAGTTAAACCCTCACTAACACAAGAACTGTGATTGTCTTAATTTAAACTAACACATAGCCAACACTGACACCCAAAGTACATAAATCACTTTGTCTTGATCTTACCCCTAAAGGTGACAACTGAATGTTCTTGATCACATAAATTGGAAATTGGAGGCAGAATTGATACACTGCCATAAAATAATGGAATTAGTTTGTCATGCAAAGAGAACACCAGCTTTTTGTGTTGTGAGTTATTATTAAATGAATGAGAGGTCAATCAATATTTTGAATGTGGTGCCATAAAAAATTGGCAGACGAATAAACAACTAAAAACTGAGCATTGTGACCTTGGAAGACTTTTAACCATGGTAACATGCCCAAAATGCTGGAGGAACTCAGCAGGTCAGGGAGTATCTACAGTTGACATTTCAGGCCGAGATCCTTTCTCAGGACAGGAAAGAAAGGGGAAAGATGCCAGAATAAAAAGTTGGGGGGAGGATTGGTAGCAGGTGATAGTTAAAGCCAGGTGGGTGGGAAAGGTAAAGGGCTGGAGAGGAAGGAATCTGATATGAGAGGAGAATGGACCATAGGAGAAAGGGAAGGAGGAGGGGCACTAGGGGTAGGTGATAAGCAGGTGAGAAAACGTAAGAGGCCAGACAAAGCAGTCCTGTAATTTAAGATGGGCCTCACCAATGTAGAGGAGGCCGCATTGAGCGCACCAGACACAATTGATGACCTCAGCAGATTCGCTGGGGGGGGAGATTCGTGGGGGGGGAACAGATGGACAAGGGAATCATGGATGGAGCAATTCCTGTGGAAAGTGGAAAGAGGGAGAGAGTTAAAGATGTATTTAGTGGTAGGGTTTCATTGAAGATGGCGGAAGTTGCAGAGGATGATGTGTTGGATTATGGGGTTATGGGGTGGCAGGTAAGGACAAGAGGAACCCTATCTGTTCCCAGGCTCAGATATGACCCAAGTGCGGAGTGAGAGACACTGAAGCAGGTCGATTGTTCACAACTGAAGCAGGTTTGAGCAAGAGAGATGTCCATAAGATTCCCAGCTGCACCAGAGTCAATAAACAATTCAAGTTCACAGGTCTGAGATCTCCACAACAAGGGAGCTGCGAGCATTACAGAATTAGGGGAAGCTGACTGAAGAGAGAACCGACCCGTCACAATTCCCCTCCCTGCTGCCAGGTGTTGTCTTTTACTGGACGCTTGGAACAATCCGCCAGGAAGTGCCCTGGATCACCACAATAGAGGCAGGAACCTGTCCTCCGGCGCCACTCTCATTCCCCCTGGGACAGGCGCATGCGCTCCACTTGCATGGGGTCCTCCGTGGGCTGGGTGGTGGGTGGTGAGGGAGGGGGAGAGGACGAGGAAAGACGGTGATCTGGCGGCGCGTAGGACCAGTCACCTGGTCGTCAACTCGAACAGCCAGGTTAATCTGGTCATCCAAACTATCCTGCTCGTCCTGGACAGCGATCTCATACCAGACCCCTGCATTTGGTCCACGCTGGAAGGCGGTGATGAGGGACCTCTCATTCCATCCCATCTCTACTGCAAGAGTACGGAATTTAACTGCATAGGCTCTCCCTGTTCCTCTGCCTTGGCGCAGGTCCAAGAGTCGGTGGGCAGCCTCCTGTCCCCGTACTGGAATATCAAAAACCCTCCTTAACTCTGCCATGATATGTCAGAACAACTGGGTTGCAGGGTATCCTTGCTCCCGTAGAGTGTTGAAAAGGCTGAGTGGAGGCCCGTCAAGAAGGTAGACTATGTATGCCAATTTTCGTGCATCATCACCAAAACGACCAGGATGGGCTTGGAATGTCAGCTTGCATTGGGTAATAAAATTACTGCAACCATCAGAATCACCAGAATATCGGCCCGGTGGTGGAATACTCGGTTCCTGAATGGTTGTGGGAGTCGGCTCTGGTCTGGGCATGGGAGTGGTTGCATTAGTAGAAGAGATTGTCGGGGCAGCAAAAAAGGAGGCCCTGAGAGATGCTGGGAGTGGGACTGAAGCAGCCTGAAGCTGCTGAATTGCGCTGGTGAGAATATTAATGGCTGTCCGCTGATGCTGGCTGCTCACAGTAAGTTCATGAAAATCGCAGACGCATGAGTCTGATTGTCTGTGGTGAGCTGTTGAACAGTTGCGGCTAGGTTGTTCCTCCAAGTGAGACTGGCTTGTCAGCACAAGGTTATCTCCCTCATTGCCTCCATAACTTCACTGAGAACAGATTCCATTGCCTGTAGCTTGTCCAATGAACCTCATGGCCAAGGTCAGCTGCTCTCCCTCTGTTGGGACCATCTATGTTGTTCGAGACTTGCTGTTCCCAGGCTCGGATATGGCCCAAGTGCGGAGTGAGAGACACTGAAGCAGGTTGATAGTTCACAGACTTTAATACGAACAGTGTTAAATGGAAAATAAAACAAAAAACGCAAGGCCAAACAGGGCCGTTAACTAAAATTGTCAAATGGAAAACGAAGTCTACACTGCGGCTGAAAAGAACGTCTAAACATTAAACGAATACCGCTAGTCTGCAGAGTCAGTTAACTTGAAAGACCAATTTCTCAGGGAAGGCCAAATGCCAAACAGGTAGTGAAGCGTTGCTATGCTCTGTCCAAGTCTCGACAAGCACTATAAAGACAAGTATGGTGCTAAATACTATCATGATTAAATAATAATTAGCTGACAAGTGCAAATTCCAAGTGAATTTAAGAGCAGGGTGGAAGTTAGAGGCAAAGTTGATGAAATTGATGAGCTCAGCATGGGTGCAGGAAGCAGCACCAATGCGATCGTCAATGTACACAGAAAGCGTTGGTGCGTATTACTGGGGAAAGCTTCGAACATGGACTGCTTTACATAGTCAATGAAAAAACAAACGTAGCTGGGGCCCATGCGGGGGCCCATGGCTACCCCTTGAGTTTGGAGAAAGTGGGAGGGGCCAAAGGAAAATTTTTTTAAGGTGAGACCAGTTCTGCCAGATGGAGGAGGGCTGGTTGGTTCTTTAATTGAGGAAGAAGTGGAGAGCTGTAAGGCCTTCTTGATTGGCATAGAAGTGTATAAGGACTAGGCATCCATGGTGAAAATAAGGCAGTCAAGGCCGGGAAATTCAAAGTTAGTGAAGAGATCAAGAGCATGAGAAGTGTCACTGATGTAGGTGGGAAGGTGACTGAACCAAAGGGGATAAGATGGAATTGAGGCATGCAGACATGAGTTCCTTGGGGCAGGCAGGCAGAAACAATCGGCCTACCCAGACAATCAGTTTTGTGAATCTTGGATAGGAGGTAGAAGCGAGCGATGCGGGGTAAGGGAACTATGAGTCTGGTGGCAGTGGATGGGAGCTCTCCAGAGTTGATGAGGTCAGTGATGGTGTCGGAAATGTAAATTGGTTAATAGTTTTATTATTGTTACATGTACTGAGGTAAAGCCAAAAACCTTGTTTTGCATGTCATTCCTACAGATTGCTTCATCACATTGAGGCAGAATAAGGGAAAACCAATACAAAATGCAGAATAACGTTATACAGTGTAGTTCAGGCAGACGATACGGTGCAAGTTCTTAATGAGGCAGACTAAGATTAAGAGTCCATCTTGACCTCAGTCTCTCTTGTAGGCGACCATTAAATACCTTAGTTAGAAGTTACCCATGAGCTTGATAGTGCGCGCTTTCAGGTTATTATAACTCCTGCTCGATGGGATTGAGGAAACAAAATGTCCAGCTTGGGTTGGGTCTTTGATGAAATAGGCTTTTTGCGGAGGCATTGAGAAAGCAAAGTCCATGGAGGGGAGACTGGTTTCCATGATGCGCTGAGCTTTGTCAACAACTCTCTGCAGTATCTTCTCATCTGAGACTGCAAGAAACTGCACGGAATTGTGGACACAATTCAGCACATCACAGAAACCAGTCTCCCCTTCTTAGAAATTAATGTTTTACATTGACAAAACAAGGAGCAGCCTGAGGAGGGATGTGAACGTGAGCTGACATTTGGGTGAAATCAAAGGCTGCCACTTGCATTGGGGACTAGTAGTTGTGGGGAAGAATGGTTGGTAGATCAGGCATTGGCTGACCAGGGTTTGGGTCTTCAGGATCAACTGGTGAAGGTATAAGTATTCGGTACTTTAAATGAGGTATATGTCATGTTTATCACTAGAGATGTAACATAATAGTAAATAATTATTATGAGGTCATTTGTTCAATAATTTACTATTCACAATTGATAGCAGTTCTGAGAGTTAGAGTCAGCTAGAAATGTTCCATATATTGATATATTTGACACCCAACTAAGCCACTGAGCTTGGCCACCATTTTCCTTCACAACTGCCCCACCCCTATCTCCACACCTCATGATGGAACACAGGGCAAGAAAGCCCAGTGGTGCAGAGCCTTGGTGATTGTAGGTCTCAACAGCCTCAGTAAGGAAGCTGCAGCTGGAAAATTCATACAAATCAAGTGCAAAATTAGAAGGGAGATGAGTCTTGGCAGGCAATTCTGAGTCAAAGTTTCTTTTGAAAAGGAAAGTTACAAAGAAGTATGCCATAGTAGTATCCATATACCTCAACTCCATTCTATCCTCCTTGGTTCAGTCCCTTCCTACTTGCATCCATGGTACTTGTTATGCTCTTAATCACCTCACTAACTTTGAATTCCCTGGCCCTGACCGTCTCATTTTCACCTTGGAAGTCTAGTTCCTGTGCGTTTCTATCCCCAATCAAGAAGGCCTTAAATTTCTTCACTTTCTTAATAAAAGAACCAACCAGTTCCTCTCCACCACCTCCCTCCTCCACCTGGCAGAACTGGTCTTCACCCTCAACAATTTCTCCTTTGGTTCCTCCCAATTTCTCCAGACTGGAGGCGTAGCCATGGGCACCCATATGGGCCCCAGCTATGCCTATCTCTTTGTTGGCTATGTGAAACAGTTCCAAGCCTTCCCCAGTAATGCTCTCCAACATTTTCTGCACTACATTGACAACTGCATTGATGCTGCTTCATCACCCATGCTGAGCTCATCAATTTCATCATTTCACCAACCTCCACCCTGTCCTTAAATTCACTTGGTCCATTTCTAACACCTCTCTCCTCTTTCTCAATCTCTGGAGACAAGTTGCCGACCGAAATCTTTTATAAACCGACAGATTCCCAGTTACCTTGACTATACCTCTTTCCACCCTGTCTCTTGTGAAAATTATCTTCCCTTTTCTCAGTTCCTTTGTCTCCACTGCATCTGTTCCCAGGATGTGGCTTTCCTTTCCAGGACATTTGAGATGTCCCCTTTCTTCAAAGAATGGAATTTCCCTCCCTCCACTATTGATGTTGTCCTTATCTGCCTCTCCCCATCTTCACGCTACCTTGACCTCACCTACCACCCCTCAAACCTCTGCATCCAACACATCATTCTCTGCAACTTCTGCCATCTTCAATAGGACCCCACCACCAAACACATCTTTACCTCCCTCCCCCACTGTCTGCTTTCCACAGGGATTACTCCCTCTGTAATTCTCTTGCTCTTTCATCCCTTCCCACTAATATCCCTCCTGGCACACATCTCTTCAAGCAACAGAAATATTACACCTACCTATTCATCCTACCTTCCCTCCATTCAGGGCTGCAAACAGAGGGTTCTGAATGTTCTCACATGCAAATCAGTTTTTAGTGTCTTACTCACTATTCCCAAAGTTAAAGAGTTTGCATGAGCCAAATATGATTAGAAACTATCTGGGTATTTTTGTGGCTTTTTTTTTAATAGAGGAAAATAAAATGTTAAATGTGGTTCTGTAAATCACGTTTAATATTCAGCTGGTAATGGCTACTGCAGCTGGAGACAAGCTTGAGTGAGGTTTCCTCTGGGTGTTTCTCAACCTTGGGAACCATTTAAAGATCTTGAATTTAAAGGAGGATCTATCATGTACACACAGGCTTAAAGCATTGAACTTTAAGCAAGTAAAATGTAAAGTAATTATCCACATACCTTTCTTATACCAAAAAAAACCATTAACACTGTTGAAATGAATGATTGTTCTCCAGAACTATAGGATCACTGTTGAATCTCAGGGAAATGTAATATAGCCTAACTGGACTATTTATTGATGTTTTATTTTTGACTTCACTTTTGAAATTACAATAGACAATAGGTGCAGAAGTAGACCATTCAGCCCCTCGAGTCTGCACCGCCATTCTGAGATCATGGCTGATCATTCACTATCAATACCCAGTCCCTGCCTTGTCCCCATATCCCTTGATTCCCCTATTCATCAGATATATATCTAGCTCCTTCTTGAAAGCATCCAGAGAATTGGCCTCCACCGTCTTCCGAGGCAGTGCATTCCACACCTCCACAACTCTCTGGGAGGAGAAGTTTTTCCTCAACTCTGTTTTAAATAACTGACCTCTTATTCTCAATCCATGCCCTCTGGTACTGGACTCTCTCAACATCTGGAACATATTTCCTGCCTCAATCCTATCAAATCCTTTAATTATCTTATGATTATTGTGTGAACTAGAAATTAGAACAATGTATTCCAAATGGCTTCTGCAACCTCTTGCAAATAGTGATTTATTTATTACAGCAGTTGAGGAAGCTGTTCAGCCCACTAGGTCCATACAGGCTCCCAGTCGAGCAATCCATCAGTTTCACTACCTGACCTGCTGAGTTCTTCCAGCATTTTGTGTGTGTAACACCTTTTGCACAGATGATGTTGACATGCTGAGTGTTTCCAGTATTTTTTGTCTTTTTACAGATTTCCATCATTTGTAGATTTTTTTTAAAAGTTTAGCTTTATGAAGTTCCTCCTGTCAGTGTTTCCGTCCAGTTTTCGCGCGGTGCTGCCCTCTAGTGTTCGCTTGGTGGAGGAACAAGCTGGACCAGGACAATTTACCATGCCATGTTAGTCATGCAACTCAGGGACTTGGGCTATATTTTCTTTCTTTGTGACTATCATGTTTTTTTGAAATCATAATTATGTGAGCTATTTGTGCTATATGCTATGTGTAGTATGCTGTGTGTAATGTGTTTTTCACCTTGGCCACAGAGGGATGCTGGTTCGTTTGGCTATATTTACGCATGGTTGAATGATAATTAAACTTGAGCTTGAAGTTTTATAGTTTTAAAGACAGGTTTTTGAATACAATAGACAATAGGTGCAGGAGTAGGCCATTCGGCCCTTCAAGCCAGCATTGCTATTCACTGTGATCATGGCTGATCATCCACAATCAGTACCCCGTTCCTGCCTTCTCCCCATATCCCTTGACTCCACTATCTTTAAGAGTTTTTCTTTTTGAACAAATTATTTATCAATGATGGAGATGAGAAATTAAACATCGTGTTAAATCTGAGTAAGAAATGTGTAAATTTAATAGAACTAAGAACAGGTCTGTGGATTGGGAGTAATTTGATTCTCAGCAAAAGAAGGCCAAGAAATTGATTTTAAAAAAAGGACAAGCTAGAATGGTAGAGTAAGTAGGGGAAAAAGATTAAAAATATGAAAGATTTTATAGGTGTATAAAATGGAATAAATTACCAAGAGTAAGTGTGGGTTTCTTACAGTGATAGAATTCTTAATGGGGAATAAAAGTCAATGATTACTTTGTGTTTTCAGGGAAGGTGCTTAAACCTGTCTAGTTAGAGAGCAAAGGTCTAACTAAGGAGCTGAAGAAAATATTGTAAATAATATTCAGAAAGTAGTACTAGCAAAGTTAGTGAGTTTTCAAGCTGATAAAACCCAAGGATCTGATTGTTTGCATCCTAGAGTTTTGAAAGTGATGGATTTAGAGATGGTCAATGTTTTAGTTACCATCTTCTGGAGTTCTGTAGATTTTGGAATTGCTCCTATGGATTTGATGAGGGCAAGCATTAACCACATTTAAGAGAG
This sequence comes from Hypanus sabinus, assembly GCF_030144855.1. Lineage (NCBI taxonomy): Eukaryota > Metazoa > Chordata > Chondrichthyes > Myliobatiformes > Dasyatidae > Hypanus > Hypanus sabinus. The sequence goes on from NC_082738.1 coordinate 46,756,955, forward strand.
GAGACAGGGAGATAGAGAAAGACCTGACCTGTTAGTTTCATATCAGTGAAGGATCTAATAACAGAACACCTTAAATATGTTCCATTATTGTTTTTGGGATTTAGTAATTGCATTAACTTTAATGTTCCTTTTACAGCCTGTCTGTTAAATAGTTAAATGTTAATTACACGTGTAAAAGTTTCTACAAGGATGTAATTTGAAATACTTTCGGATTTGATGCTGTCTGGTCTGTTCACCTTGGCTCTCTTTTTTAAATATTTATTTATTTATTAATTTTTTAGAAAATTACAAAGAATAAATGTAATGAAAAATTAGTAAGAAAAAGAAAAATAATATTAATCCTCCCCCTCCCCTTAATCCTCCCCCTTCACCCTTGTCTAAAGAAAGAAAAAGAAAGAAAGAAAGAAAGAAAGAAAGAAAGAAAGAAAGAAAGAAAGAAAGAAAGAAAGAAAGAAAGAAAGAAAGAAAGAAAGAAAGAAAGAAAGAAAGAAAGAAAGAAAGAAAGAAAGAAGAGAAAGATTGCCTGGATATCGGAGGATCCCCACATGCTCCATGGAGTTCAAAATAATTTTAATATTTATTTTTACTTTCCCCAATTACTTTATAATTTTATCTTCAAAGGATCTATATATTTAATCCCATCTTTTGTAGGTATGGGAGCCAAATTTTCAAAAATATATCATATTCTTTTCTTAGTTTATATGTAATTTTTTTCAAGTGGAATACAACTATATATTTCATTATTCCAATGATCCATAGTTAAATATAAATCAGATTTCCAAGTAACTGCGATAACTTTTTTAGCTACTGCCAATGCAATTTTTATAAATTTTTTCTGATACTTATTCAATTTAAGTTTCGGTATTGTCCCTTCAATATCTCCTAATAAAAATAATATTGGACTATGTGGGAGTTGTACTCCAGTAATTTGTTCCAATAAAAGTCTTAGATTTATCCAAAATGGTTGAATTTTAAAACAAGACCAAGTAGAATGTAAAAAAGCACCAATTTCTTGATTACATTAAAAACATTGGTCAGACATATTTGAATTTAATCTATTTATTTTCTGTGGTGTTATATATAATTGATGTAAAAAATTATATTGCATTAATCTAAGTCAAACATTTATTGTATTTATCATACTATCAGAACATAATCTTGACCAACTTTTTCCATCAATTTTAACATTCAAATCAGATTTCCATTTTTGTCTTGATTTATGAATTCCAGATTCAATTGTCTGTTTTTGAATCAAATTGTACATACAGGATGTAATTTTTTAAATTTTTCCTTTTTGAATTAATATTTCTATTTCACTAGGTTTTGGCATCAACATTGTTTGACCCATCTTTTCTCGTAAATAAGCCTTTAATTGAAAATAACAGAAAAGAGTGTTGTTTGATATTTTATATTTATTTTTTAATTGATCAAACGACATCAATGTACCTCCTTCAAAACAATCACCTATATATTTAATCCCCTTTTGGAACCAATTATGTAAAAGTTTATTATCCATTGTAAAAGGAATAAGCCTATTTTGAATTAAAGTTCTTTTTACTATTATCTCATCGTCCACATCTACCTTATTCCATAAATCAATCGAGTGTCTTAATATAGGAGATTCTTCTTTTTCTTTTTTCCTGTATCCATTTGGATTCCCATTTATATAGAAAATCTTCTGGTATGTTTTCTCCTATCTTATCTAATTCTATTCTAATCCATGCCGGGTTTTTTTCATCAAAAAAAAGATGCAATAAATCTAAGTTGATTTGCTTTATAATAATTCTTAAAATTTGGAAGTTGTAACCCTCCTAAATCAAATTTACATGTCAATTTTTCCAATGATATTCTTGACATCTTTCCTTTCCAAAGAAATTTCCTTACATATTTATTTAGTTCTTGAAAAAACTTCTGAGGTAATTGTATTGGTAAAGTTTGGAATAAATATTGCAATCTAGGAAATATATTCATTTTTACAGCATTAACTCTACCTATTAATGTTATTGGTAACATCATCCATTTATCAAGATCCTCTTTTATTTTTTTTTAATAATGGCAAATAATTTTGTTTATATAAATTTTTTACATCATTATCAACTCTAATACCTAAATATTTTATCCCATTTATTGACCATCGAAATTGAGTTACTAATCAACATTGATTATAATTTCCTTTGGTAAGGGGTAAAATTTCACTTTTATCCCAATTTACTTTATACCCTGATACTTTCCCATATTCTTCCAATCTAAAAGTTAATCTTTGCAACGATTGCAATGGGTTTGTTAAATAAATCAAAACATCATCAGCAAATAAATTAATCTTGTATTCTTCTTGATTAACTCTAAAGCCCCCAATGTCTGAATCTGTTCTAATTAATTCAGCTAATGGTTCTATTGCCAATACAAATAAAGCAGGTGATAATGGGCAGCCTTGTCTAGTTGACCTCCTTAAGCAAAATGGTGTTGAAATCTGACCATTTGTAACTACTTTAGCTTGAGGATTAGTATTTAAAGTTTTAATCCATTGTATAAAAGATTTGAGGGAAGTTTTCTTAACTTTATCCTGTATTCTGAATCGCCACTTAGAACCTAACCCTTTAATTGCTCTTTTTGGTTTCTTGGCTGAGACAGATATACGTTTGAGTTTGACTAAACGTTGAATATTATCTTTTGCTTCTCTCCTGGCTAGACGTCTAATTCTTCTTAGATGGAGAGATGTTGCCTCACTGACGCATGCTCAATGGCTTAACAATATTATGTCCTGTTTAGATCTTGAAAAAATTCATTACTCAATTCTTAATTCGGACATAAAGTTTCATAACAACTGGGGACATTTTATTGAGTATTTTCATAACTTTCCTTTAGACTAAGTTTCTTTTTCAGTCCCTTGCTTTCAGCTTTTTTTTGGGTAGTAGGCATTATCTTCTGTTTTTAATTGTATTTACAGTTTTGGGGGTTTGAATGTTCTGATTTATATTTCCTACATTTTGCTGTGGTTGGTCTGGAGCTTTTTTCTTGCGGGGGTGGGGGTGGGGGTGGATACCAACTTTATACGACTTCAGTTTGGGTGCTTTTTCAATTATTATATTCTGTATTATATTACCATTGTATGTTTATCTTCCACTGTTTTAATTTCCTATTTTGTTCTTGGGGTTTTTTTTGTAGTGTTGTAGAAAATGCATTAAAAAAATCAATTAAAAATGCTACATGTGTTTTTGAGGGGTAATGATCACAGATGGCTCTCTGATGGCAGTCTTACCACTAAACCAGAAAGTTATGCATTACTGTTCTGCTGCAGAACCCTAAGCAGATCAGTCATACACCTCCAGAGTTGTTCTGAGATGAAGAAATTAAAATGGGTCCTCTTGAACATCTGTAAAAGATCCAATAAGCACGGTAGCTTATCAATGAGCGTAATGCTTTACACCAGTGATTGGGGTTCAATTCCCACCACTGTCTGTCCGGTGACCTCGTGGGTTTCTTTCGGGTGCTCTGGTTCTCTCCCACACTCTAAAGACATATGGGTTATGATTAGTAAGTTGTGGGCATGCTACGTTGGCGCTGGAAGCATAGCAACACTTGCGGACTGCCCACCCCCCAGTTCACCCTTGGACTGTGTTGGTTGTTGATATGAAACAATGCACTTCACTACACGTTTCATTGTTTTGATGTACACGTGATAAATTAAACTAATCTCAATCTTAACCTTGATAACATTATTCAACAAATAGCAAAGGAGTTCTCCCCAGTGGCCTGGAAATACTCCTCCTTTAGTCGCTGTAACTCAGACAGATGATCTTGTTATTGACTGTGATGTTTTGGTTCCTTGTTCTTTCACTGTGTTTTGTACTTTGCTGCAATGACTATACCTCAAAAATACTTTATTTAGCAAGGATTTGAAGCAGTGCCAGGCTCTGCACAAATTGCTGTCTTGAGGTTCGGTCGCATTGCAGTGCATTAGGAGTTGAATCCTTTATGTCTCTGCAGAGTGGCAGAATAAATCTGAGTGACCGATTTTACATACCTGTCAGCTGCCACTCACAAAGCAAGTTAAGAGTTGATAAACAAATCCCCTTGTGTTCTCACTTGAATCTACACCAGAGTGAGTGGATTATTAAAAACACAAAATGCTGGCAGAACTCAACAGGCCAGACAGCATCTATGGGAGGAGGTAGTGACGACATTTCGGGCCGAAACCCTTCATCAGGAGTGAAGTAACATGGGATGGTCAAGGGGGGGATAAGAAGTGGGGGGAGGGATAAAGTAGAGAGCTGGGAAGTGATAGGCTGGAGGAAAATGGGCTAGGGGGAAGGTGGAGAATTATGGGAAATAAAAGAGAAAGAAAGGTAGGGCTGGGGGGAGATTATAGTGAGGGGGGGAAGAGAGAGAAAAAGAAACAGACTAAAATTATAGATAGGGATGGGGGTAAGGGGGGGGCAGTGGTATCAATGGAGGTCTGTGAGTTGAATGTTCATGCCGGCAGGAAGGAGGCTACCTAGGCGGGAGATAAGGTATTGCTCAATCGACCTGCATGTGGCCTCATCTTGACGGTAGAGGAGGCCATGGGCAGACATGTCAGAGTGGGAGTGGTCTGTGGAATTGAAGTGTGTGGCCACAGGGAGATCCCGCCACTGCTGGAGGACTGAGCACCGGTGTTCGGCGAAACGGTCTCCCAGTCTGCGGCGGGTCTCCCCAATGTATAAATGGCCACATCGGGAGCACCGGATACAGTATATCACCCCAGTTGACTCGCAGGTGAAGTGGTGCATCACCTGAAAGGACTGTCTGGGGCCTAGGATGGTGGTGAGGGAAGAATGTGGGGGCAGGTGTAGCACTTCTTCCGTTTGCAGGGATGAGTGTGACGCACCATCAATAACTCTCTCTGAGACGTAAAGGCGAGACATCGGCTTTTATTGACTGGAAGAAGGAACAAGCAGTGGTTGACCACCATACTACATCCTGGAGACAGCGAGGCCGGGCTCAGGCCTCAATCGCCTTTATACAGGGGTCTGTGGGAGGAGCCACAGGAGCAGTCAGCAGGGGGTGTGTCCAGACAGGTATATGTAGTTCACCATAGAGTGCCTGGAGGGAGGTCGGTGGGGAGGGATGAATGGACAAGGGAGTCACGTAGGGGGAGATCCCTGCGGAAAGCCGAGAGTTGGGGGGGGAGGGGAAGATGTGTCTGGTGGTGGGATCTCTTAGGAGGTGGCGGAAGTTACAGAGGATTATACGTTGGATCTGTAGGCTGGAAGGGTGATTTACTAATGGATTATTTACTGTTTCCAAATCTATCTTGCACTCAGAGTCCAAATTACTATTGAATGTGTTCGAATTTAGTTACAATTAATGGCTAATGTTCTAACTGATACATAAAAATTACTGAGCATATTGATTCCTAGTCTCCATTACAAAATTTTGTCTTTATTAATTAATTAGTTCTCCGATTCCGGAAGATTGGGCACTAGGAGTTCAGTTTGAAAACAGTCACAGTGGACAACACGTTCCTTAAGCTCTGCTTGTTCTGTTGATTTCATGACCCATCTTAGGCCCTGGGCCTCTAATCGATTGTTTGATTGTTTAATATTTAATGACATTTCCTGTACACAGTGTAAGGAGAACAAAATAATTGTTACTCTGGATCTGATGCAGCACAAAAGAATACAAAACGTAAAGAGCACAAAAATAATAATAATAATAATGAACACACAATAAATATAAATACATAAGATAGCTCCTATACATAGATTGATTGTGTGCCCATAAAGTGACGCTAGGCTTTACATAAGATGTCTGACAGGAAATAATACAGTAGTGGTGGAGTTAGTGGGTAGAGGTGTTGATCAGCTTTTCTGCTTGGGGAAAGTAGCTGTTTTTGCGTCTGGTGGCCCTGGTGTGGATGCTATGTACGTAGCCTCCTCCCTAATGGGAGTGAGACAAACAGTCCATGAGCAGACTGTGTAGGATGTTACTGGCCCTTTTTTGGCACCTTCCATATATATGTCCTTTATGGTGAGTAGTTGATGCATTGGACAGTTTTGAGTACCTGTTGTAGAATTTTCCAGCCCACCACAGAGCAGCTCCCATACCAGGCTGTGATGCAACTTGTCAGGATGCTCTCTACTGCACATCTGTAGAATAACGTGACCATAGTTGTACGTAGTCTAGCTCCCTTCAGCCTCCTCAGAAAGCAGAGGCATTGGTGAGCTTTCCCAACTGCGTAGCATGTGTTCTGGGACCATGGGAAGCTGTGTGTGCACTTCCCGAAGTTTGCAGCTTCCACTGTTATGCTGTCAGTGTAAAGGGGGTTATGAGTGGTGCAAGTTCTCCTGAAGTCAATAACCATCTCCTTTGCCTTGTTGACATTAAGGAAGAGGTTGTTTGCCTGTCACTAGGCCTCAAGCTCTTCCACCTTCTCTCCGTAGGCCGTCTCAACATTGTTGGTGATGAGCCCACAGCTGTAGTGTCATTGATCTCAGCTTTGCAGTTCACAGCTTTCCCTCTGATGTCCTTGCAACCCTCTCCATCCCAGTAGCCTTCTCTAGCCTGCTGCAGGCATAAAACTCTGGAATTCTTTCTTCAAATAGCACCACACACGCACCTCCCTTTTCTTCTTTAAGACACAACAAAATTCAATGCAGGCCACATTTTCAAGCATTTTACCTAATGTTGTCTTCCAGTCTACACCAGATAGTGTACATTAAAGGAATTTGTTGCAGATTTTATGATGTACTATATTGAAATATTGCTGATAAAACAATTTAATCTTACATAATTATGACACTCCCTCCATTAAAATGATATAACATGTTATGTACTACCATTCACAGGTAAGCTTTTTATATTTTGTCCATCAAATGTTATAACATCTTAAACATCACAATTGAGTTACCCCGTAATGTCTATCAGTGAGTAAGATGAGCAAACATCATTGCATTTGTTTCTTGTTTTTCTTTTCTTTTTCCAATATTTTTATTAGTTTCTACATAGAAGAATACAGAGTAAAGAAAGTGTATATAAAAGGTCAGATAAGATAAAAAACTACCAGTTTCATTATATCTGTTCATAGTAATAATTACATTACCCCATATTCATATAAGTTAATCAATAGTTATATTGAACTATACTAATTTATTACAAAAGAAAAAAGAGTCTAACCCCTACCAAGACCGAAGCTGTTCATTAAGGAGAAAAGAAGGAAAATACCTTCTTATATAATAAAAATTAATTATAGTCAACATCTGAGTTTAAATAACGAATTGAAGGTTTTGAAAATAATTCAGGAAAGGTCCCCACAATGTTTGAAGGTCTTGAATAGATTCAGAAATTGAACAACAAATCTTCTCTAAATCTAAATATGACATAACGTTCCATAACCATTGAGCATGAGTAGGAGGGAAAACATCTTTCCATTTAAACGAAAGCGTCCTCCTGGCTATAAGAGAGCTAAAGGCCAAAATAAGTAAATCAGATGCCTTCAACTTAATATCCTGTCCTGCAACAATACCAAATAGGGCCGTCAGAGGGTTAAGCTTAAAATTAACTTTAAAAAGTAAGAAAAAAAATTTGAAAAACTTCCTTCCAATATTTTTCAAGATTCAGACAAGTCCAAAACATATGAATTAATGAAGTTTCTCCATTATTACATCAGTCACAGTAGGGAGATACATCTGAATAAAAATGAGATAGCTTGTCCTTAGTCATATGAGCTCTATGTACCACCTTAAATTGTGTGAGGGAATGACGAGCACATAGTGATGAAGTATTAACTGGTTTAAAAATTTCATTCCAAGTTTCCTCAGATATTGTTGTCTGTAAATCTTATTCCTCGAGATTCTTAATTTTGTCTAAAGGGACATTCCTTGTCTCCAGTAACATACCATAAATCTTAGATATTGAACCATTATGAAAAGGTGTCAATCTAAAAATTATGTCTAGTAAGTTCTTATCTGAGCTTATAGGAAATGTGCATAATTGAGATCTTAAAAAGTCTCCAATTTGTAAATATCTAAAAAAGTGAGTTTTGGGTAAACTATATTTGGCCAACAATTGCTCAAATGAAGAAAGGTTTCTTCCAACAAACAGATCCCCAAAACATTTAATACCCAACTGGTCCCATTCCTTAAAAACTAAATCAACAACCATAGAGGGTTTAAAAAAATCTGAATAAATGGGGCTTGAAAGGGAAAATATCAATAAACCAAAGTGTTTTCTAAATTGTATCCAGATCATCAGAGAATGTTTAACTATTAAATTATCAGTTAGTATACTTACAGATAAAGGAAGTGAGGATCCATGAAGGGAAATAATAGAAAATTTATTAACAGAGTTAGCTTCTAAAGAAACCCATACTGGTCAGTCTACACGATTAATATAATAGTAAGATATCGTATATTAACTACCCAGTAATTAAATCTAAAATTAGGTAAGGCTAAACCTCCAGACATTTTATATTTTTGAAGATGAACTTCATTTAAATGAGGACATTTATTTTTCCATATATAAGAGGATAAAATAGAATCAAGAGAGTCAAAAAAGGATTTAGGAATAAAAATGGGTAAAGCCTGAAAAAGATAAATAAACTTAAGTAGAATATTCATTTTAACAGAATTAATTCGTCCAATCAACAATATTGAAAGAGGTGACCAATTTAATGATATCCTTTTTACATGATTCAATAAATTAAGTAAGTTTTCTTTAAACAGGTGTTTTGTATTTCTTATTAACTGTTACACCCAAAAAAGTAAATTAATTCCTTACAACTTTAAAAGGGAGATTAGTATTAATTGATACCAGATTATTTAAAGGGAATAATTCACTCTTATTTAGGTTCAATTTATATCCTGAAAACTGGCTAAAACGGGAGAGTAAAGAACATATGCAAGGTAATGGGTCTCAACATTGGAGATAGACAGCAATATATCACCCGCGTAAAGTGAAATTTTATGAGTAATAGCTGTGGTGGTTCAATCCGAAGTTCGGGTTTTCTGGTGTTTCCTTGCTGTGGTTGGAGTTAACTAGAAACACCTGAGGCTCATATTGGAACTGGGAATATAAGTGGCCCTGGTATGGAGTGTGGTTGGGGGAATTTGTCTGGGCAAGAGACTTTTGGCACAGATGGCTGGTGGAAGGCTAGAATGGACTCTTGGGGCTGTGTTGGAGAACCATGGCTTCTGGGAGCCTTGCTGGTAGTAGTTGGAGTGGTCATTGTGGTAGGGATTCAGCTGTTTCCTGGGCCAGCTGGGTGGCTGTCAGCCACTCTGAGCTAGGGAGGGATCTGGTTGCTTCTGTAGCCAGACAAGGCTGCTGGCTGTAATGGCTACTTGGAGCTACCCTGATGCAGAGGTGGAACTGTCTGTTGTTTGTCTCTTCCTGTCCTTGCCCCTGTGGGGTAAGTCTGGCTGTTCTGCCATTGCCCTGTGGGGAGATTTGTCTTGTCTTGTCTTTGCCTCTGTTGGGTAGGTCAGGCTGTTCTGCTGTTACCTGATGGATGGTCCTGCCCCACATTGGTGTGGAGTTATAGATGAGTCCTGGCTTGTTGGAGGATAAGTCCTGGCTCCATGTTGATGTACAGTTCCTAGTCTGCCCCTAGCTCCAGCCAGTGAGTTCACCATTCTCCAAGCCTGCAGCCTCTGGCCTCAAGCATCAAGACCCCAAGTCCCTAGCCAAGCCTTGTCACATCCTCGCCTGGGTTTAGGGGTCTGAGCCCAAGGCAAGACCCAGGTTCTGGGTCCTTGTCCTGTCTCGGGCTTGGAGTCCACCCCAGGCTCCTTGTTCCCAGTCCCTTGTCCTGGTCCTGCTTACCCTGCCTAGACTGCATCCTCTCCTGTCCTTGGGTTCTGTCTCATCCTGTTTCTGGGACTCCAGTGTCTGTGTCCTGCAGCTGGGTCCTGATTCAGTACCTGACTAATGACAATACCTCTCCTTAAAATACCACAGATATCATTAGATTCTCAAAAAGCAATGGCAAGAGGTTCTAAAGCTAGATCAAAGAGCAAAGGGTTCAATGGACAGCCTTGTCTAGTTCTGTGATGAAGTTTAAATGGTTTAGAATTTTGAAAATTAGTGACAACCTGGGCAGAAGGAGATAGATAAAGAAATTTAATCCATTGAATAAAATCTGGTCCAAAATAAAATTTTTCTAAGATTTTAAATAAATAATTCCATTCAACCCAATCAAAGGCCTTCTCAGCATCTAAGGATATCACACATTCTGATATCTCCTGGGATGGAGAGTAAATAACATTTAATACACAGCGTATATTAAAATGGGGATGTCTGGTTTTTAATAAAACCAGTGTGATCACCAGAAATAATAGAAGGTAGAATATTTTCAATCCTATGAGTCAGAAATTTAGAAAGGATTTTAGTATCAACATTGAGTAATGAAATTGGCCTATATGAAGAGCATTCAGTTGGGTCCTTGTTCTACTTTAGGATAAGTGAAATAGAGGCTTCATAGAAAGGTTGAGGCAAGCTGCCCAATTTGAAAGAATGCAAAAAGACTCAGTGCTACTGCAGTATAATTAATGAAGATAAAGCCTTATAAAATTCTCCAGAAAATCCATTTCGATCCTTCCCCAAATGTAAGGAATGTATAGCCTCAGCAATTTCCTCATAAGAAATGGATTGATCCATCTGTTTGCAATTATCTGCAGAAAGTGTGGGGATGTTTAATTGATCTAGAAAATTATTTATTTCAGTATTATCTTTAGGGGAATCATAATTATAAAGCTTAGAATAGAATTCTCTAAAGGTATCATTTATTTCAGAGTGATCAGTTGTCCTATCACCATTAGTTTTGCAAATTTCTTTAATTTGTCATTTAACTACAGATGTTTTTAATTGATTGTCCAATACTTTGCCTGATTTATCTCTGTGAATATAAAATTGAGTTTTATCTTTAAGAAGTTGAGTTTCAATTGGATAGGTTAACAAAGGATCATATAGTTTTAACTTCAACACGTTTTTTATATAAAACAGGATCTGGAGCTATAGCATATTTTTGATCTAATTGTTTCAATTGATTGGCTAATTCAATTCTTTCTTTATTAGCTTTATTCTTAACACTTGCAGTATAAGAAATAATTTGTCCTCTAATATAGGCCTTGAAAGTGTCCCATACAATAAGATTAGAAGTCTCTTCCTTTTTATTTTTTCAAAAATAAAATAATACGTCTCTCTAGAAATTTTAAAAATTCCTCATCAGATAACAAAGTTGTTCTGAAAATGCCAAATTTTGTTTGTTTGAGGAAAACCAAGAAGATTTAAAGATAGAAATACAGGGGCATGATCTGAAACAGCAATTTCTTTATATTCACAGGAATGAACTGATGAAATCATTTGACTATCAATAAAAAATAATCAATCCTGGAATATGTATGATGGGCATGAGAAAAAAAAAGAGTGCTCCCTATCTAAAGGATGTAAGAAACGCCAAATATCAACAATACCACATTTCAATAAAAAAGATTGAATAAACAAAGCTGATTTGTTAAGAGATGCTGGTTTAGAAGATGATTGGTCTAAGATTTGGTCTAGCCAGCAGTTAAAATCAACTCCCATCACCCAAGAAGAAAGACTCAGATCTGGTAGAAACAAAAAAAAACACTCAAAGAATCATGGATCATCTCCAATGGATATATATACATTGGTAAATACTGTTAATTTATTGTCTAGTTTTCCTGAAACTATAAGAAAATGTCCATTAGTATCAGACACTACTTTATGTTGGACAAAGGAAAGTGTATTATCTATAAGAATCGAAACTCCTCTAGATTTGGCCAGAAAAACTGAATGAAAACAAAGTCCATTCCAACGGCTATGAAAAACATAGATGATCACATTTGCGTATGTGAGTTTCTTGTTAAATAAAAAATAATAGGGACCTTAAATTTCCTGATATCAGCAAAAGTCTTATTATGTTTGACAGGGTGATTTAACCCTTTCACGTTAAAACTGAATAGATTAATAGTTTGGTCCATTTTTAGAATAATTTAAAGAAAGGTTTAAAATGTAAGTTAAAACCAATCCATAAACCTTGAGAAATGGTAACCAAGCAACAAGTTGGCTAAAAACAGTTCGAAAACAGCTTCTGAGAGAAAAAACACACCCCCCCGCCCACCTCCCAAAGAAAGAAAGTCGACAACTACAGACAACCCCCCCCCCCCAAAAACCTGGTGATCGCTCCAATTAGTTTCAGGTTGTTTATATTCTAATCTAGACAAAACAATATCCAGACAAGAAATTCAATTCTTGTATATCAAAAATACAGTATTAAAAATACAAAAGGAAATTGGTTACAAAGGTTTACCAAAAGTAAAAGTTACCATTATTCATACAGAAAGGCATTAAACATTTAATCTTATATCTTCATGAAAAAACAGGATAAGCAGTTAGCTTTCAAATTAAAAAAACATCTTTATGCTTCAGCATTCCAACGAAACAATTCGAAGGGTTCATCTTTAATAAGATTCTCAGCCAAACAAAGTAGACAAGGGACGGGTTAACCCTTAATAAAAAAATTTCCAACAAAGCTTGTTTAAATATAGCATATTCCTGCATAACCTCAAGCCAATAATCTTCAAGAATCTTAATATCCCATCTTATAACGAATCATGCCCTTTCGATGGGATTTATGAATTAAAAGTTTCTCATTTAATCGTGTGTTTTCATACAAGGACAGACTAAGCAGCTAGCCTTCGGGTTTTAAATACTTTTGTGCTTCAGCAATCGACTGAAACCATTTGAAAAAAACGTTTTTAAGTATGATTCTGAGATGAGCTGGATAACGAAGGGAGGGTTTAAAATTCTTGTTAAAAAAACCCGGACATAACTTCTTTAAACTTAGCATGTTCCTGCATAACCTCTGGTGGGTAGTCTTCCACGATTCTAATCTTGCCATCACAATAGTCAATCATGCTTCTTCAATGAGATTCATGTATTAACAAACTCTTTGTTTTAAATTCATGAAAGCAAATTATTATGGATCTTTGTTTATCTCTGTTAGGAGATTGAAACACAGGGGACCTGTGAACTCGATCAATCATCGGCAAAGACGCCAAAATTTCCAGAAAGTTTGCAAAGAATTCCATAGAATGATTACCTTCGATTAATTCTCTGAAACCCAGAACCCATAGGTTGTCCCTTCTACTTCTACTTTCTATGTTGATAATCTTCTGTCTTAACTTTTTGTTGGACTTCAATTGCTTTTCACAAAGCTTTTGCAGTTCATCCACTTCCGTTTCCAGAGATGACAAAATTGCTTCATTATTTTTTATACGTTTATCGTGTTCAATGAGAGTTTGTTGAATAGAATCCAATTTGCCATCTATTTGTTTAAATTCAGAGCTGAATTGTTGAAACTCCTCAAAGGCTTCTCGTGTATGACTTTGCAGCAAATCCATAATAGAATCCAAAGAAGCAGGGGGATCATCCCTTTTAGTACCTCTGCCACCCCTTGATGTAGCCATAATGAAAAAATATCACACTTAAAAAGGTTTCAAGACAGGTTGGAAGTAGTAAGATAATTAGAGTTGGAGCAACAGAAGATTGCTGTTACTCCATCACCCACCACCAGGAAATCTCCATTTGTTTCTCGCTGAAAGGTAATTAACCTGAAACATTTAACTCTGTTCCTCGCTGCACAAACCCCGCTGAGCCCTTCCAGCATTTTTATTTCTTTTCTAGCATCTGTGGTATTTTGGACATTTTTGGCTCATCCGTTAAATGTTCACATCAAGATAAAACGTTCAATAATGGATATGGATTTGGCATACAGTTAACATTGCGGTACTATTCCCAATCTGGCATTTGTTACTGTGTTTTTTGTGTGATATTTGTGTTTCACTGAAAGCTGATAATGAGCTGTTGTCAGAATAAACTGCAGCAGTATATGGAGGTTTACAGCAGATGGTGTACTGTGAAGCAAGCAAATTATATTCCAATGAGATATCCACATTTTAATAATTAACATTGTTTTTAATTACCTTTATTCACACATTCTTCATATTCAATATTAATGTTTTGGAAGAGGGCCACTGTTCACCATTGTACCCCACACACCTATTTCACTTTCATCAAATACACTGAAAATTTGAGTCCATTAGGGAGAACTGGCTTTAAAAGTCTCAGACTGATTTTTCAGTTTGGGAGGGGTAGCTCCTGCTGAGGACATCTATGCATCCAACTTCTTGAACTTTGAAGCAAAGGAAAAGCCATCTGCTGCCCCTTATTAGAAGATTCCTCTACATACAGTATCTCCAATCACGGAACATAAGAATCAAACAAAATAAGAGCAGGAGTAAGTAGCTTATTGGGCCTAGTGAACCCTTCAAGTTGATCATGGCTAATTTATCCTGGCCTCAACTCCTCTCCATAACACTCGATCTTTCAAATATTTTCTATCTCCATCTTAAATATATCTAACAATCTGGCTTCTGTCACCCGAAAGGTAGAAAGCTCCAAGATCCACCACTCTCTGAGAGAAGTTTCCATGCATCTCAGATATAAATGATCATTCCCTTATCTTGTAGCAACTGTATGTCCCCTTGCTCTCAATAGTGGGAGACTCACGAAAATGTCAACATCCACCCTATCAAGATGTCAAAAGTGCTTTTATACTTGATCAAAGTCACTCTTCATTCATCTAAACTCCAAGGAATACAGAACCAGACTGTTTCCTGATAGGACAATCTCATCCAGATATTATCTTGGCAAATCTTCTTTGGTTTGTCTCCAATGCTACTATATTCCTTTCTGGACTATGAAACAAATACTGTTCACAATATTCCAGGTGAAGTATCCTTCTTCTTCGTGAATACCAACAGGAAGTATTAATTTAGGATTTTGGCCACCTCCTCTTCCCCTTTCCCTTGCTCCAATTTTTTTTTCTGAATATATATTTAAAATGCATTAGATTCTTCTTGATTCTGCTTGCCAAGGACATTTCATGACCACCTTTAGCCATCTTAATTCCTCCTTTAAGTTCTTTCCTGCTTCCTTTATACTCGAGGGCTTGTGTGATTGGTCCTAACCCTGACCCTAAACCTTACATGAATGCTTCCTTTTCCTTTTTGACTAAATATACAATGTCTCTTTGTCATCTAAGGGAAGTGGTGTGCCAAAAGTTCTCACTTTTTTTAAAATTTCATTTGACATGTTGAAGTGTGATAGAGAACCATTTAATGGTTAAGCATTTGCCTTGAACCTCAAAGCCTTCTTTAGTAATTGATGTTGCTTGAGCATCAACAGCTGTCCACAAGAAGCCTTCAGGACCTTCATCTCTTCATTGACATTCTGTCTATGTCTGCCTATCGCTACCTTACTTGTTTTATTTCTTTCATTTTCCTATCTCTTTCTGTTTCCTTTTCTCCGTCTTCTCTCCATTCCCTCTTCCCTCTTTCCCACTCATCATCATCTCTCTCTCTTTCTGTATGTGTGTGTTTCTTTACATCACTGGGTTTTAATTGGCCTGATTGTTTTTTTTTTAAACCCCATATCATACTGTACTTATGCATTATGGCACATGTAAATAAATCATCAGCATAATTAAGGGCAAGATGGCACTACCGTACATTGGCAACTCTCTGTAGGCTACAGAAAATTGTACCAGATTTCCTTTTGAACTACTTCCGCTGCAATCTGTAAACTTCCTCTGACAAAGGCTACGAAATTACATCAATGATCTTCCGATCTCATGACTGACAATCGAATAGGGAACAGAAGTCAAGAGCTTCAGCAGAGCTGTTAAGTGCCCTGCCTTTAAGGGTCAACACCATGGCTGGAAGTGCAGCAAGAGAGGTGGAATTCAAACCAGGCTGAAGCACAGAGGGACAAGGCCTCCTCTACCCAGCAACTTGTTAGTGAATGTTCATTCGCTGGTGAATGAGATTGACAAGCTCAGGGCAAGGCTGTTGTATTAGAGGCAGATGAAGAGATCTCAATTGTTTGTTGCATTGAGACTTGACTAACAGCGAACACACTGAAGCCAGGGATACGACTGGAAGGTTTTACGATTTTCAGAATGGATCGAACTGTGAACTCTGGTAAGGAAATGGGTGTGTGCATGTTAGTCAATTCTCAGTGGTGTTCAGATGTGGGGGTTACATTGACCTCCTGTTTCCATGACTGAGAACAACTAATGATTAAATATAGACCATTCTTTTGGTCTCGGGAGTTCTCATCCATGATCCTGACCACAGTTTATATACCACCAGCGGCTGATTATAAGCAAGTACTCGTGAAATTGCACGATGTCTGCAGACAAAAAATAGCTCATCCCGATGCATTTCAGATTATAGTCAGTGAGTTTAACCAGGCTTGTTTGATGAAAACCCTACCCAATTATCACCAGCACGTAACCTGTTGCACCAGAGGTCCCAACAGATTAGACCACTGTTACACTATGATAAGGAAGCCTATTGTTCCTTCCCAAGACTGCATTTTGGCAAGCTGGATCATTTGGCTGCACTCCTGCCACCTGCATACAGACAGAGCCTAAAGAGCAAGGCTCCAGAGATCAAGACAATAGGAGGTGGTCGTGGGAGGCTGAGGAACTGTTACAAGATTGCCTTGAGTCAGTGGACTGGACCATGTTCAAGAACTCATCTGAGGACCTGAATGACTACACCAGGGCCATTACAGACTTTATTAAAACAGCTGTGGATGAGTGTGTCCCCACAAAATCATTCAGGGTTTTCCCCAGTCAGAAGCCCTGGATGAACAATGAAATCCAGAACCTGCTGAGAGCCAGATCAGAGACATTGACATCTGGAGATCAAGAATGTTGCAAAAGGTGTAGGTATGATCTCCAGAAAGCTACCTCATGAGTGAAGTGGAGATCCCAGACTAGACTGGAATCAACGAGGGGTGTTCGACAGCTTTGGCAGGGTTTGAATGTCATAACCTCCTACAAAGTTAAATCTTGTGACATAGTAGACAGCAGAGCTTCACTTCCAGATGAGCTCAATGCCTTCTATGCTCACTTTAACCACCAGAACAGGGAACAGCCATCATATATCCCCAAGTCTCCCAATGATCCTCTGGTCTCAGTATCTGAATATGACCTGCCGTTGCCTTCAAGAGAGTGAATCCAAGGAAAGCATCTGGTCTGGATGGAGTACCTGGCCAAGTACTGAAGACCTGTACTGACCAACTGGCTGGCGTACTCCTGGATATTTTCAACCTCTTGCTCTGGCAGCATGTGGTACCCACCTACTTCATGCAGGCTTCAATCATACCAGTGCCCTAGAAGAGTGTCTAAATCAGTATCGCCCAGTGGTACTTACATCCACAGTGATGAAGTGTTTTGAGAGGCTGGTGTTGAAACATAATCAGCTCCTGCCTGAGTGGTGACTTGGATCTGCTCCAATTTGGCTACCGAGACAACAGCAGATACCATCTCATTGGCTTTTCACACAACGCTGGAACATCTGGGCAGCGAAGATGCATATGTCAGGATGCTCTTGGTCAATTATAGCTCAGCATTTTATACCATCATCCCCTCAAAACTAATCAGTGAACTCCAAGACCTGGGCTTCAATACCCCCTTGTGCAATTGGATCCTGGATTTCCTCATTTGTAGACCCCGGTCAGTTTGGATTGGCAAAAATATCTCCACAATCTCCATCAGCACGGGATCATCACAGGGCTGTGTGCTTAGCCCCCTGCTCTACTTGCTTTACACCTATGACTGTGTGGCTAAGCACAGCTCCGACACCATATACAAGTTTGCTGATGACGCCACTGTTGTGAGTTATATCAAAGGGGCTGAGTGGTGTAATAACAACAACCTCTCACTCGATGTCAATAAGACCAAGGAATGGATTGTAGACTTCAAGAGAGGGAAGTCAGAGGTCCATGAGCCAGTAATCATCAGAAGATCAGAGGTGGAGAGGGTCAGTAACTTCAAATTCCTGGGTGTCACTATCTCAGAGGACCTGTTCTGGACCCATCACATAAATATAACTGCAAAGAATCCACAACAGCACTTTTACTTCCTCGGGAATCTGCAGAGATTTGGCGTGTCATCAAAAACCTATGCAAGCTTCTATAGATGTGTGGTGGAGAGTGTGCTGACTGGCTGCATTGCGGCCTGGTATGGGAACACCGATGCCTTGGAATGTAAAATCCTACAAAAGATAGTGGATTCAGCCCAGTACATCACGGGTAAAACCCTCCCAACCATTGAGCACATCTACATGAAATGTTGTCGTAAAAAAGCAGCATCCATCATCATAGATCCTCACCAGCCAGGACATGCTCTTTTCTCGCTGCTGCCTTCAGATAGAAGGTGCAGATACCTCAGGACTCACACCACCAGGTTCAAGAACAGTTACTACCCCTCAACCATCAGACTCTTGAACAAAAGGAGATAACTACACTCATTCTAATTCTGGTGCTCTACAACTGATAGTCTCACCCTCACTTTAAGGACTCTTTGTCTTGTTGTTAAATACTCATTATTGATTTATATTTCCACTTACATAGTCTGTTGTCCATTGATCCTGTTTACAGTTACTGTTTTATGGATTTGCTAAGTATGCCTGCAGAAAAAGAATCTTAGGGTTATTTATGGTGACATGCATGTACTCTGATAATAAGTTTTACTTTGAACTTCAAACTTTAGTTAGGACCCTTGCATAAACAAAGTTTGTGAGCCGAAATAAGTTTTTTCATTTGGAGGCCATTGCAAGTAAATATGTCAGATAACTGTTTACAGTGAGTTAAAAGCATTTGCCATCATCAATGTGTAAAGCCAACAACCTTCTCCAAGAGAAACGTATAACAGGGAAGAGAAAAAAAATTACCTGTGACTTGATGATTTGTGATGTTTCTCTGTTAATTTCAGAAAACTGAAAATTCTGTCAAACTCCTTATTGAAATTCATTGAATGTCATGGATTTGCAGCATAAGTAAGAATGAATTTTACCACAGGCTAGTATTTCATGTCAAAGGTCCATTTTAATGTTGTGATTTAGAGTCCTGACATGCTGCTTAACCTTGAAAGCTCAGAGGAGGAGCTGCTTTGATGATTTTTTACTGCTCCACTCTTTTGTTTTCTCTCATTTCTTTCCTTCTCTTCATTTCACTTTTGATACCCGGTATATTTTGTAACTCCAAAACTTAAAAACTAATTGAAAAAAAAACCCAGGAGACAGGAGATAACTCATGTACATTAACTTTTTTTACCTTTCAGCAAAGCACACACATATCGCATGGTCATTCCGTGATGTATGCAATTCACTTATTTTTACATATAACTTGTAATGAATGATTTAAACAAGAATACTTAATCAAGAAAAATATTTACAATATTACTCAAATGCTACCGAAATATTAAATATACACCACTCTTCCCTACTTAGCTATAAAATCCAACTCAATATGGAATGCACCTCAACTACTTACACAGTATACTATATAATACAACTACTATATAGACATCCACAGTGTAGTAAATTTTAAATTGTCCCATTCAGGCACAAAGATTTAATCCCTGTGGAGGCTTTCTTCTCTTATGGGATAACGTCTTTTATGACATTGGGGGGTGGAGGGGGTGGTCACTCTGCTTGGCAGGTGAGACTTGTGGCTGTGAAACAATCTCAGGTTCTGAGGCATCCTCCCTGGTGGTTGTAGGAGTTGACTTTAGGACTGCAGGAAGTGGTTCTGACAGCTTTGGACAGATTTCTACTCTAACAACTGAGTGCGCTCTCCTTGACTGATCGATGTGTTGTCCCCAGATAACATCTGACGCAATCTCCACAGTGTAGGAGACTGGTCTAGTTCTGTCATTAATCTTTCCATGTACCCACTTTTGATCATCTCTGTAGTCCCTCATCAGGACTGCTTGTCCAGGAGTGAAACATCAAACCTCCTTGTTTGAGGAGACTTCAATTTGTCTCAGCTCTTTGTCCTGCGTACTCTTTCTGAGATTGGGTTTGAGGAGATCCAAGCATGGGCACAAGGGATGACCCAGGAACAGCTTAGCGGGTGAGTTGTTGGTTGTGGTCTGTGCTGCATTGTGATATGCAAGGAGGAAATTGCTTAGTATCAGTGTGGTGGGTGCTTCTGACATTGCTCATAGTCTGTTCTTTAGACTCTGGATAAACCTTTCCACCAAGCCATTTCTAACTGGGTGGTATGGTGCAGATGTAATATATCTTATTGCATTTATTTTCAGGAATGACTGAAACGGTTCTGCGACAAACTGTGATCCATCGTCACTGACTAAGTGTTCTGGAACACCAGTCCTTGAGAAGAGGCTTCTCAACACATCACCAGTGTACACACTGTGGTGGAGGCTATTGGGACACTCCCGGCCACTTTGTAGCTGCATTCACTACTAGCAAGAAATTGTGCAAATGAATGGTCCAGTAATATGTACGTGAATCCTCTGCCAGGGCTATGCAGGCCATTTCCATGGATGGAGAGTGTCTGCTCTTGGCATTTTCTGGACATGTTGGCATCCCGAACAGGGCTTGGCAAACTACTTGATCTACTGATTTATCCCAGGCCACCAGACAAAGCTTTGAGCCAACACTTTCATTTTGACCTTGCCGAGATGACCGGCAGGTAGCTCCTTCAACGCTTTAGCTCTCAGCTTGGATGATACAACAACTCTCAATCTCCACATAAGGTAAACCCCATCAAGGGCAAGTTCATCCTGGCACTGGTAAAAATGGGGAACAGGAAGCTCTGCTGCACATTCCAGTCATTTTGGGTGGCCCTGTAGACCTGAGACAGTGTGGGGTCTTGTCTGCTTTCCCTTTGGATCATCTCTGCCATAATAGAAAGACTTTCGATTTGCATGAGGGAGAATGTGTACATCAAGAGGAGTGGCCTCCTTTGTAAAGTTTTCAGGGATTTCCATTTCCAAATGCAAATGAGACAATCCATCAGCATTTTCATGATTTTGATCTGTCATAAGGGGACAGGAGTCTGGACCCAAGTGCAGGACACAGGCACTGAAGTACTAGGGGCAGGATGGGAACAACTAAACGAGAGACAAGACATGGAGACCATGGTGTGCGTGAGGGAAGTGATGTTCAAGGTGATGCTGGGGTTCCGAGAGAGTCTTAGAGTTCAGGCAGGGCAGGATCCCAGAGTTCACTGGGCAGGCCACATAACTCATAGGCAGGGCTCGGACCTTCCAGGCAGGAACACGGAGACTTGAGCAGGTCGCGGGGCACCTGGGAAGATTGCGGGACACAACCTGTCAGCAGCGAGGGATGGAAAGGAGCAGAGTCACCCCGCCAGGCAACAGCAGTCAGGCCGGATTTGCACAACGGAGACAGGGGATAGGTAGGGAACTAGGTCCTGGGTGACTGCCAGACATATTCATCTTTAACAAGGGGAACTGCAAAGCAGGGCAATCAGAGGAGCAGGACAATGCCCCAACTCCACTCAGTCCCAGAGTATGTACACCGCCAGCCGATGGGCATCAGGGTCACCTCCTTGAGTCCAAACAAGCCACGATGATCCACAGGTGTGACTAATTGGTCTCAAGGGCGAGAGGAGGTACGGCTACAAGACCCAGAGTCCATGGACCGGATCAAGAATCGGAATGCGAGCTCCAGACCGGACCATAACCTGATCTTTTGAATTTGATCTTGTAATTGTGTCCTCCAAGAAACAGAGCCCATCTCTGTACTTGTGCTGCTGCTGTGAGTGGAACATCCTTTTGTGGTTTGAAAATGGACACTCATGTTTGATGATCAGTAATGAGGGTAAACTCTGTCCCACACAAGTGCTGGTTAAAACATTTTACACCCCAAACCAGACTCAAGACCTCTCTTGTCAATCTGTATGTAATTTTTCTTTGCAGAGGTAAGGGAACATCATGCAAAGGCTATGGGGCGTTCACTTCCAGCACTCATCATAAGGTGAGGTATCGCAGACAAGCTTCACTGGACGATGTGGATCATAATGTGTGAGTACAGTGTCTGATGTCACCATTTCCTTTACCTTTTGGAAAGACACCTCACACTGCTTTATCCATTGCCATTTCTTCCCGATCTGTAGTAATGAGTTCAAGGGGTGGAGCACAGTAGCCAGGATGGGCAGTGAACCATTATAGTAATTGACAAATCCTAAAAAGAACTGTCACACATCCTTTGGCCTTGGAGCATCCGCCAGTGCTGGAAAGTTTTCAGCATACTTGTGTAACGTTTGTGCGTCATTGGTGTGACCACAGTATGTGATGCTTTGTTTAACGAATTTACACTTGTTGCGTTGTTCTCTAAGCACATAATATTCTGATCTTTTTAACACTGTCTTGAGATTTTGGAGATGTTCCTTGTCATTCTTGCTGGTAACAATGATAAGACCATAAGAAAAAGGAGCAGAATTAGGCCATTTGGCCCAAGTAGCCCACTATTTCATCCCTTTATTCCTTGATTAATCAAGGATCTATCAACCCCTGCATCAAATATACCCAGTCACTTGGTCTCCACAGCTGCCTGTGGCAGCAAATTCCACAGATTTACCACTCTCTGGATAAAGAAATTCCTCCTCATCTCTGTTCCAAATGACACCCATCCATTCTGAAGCTGTGTCCTCTGTTCTTAGACTGTCTCACCATAAGAAACATCCTGTCAATAAAGTCCTCTATTGAGGTCTTTTAACATTCGATAGGTTTCAATGATGCCACCCCTCATTCTTCTGAATTCCAGTGAATAGAGGCCCAGAGCCATCAACTGCTTCTCATATAACAGGCTTTTCAATCCTGGAATCATTTTCGTGAACCTCCTTTGAACTCACTCCAGTGTCAGTACTTCCTTTCTTAGATAAGGGGCCCAAAACTGCTCATGATACTCCAAGTGAGGCCTTACCACATTCTTATAATGTCTCAACATTACATTCTTGCTTTTATATTCTAGTCATAAAATCAATGATGTCATCCAGGTAACACTGAGTGCCTGGGCAGCCTTGCAACACCTGGTCTATAGCTTTCTGTCAGAATGCAGGTGCAGGTGCTACTCCAAAAATATGCCTGTTACAGTGTTAGAGCCTTTTGTGAGTGTCCACTTTGCTGAAGAGTTTCCCTCCAGAAAGGTTGCGAAAATATCCTCTATCCTGGGCAGAGCTTATTGATCTACTTTCAGTACTGAGCTGACAGTGACCTTCAAATCACTACAGATCCTGACAGACCCATTCGTCTTGGCTGCTGGGACCACTGGCATTACCCATGGGCTCCACTCAACCTTGGAAAGAATTCCACACAACCTAGCTCACTAGCTACTTTATCACGGATGGTATAAGGAATTAAACAGGCTTTGTAAAATTTAGGTGTAGCACTTTCATTCAGCGCTACTTTACTTTTGATATATTTCAATGCCGTCCCTCAACACGGCTGTAGCATCATCCAGTACCTTTCTCTATTGCAGGGGATGTGGCATGCAAATGGTGGATGGATCTCCAATCGAAATGTAGTTGTCTCAGCCAATCATGACTCCACAATGCTGGCCATCAGGTTTTTACCACATACAAGCCCAATGTGGCTTTTTGGTTGCTGTATTTTACTGTCACAAATGTCATTCCTCTAGGAATGATCTTTTTTCCAGTATAAGTTCTTAGTTGGATATCTGCAGGCTTTAGTTCAGTATCTTTGAAATGCTGTTCAGATTCATTTTGTGGAATGACTGAAACAGCCGAGCCAGACCAATTCCATTTAAATTAATTTGCTGTTCACTTCTGTTGGAAGCCATATTGCTTGTTGATCGTTAGTTCTCACATTGTAAATCTCAAGGCTACACAGTCGTGTGGCATTCTTATCATTATCAGAGTTTTCAGCAACAGCATGCAATTTAGTGCTCTTTTTCAAACTGCAGTTTGAGCTTTTATCTTTCTCTCTTCCATTTATTTTTGTCTGCCTAACATGCTTTTTGTATGTGTCCTCCTTCGTTGCATTTTCTGCAAGTTTCACCTTTAAATCTGTTAAATCAAGTTAATGATCTCTCAGTGCATCATTAAGTCCATTAACGAACTAGTAATGATTAGACAACTTCTTCAATTAGGCCTCATATGCTGAATTGACTCCGCTTTCTTTTGATTCCACATAAAACCAAAAGCATTCTTCAATCAACAATAGCTTCAGTTCTAAATGTTCCTGCATTTCTTGTTGTTTAGTCATTAAGTCGTGTCCGACTCTTCGTGACCTCATAAACCATAGGGTCCATCGGGCTTTCATGACAAGGTATGGAAGTAAATTGCCAGGCCTTTCTTCTGCACACATACTACTGCTGCCCATGTGGGGATCCAGCTGGGTTTGAACTCAGGACCATCTGCATTGAAGTCCAGTGCTGATGCCACTACTCCATCTTCATTACTTTCTCAATATCAGCAAAACTCATTTCGGCTGGTTTGGTTGGAGCTGTTAAACTTCAAAGCAAACTGTAAGCCTTTGTACACAATACACTCAGCAAATTTGACACTCACTTCTCATTGGCTATTTCATTTGCTTTAAAATACTGTCCAATTTGCTCAGTATACAATATCCAGTTATCTATTGTATAATCAAATGCATCAATTTTTCCAATGCAGCCTGCCATTTCTGCTCTTTTTTTATGATTAGTATCAGCTGGTACTCACTGTTTATGAATCTGCGAACTCTTCTATTTTCTTTTATTACTCAGTCATTTTTCCTTTTGCAAGGAAAATGTGCTGCTCCGAATCCGTGCTTCTCTTAAACTCATAAGTCTTGCTGGGCTTCAACAGGTAGGGTTGAACAGTCATCTTGGGTTCAGTTTAAAAATACCTCATCACCACTGTTATGTTTAGTAATTCCCAAAGCAGAAAAAAATTAATTGAAAGAAAAACAAGGAGATGAGAGATAACTCGTGTATGTTCATTTTTTTTTTACTTTCTAAGATTCTTTTTTCTCCTAAGATAGGAGCAAGGCACACTCCTATCATGTGGCACTATTATGACGTATGAGATTCACTTATTTTTAGAGAGAATCCATAATGAGTTATTAAAATGAACATGAGTGCTTAATCAAACAACATATTTGCAATATTACTCAAATACTAAAATATTAAATGCATAACAGTGCCTAATTAGACTCAAACACAGGGTTTGTGTACTTATCAGCAGTCACACGTTCACATTGGAAAATGCTGCAGTGTAGGAAATTATCATGATCAAACAACATATAACTGTCATTTCTGAAGATCAACCAGATTTATATTCACTTATTTATATCCTTCTTCTCCTAACGTTACTCCATGTAACAGCTTGTGATTGCTTTTCTGGGAACTGATTTATAAAATCTTCCTTTTATGAAGTGCCTCTTGGCATAGGCCTTCCTTTGTGCAACCTCTTTGAAACCTACTGTCCTTCTATGTCCTCTCTCCTCTGATATATTGGCACAACATTGACAACAATGTCTTCGGGTATTTTTCCCCTTTATTTCTGGAATTTCTTCTGTGAACCTCTGACTTTTCTCCTCCTGAAAACTCATCTGTTTGTCTTCTGTCCTGACTTCTTTCTCTGTGAGCTTTCTTTTTGTGATAAACATAGTTAAATCTTTTATAAGATATTCATCATGTCAGAGGCCCTACTTACAGGAAACACCCCAAGAGGAATCATGAAGACCATCACAGTCAGAGCTCTGAGGCATGATAATGGTGCTGCCTGGATGGAGTATGCAAGTTCTCCCTGTGATCGTCTGGGCTTCCTCCAGGTGCTTAGTTTTCTCCCACCTTCCAAAGAGATGTAGGTTGATCATTTAGCTCACTACTGTAAATTGTCCTGAATGTGTAGGTGAGTGGTAGAATTGGGGGCGGGGGGGGGGGGGGGGAAGAGAGTCACTGAGAGTGTGAGAAGAATAGAAAATAGTTAATATAGATTTATTGTAAACAATATATAGACTTGGTGGCCATTAGGTGTGTTTCAGTGCTATAGGGCCCAGTGACTTTTGCACTGCTGTCAGTTTGCAACACTTCAAACTCTAAACTCAATTGTAACACTAAATGTGTTGTATGGTTATTACTGCTCATTTTTGCTAAGTCTGAGATTTATCAAGGCAGTGAATTTCAGGACCAAAATTGAGAGTGCTGGCTTGGCTATGCAGCACAGTTAGCATTATAGACTGTGGATAAACTCCTGGGCAATTGGCTGGTTCTTTCCATACAGAACTCTTCTGTAAATAAACAACAGAGCATTTGTAGCTTGCCTGGTCCATGGCCTCATATTTCTCTCGATTTAATTCATAGTTTTGTGGCATGTGCGTCATTGCAAAGAGCTGTGCAAAATGAAAGCAGTGTGGTGCAATACAGTCTCATCATTGTGATTGCCCTATTGAGTAGCAGCTTTCAACAGGATCACTACCAGCAGCAAAACTGTAGTCCCACAACTGTTGATCATGAAGTTACATTAACATCATCATCATCATCATAATCATCATCCTGGACCCCCCCCCCCCCCCCTTGGGTTTGTGAATTGATGAGATTGAAGTTTGAGATCTGGTGTTCGGTTACCCTACGTTGGCGATTCTGGATTTTGAGGCTTGTTGTTCAGTGATTGTCGTGACCTGGAATCAATTCCAACGATCGAGGCCTGAGGATGAACTGGAAGTCTGGAAGTCCAGAGGTCGAGGCCGGAGGACGAAATCGGTAGTTGGGAAGTCTGGAAGTCGAGGCCCACTGGCCAGAGCCTAAGCCTACAATTCTCTAGGCCTGTCCTGGTGTTAAAGTACTGTGCAAGTGCATGGGAGGGAGGGAGGAACAGGCTTGTTTCTGCTGATATTTTTTTCTAAAAAATTATTTATGATATTCACTAGATCTTTCTGGGTAGTTTACTACAAGGCAAGTAACAAATGGTTGACGGAAAATTCCAAGTCATAGTAGCATCACAGTGGAACTGAGGAGCAAGCTATCATTTTCACATTTATCTTTCAAAGCCTGATTCTTTGGAGAAGTTCTTTGCTTTAACATTTTTCTTTCAAGAATCATGAAGAGACAGAAATAGTTGTGAGCTTGCAGAGAGCAGAGAAGAAAATAAGGATTGGGACACCAAACACTCACTATATGCATATATCATTTCCTTGATCATTTCACATTGTTTCTCACCTAACAATGTGCAGTGCAGTTTTAAAATGGCATCCAGAATTGCTCAATCAAACAGAGGCCAAGATAGTACTGAAATCCTTCACGACATCTGTACAAATCCATCTCCACCAATTCTCACTTTTAAGGATTATATGAAAACTGGGTTAATTCCAGAACAACATAGATAATCAACTGTGATTCCAGGCTTTGTCAGAGCAAAAAAATTCTACTCATGATCATTAGCAGGCTGGGTCAAGCTTTGATATTGGCAGCTATCTGATGATCTGCACACCTTTCACTTCTCCGAATGGGTCCACAGGCAATTCCAAAATGTTCTGAAATGATGGCCCGAGTGAACTTTGTATCTACCTGCTCAGCTTTGCATCAGCTGGAGTTCAAAAGAGTACAACTCAAAGCAACAAAAAACATGAGTAGAGCCAAGTTTCTATTTGCTTATTTTTCCTTAATTCACTTTATTTTTATATTATTTACCAAGATGAATCTTCCAGCTCTTCTCGTAAACTTTCAACAAAATCCTCAGTAATATTGAACTTGTAACTTCAGATGATTCTTTTTGAGACCTATTGAAACGATAATTAATCTGACACCAGCAATAATACCAGAAAGAATAATTTATGGAGTCATTTCTTTGTGTTTTGTTTCAACTATTTGGTTGGATCAAGATGCACAATCTCTTCAAAAAAGTAAATAGTGCAAATAAGATAGAAATAAAAATATTTCATGCTATTTTATTTTAATTAAAACACTACAGAACTACAAAAAAGACATAAAATACTGCAAAATCTGGGCAATATGATAGCTTCTGTACTCTTAATAATATTACAGTTTTAATTCTTAACTTTCATGTTTCTCTCTGACTTTGATCTTCAAACAATTTACTTCATTGGTTGCACAATGGAACTGCTCCCATGATCAATTCTGCTGTCCTTTGCAAGTTTCTCAAAGTTTGCCCCCAGATACACTCTTTATAACAGAAGAATAAGTCAGTTCAATGCAATTGATTGTGTTTTGAATGTAGCTTCTGCAAGTGCTCGATTTACCTATTGATCAGATTTCACAGGGCATTTCTGTAATGAAAAGTTACTTTTCTTATAAACACTTATCAATTGACTCTAGAAAACTCTATGGACAGTCATACCACAGATGATCTGTTGAGAAAGTAGATAAATTGTGTCCTTGACTTAGTGTGTGCAAATAACTGCTTTCTCAGATGCTTCACTTGAAGTCTGTTTCTTTAAATAAATCCTGTGATTGGATGTGCTGTGATAAACATTTTGGTCAATTTTTATTCAATGTTAGATTAATTCCTGCCATACCATAAGTTTCTTGATACAGACTTGACAGCACTGAAGAATATCTCTCAAACATTGCATTGGATGAATAAAGATTGACACTAGAGCTCTCAAATCATGTTTACCAGAAGGGCTTCAATTATCATAAATGGACTAGTACTATGTCAGAATGACTGTTATTATTTTTGGCGGTAGCTTACTATATTTCAAGTTATCAATCTACAAAGCTTCATTTCAAATTAAACCCAGCCACTATATTTTATGTGAAGAAAATACATCTTTCCACAAGGGGTCATCATCTGATTAAGAAAAGAGAATGATTTTGAAACTCTGTTATGAAAATTCTGAAAACCATTGGAAAAATAGAAAATTAAATTTACATCTGAACTTCTCACAATAAACTTAAAATTAGTTCTCACAAAACTACATCAGCGCTGTCTAAAAATCATCATTATTGAATGTGTTAGCTGCCACCTACACCAGAATACTTTAGAAAATATTTTCTCAGTTCCTGTCATCTCTGTTTTCATTAGAATTAGAATTATTTACTCTACTTCCTCAAGAAAACCAATAAAAGATGTTATTCATTAGTGCACAATTAATTCATTACATTCAGGCACAAAATCATTAAAAGCTAATAAAAATGATATAACCGCAAACACGTGGAAATCTGCAGATGCTGGAAATTCAGGCAATACACACAAAATGCTGGTGGAATGCAGCAGGTCAGACAGCATCTATAGGGAGAAGCACTGTCAATGTTTCGGGCTGAGACCCTTCGACAGGACTAACTGAAAGGAAAAATAGTAAGAAATTTGAAAGGGGGAGGGGGAGATCTGAAATGATAGGAGCAGAGAGGAGGGGGAGGGATGAAGCTGGAAAGGTGATTGGTGAAAGGGATACAGAGCTGGAGAAGGGAAAGGATCATGGGATGGGAGGCCTAGGGAGAAAGAAAGGGGGAGGGGAGCACCAGAGGGAGATGGAGAACAGGCAGAGTGATGGGCAGAGAGAGAGAGAAAAAGGGAAAAATTAATAAGTAAATAAGGGATGGAGTAAGAAGGAGAGGAGGGGCATTAACGGAAGTTAGAGAAATCAATGTTCATGCCATCAGGTTGGAGGCTACCCAGACGGAATATAAGGTGTTGTTCCTCCAACCTGAGTGTGGCTTCATCTTGACAGTAGAGGAGGCCATGGATATACATATCAGAATGGGAATGGGACGTGGAATTAAAACGTGTGGCCACTGGGAGATCCTGCTTTCTCTGGCGGACCGAGCGTAGGTGTTCAGCGAAACGGTCTCACAGTCTGCGTTGGGTCTCACCAATATATAAAAGGCCACACCGGGAGCACCAGATGCAGTATACCACACCAGCAGACTCACAGGTGAAGTGTCACCTCACCTGGAAGGTCTGGCTGAGGGCCCTGAATGGTGGTGAGGGAGGAAGTGTAAGGGCAGGTGTAGCATTTGTTCCGCTTACAAGGGTAAGTGCCAATAGGGAGATCGGTGGGAAGGAATGGGAGAGACAAATGGACAAGGGAGTCGTGTAGGGAGCGAACTCTGCAGAAAGCAGAAAGTGGGGAGGGAAAGATGTGCTTGGTAGTGGGATCCCGTTGGAGGTGGCGGAAGTTACGAAGAATTATGTATTGGACCTGGAGGCTGGTGGGGTGGTAGGTGAGGACAAGGGGGACCCTATCCCGAGTGGGGTGGCGGGTGGATGGGGTGAGAGCAGATGTGTGTGAAATAGGAGAGATGCATTTGAGAGCAGAGCTGATGGCGGAGGAAGAGAAACCCCTTTCTTTAAAAAAGGAAGACATCTCCTTTCTTCCTGGAATGAAAAGCCTCATCCTGAGAGCAGATGTTGCGGAGACAGAGGAATTGCGAGAAGGGGATGGCATTTTTGCAAGTGACAGGGTGGGAAGAGGAATAGTCCAGGTAGCTGTGAGAGTCTGTAGACTTATAGCAGACATCAGTAGATAAGCCGTCTCCAGAGATAGAGACAGGAAGATCAAAAAAGGGGAGGGAGGTGTCGGAAATGGACCAGGTAAATTTGAGGGCAGGGTGAAAGTTTTAGGCAAATTTATTTATTTATTATTTTTTCCCTTTTTTTCCTCTCTCTTTTTTTACTCTCTCTGTCCCTGTCACAAACACTCCTTGCCTGCTCTCTATCTTCCTCTGGAGCTCCCCTCCCCTTTTCTTTCTCCCTAGGCCTCCCGTCCCATGATCCCCTCCCTTCTCCAGCTGTGTATCTCTTTTGCCAATCAACTTTCCAGCTCTTACTTTCACCCCACCCCCTCCAGTCATCTCCTATCATTTTGCATTTCCCCCTCCCCCTCCCACTTTCAAATCTCTTGCTATCTCTTCTTTCAGTTAGTCCTGACGAAGGGTCTCAGTCTGAAATGTCGACTGTGCTACTTCTTATAAAAGTGATAGAATGTTGTTATTGTATTTTTGTATACTTTTATGAATAAAATTTATTCTTGAAATTAAAAAAAAAATCCTCTTGGTAGGTTTCCCTTGAAACCTCCACCAACACCCCCATGTGCTCGTTCTTGTGCCTTCAGTTCAATTGTTACTCCACCAGATGTACAGGAAAAAGGGAATACAACAGAATTTTACAAAAGAAAACATATATAGGCTGTCTAACAACCAATGTACATAAGAAGACAAACTGTAAGTAAAAAATAATATTGAGAACATGAATTGTAAAGTGTCCTTGAAGGTCAGTCTGTAGGTCGTAGTTTGCTAGTCTTCTGCTGAAGGAGAGAGGACCACAATGATTCATTATCTAGTTCAGTCTTCAAAATCACTGTGGCCTACATTATCAAAGAGATATACAAATGTCAAAGCCAAAATGAACAAGGTATGTGACATAAATCAGGTGTTCTTTGTTCTACGTTCTTTCCTAACATTCTTCAAGATTTGACTGAGAGTCTAGAATAGGGATCAGGGATTGAATCATAAAATCGCCGCACAGCTGTGTTCTAGATTGATGTAGTCAGTGGTAAAGAAGAATGTAAATGCTCTTTCAAATTACGTGAGTGTAACATAGTAAGAAAATATTTAGCAGTATAGAAGACAACAAAATGGCGAATTTAAGGAAAAGGGAAGACACAGCTTGTATAAATTAAGACTAGGGGTTATCCTTTAGTATTTCTAAAACTTACAGATGCAATAAAGAATCCAGTCCTAACGAAGGGTCTCGGCACAAAACATTTACTGCTCATTTCAACAGATGCTGCCCGACCTGCTGAGTTCCTCCAGCGTGTTGTACATGCTGCAAGGAATCGAAGTGATTCTTCAGGTGTCTCTATTTTAATAATTTGGACACCACAGAAGAAGGTAACCCATTATAGAAGTAATGACTGTACTCGCTTTAAAGTATCTAATTATTATATTTGAATGCTCCAAAGAGGTGATGGAGCTTACAAATGAATGAAGAGTAAGGAAAAGTAAGGCTTTGAATGATGCCAAACCTTACAAAGATTCTATATTATCAAGAGTTGAAAGGAGGAAATATGGGAATATTAAGTTGGAATAGTAACTTAACTCTTCATGCCTGTTTCACTGTTTGGTTATACTATGCTTGAATGCTCTCTGTTGCCTCTTTTTTGATAGAAAGCCAGGCTATTGAACTATAAAAAGTGGCACAAATGGAGGTTTTGTGCTGGTGACTTTTTTCTTGACTTTAGCAATGTTGCAGATTTCTGAACAGTCCACAATCCCATGTTATCACCTACTTTTCCTCTCACATGACTTCACCTATCACCATCCAGCTTGACTACTTCCCCTCACCCTACCTTCTTATTCTGGCTTCTTCTGCCTTCCTTTCCAGCCCCGATGAAGGGCCTCGGCCCGAAAGGTTGACTGTTTATTCCTCCCCGCAGATGCTGCCTGACCTGCTCTGTTCCTCCAGCATTTTATGTGTGTTACTCTGGATTTCCAGCATCTGCAAAACCTCTTGAGTTTATGATTTACTACCATGTTATTCCTTGTTTTATACTAGTTACTTTTGAAATTTATAAATTTCTATGACTTCGCACTGTACTGCTGCCACAAAACAACAAATTTCACATCTTACGTCAGTGATAATAAATCTGATTCTGATTCTGAACAGTGTCTGGAGTTTTAAAAATTCTTGAATTAGCCCTTGCCAAAAGAATAGAGCCCTTGCAGGCATTATTCTTCAACCTTATAAATACTCTTCCATTCCTACCTCATCATTACAGTATCTACCCATTAAGTAGCAACATCTACCTGAATAAACATGTATCCCCTTTAAGAGCAGGCTCCCATGACCACACCATCAAACCAATACATTAGTAGAGAACACTGCTGACACTGATCCAGCATGGTATTACACGAGGAAACATCATTACGCTGTTCTGTGAATCCTACATTTGAAGGTTTGGATCTTTGTGGTATTTCCATAAATAAATTTAGGGTGACATTTAGCACAATTAAAAATAATAAAGCAAATTTGAGGCTATATAATTTCTACTTTATAGATGCTTCTATGTCCTGATAACCCTCAAATAAATAATAACAGGAAGTGATGTGAGAGGACATGTCGTAGCTTTCCTTTGCTGTTACTAGATGGACATATCTGTGTAAGTATATCCCATCTCATTAGGTACAGATAGCCTGGTTTTAACCATATAACATATAACCATATAACAATCACAGCACGGAAACAGGCCATCTCGGCCTTCCTAGTCCGTGCCGAACTCTTAATCTCACAAAATGGGTTTTATCTTTAATACCATCAGTCTCCACAATTAAGTATGTGGGCTAACCCTGACCCTAACCTAATTGAATTCTCTTTTGTTTCTTTTGTGACACGCTTCATCCTGTATGCATAAGACAAATCCAATCCCATGATCTACTCAGCTCAGAAATGCTACATACATATTCTATTCAGAGCTGATGAAGTTTGATGAATAGAAACATAGAACCATAGTACACTACAGCGCAGTAGAAGCCCTTCAGCCCTCCCTGTTGTGCCGACCCATATAATCCTTTAAAAAAAGTACTAAACCCACACTACCCCATAACCCTCATTTTTTCTTTCAACCATGTGCCTGTCCAAGAGGCTCTTAAATACCCCTAATGTTTTAGCCTCCACCACCATCCCTGGCAAGTCATTCCAGGCACTCACAACCCTCTATGTAAAAAACTTACCCCTGATGTCTCCCCTAAACTTCCCTCCCTTAATTTTGTACATATGCCCTCTGGTGTTTGGTCTTGGTGGTCTGGGAAACAGGTACTGGCTATCCACCCTATCTATGCCTCTCATAATCTTGTAGACCTCTATCAAGTCCCCTCTCATTCTTCTACGCTCCAAAGAGAAAAATCCCAGCTTTGCTAACCTTGCTTCGTAAGATTTGTTCTCCAAACCAGGAAACATCCTGGTAAGTCTCCTCTGCACCCTCTCCATAGCTTCCACATCCTTCCTGTAATGAGGTGACCAGAATTGAACACAATACTCTAAGTGCGGTCTCACCAGAGATTTGTAGAGTTGCAACATGACCTCTCTACTCTTGAACTCAATCTCCCTATTAATGAAGACTTACATCCCATAGGCCTTCTTAACTACCCTATCAACCTGCGCAGCGACCTTGAGGGATGTATGGATTTGAACCCCAAGGTCCCTTTGTTCATCCACACTCTTAAGTAACTGACCATTAATCCTGTACTTAGTCTTCTGGTTTGTCCTTCCAAAATGCATCACCTCACACTTGTCCGGATTGAACTCCATCTGCCATTTTTCTGCCCAACTCTGCAGCCTGTCTATATAGCCTCTTATAGCCTTCGACAACCTACAGTTCCATCCACAACTCCTCCAATCTTCGTGTCATCTGCAAACTTACTCACCCATCCTTCCACCTCTACATCCAGGTCATTTATAAAAGTCACAAATAGCAGGGGTCCCAGGACAGATCCCTGCGGCACTCCACTAGACACCGACCTCCAGGCAGAATACTTTCCTTCCACAACTACCCTCTGCTTTCTTCCTTTAAGCCAATTTTTTATCCAAACAGGCAAGGTTCCACTTATCCCATGCCTCATGACTTTCTGGATGAGTCTCTTATGAGGGACCCTGTCAAATGTTTTGCTAAAGTCCATGTAGACCACATCCACTGCCCTACCCTCATCAATTTCTTTTGTTACCTCAGATTAGCTAGATTCCTTATTAACAAATGCAAGCATTAATCAAGAAGCTGCTTTTACTAAAATGATAATACCACTGATGCCTGGAAATTCTGGTCTTTTTCCTCTAAGACTTCCACCCAAAAGTAGACACACTGACATTGCTTAAGAATTTCACCTGAATAACCTTCTCCTTCTGTTCCAATATTATTGAGGTGTTTCCAGTCTTGGGAATGAAGAAACACATGATCTTAAATAAAGTGGGCTCTGAACAATTTAATGTGTCAAGCATACTTGTGCTAGCATGCCTGGAGTGATAATTAATTTTTACATTAAATTCACAGAATTGCCCAAAGCCATCCACAATGACCTATCCCTACTAAGCAGATAATTATCAAAATAATCTAACATAACTGGTGTCAGCAATGGAAAACTTAAAACATCAGAAAAAGATATGACATTAAATGAGTGTTGGTCTCCATAATTTATATTCTTTAAGCAATGAATGAGATAAGAGTATGCACTCATTTTTTAAAAAAAAATAAAGTCTCCCCCTTTTTATTCAACCATATTTCACAAATAAGCTATTGGGTCATCAAATATAATGTGTGTATTCATTTGTGGTTTTTATAGAGTGTTGTTATATAAGAAGCTCGAATGTGTCAATGTGTCTTCTGTCTGTTTCTCCTGCACTCAGTCCATTAATGGTACTTTTCTGGTTCCTGTTGTGTTAGTATTTCAATGAAGTAGAAAGTAATGATTCTGAAAAAGGTTCTTCTGAGTAATAATATTAATATACAGCTATTATATTAAGCAGCTAAATGAAACTTCTTTACCAGTCATGCTTCACAATCAGATTCCTGGAACTGATTGACAATGAAATGAGTTAATTCGCCTTTTGATTTCCTTCCTCACTCCAGTGGGGAAACTTACTTGGTTTTTCTTTCTTTTACTGTGCTGTAAGAAAATTAAAGACAGGCCATTTATCACACTAAGCTTCAGTGCACCCAAGGCAACATTACACTTGTTTCTAGAGAAGAGCACTGAAGACTTTTACTTATCCAGTGGACACACAGAGTGTCAGAATAGATATGAAATAGCAGGAATAAAACATGACAATGTCTAATATGATACCCAGTTTTAAATGTTTTACAGTTTCATGCAAAGTGAAGTAATTTATCAGTAGCCTGATCCACCAGGCCAGATACTCCCACATCCCACAGTCCCTGGCAGGGACTGCTCTGCCCTACAGAAACAAAGACATAAGATTACCCTGCTATCTTACTAATCAATGATACAAAACAAAATCAATGTTGAAAATTGCTGGGAATGGAAACTAAAAATTCTTTACAGTATTTATTTAATGTTCTTGTATCTGAGCACCAAAAATAAATGCACATAATTTTTCCCTTCATTTCTGCTCTTTATATTTTTACAATAGTACATTGAGTAAGTCATGGCAGATCCACTAGTTCCAAAATAGATTACAATTGAATCTACCACATCTGCTACCTTGTGGTGGCCATTTATATGAGTTGGCTAGCAATGAACAGACTGCAATTAACACTTTGCGAGGCGTGGATTCAGGGATCATTTTCCCTCAGCAGAAAGACAAGTAGTTAAGGGACACAGACTAACTGATAGCATTAGAACAGAATTGAGTAAATAGCTTTCATGCAAGAGCGATAGGATCTGGAATTCATTGGCTGAAAGTTGATGGAGGCAGGAACTTTCATAGCACGTACAAGATATGTGTTTTATGTGAAGTATACACAATAACAAATAAGGCAATGGTCTAAAAGCTGGGAATAGGATTAAGCCAGACAGAAACCTCCAGCTGGTATGGACTGGATAGGCTGAGTGGCCTCTTGCAGTGAGACAAATTTGTATGATTCTATGATGTCTGGGCAGGCCGCAAAACAGAGGGTGGAGGCACAATTTCATAGTTTCATTTTGTATCTACAGGGAGTTCAGTGGAATCAGTATCAGGTAGACTAGATGACTAATTGGCAATTGACTCAATAGTTAAAAGAACATTTTAAAATAAAATTAAATTAGTTTGATTTTGGTATTTTGCATATGGAGAATTATTTTTTTAATCTAGATAGTGGTGCTCTTTAATTCTAGAATTAAAGCTATTCCTTTGCAGTTGCCTGGGTAAATGTTGCAGTATTCTTTATAAAAGTTTAACACTGGGTTTCTGGATAAGGCAAGCTATGAACAGTATGATGATGAAGATGAATACCAGTGTTGAATAATGGAAACATTAGCTATGCAATATATTAATTGCTTAAATAATTATGATGTCTACTACAAAGGCTGTTGAAAATTCAGCAAATTGGACATTGAAGTGCAACCATCACAATGACAGGGAGGGATAGACAAATAAAGAATGCAACAAGACTGATGGTATCACTACTGGCTGCTGATATATTAAATTTGGATATGGCACGGTATATTGTTAAGGAATATTTGTGGCTATGCATTTTGCTATATATGATATTTTTGGTGACAGATTTCAAATCTGGTCATACCATTATTGCAAGTCCCAGTATGGACCAACATAAAAATACAAGAGACTCTGCAGATGCTGGAAATCCAGAGTAAGACACGCAAAAACACTGGAGGAACTCAGCAGGTCAGACAGCATCTATGGAGAGGAATAAAGAATTGATGGTTTGGCTGAGATCCTTCATCAGAATCTTGTCATATGCCAGTTGATGTTCACTCACTACCATTCAAATCTGCTTGTAGTCAAAATCCCTTTGTCCCTCCTAACCCTCTCCACTCCTCTTCTGTAATCAGCTCCAGAATGGCTTTCTGGAGCTCTGTGTCCCCAACTTCTCTGCCACATGAATACCTTGCTTCTCTCACCCCTTTACAAGCATCTTGCTCCTCTTGCGATCTCCTCTCCACTGCAATCCTCTCTACAATCTCTCAGTGATCTCTTTCCATTCACACCTCCCTGCAACTTCCACCAACCCAATTAGACAGATTTAGAATTAGATGTACTTATTTATTTATCACGTGTATAATGAAACATACAGTGAAATGTGTTGTTTGTCTTAACAGCCAACACAGTCTGGACTTGTGCTGGGGGCAGCCTGCAGGTGTCAACATTCTGGTTTCAACATCGCATGGCCACAATGTTCAGTAGAACATGCAGCCAACATACAACAATCATCAACAACAACACAAATCCCTTTCCCACCCCCACCCACACAAGCAGATGGGCTTCTAACCTCCAGGAAAGTCACCTCTGGGCCTTTAACCTCCAGACCGTGGCCCCAGACCTGCAGTTACTTTGCCTCCGACTTCCAGACTCACCAATTTAGGAGTTTCAACAGGTCTTTAACCTTCAGATTTGCCAGCCTTGGGCTTCGGACTCACTGACCTTGGGGCTTTGACCTCGGGACTCCCGGATCACAGGCCTTTGACCTCAGAATCTGCCAATTGATCCAATCCTGGGACTCGCTGACCTCAGACATCTGACCCCAGGATTCACTGACCTTGGGGATCACCGACCCTCATTCTATTATAACCAGTACAGAATTAGAAAGTCTATTGTAATGATTTTGTCTAAATGCTTTTCAGAGAACTTTTAAGAGAAATTTGCTTTAGGAAAATTTCCACAAGTGCAATACCATAGAAAAAAATTGGGTGAGGCTCAGAGAGACCAATGCCTGAAAAATCAGGCATATTTCAGATGCACGAAAAGTAGCCCATGTCCTGACTTCAGATTTGGGATTCAGTTGCAGTATGCAGTTTCCTGCGCTTCCCTCATCAGTTATGCAGCCACCAACCCATTTTTCAGCAGAGGAGCACTTAGTTGTCAAGCACCTCCGCAATTATTGTGGAAAATTCATGACGCACAAGCTAGCAAATGTGGCAAATAAATAATTGAAGTCCATCAGCAGAGTCACTGCTCTAATTATAATAAAAAATAATTCGCCGTTACTATAACTTCCAGACTATCATTCTTTGTCACATAAAATATAAAATGCTATTTGTTCAGAAACAAAACATGATTATATATGCACCTAGCTTTATGTATGAAAATAGCAAAGGTATGAATGTGAACAAAATAAAGGGTTCTTTGAACACTCTAAGTTTGTTGTAATGCAACTGCATGAGGAGTTAAATTCAAGGAGACTCAATATCCATCTGTGCTTCAGCATCAGTTTCTCTGTCTGCATATAGTTCTTGATGAGACATCTGTGATGAGATTTGGTTTTACTTATTTGATCATAAGGTGTGAACATCACTGAGATCACAGGGCAATTAAGAGTCACCCACATTATTGCGTCTGGAGTCGCGTGTAGATTAGATTCAAGATTCAAGATTGTTTATTGTCATTCTTCAGTACACGAGTGTAAAGAGAACAAAATGACTGTTACTCTGGGTCTGATGCTGCAAAGAAAAGGCACAATAAATATAAAAAACACAATTGTAGCCCTCAGGTTCTGTCGGCTGTGTAAGTCCAGGGAAGACAATCTCTGGCCTCACCAAACGTGTGAGATTGAGATGCCAAACCTCCAGTCTGTGTGGATGCTGCGTGACGTGTTACCCAGTTACACATCAGTACCACGAAGTAACAGACTGTACACCATATGCAATTAAATGATTTAGCTTCATAATTCTTAATTTGACTGAAGGGTTAGTAAAGTAAAACAAAAAGAAAAGGGCCCATTTTAACGAAACAGTCTACTGTGCACAAGTTGGAGCTCACAGCTTCCCTTCTGCTGGTCCTCCATTGATTTCCCCAGGCTTCATCGACTCCCGACCCCACTCCGAGTCCACTCTGTCCTGCTGTCTATGACCTCTCCTTTCTGGCATCTTCTCTCTTCATCTTTCGCCGAATAAAAGACCCAGATCACTTCGGTCGCAGGCACATAACAAGAAAAATCACTCCCTTCATTGGACAGTGCACGTTCCAAAGCCCCGTATCTCTAGCCATAACCCAAACACTGCTGCTACAGAAAAATCATTACATTAGCCATGAAACCTTTCCCAGGGTGTTAAACAATAAAAACACAATAAATATAAATACATAAGATTAGCTTATATACAGAGATTGATGCATGTCCATAAGGTGATGCTAGGTAGCAGAGTATCTATTCATAAAGTGCTGACTCTGCAAAGTTTGATATTGTAAGTTACTCTGAAGGATATACTTACTGAATGTGTGTGAAACTCCTCAGTGCTATTTTGTTGGAGACATTAACCAATTTTAAAACTTTTTCCAAAACCATAAGCTGATCAAACCATGTAATATTGGGGCTCTGACTTTGTTTGATTTTACAGGGTAATGTTTAGCTGTAGGGGGCAGCATCATATCTCATTCACATTTTCATTGTAACCCTTGAGAAACTGAAATTTTCTAAATGATACAGCTATTATAATGCACAAACTCAGATTTCTCTTCTCCTTTATTTTTTAGCTTCTATCAACATTTTAACATTTTCAAGATCTTTCTGAACATTTGAACTATTAAAATTATTCAAGTTGGAATAAGTTTTTATTTGTATTGTCACCATGATTTCTTCTAGTATATTAGTTTAATGGAAAATGGTTAATGTAGTAATATTACATTAATGTTCTGGATGTCTGAACTTTGCATTGCTAAAATTATCTATGGTCTCACTGATATTATTTCTGTCAGTGTTTTGGTGTCCCTTTCTCTGTTATTCTGCTTCACAGTTGTTTGTCAATCTTATTTTTATATCATTTTTATTTGCCTGCCTCTTTCTTTCTGTTCACTCATTCTGTTCATCACTTCTCTGAGGGATGATTGCAAGGCAGCAGTGTGCTCCAATTGGTCAGTCAGCTGCCGTGTACAGCTCCTATCTCTAGAAACATCATGATGCTGGATAACAGTTCCCAGGGAGTCTCCAGCATTCCTGTAACAAAGCTGCACATGCTCCCGAGCCTTCTACCTCTTCTGATCATCACAAAAGCAGCTGAATCGAGGAGAGTCCCCACTTCCCTTCGTTGTCGAGAGACATTAAACTCCCTAGCAACGGGGAAACATCTTTTAAAGTATAAATCCTAAGCTACCTAGCAACTAAACAATGTTATTTAGTGCCTTTCCAACTTCCAGATTTGAAAGGAGACCTGTGTCATTACACAAAGACTGAGGCTGCTTCAAGGATAAAACAACACTGGACAAAGATTAATGGTACCGGTCTAGAGCTGAAAGGATGTCTGCACTCCGTCGAAAATTTGGTGAAGACTATCAAGTTGTCAATACTTCCAGGGGTTCTACCTACAACGCTCCCATAAAAAAGAAAAGACAAAGGTTTGTTGACAAGAATGGTCGTTGTAACGTACAGCATGGGAACTTAGGCGGAGAGACAAGTAGGTACATTTCTGATCTGTTCACTACTTTAGTGGATCTGAAGTGGAGATGGAACCTTCTAATTTTCATTCTGACTTACACAATAGCCTGGCTGGTGATGGCTTCAATGTGGTGGATCATAGCCTACATCCGTGGAGACATAGATCAAACCCATGGGGAGAACTACACTCCGTGTGTGGCTAATGTCTACAATTTTCCATCAGCTTTTCTTTTCTTCATAGAAACAGAAGCCACTATTGGCTATGGCTTCAGATACATCACTGAAAAATGCCCAGAGGGTATCATCCTCTTCTTGTTCCAGTCTTTGCTTGGCTCCATTGTGGATGCCTTTTTGATCGGGTGTATGTTCATCAAAATGTCCCAGCCAAAGAAAAGGGCAGAGACTTTGATGTTCAGCCACAGCGCAGTCATCTCTCAGCGTGACGGCAAAATGTGCCTGATGTTTCGAGTAGGGAACCTTAGAAACAGCCATATGGTCTCTGCTCAGATGAGATGCAAAGTGATAAAGGTAAGCGCTGTCAAATATTAACTAATTTGCCCGTAATAGCCTCCTAAATGTGTTTAAGTTAAACCAGGCACCCTAACGAGATTTGGCTCTGTAGATAATTTGTTATACTGTACTGGTTCATTTAAAACAAACCTGTTTTATTGCAAGATATCGTTGCCTTCAGTAGTGAAGATTGTTGAAAATTTAATTTGAAAGCATTTAGCATTAACTATCTGGAAAATAAAATGAAGCTCAAACAAGAGAAATATTGCTCCCAAGGCAATTCAGCAATGGAGGAGTTAATAAAGTCAGTATGGGCACAATAAGTAAATCTAACACTTGTGCTTCTTCCTGCAAAGACTCCATCAGAATATGTTCAAATACTACAAGTATTTGAATATCTGGATTGATAGTGAAATGATAGGGCAGTAGACTAGAATTACTACTGCCATCATTAACACACCAGTAACTCATTTGTTAACAGTTTTTTGTTCTTGCTATAGTGCGTGCAATAATGATATTTCATGACAAGCATTTTACACTGCTGTTCACTAAACATTGTCAATACATAATTTTAATCATTATTTAAGGCACTGCGCAAAATAAAATCCCAGCAACTGAAATGTGAGTGAGAGATGTCCTCATTTCCAAGTCAAATTCGAGAGCGTTGGGACATACGCTCAATAGCTTCTTTACGGTTACCTCCTGTGCCTAATAAAGTGGCTACTGAGTGTATGTTTGTGGTCTTCTGCTGCTGTAGCCCATCCACTTCAAGGTTTGACCTGTTGTATGTTGAGAGACCCTCTTCTACACACCACTGTTGTAATGAGTGGTTATTGGAGTGTCTGTCACCTTCCTGTCAGCTTGAACCAGTCTGACCATTCTTCTCTGACCTCTCCCATTAACAAGGTGTTTTTGTCCACAGAACTGCCACCCACTGGATGTTTTTTTGTTTCTCGCACCATTTTCTGTGAACTCTAGAGACCGTTGTGCGTGAAACTCCCAGGAGATCAGCATTTTCTGAGATACTCAAACCACCCCGTCTGGCACCAACGGTCATTCCACGGTCAAAGTCTCCCCTATTCTGACAGCAACTGAACCCCTTATCCATGTCTGCATGT
This sequence comes from Hypanus sabinus, assembly GCF_030144855.1. Lineage (NCBI taxonomy): Eukaryota > Metazoa > Chordata > Chondrichthyes > Myliobatiformes > Dasyatidae > Hypanus > Hypanus sabinus. The sequence continues at coordinate 46,799,429 of NC_082738.1, forward strand.
TTTTTTTCATTGAAATGCTGCCACGTGATTGGCTGATTAGATATTTGCATTAACGGGCAGGTGTACCTAAAACAGTGGCTACTAAGTGTGTCTTTGGCCAGTGACTTGACCATGACTGCTGGGAACTCCAGTGCCTGCTAGCAGGTGTTACTTAGGGGCAATGGGAGTAGGACGACTCTGAGGGATACCACAATGGGGGGTAGGTTACCTCTCCTAGTGATAACTCTAAACAAGGGAGACATAGGAAATGTTTAGGGAACTGGGCCAGTTGAGTAGCCTAACCAACCAACATGTAAAACCCACACAAGTGTGCATTCATGTTGCAGCTGCTGATCACTCGAAAGGCCTGTGAGTCTAAAATGCAATCGGTATTGTAGAGTAACTACTAGGAAATGGATGCTTTGCAATTTCCTACACACAGTAATGAGGCAAATCACCATTTAAGGTAATATTGGTGGCATTATTTGAGAAACAAATGTTGGCTACGCAATTAGAGAATTTATTAGAATTGGTTTATTATTGTCACATGTACCAAGATAGAGTGAAAAGTTTGTCTTGCAAACTGTTCATACAGGTCAGATCATTATACAGTACATTTTATTGCACCATATAATAGTTAGTACTTCCACCAACACAAGGGTTTTTGGAACTTAGCAAGTCAGGCAACATCTATGGCAGGGGTTCCCAAGCTTTTTTATGCCATGGACCAATACCATTAAGCATGGGATCCGCGGACCCCAGGTTGGGAACCCCTGGGTGGAGTAAACAGTTGATGTTTTGGCCCTTTGAGTCTCAGCCCACGATGTCGGCTGTTTACTCCCTTCCCTCCATAGATGCTGCCCGCCTTGCTGAGTTCCTCCAGCATTTTGTTTGTGTTGCTCAGTACTTCCACCAATGCAACTTGACTTCAGATCTGCTCTGAAACATCAATTGAAATAAGCCCACAACCACCTATCTCAGAAGACAAGTGTACAACCACTAAATCAAGGCTGATACATCGCACCAGAATTGGGTGTATCACTAATGACTGCACAGCTAAATGGAGGCAGCAGTAGCAGGAACATCTGACATGTGGAGGTCCACCACCCCAACATAAGCTCAATCACTTATCTCATGTATGGGGCAGATGGAAGCTCTGCATTGTATTCATGGTTGAGCGGGTTGCTGACCTCTGTTAGGGCTCTTGTGCAAATCTGGTGGAATCAGTACAACTTCTGGGCCACAAAATTCAAAATATTTAACTGATACAAAAACAGAAAATGCTGGAAAAACTCAACAGGTTATGCAAGATGTGTGGATAGAAAACAGTCAATGTTTTGGGTCTGCGACCTTTTGCCAGCTACCAATTCTGATGTTGGGCTGCAAACTTGAAATGTTGACTGTCTTTTTTCCACAAATGCTGCCTGATCTGCTGAGTTTTTTCCCAGTATTTTCTGTTTTTTTTTTCATTTCCAGCATCTGCATTTTTTTTTAAATTTCATTTACACTTGGCTGATCTCTTCCGTCAGAATCGTGAGCAAGTCCTATTTTGTATTGCTCAAAGGTGTAAATATATTTACTGCACTTGTAGAGAAAATTGCACACCTTACAGTCTCCAAATCAAGTTAGTTGGGAAGAAGGCTAGTAAGTAATTATTGTGTCAATAATTTAATTAAAGTTTCAAATATTAGCTAATGTAAAAATGTTATGTTAAGAAAGTGACAAATACAAATTAGGAGAGAGGAGGTAAGCATTTTAAAACACAAGACAAAAGGAATAGTCCACCAGACCCCCTCAAGCCTGCCATGACATGCAATCTAATCATGCCTCAGCTATGCTGGTCTCAACTCCTCTTCTGTGCCAGTTCCCTATGACCTTTCATATATTTGGCAGTTTTCATCAATAGCATTCCTAATAATCTGTCCTCCACCACCCTCAGAGACAGGGAATTTGCTGTCATTTGTGAGAAGAAGTTTCAACAAACCTCATTTTTGAAAGACCAGTCGTTTATTTTGTAGCTATGTCCTTTTCTGGCTCCCCCTTACTGTGCAACAGAAACACAGAATAACTCCTAAACCTAAATGAAGATGATAATGAATAGCAAACAACAAATAAATACTCCATTAGTGTTTGCATTACACTGTCAGTATAATAGAATGTAACATGATTAGCATGATAATTATATGTCTAAACAAACAGAATCCAAAAAAACAATGACTAATAAAATCTTTCTGCAACTGTCTGTTGGCATTTCTAGTTTCAATCTGTTGTAAATCATTTTATAATAAAATGTGTATGATTTTGAAGTATATTTGTTCAATCAGTTTTATGGCAAGATATGCAGCTAATTTGGTGTGTACTATGTTGCAGAGGGCATAAAAGTAGTTTCACGTCTCTATTCACTTTTATGAATGAAAAGCTTCAAAACTAATGCCAGCACAAAATATATATTAATCATTGATCTAAAATTAATTTGTGCAGATCTCTATATAAGCATAAAACAGTATCTACAAAGGTAGTAATATGTTGTTTTGATGTATTTTGTAACATTCTTGTTATCTATTTTAGAATTTTTAACAAAACACGGGATTTTGAACTAAAATGTTTTACTTTGAACAATTTTACTGTATCTGTAAGACTCATACACTCACATCTAAAACTTTTTCTGTGTCAAATTATTTACATACATAAAATGAATCATTGCCATAAGACTTTGAAATAAAGCTGATCAAAATTGTTCAAAGCCATTCCTCATTGTTTGTTCATGAACACATTGCTACTTTTATCAAACTTGTTTTTGAACAATTAAAGGTAATGTTAGGTCAAGATGGAAAACTTAGTTTATGGTAACAATTGCAATGAGATTCATGGTCAGTTACCTCTGAATTGGCACTGTAATTTCACCCACAAGATACTAAGCTTTTTATTGGCAAGGTAATGTAACCTATTTAACCTTTTCAAAGCTTACATTGACATTTCTGGCTACTAATCAAAAATGGCATTTCCTATTACTTTCTTATTGCCTCATGAATTGAACCATTTCCACTTCTCCATAGTTACTTCCCAAATGTGCATTATAATGTTTTGTGCAGAAGAAAATATAATTTTTGTAAACATTTATTTCTTAGAATCTGTTTCCAAGTATACAATACATCAAGAAAACAATGATTTCAAACTAACATCCATTCTGCTTTTCAAATGAAAGCATTGCCTATAAATCATAAAGCTGTCCCTTTACTTTCAATTAGTAATGTCATGTAGGGGGGCAGTTCTTCAAAGGAGCGTAAAATATTAATTCAGGAATAGGCATTTCTGACCCTCGTGCTACCCCTGTGATTCAATAACATCATGGCTGATCTTCTATCTCAGTGCCAATTTCCTGTTCTAACCAAATAATACTTGATTCCCTTAATAACTTAAAATCTATCAAACCTGGCTGGGTACATCTGGGTCTTGGTTACATCAGGTAAGGCAATTTGAATGTACAGAAATATAGGAATCTGCAGAAAGTAGTGGACACTGCCCAATACATCACAAGCACATCCCTACTCACCATCAGTAGTATCAACAGGAAATACTGCTTCCAGAATGCCACATCTATCGTCAAAGATCCACTCCATATAGGCCATGCCTTCTACTCACAGCTACCATTGGGCAGGAGGAACAGAAGTCCCACACCACAATGCTCAAAAACAAATACCTACCTTGAACCATTTGTTTCTTGAACACCCATCAGTACAATTTAGCAACTCTCTGAGCACTTTCACAACATTGAACTAAAATGGACACCTTCCTTTTTGTTCTAAGTTTCTTGCAAAAAAATTATGTATAATTTTGTTTAACTTGTGTTTTCTTGTAAATGCTGCTTACATGACGCCACGTGCTAATGACGTTGCTGCAAGTAAACTTTTTATTACACCTGTGTGCACCTGTACTTGTGCATATGACAATAACCTCATCAAGCTCTGTTTTGAACATCTCAATGGAGTGACGAACCCTCCACAGCCCTCTGACATAGTGAATTTTGCACCCGCTGACTGAAGAATTACTTCTCAGCTCTGATTTGAATAGACAATCCTTTATTTAAGACTGTGACTTTTTATTCCAGGCATTTCCAAACAGAAGAAACATCAATTCCCAAGTTACTCTGTCAATGGCACTTTGATCTCTCTTGCACATTCAGAAATATTCTATTTCATGCCAAATTTAGGGATAGTTTATTTACTCATTTTTTTTAGGGTGTGAATGTTGCTAGGAAGGCTAACATCAAATGGCCATCTCAAATTTACTTTAAAAACAAAGATGTGGTGCATTACCTCCTTGAATTGCTGAAGTCCTTTTGGTGAGGGTTGTTAGGTAGGGAGTTTCTGAACTTAGACTGAATGACAATGAAGGACAGGCAATGTACAGTACTGTGCAGAAGTCTTAGGCACATACCACATATATATATATATATCTAAGGCGCCTAAGACTTTTGCACAGTACTGTAGTAATTGTATGTATGTAACTGCTGCCACAGAAAAAAACAATTTCATGACGTATGTGAGTAATGATAAACCTGAATCAGATATGGATCTCTATCGTAGTCTGAGAGTGGGAAGAGGACAGGGAGAGTGGAATCATGGTTGGGAAAAGGGGAAGGGAGAGGATAGGGAGCGGAAGCATCAGAGACATTCTGTAATGATCAATACACCAATTGTTTGGAATCAAATGACCTTGCTTGGTGTCTCAGAGCTGGGTGTGTCTGCACTCACACCACACCCCCCTGGCCTGGCAGTCCTTCTCTGCCACGTGTCTCAGAATCTTCCCGTGGAGCTCCGCCCTCAAAATGCCTAACATCCTTTGCTCCTGCCAGATTTACAAACTTACAAACTACATATGTGTGCCTAAGACTTTTTCACAGTATTGTACTTCCAAGTCAGGATACAGCGTGTGACTTGGAGGGGGGAATTGATTCAAGGTGCTGTTCTAACTATATGATTTGCTGAAATGACCTTTCTTAGTACTATTTGGAGTGCACATCATAGTAAAGCAATTGGAAAAAGACTTTTTTTCTAACTCTGTTATTTCCTAATTGTGACACAGACAATACCAATACCAATACCAGACAAAACACACAAGAGTTTGCAATTATTTATAACACACATGTGAGGAAGGAAATGTCATTTTCTCCATTTGCGTCAATGAGTGCAGCTACAATACTCAAACTTGATGCCATCCAGGAGACAGAAACTGAGAGGAATTCGGTTTTAATTGTCAGTTCAAAATACAGGAAGGGGTATTGGCTGTGAATGTTTCATTCCTTGAGCTCATGGAAGTATAGGTGTTTAGTTAGTTGACTGCTTACCAAAGGTAAATTACTCCCCCAAGACATTTACTGTATCTAGTACTTATGAAGACCTCAGGGCTTCCTTTAAACATTTCAAAGCCAATGAAATGTAATCATTGTTGTAATGCAGTCAGACACAGCTTACCAATGTATGCACTTAAAGGTCTGTGAAGCAGAAGTTATATTAATGATCCTTTAACATAGGTATGAGGCAAAAATTGACCAGAATTTTGAACTCTATAATATTAATATCACTGAATTATTTTCACCTGACATCACCTCAGATGAACAACTCAGCAAATTTAAACTTGATTTTGCCCCAATTACTGATGTACAGCTGTTGCTAGAAGAGGCAATTGCAATGACCAGAAGATGCCCAACAGATATCGGAGTGGACTTTGGTCATGTTGCTTTTCAGGTCTCCTAGACAACCACTGAAATGAAATGTTTGGTCCCTTAGCTGTGCAAACAAAGGATGCAGGTCCGTCTATGGCTTGATCTACCACAGTGGACAGGCAGAGTAAGGGGGGGGGGGGGGGGTGCTGCTCTGCTGGGGATGTTCCGTGATTCCATAATTCTCATAGCCATTTCTTTTGCAGTACACACACTGATGCTCTGTCCTGAAGGACTGAAGCGAATGAGACAAGTGCATTCAACATTATCTCCTCACCAAGTAAATGTGGCAGCAAGCCTGAATAATATAAGGTTCAACATTGAACTGGAGCCCACTTCAGACACAAACCCTTCTTAATTTGGTCTGGCCACATTTGGCGTGTTTTCTCCTTTCCACATTACAGTAAGGAGGTGGAGTCATTGGAGAGGGTGCAGAAGAATTTCATTTGGATGTTGTTTGGATTAGAAAGTATCAGCACAAGGAGAATTTGGACAAACTTCGATCATTTTCTCTGGAGAATTGGAGGCTGTGAGGAGACCTGATAGAGAGGCAAAGATCGGTTGTTTTTCCCAAGGTAGAAATATCAAATAAAAGGTGACATAGCTTTAAGATGGGGGCAGAGGTTTGAAGGAGATATGGGGAGGGAGTGGGGGTACTATTTCTTTCACACACAGTGGTCGGTGCTTCGAATGTGCTGCCAGTGGTAACTGTAGAAGCTGACATGAGTCATTTAAACAGACACAGAAACATGCTTGAGACGGAGGGATATAAGACAGGTACAAGCAGATGGGATGAGTTTTACTTGACATCATGGTTCACACAGACATCATGAGCTGACGGGTCTGTTCTATGTTACATATTCTAATTAGGGTTGAAAATACTCCGCCTCAAGAATAATGAGCAGTTTGTTTAGCATTGTTCTCTTGATGTTGGCATTGCATGCTGTCTAGCTACATTCCCTTTAGCATTCAGTGATATTAATATTATAGAGTTCAAAGTTCAAAAGGTACAAGTACCAAAGTACATATATGTCACCATACACAACCCTGAGTTCATTTTCTTGCTGGCATACTCAATAGATCCAATAACCATAATAGAATCAATGAAAGACTGCACCAACTGGGCGTACAACCAATGTACAAAAGACAATAAAATACAAAAATAAAAAAAATTACTAATATCTAAATATGCAATAAATATCGAGAACATGAGATGAAGAGTCCTTGAAAGTGAGTCCATAGATTGTGGGAACATTTCAATGATGAGGCAAGTGAAGTTATCCCCTTTGATTCAGGAGCCTGATGATTGAGGGGTAATAACTGTTCTTGAACCTAGCGGTGTGAGTCCTGAGGTTCTTGTACCGCCTTCCTGAAGGCGGCAGTGAGAGTAGAGCATGGCCCTGGGGGTGACTGTCCTGGTTGATGAACAATATGGTGGTCAAGACTGATTAGAAACTCAGCTAGGCCCTCTGCATTAATACCATGTAGATCAAAGGCTGGCACACTATCCTGAGCGACTCAGCTCCTGAATCCTGAAACCTTTCGACTACTTACAAGGCACGAGACAGGTGTATGCTGGAATATTCTCCATTTGCCTGCTTTTCAATCAGAGTCAAAGCAGTATTTATTGTCATATGAACAAGTACACGTATGCATGGGTATAATGAAAAAATTACTTACAGCAGCATCACAGAAACATAGCATCAGAGACAGAAAATTCAACAAGAAAACATGATATAAACACAAAAAGAAAAACATAGCATAGCAACATAAATTACACAAAACTATACAAGAATGAGCACAATTAGAACAAAAAAAAATGAAAGCGAAGTCCATTGCAGTGCAAAATGGTGGTAGTAATGCTATACTGAGGTGGTGATTAGGTTTGTGGAGATTTAAGTAGCTGTTCCTGAACTTAGTGGTATGGGGCTTCAGGCTTCTGTACCTCCTGCCCAATGGTAGCTATAAACTATTTCAGCCCAAGCCAGGTACTCAAGAAATTTGATTTCATGCAGGATTAAGCAGCTCACTTAATTGCCACCCATCCATAATTGGGATTGAGAGTGCAAAGTGCACCATCTGTTATTTACCTGGAGTACTCTTACAGCAGCTCCCAAATCCACAATCTACAGTACATCATCAGAAAGGGCCAAGGTTTCAGGAGCATGGGAGTAGCACTACCTATAAGTTTCCCCACAGGCTGCACAGCATTGTGACTTGAAAATATATTGCCAGTTCTTTATTGTCACTGGACCCTAAATCCTGGAACTCCCTTGCCTTCACCAGAATTCGTTATTTTTATAAATAATCTGGATGAGAATGTACACAGTACGATTTGCAAGTTTGCAGATGATATTATAATTGTAAACAGTGAAAAAGGATATCAAAAATTACAGGGGGGTCTCGATCAATTAGGTAAGTGGACTGAAGGTTGACAAATAACCTTCAGTTTAGCTAAGAGCAAAGTGTTGAATTTTGGGAAGTCAAGCCAGGGTAGGACTTGTACAGCAAATGACCAGACCCTGGAGAGTGCTGTGGAACAGAAGGACCTGGCAATACAGGTGTCCCCCCTTTACAAAGGTAGAGTGTTCCTATGAAACCTTTCTTAAGCCGAAATGGCGTAAAGCAAAGAACCATTAATTTTTATGGGAAAAATTTTCGTAAAAGCGAAAATCCCCTTTGTAGTGTGAAAATGGGTTACTAATGTAGGTCTTTTGTAAAAGCGAAGTGGCGTAAAGTGAACATTTGTAAAACGGGCAACACCTTTACTGGTACATAGTTCACTGAAACTGGTCTCACAGGTCAACAGGGTGGTGAAGAAGGCATTTGGATTGGTGGCATGAAGCATAGGAGTAGTCGCACAGAATGTTGGTGAAACTGCATTTACAGGATTGTGTACAGTTCTGGTCACTTAGTTCAATAGAGTGATAAAAAAAATTATGGAGATGAGGGTGCTGAGGTTGAATGCACTGTTGCAAATGCAGAAGACTGACTCTTGTGCTGTATTCTGGGGTTTAGGACCTATAAGTGACACCCAGTAGTAATTGTACACATCCTGGAGCTGTTGAGTCCTGTGTGTCAAAAATTCTTCACACATCAGTGGAATGGAAACATGAACATTACAGAATAATCTTTGTCTGTCTGTCACATCTTCTACTGCAATGCTGAAGAGCAGGGAAGATCTCCTGGGTTTAGTGTTTCTGTTCTGTTTGTTTGATAAGTTGAGTATTTCAATCTTGTCTGATTTTCTTGCCTTACCACTGTAAGTAGGACAGCCAAATCATGCTGAATAGCAAAGAACAGAGAACGCAGGGTGGTAAAAGATAACCTGCTTAATGGGCTTAGATATGCTACTGGAATGTTTTATAATGAAGTTTTCAATCCCGTATCCTGAGAAAATAATGCTCTCCGGGATTTACATCCAAGAGCCTGCAGTGGCACAGAAAGTACCATATTCCTTCTGTCAGAATGTTATGGATTCAAGTTCTGCTCTAGATCATTTTTTGTCAAGATCATTGGACTGACATTCCAGAGAAGTATTGAAGGAGTGCTGCACTATTTATTGGGGGTTCTGCCTTTTGAATTGTATGTTAAATGGGGACACTGTCTATTCTCTCACGGGTGTATAAGAATTCTCATCTCTCCATTTTAAAAGAAGCACAGAACTAATCGCAGGTGTCCAAATCAATAAACACTTCTAATAATTAATTAATTCTGATCATTATCATTTTGCTGTTCGTGGGAGCTTTCTGTGCTCAGTTCAACTTCCACATCACTGACAGTATTACTGTATCTGACACTTCACAATGACTTCACTGCCTATGTGACACATTAGGCCTTTCTGAAAAAGGGTGCTGTTCGGCCAGATCCTCTATGGATATGGAGAAGGCCCAAGTTGTAACGGAGTATCTCCTTTATATACTATATTGTACTTATTTCACTGTATATACTATACTTGCATTATATATTGTATAACATAGATAGTATTAAACATTATACCCAAGATGCAGACTGTGCAAGGAATTTGCTGAAAATATCCAGAACATAGTAGAGGGTGCAAGATGCATGCAGGGACAGCATACAGCGACGGCATAACCAAGTGGCTCCAACAAATCCTGGGAATAATGTCTGAGATCTCGGTCCGGAAGAGTGGATTACTAGGAACAGCAAGGACACTGTGCTGAACGCTCAGGCTCCCAGGCCTCTGGTAGATGACCCGAGACTGAGGGAAAAATACACATACACACCACCAATAAGGGGTGAGAAAAAATATATATATACATTCCATAGAACCATAGAACATTACAGCACAGTACAGGCCTTTCAGCTCTCCATGTTGTGCCGACCCATATAATCCTTAAAAAAAAGTACTAAACCCACACTACCCTATAATCCTCTCATTTTCTTTCATCCATGTGCCTGTCCAAGAGGCTCTTAAATACCCCTAATGTTTTAGACTCCACCACCATCCCTGGCAAGTCATTCCAGGCACCCACAACCCTCTGTGTAAAAAACTTACCCCTGATGTCTCTCCTAAACTTCCCTCCCTTAATATTGTACATATGCCCTCTGGTGTTTGCTGTTGGTGCCCTGGGAAACAGGTACAGACTATCCACCCTATCTATGCCTCTCATAATCTTGTAGACCTCTATCAAGTCCCCTCTCATTCTTCTACGCTCCAAAGAGAAAAATCCCAGCTTTGCTAACCTTGCTTCGTAAGATTTGTTCTCCAAACCAGGAAACATCCTGGTAAGTCTCCTCTGCACCCTCTCCATAGCTTCCACATCCTTCCTGTAATGAGGTGACCAGAACTGAACACAATACTCTAAGTGCGGTCTCACCAGAGATTTGTAGAGTTGCAACATGACCTCTCTACTCTTAAACTCAATCTCCCTGTTAATGAAGCCTAGCATCCCATAGGCCTTCTTAACAATCTTATCAACCTGCGCAGCGACCTTGAGGGATGTATGGATTTGAACCTCAAGGTCCCTTTGTTTATCCACACTCTTAAGTAACTGACCATTAATCCTGTACTCAGCCTTCTGGTTTGTCCTTCCACACATCCTCACACATCCAGATTGAATTCCATCTGCCATTTTTCTGCCCAACTCTGCAGCCTGTCTATATCCTCTTGTAACCTTCGACAACCTGCAGCTCCATCCACAACTCCTCCAATCTTCGTGTCATCTGCAAACTTAACTCGCCCATCCTTCTGCCTCTAGTTCCAGGTCATTTATAAAAATCACAAATAGCAGGGTCCCAGGACAGATCCCTGCGGCACTCCACTAGTCATCAACCTCCAGGCAGAACACTTTCCTCCACAACTACCCTCTGCTTTCTTCCTTTAAGCCAATTTTTTATCCAAACAGCCAAGGTTCCACGTATCCCATGCCTCATGATTTTCTGGATGAGTCTCTCATGAGGGACCCTGTCAAATGCCTTGCTAAAGTCCATGTAGACCACATCCACTGTTCTACCCTCATCAATTTCATTTGTTACCTCTTCAAAAAACTCAATCAGGATTGTGAGGCACGATCTTCCCTTCACAAAGCCATGTTGACTATCCATGAGTAGACTGTACTTCTCCAAATGCTCATAGATCCTATCCTTAAGAATTCTTTTCAGTAGTTTGCAGACCACCGACGTAAGACTCACCTGTCTATAGTTCCCAGGTTTCTCCTTATTACCTTTTTTCAACAAGGGAACTACATTTGCCGTCCTCCAGCACTTCCCCTGTAGCCAAAGAGGAATCAAAGATCATAGCTACTGCTCCAGCGATCTCTTCTCTCAATTCCCACAACAACCTGGGATGTATCATACCCGGTCCTGGGGATTTATCAATCTTGATGTTTTTAAGAAGCTCTAGCATTTAACATAATTCAACAGAAGAAACCGTGTGAAAAAACCTTAACATTTGTGGTTGGTACATTTGGCAGTATAGACTTAAAGGAGATTAAAAAAAACACAAACAAACAGCATTCCCACTCACATAACTTCCTGAGGTGATACCCCTTTCATTGTTTGAGGGATTTCCCCACCCAAATCTGCTCCTCCAGGTGCTGTAGAGGAAGAGACCTGCACTGTAGGCCTTCCCCACAAAACCTTAACATTGGCTGCAGTGAGCTTCAGTGCGTCCCTCAGCACGTACTCCTGCAGCCTGGACTGTGCCAGTCAGCACCATTCCCTTACAGACACCTCGCTGTGCTGAAAGACCAACAAGTTTTGGGCAGATCAAATGGTGTCTTTGAGCCACAGAGCTGATGACCTTCCAGCATCACTTGATGCCTCTGAGTGTGTGTTCCATGGAATAGTCCGTAGATCAGAGAGTCTTCTGAAACTGTTGCTGGGGTTTGAAATGGGACGTGCACCCTTGCATCCTTCTCCACACCCTCTTAACAAATCCATGTTCTGCAATGAGGTGGGAGACCATCTCTTTCCCACCTCAGCCATCCTAAGGGCAGCGTACATTGCAGGTGATATGTCATCAGTGTTCTGGTTGTCTTGACAGTTTCTGAGTCAATAACTCAGCTATCTTTGCACAACAGAAAACCTTCCCTGATCCTCCTGCCACCCACCTACAGAAGGAGTCACCAACAGTAGCGAATGAACCTATAAATCTGCATGTAAATAGGATGCAGGAGGAAACTGGAGCACACAGGGAACAGGGTGCAGGGAATCATGCACCCAGGCAGCACTGGGAGTCAGTATCAAATCCAGGCTGCTCAAAGGCGTTCACAGCAAAGCATCTCCTGAATGCCAGTTCTCAAAGGTTAAGGGCAGTAGACCATCTGCATGTTCCCATCCTTTTCCAAAGCAACCATCCTGACATGGAGATAAAATGACTAGACCATAGACCATAAGAACATAAGACATAACAGCAGAATTAGACCAGTCTGCTCCACCATTTGATCATGCTAATTTATTCTCCCTCTCAACACTATTCTCCTGCCTTCTCTCTGTATCCTTTGCTGATCTTACTAATCAAGAACCTATCAACCTCTGCTTTAAATATACCCAATGACTTGACCTCCACAACTGTCTGTGGCAATGAATTCCACAGATTCTCCACCCTCTAGCGAAAGAAATTTCTCCTTATTTCTGTACTTGTACGGTATTCTGAGGCCCTCTCGCCTGATCCCACTAAGAAAACATCCTTTCCACATCCACTTTATATAGGGTTTTCAGTATTTGGTAGGTGTCAATGAGATTTCCCCCCACACAATACTGGGCAAAATCCTCGAGGCTTCTACCAGAAACTACCAGGAGGAAGTGCCTCCTTTACAAAGACAGGAAATAGTTAAGAATGAAAATCACTATCCTTTCTCCAGGTACAAAAGAGAAGGACAATAAATTCTGGGTTTCCAACAATCTTTATGTTGAAATGAATAAAAGGTTGCAAATCTGAGAACAACAGCATGTGGCAACCAGTTTTCATATTATGAAAACAAAAGAGATACTGCAATCTGAAGCAGCTATGGAGCAAAATGGACAGTTGGCTTTTCAGGTCAAGGTACTTCACCTTAAATCCAGATAAAGGATCTCAACCAAAATGTCAACTGTTCATTTCCCTTTATAGATGCTGCCCGATATACTGAATTCCTTCAGTTTTTGGATGTAAAAGTGTTTTTTCCGTGTGTCCTGTTTTTTGCCTCATTAATGGGATTATATTTTTGACCTCGTAATAGTCAGCAGCCTCACCATCATCTTATACTACTTCAACATGACTGAACAAATCCTGTACTCAATGCCCTGATTTGTGAATGCTAACCTGCCAAAAGCCCTCTTCATGACCCTAGCTGCCTATGATGAGGGCTTTTGGTGAGACTGAACTTAGAGCATTGTGTGCAGTTCTGGTCATCTACCTACAGGAAAGATACGAATAAGCTTGGATGAGTGCGGAGAAAATTTCTAAGGATGCTCCTGAGGCTTGAGGACCTGAGTTATAGGGAAAGGTTGAATAGGTTAGGACTTTATTCCATTGAGTGTAGGAGAACGAGGAGAGTTCTTATGGAGATATACAAAATTATGAGGGATGTAGATAGGGCAAACACATGCAGGCATTTTCCCTTGAAATTGGGTGACAATAGAACTAAAGGTTACAGATTTAGGGTGAAAGGTGAAATATTTAAGGGGATTCTGAAGGAGAACTTCTTCACTCAGAGGGCAGTGCTCGTGTGGAATGAGTACTCGTATGGTAATGTTGGAAAGATGAGTGTCTGATTCCAATGGAAGTGATGGATGCAGGTCCAATTGCAACATCTAACAGAAGTTTCGATAGACACATGGATGAGAGGGTTACAGAGGGTGTGGGTGGATGGGACTGGGCAGAAAGACAGGTCAGCCTAGACTAGATGAGCTGAAGTGTCTGTCTCTGTGTTGTAGTGCTCTGTGACTCTTTATTAGCTTGTGATATATAACTGACATGACATAACACTTAATTAATTTAGAATATTGTCTCCATTCGTCCACTGATAACAAAGGAATTGCTCTTTTATTGTTCACATAAGTGCTGATAGAAGTTTCACTGAAATCTCTTACTTTATAAGGGTTCGGTCTTCTCTGTGATTTGTTCAGCAGATCTGTGTAGAACAATCATTTAGTAGCTATAGCAACAAAGACTTTTTCAGATCTGAGTTCAAATGCTAATACTTCTGTTTTTATTGCTTGCACTATGAAACAATACATTGTTCATACTTTGACACCTATGATAGCATTTCCTGAAAGAGGAAAAAGCCTCAGATTGACTGCTATTTGGCAGTGCACTACAGAAGTGACTTCAATGTCTTTGGAGTTTGTATGATCTATATAGTAGAATGTACTTTATGATGTCCCATTGGAATCAGACACTTTCATCTTTCCAACATTACCAAGTGTGTACTCATTTTTCTTGCCTTTGCATTTACACTGCCACGTGAACCAAGAACCAAGGAAGTGGATAAATCATTTTCTTTTAGTATTCTGCTGGTGCCACTGAGACCAGTTGTCAGAGGATGTGACAAGGATTTATTTAGATCTGTTTAACAATTTTACTTGATCTTTCCTTGGCTTCAACTTGCTGTTGAGTATTACTGCCTCTAAGCCAGAAATTCCTGGATCTAAGGTAAACACTAGAGACTTGAACACAAAATACTGGATTGATGCTGCAGAGAATTGCTGAGAGGGAGTCGCAATATTAGGGTGCCTCCTTTCAGATGACACATTAAACCAAACATGCTCCCACGAGTCAATGCGGAATTATTTCAGGGAAACAGCAGGGGAACCAGCCCTAATGTTCTGGCTAATAATTATCCTTCAGTTATTATAATTAAAACTAATTATCTGGTCATTAAATCTAGCTATTCACTGGTTTTATCCACTTCCTACATTATCATAGTCACTGTACTTCAGGAAATAATTCAATGACTGCAGAAGGCTGGGAAACATGTAAGGTAGAGTAAATGCCTGTAACTCAACCTGAGAATTTATGATTCTGGTGGTTGTTATAAGATCTGGATATCATTGAAATGTTTTACTTTTATAAAGCTGTAATTGCTTTTGCTTATATTTTAGAAAAAAAACATAAAGGGTAAAATGCAATAAAGTCTGGCGAAAAAAATTGCATTATGTTATCTTTTTTTTACCCCTAACAGCTGCTTCCAACAGTTGTTGTATCATTTGCATCTAGTAATGAGGAAACCAATGCTCGTTTCCAATTCTCACGTACAGTAGAAATAGGATTTGATACATCTGTTCAAACAACTCTTCAAATAGGTTTTACAGCAGCTATGAACCAAATAGAACATAGCACAATGCAGGAGCAACACACACAAAATGCTGGAGGAACTCAGCAGGTCAGGCAGCATCTATGGAAGGGAAAAAATGAGTTGCTGTTTTGGGCCGAGACCCTTCACCAAGACTGGAAAGGAAGAGGGGATAAAGGCAGAATAAGATGTTGGGAAGAAGGGAAGAGAACAAGTTTGGTGGTGATGGGTGAAACCAGGTGAGGGGGAAGGTAGGTGGATGGAGGAAGGATGATGAAGTTAAAAGCTAGGAAGTGATAGGTGGAAAATGTATAGCGCTGAAGAAGAAGGAAGCTGATAAGAGAGGAGAGTGGACCATGGGAGAAAGGGAGGCAACACAGGAACAGGCCCTTCATCTATGATGTTTATGCTGACCATGATGAGCTGAGGGACCAGATCAAAATTACATAAAGTGTACTTGCTGTGCAAAGAGCAAGAGAATTCCTGTGATCTCCCAATCACATTTGCTGAGGACTTCTGTGTGGAGATAAGGTTTTGGATAGCAATCGTTTGGAGGGCGTTAGAGGGGATTGTGATTGGAGGAGGGTGAGATGAACCAGGTTTTATATGAGATTAGGTGAAGCTCTCCTTCTGATGGTCTCCCTACCTGAAGTCCCTGCATTAGATTCAGATTTATTTATCACGTGTACATTGAAACATAGAGATGAAACATGTTGTTTGCCTTAACAACCAACAAGGTTGTGCTGAGGGAAGCCTGCAAGTGTCACCACACATTTTGATGCCAACATAGCATGCCCACAATGCTCATCAGAACAACATAAGCAACAACAAGAAAAAAAACAAAGCAAAACAACAGCAGCAAAACAAACTCGTTTCCTGCCCACCCACACCCTCACACATATAGAGACCTTCAACCTCAAAGCAGGCCACCTCTGGGCCTCCAGTTCCTGGCTCTAGATTCTCAAATTCACAGATACCAGACCTCCAACTTCAGGCTTGACCTTCAGGCTTTGATTTCCGGACTCACACAGACCTCTGACCCCGGTGACCTGGGCATTTGTGACTCCTTTGGTCTTCGACTTTCAGCCTTATAATTCCGGACTTACCATGCTCTGAACTTTAACCTTCTGCTTTGTCCTCAGGACTTCATCGATGACTAGGTATCGACCCCCAGGACTCGCCGATCAGTAGTTTGACCTGTGGGCCTTGACTGCCAGACTCTCTCGGGCTTTGTTTGACTGATGAACAACCAATGACCAGCTTGTCACACATTTCAGCTGAAGAATATTTTTGGATTAGCCCAACCTCAAGCAGCTGCTCTCTCATTAAATCTGTTGGGGTAAAAAGCTAGTGAGGGTGGACATGCAGATGTAAGATGAAAACATCACATAATGCCCTAGTAAACATAACATCAGTCAGCAATTGCAAGTGTATTGACCTTGCACAGATATTCCCTATAGCAGTCTGCAAAGCATAGAAAATGAAAGCTACAGTGACTTTGACTGCAAACAGACTTGCTGTGGCAAGCTGACTGCAGGCAGAGATACATCTCTGAGAGAGCCCTCTTGCAGGCACATAGTTCCCTTATGTGGTAACCATGAGAGTCCATCAACCCTACCTAGGCCTGACAGGACATGACTTTAGATAAAGTTTTAGGTATCAGTTTGATTGTGTCAGTCTAGTTCAGTACACTTTTCAGGACAGGATCAATTGTATATCGATTTGATCAATGGCACACAAAGTCTGTGATTTCACTTTCCTGAAAATGCATCTGGATTGATATGGCTATGGTAAAGATTATTAGTAAACAGCTCAGACTGAACATTGGCGGGTTAGGTTAAATTTCATATCTGAACAGACATTGACAAAATTGCCGGAAAAAAACTAATGTTATGTTCAGTCTGTGCGATCCTACATTTAAAGCTCTATTGGGCCAGAAAGTCTTTCTTTGAGAAGCTCTCATTTTATCTGTTTTCAGTTGTGTTTCCCTTTATCATCTGCTGACTTTCCTGCATTGGGCAGCTCTGGCTGGGACGGAATTGTTAGAAGGACCCCAGGGAGTACAAAGTGCCTACTTAATTCAGGAAACCCTATAACAACCATGTAAAAAAGAAATGACCTAAGTAAAAAATGCATCACATCTGCCCAAACCTATTTTGTCTTTAAACTGAAAGTGAGTGTCATTTCACTTTAATTTCAATCATGGCCCAGTTATTAGCATTCTTATACTGTATATGAGTTAAATGCTTGTAGTTCAAGTTGTGCTCCAGAATATGTACAATGTACTTGCAATTTGATGGATGGTTATGGACCTAAAACCTATTTCTTAAGCCTATTTCTCTCTCCACAGATGCTGCCCAACCTGCTAAGTATTTAAATGTGTTCTATAACTTCTTGACTGTCAGTTCAGATTGACACTTCAAGTGAGATTAAAGGGAAGTTGCACTGATAAATGTGCCATTTACCCTATTACACAGAATGCCTAATTTTCAGCTGGTCACAAAAATATCCAGGTGCCAGATTGAGCAGCTGAGGACTTAGTTTTATTTATCATATACAAATTACACCTTAGCCAAAATCATAGAAATAGATTATCTAGTCAAGGTCTATCTATGGGATCTTCCACTGCACAAACTTGTTACTGTATGTTCTAACTTATAACAGTGACAATTTCTCAAAACTGCCATTGGCTCTAAAAAAGCTTTTAGATTATCTAAAATGTGAAAGCTACTATAGAAATGGAAGATTTTCATTTTCTACGTGGTTGGAAGTAACAGCCTCCTAATCCATGTCCCTAGGCCCAAAGGATATTAGAAATTATGTGTTAAAGAAGGAAAGTCCTTGCATTCAACTTCCTGATTTTAAAGTGCATAGGTATATGAACAAAATGAAGTCGCTGTGGATTTCAGTGTAAAGAAATATTTTATTTCAGAGTTCAATGAGACAAAGGCTATTTTTAGGGCTTTTGTTTTTTGCAGAATATTTGCCAAAATCATTCCCCATGTAATAGTTCTTTTGGAGTATCATTGGTCACTCCTGGGACAATCAGGACCTCACAAATCAAAGCTGGATTAGGAGGCTCTTCATGTAAGTCTACCTCAGCTTTCAACCTTTCAAAGTCTGCATCATTGCAAGAATCCCCCAGGCTCTCTGATGTTGCTCTAAATCCCTCAGGTAGCTCAAAATAAAAACATGCCTTTAACTCTCTTGATCAACACCCCCCACCCCCACCATCCAATGATCCCATGGGGTCACCTATAGTAACCCCACTCTTCAGTCCCTACCAATAATTACCTCCAACTGCCCTCCTACCAGGGATGCAGGCCCTGGTAGTTCTAACCCTGCCTCTCTCAACTCAATGAACATTTGTAACAGGGAACCCTTAACCAAAAAATTGCTGCATTGCCTTTCTTGCACACCTACTTGGGGACGTAAGGAAGTCTCAACTATATTTGATTGAGGAGTTGCATTCTCAGCTTTTTGAACATTCTCCCTGTAAGTGCAAGATACCCCCAACCAGCGTAAAGATGATTAATTACCCTGTCAATTAATCCTGCAGACAACACCGTTGTAAATTTACTGAGATTGATTTCATGCACCTATTTTATATGTAGCTGCTCACTGCATTTTTTCTGAAGGAGATTTACTCATGTTAATGGTGAAGCTGCAGCAATTTCTTTCATGTCCGCAGTTTCTTTCTTTAAATAGACTATTTTCTGAGTGAAGTCTGAACATAGAACATAGAACATTACAGCACAGTACAGACCATTCAGCCCACAACGTTGTGCCAACCTTTTAGCCAACTCTAAGATCAATCTAAACCCTCCCTCCCACATAGCCCTCCATTTTCTATCATCCACGTGCTTATCTAAGAGTTTATTAAATGCCCCTGACAGAACATTCCACACATCCCCCACTCTCTGTGTAAAGAAATTTTCTCTGACATCCCCCCTATTCTTTCCTCCAATCACCTTAAATTTATGCGTCCTTCTGCCCCGGGAACAAGTCTCTGGCTGTCCACTCAGTCTATGCCTCTTATCATCTTATACACCTCTATCAAGTCACCTCTCATCCTCCTTTGATCCAATGAGAAAAGTTCTAGCCCGCTCAAGCTATCTTCATGAAATATGTCCTCAGAACTAGCCACATCTTGGTAAATCTCCTCTGTGCCCTATCTAAAGCTTTCACAATCATCCTATAATAAAGCAACCAGAACTGAACACAATACTCCAAGCACGAGGAAATCTGCAGATGCTGGAAATTCAAGCAACACACACAAAATGCTGGTGGAACACAGCAGGTCAGGCAGCATCTATAGGAAGAAGTACAGTCGACGTTTCGAGCTGAGACCCTTCGTCAGGAGGATCTGAAAGGAAAGATAGTAAGAGATTTGAAAGTAGTGGGGGGAGGGGGAAATGCGAAATGATAGGAGAAGACTGGAGGGGGTGGGATGAAGCTAAGAGCTGGAAAGGTGATGGGCGAAAGGGATACAGAGCTGGAGAAGGGAAAGGATCATGGGACGGGAGGCCTAGGGAGAAAGAAAGGGGGAGAGAACACCAGAGGGAGATGGAGAACAGGCAGAGTGAAGAGCAGAGAGAGAACAAAAAGGGAAGGGGGAAAAATAAATAAATCAGGGATGGGGTAAGAAGGGGAGGAGGGGCATTAATGGAAGTTAGGGAAGTCAATGTTACAAGGGAGTCGCGTAGGGAGTGATCCCTGCGGAAAGCAGAAAGGAAGGGGGAGGGAAAGATGTGCTTGGTAGTGGGATCCCATTGGAGGTGGCGGAAGTTACGGAGAATTATATGTTGGACCCGGAGGCTGGTGGGGTGGTAGGTGAGGACAAGGGGAACCCTATCCCGAGTGGGGTGGCGGGAGGATAGGGTGAGGGCAGACGTGTGGGAAATGGGAGAGATGCGTTTGAGAGCAGAGTTGATGGTGGAAGAAGGGAAGCCCCTTTGTTATTCCAAGCATGGTCTAGCTAGAGTTTTGTAGAGCTGCAACATTACCTCACAGTTAATTTACTTTGTTTACAGTATGATTTGTTTACTGTGGTTCATACACCAGTTCTTAGTAGTTAATGGTGTTGCAAATAAGCACCAGCCTTATTTTTTATCACTGGAAATGAGATGCTGCTGATAGTTCTTTTGAACACAGAAGGTCTTCTTGAAGATCAACTCTTGTTCACTGTTAAAATTAACTTTTACTTTACTTTTGCCTCTTGCCCTTGTCTGAGGTTTAAACAAGACTGTGTAGACATGAAAACGGCACTGTTTATTGGGTCAAAATGGTACAAATAAACAGATTCTAATACGGATGTATGTGATGAACTGAAACATTCAGCACTAGGCAACAGAATGCATTGTGACTTACTTGGCAACTATAGTTATTTTGTTCAAGGTATTTCAACTGCTTCAATAAATTTGAGACTGTGAATACGTAAATAGAACGCCTGCATATCCATTACAGATTCCAAGATAGAATATTATAACTTAGAACAAGATCTACTTGGCGATGAAATAATTCAGAATCAGAGTTAGGTTGAATATCACTGGCATATGTCGTGGAATTTGTTGTTTTACGACAGCAGTACATTGCAAAACATAATAATAAAAAGCTATAAATTATAAGAAGGTGAATTACAATAGGGTGCCTAAAACTTTTGCGCAGTACTTTTGCGAGTTTGTAAATCTGGCGCGAGTAAAGGATGTTGAGAATGGTGAGGGTGGAGTGTGACAGGTGACAGAGAAGGAATGCCAGGGCCAGCAGAATACAAGTCTCCTGGTTCATCCACAGATTTTGGTTTGTGTATGTCCGGTGTGTTCTCGAAGGCGCACACTCATTCTCACAGATCTTGATGAAGTCGGTGTCAACTGTGGCATATTCATTATGCTGTTGATGATTATGATGATTTTTAACTTCATAAATTTGGTAACAAAATCCTTATTCACACAGTAAACAATACACATTTGATGGCAGGGCCCTTAACAGCATTGATGTACAGAGTGATCCTGGGGTCCAATTCCACACCTACTGTACCTGAAAGTGGCTGCACAAGTTGACAGTGTGATAAAGAAGGTGTATAGTATGCTTGTCTTTATTAGTCAAGGTACTGAGTTTTAGAGTCATGAAGTAATGTTACAGTGTTATAAAACTGTGGTTAAGCTGCACCTGGAGTATTGCCTTCAGTTCTGGTTGTCGCATTATAGGAAGGATGTGGAAACTTTGAAAAGGGTGCAAATGAGGTTCGTTTTTATTTATTTAGTGATATAGCGTAGGCCCTTCGGCCCAATGAACCACACTATCCCAGCGACCCCACAACCCCAATTCGCCCTAGCCTAATCATAGGACAACTTACAACGGACAATTAACCTACCTTGTCCATCTTTGGACTGCAGGAGGAAACCAGGGCCTTGCAAGGCGAGGATGTAGAGTCTCTTTAAAGAGCAGCGCTGGAATTGAATTCCAAACTCCGAATGCCCGGAGCTGTAATCATCACAACACTATGTTTTGCAGGATGCTGCTTAGAGGGCAAGTATCATGACGAGAGTTTGGAAAAGCTAGGGTTGTTTTCTCTAGAGCAACAGAGGCTGAGGGGAGATCTGATAGAAATTTCTAAGGTTCTGAGGGAAACAGATAGACAGCTAGTATCATTTCCAGGTTTGAAATGTCTAATATTAGAGGGCATACAGTTAAGAGGAGAGGGGGCAAATTCAAAGGAAATGTGTGTGGCAAGTTTTTACACAGAGAGTGGCAGCTGCCTGGAATGTGCTGCCAAATGTAGTAATGGAGGCAAATATGACAGGGACATTTAAAAATCTCTTAGATGCAAGAGAGATGCAGAGAATGCATGGATGTGCATGAGTATGCAGAGAATGGAGGGATCTAGTCTTGTTTAGGCAAAAGGGAAACGTTTTGTAGGCTTTTAATTAGTTTAATTAGTTTGGCACAGCATCATGGGCCAAAGGGCCTGTTCCTGCGCCGTATTATTACATTCTATTTTGTTTTTATTGCATGGTTTTCTTGTAGGGAATAAATCCCAGTTCATTAACAAAATGATCGAAGGATGTAAAATAAAATTTTAATCTCTGAATTTCAATCTTAATAGTGGTGTGCTGAAAGTAAGCAAGAGAGTTTTAATGAACTGGTTTAAAGGTATAAATCAAGAAAATGTATTTAATTTAGCCATGGGTTTGAAGAGATGGAGGTTTTGCTGCATCTGTACAAAGCTCTGATTAGATCTTGTCTTGAGAACCTGCTGCAAATCTTCCTTCATTCATGTATGGATATGGAATATGTTGGAAATACTCAGCAGGTCAGGTAACATCTGTGAAGAGAGGTGCAAAATAATGCTTCGGGTTGATGACCTTCCAGCCTTTTTCATCTTGTGTTGACATTCCTCTTGTCACTTACTATTAATTACAACCCTCCCTTGTGTTCTCACCACTCTGTCTCCCCAACCCTTTCTCTGCTAAAATTTGCTTCAGCTCTGACAGCTCTCAATTCTGATAAAAGATTAACAACATGAAATATTAACCTCACTTCTCTTTTCACAGATGCTGGTTGACCTGCAAAACATTTCCATTGTTTTTGGCTTCTATTTTAGATTCCAGGGATCTGCATTATTTTGATCTTTTCTTGCTTTTATTAAATAGGGAGATTAGTGATGTTGGAATATGAGCAATTAGTGTTAAGATGTAAGTCAGCCATGACTTATTTGAATGTTGGAAGCAACAGGATGGAGGGGTGGGGACAAGATAGGTAGTTGAATGACTTATTCTAAAACTATTTCCTTCGAAAATATAAACACTTATTTTGGATTGAAAGTCAGTAGGTTAAACGACTCATTTGCTAAAGCCCTAATGATAGTCCCGTGGAGATAACCACAAGAAATAAAGTGAATTAAAATGAGTAACATCTTTAGTGGTGTTTGGGTTATTTGGTCACTTTATGTGTTTGTTATCAATACATTTTCTAAAGAGGATGTTGACATATGATGGATATGCACTTTCCAGAGCCCAAAAGGCTTCTTGCTAATCTCAACTTTCTAGCACAGCAGCATGATCTTTCCAAAAGGTCAGAGTTGTTTTTCACAAAGTTAAGCTTCTAACCAATACTCCTTGCTCAGCTTTTTGATGTAAGCAAAAACCAGTCTTCAGTTCTTAATGTAAATTACAAGCAGCAATCAGCTTGAAGGTAAAAGCACTGCTTTGCAAACAGCATTGTTGCAAAACACAGGATATGATGTTGGTCCACATCGGGGGGGGGGGGGGGGCTGGTTACTAAGAACTGTAGTTTACAAAGTGAAGGAAGAATTCTTGTCTGCATTATCCAAACATAAGACAATAGGGTTATTTTGCACATCAAACATGATCACAGGCATAGCTATCTATCAATGGTGGGGATATTTGTGTACTCAGAGAGTCAGCCCTCACAGCATTAATTTTAGGTGTCTGGGATCTCTGTCCCTCAGAAGCTTTTAGCATTCTGTGTGAATAACTTGGATCCAGCAAAGGCATCTGAGAAAGGTTACATGCAAATAATGCCAATTAGTAATAAAGCAGTATTAATATTAGAAAGCAATGGGGATTGTCCAGACTGACAAGGAGAAAGACAGGGTTACAGAAAGAGAAACGAGAATTCATTCCTCAACCTTCAGTTCCTGTGATGTATGACTTTTTCCTCTGCAACTCTTTGGTATGTTATTTTAGTTCATAAGTTTTTAACCTGTGTTGGGAAATCCTTTGTAGTTTATAAATCTTTTGTAATTTGGAAATCCTTTCAAAATCAGAAAACCTCTGTGAGTATTAAATGTGTGTTGAGAACTATCCGTCTATATTTAAAAGTGTATCATTAAAAATAAAATAAACTGTGCTTAAACTACTTCATTAGCTGGAAGTATCTCCTCATTGGTAGGGAGAGGGAAACACACCACATAAGTGAAGGGTATCTGCAGCTAAATAGGGGAAGTAGCTAGTCCTCAAAAAAATATAACCTACCAATAGTGAAGGTACCTGTAGATACCTGCTGTGTATCTATTTACCACTATTAGATGGGGCTTAAAATCTTCTTTGGAGTTCAGGGTTTTTCAGACAGTGAACAAAATGGCATTACACCAAAACAAGTATCATAAGGTATCATAAGAAGTAAGTCACTTTTTGGGTTGAAACTAGCAAAGCCAGGCCTCCACTGGTGGTGGTGGAGGCAGAGGCAGCAGACTGAGGCATCCATGCCACAACTGCACTGCTTCCTACATCAGATCTGAAAAGGTTGTCCATAAACTTTTATTATTTATTATGTTGCGATTTCCAAATCTCCTTTGCATTTATAATTAGAACACTTCGTTTTTTTCACTGTCAGCTTCTGGATGTCATTTTTATGAGGTCTGACCCTGGTTAAAGTTGATAGTGGGCTGCCTGATGGACCAGATAGAGAGAGTTTGATGGAATTAAATGGATTAGTGGGCTCTTTCAGGTGGCAATGAAGACTCAACTCTATTTCTTAAAGCTAAGTCAGGTGGGTTTTTGACAATAAACTGATAGTTTTGTTGTCTTGGTGTCAATTTCACAAACACCAGTATTTTAAAACTGAATTCAAATTCTGAACCTTCCTTTGTGGGATTAGTTGTTGGATTTCCAGTTAAATTACCTTCATGATAAATTTGCATACAGATGTCTGAGTTACAAGTCTGGTATCATAACCATCAGGTTCTTCTACCCCATTATCATGGTAATTGTAGCAGCTTAACACGTGTAATAAGGCCTCTATGTTCCTACCTGTTGGTTTTACAAGTAACATAACCACTACACTCCCACAACCAAAAGTTCAAACATATTTCATTTCTGAGTTCCTAACCAACTTTTGGGATTCCATCATGAACTGGCTGGGTGATAAGTTAAACATAAGTTATTACTTTCTCACAATCTTCATTCAATGCCTATTTGGACAAATTTATTATAAGTGCAATTAGTGTCTCAAGGGAAACAGTTTTTTGAATCAAGTTGAGTTTATTGTCATGTGCCTGCATGGTGAGGAACAAATACAATGATAAACTTACAGCAGCATCACAATCATCTAAGTATAGACTACACAAAGAATATATACAGCACTGTTCAAAACTCTTCAGTACGTATATACATATGTATAGGCCTAAGACATTTGCACAGTACTGTAGTAATTTTATGTATTGCACTGTACTGCTGCAAAACAAAAACAATTTTCATGATGTATGCGACTGACAATAAACTGATTCTGATATAGGCCTCTATTATGGACTGAGAATAGGAAGGGGACAGGGGAATCATGGTTGGAAAAGGGGGAAGGAAAAGGGGAGAGAGAGGGAAGCACCACAGAGACATTTTGTAATGATCAATAAATCAATTGTTTGGAATCAAATGACCTTGTCTAGTGTCTCAGGGGTGCGTGTGTCTGCATCCACATCACACACCCACCCTTGGCACCTCACCCTCGCCATTCCCAGTATCCTTTGCTCCCGTCAGGGTTACAAACTCTCACTCCACTCCACATTGACAAATACAGCACCATGCAAAATTCTTAGGCACTATAGCTTTTATATGTGCCTAAAGACTTTTGCACAGTACTGTAAATTTTACATTTTATACAAGATAGTGAAGAGGGGAAAAGAAAAAAAGATTGCAAAAACAAGATGTTAGTGCATTAGGGTTAGGGTAGTGTAAGAGCTGATCTGTAGTACTCCATTCCTGAAGTAGAGCTAGGATGTGGAACCTCAGTCTTCCTGACAGTCATAGTAAGAAGACTCAGGTGGTGGGAATCCTTGACGATAGATCATTAATAGAACATATAAACATGTCTTCAGACGTAACACTCACTTGAAATTTTTCTTTAGTATAGATATACTAATGAAGTGCATCTAAAATTAACTGGTTGTGATGGGTTTGAATTAACTGCATCAAGTAGTAGGAATAGTAACAATTTACTTTCATCAATTTTTCACTGTGATATGGTGAAACACGGGATTGGATGACAGTAATGTGGTACGGATGCATTCTAATTGATTCTGAAATCAGCTCTGAAGGAAAGAAATTGATGTTGCAGAAAGAGAACAAATGGGGTAAAATGCAATTTGTTGAGATGAAACTTTAAAATGATGGAAGCGGAAAGGCAGAATGAACAGAATGCATTAAGAATATGAAACAGGATAATGGAAAAGAAAATGAAGGAATAATTAAGAAAGGAAGAAATGAAAGATGAATTGCACCAAGCCCTCTACTTCTAGTTGTGTCAGTAGTTAGTTTCACTTAAAATGATCATGAAAATTTGATTTGCATTGTAACAAAGTGATCCATTTTCTCAAATATCTGTGTGAGATAATGCTCTTTCTCATATTATTTCCTTATGGAGAATGTTGGGAGAGTTATGCTGGGGAATGACCATCATTGGGCAATTGTGGGACTCACATATCTTAGAGGAGGCACCCAAATTAGGACCCCAATAAATGAAATCCTCTAGTTGATTTTGGTTCCCTCCCCAACCAGATTTGGCCTGACCCATTAATGTCACTTCTGGCCCCATGAAGTATAGGCTCCAAACCCATATTCCACCTGACCTCATTTTTATTTACTTGATCATTTACAAATAGAAAATACCTATTCCTTCTCTCCTGCTAATTGTGCCTCTTGTTTTTATCTTATTCTATCTTACCTCTTATTTTCTCCATTTTGATAGATGTTTTCCCCTGCTCATTCTTTCCTTTTAGATCCTACAAGGAATGCTCCCTCCTTTTCCCCACACCCTAGATGTAAGTAAAATATTAGACATACTGTATCTATTAACCACAGCCATACATACTGTTCAACTTCTGCTCACTTTTAAATACTAAAGGCATGTTAGGATATGCAGATCCTGGAAAAAGGCTGTTCCAGAAGTTATGGATTGTAACATTCAAGCAAATCATCTTAAGTTTAAAACAAAAATCAACTGACTATTTTAATTTTATTTCTGACAATCATGAAGGTAAATATATGAGATGCAGTTTGATGTGGTATACCAAGGCTACTGAGTCTTTTGAAGCATGAAAAGCTACGAGGAATTAACTGCAATGACAATATTTTTCTCTCTCTTCTGTTTAGTCCCGACAGACTCCAGAAGGCGAGTTCTTGCCCTTAGATCAGTGTGAGTTGGACGTCGGATTTGGCACAGGTGCAGACCAACTGTTCCTTGTTTCACCTCTGACTATTTGCCATGAAATAAATCCTAACAGCCCATTCTTTGATCTATCTCAACGATCTCTCAGAAATGATCAATTTGAAATTGTGGTAATACTGGAAGGAATTGTCGAGACCACTGGTAAGTCTGTTTTTATTTCTGCGTGTCATTAAAACATCTTATTTCTTTACTTTATAAACAGTTCATAATATTTCCATCTACCTCCTATGCCCTTGTAATCACCCAGACATTTTTCACTGTGGAATATGCCTTGATTTTGTTGTGACTGTGACAAGTCACTGGAGATAAAAGTTGATAGATACAAGAAGTCTTTATTCAACACAGCAGGTCTTTTGGATCTACTCTCCTGACAGCAAACAGTACAGTAATTTCTTTTAACACAAAAAGAACATAAACAATTAACTGCTATTTCAGTGGTTGAAATAATTTTAGCATTTTAAGTACAGACATGTAATTCTGCAGAATTACGCATTTACAATGGAAGCACAACTGACTAAACACTTCTGAATATTCAAACCCAGGGGCTGGTCTGAAGGATTCTAAAACAAAACTCTAGACATCCTTTTTCTTTTCTTTCTTTTTAAATCTTTTTATTAGTTTTAAACAAACATAAATGAAACATGAATACAAAGTGTTTGAGAGTACATAATTAATAGTTTAAATAGACAGATATATAATAATAAAAATATATAACCTCTCAAACTCAGAACATTAATGAACAAAGAAGTAAAAAGAAAAAAAAAGACCCCAAAAAAAAAAGAGAGAGAAAAAAAACAAAAAAAACACGAACCAACATGGGCCATTGAATAATATTAAGTACATATACAGTAGTGCCAATAACTCCAAACCTCCATCCAAATAATTAAGGATAATATAAGTAAGGTTTAGGAAAAGACAATTCAATTCATATGAAAATGTTGAATAAATGGTCTCCAAGTTTCTTCAAATTTAACTGAAGGATCAAAAACAACACTTCTAATTTTTTCTAAACTCAAACAAGAAATAGTTTGAGAAAACCACTGAAATACAGTTGGAGAATTAATTTCTTTCCAATTCAATAAAATAGATCTTCTAGCTATTAGACATCCAAAGTATACTCTTTTGGTACAGTGTTGAGGGATGACTCCATGGATATAAAACAGACATGAACTGAATTGTGTTTTAAGCAGTAAGGGTATGTCTTTCACAATATGTTCGTACAGGAAATGGCCACTTAATGTCAAGAACAGAGGAGGAGCACTACAGGGTGAAGGCAGGGCACTAGGGAAGGGCACAGCATGGGAGGTACCATCAACAGGCATTCAGCTGGTCTAACCTGTAGAAGGTCCAACAAGCCAGACTCAGCTTCCTCATCAGGGCAACCCATGACAACATTCTGTGCCCTCGAAATCTTCGCCAGTGGTTCGGCAGTGAGGATAGCTGCCCCCTGTGTGATACCATCAATGCCAATCTCCAAAACATCCTGGCAGGATATAAGTTGGCCCAGTCCCAAAGGCACTACTGATGGCAGCACGACCAGGTCCTAAAAAAGCTGGTGGAGGTGGAATGTTTAGAGTAAAAATGAAGGCTTTATTTGAGCTTTTGTAATCTGGCAAATGCACTTTTCCACAAGATGTAAGGGCCCCATTTGCTTGTTCTATCCTCCGGATAGCTCACGGTGGGATGTTTACAATTGGATAGAGCAAAGTGCTGTAAAGCTGTTTCAGGCTACGTCCACACTAGACCAGGTAAATCCATAACCGAAGCTTTTTCTCTTTGTTTTGACCCACCGTCCACACTGAAATGGCGTTTTCCTCCCCCAGAAACAGAGCTTTTCTAAAACACCCTCCAGAGTGTGTAAATTTAAGGCCGGTTGGGCAAAATAGTGTGGACAGGGTAACCGGAGATTTTTAAAAACGCAGTCATGACACGCGGGAACAGATGGTGGCGGCAGCGCGGCATTTCATTGTTTTCTTGAACGCAACACCGCCCCCCCACACAACCTAACAATTTCAGAACAGACGGCAACAAGACTAAAGCCAGAAGAATTAGAAATGTACTCACCAAATACTTTCACCCATAACTTACTGAATAAATAAGTACACTCACTTTGCCCTGTTTCCTGTCCTTGCTTGTATGAAGGTGCAAGTACTTATTATGCAAGTACTTCTCTGACAATAGATGTGTAACAGCCTAATGTAACATTGTATGGAAATACAAGATAACATTAATGCAGACATGTTTTATACATTTAACAAGGGGCTTTATTAATGCAACAGAGTTAATCAGTTTTTCAATGTTCGTCATCAGCCGGGTCAGACTGTCCGTGAACTCCCTGTCGGTTGCCTCCATACGCTCCAGTATTTGTTTTTTTTTTCAGTTTTAAGTCCTCCTGCGTGAGAGCGAACAGCTGTCTGTCGTTAGGCATTTTCCTTTTAAGTGTTTTTAGTCTGTAACTGCACAAACTCGCAATTTCATAGCGAGATTCAACACCAAACATGTTGCTTGTTTTCTGTAGATGTGTCCTGTGCATGCCCAGTAGGAGGAGATCACCCAAATACCCATTTTAATATGGACGGAGGTATTTTTAAAAATGCTTGGTGTGGACACCTACCGTTTTTACGTGAAACTGGTGTTTCCGGTCTAGTGTGGACATAGTCTCAGCTATGCTTTCAATTGAGAATGACAAGGTGCTAATTACATAACCTTCATTTACAGTGCCCCTTTGCTCTGGTTACTACACAAGTCCACAGCATTCTGTAAGCACACAGCAGCTGTACCATGGTTTATTGTGGGACTTAAGGCTGATTTATACTTGTGCGTCACATCTATGCTGTAGGTACCGCGCACCCTATGCCGTAGGGCAATGTGCAGCTCCTCAAAAATGTAACTCACGTGTTGCGGTGACGCAGACCACAACAACTGTGATTGGTCCATTTGGTAGCATCGCATTTCCTCCCACATAGAAGTGAAAATCAGGGCTATGGTGTAGGGTAGATGCGACGTACAAGTATAAATCAGCCTTAACTGCTGACTAGCAACACATTTCAATGCAATGACTGCAGTCGAAGGACCACAAAAAAATAATGGGAAGTAAATGCCAATGTGCCAGGTTTTTCTAATAGCAATAAAAAGAAAATCAGTTTTGCAACAGCCATGTTTTAATATTTTCTCTTATCAGCATAACAGCAAAAATGAGGCTGTATAATATAACAAAAATTAATGGGAAGTTAGAAGACCAAGAAGCTTTTAAAAACCAACAGGAGGCAACCAAAATGCTACAAGGAGAGAAAAGATGAAACATGAAAGTAAGCTAGTCAATAATATAAATGATAATACCAAAAGTTTTTTTTCAGTTATATGAAGAGTAAAAGAGAGGTGAGGGTGGATATCGGACTGCTGGAAAATGATGCTGAAGAGGTAGCAATGGGGGACAAAGAAATGGTGGATGAACTTATGAAGAATTTTGCATCAGTCATCAACTGTGGAAGATACCAGCAGTATGCCAGAAACTTGAGAGTAGCAGGGGGCAGAAGTGAGTATCGTTGCTTTTACAAAGAAGAAGATACTTGTGAAGCTTTAAGTTCCGAAGGTAATAAAGCCACCTGGACCAGATGGACTACATTCCAAGGTTCTGAAAGTAGCTGAAAAGATTGTGGGGTTATTAGCAGTGATCCTTCAAGGAACATTAGATTCTTGAATGGTTCTGGAGGACTAGAAAATTGCAGATGTCTCGCTATTGTTTAAGAAGGGAAGCAGAAGAAAGGAAATTATCAGCCGGTTAGCCTGACTTCAGTGGTTGGGAAGATGTTGGAGACGATTGTTAAAGATTAGGTTTCAGGGTACTTGGAAGCACATGAGCAAAAGTCAGCATGGTTTCCTTCAGGGGAAATCTGGCCTGACAAATCTATTGGAATTCTTTGAGAAAATAACAAGCAGGAAAGACAAAGGAGAGTCTGTGGATATTGTTTACTTAGATTTTCAGAAGGCCCTTTTAGAAAGTGCCACACATGAGCCTGCTGAACAAAATAAGAGCCCATGGTATTACAGGAAAGATACTAACAATGTTACATGCTCACAGTTTGAACACGGGATGACGTAATGGTCTTATGAGTGGGATGATGTAATTGTCTCATGACCATGGGGTGATGTTACATCACATGATGACATGTTCCAAATGGTATTTAAACCAAGCCCGCGGTCTGTGACGCAGTTCTCATTTTTATTTTTGTGCAGTGTTGTTGTTGCCAGTCAGAGGTGTGGAGGCTCCATCGGTTTTGTTTGTTGCACGTTTATTTTTCCCTTACAGTCCAGTATCAGAGAGTGAAGGCATTACCGGAGTTATCCGAGTTCGAAGGATTGGGTAAAGTTAATGTCGTTCAGCATCTTGGGGAACGGATAGACCTTTGTGACTTCGTTCAGGAAGTGTGGCATGTACATTTGAGTTAAACCCCTGCAAGGTGGGAAGGTTTGTGCAGTGATCACCCTCCAGTCAAAAGGTCAGTTCCTTTTATTTCCTTGTGATTTCTTCGAACAAGGCATCTCCCGGCTGTGGGGTCGGCAGATTCCATATAACCATATAACAATCACAGCACGGAAACAGGCTATCTCGGCCCTCCTAATCCGTGCCGAACTCTTAATCTCACCTAGTCCCACCTACCCGCACTCAGCCCATAACCCTCCACTCCTTTCCTGTCCATATACCTATCCAATTTTACCTTAAATGACACAACTGAACTGGCCTCTACTACTTCCACAAGAAGCTCATTCCACACAGCTATCACTCTCTGAGTGAAGAAATACCCCCTCATGTTTCCCTTAAACTTTTGCCCCCTAACTCTCAAATCATGTCCTCTCGTTTGAATCTCCCCTACTCTCAATGGAAACAGCCTATTCACGTCAACTCTATCTATCCCTCTCAAAATTTTAAATACCTCGATCAAATCCCCCCTCAACCTTCTGCGCTCCAATGAATAGAGACCTAACTTGTTCAACCTTTCTCTGTAACTTAAGTGCTGAAACCCAGGTAACATCCTAGTAAATCGTCTCTGCACTCTCTCTAATTTATTAATATCTTTCCTATAATTCGGTGACCAGAACTGTACACAATATTCCAAATTTGGCCTTACTAATGCCTTGTACAATTTTAACATTACATCCCAACTTCTGTACTCAATGCTCTGATTTATAAAGGCCAGCGTTCCAAAAGCCTTCTTCACCACCCTATCTACATGAGACTCCACCTTTAGGGAACTATGCACTGTTATTCCTAGATCTCTCTGTTCCACTGCATTCCTCAATGCCCTACCATTTACCCTGTATGTTCTACTTGGATTATTCCTGCCAAAATGTAGAACCTCACACTTCTCAACATTAAACTCCATCTGCCAATGTTCAGCCCATTCTTCTAACCGGCATAAATCTCCCTGCAAGCTTTGAAAACCCACCTCATTATCCACAACACCTCCTACCTTAGTATCATCGGCATACTTACTAATCCAATTTACCACCCCATCATCCAGATCATTTATGCATATTACAAACAACATTGGACCCAAAACAGATCCCTGAGGCACCCCGCTAGTCACTGACCTCCATCCCGATAAACAATTATCCACCACTACTCTCTGGCATCTCCCATCTAGCCACTGTTAAATCCATTTTATTACTCCAGCATTAATACCTAATGACTGAACCTTCTTAACTAACCTTCCATGTGGAACTTTGTCAAAGGCCTTGCTGAAGTCCATATAGACTACATCCACTGCCTTACCTTTGTCAACATTCCTCGTAACTTCTTCAAAACTTCAATAAGGTTTGTCAAACATGACCTTCCACGCACAAATCCATGCTGGCTACTCCTAATCAGATCCTGTCTATCTAGATAATTATAAATACTATCTCTAAGAATACTTTCCATTAATTTACCCACCACTGATGTCAAACTGACAGGTCTATAATTGCTAGGCTTACTTCTAGAACCCTTTTTAAACAATGAAACCACATGAGCAATACGCCAATCCTCTGGCACAATCCCCGTTTCTAATGACATCTGAAAGATCTCCTTCAGAGCTCCTGCTATCTCTACACAAACTTCCCTCAAGGTCCTGGGGAATATCCTGGGGAAGATTCATTGATACTTTGAAGGAATCGTTGTTTCAGGGAAGTCTCTCCTTACTGACTGTATAAATCACCTGGACTTTTAAATTTATCACTTTAAGTCTGTGCTTGAATGAGAACTCATTAAGAACATTTCCTGCGTTTGACCGTTTGTTAGATATTGCTACCCAACTGTTAACTTCCAGTTAAGTCAATCGTTTGTTTACTTTTCTAAGTTTTAAGTAGAGGTTAATAAATCTTGGGATTTGTTTTAAACCCTGTCTCAGTTTCATATTCATTGCTGCTCCATTCGTAACAGCAAGGACAGAAGATTGGCTGACTTGAAGGAGGCAAAGAGTGGGAATAAAGGGGGCCTTTCTGGTTGGTTGTTGGTGACTAGTGGTATTCCTCAGGGGTCAGTGTTGGGACCGCTTCGTTCATGTTATATGTCAATAATTTTGATAGCTTTGCAGCCAAGTTTACAGATGATACAAAGATTAGGTGGAGGGGCTGGTAGTACTAAAGAAGCAGGGAGTCTGCAGGAGAACTTGGACAGATTGGGAGAATGGGCAAAGAAGTGGCAGATGGAATATAGCTTTGGTAGAAGGAATAAAAGAATAGACTTTCTAAATGGCAAAAAAAATCAAAAATCAGGAGTGCAAAGGAACTTGGAAGTCCTCGTGCAGGATTCCTAAACATTTATCTTGCAAGTTGAGTTGGTCAGGTAGATGGAGCTTGTCAGCCTGAAAAGGAAGTCCATCTAAGAGAGGGAAAACTCTGATTTCAAACCTCCGCTGCCTTGCGGCCATACCCACTCATGGGAAAGGCTTTGGGACTAAACACTGAGAACAAAACCGGAGCTGGAGTCCCTAAGGCAGTCTGACATTGCCTTCAATCTCATTCTGGCAACTCCTGTGACGACACTGGTGCCAAGCTGTATCGGCCCTTGCACTTCTCTTGGACAACATCGGTGGCATGGAGAGGGGAGACTTGCTGCTTGGGCAACTGTCGGTCTTCCATACAACCTTGCCCAGGCCTGTGCCCTGGAGAGGATACTCCAGCAGACTTTCCAGGCGTAGATCCATGGTCTCACGAGACTAACAGATGCCATCACTTGAGCGGGTGGTAAGGAAGGCAAATGCAATGTTAGCATTCAGCTTAAGAAGTCTAGAATGTAAAAGCAAAGATGAAATACTGAAGCTTTAGAAGGCATTCATTTCAAGAGGACTAGAACATAAAAGCAAAGGAATATAAACACCCACTTACACTACGTAGTCATTCAACTAACCAATTTGCCTTTGAGGTGTGGAAGGAAACTGTGGAACCTGTGAAAAAGAAACACACACAGGAGGGAGATGAACCCCACAGAGAAAGCACCCAAGGCCAGAATCAAACTGGTTACCTGGAACTGTATAGCAACGGCTTTAATTACTGAGCTTCTGCGCTGCCTTGTTGCATTTGCAGTATTGATTAGTAGAGTTTGAAGCATTGTATCTTGTTCTCATTGTTGTTGCAACTCTGCTGAAACTCATGATTCAATAGACAATAGATAATAGACAATAGGTGCAGAAGTAGACCATTCGGCCCCTCGAGTCTGCACCGCCATTCTGAGATCATGGCTGATCATTCACTATCAATACCCAGTCCCTGCCTTGTCCCCATATCCCTTGATTCCCCTATCCATCAGATATCTATCCAGCTCCTTCTTGAAAGCATCCAGAGAATTGGCCTCCACCGTCTTCCGAGGCAGTGCATTCCACACCTCCACAACTCTCTGGGAGAAGAAGCTCTTCCTCAACTCTGTTTTAAATAACTGACCTCTTATTCTCAATCCATGCCCTCTGGTACTGGACTCTCCCAACATCTGGAACATATTTCCTGCCTTAATCCTATCAAATCCTTTAATTATCTTAAATGTTTCAATCAGATCACCTCTCAATCTCCTCAATTCCAGCGTGTACAAGCCCAATCTCTCCAATCTCTCTGCGTAAGACAGCCCTGCCATCCCAGGAATCAACCTAGTGAATCTACGCTGCACTTCCTCAATTGCCAGAATGTCCTTCCTTAAACCTGGAGACCAAAACTGTATACAATATTCCAGGTGTGGTCTCACCAGGGCCCTGTAGAAATGCAAAAGGACATCCTTGCTTTTGTACTCAATTCCCCTTGTAACAAAGGCCAACATTCCATTTGCCCTCTTCACTGCCTGTTGCACTTGCTCATTCACCTTCATTGACTGGTGAACTAGGACTCCTAGGTCTCTTTGCATTTCTCCCTTACCTAACTCGACACTGTTCAGACAATACTCTGCCCTCTTGTTCCTGCTTCCAAAGTGGATAACTTCACATTTATTCACATTGAATGACATCTGCCAGGTATCTGCCCACTCACTCAGCCTATCCAAGTCTCCCTGTATTCTCCTAACGTCCTCTTCGCATGTCACATTGCCACCCAGTTTAGTATCGTCAGCAAACTTGCTGATATAGTTTTCAATGCCCTCATCTAAATCATTGACATAAATCGTAAAGAGCTGTGGTCCCAATACAGAGCCCTGTGGTACCCCACTAATCACCTCCAGCCAGTCCGAGAAACACCCATTCACTGCTACCCTTTGCTTTCTATCTGCCAACCAGTTTTCTATCCATGTTGAAACCCTGCCCCCAATGCCATGAGCTCTGATTTTACTCACCAGGTTGATGAACTTTCATCAGAACTGGAAAAGTCAGAAAGAAGTGTATTTTAAGTTGCAGAATGAGGTGGGTTGTGAGGAACTAGGTCTGTGATGGGGTGGAATTCAAGGTTGTACAAGTGACACAAATGTTATTGGTGCTCTCTTAGAGAGGGTGATGAATGCTCGTTAATTACAACCCCGAGGAGTGAAAATACAGGAAGATGAATAAGGACTGTTAAAAGAGCACAGGTAATGTACTGGAACTGTGAGATACCGTACATGTGTAATTCAACATAATAATGGAAGTCCTCATCAGATCAAGTAACAGCTCTGGAGAGAGAAGTGAACTGCAATAACATTACCAGTCGGTGACTATATATCAGGACCAGCAGTTCTGACACAGACAGGCAAGGTTCTGATTCACAGTCATCCACCTGCAGCAGAAAGACATTTTGTTCTCACTCCACAGATGTCACCTGATCGACTGAGTGTTTCTCACATTCATGTTTATTTTAGATTTCCATAACTTGCTGTGGTCTGCCTCTCACAGTCCTAGCATGTGTTCCCCACCTCCCCCACCCCCACTTTGCTGATCTTATTCATCTTCCATTTAGACTCCTCCTATTAAGCAGGATTAATAAAATATGTGATGAATAAGAATTCATCACCCTCTCTTGCTTTACTCCCTTCACATACTATTCCTTTATCCCTTCCATCTCTTCTCCTCTTCTAACTTAAACCATATTTACTTTATGATTCTTTTCCACTTTTGGTAAAGGATCATTGACATTTCAGGTCATTGCACTGACACTAGGAGAGATTTTGGATTGCATGATGAGCTGGGGAAATCGTCTTCATATTTCCTTACAGCATAGAAGGACAATCACTTGGCCCATCAGGTCAATGCTATCTCACAGAGCAATCCCATTCCTCTATAACCTATTTTCCGTACATTTCTCCCTGGCTACTACCACGTACTTCTGTCACAAGGGGCAACTTAGAGTGGCAATTAGCATGCCAACCTGCATGCCTTTGGGTGTCCTCGTTCCCATTCACACCCCATAGACATGGGCCTTGGTGGGTTAACTACCACAGTAAATTGCTCCTGTTGTGTAGGTGGGGGGTTGAATCTGGTGTGTTGGGGGAGAGGAGGGAACACTGTTGATATGAAGGTGGGAAGAATCTGGAACAGCAAAGATTACTTGTGGGGTGGGGGGGATGTTAGGTTTGTTCAGTGAGCAGGCATAGACCATATGGGCCGAAATGTCCTCTTCCTATGTCATGATGCATTATGCTGAAAATATGGTCCACTAGCTGCATTACTGGGGAAGACTGAGCTAAGAGCTCTGCTGAGACAAATGCAATGGCCCACAGCATGTGACCGGCCATCTCAGGGGAGCAGAAGCTATGTGTAAACGACGAGAGAAGACTAGTTGTTAGAGAGCTTTTCAAGCTCAGCAATCCCACTGAGGGTCACCAAAAGTTTCCTTGCAGCCAGATGCCAGTTTATATATCCTCTTCTGTTAACATTATAGAGACATGTTCT
The DNA here is from genome assembly GCF_030144855.1 of Hypanus sabinus. Taxonomy (NCBI): domain Eukaryota; kingdom Metazoa; phylum Chordata; class Chondrichthyes; order Myliobatiformes; family Dasyatidae; genus Hypanus; species Hypanus sabinus. The sequence goes on from NC_082738.1 coordinate 46,837,369, forward strand.
GACTGCTTGGCTGATTCAAAGGGAATTTTCCGTATTTGTTTGAGTTAATTTTATGATTTGGATGAATTCTGACAGCTCAAGTATCTGGAAGAGGGAACACTGAAGACTAAAATCTTGGTGTGAAATCTTAAAATCGCACTATTTGCCTTTAGCTAACATTCTGCTCAGCTCTGTTATCTGTCATCAGTGCCTGTAAACTCTGCTCCCTTGGTTTTTTTCAGGAAAAAGGACTGAAATCCATTTATTAAATTTTACACTAATAAAAGATTTTTATCAGCTATTTGCTGCTTCACTGTGTTGACTGACCATTTTGAAATTCTTGTGATTAAGCCACAGAGAAAACAGTGTTTAGTTAAGATCTGTTTTCTCTTCCTTTTAATGAGGTTTGATAGTGCTGGAGAAACAGAATATCCTATTTTCTGAACAAATCATAGAGGTAGTAATCCCTCGATTAGTGTATCTTCACTAGAGGTCTGGAGTGAATCTAGACCCTTTGCCTCCCTTCCAGCCAATAAATACAACACTTCCACACGTTTCTTTTTGTTAGTTTTAGTTTCTTAAATGTAAGACCATAAGATAGAGGAGCAGGATTAGGTCATCCAGCCTATTGTGTCTGTTCCGCCATTCAATCACAGTTGATTGTTTTTCAACCCCATTCTCCAGCCTTCTCTTCGTAACTCATAACTCCCTTATCAATCAAGAACCTATTAATCTCTGTCTTAAGTGCACCCAATGATTGGCCGACACAATCCTCTATGGCAAAGAATTTCACAGATTCACCACCCTCTAGCTGAAGAAATTCCTCCGTCCTCTGCATTCCAGTTTTAAAAGAATGTCTCTTTATTTGGAGTGTGTTCCTTTGGATCCTAGGCTCTCACACTAATCCTTTGCTCATCCACACTATTGAGGCCTTTCATTATCTGGGAGGTTTCAATGAGATCCTCCCTCATGAGCTGGGGGAGATCAGGCTTTTCACTAAACTCAGTAAAAAAGAAGAACACGTGTCCTATTTCGGTTAGACATTATTGTTCCAGCCGTGTACATGCATCAACTTTCTGGCCTTATGCTGCTTTGATTGTGCAAAATCATGAACTGTGCTAAACATCAGAGGGACATATTTTGTGCATGAGTAACACTATATGTAGTTTACATCATATTTAGACAGACAGCTTCCTCCAAAAATATCCAAGTGTCAGTCTTTATAAGTGAACACTCGATCAAATTTCAACCACTTCAGTTAACAATTTGGTTCAATTTTATCATTATGAAAAAACACAATATTTCAAGCATATATTAAGTACTTGACTGATGCTAATTATTTTATTTGGATATAAAAGTTGACAAAGCCTATTTAAATTTTGCACAAATGTTTTGGTTCTCTTTTGCACCAGTCTCTTGATATGAGTTGTCACTGGTGTTAGTCTGATCATTCTCATTTGAAGGGTTCAATGTTGGATAACTCACTGCAAATAAAATAGCCTTTCTGATTGCCATTGAGATTTCCCCTTTTCTCCCCTGAGCTGGTATTCTCTCATCATTACCATTATAGAAAGCACTAACTTCTTTCAGGGCATGGCAAATCATTTAGTCCCTAATGGTTCACCCGGGTGGCTACACCTGATATGTAGTCATAGAATCATCACGTCAGCATAATTAAAACTGGTGCTTTGGCTCACTGATTCCCTGTCAACTATCAAGCACCCATTTATACACATCTCAAACTAATCCCATTTATATTCTTATGATTATCATAATTATTGTTTGCATAAGAGTATGATTATTGTTCCTTCCTGATTCTAGCACTTGCCTACTTACCAGGTGCAATTTACCAGGTCAATTAACCTATCAACCTGCATTTTCTTAGTGTTTGGGAGAGTACAGGAAGTAAACCCACAGGGTCACAAGGAGAATGTTGGAACTCCACTCAGAATTGAACCGGGATTACTGGCACTTACTCTTCATCTTCTTTTTCTTGCACTCTTAACTCCTGGTGGAGTCGTCGGGGTGCCATCATGACAAGCTTTTAGGTGTGCTCATCGTGCGGCGTGTCTTGGGCATCTGAAACCTGGCGGAGCCCGTCCCTCTCCAGGTTCGACCACAGCCGATTTCCTCCAACTAGGTGGCTCGCCTTGGTCGTAAACACGTGGCTGTTATAGTTCATCTGAGAACCTCTCTGCCCCGGCTAGTGACTTTGTCATTGAAGTTATTCACCCAGTGGTGCCATGTTACCACAACCCCATCACACTGTTTGGCCTGCCAGCTGAAGCGCTTTACCACGGTATGGCACTTGGAGAGATTTAGGAGATGGATGAGGACTGGTGATGCCTGTCCACCCTGTCTGGTAGGGAGCAGCTGCCAAGCATCAAAAGTACAAGACGTACAAACAAGCTGGACGAACTCAGCAGGTCGGGCAGCATCCGTTGAAATGAGCGGTCAACATTTCGGGCCGAGACCCTTCATCAGGACTGTAGTATACTTTGTGTTATCAAAAGTACTACTTCTATTCAGAGCCCCCTATAGCTCTGGCACTATGAGGCAACAGATCTATCTGCTTCACCACTGTGCTATCCCCATGCTCCATTGAACCTTGACTGTGGGAGCTGTTAAATAATTCAATAGTAGGGACATTACTGTATAATACAGCCCAATGCTGCACTTGATCCTGAATAATCCATATCCTGGCTAAGCGTGAATCCGAAAAGGGATCTTTTCTCTTCCATCACTTTCTTTGGTTCTCCAGCCAATTTAGCTCAAACACAGGTGAAGAATTGAACTGGGGATCTTTCCATATCTATGCTTCACAGCTGCTTATAAAATAAACTTATACAGCATTCAAAGCATCCTAGCTAAGATTAGCATTGCAACCTATTATTGATCCAGAAAATGAATCTTGAAGAATATTGATATTAACCTACTTCTAAAATTAGGCTTGGATCACATGAAGAAGTGATTCTCTGGTTGAATGTACTTTTGAAATCCATTGTTCAGCAAAGGACACGATCTTAAGTTGGAAGTATATCATCATCACCTCCTTTATGAGGTATTAATTTTATTATGAGGCAATTAGATTTTACAGTAAATGCTGGTCTTGACAGCAGCTACCCTTATCCTGTTTATGTAAAAAAACATTCCCGGTGGATGAAGTGTAAAAATATATAGCAGTGGGAGCTGAGGTCCCAAAGGCAGGTGGCTGATTTTGCATCGTTTCACTTGACGGCCACAAGAAATGACAACTGAGGCAAGACTGTGTGAAAAAGCTGATTACTTTGTATGAAACTGTTGCTTCTATTTAAATAGGCACTTAAAATTGTCTAAGACATCCTTGTTGCTTCAAAATGAATACTAATTATGCATAACAGTTTTGGAGAATAGACTTCACTTAACCACCCACCAGATCATTGATGAAGATACATTGAAACTGCAGGAACCATTTTACATCAATGCTATCCTTCATTGCTGGTCTTAGACCTCTTTGAATTAAAGGCAGGCACTAACTATCTGCAGGGCAGTCCATTTGTAAAGATATGCTGTGACTGTTCTGATCAGCTATGGTTTTATCCAAAATTTGGGCATTACTAATGAAGAATGTCTCTGATAAAGATTGTCTGTTAACTCGTACGAACAGCTTGCAGATCAAGGTTCACATAGAAATTGTGCAAGTTGTTTACCATGTATACATCTCTGAATTAAATCACATCACCTCAGTAGGTATTGATGAGACATCCATGTCTAAATAGAAAATTATTTCTGTTGGCTAATAAAGCACTTTCTATGTCAATTGCTCAAGTGACCATAGTCATTCAAGCTTATCTGAAAGACAGAAGCATGGGAATTTGGTGTCTAAAGATTCAAGATTTAAGGTTCAATATGTTTATTGTCACTCTTCAGTAAACAAGTGTAGAGGAGAACAGAATGATTGTTACTCCAGATCTGATGCTGCATAGAAAAACAGAATAAGAATAAAGAACACAAAAAGGAAAAAAAAACAATAAAACTAATAAAACAATGTAAAACAATAAATATAAAAGCAATTACAAATTGTATACATGGACAGACAGATATACTTTATTGATCCCGAGGGAAATTGGGTTTCGTTACAGTCGCACCAACCAAGAATAGTGAAAAAATATAGCAATATAAAACCATAAATAATTGAATAATAAGTTAATTATGCCAAAGTGGAAATAAGTTCAGGACCAGCCTACTGGCTCAGGGTGTCTGACACTCCGAGGGAGGAGTTGTAAAGTTTGATGGCCACAGGCAGGAATGACTTCCTATGACGCTCAGTGTAACATCTCGGTGGAATGAGTCTCTGGCTGAATGTACTCCTGTGCCTAACCAGTACATTATGGAGTGGATGGGAGTCATTGTCCAAGATGGCATGCAACTTGGACAGCATCCTCTTTTCCGACACCACCGTCAGAGAGTCCAGTTCCACACCCGCAACATCACTGGCCTTACAAATGAGTTTGTTGATTCTGTTGGTGTCTGCTACCCTCAGCCTGCTGCCCCAGCACACAACAGCAAACATGATAGCACTGGCCACCACAGCCTCGTAGAACATCCTCAGCATCGTCCGGCAGATGTTAAAGGACCTCAGTCTCCTCAGGAAATAGAGACAGCTCTGACCCTTCTTGTAGACAGCCTCAGTGTTCTTTGACCAGTCCAGTTTATTGTCCATTCGTATCCCCAGGTATTTGTAATCCTCCACTATGTCCACACTGACCCCTTGGATGGAAACAGGGGTCACTGGTGCCTTAGCCCTCCTCAGGTCCACCACCAGCTCCTTAGTCTTTTTCACATTAAGCTGCAGATGATTCTGCTCGCACCATATGACAAAGTTTCCCATCGTCGCCCTGTACTCAGCCTCATCTCCCTTGCTGATGCATCCAGCTATGGCAGAGTCATCAGACAACTTCTGAAGATGGCAAGACTCTGTGCTGTAGCTGAAGTCCGAGGTGTAGATGGTGAAGAGAAAAGGAGACAGGACAGTCCCCTGTGGAGCCCCAGTGCTGCTGACCACTCTGTTAGACACACAGTGTTGCAAGCGCACGTACTGTGGTCTGCCAGTCAGGTAATCAATAATCCATGACACCAGGGAAGCATCCACCTGCATCACTGTCAGCTTCTCACCCAGCAGAGCAGGGCGGATGGTGTTGAACGCACTGGAGAAGTCAAAAAACATGACCCTCAGTGCTCGCCGGCTTGTCCAGGTGGGCGTAGACACGGTTCAGCAGGTAGACAATGGCATCCTCAACTCCTAGTCGGGGCTGATAGGCGAACTGGAGGGGGTCTAAGTGTGGCCTAACCATAGGCCGGAGCTGCTCTAGAACAATTCTCTCTAGGGTCTTCATGATGTGGGACTGATTGCCAGTGCATCAAGAGATGCTAGCTGATGTGTACGTGGTGGTATTGGGTGTCAGTGAGGTGGGTTAATGGGTGGAGGTGTTGATCAGTCTGACAACTTGGGGGTAGTAACTGATTTTGAGTCTTGTGGTTCTGGCACGAATGCTGCATTGCCTCTTCCCTAATGGAAATGGGACAAACAATCCATAAGCAGGATGGATAGGATCCTTCATGATATCACGAGCCTTTTTCCCCACACTTCCCTGGATATACAGTATGTCCTTGATGGCAGCTAGGTTAGTACCGATGATGCGTTAGGCCCATTGTAGAGCCGCCCTGTCTCACTGGAACAAGGGAACTGTGCTCACAGTCTACTACTCTCTGGGCTTTTGTAGGCTTTGGTGTGTGTTAGGAATCATTCTGTGTTTATGAAATTATGTATAGCATAACCCGTCTTCAGGAAATAAAACCTGCACACAATTTAACTTCCAACTGATACAAAACAAATCATTGGGTGTGCAACATTCTGATTTTGTACCATTGCAACTACATAGGGGAAGACACTAGATGAATATTAATGCAAGAGATTCTGCCCGAGCAACACACAAAGTGCTGGAGGAACTCAGCAAATCAGGCAGCATCTATGGAGAGGAATGGACGATCCAGTCCCTATGAAGAATCGCGGCCCAAAACATTGACTGTTTCTCTCCACAGATGCTGCCTGACCTGCGGAGTGCCTCCAGTACTTTACGTGTGTTGCATTAGATGAATGTTCCAGTGATTAACACATTGTTATAGGTGTATTGCACTTAATGAACAGTTCAGGACAGGTCTGATTTGCACTTAACCTTCTCGTTAGTTGTATATTCATGGAGCTATCCCTCAACACGTAACAAAAGGGGTATATTTTGGGTGTCCGAGGCTTTTGGGTACTCAAGAGGTTTTTGGAACAGACACCAGCATTGGATATTCAAGGAGACTCTGTTAGTTGGGATGTGTTACCAATGTAAATATTTAATTCTGTACATTCACCTGGCTATATTCAAAACGTTAAAGTTAAGCAGGTGATTATAACAATCAAAAATGTTGTTAATCATTTCTTGTTACCTTTGTGTTGAAGAAGTATAAAACATTCAGTCAGGAGAATGAGTTTCTGTCTTGGAGGCTCACTGTGTGAATCAAGACATTTATATATTCCAGTTACAACTTCCGTGTAGCTCAGCTTTAGTCAATCACAACAGTGTGGAATCGTTCACTATTCTGGTGTCTGATCAAGGTTGGAGTTATTGATGTTACAATGAAGTTACTTCCATGCTGAAAGGGGCTGTCTAAGTTGGATCTCATGTTAAAATTTTTCTTCTCTCTCAACCTACTCTTTCTTCAGATGCTCAGTGGAAAAGTCTAGGACCAGAGGGTGCAGCCTCAGAATGGAAGGACAGAGATGAGAAGGAATTCCTTTAGTTAGTGGGTAGTGAATCTGTGGAATTCATTGCCACAGATGGGTGTAGAGGCCAAGTCATTAAGTATATTTAAAGTGGAGGCTCATAGATTTGTGATTAGTAAAGGTGTCAAGGGTTATTGGGAGAAGGCAGGAAAATGGGATTGAGAGGGATAACAAACCAACCATGATCAAATCGTGGAGCAGGCTTGATGGGCTGAATGGCCTAATTCTGCTCTTATGTCATATGGTCTTAGTGTCTTATGTTCCAGCTCCCCAGTTTTTTTCTGTACAGCTTTCTGCAAGGGCCAGCTCCTTGTGAAGCTGAGCTTCTTCAGAGTGGAAAAGAGTGCCACCAGCTCATCGGAAGAAATGCAACTATCATCTTGCAGCCTCTCCTTTAACATTTTCAAACAAAGGCCATCAGTTCCAGGAGACTTGTTAGCCTTTACTCTCTGTATTTTCACAGGCACTTTCCCTCGGTGATAGACATTGCTTTAAGATAACCCTGCTAGCTACTCTCCATCCACTGCTTTTGCTCCTCATTTTCTATGATTGTTAGGATGCTTTTAGAATGTTCAGAAGACATGAAAAGAAAATATTTTAAATCCCCTGTCTTCTTACTTCCTATCATTAATTCTTTGGTCTCATCTTGTGAAGTACAAGCTACCCTCTTCCTTTTAACCTTCTTGTGTATTTCTTGTTATATTTTTGTAATTAGGCTACTCACATAATCTATTTTCTCTTCTTTTGTTTTAGTCATACCTTTCTTATTTTTAAACTTTTCCAATTTTCTGGCCTACTATTAATCTTTACAATGTAATATGCCTTTTCTTTCAAGTTGATAGCATCTTTAATTTACTTAGCCATGGATAGAACATGCTTCTCATTGTATTTCTATTTCTCCAAGGAATATATCATTACTCACGCCAGAATTAAAGGAACAAAGATATTGCAGAAGGTTGTAAGCTTGAAAGAGATTGCAGAGATAGAGAAAAAAAAACAATGTTAGAGAAGGATTTGTAAATGAAAATGAGTACTTTAAAACTCCCAGACCAGGAACCTTGGAGTTGGAATTGGAATTGTTTTATTATTGTCATGTATACCATCCAGGCAGGACATGTCATGTCACTTTGAGGAAATAAAAAAACTAGAATGCGAAACGTAGTGTATCAGATACAGAGAAAGTGATAAATAGTGTGCAATGGCAACAAGGAGGTAAGTTAGGAGGAAATAAATTCACCTTTAGCATAGAAGAGATCCATTCAAGTGTCTGATAACAGTGGCATGGAAGCTCTCCTTGATCTTGAGCAATGTTGTTATTTAACTAAAACCTTGAAAAGAGTCAGGAAGATATATCCTCCCAAAATTTGTAGACAGTACCATAACCATAGGATATAGGAGCAGAAGTAGGCCATTCAGCCCATCGAGTCTGCTCTGCCATTCAATCATGGGCTGATCCAATTCTTCCAGTCATCCCCACTCTCCTGCCTTCACCCCATACCCTTTGATGCTCTGGCTAATCAAGAACCTATCTATCTCTGCCTTAAATGCACCCAATGACTTGGCCTCCACAGCCACTCATGGCAACAAGTTTCACAGATTTACCACCCTCTGACTAAAGTAATTTCTCCACATCTCTGTTCTAAATGGATGTCTTTCAATCCTGAAGCTGTGCCCTCTAGTCCTAGACTCCCCTACCATGGGAAATAACCTTGCCTTATCTAAACTGTTCAGGCCTTTCAGCATTCAGAATATTTCTATAAGAAACCCCTCATTCTCCTGAACTCCAGGGAATACAGCCCAAGAGCTGCCAGATATTCCTCATATGGCAACCCTTTCATTCCTGGAATCATTGTCTGAACCCTCTCCAATGTCAGTATACCTTTTCTAAAATAAGGGGCCCTAAATTCCACACAGTACTCTAAGTGTGGTCTCACGAGTGCCTTATAGAGCCTCAACATCACATCCCTGCTCCTATACTCTATACCTCTAGAAATGAATGCCAACATTGCATTCGCCTTCTTCACCACCGACTCAACCTGGAGGTTAACCTTTAGGGTATCCTGCCCAAGGACTCCCAAGTCCCTTTGCATCTCTGCATTTTGAATTCTCTCCCCATCTAAATAATAGACTACCCGTTTATTTCTTCCACCAAAGTGCATGACTATACACTTTCCAACATTGTATTTCATTTGCTACTTCTTCGCCCATTCCTCTAAACTATCAAAGTCTCTCTGCAGGCTCTCTGTTTCCTCAGCACTACCTGCTCCTCCACCTATCTTTGCATCATCAGCAAATTTAGCCAAAAATCCATTAATCCCATAGTCCAAATCATTGTCATACATTGCAAAAAGCAGCGGTCCCAACACCGACTCCCCGTGGAACTCCACTGGTAACTGGCAGCCAGCCAGGATAGGTTCCCTTTATTCCCACTCTCTGTTTTCTGCTGATCAACCAATGCTCCACCCATGCTAGTAACTTCCCTGTAATTCCATGGGCTCTTATCTTACTAAGCAGCCTTATGTATGGTGCCTTGTCAAAGGCCTTTTGAAAATCCAAGTACACCACATCTACTACATATCCTTTGTCTACCCTGCTTGTAATTTCCTCAAAAAATTCCTTTGCAGGAAACGATGCTGGCTTTGGCCTATCTTGTCATGTGCCTCCAGGTCCTCCGTAATTTCATCCTTAAAAATCTATTCCAACAACTTCCCAACCACTGATGTCAGGCTAACAGGTCTATAGTTTCCTTTCTGCTGCCTCCCACCCTTCTTAAATAGCGGAGTAACATTTGCAATTTTCCAGTTATCCATATCAATGCCAGAATCTATCGCTTCTTGAAAGATCATTGTTAATGCCTCCGCAATCTCTCCAGCTACTTCTTTCAGAACCTGAGGGTACATTCCATCAAGTCCAGGAGATTTATCCACCCTCAGACCATTAAGCTTCCTGAGCACTTTCTCAGTCGTAATTTTCACTGCACATATTTCACTTCCCTGACACTCTTGAATGTCTGGTATACTGCAGATGTCTTCGACTGTGAAGACTGATGCAAAATACGCATTCAGTTCCTCTGCCTTCTCTGTATCTCTCATTACGATAACTCCAGCATCATTTTCTATTGGACCTATATCTACCCTCAACTCTCTTTTCCCCTTTATATACTTAAAAAAGCTTGTAGTAACTTCTTTGATATTAGTCACCAGCTTCCTTTCATAATTCATCTTTTCCTTCTGAATGACCTTCTTAGCTTCCTTCTGCAAGTTTTTAAAAGCTCCCCAATCTTCTATCTTCCCACTAGCTCTGGCTTCCTTGAATGCTCTCTCTTTGCTTTTACTTTGGCTCTGATTTCATTTGTCAGCCACGGTAGTTTCCTTTCATGTGAAAATTTCTTCTTATTTGTTATATATCTGTCTTGCACTTCCTTCATTTTTCGTAGAAACTCCAGTCATTGCTGCTCTGCTGTCCTTCCTGCTAGTGTCCCTTTCCAGTCAACTTCGGCCAGTTCCCCTCTCATGCCATTGTAATTTCCTTTATTCCACTGAAATACCAACACATTGGAATTTAGTTTCTCCTTCACAAATTTCAAAGTGAACTCAATCATATTGTGATCACTGTTCCCCAAGGGTCTCTTATCACCTCCGGATCATTGCACAACACCCAATCCAGCACAGCCGATCCCCTAGTGGGTGCAACAACTAGCTGTTCTAACAAGCCATCCCTTAGACATTCTACAAATTCTCTCTCTTGAGGTCCAGTACTGGCCTGACTTTCCCAATCCACTTTCATGTAAAAATCCCCAACGGTTATCATGATATTGTTCTTCTGACACGCATACATGCCCTAACTTTACCAAGGACAGTCCCAAGCCCAGCTGCAAAAGGAAGGTTGGGCATAGGGCTAACAACCATAAAAACCCAGAGCTACAGAAATGGCAACATAATCTCCAAAGTCTTCATCCCTGGGAGAGGAACAGTCTTTGCTTAGAAGATATATGAAGTTGTGTGGTGAAAATGGAAGCGATAGGGCTGATCAACCTTTGGCCCAGGACAGAGAACTCTGGTGAGATGCTGATGGTGGTCTATGGCCCAGTAGGGTGATGGGTTTAAGAAGAAGAAGAAGAAGAAGAAGAAGAAGAAGACATATGTGCCCTGATTAGATTCCACCAGCTGGTGCTATAAAATTATCCACCTGGTTCCTGAGTTGGAATTGTACATCTTGCTGATTTCCACCAGAATGATATGGCACATTTTTTGTACACTGGCAAGCTCCAAAAGGGATGAAGGGTCACAGCCCAAAACATTAACTGTTTATTCCTTTCTGTAGATACTTCCTAACCTGCTGAGATTCTCCAGTATTTTGTGTGTGTTGCCCTGGATTTCCAGCATTTGCAGAATATCTTGTGTTTGTAGATATGAGCTTTGATTCTGTAATGAGACTGAAGTGCTGATAGGCTGTTAGTAAAGTTTACCTGCAGGTTTGCAATGGAAGTGAAGATGAAACTTTCAAATCAAATGTTTTAACTAAATTCCTGACACCTAACTGATGTATAATTTGTATTGTCATTAATTTGAAGGACACTGTACTGTATTGTACTAAAAAGTCTTACTTATTGTTTTTAGTCGGTAAAACAAAAGAACCAGTCCAATACTCAGGCCTTTATGTACTTAGGTAGCGGAAATGAATACTTAAAAGGGGTGCATTATGTTGTCGTACACTAATGACATGCAAAATAATGCCAATCTGGTATCATACACAGAAGATGCTAAAAATAGTTATATAAAAATGTTTAAACTTTATGGTCTAGGAAGAGGATATATATAATATATAGTATGAGGATATCTAATTGAAACATTTCAACTATTGAAAGGCCTAGACAGAGTGGATGTAAAAAGGATGTTTCCTATAGTGGAGAATTCTAGGACCAGAGCATCTCGAGGGGCGTCCCTTTAGAACTGAGATGAGAAGGAATTTCTTTAACCAGAGGATGGTAAGTCTGTGGAATTCACTGTCGCTGCAGTGGCCAAGTCATAGGGTATATTTAAAGCAGAAGTTGATAGGTTTTTGATTAGTCAGGGCATTGAAGGTTACAGGGAGAAGGTGGAGAATGGGGTTGAGAGGGGTAATGAGTCAGCCATGAAGAAATGGTGGTGCAGACTCGATGGGCTGAATGGCCTAATTCTGCTCCCATGTCTTATAGTCTTATGTTCACATAAATATACGGAAAATGAGACGTCAGATATAAAATGGCCCTATATATCAAAGTACACCAAGGTGTTAGGATCAAAGTATATAAATGGAAGTTTTTGACAAGCATATTTCGAATAGATATCCAGAGAGACTTCTGTATTACTGAAAAATAAATGTTAGATTAATTTGCCACTAAAGCAGTAGAATTCCCTTGTGTTTAGGAGATTAGCATCCTCATGGGATGAGATTTGGTGGGCTAAGTGTCCTCTTCCATTACGAACATTCTTATCAATATAACGAGCTATACATCTATTTAAAGTATAACTGATGATAGTTAAATCAAACATAAAATTCAAATATAATACAGTAAAATAATTTAACTTGGGGGAACTGCCCATATATTGCTGAGTACAGAACACCTTTCAAATTGTTTGGACACCAGTTTCAACAAATCAGGCAGACTGAGACACAAGAGATAGGGAGAATTTCCATTTGCGTCACCTCAACAAAGTAATTTAAAGATAATATCAAAACCAGATTCTATACTGTATTAGTGTCTTCATCTTTTTCCCATTTCCCATGCCGGATATCTTTACAGCTTCTCTGAGTGAGTGGCAATTACAGGCCTGGAAATAATCAAATGCCAAAAGATTTAAACTACAGGTTTGAGCTGGTTTAGAATGCAATTAGTTTGAGGGGAGTCAGACTAATTTCACAGTGAGAAGATTTTCATCCCAAAAGATCAAGCTAAATGTAAATACAGACTCTGGAGGTGAGGCCTTCTTGTGCCATTTTACCATTCCTCATTTTAGTTTAAATTTTAGCTGGTAGTTTGTCTTATTTTCTCCATCTCACTTCTGCTTTGTACCTGATTTAATTCTAATCCTTCCCCCACCTTTTTCCAAATATGGCATTTCATCAAGTAAAACTAGGAGTTTGTTCCGGCCAAATGGGGAAAATAGTTGCTGGATTGGTGCTGGAAAATAAGAGAATTTGAAGGTTTGCATTTAACACAAAATCTTGGATAATTCCTACTGACGATCATCGAACTTGTCCTGCAGATGTGTAGTACTAAGCTGTCACAGTCTGATGTGGATTCCTCCATACACTTCCAAGTGTGACTGTGGGCAGCACTGGCTGCACATAGCGGTTCAGTTTTGGGGACTAGGGAAGCAGTGCACAGTTCACAGGAGTTCCCCAGAAGTCTTAGCAGTAGGGATCTCGTGGATAAAAGGTAAGTGATGCCATCTCACCTTTCTCTTTTACTCTCCTGCAGTGGCTGTGACTGAGAAGGGACAACCTGCCTCCCCTCCTCTGCAAGATAGGTCATCCTGATTAATTCCTTTGGCCTGTTCTTGTTCTATAGAACTCTACCTCGGACTTTATTCTTCGAATGTCTGTGATATCTCAAATGCCCGCAGGTATAACAGGACATTGACAGGGTGTAAGGCCGGCTGAGAAGTGACAGATGGAGTTCAACCTGGAGGAGTGTGAAGTGATTCACTTTGGAAGGTCAAATTTGAAGGCAGAATATAGGTTTAGTAGCAAGATTCTTGGCAGCATGGAGCAACAGGTCCATGTCCTGAAAGTTGCCATACAAGATGATGTTGTGATTAATAAGGCACATAGTGTGTTGACCTTCGTTTGTCGGGGGATTGAGTTCAAGAGTTGCGGGGTAATGTTGCAGCTTTATGAAACCCCTGTTAGACCACACTTGCAATATTGTGCTTTGTTCTGATCGCCTCATTATAGGAAGGATGCAAAAGGTTTATCGAAGGTACAGAGGATGCTGCCTGATTAGTGAGTATGTCTTATGAGAAAATGTTGAGTGAGCTTGGGCTTTTGTCTTTGGAGTGAAGGAGGATGAGGGATGACTTGATAGAGGTGTACAAGATGATAGGAGGCATAGATAGAGTGGGCAGCCAGAGACAGTTCCCAGGGTGGAAATGACTAATACCAGGGGGCATAATTTTAATGTGATTGGAGGAAACTATGGGGGAGTGGGGGATGTCAGAAGTAAGTTGTTTACCCAGAGAATGGTGAGTGCGTGAAATGGTAGTAGAGGCAGATACATTAGGGTCATTTAAGAAACTCTTAGATGTGCACATGGATGATAAATAAATGGAGGTCTTTGTGGGAGGGATTGATCTTGGAGTAGGTTAAAAGGTTGGAACAACATTATGGGCTGAAGGGCCTGTACAGTTCTGCAGTGTTCTATGTTCTATGTCCCACAGTCTGGGGTGAAGACTATGGGCCAAAGAGACTGACATGAAGGTGAAGAAGTCAGAACAAGAGATCATTACAATGTTTATTAAAGTAGGGGCATTGGAGAATGAAGCTAAGGCTTCTTCTAAGGGCTGAACATTCAGGATCAGAGAGTGGAGGATCAGGAGAGGGAGTGTAAATACAGCAAATGTTGGGACAGGAGGGAGAGATGAGTTCAGAGGAAAGTGAAGGGAGGACAGATCTGCAGGACTAAACAAACTCCAGAGCAGTTGAAATTTGTGATCTATAATGTGCAAAGGGAAGGATAAAAATAGTCTGTTGATAAAGAGTAAAGGTAAACTATTCAACAGAAGAGCCTTGAAATCAAGTGAGTCAATACAGTTGCAAAGAACGATTAATGCATGGCATTATGTTTGGACCTCAGGCTGCACCAAGAACAGTGATTCGAGAAATGCATTCCTGCATTTTTGTTTGGATTGGAACTATGAAAGCTGAAATTTCAGTTGGAATCCGTGTGCAGTCAGTTGGAGCTGGAGATATATGTGAAGGAAAGAGATAGAAACATAGAAAACCTACAGCACAATACAGGCCCTTTGGCCCACAAAGCTGTGCCAAATATGTCCCTACCTTAGAAAGTACCTAGGCTTACCCATAGCCCTCTATTTTTCTAAGATCCATGTATCCATCCAGGAGTCTCTTAAATGACCCTATCATTTCCACCTCCACCACCGTTTCCGGTAGCCCATTCCATGCTCTCACCATGCTCTGCATAAAAAACTTACCCCTGACATCTCCTCTGTACCTACTTCCAAGCACCTTAAAACTGTGCCCTCTCATGCTAGCCATTTCAGCCCTGGGAAAAAGCCTCTGACTATCCACACGATCAATGCCTCTCATCATCTTGTACACCTCTATCAGGTCACCTCTCATCCTCCCTTGCTCCAAGGAGAAAAGGCCAAATTCCCTCAACCTATTCTCATAAGGCATGCTCCCCAATCCAGGCAACATCCTTGTAAATCTCCTCTGCACCCTTTCTATGGTTTCCATAGCCTTCCTGTAGTAAGGCGACCAGAACTGAGCACAGTACTCCAAGTGGAGTCTGACCAGGTTCCTATATAACTGCAACATTACCTCTCGGCTCTTAAACTCAATCCCATGTTTGATGAAGGTCAATGCACCGTATGCCTTCTTAACCATAGAGTCAACCTGCTCAGCAACTTTGAATGTCCTATGGACTCAGACCCCAAGGTCCCTCTGATATAACTATGGAGGTACATTTTGGTCAAGATCTTATTAAAGAAGGAAGTAGAAACCATTTAGATAATTATATTAAAAGGGATGGACAGAAAGCACATTAGAGAGAGAGAGGAATAGAATTTCTTCAAAGTGCTAAATTCTCAAAAAAAAGTGTCCGGAATTACACAATATTTGAAAAGCAAAGAACTGCAGATGCCAAATGTCTGGAAAAAAACACGGAAAATGCTGTAAATTTTCAACAAATCAAACAGCAATGCAAGCTTTTGCTGGGATTTAATGCTTCCCAAAGTGCAGTCAATAGAGACCACGCATGCCCACCCTGGCAAATTCTGGTAAGGAGTGCCTGATATCTACATTTTCTCCAAGGACAAGGAGAAACGTACCTCCGATGACCATTATTCTTTATTAGCCTATACAGCTTCCTCTGTCACAGTTGTTGGAAGAATGTTATGTGCTCAATTTAAGATAACATCTGCTGTTCGACATGCTAAGAAGTGTGAGAAATTATAGTACATCAATATGGAACACCTCACTAAGACTGTCAAAGTCAGTTTTAGCACAATGTTGCTCAGAAAACCCAATAACATTGCTCTGGGGAACTCAGAACTGAAGTTCCCTCACAAGTATCTTTCACAAGTACTGTTCCAACAGTATTTAGATGTGTACAACATTATTTAGATGTGTAGGAAAATTTCTAGACCCACAGCTTTAATAAGTGTGAAAGGAGATAAACTTAACAAGCCTTCAGGCAGCTCTTCCCAGAATATTTTAACTGCTTGTGTTCAACATAGGCCAACGCACCATTTCAACTCAAGCCTCCGGAATGCTCTCAGGCAAACTTTCATAGCTGAATATTCAGTTAAAATTAAGCCTCATTGCCAAATGGTTTCACTTTCACTAAGGCCCTAGACACCTTGATCAACATATACAGATGCTGAAGGAACTCAGCAGGTCAGGCAGCACCTATGCAGAGGAATAAACAGTTGACGCTTCAGGCCGAGGCCCTTCACCAGAACTGGAAAGGAAAGGAGCAGAATCCAGAAAGTTTTGCGTGTTGCCCATGATTTACAGCATCAGCAGAATCTCTTGTGTCCTAGATGCTTTGCTGCTCCCGGCCCACACTTCCAGCAAGTAATAAATATTTTAGACATGGAAGTCAAAGCTCTAATGGTAAAGCTGCAGGGTTCCCAGCTTCAGGCTGGTTTCTGAATGCCAGTAGACCAAAGCACTGCTAATGAAAGTATCGTTCACAACGTTCCTTTATAACAGATTCAGCTTCACTAGGCTGCTGGTCAAAGCAATTTATTTCTATAATGTCTATTGATCAGGTCTTCTTAGGCTGATCACTACGTATCAAAATGAACGAATGAAATAACTATTCTGACTAATATGAATTAGATCAATTATTGTATGCTGTGTATATATTTTTTCTCATTTGTCAACCTAATTTACGACTGGCCATTCTAAGTCATCCATCAATATAAGCCGATGGCCCCTTCACGTCAGTGCTGAGGGGGTGAACAGCTTTAAGTTCCTCAGCATACTCATCACCGAGGATCTCATGTGGTCTGTACACACCAGCTGTGTGGTGAAAAAGGCACAACAGTGCCTCTTTCACCTCAGACAGTTGAAGAAGTTTGGTATGTGTCCCCAAATCCTAAGAAATTTCTATGAAGGCATGATTGAGCGCATCCTGACTGGCTGCGTCACTGCCTGGTATGGGAACTGTACTTCCCTCAATCACAGGACTCTGCAGAGAGTGGTGCGGACAGCCCAGCGTATCAGTAGATGTGAACTTCCCACTATTCCGGACATTTACAAAGAAAGGCCCAAAGGATCATTGGGGATCCGAGTCACCCCAATCACAAACTGTTCCAGCTGCTACCATCCGGGAAACGGTACCACAGCATAAAAGTCAGGACCAACAGGCTCTGGGACAGCTTCTTCCACCAGGCCTTCAGACTGATTAATTCATGCTGACACAACTGTATCTCTGTTACGTTGTTGTACATACTATTTATTATAAATTACTATAAATTGCACATTGCACATTCAGATGGAGATGTAACGTAAAGATTTTTACACCTCATGTATTTGAAGGATGTAAGAAATAAGGTCAATTCAATTCAGTTCAAATTGCCTGTTTATCATTAGAATAAGACAACTAATTAAACAAATGACATCGAATTCCTTCTACCTGAACACGGTCCATATCCCTCCATTCTCTGCATATTTATGTGCCTATGTAAAATCCTCTATCGTATCTGCCTCCATCTGAAACCTACCCTCCTCCTTTGAATCTTTGAAATTTCCCCTCCCTCTCACCTTAAATACATGCCCTCTATTGTTAGACATTTCAATCCTGGGGAAAAACAATATACACATATCTTCCTTCAACTGATACCTCCACAAGGTCATTTATCATTTACTTACAAAGTAAAAAAGCATTTGAGCTTCTAATCTTTCTTTATAATGCAGCTAACTGATGCTGACAAACAAGTTTATGATGGTGTTTCCATGAAGATCATATGTGCATCTTTTGTTAGAAATAACATAAGGTGATTGTTGTTGACATGTTTGTTGCTTGAACCTCTCTCTCTCTCTCTCTCTCTCTCTCTCTCCACCATCTCAGAATTCCCAATAGACTGTTTTCATCTGTTGTTTGCCATTTCACTGGTGGCAGTGAAGTGCTTCATCTCACATGGGGTATAAATCCTGTCGCAACCAGTCAGGGAGAGAGCTGGTGACAGCAAATTGGCACGGACGCAGGTTATGAAGTGCTGCCGAGCATCCCTCTGCTTCAGCAGAAGGAAGGGAGCAGTGGGAGATGGTTTAAAGAGGATGTGCATTTAAATAAAGTAAAGCCCAGAGAGGGGTCTTTCACAGGAAGATGACTCAAAGCATGTTAACATTGCAAGGAAAGGCAGTGGGGATGGTGTGTGGGTATTGCTGCAAATTTATATGATCCATTCCAAAAGTATATCCTGTAGTAATTTAGCTGGAACGATTAACAATAACTTCAGAGTAGGTCGGGGTTCTAATTACAGGGATTTTAATTTGGTTTTGGATGCCCCTTCTACCATTAATTTTAATTGCAGTGTTAACATTTCAGCAATTTTTATTACAACCCTATATACAAAATCTGGCATGCTCAAGTTCTGTTTCAGTTCATAGCTATAGTTTTAGACTGAAAGCAATGGATTTCTACAAGAACAGGAAGCTCATTATGATTATGTATGAAGTGTTTTCTTCTGCTTGTTTGTATTAACTACTTCAGCAACACATGCCACTTCCAGAAAGGATTCACATCTACAGCAGTTCTGTGTTCTTGGCCCTCTCTTCTACTTCATCAAACTGAATATTGTTGAGATAGAAGAGCAGGGATTACATCAAGAAAGACCATTCCCTGCTTCACTTAGTCAGGGCATACCATCAATTTCTCATGGGGAAAAAAAAATCAAAAAAGAGTTGATGGGTGTGTGAAAGAGTCAATAAGTTGAAGAGATACAGGAAAATATGGAGAGAGCGTGTTCCTTTGGGAGCCAAAGTAGATGCAATGGACCAAATGGCCTCTTTCTGTATATAATAAGTATAAAATAGACTATCACTTTAGGTGAGATGTCAACACCTTTGCAAGGCTATAGAGAAGATTTAGCAGAATTGTTCCAGGGATGGAGAGAGACCAGAGAAATGGAGATTGTTCTCCTAAGAACAGAGGAGATTAAGGCATTCCATATTTTAATTGAAGATGTACTGGGTTGAATGTTTGGACACAGATTTACAGAGAAATAAAACAAGTGATTTTATTTTTACACAATGAACTATTACTAACAGGGACGTACTGCGTGAAGGGTCAGTGACTTTCAAGTTCAAGTTCACATAGTCATAAATACCCAGGGTATAAGTGCCATGAAAATTATGTTTTTGCAGCAGTAGCCCAGTACATTACAAACAGGATGAACATAAATTATTTAAAATGACAGAATTTTGCATAAAATAGTGTTTTTAAAAGGGTGTTGTGCAAAAAGTTGAAAATATTTTTTAAAGGACTACGCATTTTTGAAAGAAAGAGTAAGAAGATGAGATAACTGAACGGCATTTTCAAAATCAGTATTGATATGATTGGCCAAATGAACATCTTGTGATTTATGTGATTCCATGATTTTATTTTCAGGCAAGGATTTCTTAGTTGTGGCATTGAACATAACTGGCAGAGTGTTTGTGCTCCAAATTTATAAAAGTTGGCATCATATTTTGGGAAGGATGTGTCAGTGCTGGAGAGAATACAGAGAAGGTTCACCAGGATATTGTTTGGGATGGAGTGCTTCAGTTATGAGGAGAGACTGAAGAGACTTGGTCTGTTCCCTCAGGAGTACAGAAGGTTAAGTTAGGGCCTGTTTGAGCTACAGTATGCAAAATTATAGGGCTGTAAATAGGGTGCAGAGAACTTTTCCCATAATCAGAGATGGACAAAACAAGAAGATATAGGTTTAGGATAATAGGGCAAGAGGTTCAGAGGTCATATGAGGGGAACCTTTTTCACCCAGAGTCGTGAGTACCTAGAATGCACTGCCCAAAGGAGTAGTGGAGACAGGGTCACTCACAGTATTTAAAAAGAGTCTAGATGAGCACTTGAATCACTTTTATTTGGGATTTAAGTTAGGGACTGAATGGTATGGCCAAGCACTGGGAGACTGGATTAGTGTGGATGGGTGCTCAGTGGTCAGTGTGGATGTGTTGGGCCCAATGACTAGTTTCCATGCTATATGGTTCTATAAATATCCTGTTTTCAAGCTATTTCCCATCAGCTGTCATGTCAAATCTTTGAATCCGGAATAGTACTGGTAGCGATATGGAAGGGTGCAGACCAGTTTAATGTGCCGGATGTTCTACCCGCCATCAAGGACATATATACAGAAAGGATGTAGAAAAGGACCAGTAACACCATAAACGATCCCACACAGCCTGCTCACAGACTGTCCCACTCCCATCAGGGATGAGGTTACATAACATCCCTGCCAGGACCACCAGGCATAAAAACAATTACTTTCCCCAAGCAGTAAGACTGATCAGCATCTCCACCCACTAACTCCACCACAACTATATTATTTCCTGACAGTCACCTTATGTACCCTTTATAGGCGTACAATCGATCTATGTATATAAGCCATCTAACAGTATTTATTTCAGTGGTATGTGGTCGAAAATATACTTTTACTAGACTAAAATAAAATCATGACCATTTCCAGATTATTTCTCTTCATTCTGGAAATTTTAGCAGCAGCACTTGAGCATCATTCATCAATAACATCAGTGGCCAGGCATTGCCCTTCTAGAGCAATGGTAGGCAAATCCATTCATGCTGTGCCAGGCAATGGCCAGCATTGGGGACTCTTAGAATTTGCTAATTTGGCTAACTTGCTAATTGCCTTTACAGATGATGAGATTGCTGCATATTTTCCTTTTGCTGAAGAGCATAATCTTGGCAGTGTGATTAGTGTGTGAATCAAAGCTTCTTTAGAAATGCACAATGAAGCAGATACTTGCAGAATATTTTTATGAAATGTTTGACAGAGAAACCAGTACCTGTCAATGTTCTTGAAGCACACATGACTTGGCATGCAAACACATCAAATGATACGGCAATGAATAAGGTCAAAAGGAAAGCCTGTTGTTAATTTGGATTAAAGATGGAAAATTGCAGAAATCTATGGCAGATATTTGAAAGCAGATTGGATAAAGGAAAAAGGCAGAATAATATTTCAGAGCTTCATTGTGATCTTTATATTCAACTGAACCTGTTTTTGTTGAAGGATTTGTAGCATACAACTGGCCTTTGACAAACCCGATGCAGGTTTATTCAAAGATAAATTTGAAGTACAAAATCAGTTGGAAAAGTAACAATTCTTATTATAGGTGACATTTAAAATCCACTGAGATTCAAGCTTCAAGTTTGTCATTTCCAGTACACCAGTGTAAGAAGAATGAAATAATTGTTGCTCTGGATTTGATGCAGCACAAAAAAACCCACAAAAGATAAAGAACACAAAAATAGTAATAATAAAGCACACAATAAAAATAAATAAATACTGTAGCCCCATATTTCCAAATGTTTGCATGACTTTGTTTGCACAGATTTCATCCACCTTTAAACTTTGATGTGATGCAAAGCTGGTCTACAAGTGTGGCAGTATTTGTCACACTGGTGACTCTGTTTTACAGCGACCATTCAAGCATCCCATTGTCTCCACTTTTCATATAAATGCAAATTATCACCTCATCTCGATTTCATGCTCCCTCAGTGGAATCCATGTAGTGAGTTTTCAGTCATCGTTTTGGTAGCTATGTATATTCTACCTCACACTCATATCAAACAGGCTCTAGAGACAAACTGAGTAACACAATCAAGCACCATTAAACAGTGTGCCCTAATGCCTTCCTTATTATTTTGGGGCATTTTAACCAGGTCAATTTGACAGAGGCAATAAATAATTATCGCCAGCATATCACTTGTGGAATCAGAGGAGCCAATGCACTGGACCACTGCTATACTGCCATCAAGAACACATACCTTGCCATTCCGCGTCCACGCTTTGGAAAGTCTGATCATCTGGCTGTACTTCTGCTCCCAGCGTATAGGCAGAGACTGAAGGCCACAGCACCAGTGATGAGGACCAAGAAGGCGTGGTCAAGGGAGACAGAGGAGTACTTACAGGACTGCTTTGAATTGGTGGACTGGTCGGTATTCAGGGATTCAACTTCGTCTGAATGAATACGCCACAGTTGTCAGTGATTTCATTAAAACCTGTGTGGGTAAGGGTGTGCCTGTGAGAACATACTGTACATACCTGAATCAAAAGCCGTGGATGAACCAGGAGATCTGTAATCTGCTGAGGGCTAGATCTGTGGCATTCAAGTCTGGTGACCCAAGATTATACAAGAAGGCCAGGAACTACTCACAGAGAGCTACCTCAAGAGCAAAAGAAAAATTCTGATTGGGGGTAGAGGCAGAATCAGATGCACGTCAAGTCTGGCAGGGTTTGCAGGCCATTATTTTCTACAAAGTGAAACCTAACATCATAAATGGCTCTGATGCTTCACTCCCAAGTGAGCTCTACGTCTTTTATGCATGCCTTGAAAGGGAGAATAAAACTCAGCTATGAGGACCCCTGCAGCATTCAGTAACCCTCTGATCTCTGTCTTGGAGGCCGACATCAGGCTGTCTTTCAAGAGGGTGAACCCTCGCAATACGACTGGCCCTGATGGAGTACCTGGTAGGGCTCAGAAAATCTGTGCCAACCAACTGACAGAGGTGTTCAAAGACATTTTCAGTCCCTCATTGCTATAATCAGTAAGTCCCACATACTTCAAAAGGGCAACAATCATGCCAGTGCCTAAGAAGAGCAGGGTAATCTGCCTAACAACTATCGTTCAGTAGCACTCACATCTTAGGCTAACTTAGTGCTTTGACAGGTTGGCTAGAATCGACTCTTGTCTCAGCAAGGACCTGGACCCACTGCAATTTGCCTATCACCACAATAGGTCTGCAGCAAACACAATCTTATTGGCTCTTTATTTGGCCCTGAATCACCTGGACAATACCAGCACTTAGGTCAGGATGTTAAATATGACTACAGCTCTGCATTTAACACAATAATTCCTACAGGCCTGATCAAAATGCCTAAAACCTGGGCCTCTGTACCTCCCTCTGCAACTGGATCCTCTATTTCCTCACAGAAGACCACAGTCTGTGTGGACTGGAAATAGCATCTCCACTTTGCTGATAATCAATCTGGTGTGCTCAAGGGTATGTGCTTAGCCCACTGCTCTACTCTCTCTACACCTGGATAGGCACAGCTTAAAATGCCATCTATAAATTTGCTGATGACACAACTAAAGTTGTCAGAAATTCAGATGGCGATGAGAAGATATACAGGAGTGAGGTAGATCAATTGAGTGAGTGGTGCCGCAGAAACAACCTTACACTTGACGTCAATAAGACCAAAGAATTGATTGTGGACTTCAGAAAGAGTAAGATAAGGGCACACACACCAGTCCTCATTGGGTGATCAGTTGTGGCAAGAGTGAGCAATTTCAAGTCCCTGGGTGTCAACATCTCTGAGGATCTATCCTGGGTCCAGCACAACTGCGGCTATATTTCATTTGGTGTTTGAGGAGATTTGGTATGTCACCAAAGACACTTGAAATTTCTGAAGATGTACCATGGAGAGCATCACTATCTGGTATGGGGAGAGGGGAGACTGCACAGGATTGAAATAAGCTGCAGAAAGGTGTGAACTCAGCTCCATTATGGGCACTAGCCTCCTTAGCATCCAGGACATCTTCAAGATTTCTGAATGGACATTGAACCCGTGAACACTGCCTCACTACTATTTTTTTCTCTCTTTTTGCACTATTAGTTTAATTTAACTTTTTTAAAGTATATACTCCCTGTAATTTACAGTTTTTATTATTCTGTACTGCTGCCACATAACAACAAATTTCACAACATATGCCAGTGATACTAAATCTGATTCTGAACATTGTTGGACATTTGTGCCCGGATATATAGAATCTATTTTGAACCCATAACTTTCTCACACAGAGGCAAGACTGATTTATCATTTAATCTGCAGCATAGAATGGGTATTGCTATCAAGGAGGGAAAATTTCTCCTCAGGACCCTCCCTCAGGTTGGGAACCTACGTATAATACAGGAGATGTGTTAATTAGGGGATGTCTTGCATTGGTATTGCTTGATAAAGGATCAAATATTGGCAGTGTTGAATATATATTACTCCTCGTGTTTGTATCAAAATGTAAATGTGAATAAACAGAGAAGCAATCTCACTTAACTGCTTTTCCTCTGCATTATTTTCTTATTTTCCTGCTTCATGTATTTACCTAATTCCATCCAAACTTTAGTGATTGAATTGATTTAAGTCGACTTTGGTAATGCATGAAAGGATTTCTTCTAATCCCCTCATTATGCTTCTTATACTAATGCTAAACTGTTACTGATTCAGCAGCCATGGGTAATCACCTGGGCAATGTTTGTTCTCACACACCTGCTCACCATTTAGGATTCTCCAGCTGAAATTTTTAAGGTTCTAGTTAATATAGTCTAAGTGTCTATATATTTGCAATTCATAAAATGTATGAGCCAAATTCTGGGTATCTTTTATCAACTTAAATCCTGTATTTATTCTGTATGTACGATTGCTATGATGATTGGTGAAGATGAAAGCAGAATTTATCATATTTTGTCATGTTGTGAACTTTCCTATGCTAAACAGAAACTTTAATTTTATAATAGACAATAGACAATAGGTGCAGAAGTAGACCATTCGGCCCTTCGAGCTTGCACCACCACTTTGAGATCATGGCTGATCAACTACTATCAATACCCGGTTCCTGCCTTCTCCCCATATCCCTTGATTCCCCTATCCATAAGATACCTATCTAGCTCCTTCTTGAAAGCATCCAGAGAATTGGCCTCCACCGCCTTCCGAGGCAGTGCATTCCAGACCCCCACAACTCTCTGGGAGAAGAAGTTTTTCCTTAACTCTGTCCTAAATGACCTACCCCTTATTCTCAAAACCATGCCCTCTGGTACTGGACTCTCCCAGCATCTGGAACATATTTCCTGCCTCTATCTTGTCCAATTCCTTAATAATCTTATATGTTTCAATCAGATCCCCTCTCAATCTCCTTAATTCCAGCGTGTACAAGCCCAGTCTCTCTAACCTCTCTGCGTAAGACAGTCCAGACATCCCAGGAATTAACCTTGTGAATCTACGCTGCACTTCCTCTACAGCCAGGATGTCCTTCCTTCACCCTGGAGACCAAAACTGTACACAATACTCCAGGTGTGGTCTCACCAGGGCTCTGTACAAATGCAAGAGCATTAGTCACCACCTGCCATTCCGAGAAACACCCATTCACCGCTACCCTTTGCTTTCTATCTGCCAACCAGTTTTCTATCCATGTCAATGTCTTCCCCAATGCCCTGTGCTTTGATTTTACCCACCAATCTCCTATGTGGGACCTTATCAAATGCCTCCTGAAAATCGAGGTACACTACATCCATTGGATCTCCCCCATCTAACTTCCTGGTTACAGCCTCGAAAAACTCCAACAGATTAGTCAAGCATGATTTACCCTTGGTAAATCCATGCTGGCTTGGCCCAATCCTATCACTGCTATCTAGATATGCCACTATTTCATCCTTAATAATGGACTCTAGCATCTTCCCCACCACTGATGTCAGGCTGACAGGTCGATAGTTCTCTGTTTTCTCCCTCCCTCCTTTCTTAAAAAGTGGGATAACATTAGCCATTCTCTAATCCTCAGGAACTGATCCTGAATCTGAGGAACATTGGAAAATGATTACCAATGCATCCGCAATTTCCAGAGCCACCTCCTTTAGTACCCTAGGATGCAGACCATCTGGACTTGGGGATTTGTCAGCCTTCAGTCCCATCAGTCGTCTCATCACTATTTCCTTCCTAATGTCAATCTGTTTCATTTCCTCTGTTACCCTATGTCCTTGGCCCATCCAAACATTTGGGAGATTGCTTGTGTCTTCCTTAGTGAAAACAGTTCTAAAGTACTCATTAAATTCTTCTGCCATTTCTCTGTTTCCCATAACAATTTCACCCAATTCATTCTTCAAGGGCCCAACATTGTTCTGAACTATCTTCTTTCTCTTCACATAGCTAAAAAAGCTTTTGCTATCTTCCTTTATATTCCTGGTTAGCTTGCGTTCGTACCTCATTTTTTCTCCCCGTATTGCCTTTTTAGTTAAGTTCTGTTGTTCCTTAAAAACTTCCCAATCATCTGTCCTCCCACTCACCTTAGCTCTGTCATACTTCCTTTTATTTAATGCTATGCAATCTCTGACTTCCTTTGTCAACCACTGTGGCCCCTTTCCCCCCTTTGAATCCTTCCTTCTCCGGGGGATGAACTGATTTTGCACCTTGTGCATTATTCCCAAGAATACCTGCCATTGCTGTAATGAGATCAACGATGAGACAGCTTCAGTCACTTAGGTTTAACTATGACAATTTTCTTGACTTCATGATTTTTTTCAACTATTTTTGTAATTCCAATCTATCTAGAAAATTTTAAAAGCTTTCTGTTATTTTGCTCTGCAGGAATGACATGCCAAGCAAGGACCTCATACACAGAAGACGAAGTTCTTTGGGGCCATAGGTTTCTTCCAGTTATGTCGCTGGAAGAAGGCTTTTTCCGTGTGGACTATTCCCAGTTCCACTCCACATTTGAAGTCCCCACTTCTCCATACAGTGTAAAGGAACAGGATGAGAAGTTGTCACTTACCTCACTCTGCGCCACTCCTTCCATCGGCAACAGCAAAAACAGAAAGGAAAGAATCTTCTCCCTGGATTGCATCGATACCCCAGAGGAAAAGGGCAGCAAACTGCCAGCCAAGCTTCAGAAAATGAGCACCTGCAAGGATGAGCTGCAGAAGAAAGTTCTCAGAATGAATGCAGATATAGGAGAAAAAACCTGCAGCACTGGGGACCTCCCTTTAAAAGTGCAGCGGATAAGTTCAATTGCCAACAATTCCTGTGCTGAGGAAAGACTCCCTCTGAAGGCCTTCAATGCCAATTCTGAATCCATCACTCAGTCAACAGGGGATCTGCCACAGAGGGCATATGGCCTGCAACCTACCGGTTCACGAATGGAGGACAATTTACCCGCCAAACTGAGAAAAATGAATTCTGATCGCCTCATTTAGAAGTGTAACCTTTTCTGAAGGTGATCTGTAAAATATCTGAGACTTAAGACTCTAACTGAAGTGGATTGAGCTGCTTTAGCGTTATATACACTTAGTTGCAGCTGATTTTGCTTGCAAAATCACGTGATTACAATGTTTTAAGTTGAAGGAAAAATATGAGCTTGTGTTTTGTTCATGCTTCAGAGCCAAAATACTAACTAAGAGGATCCATCGTCTTTCTAGAGCAGCCCAATCGAGTTTTAACCAAGGTTAGAGTCTTGAGTAAAGCTATTCAGTAGAGTTGATCTAGTGAATTCATTAATGAAAGTATCATCTGTCATCAATCTGAGTCACACTGATGCAGAGGGTCCTAGGATTGATGTTTAACCTATGCCAAGTTAGCCTATCTCAACTGCCTGAGAGTCAAAGCTTAAAAATGACTTTAGCATCCCATTGCTAGGGAGAAAAGTCAATTTGATCTTCATTTTGAGTTGTAACCTCCAGTTTTTCATGTATTGTTCTTACTGTCGACTAGGTTCAATGTTCTTTGTGATCTGTGGTAAAACGAAAAGGTCTTTAAAACCCATATTACTGTTGTAATTTAACCATAACAAACCAGCAGCACATTGTGCCCTACCCAGAGCTATTTTCTCTAAGCTGATCAACTAATTGAAACATAATTGACAAAACAAATAGATAAGCAAAAGTAAGACATGAACATCCATCATTGCTTATGTTATGAAGGCTAGACCAAATCTTTAAAGAATCCAATAAGAATATTCAGGAAGTTTCTGGTTGCCTATCTTTAGGGAGAATGTCACTTTCCTCTGAGAAAATGCTGGATAGATTTATCACAATGGTGTCATGAGAGCGGAGAATGTGGGGTTGCTTTCCTTAGAACAGAGAAGGCTAAAAGAGTGCCTGTTTGAATTTTTCAAAATCATACAGGATGTTATTGGATAATGTAAAGATAAATATTCCAGTCATACCAGGCTTGGTAAATGGAAGACACAAATCTAAACTAACTGGCAATGAACCAAAGGTTCAAAGTTTAGAGGTTCTTTTTATTATCAAAGTATGCATGTACATACCAACTCTGAAATTCGTCTTCTCCAAATAGCCATGAAATACAGAAAAAAACACGGGAGTTGTTGAAAAAAAGACATCAACACCCCCTCCCCCGCACGAAAAGGAAAAAGAAACAAAACTCACAAATCACAACCCCCCCACCCTCTCCCTCACACAAAAATCTAGCAGACTGCCAACACGGTAAAAAGCAGTTGGAACACCAAACCAAACCCCTCCTTCACACAAAAAACCAATAGATCACCCACCCAGAAGACTGCAGCCAAAATATCAAAAACCCCAAACACCCAACCCCCTCACAAAAAACAGCAATAGTATCAAATCCCCATCCTCCTCCCCCGCAAAAAGAGCAGCCCCTCCAGCAGCAAACCCCAACCCTTTCTCCCACACAAACACCAACAAGAACATTAGGCCCCAAATCCCCTATTGCTCCCTAGCACAAAAATCAACACATCACCCACCCAGAATCCCAAGCTGCCAATCAGCAACAACAAAGAAAACACAGAAAACTGAACAAAAGCAATATAAACTGCAGTCCAACAATCACATAAATCTCAGAAATTCAAAAACATCCTCCTGCCAGAAATGAGGAGAGCAGTCATTCAAACTCAGTCCTTCTGCAAAGAGCGACTGTCACACAGCTGATCTGCAGCCTTCAAACACCTCCTACCCATAGCGAACCCATGGAGAGTGACCGCTGATCTCCTCTGCATTCACCTCGATGCTTCAGTCTTCTTCGACACTTCAAAATGGAGCCAATACTGGCCTTGGTCTCTGGTCTTCTGCACAAGGCTGTCTGTGCCCATGATCCTATCCAAGGACAGCAGATCACTTGATCAAGCTCCAAAATGCATGTCACAGGCTCCAACAGTCTCCAAAACACCATCATACAAAAAGAGCAAGCAGAAGGCATATAAAAAGTGAAATAATTGAAAAGATTGGCTATCTGTAAGACGTCGCCAGAGGAATTGTTGTATGCTGGTGCTATCTTGACCAGAAACCAGCGATGACTTACGGAAAACATTTTTCTTAATGTGTTGCTTTTTTCTCACTCCAAGGAATGTGATGCCAGAAAGAGCTGAACAGGCAGATTTAATTATAATTTTGAAAGAAGAATTGGAGAAAGGACACAAGCTAGGGCTTAGTATAGGAGATAATGAGGTTGCATTGAGATGAATGGCTCTATTGATACTCATAAATTTGACAAGTGATCCAAAAAGGGGTGGCTCTGCTGTAGCCCGAGCAAATTACAGGGCAGAATTCACTAAAGAGATTTTTCCATCCAGGGTAGCCAAGTTAACCAATGGCAGCTCCACTGAGTTGTAAATCAATATTGTAAGAGAGAAAAATAAAATATTTTTAAAGGTCTTTACTGAAATGAAAACAAATCCATAGTTATAAAATGCAAGAGTTTGCATTAGTTTTGCTGTATTAATTTGAAACTGAATCCATATTGGTTTCATTCTGCAATCTTTCAATGGGGTTGATTGTACCTGTGGCATTTCCATCAATGAAAAGCAAAAAAAAATGAAGACAAAGCAAAGCTGTCCACCAGTTTGTAGTGGCCTAGAATATGCTTACTTAAATTAAATTGGACTTGTAACCATATGAAGCCCTGTGCAGCAAAATTGACCAGTGTGTATGTGAAGGAATTAATGGTCATTCAAGTTCAGCTTCAGTCATTTGTTATAATGCTCCTGATTTTACTAGTGACAGAACCTACTGGTAACTATTCCTCATGTAAGGCACAATATGGAAAGCGCTTACAATGTATGATAACGCTTGATGTAGTCATAGAATCTTACAACACAGAAACAGGCCCATTGGCCTAACATGACTATGCTGTCTGTTGAACCTATCTGGACCAATCCCATTTATCCACAATAGGTCTACAGCTATCTATGCCTCAGTACGTGCCTCATGTACTTACCCAAATGTTTCTTAAGGAGTTTGAAAGTATCTGCCTCCACCACCTCTTCAGGCAGCACATTCCACTTTCTAATCAGAAAGTAGAATAACATTTCTAAATAATAACTTTTATTATTATTGTTGTTGTTATTATTATTATTATCATCATCATCATTATTATTAACAGCGGTATATGTTGTGAAATATGTTGTTCTGTGGCAGCAGTACAGTGCAAGACAAAAAATTACTGTAAGTTATTATAAAATATATAAATAAATAGTGCAAAAGAGGAATATTTAGGGAGTGTTGATGAATCATTCAGAAATCTGATGGTGAAGTGGAAGAAGCTGTTCTTAAAACATTGAGTGTTGATCTTCAGGCTCCTGTACCTCCTCCCTCATGGCAGTAATGAGAAATGATGGAGGTTATGAGAACAGGAGAGTTCAAATAGATTGAATTGTTCACCCAAAACTGGGAAAATAAAGCCATCTCATCTGGAACAAGATATGATCCATTGAAAGTGTCTTGTCAGTGGAAGATATTTCATGAGGAGAATTGAATGGCGGAGTGGAGATACGTCTCCACCAAAGGAGGTGTAAGGCACTCCTTCCCTCTGCTACCCTGCAGGTCACCCTTAGGCAGGGTGTAGCACCTGCTTAGACCCCCCCACCCCCTAATCAGGGTCATGTGAAGCCATTGGATAGGTGGTGGATGGTCATATGAACAACTGGAGCACATCACGTCCTGGTTATGTGACAACTGATGCCAGGCAGACGATCTATGAACAGTATTGACAATAGCCAGGGCTTCCCATCTTGTAAAGACACTGTCTAGAAGAAGGCAATGCCAAACAACTTCTGTAGAAAAAAATTGTCAAGAACAATCATGGTCATGAACAGATGGAAGACCATAATCACCCACGTCATACAACACAGCACATAATGAGCAGTCACCCCCATGAAAGAATACAAAATGAAGAAAGGCATTGACTTGAGACTAAAAAGAAAACCTGTGGAGACATAGGCATGGCTCTCACTAAATACATTGTGTTTGTCTTCAAAAAGAAAGAGCAATGCAAATATTTAAAGAGGTCAATAAACAGAATAAATGTGGACAGAGGGGGAATACTAAGAGTTTAATGTCTTTAAAAGTACATAATTCCAGGCCCAGATATAATGTTAAGAGAAGCAAAGAAGAACGATATGACTATCATTTTTCAATCCTCTCTGAGGCCAGCTGTGAAGTTGCATAATATTAATGTAGTACCATCATTTAAAAAAATAAGAAAATGTTTGCTATTAGAAACATAGAAAACCTACAGCACAATACAGGCCTTTCAACCCACAAAGTTGTGCCGAACATGTCCTTACCTTAGAAATTACTTAGAAATAGCCCTCTATTTTTCTGAGCTCCATGTACCTGTCCAGGAGTCTCTTAAAAGACACTATCATATCTGCCTCCACCACTGCCACTGGCACCGGCAGCCCATTCCATGCACTCACCACGCTCTGCGTAAAAAAACTTACCCCTGACATCTCTGTACGTGCTTCCAAGCACCTTAAAACTGTGCCCTCTCGTGCTAGCCATTTCAGCCCTGGGAAAAAGCCTCTGACTATCCACATGATCAATGCCTCTCGTCATCTTATACACCTCTATCAGGTCACCTCTCATCCTCCGTTGCTCCAAGGAGAAAAGACCGAGTTCACTTAATCTATTCTCATAAGGCATGTTCCCCAATCCAGGCAACATCCTTGTAAATCTCCTCTGCACACTAACACAATCAGCCTAATATTATTTGTGGGTAAAATGTTTCAAAATGTGGAAAGGAAAACATTCAAGTTCAAGTTCAAGTGTAAGTTTATTGTCATTTCATCTGTATACAGAATATGTACACCACCAAACAAAACAATATTCCTCTAGACCAAGGTGCACAACATAGTACATACAACTCACACACAACACATAAAGTAATATTACCACAAATAAATTAACAAATAATAAGGTGCATTTACAACACAAGTTAAAAAAGTAAAGAGTGTAACACTACTGGTGCTTCATTGGTATTGAGACCTAGGTGGTGGTGGTAGTTCAGTAGCTATTTCCCATTATAACAGTTCTTGTGCTATTGTTACAGTACCTCCTACCTGATGGTAGGGGGTCAAAGAGATTGTTAGATGGACGGGAAGACACATTGACAATGCTAAATATCTTGAATGTGCAGTGCTCTGGTAAATATCTCGGATGACATCATTGTTTAGGTAGGCATAGATTGACCATGAATGTCAGCATGGATTTGGTGAAGGAAGGTCATGTCTAACTAATGAATTATTGATCGAGAAGGTAACAAAGAGTTGAATATTGTGCTGTTGATGTAATCTACAAGGGTTTTAGTATGGTTTTGCTAAGATCCCATATGATAAATTAGTCAGAAAACTAAAATCCCGTGGGATCCTTGGAATGCTGGATACAAAATTGTTTCAGAAATTGGTAGAGGTTGAGGGTTGTTTAAATGACTAGAAGATTTTTGCAATATTTTCTGAATTGTTTACTGCCAGATTGCATCCATTCTGTCATATGTATCAATGGTCTAGTTTTGAATGCAGATTCAAGATGATCAAATTTCTGCCAAGGCTGATGATGGGGAAATAAGTTGTACAATGCAGCAAGGTATCAATGGATTGGTCAGTGGGATGAAATGTGATGTATGACTTCAAACTGGGAAGGTACGAGATAATACACATAACTGATAGTATATCAAGATGTTCAGGCAAACATAGAGGCTTTGGAAAATGTGTTCATTGATTCCAGAAGGTTACTGGAGAGGTAAAAAGTGTAATTAGTAAAACTCAGGAGAGTTTTGTTTGCTTAAACTGAAATTTTAAGAGCACGGAAGTCATATAGGAACTATGGACTGAGGAATATTTTGGTTATTATATTCGGGATGTTAGCACCAAAGAGAGTGCAGAGAATAGTTGTGAAGGTGTAACAAATGTTATGAGGGTAGATTAGACAGGCTGGGCTTGCTATCCATGGAAACTTAGACACTAGGTTTAGATCTAGTAAACAAAAGCGCAGTGGTGGAGTGGAAAGAAGGGACTTCATACCATCAGCAGTGAGAATTATTAGAGTAGAGTGTATATTAGTATAATTAATAACTGATAGAATTTGAGGTATATTATTTTCACTCCAGAAGTGTGAGAAGTGGGGAATTCAGTGCCTGTAAGGTGACAAAGGCAGAATTCCTCACCATAATCGAAAAGTATTATGAGTTTTCATCTGTATGGCTGAGGACCAAGAGCTGGCATGTGGGTTTGGCTCATTATCTCTTTGTCAGACTACTGTGGACATGATTAGCCAATACAATGCCACACATTTCTGTGCTCCTAATGCTCCTCCCATATTGAAGACCCAATGTTTGTATCAAACATACTGTTCATAAAAACTGCATTAAAACTTCATCAGTGCTTACCTCAGAAGAAAATATATTACTGTTAATGAGTATAACCCTTCAAAGCAGAGCTTTGTATATTTTGCTACAATCAATATCTGATTAAATTGCCATTGATATCAATATAAAATCACTGGACAACACACAGACTCAAATCCTATTTCTTTCAATTTGACTGTAACTGTTATACTTTGTCCTCTTCAGTTTATCCCTTTCCCTTTTACCAGTACCTCTCACTTCTTTTTTATCCTGTTTTTTTAAAAGTTTTCCTGTCGTGTCCTTCAACATTTGTTTCTTTCCTTCTACATTTATTTCTTTCTTTTCCCTCTTTCATCTTCCCACTTGTACCTTTCCTTTACTAAACTGCAGGAAACTAAGTGGTGGAAGCAGCGAGAGTCGGTCAGCAGCAACAGAAGTGAGGTCACTTTGTTGGCCCACTCTAATTGCCGCTCCTTCCTACTCCAAAGCTTGGCTTATAATGGAAAGGGAGAAGAGGAGAACCCCTTAATAACAACAAAAAATAATTTCTGAATAAGGTAAAGATGGAAACTGTGAAACTATCTTTGATAGTTTAATATATTCAATGCAAAAATCCTTCAATATAACACCTTGCTGATAGTTTTGATCTGGAGAAGATGCTTACTCTTGTGGAAGAAACTAAATCCAAATACATGCATCGTTATTTATTAACTTAGAGATACAGCGTGGACCAGGCCCTTCCGACCTAACAAGCTGCACCGCCCAGCAGCACACCTACTTAACACTAGCCTAATCACAGGAGAACTTATAATGGCCAATTAACCTACTAACTGGTGTGTCTTTGGAATGTGGGAGGAAACCAGAGCACCTGGAGCAAACCCACTCACTCACGGGAAGAATGTGCAAGCTTTCTTAAAGAGCACGCCGGAATTGAACTCCAAACTCTGATGCCCCGAGCTGTAATAGTGCCGTGCTAATCACTACCCTACTGTTGCAGCCAAATAAGTCAATTTAACATGAAGAAAAGCTTTTCTCTCAGAGAATCATGAATTTTTGGACCTTGCTTCCTCAAGGAGAGTTAGAAGCAGAGGATTTGAAACTTTTTAAGGGTAAAATTGATTGATCCTTGATAACAAAGGGGATGCAAGGTTAACAAAAATAAATGTGGACATGGAGTTGAAGTTACAATTGGAGGAGCCACATTCTTATTAAATGATGGAGCAATGTCAAGGGACTGAGCGAGTTCCTCCTGCAGCTGGAAATACCGGACTCCATCCAAATATAAAGAAATAAGTGGGTGATTGGCCTGGAGTCAGTGGGGTTCTGCAGTGATTAATGTGGGTATCAAGGGTCTGAACTGATCCAGAGCAACAGGGCAACTTGCTGGAGGAAAACAGTGGGTCAAGCAGCATCTCTGGGGGGGGGGGGGGAGTGGGGGGGGGGAATGCATCATTGAAATATGGGGTTAAAACCTTGCATCAGTTAACCAAGTCTGCATAAGGGCATTGGTTGGGAGCTGGCTATCTGGGCTTCCATTAAGATCCTTGGTGCATATGGCAGTGGGGGAGGGGGTGGGTTGCTGTTCATGGGAGTCAGGTTTTGAGTGGACGTGAACACTACGTAATCAGGAAATGGCGGTTTATGGATGGGGGTCGAGAGGATCATTGGGTTAATGGTTCAGGGGGGTGGAGTCAGGGGTTGACAAGATCGGATAGTTGTGGGACAGAGGGCCAAGAGGTCAGAAAAGGACAGAAGGATTGGAATTTCAGGTTGTGAAAGTGAATAGTGAGGAATCTGGGACAAGACTGGTAGATGACATTGAATGCTGTGTTTTATAGGGACAGCACAAGGAGGAAAAGAGAATAATGCATTTGGTTAAGTCAATTCACAATACACCTCTGCAACACTAGGGCATGGCTGTATCTGAAGAGCCCATTAATGCTTGGTCTTGGAATAATAACAGGTTAAGTTCCTCTCCAAATTTCCAAAAACACAGAACTCCCAACAGGGGATGCCTGATCACATTTCTAGAGTGAGCTGAAACATCTTAGAAATGTTGATTATTGTATTTCACTGAAACAAAATTATGCTTATTTGCATCGCTTTGAAAAAATAATGCTATGGAATTGAGTTTCAAGGAAATTAATCATCATAGAGTTGAGAAAAATAGAACTCTTTTTAAATGATAAGAGACTAATAATTATTAATTTATAATGGACTATGAAAGTGCAGGTTCTTGGAAGTGCTGCAAGTAAACAATCAGCTTCTTCGAACAATTAGGGAGGCAAGTAATCTGTTGGCATTTACTGCAAGAAAGCTGGATTACAAAACTCCAAATGTCTTGCTGAGATCTTACGCAGCTTTGATAAAACCTTATTTGGAACATAGTGTACAGTTTTGATCTCTGTACTTAAGCATTGATTCTATTTGCTCTATACTCACTATAGTTGAGAAAGTGAGAGGCTATCTCATTAATCATAAAAGAGTCTGAGGAGAATTGACTGCAAAGAAGTTCAGAGGTTATTTCCTCTAGGTGGACAACCCAAAACCAAGGGCACAGATCTGGATAATGTGTTAGCCATTTAGGGCCAAGATGAGGAAAATACTATTTTTGCAAAGATTTGTAAGTTATTGTATTTCTACATCCCTGAGTGACGTGGAATTTTATTGTTGAGTGTCAAGGCTAAAATGGATTAAATTTTAGACAAGGAAGCATGTCTTCAGAAAAGAAAGTGGTCTTGAGGTAATTAGCCATCAACTTTTTGAACATCAGAGCACACTCCAGGGATTTTCTGGTCTCTGTTTCTATGACTTGCAGTATATTCTAAAGCAAAGAGGGAAACTAGGAAGAGTATCAAACACAAATTCATTAATTGGAAGACTTCTCTGTGAGCGTTAGCAAAGAAAACCAAATGATTTTTTTTCACAAATGGTGAATACTTGAACATTCATCAGAAATATTTGCCTGCATTATATTTGAATGCCGACTGGTGACGTAGTGGCATCAGCGCCAGACTTCAGAGCAAAGGTTCCTGAGTTCGAATCCATCCGGCTCCCTTGCATGCTTTCCATCTGTGCATGGTTGAGCATCGAGCTAGCAACTCGACCTTGTAAAAACAAGAAAGCCTGCTAACAAATGCTGTCACGACAGTGTTCCAATGACTCCACTCAGAGTTAAGGGCTTTCTTCTTCTTCTTCTTCTTCTTCTTCTTCTTCTTCTTCTTCTTCTTCTTCTTCTTCTTCTTCTTTAGAAGCAATAATTGGAGTGAAGCTACAGGCTGATGATATCCATTAGGCAGTGCCTCAGGTTGTCATTGAAGCTGGAATTAGTCTTACAGGAAATTAAATGGATTAAAGTAATATTTTCAAAAGAAAATGTACATTAATTTATTCAACTGAATTTACTCATGTCTTTAGAGCAATATTTCATTTATGTGTATGTTTAGTGAAGTGTTCAAATTGATTAAAACAGTGACCCAAACACAACAGCACTCTGGAAGTATCCTCACTTCTGTTTCTCTGGAGCATTTAGGGATGGGTAAGAAATACCGGTCTTATCACAAATGCCTAGACCTTAGAAGATAAATTAATTTTTAAAGAAATCTTTCATCTTATAGAAATTCATTCAAAATCCCTAATAGGTTGTCTTCTTTGCTTCTATTTGGAGTCAGTCTTCAGACGCCAATCTGATGATTGTCTCAGCCTGGTGCAGTACAGAGCTTTTCCTGTCAGAAGAGGTAAACCTCACCACAGAATGGCTTTTTCCACAACGTTTAACAATATTTGAAGGTATTCAATACCAAACACAATGTTTTTAATGGTAAAAAAGCTAAACCATAAGAAATGTTTGAAAACAATTGCATGTACTAAAAGGAACTCAGTGAGGTACACCTAACAATGAAATTCAAAAAGTATAAAGGTAAGCTGTCCTGCTCCCCTCACTTGCAACATTTCTGGGATTTCAGATGAATGAATTTGCTCGGTTGTTGTGGGCATAACCTGGGACTGGTACAAGTGGGCGCAGAATAACTGCTGGGAAATTTGCAGTACTCCAAGTTGTAGGATCTGAGGATCTGGAACATGATGTATTCAAAAAAGTAATTTCAAAGCCATGTACAAAGTAGTTTTGTACTGGAGGAAATTAAGCAAATAAATATTCATAAACATAATACTGGAGAAGTTGAAGGGCCTATTCTGCACTGTATCTTAATAAATCATTTAAAAATCTGTCATGTAAATTATTAACATACATGACAAATAACCAAAAGAAACAGCATCAATCCAGGTGGCACACCACTCATTATAGCTTCCAATCTGAAAAACAACTCTCCACCACCACCACCTTCTGCCTCATAGCAATTTTGTATTGAATTTAATCCAGGAGTGGCCTCTGCTGACTATACCGGTACCACCATCAGTAGTATCTACAGGAGGTGCTGCTTCAAGAAGGCAACATCTATCATCAAAGATCACCACCATCTTCTCATAGCTACCATTGGGCCATAAGTACAGAAGCCCAAAGTCTTATATCAGCAGGTTCAAGAACAGCTACTTTCCTTCAATCACACCTGGATCACTGGACTTTAGCAACACCATGAATGTTTTGATCACTTTGCACTAAAATGGATGTTGTTCTAATTGTGATTTCTCTTGTAAAATCATGCTTAATTTATGTTTATGCTTTGTGAATGCTGCTTACATGATACTATGAGCCTGTGGTGCTGCTGCAAGTAAGTTTATCATGGCACCTGTGCACACTTGTACTTGTGAATACAACAATAAACTCGACCCTGACTTTAATTTCCTAGTTCACCTTGAATTCCATGTGTCCTAACCTTCTGGACAAGCCTACCATGATGGACCTTCTCAAAGGCCTTGCCAATCACCTTGGTCACCACACATGATTTCCCATGCACAGAACCTTGATAACTATTCCATAATCAGTCATTACTTTTCCTGCAAATAAATCCCTTCCCTTAGAATCCTTTCCATTAACTTTCCCAACAGTGATATAAGGCTCACTGGCATGCCTGTTTATTCATGTTCCCTTTTTATATAAAGACACAATATTAGCGATAATCCAGTCTTCTTGAACCTCAACTGTAGCTAACAAAAATATAAAAAATTTTGCCAAAGCCCCAACCTTGCTATCAATAACACCCTAGGATAAACCTGGCCAAGCCCCGCTTTCATGCACTTCAAGACCACCAACACCACCTCCTTCATAATGTTGATGTGCTCCAGCTTATCATTTCTTCTTCTCCTGAACTCACTGTCTTCCATGTCCTTCTTCATGGTAAATACAGACATTAAGTACTCATTTAAGGCTGCGCTTCACCACACACAGATGATCACACTGACCATTAGGGGGACCAAATTTCCCCCAAGTTATCCTTTTGCCCTTAACAGATTTATAGAAGCCTTGAGGACATTATGTACATTTCAGTTTAGATACAGTCTTAGACAGGTGAGCTTTGGTCCAAAATTCTTGTCAGGGCTGATGTTGGAAAATTGACCAGGTTTATTTTTCTGATTGTATCAGAAGAATACAGGCCTAGCAATTCACTGGAGCCTATAATGGGATAATGCACAACCAAACCATACACCAAGGATCAGTTTGGATGTGGGCCCTCTGCTTGTAAGTTCAGTACCACTCAGTCCTTAAGTTGTTTAGTATGATTGAAGACGGTATTATGTAAGTTCTTCAAAGGGGGCTTGAATAAGTCTGAGACCATAGCTAAGTGTGAAGTGGCAAGAGCAGAGAGGGAGTGTAACGGGGGATTAGAGCAAGGCCTTGTTGCTAGCCATCTGTGGCGGTGGGGGATTTGTTTTCAGGCAGACGGGGGATTGACGTGAACGATGTGAGTTCGGGGAGGCTGATTATTTAGAGGCACATGTTCATGAGAGGTTTCAAAATCAATATGTATAGGATAAGGGTGACGGGTTTATGAAAACTGGGTACCATGAAGAGATGGTTGGTGATTGGGAAGATCTGGAAGAGATCAGGTAAGTAAGTAAATTGATTGGATCCTTGCTGTTTTAAGTTCACAGTGCTAGGTTTGGATCTGGTCGGGGAGGACCCTTTAACCCACGAGCAATGCTATAAAATCCTGCTTAATATAAAACTGCTCAAATAATGGTGTATATCAAACCACAAGGATTACTATTTAGTGGTAATGTTCTAAATGAGTATTGCCCAGAGAATGGCAGTGAGTTATACACATGCATCTCATTTGTTCAAATGTATTCAGTGTTGGTGATGTGCATGGTTGAGGTTCTGGATTGGCATCGTTCAATTTGTAATTCATTGCATGTACGCTCTGGTTCTGAAAAAAATAACCACCTAGAACAGGGCTGGACAACCTATGGTGCATTGGATGATTAGAAGCGGCGCAATGAACAGTGGGAAAATCAGTTCTTATTAATGGCGGGTCTGTCAGGAAAACCATTGTGCATTGTTTGTGAAAACACTTTCTCACATAATAGAAGACATGATCTTAATAGACACTATAAAACACATCAGACTGAAATAGAAGGAAAACTGAAGCTAATGCTTGGGTCTGAGTTACAGAAAGAATATGTGATTAAGAAAAAGGAACAAATCAAAAGAAGACAAAATATATTTCTTAAAAGTCTCATTAAGATAAGTAATGTTTATCTCATTTTTATATTAAATCAATATATCATGTAAAAATGCAAAATATGTCTATATTAACATATTTTTACAAGAATTGAATGGGAGTATAAGAGTTGTATAGTGCATCTGAACTCCTGCGTGAAAACAATTGATGTGTGGAATGTAAAAGGTTGGCCACCCCTGGCCTAGAGTAACTATTGAATTTCCGGGCAATATCACTTCTAACTCATGTTTTTAAAATAAAGAATCTTGAGTAAAACCTCTGAAAACAAGTAAATGAGAGGATTAGGAACTGAGACTACAAAAAAAAAAATCTTCTATAATCAACTTTCCTTAAAACTGTTCCAATTAGCATGCCTCCAATCTCAGTGAGCCTTTAGAAATATGCAACTTATAAATTACTTTAAAAAATAATTTTCAGAATAATTGAAACTTAGGCCAATGGATGCTCTGATCTTGAGAATCTGTCAAATATAGAAACAGATATTCTTTCCCAAATCTGTTAATACACCAACTGCTACCCATCATCATTGGAACATATTTGTGTTTTGATGCCTATATACTGTTCAGTTACCCTGTCTTTTATTACAAAATAAAAAAAAATCACCTGTAACTATCTTATGTCCTTGAGGGATAGGAGAATCATCAGATTTGTTCAGTACCATTGCAATTATATCATTGGAAATCTTATTAAAATTTGGAGCTTCAACCAATGCTGTGAGAAGAAAATGGGGAGAAATAAGGAGAAGTGCAACAACAAACCAGAAGAAAATTATATATGAATAAGAAGTTTAACTGGAATTTTGGGTTTCATATAAAACTGAATAAATTTTAATTTATACATATTAAAATGCAATGACTTTTGTGATACAGGAAATTGGCCAACAAACAGAACAGCGATTTGAATGCTTCAAGAAATGATCTCAAAGCTTTTTGCAGAAATATTCAAACCTTGAAGAAGTGACTCCACTATTCTTCAAATATACTTTGCACACCAAAACTTGCATTAGAAATGCCACTTCCCTGCACTTGAATTTTCCTGCCACTATCTATGAAATAGTTGTATTGTTCTGATTGCATATTCGTGCTTTGTCCAATTTAAGATCACTGGGAAATCATTTAAACAGAATATATGCTCATTCTAACCTGTAGTGTGACAAAATTGTTGCTCTCTAATGTATCAATGCTTGGAAAAAAATAATAAAAAGTTATTTACTTACTGGAAAAATCCAGTTTTTTTTTTGTTTTTAATTACACACAGCAGCCACTTATTAATATACTACTGGCAATTACTATTTAGTTAATTCATATCCACAGGGCAAACTCAGTGTTGTGCTGCATTTAGTGAAAAGCTGAACCTGGAATTATAGCTTCATCATGGCTCAGAAAGATGAGACGCGACAATATGTACAATAGTCTCTCAAAGTGTCATGGCACTTTTAATGTATTCAGAGCTCTCTGTTTTTGTACACCATTTAGATCTATCTCACTAAATCTCTCTCATCTCTCCTTTCTAACAAAATCACTCCAAAATTCTTTGTAATAAGTTCCATATTTGTTCTATTTATCCATAGGATGTGGAGGTTTCAAGTATCTTGCCATTTATTGACCATCTCTAATCGTCTTTTGAGTGGGGAGTCAGTTAAGAGTCAACATGTACATTAAACGAGCTGAGGAGAGATGATTTAATCAAGAATTTGGTAGTGCCATGGTTACTGTTATTGGAACCAACTTTTTTAAACTATAGATTTATTTAGTTACTTGAACTTAAATTGCCCCACTGCCTCACTGCGATTCAGATTCATACTCCTGTATCAATGGTTCAGAGGTTGTAAAGGGGCTTATCTTAATCTTCTAATCCACACTTGACGCAAAGGAAGTGCCCAACGACTGGAAAATGGCAAAGGTCATAACCTTATGCATAAGGGAACATTGAGTCATATTTGCCAACTACAGGCCCTATAGTTTAATTCTGTGAGGGGCAAGCTATTAGTAACAATAATGAGGCATGAAAAATATGCTCATTGACTGAAGTTTGAAATAAATAAGTCCAAGCTAGTTGTTTGTCCAATAACTTAACTTTAATGCCCTGTACTCACGTGTTTGCCCATTTTGCCAGTCAATGTATGTTCTCCTGCAGTCTGTGACTACCCTCGTCACTGTTCACAACCACTTCCATGTTTGGTATCATTAGCAAAGTTCAAAATATTACCCAACATGACTCATCTAAATGATTAATATATATTAAAAATCACTGACTTTTGGGAAATATTACTGTCTATTAGCCACCAGTCTCAAGAAACAAATATCCACTGTGAACACAAAGTACACTGCAGATGCTGTGGTCAAATCAACACGTACAAAAGCTGGATGAACTCAGCAGGTCAGGCAGCATCTATTGAAAGGAGCAGTCGGGCCGAGACCCTTCATCAGAACTGAAGAAGGAGGGGGCAAGGGCCCCATAAAAAAGGTGGGGGGAGGGTGAAAAACCAATCAGAGGAAAGATCAAGGGGTGGGAGAGGGGAAGCAAGGAGGGGATAGGCAGGAGAGGTGAAGAAGGAATTTAAGGGGAAAGCACTATGGGTAGCAGAAGAAGGCAGAGTCATGAGAGAGGTGATAGGCAGCTAAAAGAGGAGACAGAGTGAAGGTGGGATGGTGGAAGGGAGAGGGAGGGAATTACCGGAAGTTGGAGAATTCAATGTTCATACCAAGGGGCTGGAGACTACCCAGATGGTATATGAGGTGTTGCTCCTCCAACTTGAGTTTGGTCTCATCATGGCAGTAGAGAAGGCCATGTATGGACATAGCCGAATGGGAATGTGAAGCAGAGTTGAAGTGGGTGGCAACCGGGAGATCCTGTCTGTTGTTGCGGACGGAGCGGAGGTGCTCGACGAAGTGGTCCCCCCAATCTGCGTCGGGTCTCTCTGATGTAGAGGTGGCCACACATCAAAACATTGTCTCCCGTACCATCACTGCCCTTATCAACTCTGGAGAGCTTCCATCCTCAGCCAAAAAACTCATAATTCCCACTCCCCGCACTGCTCGGTTTTACCTCCTCCCCAAGATTCATAAGCCTGACTGTCCTGGTAGGCCCATAGTTTCGGCCTACTCCTGCCCCACCGAACTTGTATCTGCCTACCTCGACTCCATTTTGTCACCCATAGTTCAGTTGCTCCCTACCTACATCCGGGATACATCCCATGTCCTCCACCTCTTCAACAACTTCCAGTTCCCCGATCCCGACTGCTTCATTTTCACCATGGATATCCAATCCTTATACACTTCAATTCCTCATCAAGAAGGCCTCAAAGCCCTCCGCTACTTTCTTGACAATAGACCTCACCAGTTCCCCAACACCACCACACTCCTCCAGTTGGCAGAACTGGTACTCACACTTAATAACTTCTCTTTTGGCTCTTCCCACTTTCTTCAGAACAAAGGGTATAGCTATGGGCACTTGCATGGGCCCCAGATATGCCTGCCTCTTCGTGGGTTATGTGGAACAGTCTATGCTCCAAATCTATACTGGTACTGCTCCCCAACTTTTCCTTCGATACATTGACGACTCCATAGGTGCTGCCTCCTGCACCCATGCTGAGCTCGTCAATTTCATCGACTTTGCCTCTAACTTTCACCCAGCCCTCAAATTCACTCGGCCGATCTCAGACACTTCTCTCCCCTTTGTCGATCTCTCGGTCTCCATCTCTGGAGATAGACTGTCCACTGACATCTTCTATAAACCCACTGACTCCCATAACTACCTTGACTATACCTCTTCCCACCCTGCCCAATGCAAAAATGCTGTTCCCTATTCCCAGTTCCTCTGTCTCTGCCGCATCTGTTCCCAGGATGAGGCTTTCCATTCCAGGACATCCCAAATGTCTTCTTTCTTTAAGAATCATGGTTTTCCCTCTGCCATCATCAACGATGCCCTCACCCGCATCTCCTCCATTTCTCCGCACTTCGGCCCTCACCCCATCTGCCCATCACCACAACAGGGACCGTGTTCCCCTTGTCCTCACCTACCACCCCACCAGCCTCCAGATCCAGCATATTATCCTCCACAACTTCCACCACCTTCAACAGGACCCCACCACTAAGGACATATTTCCCTCTTTACCCCTCTCTGCTTTTCGTAGGGATCGTTCCCTCCGCGACTGCCTGGTCCACACGTCCCTCCCCACAGATCTCCCACCTGGTACTTATCCCTGCAAGCGTAAGTGCTACACCTGTCCCTACACCTCCTCTCTTACCACCATTCAGGGCCCCAAACAGTTCATTCAGGTGAGGAAACACTTCACTTGTGAGGGGTAACCTATTGCATCCGGTGCTCCCGGTGCAGCCTCCTCTATATCAGCGAGACCCGACGCAGATTGGGGGACCGCTTCGTCGAGCACCTCCACTCCATCCACCACAACAGACAGGATCTCCCGGTTACCACCCACTTCAACTCTGCTTCACATTCCCATTCGGATATGTCCATACATGGCCTCCTCTACTGCCATAATGAGGCCAAACTCAGGTTGGAGAAGCAACATCTCATATACCGTCTGGGTAGCCTCCAGCCCCTTGGTATGAACATCGAATTCTCCAACTTCCGGTAATTCCCTCCCTCTCCCTT
Source organism: Hypanus sabinus (assembly GCF_030144855.1). Lineage (NCBI taxonomy): Eukaryota > Metazoa > Chordata > Chondrichthyes > Myliobatiformes > Dasyatidae > Hypanus > Hypanus sabinus. The sequence continues at coordinate 46,882,248 of NC_082738.1, forward strand.
CCACCATCCCACTTTCACTCTGTCTCCTCTTCTAGCTGCCTATCACCTCTCTCATGATTCTGCCTTCTTCTACTACCCATAGTGCTTTCCCCTTAAATTCCTTCTTCACCTCTCCTGCCTATCCCCTCCCTGCTTCCCCTTCCCCACCCCTTGATCTTTCCTCTGATTGGTTTTCCATCCTCCCCCCACCTTCTTTATGGGGCCCCTGCCCCTCCTTCTTCAGTCCTGACAAAGGGTCTCAGCCCGAAATGGTGACTACTCCTTTCAACGGATGCTGCCCGACCTGCTGAATTCATCCAGCTTGTTTGTACATGTTGAAATATCCACTGTGGCTTTCTGCTTTCTGTCTTAAGTATTTTTATTTCAATTCCGTCTGCTATCTCCTCAATATTATTAAGTTGTCTTTTCTGGGACTTCATCAAATGCCTTCTGAAAATCCAAATAAATGACATCAAGCACAATTTCTTTATAACATATCCATCATGGCTCTTCTGTATTAACTCAAAATGTTTAAATTAACTACTTTTTCCATTATGGTTTCTTGAAGCTTTCTTACCATCACAATTATAGTATTGGATTTGTACTTGAAAAGCACAAGAGGTTCTGTGGATGCAGGAAAAACAGTGTAGCACAGTAAGGACTCAGTCTGATGAAGGGTCTCAGCCTGAAATATCAACTCTTTATTGCTTTCCATAGATGCTGCCTGACCTGCTGAGGTCCTCCAGCATTTTGTGTAGATCTATAATTATCAGTGATGTCCTTATACCTCATGTGGAATAAGGGTGTGACGGTTGTCATTTTCCAGTCCTTGGACCTCCCTACATCTAGTGGACAATTATGATCATTTTCTTCACATTTCTCTCAGCAATCTACGATGCACCCCCTGACTACCAGATTATTGATTTGCAGTAAACACGTCAAGTCTTGCTCACATACCTTTCCTTATTCTAAGTGGTAAGTTTCATTTCAGCTAGCCCAACACCACTTCATGAAAAGCTGTATTTCTTCAAAAGGAAGTACATCAAAGCTGCTTCAAAACCATGCAGGGAATGATCCTGACGTTTAAATATTTCTCCTTCCCTTTCCACAGATGTTCTCTGACCTGTTGAGTACTTCCAGCATTTTCTGTTTTTGTTTTAGTTTCAGATTACTACCATCTGTAGTTTTTTTTCCTGCTTAAGCACTGCACTTTCTGGGAGAAAATGAATTCTGAGTATTTCATACTAGATAATATGCTCAGAAGATTAGAGGGTTCAGAAGGGAGGTAGGACTAGGGGGAGAATAGAGGCATGTGAACCGAATCTATGATAATATTAAGTCATGCTGATTTTAACTTTGTAGCTAAGGAGTTGCTACAGACAAATACTATTCAGTGGTGAGGCATGTCTCGGCCAAAGTCAATTGTGAATGACGTCATCTAAGTAAGGACAGAGATGGCAGGAATCTTGTTTGTGAGAGAATGGACATTCTGGAAAGAACTACAGAGATGGGTTTCCCTTTCTTGCCACAGCCCATTGGCTACTGAAACCTTCACCTGTGCCTGTGTCTCTGGAGTTGACTATTCCAATGTACAATATGTGGAGAGAAATGTAAAACCAATAGCCATGCAGGTATTTTCTTGACTTCTCAGGAGCCTTGGACTCCATTAGCCAAGTGGCATTGTGGAGAATCCTTCACAAATTTGACTCTTATCAGGAAGGCATTATCATTCTACATATACAAGCTTTGATCTTGAACACTGACACAATCTCATTGCAAACAGGAGTAAAGAAAGGCTATATTATTGCTCTAGTTCTCTTCCCAACCTTTTGTATGTTTTAATCTTTCAGGATGGGATTACATCAAAGGAATCTCAGTCTAAATGGTAACAATTTATTAAAAGTATTTCCTGGACATGTGCGAGACTGCAAATGGTGTAATCTGAAGCAACAAACAATCTGCTGAAGGAATTCAATGGGCCGAGCAGCATTTGAGGGATGAAAAGAATTGTCAGCATTTCAGGTAGATGTCCTGCATCTGGACCCTCCACAACCCACTAATTTCCTTCAGGAGCTTGATTGTTGCTGAATAAAATTCCCGAAGGCAAGTGCTCCTGGATGTTCTGCATGACTTTATTTTGCTGTCCACCCACTCCTTCCTCATGGATTGATGAACTGCTTTGATTAAATGCAGTCACTGACTTCACAGGTCTGTTTCCCCTAGAAACCCACCGCAAGATGTTTAAAAGTTTAATTAGCATTGACACTGAAACAATGAAATCTTAATGAGCAAACTGCCACAATAAAACACTTTTCTCGCAACTGAACCAGTCAGAGCAGCTGCCTGAGTATTTGATTTAAAACCTGAGGGATCCTGAACAAAATAAATAGCTTTCAATGAGTGACTTTTTCTGCCGAAACTGACAGATATTAACAACTTTGGCACATCACTTTGGTAGTAAACTCATTATTTTCCACAGCCCCAAGATTACATTTTCAAAGTATCAGGAAGGCTGTTGCAATATGTTCTTTATTCACTATTATTTCAATTTTGGTACTCTATTTCTGCATAAAATTACATTTAAATGACAACTTTGTAAGTAAACAATAGCCCATATTAAACTGATTTACTTCTATCTGCTGTATTTCACAGCATATAACACTTTAATGTCAAAATTCAGACCAAAAGCTCACAAAAGTAATTGCTGTATTTCTCTTTAGTTTTCAAACTATCTTTTCCATAAGCTAAATGGGATGGATCTTGCCTTCTTGTCTTTATCTGCTAAGAAGACGTTGTTGCTGCCTTTCTCAGCTGCAGGTGACAACTCCAAAATACATAGACAAAAAAGTCTGATGTGTTCCTGGCTATCTCTTGAATCTACTCCGTATTTCTACACCATTTTAGGAAAATGTAATCAAAAACTGCCTCCACTTCATCAGTCTTGCAGTTCCCTTTTATATGTCACTGTTTGGCAGTATTATCTTTTGGTTCAACATGTCGCCGTTGTAAAATTCTCATAGTTGCTTCCTGGTCTAGAAAATTTTTATATTTGTGAAATCATAATGCTGCCCTCACTAACATTGTAGCACTTGTTCTTTCTCTCTCTCGGTATAATGTCAGATTTTGTTTGATGATACACTTCAGCCACATATTCCAATATTAAAATTGTTACAGAAGAGGATTAAATGTGTTACAAAAATTCAATGCTGCTGTAGCAGCAACAGTGGTAGATGATCGTATTCGATCAATATTAGCAACCTCAGGAAGAAATAATAGGAAGGATGGAAAGGAGACTGCAAACTTTCCCTCATCCATTTTATTCAAGATTTATTCTAGAAGGTTTTTCCCATTTCTGCATGGTTGTCCATCTTGGATGGGCTGTTGGTTAGCTGCGTGGGTAACTGGCCATCTCTTGTGCCTTGAAATTTATGTCATATTTGCCCATTTGGAAAGCCACCCTAAACAAATGCTAGTTCCTTTTGTTCCCAGTTGACTTCTACCATCAAAGTCAATAACACATCTATACATTAAAAGTTGCCTTGCAAATTCACAGCACAAACAAAGAATCAGCTCAATTCTATACCCATCCGCTGTAGACATCCATAACCAAAGACAAATTTGGCGGGTACCTTCCTCCAACACCCAGTAGAAATATTCTGATTTATAAAATTGACATGTAATTAAGTTAATGTTTTTTAACTACAGATTGCCATAATTATCATTACTGCTACTTCTGATATTTGCTGTCCCCAGGTGCAGTTATGTCAAAAGATTTTTGTTCTCTCCTTTCTTGGATGAGCAGACTTGCCTTTTGCATCAAACAAGGAGACTTACTATGATCTGTTTTAGCAACATTTTGAGTTACCATTTTTCATCCTTAGACATGCACTTGTGATGAAAATGACTGGTTTGAAGATATTTCTTGTTAAGTATTTCCATTGCATTGTAGGCTGGAATATTATTCCTTTATTTCTGTGCCCTGATTAAAAATCTAACAGAAATTGTTTGACCCAAATGCTCTTTGTTGATGGTTCTATACTGAAATAAAACAGCACGGCCGCAATGCAGATTTCAGACAATTATAGACAGCTATAATTTAGCATAAGGAAACGAATAGTTTGACTAAATTTTTTTCCATAACTGAAATAGATAATTGATGTTACCTGTCCTCTCCCAGACTGTGTGAATTTCTTAAAAGAAAAATGTGATTGAAATGTGATTGTAAATCAGGGACTTAATAGGAATTTTTCTTAAAAGAAAAATGTGATTGAAATGTGATTGTAAATCAGGGACTTAATAGGAATTTTTCTTAAAAGAAATCTTTGATTTCTCATTCAAGATCCACTGTTACTTAATGCTCTGAGGACATTAGATATGGACATGGATGTGGAATCTGCTTCTGAAGGCCCCTTCCGTAACTTTCAGTTATGTCTACACAATTCAGGTTGTGCACAACTGTTCAAGATGGCTTTCATTGGTGGGTATGAGAGCTACTTCACCTCTCTTAAAAGACATCTCCCTTAACAGGTCCCAAGCTAATGCTGAGACTCCAGCTTGGGTCAGTCCTCTTTAAGTTATTTACATACTTGACTCTGTCTTGACCACCTATCCAACCCAACTATTTCTTCTTCATTGGTATCAACCAAGTATTTCTGAAAGCCTCATCAGATCCCACCCAGCCAATCACCAATCCCCCCACCTGATATCCCCCAATACTCCTCAGTTCTGATGGAAGGTCCTCTCTCTGAAACATCACATCCATCTTTCAATATCCCTTGAACTGAACTTCTATACTTGCATGTTTTGGGCTCAGATTTCCAGCACATGTAGTTTCTAGCTCAAACATCTCCTCATTCAACTCCATTAATCTTTGTTAATATTAAAAGCCAGGATATTTTCAGAATTTTCCATCATAATATAATCTCAAGAACACCTTAATCGCTTTCTCACAACATGACGCTTGCCCAACTGCTGTTTACACTGAAGATAAAAGGCACTGTTAAAACATAGAACATTTTTACACCTTTCCAAAGTCTGCCTACTTATTTGCTCTTCAATGTCCCTTTTAATCAGATGCTTAAATCAAGTGATTAAAGTGTCCAAATGATAGTCCAGTAACAAAGGAGCAACAGGACAGATTGGAATATTATGTGTGATTGTTCTTTTGTGTTCGTACTATCTAGGTCCTCTGGCCATCAGTCAACGAATCAACTCAAATCTCAAGAGCTCCAACAGTTTTGATGAATTTGTATGGCTCCTCCAGATTGCACCTAAAAGCATTTATAATTTTTCAATCCAGAGTTCCATCAATCCTCAGAACCTTGTGACAACAATTAAACCTTTTATGACCAATACCATATCCATCAGAATATGCCTTTTGAATATAAACCTCCTCTCCTTCATTTTCCCTAACTGTAGCTCAGCTTCATCATTAATTTTTAAAGGCATTTGGTACTAGAGTCATAAAATTGCATAGTAATCTTCAGTGACAATGAGCACCATGTGTAACTGATTTTATATGGACATAATTATACACATTATGTAAAAATGAAACAGCGCTGGAAGAATTAATTCATTCAGAATGAGAGTGAACCAAGGAAATAAATAAAATATACATCTTGATGCTCTATTATTTCATTTAGTAGATTGTACAAAACTATGTGGGGGAGGGGAGGGTTAAAATGATTGTCATTGCAACATTTGGTAGCCTGGGATTGTTCTTGTTTGACTGTCTGATGGTTGGCTGACTTAAAATCAAATCCACTCCCATGAGAAATGCCACTTTTCCCTTTGGCAGGCAGCAGACAGGGACTTGGGGAATATCCTTCAATGGTGCACCATACCTTTCTTTCACTGGGGAATAATTTGAACCTCAGTGGAGTTGGGGTTAACTCCACTGGATAAGAGATAACTGGAAAAGTGGATTCATGAGACAGATACGATCAGTGAAGCAATTAGAGTATTTTGGTTACTTTACAAATGTCATTACTTGCATTAGTATACATTTATTAAAATGTAAGATTAGTACATGATTGTAATAACCTTTTTTGTCAGGAATCTTATAATTACTTTGGGTAACAGTATCTAACAGCAAGAAGCAAAGATGAATTAATAAAGTTCAGCAATATAATTGAGTTGAAACCTGGGGTACAGCTGAAGGGATGAATGGTTCACCTCAACTCCAGGTATTTTATTAACCTAGTTCAGATTCAAAATAAAGAGTGGCACAATAGCACAGCTGATAGTTGCTTCACTCTTTGTGTACTTTGTGGCCTTAGCAAGCCTCAGAGACAAAGGAGAGTAGCGATGAATACTGCCAAGTAGAACATCAGATTTGGGAGGCATGTGTAACACACAGAGGGGGAGGGAGAGGGGGAGAGTTTAATAAGAACTGTTGCAGACTTTAAAGGAAAAGAAAAACAATAAACACTAGTCCAACAGGGCAGTTAACTAAAACTCTCAAACTAAAAGTTAAATGCTAACACCACAGCTGAAAACAATAACTAAATGAATACTGCTCCTTTCCAGCATCAACCAAAATAGCAGTCCTCTTTCTTGAACCAGGCCAAGGGTAAGCAGGGAGCATAAATGTTACTGTGCTTTTGGTCAAGTTCCTACAAGGTTAGAATGAAAAGAAGGGAGTTAAATACCCCCTATAATTGAAACACTAATTAGCTGGAATGTGCATACTCATGAGTGCAATTGCCAAACCTGTTTTCAATATGCAAGTAGATTGGGGAAATCAGGTTGGTGCTAGATCCCAAGTGAGGGAACTGGCAGAATGCATATGAGATGGCTTTTTCGTGCAAATTATGGTTAAGACCACTAGGGGAAAAGAGAATTCTGGATTAGATGTTGAGTACTGAACCAGATTTGATTAGGGAGTTCAGGGTAAAGGAACCATTCGGAGACAGTGATACTAATATGAAAGAATCCACACTATAGTTTGAGAGGGAGAAGATAAAGTCAGATGTATCAGTATTACAGTGGAGTAACAGAGGCATGAGAGATGAGCTGCCCAAAGTTGATTGGAAGGGGACATTCTCAGGGATGGTGGCAGAACAGCAATAGCTGGAGTTTCTGGGGGCAACTGGGAAGATGCAGGATAGACACATCCCAAAGTTGAAGAAGTATTCTAAAGGTAAGATGAGGCAACTGTGACTGACAAAGGAAGTCAAAGACAGCATAAAAGCAAAAGAGGGGGTGTATAATATAGCAAAAATTAGTGGGAAGTTAGAGGATTGGGAAGCTTTTAAAAACCAACAGAAGGCAACTAAAAAACCCATAGAGAGAAAAAAGGAAATGTGCAGGTAAGCTAGCCAAAAATATACCTGCACATTTCATCTTCCCAGTTGCCCCCAGAAACTCCAGTGATATACAGATACTGCATATAAAGAGTAAAAGGGAGGCGAGAGCAGATATTGAACCATTGGAAAATGACACTGGCGAGGTGCCAGTGGGCCACAGAGAACTGACAGCAAACTTAATAAGTATTTTGCATTAATCTTCTCTGTGGAAGACACTAACAATATGCCAGAAATTCAAGAGCGTCAGGGGACAGAAGTTGCTATTACTAATGAGATGGTTGCTGAAATGTCTGAAGGTAGATAAGTCACCTGGGCCAGATTGAATATATTCCACAAGGACAAGGTTACAGGATACTTGGAGCCATATGATAAAGTAGGCCAAAGTCAGCATGGTTTTCTTAAGGGGAACTCTTGGCTGACAATCTGTTGCAATTCTTTGAGGAAGTAACAGGCAGAATAGTCAAAGGACAGTCAGGGAATGTTGTTTACTTCAATTTACAGAAGGCCTTTGATAAGCTGTCACACATGAGGCTGCTTAACAAGGTAAGAGCCCATGGTATTACAGGAAAGATATGAGCACGGGTAGAAGACTGGCTGACTGGCAGAAGGTGAAATATGGGTTAAAAGAGGGCCTATTGTGATTGCCTGTCAGTGACTAGTAGTGTTCTGCAGGTGTTGGTAATGGAATGCTTCTTTTCACATTATATGTCAATGATTTGGATGATGGCTCTGTGGACAAGTTTGCAGATGATAGTAAGATAGGTAAAGGGGCAGGTAATGTTTAGGAAGCAGGGGGTTTGCAGAAATACTGAGACAGATTGGGAGAATAGGCAAAAAAGTGGCAGGTGGAATATAGTGTAGGGAAGTATATGGTCATGCATTTTGGTAGAAGGAATAAAGGTGTACACAATTTTCTAAATTGGGAGAAAATTCAAAAATCAGAGGTGCTAAGGGTCTTGGGATTCCTTGTGCAAGATTCCCTCAAGGTTAACTTGCAGGCTGAGTCAATGGTAAAGAAGGCAAAAGCAATGTTAGCATTCATTTTGAGAGGAATAGAATTTAAGAGCAAGGATATGATGCTGAGGCTATATAAGGCATTGGTCAGACTGCACTTGAAGTACTGCGGACAGTTTTGGGCTCCTTATCTAAGGAAAGATGTGCTGGAATTGGAGAAGGTACCGAGGATGTTCACAAGAATAACCCTGGGAATGAAAGGGTTAACATGTGAGGAGCATTTGATGGCTCTGGGCCTATGCTCACTAGAGTTTAGAATGAATGGAGAATCTCATTGAAATCTATTGAATACTGAAAGGCCTAGATAGAATGGATATGGAGAGGGTGTTTTGTACAGTGGGAGAGTTTAGGACCAGAGGGACATCATTTAGAACAAAGTTGTGGAGGAACTCCTTGAGCCTGAAAGTGGGGAATCTTTGGAATTCATTGCCACAGATGGTTATGGAGGCCTAATCACTGGGTGTATTTAAATAGGAAGATCTTGATTACTCAGGGCATCAAATGTTATGGGGTGAAGGCAGGAGAATGAGGCTGAAAGGGATAATAAATCAGCCACGATGGAATGACGGAGCAGACTCAAAGGGCCGAATAACTTAATTCTGTTCCCAAGTCTTGTGCTCTTATGGTCTTAACTGCTTCACCAGGCCATTCTCCCTCTGTTGAGATTTGATAAAATATGCTCCTGTTCATGGACTAAACATTAGAAAGTGTCAACAACTACAATAATGGCCTTTAGTAAAATAAACAATTACTACAGTGCGGTAACCATACAGAACTATGTCCATGCTGCCAAATTTACTTCAGAGTGCACAATTGCAGATTTGCCTATATCACATTCCATTATCACGTTACCTGGATGTATTTGTTATCACTGAAATATCTTTCTCTCTCTCATCCCTCTGATTAGGGCCAGCTATCAACTGCATTAGTACCAGGGAAAACCTCATAAACATTTGATTGGATCTGTACCACATAAATGAAACCACATTAATCAGATTATAGCTTCCAATTTTTAACCAATAGGTTTTTTAAATGCAGATTGAAGATTAATCTTTTGCTTTGCTACTTATTCTAGCTTATTAAAATTTTAATATATATCTGGAGTAAACATAACATAATTTTGTCTAAAGCTGTCTTCACTGTGTCAAATCTGGTCAATTTATTTTCAGAGAATGAGTTTTAAAGAAAAAATTAAGAAATAATCTGGTAAACTCAAATCTTTGGATTTTGGGACAGGCAAATTCCTCTCAACTGAAATTGTCCTTGAAGACATTGAGTTTGCAGCTTAATCATTCTTGTAATGATTTTATTTTGAAGTTTGGAATTGTAAAGTTTCAAACAGAGTTAGAGGCCATGAGAAAAGATCATTAATATGTACAATTGCAGATGCTAGGAAGACTCGGGCATCATTTGTGGAGAGAGAAGTTATCTGCTAATCACTAAAGTATGGTGACCGAGTAAATAAAGAGAATCAAAAATACTATTGCAATGTTCGGTTTCACATCTAGAGAACTGAAGCGGTAGACGGTGGGGTAAAGGTTTACTATAGCTATACCAAAGCTTAGTCAGCTCATGTATGGAGACTGCACGTTCAAAAGAACTCATTGGATTTATAGAAGTGACATTGGCCTTGAAGTGTGTAATGGAGATATGCCATGGGCTGCAGAGTTCAATTATGAGGAAAAACTTTACAATCTGAGCATGTATAATTAAGGATCAAAAATTTAAGCATGTTTTGATGACTTGGAAATTAATTGGCATTGTTGCTGGTGAAAATCATCGTCAACATGTAGGAGAATGGAAGATTAACAGATAAAATCAGAGTCATTCTGGACAAAACCTAAGAAGCACATAATTCATGCTAATGATGGATCACATTAGAACCTTTCACCCACTACAGATGATAACTCAATTAACTTTAGATCTGATATTGTTTGACTGCTGCAAGCCAGAGGGCGCAGAGCTACTGTATGCATGTGGAATTAGTTAACAGATCAGCCATAATCTTATTGTAGGGCAATACCAGCTCTTGGGGCTGTGACCCTGTCCTTATTCTGTGAACGTGTTGGAATTTCAATGAAATTATTAAGGAATATTCACAATTTAATAAGTCTGTGTTTGGCATATAGTACTTCTGGTGTCGGTATTAATTAAGGAGCACAATATAATCCAAAATAATTTGAAATAATTTATCCAGCATTCACACAAGTTATCTTGAGGAAAGAACTTTGTAGACCAGGTGGAAAAATAACATAATTTTCAAAATAAATGGAACATTGTCAGAATAAAATTCTGGAAGAATAAAAGGCAATTAAAGCTCTCTTAAAAGATTTGGATCAATAACAGCTAATGAAACTAGCTTTTTAAAATTCATTCTTAACGTTAGCACATTTGATGACACCATCCTTCATTTTGCTAATGACTAAGTGTACACTGATGGGGTGGTAATTAGCTGGTTTGAATTAATCAAATCTAATTTCCTGCTTGGATGTTATTGCAAAACCATAGAGGCAGGCTTCTTTCTTAAAATACTACCTACCTGTTCCATTCTGAATTTTGATTGCTCGACCAGTGGCAGTGGGCACTAGCAATTGAAGATGCTGTGTGTTCATCTAATCCAGGAGATCTGCATAGAGCTGCAATCCATTCTGACACTCCATTACAGTATCGACTTGGGGCTGTGTTTTGAAGAAAGTCCGAATAGTGTCCTAGCTAATATTCAACTCTCAATCAACATCAATGAAACTGACAATCTGGCTATTGTTTGTGAGAGCTTTTGACAACAAATCAGCTGGACCATGACAGATCTGACTTCACTCTGATTTCAAGTTGTATAGTTCATAAAAATAATTTAATTATAGAGCATTACAACAGAGAAATAGTCCCTTCGCCCATCTAGTTTGTGCTGACCTAGTTTTCTACCAAGTCCTATTTACCTGCACCCAGACCATAGTCTTCCATACCTCTCCTTTCTATGTACCTATCCAAACTTCTCTTAAATGTAACAATCAAATCAAATCCGCATCTATCACTTCCACTGGAGCTCATTTCGCACTTGCACCGCCCTCTAAGTGAAGAAGTTCCCCCTCAGATTTCCTTTAAATATTTCACCTTTCACCCTAAACCTTTGACCTCTAGCTCTAACCTTGCCCAATGTGAAGGGGAAAAGCCTGCATGCATTCACCCTATCTATACCCCTCATAATTTTGTATACATCTACTAGATTTCCCTTCATTCTCCATTGCTTCAAAGTATTTATGTGAGTCTATAGTAAAGGCAATAATTTGATGGTAATCCTCTCTTACCAAGATTGAGGATGACTATTGTTCCATTCTAGTTCTGTGGATTTAAGACAGCAGATGAGATCAATACGAAACTTTGGGCCACAGACTTTGGGCCAGGTGGTAATGGATATGAATGGAATGGCAATGGTTTGGGAACTGACATCCTCCTGTGGTTGTCGCTCATCTTCTCTGTGAACCCAATGAGTGTGTGTCAGGTTCTCAATGCTAATGGAATTGTTTTCTCTCCATTTTTAACAATCATGAGTACTAATGGGAATCATATCCAATGGTAGTTGGGAATGTCTTTGAATCTTTTACTCTATCTTTCCATTGGTCTCTTGACATAACAATACCCAAAATTGAGGAATTTTGCAGTGATTTCATTGGTGGTACATCTCCAGTGCTTGAAGTAACTACTGTGTGTATCCATACCTCTGAGGAACACAACAAGAAAGGGATCACCACAGCCCAACAGGACATAAACTTTATTCTAGGTTTGAGCTATTCATCTTCACTCTTCTTCTCAGAAAGCCACAGGCCCTGCTACTGTGCTAAAAGGTGATGGTAAATTTCATCAATGATATCAATTGTACATTCCTTCATAGTTAGCTCCCAAGATATGGGAAGCAGCCTATGTTTTCCATGAGATCAGAGTGGACCTTTTATTGTCAGTGGGTAGTGTTTCTTCATGAGGACGTACTGAGTAGAGGCCCATTATTCTGTGGATGTTTCAATGGACAAGTGTATTTGTGCAATTCACCTCAATAACTGGGGTTGCAATGATCTTGATTCTGGAGTGGAAGTATCAGAGATAGAATGGTTTCATGTTAATCTTTTCCATTACAGCAGGAAGTGATTTAGAAGTATCGCAAGAGAGATTGTGAATTAAGCAATCAAGCTGCCTTGCTTAATGCCAATCTGCACTAAGATTGGATCTACTGATATTTTGTCCAGCTGTGTTGGTTAAGATCATGAGTTACAAGCCATTGTGAGGCGGGTTTCTACTGGGAGTCAAATTTGAGAAGATGGTTCAGAGTCCCCTTCAGTTGATGGTGTCAGGAAAGGCAAATTGCAAGTGATAAACAACAAGAACTCAGTCGCAAAAGACATCCCTATTAATATGCTAAACCTTCAAGAAGGTTGTGTTACAGAGAGGAGAATTGGTATGTCACCAAAGACCAATTTCTACAGATGTACCATGGAGAACGTTCTAAATGGTTGCATCACCATCTGATGTGGTGGTGTTACAGTACATTAATTGATTTATTATTACATTGTACTGCTGTCACCATACAATGAATTTCAACATGTACCAGTGATATTAAATCTGAGTCTGATTTGGTTCTGTACAAATTAGAGGATATGTCAAATTCATGTATCAATGAACAATCCCATATGTCAGTTCCAAGTAAACCTTTATACCTTTGATGTAAATACTCGGCATTCCATTCAACAAGGAGTGAATGAATGGCTACCTTTACATTGGCATGAGTAACTCTACCTAACCTTTCAAAGAATCCAAAATATTAATATCTACAAAATCATAGCTAGTATTATGCAATTGTCATGCTAATTAAGCTTCCTCCCAAGCAGCATAGATTTACTGGAATGATGCCTTGCTAAATTGCAAAGATAAGCTTAATGAGGGTAAACTTGATAGCAGTTTATATAATTATGTGAGGCATTGATAAAGCAGATAGCCGTTAGCTGTTACTCTGAGTTGAAATGTCTAATACTAGAGGTCATGCATTTAAGGTGAGGAGAGTAAGTTCAAAGAAGATTTGCAGGGCAAGTTCTTTTTTGGTGACGGGTATCCGGAAAGTGCGGGAGTGGTAGTGGGGGGCAAGTATAATAAAGACACAAGAGGCTGTTAGATCAGTGCGAGTGTGCAGGGTAAGGAGGGATATGGGTATTCTACAGGCAGTAGATTAGTTAGGCATTTAATTAATTAGTTCAGCAAAACAATTAGGCCAACAGGCCTGTTCCTGTGCCCTAAATATATAAAGTTGAATTTAGTGGATTTTTGGAGATTAAAGTGTAATTTTCTCAAAAATTTTTGGAAAGCTAAAGGGAAAAAGAGGCAGATGAGAAGAAATTATTTCTGCTCATTTGGGACTCCAGGCCTAGAGGGTATGGACTAATAAATTACCAGTAAAAATTTCAGGAATCAGTTAGGAACTATTTCTACATGCAGACAGTGGTAGAAATCCTCATCCCAAATGGCATTTAAGAACTTACAGAGAACATAGAAATTTACAGCACATTACAGGTCCTTCGGCCCACTATGTTGTGCTGATCATGTAACCTACTCTAGAGACTGCCTAGAATTTCCCTAGTGCATAGCCCTCTATTTTTCGAAGCTCCATGCACCTATCTAAGAGGCTCTTAAAAGACCCTATTGCATCCACTTCTGCCACCACCGCTGGCAGTGCATTCCACACACCCACCACTGTGTGAAAAGCTTACTCCTGACATCCCCTCAGTACCCATTTCCAAGCACCTTAAAACTATATACCGACCCCCCCCCCCCCCCATCCCGTGTTAGTGATTTCAGACCTGGGGAAAAGCCTCTGACTATCCACATGATCAATGCTTCTCATCATCTATTTCACCTCTATCAGGTCACCTCTCATCCTTCGTCACTCCAAGGAGAAAAGGCCAAGTTCACTCAACCTATTCTCATAAGGTATGCTCTCCAATCCAGGCAACATCCTTGTGAATCTCCTCTGCACCCTGCATTTGATGTGAGATCAGAACTTACTTTTAAATCTGAGACTGAAGGATATCAAGATATGGGCAAGTCACAGATCAGCCAAAATCACATTCCGAAATTCAAGGGGCTAAACAGTTTTCTGTCATTCCTACGTTCTCAATTTCAATCTGGTAATATTTTCTTGCACAATTATCCCATTTTGCAAAATAATAAATCCATTTACTGATAAAGGCTGATTGCTTGATGATGAACTCATATTGACTTTTGATATTTGCATACAAGCTGCTGTGATGTTATTGTGTTCACTCTGCAAAGCTCTATCTTCAAAAGAAAATTTTAAGCTCTATCTGATATAAATATTTCCAGGTAGCCTCACTATAGGGACATTATACTGCACCCAGCTTCTCTTCAAAGACCAGCTTAGTTCCCTGTCTAGTCTCTGGCAGGTCTAGCTGCCAATATCCATTGGTTGTGTGGTGGGTTCCCCCCTCCCTATCAAGGAAGCGATACTTCTAGCTAGTGAAATTGTTTAAACACGGTTTATTTTATTTTTAATGATACACCTTTAAATTTAGGCAAATCATTCTTAACACACATTTAACACTCACAGAGGTTTTCTGATTTATAAAAGGTTTCCAAATTACAAAAGATTTATAAACTACAAAGGATTTTCAAACAAAGGTTAAACTCTTATGAACAAAAGGAACATACCAATGAGTTGCAGATGAATGAGCCATCCGCCACAGAAATGGAAGGTTGTGGAATGAATTCTAGTTCTTTCTTCTGTCATACTGTCTTTCTGTCATTGTCCTTGTCATTCCTAACAATCCCAATGCTTTCTAACATTTTGCTGCTGGTTGACATTATTTGCATGTGATGTTTCTTTGATACCTTTACTGGGACAAAGTAATTCACACAGTTGGTCAAAAACAGGGGTTCCCAATTTTTTTTTTGCCATGGACCAATACCATTAACCAAGGGGTCTGTGGACCCCAGGTTGGGAACCACTCGTCTAAAAACTTCTTGGGACAGAGAGCCTTATATTAATGCCTTATATTATTATATTAATGAGGGCTGACTCTATGAGTACACAAATATCCTAACCATTGATAGATCATATCCATGATCACCTGGGACGTGCAAAGTAACATAACCCCCATTGTCTTGTGTTTAGTTAATGCAGTCCAAGAATTATCACGGTCACTTCTCTTTGCAAGCCACATCTTTTGAGCAACCAGCCTCCTGATGTAGACCAGCAGCTTGTGCTCTATAACAATGCTGTTTGCAAAGATGTTCTTTTAAATTCAAACTGGTTGCTGCTTGTAATTTACATTAAGAACTGGAGACAGGTTCTTGTTTATAAAAAGAAGCTGAACAAGGAATATCAGTTAGAAGTTTAACTTTGTCGCAAACAACTCTAACCTTTTGGAAAGGTCATGCTGCTGTGCTAGAAAGCTGAGATTAGCAACAAGCCTTACAGACCCTGGAAACTGAATATCTATCATGCGCAAAACACTTAATTTCATTTTAATTCTTGCTGAAAGATGAACAGATAAACTTTATCACCTGCAATATTGTGAAAATGAAAAATTAGGCAAATGAAGTAGTCATCCACCGTGCTCCTGTGATCCCTGTGAAAATCAGTCCCATGTAATTGAACCTACTTGCACACGTTGTTTCAGAAATCCATGACTTTCAAAGGACAATTTTAATTCAAAGAGGTGGAATTGTTTGCACAGATGTTAGTTCCAGTTCATTCATCTGAAACAAGCATCTTTCACCAAATCGTTTAGAGTAGATTCTTTCATGAGCATGTTCTGATAAACCTCTGGTTTAAATTAAAGTTGCCTTTTAATGGCCGAAACAATAGCTTATTGATCAGGACACTGCAAAAAGTTAACAAAACATGTAACTGGTGCTATCTGATCCTTCACTCGTGCAAGGTGTACCTATGTGGTTTATCAACATCAACAAAGAGTCTGTCAAATGTGAAGCAAAGCTGGATATAAAGCAATTTCCTGTAAAGTAAACAAATACTGATGTTGCAGCAAGAAGAGCCACACAACACTTAACTGAGAAGAAATCTTCTGCCCGTCCATTGTACAAAGCTTTGGCTGTATTGGAAAGCCCCTTGAAATCGACACGAGGACCTGTAAGCCTTGTTTCATTGTGCCTGTTAATTGTAATGCAGCCAGCAGACCAGCTTGATGCTGGCTGTTAAATATATTGATTTCTGTGTTCAGCGAGGATCAACCCATGAGGAAGAAAATCATAGCATGCTAGTGCCATTTACAGTCAGCCCGAACCTTTTAAAGAGACAATGGACAATGGCTGTAGCAGAGATGCTGAAAATGAACATGACCTTAGAAAAAATGAAATGTGACACAATATGAAAAGGACAAGATTCAAGGTTGTTCTGGAGCATTTTTTTTAGGTGTATAATGCAGAAGAGTTACCCTTTCTCTACAGGGAGTCAGGAATCCCAAGAGAACTCTATTCAAAAGGAGAAAAAGAGAAAGTAGCTCCAGCAAGTGCAAAATCAAGCCCCAATATCCAGAATTCAGTGCTGTAAAAATAAATTTAATCATGTGTAGTCAAGGTCACCGTATGTATCCTAATATGCCATGTTCTACAAATCACAGAGCTAGTCTATGATACAGCTTCATTAATCCATTCAGTTCATCTGTCGATTAACAATATCAATGGATCATAAATCACATTCCACATTCACATGTGTCACCTCGACCTTCACATTGCCTCATATGTCAGAGTCCTCTCTCCAAAGCAAACCCTGGGTCCTCCCTTTAGCATTTTTGGACAAACTCCTGGAATAATATGCACTGTAAATTGTAAATCAACAAAGTTGGCACTGGTGTTTTTTAACATCATGCTATACTTCAGATAATTATTTGTTCTGTTTTGCAGTATCTACAGGGAGTCAAGAAGCCCTCTGGAACTCTGTTCCAAAGGAGGAAAGGAGAAAGTAGGTCCTGGAAGTGTAAAATTAAGCTCCAATATCCAGAGCTCAATAGGATGTTCAATGGCCCATTAAGTCTGTGAAAGCAATTAGTATACTCCCACTGATCCCATCTCCTAAATTATCTGCCTGTAACCTGCAGTATATCTCTCCTGTTACCACCAACTGCACCCTGATTACCCTGAACCAGAAGTAAGGATCAGGGATCAATTTTATTCGCCATATACAGTACATTTACATATATTAGGAATTTGCTGTGCTGTGTTGGCGTGACGTACAACAAAAAAACAGCATTCAACAATCATAAAGAGTAAAGAATTGTATAAAATATAAACTTAGAAGTTCAAGTATGGATGTGGAATAAAATGTGCATAAGTACATAAATACCAACATGTATTTGCAATGTAAACATTATAAAAAGTGCTTTAAAGTGTTTATGGTGTAGTGCAGAGACAGGGGTGGGGAGGGGCTGACTAGGCTGGTTGATCAGATTAACTACCAGGGCAAGAAACTTTTAAGATGAAGTTTCTGTGTCAATCACCTGATAGTGCTTTCCGAAGGGAGCTTTTGGAGAAGGCAGTTTGCAGGTTGGGTAGTGTCCATGATGCTCTTTCCCACCCACCTCTTTTTCCCAGGCACGTACGAGTCCTGCTGTGATGGTAGACTGCAGTAACCTTTACAGTTCACCTGACAGTTTGCTGTCATTTTTATATAGTCTGAGAGGAGACACTTTTCTCCTGAAGTCAATATACATGTCCATGGTTTTAAAGGCATTCAGCTCCGAGTTATTGTAACTGCAGCAGGACACTAGCTTGTTTACTTCCTGGTGGTACTTGGATTCATCACATCTGGAGTCCAATGTCAGTAGTGTCATCCACAAGCCTCATCAGTTTAACTGATGGATCACTAGAGACACACTAATTGGTGTGCAGCGAAAATAGGAGAGGGGAGAAAGCCCTGGCTGAGCGGAATGTGGAGACATGCTCAGTCTCACATCCTGCCTCCTGTCACAGAGGAAGCTTGCGATCAACCTGCAGATGGGACCTGACACGTAATTGCCATTTAAGCTGCATCTATGTCTTTAAGAACGGGAGTAAATCAGAGAAGAAACATACACAATTACAGAAAGTGCAAGCAAACTCCATAAAGACAGCATCCAATTTCAGGACTGCGCCTGGCTCACCAGAGTTGTAGGATGCAGCATTACATTGTGCTGCCAATGAAATTGCCTTCACACCCTACCAAGTATACACAATTACCAGCAGGAAAGCTATCAATAAGATTGAAAGAGTGCAGAGAAAGTTTACAAGGATGTTGCTGGGACCTGAGGATCTAAATTGTAGGAAAAGGTTAAATAGGTTAGGACTTTATTCCCTGGAGCATAGGGGAATGAGGGGGGATTTGATAGAGGTATACAAAATTATGAGGCATATAGATAAGATAATTGAAAGCAGGCTTTTTCCGTTCGTCAAGTCCTGACGAAGGGTCTCGGCCTGAAACATCGACAGTGTTTCTCCTTATAGATGCTGCCTGGCCTGCTGCGTTCCACCAGCATTTTGTGTGTTGTTGTTTGAATTTCCAGCATCTGCATATTTCCTCGTGTTTTTCCATTGAGGTTGGGTTAAGGCTCCTGGGCATTATTACTTCACAGGACCTCATGTGGGAGGACCAGAGGTCATGGGTTAAGGATGAAAGGTGGAATGATTAAGGGGAACATGAGGGGGAACTTCTTCACTCAGAGGGTTGTGAGAGAGTGCAATGAGCTGCCAGCACAAGTGGTGTATGAAAGCTCAATTTTAACATTTAAGGTAGATTATTGGATGGGAGAGGTATGGAAGGCTATGGTCCTGGTGCAGGACAATGGGACTAGGTAGATTAATAGTTCAACACAGACTAGATGGGCTGAAGGGCCTCTTTCTGTGCTGTAGTGCTCTATGACACTATTCAGAAATAATTAACTATAAGAATCCACGCAGTCAAGGGAAATTATTTCTCCAGCTAATTAGACCAGTAAAACCTATCTTGTAAATGACCAGTACTGTTATGTATGTCAGTATAATATGTGGAAGGTGGTTTGTTCTACTGATGCGTACTTGCCTAAATCCACTCTCATCAGCATGAACTAAAGGCAAAGTGTTCAAGCAGAGTACAATTCTCATTTCAAAGCCAGCAATGATTGTGCCATATGAACTGTTAAATTGGAGATAAGATGTCAACCAAATCAATAGGCAGATGAAGAAGATTAGGTGGTCTGGATATCTACATGCCTCCCTGTAGATGAAGGGTGACCAGATTAAAGAATGCTTTTTGGGTATCCTAAATGGTGAGAAGAGATTATTGATTTTTTATAAAGGTTACACAGTTTGGCTTCTTTATCAGTATTTTTGTTTTGTTTTGACCTGTCAGGAAAGTGTCTATTGAAAAGCAAATAGAGGTCAATTTATTCAGAAAATATAGTTTGCTAAAAGATCAGAAAAATCAGAACTAACAACTTTGTTCAATAAAAGCAAGGGAATTTTTTCAGAGAAGTAAATGCATTGAGTGAAAGATAAATTCTAAAATCAATCTTGCCAATACTGTTACCAAGCTTGACCAAGATGTGAACTACAGTCATTTTTAAGTTAAACGCAGCCTGCTCTTAAACTTTTTTAACATCTGTCAGATAGCACTTTTGGTTGGTTAATCTTCAAAATGACTTGCACTCCTTTACTGGTTTTCTTGCTGCCTCATCTGTTTACTGTTCATCATATTGTTTTATTAACTATGGAAGCATCATTAACTAATAGGATTGGAGTTTTATTTAACTGCATAGGCTGTTTTGAAGTGTCATGTTCGGGATATTGATTATGTTCAGCTCCAGCTGTTCTACAATTAGAGGCTTCACATAATTTATTCTTTAGAGTTGACTTTGCACTGCAGACCTTGCAATTTGCAACAGGGACAAATTTAGAAAGGAATTAACTTGTGTTTTCTGTAGTTGTGGTGAAAATATTGACAGCCATCAAAATATAGTGACTGACTAAGTAACCTATTCCTGGACAATGCTGTCAGATGTAACTGGGCACCAGTCTGTTGAAAGCTTCAGTCTATGACTGGTGATAACCTATTAAGCTATTATTACTTGAGACAACTCAGATAGTTATATAAATGAATCTCAATTGTTTTTGAATTGGTTTCTCTCCATGTGCCTTCTTGCATTGCTGTTTTTGAACAGGATTCTGTATTCTTTTACGTGCTTGTTGACTGGAAAGAATTTCCCAGAGTAATGAGTGACCACATTACTCAGTGAATTGAAAGCTAACTTTATGGCCTTTGTGGGCTAAGAAGGTTTGCAAGAGCATTTTACCGTCATTGTTCTATCAACAGTTCAAACCTAGCAGGATTAGTTAAGTAGGGTGTTAATTAATGACATTTTGACATTTGAAGTAACATTCCAGTGTTATGGTCCATCTCAGGTAAATGTTATGTTAAATATTTCATTTTTCTCTGCTCTTGGGCTGTTATTTGTAATAAAATGAATTGTTCTCTTTGTAATGGTCTTTGTATTTATTTTGGGGTGGTTTCTGATGACCAATGCACAGCTAATAGACAAGGAAAATGAACACAAACAACAAAAGCTTCTGCTCTAAAAAGAGATTTTAATGTTGCTAAGTTAATCAAGAAATTTTTAATTTCTTTCATCTGATACCATTTTGATAACCTGCCTGTAACACATAAACTGAAAAGGATACTGTCTGAATTTTATTCTTAAAATATTCATTCCCTGTGTACTGTGGACTTCTGTTATCGCACTAATGTGCCACAATTTAAGGCCACATGCATTTACCATATGAGGTTCTGGAAAGTATTGAGAAACTGGTAGCTCCAAACACAAATTCAATAATTAGTCTCTCAGCAAGAGGATACATTTAAATGGCACAGAGCTCAGAGAAAAGCACTCTAAGGTAAGTCAGTGATCCCATACACTTGCTGAGGGGGTGGTTTTGAAAGCAGATCAATACACAGTTTAATCTTTTCCCTTGCAACGTTGGAAGCATGGATACATAGATTTACTTTAGAGTGCTATCATTGTATCTTTTAATCTTCATTCCTCTTGTGTATCTCTGGCCTTGAGGACTACAGGATGGTTTTACCTGATAGTACATCTGTGCTTGCACTAATCTGTTTGCCTGTATTGGAACATAATATAAGTCTGCTACATTATGAACTCAAGTTGATATTCTAAAAAGTATATTAAAGATAAGAATTTTAATTCATCCTTCACAGCAATAAATGGTTATGCACAAATTTGAGATCAAGGGCTGTAAATTCCAATGTGTGTTGAAAGGCATGTAGGAACGTATTGTGCTGTCGGCCACTATTAGTTCTTTCTTTGCAGCCTCAGAAGGATTTCATAGAAGCACAACATGCAAAGAGCCGTGCATGTGGGCAATGTGAGTTCCAAATTTCTTCCCTATTGCACATGGGAAACTATGCACAATTTCAAAGAAATAAAATGGAAGCCTGAATGAACAAATATGATTTTATGGTATGAAAGTATCTATAGATGTTGAAAATTCAAGCAAAACACACAAAATTCTGGAGGCAAGTCAGGCAGCATCTATAGAAAAGAGTAAACTGTTGACATTTTGGGCCAAGGCCCTTAATCAGGACTGGAAAAGAAGATGCAAAGTCAGAGCAAGAAGGTGGGGGGAGGGGAGGAAGAAGTACAAGGTGGCAGGTGATAGGTGAAACGGGGAGGGGCAGGGGTGAAGTAAAGAGCTGGGAAGTCCATTAGTGAAAGAGATAAAGGGCTGGAGAAGGGGAAATCTGATAGGAGAGGGTAGAAGATTATGGAAGAAAGGGAAGGGGAGGAGCACCAGAGGGAGGTGATAGGCAGGTAAGGAGATACAGTGAGAGAGGGAATTGGGAATGGGGTAATTGTGAAGGGGAGGGTGCAATTACCAGAAGTTAGAGAAATCAATGTTCATAACATCAAGTTGGAGGCTACCCAGACAGAATATAAGGTGTTGCTCCTCCAACCTGAGTGTGGTCTCTTCGTGACAGTAGAAAACACGTCAGAGTGGGAATGAGAAGTAGAATTGAAATGGATGGCCACGGGAGATCCCTTTTTTTCTGGCAGACCGAGTGTAGGTGCTCAGCGAAATGGTCTACCAATCTATGTTTGGTTTCTCTGATATACAAGAGGCCGCACTGGGAGCACCAGAGACAGTAGATGACCCCATCAGACTCACAGGTGAAATGTCACCTCACCTGGATGAACTGTTTGGGGCCCTGAATGGTAGTGAGGGAAGAGGTGTCGGGGCAGGTGTGGCACTTGTTCTGCTTGCAAGGATAAGTACCAAGAGGGAGATCAGTAGGGAGGGACAAATGGACAAGGGAGTTGCATAGGCAGCAATCCCTGTGGAAAGCGGAAAGTTGGGGTGAGGGGAGGGAAAGATGTGCTTGGTGGTGAGATCCTGTTGGAGATGGTGGAAGTTACAGAGAAATCTTATCATAAGATCTTATGACAATTGTTTTTTCAAGCACTGGGTCAAATCTGTGACCCAAACAAGAGTGATAAGGACCAAACTTTGTGTTAGCATGGTCTGACAAGAATTCAAGTATCATGGTTGTGTGATGGCTATCTTATGGAGGCATAAAGATGATCTAAGTCTCCCGCAAAGTGGCTACCTGATACTTATCTGATCCACCAAAGAAGAATTTTCTAGTGACTTCCCTAATTGCATGTTCAGTAAGGACAAGGCTTTACTTTGTGCTCAATTAGATCCTAGTCTGTTTGTTATGGCCTGCTTTCATCATCAAGGCCCACATCATTTCTTTAGTATGTTTATGTGGCCTAGCACCATGAAAAATGCTGTAGTATACAGATTGACATTGCTGCTGCTTGGGCCTGTGCACGTGGGTGTCACACCGATGGAAGCAAGTCAATCCATTTCACATAGTACACCGTGTACACACACAAGTGTGAAAATGTGCTCTCAGTTTTGCATTACCATTCAAAAGTGTCACTTTATAAGCATTTCCCAGTCTAATTGTTCCATTGAAATATAAAAATAACATCCTTTAGGAAAAGTAGACTGTATTTCATTGATTACTCTATCCTCAAAACTTTCTACAGGGGTACAATTGAGAGCATTCTGACTGGCCGCATCACTGCCTGGTATGGGAACTGTACCTCCCTTAATTCTGCAGAGGGTGGTGTGGACAGCCCAGCATATCTGTAGCTGTGAACTTCCCATGATTCAGGACATTTACAAAGGCAGGTGTGAGAAAAGGACCTGAGTCACCCCAACCAGCTGCTACCATCCAGGAAGTGGTACTGCATCATAAAAGCCAGGAGCAACAGACTCCGAGACAACTTCTTCCACCAGGCCATCAGACAGATTAATTCACGTTGATTTGAATTTAATTTCTATGTTACATTGACTGTTCTATTTATTATAAATTATTATGATTGCACATTGCACATTTAGATGGAAACATAATGTAAAGATTTTTACTCCTCATGTATGTGAAGGATGTAAGAAATAAAGTCAATTCAATTCAATTCAATTCAAGAACTATTATTGCAATTAACCTTTTACAATTATATTCGGCATGAGCCATATGAATAGTTACCGGAGTTTGGTTACCATCCTTTGTTAATCACATGGTTCCAGTAGCAGTGAAGCACTCTTGGCATTTTCAGTGTTGTTGCTCTCTTCAGACCAATGCACCAACTAGATCAGTTGCTTCATCAGAAAGAGGTATAAAGTTATTTCATGAATCATTGCAACTTTGATTGTAACAAATGAAAAATGGGACCTCAGCCCGGATTTACTGTAGAAGTAGAAGAAATGAGTGATAGAATGAGTACAAGCCTGAACATCAAGTCATTGGCTTTAATTGGTTCTGAAAAAGCAACAGAAACTTGTTATCTGGCAGATTTAAAGAAGCAACGGACCAAAACATTTCAAGGCTCTGCACAGGACTATCATCAAAGTTGTTTCACACTAACATACAGAGGAAACAAACAGGCAAATGAACAAATGCCTATTCAGTAAGGTAGTTTCTAAAAACAAGCTTAAAAGAAGAAAGAAAGGCAATGAAGTTAGGAGAGGGGATAAAGTTTTAATATTTCTGCCATTGTGATGAAGGACAGGTGCTTGGAATTGAAGAAAGACACAGGTTTTGAGCTGGAGGAAACTATAGAGATGTAAGGTCATGTGAGTGTGCACATGGTGGGCTCAAAACAAAGTTTTGAAGTGTTGCCTATGTTAGAGACTATGTCGTTTGAGAATGTGGGCTCTATAGTTTGAAAAGGTGATCTGATGAAAGTTAGGGTACAGGCAGTAAATCATTGACTGACCTTGTCTTTATAGAGAGTGGACTAAGGGAAGTAGGATAGGAGTGTATTGGGATTGTGAAGTCTAGAGTGAGGAAAGGGTAAAGGTAATAATTCTTGCAACAGATTAGCTAAGGAAAGATGCCCTTATTATTATTGTAATACAATACAGGTTAAAAAAAAAATCACTTACACTATCAGTTTGAAACATGGCAAGGCAGATAAATTTAATGTTGAAGTATTTTGGCAGAGTGAAAATGAGGAATGATAATTATAGCTACACACTAAAGGGTGTGCATGGACTGGGACCGAAAAGTGCAGGTTCAGATTTCTTTCCAAGTAGTAGGAGAATTAATGAGCGTGGTTAATCAAAGCATGTGGGTTCCTGGGAATTCTAAAAAGAGACATAAAGAATAAAGCAGAGAGAATGTAATGAATTAATTTCAAGGCAGAACTAGAATAATTTGTTGAACTCTGCTGAAGGGGTTGTGAAAATTCTGGGGAGGAGGTAGATGAGCTTTGTGAGAATGTTTTCAGTGAAAAACTTACTGGGTAGAAGTTGAGTTTGTTCTACTTTGAGCAGATAGCATGTACAGGGTCATGGTGAGTTTAAATAGAGTAAGCAGAGAGAAAATGCTCCCAGCAGCAAATTGTCCACAGACCGAAAATGAGGAGTAAAAGTGAAGTGGAAAAAGCGAAGTAGATTGAATTCATTAAAGTGAATAGATTGTTTCTTGAGAACCACCTTGGACTCACTGGGCTGAGTGGCTTTCTTACACATCAAAAGGTAGAAAGACAAATAAATAAGTGCCATCAAAAGTGGGCCTTCATGAAGAATAGGCTTACTTCCTTTATCTCCTAGATTAGATCAGAGAGAAAGATATCATTTTCTTGTGTAAAACGTTTTCTCTTGTGTAAAAATTAGCGCAGCAATTCAAAAGATGGCAACTGTGCATACATAGGTTCTGCATGTTGTAGTGAATTAAATTTGGTTATGCTTGTAGAGTTCACCAGAAAGAAATCTTTACTGAGTAAATGTGCATGTTATACCAGAACAGCATTTTAAAGTAGGTTTTTTTTTGTGATGGAAAATCTTTCTTCCTTTCCCTGGCCTGTTTTGATCATGCAAAAAAAAAATTAACAGTGAAAATAAAACAGAAAATATACATTATCAGAATTCTGATCAGATCTTTAATTCTGGGAAATAATGATGAAGCTGCATAAATAATAAATCATGGAAAAATTCAAGGTCACTAGCAGAAAGATGAGGAAAAAAAGCAATACATTGACATTATCCTCAATGGCATATGGAGATGTCAACCCAGATAGCATCTGGAAGATGTTTCTTGTTTGGAGATTTTCCTTAAAAAGTAAGTTTCTTTCTGTTTTGAAGCAAATGTTGAATGCCTAGCATGGGGAGAATAAATTTTCAACAAAGAGATTAGAATCATTCAATGAAGTAATCAATTTACTAGGAGTTATTCTTGTAATATTTTGTTTTCATTGCCTAATTGCTTTTTCTTTGCTCAAAACAGAATAATTTTTTTGAAACACCAGGATATTGTACATTCAAAGAATGATTTATCAAATCAGTCCCTTCAAAAGATGTATACTTTTTAGGATTAATCTCTATACAGCAGAATCTGAATTATAAATCACAATACTCAAAGATGGAGAGCAAAATCTGACTAACTTAGACTGCAATGAGTGCAAGGTATTTTATCCTCATTTTCAAACTTTATTGAATCTCGGACTATATATGACATCGAAGGAGGACATTGAGCTTTCATTGGCTCCTGTTAGAGTACCCCTGTCTAGCCCATTCCCCTGCTGTTTTCTTGAAGTTCTACACATTGAGATAAAGTGACAAGTCAGGGGATATCTTGCCTGACAAGATTTGTCAATGGGTGACAAAGAAATGGCGGTCACACTGAATAAGTATTTTGTGTCAGTCTTTTCTGTTGGAGGCACCATGCCAGAAATCTGCAAAGGGACAGAAGTGCGTGTAGATGCTATTACTAAGGAGAGGGCCTGACAAATCTGTTGGAAGATGCCACACATGAGGCTTCCAAACAAGATAAGAGCCCATGGTTTACAGGAAAAATGCTAGCATGGATGGAAGATTGGTTAACTGGTGGAAGACAAAGTGTGGAAATAAAGGGAACCTATTCTAGTTGGCTGCCGGTGACCAGTGTTATTCCGCAGGGGTTGACGTTGGGTCTGCTCCTTAACATTATATGTTAATTATCTAGATGACAGAATTGATGGCTTTTTGGCTAAGATTGCGGATGAATCAAAGAAGGGTAGAGGGGCGGATAGTGTTGAGGGAGCATGAAATCTGCAGAAGAACTTGGACAGACTAAGACAATGGACAAAGAGATGGGAGATAAAATACAGTGTAGGGAATTGTATGGTCATGCATTTTGGTAGAAGGGATAAAGGCATGCACCATCTTCTATAGAGGGAGCAAATTCAGCAATCAGAGATTTAAAGGGACTTAGGAGTCCTTGTGCAGGATTCCCCAAAGGTTAACATGAAGGTTGAGTTGTTAGTAAGGAAGGCAAGTGCAATGATGGCATTACCTCTGAGAGGACTAGAATCAAAATGCAAGGATATAATGCTTTATGGTGATTTCTTTTGAACTTATAGTCTTTTAACATCTTTGGACTATTTTTACTGTGCCCGTGGTCTGTTTTTTTTTTAATCAATTATGCTATTATTTGCACTGTTGTAACTATGTGGTTTTGTGCAGGTCTTGTAGCTTTAGTTTTTGGTCTTATTTTGTCTGTTGGATTTGGAGCTCCTTTCCGGGGAACGCACTAAGATGGTAGTGCGATATTAATCCGTAGCAGACTCTCCGGACTCTGGATTGGGGATTGCCAAACGTTATGTGGATTTCTGGTGTAGTCTGTTTTGTCATATGCTTTTGTGATATCATTCTGGAGGAACGTTGTCTCATTTTTTAACTGCATTGCATTTGTGGTTTCTAAATGACAAATAAACTGAATCTGAATCTGAATCTGAATAAGGCATTGGTCAAACCACACTTAGAGTATTGTGAGCAGTTTTGGGCCCTATATCTATGAAAGGATTTTCTGGCATTGGAGAGGGTCCAGAGGAGGCTTATGAGAATGATCTCAGGAATGAAAGGGTTAACATAATAGGAGTGTTTGACAGCTCTGGACCTGTACTTGCTTGAGTTTAGAAGAATGAGGGGGATCTCATTGAACACTATTGAATATTGAAAGACCTAGAGGGACCAGAGGGAACAGCCTCAGAACAGAAGGATAACACTTTAGAAGAGAGATGAGGAGAAATTCTTGAGCTAGAGTGTGGTGAATCTGTGGAATTCCTTGCCAATGGTGGCTGTGGGGGTGAGCCACTGGTAAACTTAAAGCAGAGATTGATCATTTCTTGATTATTAAAGGTGTGAAAGATTACGGGGAGAAAGCAGGAGAATGGTGTCGAGAGTGAAAATAAGTCAGCCATGATAGAATGCCAGAGCAGACTCGATGGGCTAAATGGACTAGTTCTGCTCCTAAGTCTTATGTTCTTAGGAGTAATTTCTAATGTGGCATTTGTTATATTTTTTGTTTATGTTTATGTTTATGTTTCTTTTCTGATATAATGCATTATTATTTTTGTCTCATTTCTCATTGATGTCTCAGTTCACTGTACCATCTGTAATGCCTATCCTTTTTGTGACATCCCATTAAACTCTCAATGACTTGCTCAGGTTAATGAATAGCACGTTACCTGAAAATTAATGTTTGGTATAGAATTTCCCTGGTGCTACTGTGGGATTAAGCTGACCTTGGAAACAATACATGGCATATAAAACCAACATCCAGAAACATAATGTAACTATTATGCACAGATGTAGTAGAAAACCTATTATCTCATTCTGAATGGAAAATATAAACACTCAAGCTAATAATCTATTTTTATGCATTTGAAGGCTCTGGACCTGTACTCACTGGAGTTTAGAAGAATGAGGGGTATCTCATCGAACCCTATTGAATATTGAAAGACCTAGACAGAGTTGTCATCGATTTTATACTTCTGCTACTTGTAATTCATTCTAACTGAGAAAAAGAAGATTCCAAATGATTTGACTATTTTCCAGCATTCTTGGTTAATAAGCAGGTTCAATATTTAGTTAGTGTTTTGTTGGGTTGCCATGGATTCTCCGAATTATCATATTTGTAGCACAAATTTAAAAATAATTGGCTGTCATACAAGCATCTGAAAAATTACTTGGCCTTTGTGCAGAAGTATATTGATTTCTAATCTCCGGCATGCAGTTCTGAAACCCATTAGAACTGTCCTCACAATGCTTCTATCCAATTTGACTAGGACATTGGTTTCATGTTTGTTTAACTGAAACTGATTTTAAACTCTTTATAACTTTGAATGAATTTAAAAGAATAACCATTTAAACCTAGCTTTTCAAAAAATCTGTATTTTTTAATTATCATCACCGTAAACAAATTAGCATGTCTAAAATTAGCCAGCTCACCAACCCTACTCTTCAACCTGCTAAGTATTATATAACAAAATACATTAAATGAGATGGTTATGAATTTGGCAAAATTTGTAGGTATTAAGGAATGTATTTAAAGATGAAAGAGAGGTGATAAATATAGGGAAAAAATTCTCGAGGTTGAGACCTCGGCAGCCTTTAATGCTGGCAAAATTAAAGTTCAGGATCATCAAAAAACCAAAATATTTATTGGATGATGGCCAATTCATTTGGTCTACAATCTCACTTTAATAGATCTTTATTCCCTCTCTGTATTATTGTTAGGTTATCTATCCGCCAAGTGAACACATGACAAGAAATACTTTTACAATTAAGCAAGTTGCATGACAACTACACTCAGATATGTGAAATGGGAATTCACACTTCACGCTTAAAATCCTTGATTTCTTTTTGTTTGTTTAACTCACCAGTAAAATTTAACATGGTATTCATGCGATCTAGTTTCTCACCAGATAACCAGTTTTATGCCTGATCTGGGTATGTCTGCCTGATTGAAGCTACACTGGAAAATCACGTGCACCTATTTTAATATTTGAACTCATTTCAGTCTTATGTAATTTGAAAAATGAGATAGAATTGGATCAAAATTTATTTATTTCTGGAACAATATTAAAAATAACACATCATGTGACAATAAGAGTTTAGATTCATGTGCAGTTTTGATTAAATTCATTTGATTCATTAAAAGCTGCAAACCATCATTTCTCTCAGAAAGCTTGTAACGTTCTCCTTCGCGTGTCACGAACGCCGAATTTAACGTCGAGATAAACCACAGTTAATAAGAACCAGATCGCAGCAAGATTAACCATTTACTGTTCACTCTTCACATTAACATATGGTGAAAACTGTTGATAAAACAATACAAGATTGATACAGTATTTGTTCCTTCCTTAATATCACATTTCAAGTGTAAATACTTGCAAAGGTGACTATAACTACATTACACTAAGGTGCAGTATACAGGGAGAGTTTACCTGCTCCATTGACTACTTTAAATAGACTTCCATGCAAACTATCCGCGACTCTTTAACTAACGAAAGCATAAACATTATCGACCGTCGTTACTTCTAACAGGATCGGCATTAACATCTTAGTTCAATATATCGATTATCTATTAACTTACAGCGTTGCTCTCACTGTGATTTCTCATGCCTGCAAAACAACTTCTGCTCCGGTGAGCCTCGTGGTGAGCCCCCACCCTCGCGTTAATTCCAAACCGGTATTTTCCCACAAGACGCGGCGAAACCGGATGTGATGTCATCGCATGCCGATATATTTTACATGCAATGAATATACTTTAAACACTTCTAATTCTAACTAGAAAATACTATCGAATGAATTACTAAGCGGAAATATTATAAACTAAATAACTGTCGTAAAGACAGCACACTCCCCGCTTGACCTTCGTAAGGTCACAATGAGCAGAGTACAAAACTTAGTCTCTTAATCAGTCATTGGGTAGAAGTAGAATAACTTCTGTAACTGGCCTTTGGTAAATTTTCACATCGCCTTGGTCGGTAGTCTTCAATTCGATCTTCCTGACATGTCCATCCCCGCTAGGGAATGTAGCAGTGATTCTGGCCATTGGCCAGCTGTTGCGGGCGATTTGCTTGTCCCTGAGCAGGACTAAGTCTTCAACTTGAAGATTCCTTCGGGGTTCTGTCCACTTTTGTCTCTGTTGCAACAAAGGTAGATATTTTTGTCTCCAGCGAGGCCAGAACTGATTTGCCAGAGCCTGGACTTGTCTCCATTGCTTTGTGTACAAATCCTTGTCTGAGAAGTCTCCTGGTGGAGGAGGTGCTCCTGCCTTTTGCGTAAGGAGCGTTGATGGCGAAAGTATAAAGGGGTTTTCTGGGTCAGAAGACACAGGTAGGAATGATTGTGCGTTTATAATGGCTGTGACCTCTGCCATTAGGGTGCACAGTACCTCGTGGGCCAATCGGGTGCGTTGCTGCATCTCAGGTTTCCTTTTCTGGGTTTTCCGTAAGGACGTGAACCGTTTGACTGCCTGCTCTTTGTTATCTGGTGAGCGCTGGCGTGGTTCTCTGAAAGGCAATGGGGCAACCCCATTATTTGCTTCATCTCTGAAGACCTTGGTGTCTTTGGGTTTTAAAGAAATGGTATCTTGAGCTGATTGTGCAAGTTTGTTTCCGTGCTCGGTTTGAACGAAAACTGACTGACCTAGCGTCTCGTCGGTTACTTTACGCTTGGTAATGCCTTGTTGTGCTTCTTTAGGGTACACCTCAGTGAGGCAGATCTTGGAACAAGAACGGCTTGACTGAGTTTGACCGCAAACTTCTGTACAGTTCGAGCTGACAATTGTTGTCCTGGAGTGAGCCTCTCCCTCCCCACCGTCCTGTTGTGGGGGTGAAGGAGCGTTGTCGGTTCTTTCATTCTTGACTTCATCACGGAGCCGTGAGGGTAAATTTCCTTCCTCGTATGGATGTGATGCAATCGTGACTCTCTGAGGTTCCTCGTAGCTGGGGAAGTTATCGAATACGTCTGGAGAGGGGAGACGAGCCTGCCAGTCTGTTTGATATTGTACATAGTCGCTTGTGCGTTCCAGTCTGGTCCTTTCTAAAGTAGATCTTACTGCCGTCAGATCACGCGACCCTTCAGGTTCTTCTATGTACTCTGCTTCCGCCGTGGCAGCTTCTTCTTCTCTTTCTAGCTGCAGCACTTGCAACTCTGTCGATATTTTTGCCATTTCCAACTGGGTTTCGGCTTCTCTGGCGGCCTCTTCTCTTTGTCTGGCAGCCTTTTCGGCTTCTCTGGCGGCCCTTTCTTTCTGGATTTCGGCTTCTCTGGCAGCCTCTTCTCTTTGTCTGGCGGCCCTTTCTTTCTGGATTTCGGCTTCTCTGGCAGCCTTTTCTTTCTGGATTTCGGCTTCTCTGGCAGCCTTTTCTTTCTGGATTTCGGCTTCTCTGGCAGCCTCTTCTCTTTGTCTGGCGGCCCTTTCTTTCTGGATTTCGGCTTCTCTGGCAGCCTCTTCTCTTTGTCTGGCGGCCTTTTCGGCTTCTCTGGCGGCCTCTTCTCTTTGTCTGGCAGCCTTTTCGGCTTCTCTGGTGGCCCTTTCTTTCTGGATTTCGGCTTCTCTGGCAGCCTCTTCTCTTTGTCTGGCGGCCCTTTCTTTCTGGATTTCGGCTTCTCTGGCAGCCTCTTCTCTTTGTCTGGCGGCCCTTTCTTTCTGGATTTCGGCTTCTCTGGCAGCCTCTTCTCTTTGACTGGCGGCCCTTTCTTTCTGGATTTCGGCTTCTCTGGCAGCCTCCTCTCTTTGTCTGGCGGCCCTTTCTTTCTGGATTTCGGCTTCTCTGGCAGCCTCTTCTCTTTGTCTGGCGGCCCTTTCTTTCTGGATTTCGGCTTCTCTGGCAGCCTCCTCTCTTTGTCTGGCGGCCCTTTCTTTCTGGATTTCGGCTTCTCTGGCAGCCTTTTCTTTCTGGATTTCGGCTTCTCTGGCAGCCTCTTCTCTTTGTCTGGCGGCCCTTTCTTTCTGGATTTCGGCTTCTCTGGCAGCCTTTTCTTTCTGGATTTCAACTTCTCTGGTGGCCTGTTTCATTTTCAAAACTGCTTCTTGTTTGGCGTAACGCAGTCGCACCTTGGCGGCTTCTGCCTTGGCTCTTGCCTGTGTGGACTTACTTGATGTCGTTCTACTGCCCTTGTCGCTGGGCGCCATCGACTTGATCCCGGATCGAGCTGACATTGCAGCACTTGGAACACCTGATAACGCCTGGGTGGGCTTACTTGATGTCGGTTTACTGCCCTTGTTGCTGGGCGGCGTCGACTTGATGCTGGATTGAGCTGACATTGCAGCACTTGAAACACCTGATAATGCCGCTTTTTCACTGTAACGTTCTCCTTCGCGTGTCACAAACGCCGAATTTAACGTCGAGATAAACCACAGTTAATAAGAACCAGATCGCAGCAAGATTAACCATTTACTGTTCACTCTTCACATTAACATATGGTGAAAACTGTTGATAAAACAATACAAGATTGATACAGTATTTGTTCCTTCCTTAATATCACATTTCAAGTGTAAATACTTGCAAAGGTGACTATAACTACATTACACTAAGGTGCAGTATACAGGGAGAGTTTACCTGCTCCATTGACTACTTTAAATAGACTTCCATGCAAACTATCCACGACTCTTTAACTAACGAAAGCATAAACATTATCTACCGTCGTTACTTCTAACAGGATCGGCATTAACATCTTAGTTCAATATATCGATTATCTATTAACTTACAGCGTTGCTCTCACTGTGATTTCTCATGCCTGCAAAACAACTTCTGCTCGGGTCTGCCTCGTGGTGAGCCCCCACCCTCGCGTTAATTCCAAACCGGTATTTTCCCACAAGACGCGGCGAAACCGGATGTGACGTCATCGCATGCCGATATATTTTACATGCAATGAATATACTTTAAACACTTCTAATTCTAACTAGAAAATACTATCGAATGAATTACTAAGCGGAAATATTATAAACTAAATAACTGTCGTAAAGACAGCACAAAGCTCATCCCTAAACTTATGCCATTGGAGGTGCAGGTTTTGTGAAGTGTAAACAAATAGCTCTTTAAAATTTATTAGTGTGCAGATAGACATTTCTGAGGAATCTTAGAATTCTGCACTAGGTAACACAACCTTATGAATCCTATTCATTATTCTTACAGCATCAAGCACACCCGACTGAATTATTGACAGTAACATCTATAACCTACAAATGAGTTGTTCTGCTGCTATTGCAATTCCTATAAGAATCTGCTCAAATTGCCTTTGAGTCAGAATGAGTTTCTTCACCTTTTCCAATGAACAAATGCCTGCAAAAAGTGTTTTTCAAGACAGCTACGCTTTCCTTAATAGTGTTCCTTACATCTGTTTCCAAGTATCTACCGTAATCTTGGATGAAATCTTCTGTCAGTGTAGCATTCATGACAATTAATGTTGAACATTTTGTTTTCCTTTGTAAATTGAACTATTTAAGGTATTTACTATGTACCATACAGAAGTATTTTTGTTAAAATTATTCTTACAACAACACATTGGAATTCTCTGCACATTGTTTCAGCCTCCAAATTTGACTTTTTTTCCCTATAGTCAAGGGAAAAGAATTTACGTATGGAAAATACCATTACCATACTGCATATTTCACAGGTGCACTTGAAATAAGTTTTTGTTCTGTTGCTATCAATATTATTGCTAGTCATTGAAACAAACAGGAATTACCCTAGTTTTTTTGCTTCTAAAAACTGATGTTTGTAGTTTTGTCGTATAGTTCTGGTAAAGTTGTTTCCATTTTATTTGAGATAAGCAGACCAGATTGTTTCACAAACCTGATGATGTTTTTGGGACATGGTTCGGCCTAATTTTCTACAACAGTACATTCCAGAACAACAATGTGGCAGGTCCTGTTAGATGTAAATCGAATTGACTTTATTTCTTACATCCTTCACATACATGAGGAGTAAAAATCTTAACGTCACGTCTCTGTCTAAATGCGCAATGTGCAATCATAGTAATTTATAATAATTTATAATAAATAGAACAGTCAATGTAACATAGAAATACACTCTGATCAGCACGAATTAATCAGTCTGATGGCCTGGTTGAAGAAGCTGTCCCGGAGCCTGTTGGTCCTGGCTTTTATGCTGTGGTACCATTTCCCAGATGGTAGCAGCTGGAACAGATTGTGGTTGGGGTGAGTTTAATGGTGAGTAAGGCATCAGATTTAGTTAATGGTTTAACAATGTGTGAACATTTGTCTAATTACGATCATAGTGGGATTAAGTCCAACATAATGTTTAAAAGAAAACATGAAACAGCTATTAAGAGTCTAGATTTGGACAAAGCCATCTTTGGTGCAATAAAACATAGTGTGCCCAGGGCATATTGGAAAATGACAGATCTGAGAAAGGTATTCAAAAAGAACTTAATAAGAACAAATTTATACCTCAAAGAAGCTGATGATGTGTCCTTGTTTGGTGACGAAACATTTGCAAATTGATTGCCAAGATTGGAGATCAACTCAACCCAACAATCAACCACTTGAGCTATACATTTTCCAAAGTATTTCCAGTGTTCAATTAATCAGAATCTAGTATTTTAATTTCAAATTTTGTGAAGGACTGTTGTCTCCCACTGTCCTTAATAATGGGTCAGTGAAGATATTACTGTCAATTGTACAGAAGTCCTTTTTAGAAATGTTTACTAAATGTCTCAAAAACAAAAATCCAGGGGACGTCACGTGATGACGTAGGATCGAGACGCTGGAACCCAGCCCTCCTGTAAAAAAGTTAATAAATTAATGTTTAAGTGAAGAAAAGTTAATTAATACTTTTTAAGGTTATTTATAAATTACTCTGGATTGTTTTAAGCTAAGCCTCATAAACAGAGGACAAAGAAAATTACTACCGCGAAGACCGCTCAAGTTGGAACAGAATCAAGGCCTACATCTACTGAAGAACCACGGACTCAGGTACAACACACCACCGGTGAAACAGAAAAGGAGACCGTGGCAGTGTCGGCCATTTCTAAAGGGAAAGATCAACGAGAACTGCGCAAGCGTAAAGGAACGAGCATGCGCAAACGAGAGCAACTAGAACTACAAAACCCAGCAACGACTGAAACCGACAGTGAAAGTGAGTCTGAGAGAGAGCCGGACTCTCTGGAAAAATCAGATGAAGATGGAGAAGAAGATGAAAGTTCCTCTGAAAATACAAAAAAGACTTTGAGGCAAATAATGCATAAATTAGAAAAATTAATTGCATTAAAAGTAATTAAAAGTAACCAAAATTAAAGAAAAAATAACAAATATGGAGGCTTTGTTTGGTAAAATGACAAAGAAACAGGAAAAAATGGAAAAGAAAATTACAGATTTGGACGTCAAAATGGAAGAAATGGATGGAAGAATGAAGAAGATGGAAGATGATAATGATGCCTGGACATCAGAAAGAAAACAACTCGTGGGAAAAATTAATAAGCTTGAAAATTTTAGTAGACGCAACAATATTAAAATTGTTGGACTTAAAGAAGGTACCGAAGGAGAAGACCCAATAAATTTTTTTCAAAAATGGATTCCTGAAAAATTGGAAAATTGGAAATGGGAGAAGAAACTTTAATTGAGATTGAAAGGGTGCACAGAGCCTTAAGACCAAGATCTCAAGATGATCAAAATCCGCGATCAATTTTGATAAGATGTTTAAGATACCAGGATAAAGAAAAGATTTTGAGGGCGGCTGCCCTGGGTGCTAAAAGAAGAAAAGGTCCGTTGATGATAGCAGAGAAACCAGTTCTTTTTTATCCTGATATAAGTTATAACCTTTTGAAGAGAAAGAAAGAATTTAATCCAGCTAAAAATGTTTTATGGGAAAAAGGTTATAAGTTTTTAATGCGTCACCCAGCAACATTGATAATTTTTTTGGAGGAGGGAAAAAGATTTTTTTCTGATTATCAAGATGCGGAGGTGTTCGCACAAAAGCTTCCATCTCTTCGCTAATTAAACGTAGAGATTTCTAAATGTAATGGTTAAAGACGAAGACAGAGAAAGCAAATGGAACTGATGGACATTTAAGGATAATATAAGGGAGAAAAGTAAAATTTTAGAAATATTAATTGAGAATAGTATGTTTTTTTATATATATATACTTTTTAAGTTGCGGGGGTGCTGGGGAGCTTTGAATCGGTTACTACGGGATTCACGTGTGTAATCATGGCGATTGCCATGACCCGTACAATAGAGGGGGGTAATGTTGTGTTTTTTTTTCTTTCACAACATTAGTAGGGGGGTATTTTGTTTTTTTCTTTATTTTCTATTTTTCTTCTATTCTTTTGCCTGGATGATTGGTGGGGACACACATAGCAACATGGAGACTTCTAAAAAGATTTCCCAGGATACAATGAAAGTTGAAAGATTAGGTATTATTATAGATTAATGAAATAGAAATTTTAATTCAAAAAGGAAATATTAAAAAACTTATATCTTGTATGTATAATTTGATTCAAAGACAGGCAATTAAACAAGGAGTCCATAAGTCAAGACAAAAATGGGAAAGTGATTTGAATATTAAAATTGAAGAAACAAATTGGTCAAGACTATGTCTTGATAGTATGACAAATACAATAAATGTTCGGTTAAGATTAGTGCAGTATAATTTTCTACATCAATTATATATTACACCACAAAAAATAAAAAAATTAAATCCAAATTTGTCGGATCAGTGTTTCCGATGTAACCAGGAAACTGGTACTTTTTTACATTCAACATGGTCTTGCTCTAAAATTCAACCTTTTTGGACAAATTTAAGACTTTTACTGGAACAAATTACAGGAACACAATTTCCTCATGATCCAATATTACTTTTACTAGGTGATATTGAAGGGATAAAACCGAAACTCAAACGAAATAAATATCAGAAAGAATTTATAAAAATTGCACTGGCAGTAGCCAAAAAAGCTATTGCAGTTACTTGGAAATCGGATACATATTTAAGTATAGACTCTTGGAAGAAAGAAATCTATGGCTGTATTCCATTAGAAAAAATTACTTATAATTTAAGAGATAAATATGAAACATTTCTGAAAATTTGGAGCCCTTGTTTACAAAAGACAGGATTAAATATATAGATGCTCTGAAGATGAAACAATTGGTTATTTGGGAAAAGAAATAAATATACATATTAAAGTTATTACGAATTCCATGGAGCATGTGGAGATCTTCCAACAACCAGGCATTCTTTCTTTCTTTCTTTTTTTCTTCTTTCTTTCTCTTTTTTTTTCTATAGGGCAGTTAGGGGGGAGGGGTTAAGGGGAGGGGATAAGGGTTATATACATTTTTTTTCATACTTTACTTTGTAACTATTTAAAAATGCAATAAAAAAAGTTTTCAAAAAAAAACAAAAATCCCTATTTTGTGGTGAAATACCTGTTATTTTTTAGATTGAAATCAATGCAACAGCTGACATCAGGAGATGATTCCCTTTCTCATTACCTCTCTTTAATTGGAACTGATTCCTCCATGTACTCATGATGATGCAGTGGTTAATCCACTGCATCAATGAGGAATGATTTCTGGTGACTGACCAGGCCACAATTCCCAGAACCATATTGGCTGAGCAGCCTCAGCTTTAAAGTAAAACACCGGAGACATAAATAATTAAAATTGTAGCTTTCCGTTTGATCTAGCTTAGTTTGAAACATTTCTCCTCTCTTCTTGGTCTGAGCAAATTGGACTTGACTCAGGGACGAGATCCAGCACCTGGCCGCGTGGAGTGCCAACAACAACCTGGCTCTTAACACCCAGAAGACCAAGGAGATCATTGTCGGCTCCAGGCATGCTAGGAGACACAGTCATATCCCCATCTACATCAATGGAGCTGTAGTGGAGCGTGTATCAAGCTTCAAATTCCTTGGTGTCCACATTTCTGAGGATCTCACCTGGTCCCTGAACTCCTCCATCCTGATCAAAAAGGCACAACAGCACCTTTATTTCCTGCTGAGCATCGAGAAAGCTCACCTCTGTCCCAGGATACTGACGGACTTTTACTGCTGTACCATTGAGAGGATACTCACCAACTGTACCTCAGTGTGGTATGGCAATTGTCCCGTGTCGGACCGCAAAGCACTCCAGCGTGTGGTGAAAACTGCCCAGTGGATTATCAGCACCCAATTGCCCACCATGGAGAACATCTACCATAAACGCTGCCTGGGTAGGGTGAAAAGCATTATCAAAGTTGCATCTCACCCTAACCATGGACCTTTTACTCTCCTCCCATCCGGTAGGTGCTACAGGAGCCTCCGCTCCTGCACCAGCAGGCACAGGAAGAGCTTCTTCCCTGAGGCTGTGACCCTGCTGAACCTCACATCACAGCGCTAAGCCATATTGCACCCATATTGTACTGTCTCAGTACTTTTATATTTATGTGCTGTAGCACTTTTTATTTGCAGTTATTTTGTAAATAACACTATTCTTTGCATTTCTGGTTAGATGCTAGCTGCATTTCATTGGCTTTGTATCTGTACTCGGCACAATGACAATAAAGTTGAACCTAATCTAATCTAATCTAATTTCTTCTCCCCTGCTTGGTATCTTTAGAGTCATAGAATTATACAACACAGAAACAGGCCCTTCAACCAAACTGTCCATGATGACCAAGGTGCTTTCCTCATTTGCTTGCCTTGGTTCTATATTTCTCTAAAGTTTAGAGAAATATGGAACAAATGGGTTCCCAACTTGGGATTCATGGACCCCTTGCTTGATGGTATTGGTCCATGGCATAAAAGTGGTTGAGAACCCCCTGTTGTAAATTGTTTCTATTCATGCACTTGTCTGTGTGCCTGTATTGATTTTGTACAAGTTAGAATATTTTACAAAGTAAATTCTGAATTGTACCTCAGGCGATCAAACACAATTTCAGTATGGAGTTCCTCAGCTTCACTGGAGCAAGTGAGAAAGCAATTCTGATGTAATTGCACATTTACAGTAGGGCTATTTGTCAGGTGAGGAAAAAAAGTTAGAATTTTCTAGCATTCCTTTCTGTTCAAATTTAGCTAACCGTGTATTGACATGAAATGCCACATGAAAATAAACATGACTTTCAGCATTCTTTCTAAAGTCACAGTGAAAATCCAGTTTATTGCCATATGCAAAAGTACAGGTATACATGGTGCAATGGAATAGCTGGATTAAGTTCAACAGAAAACATGAAACAGCTATTAAGAGTCTAGATTTGGACAAGGTCATCTTTGGTGCAATAAACCAGAGCATATTGGAAAATGACAGATCTGAGAAAGGTATTCAAAAAGAACTTAATAAGAACAAATTTATACCCTAAATAAGCAAGGAATCTATTTGCAAACCAAGGACCATAAATAACCGAAAAGGGAAGAGACTGATGGTGTCTCCTCGTTTGGTGATGAAACATTTGCAAATGGATTGCCAAGATTGGAGAACAACTATTTTGTTCTCACAAGACTAGAGAAAACATACTTGCAACAGCATCACAGGCACATCACAGCACATTCACAGCGTTCACAAGAAAAATGTAAATTAAATATAAACTCGACTCAATTTTTCCAAAAAATGACACAAATAGAACAAAAACAAGTGAGTGGTTGAAGTGCAGTAGCCATTCTTGAATCTGGTGATGTGGGACTTTAAAGCTTCTGTACCTTCTGCCAAATAATCGCCGTGAAAACATGGCATGGTCTGGATGGTGGGAATCTTTGATGATAGATATTTGCTTCTTGAAGCGGTGCCTATTATAAGTATTGCCAATGGTTACTACAAGGTTTCAGTTAGCACAAAGTTTCACTCAGTATTAGTGAAAGCTCTTGAACAGAACTTGAAGCATGGAGTCTCTGTTTACTGGCAGAATTGTGAACATTATAGCCCTGAGGCGGCATGGTGGTGTTGTGGTTAGCATAATTCCTTTACAGCACCTCCGATCACCAAATGAGATTAGATTCCCCCCCCCCCCCCCCCCCACTGTCTGTTCGGAGTTTGTGCATTCTCCCCAAACCTACTACTTAGGTTTCCTTGGGGTGTTCTGGTTTCCTCCCACATTCCAAAGGTGCACGGTTTCGGGTTAGTGCAGGGAGCCTTACCATTAACCGAGGGGCCCGTGGACCACAGGTTGGGAACTCCTGGGTTAGTGAGTTGCGTGCATGCTATGTTAACAGCGGAAGCGTGACACAGTTCACTGGATGCTTCAATGTGCATTTGACAAATAAAGCTATTCTTTCTTTCTTCTTTCT
Source organism: Hypanus sabinus (assembly GCF_030144855.1). Lineage (NCBI taxonomy): Eukaryota > Metazoa > Chordata > Chondrichthyes > Myliobatiformes > Dasyatidae > Hypanus > Hypanus sabinus. Next base: position 46,923,146 of record NC_082738.1, read on the forward strand.
GCAGATAGTGAAAAGCACAGGAGATCAGTAAAGTAGTTAAGTGGTTAAATGCTCTTCCCTCTCTCTCACCTTCCAGCCTATCACAAATCAATACTTCTCTCCTGCCCTTCCCACTTGGGTTCCACCTTAAAAGGAGTTTTCTTTAACTTTTCTCATTTATGATACAAGACCATTGACCTGTTGACTCTGTTTCTTTCTCCCTGGATAGATCCCAACTGAAATTGTTTTCTTGTGTGCTCTATTGAAATCAAAATCATGTTTATTATCATTGACGTATGTTGTGAAATTTGGTGTTTTGTGGCAGGAGTACAGTGAAAGGCATAAAAAAAAATTACTATAAGGGGCAGCGTGATAGGGTAGTGGCTAGCACAACACTTTATAGTACAAGTGACCTGGGTTCAATTCCCATTCCTGCCTGTAAGGAGTTTGTATGTTCTCCCCGTGACCACATTGGTTTTCTCCAGGTGCTCCAGTTTCCTCTCACAGCCCAAAGACATTGTAAATTGTCCCATGATTAAGCTAGGATTAAATTGGGGGATTGCTGGGTGGTTTGGCTCAAAGGGCCAGAAGGGCTTGTTTCATGCTGTATCTCTAAATAAATAAATAAGTTGCAATAATAAATAAATCAATAAGTCAATATTGCAAATAAAGTTCAAAAGAGGAATAGTGTGATAGTGTTCATGGATCATAAACAAATCTGATCGTAGAGGGGAAGAAGCTGTTCCTATAATATTGATTGAGGGTCTTCAGGCTCTTGTACCTCTGATGCTAGTAATGAAAAGATGGCACGTCCCAGATGCTAAGTGTCCTTAATAATGGATACTGCCTTCTTGAGGAACCACGCCTTGAAAATGCCCTTGATGATGGGGTTGTGCCCATAACAGAGCTGGCTGAGTCAATGGCCTTCTGCAGCCTCTTTCGATCCTGCGCATTGGAGCTTCCATACCAGCCAGTGATGCAACCAGTCAAGATGCTCTCCACAGTACATCTGTAAAAATTTGCGAGAGTCTTTGGTGACATAACAAGTTTCCTCAAACTCCAAATGAGGTTTAGCTGCTGGTGTGTCTTCTTCCTGATTGCATCAATGTGTTAGGTCCAGAATAGATCCTTTGAAGTGTGGACAGATAGAAACTTAAGGCTGCTCACCCTTTCCATTGCTGACCCCTCAACGAGGACTAGTGTGTGCTCTCCTGACCTCCCCTTCCAGAAGTCCATATTAAATACCTTGGTCTTGATGGCATTGAGTGCAAGGGTGTTGTTGTGATAACACTCAACTATCTGATCTATCTCACTCCTGTACAGTTCCTCATTGCCATCAGAGACTCTGCCAACAACAGTGGTGTCATCAGCAAATTTATAGTTAGTGCTTGAGCTGCGCCTAGCCATATAGTCATGAGTGTAAAGGGAGTCTGGCAGTGGGCTAAGCATGCATCCTTAAGGTTTTGACCACCTGGTGTATTTTCAATGTTTATGATTTTTATTATGAAACTGCAAAAGAAAAATTTTTTAAAGGGTAAAGTATTATAGACACACTAACTAATTGAAGTAGGCAAGGTAGCTGGAAAAACTGCAAAATTTTGTTTTGGAAGGAATTTGCAATTTAAATCAACAAAATGATTCAGCAATACTAGATGTGGTTTGAAAACATATTATTATATTATACAGTAGATATAACGAAGGAAACGTCTGATATATTGAATAATTACTTTGCAGTAGTATTTCCAGTAGAGAAAAGGTAAGAATGCCAAGGAAATAAAGAGTGTATCAGTGATGGGGGTCAACAAATTAACTGTAGAAAATAACCTTGAGACCTATGGTTGATATACCGAGGTCAAATGCCCTTCATTCCAGGGCTCTACCAAGTTGGTGGGTGTTATGTGTCATGCCTTAACCATAATTTTTGAAGTGCTGCTGATTTACAGAGCTATTTGCTACATTACAAAATATTTATGTGTAGCGAGCAAGGGAAGCAAAGGAATTTATTGTCAAGAAAGTACATAGTCTGCATTTAAAAATAGGGTGACTGGACACCTTGGAAGTTTCCGTGCAGCAGAGAGGCCAATTTGTATTTGTAAAGGCTGGGTCATGCCTGAAGGATCCAATCATTAATTTATGAAGAGCTGATTAAATTAGATGTCTATGAATGTAATTTATCTACCCTCCCAGAGGGCACTTAATAAGAGATTGTTATAGCTGAAGTGAAAGCTGTTGGATTTGAAAATATAAACATGACCTGGTTAGGAAATTGTCTGACATGGGGAGTAGAGATAAAGCCAGGTACTTTGACCAGCATAATGTGTTTAGCTATTTCATGTAAAGTTCTCTTTTGGAGCCATAACAGCTTACTGCATTTATAAAGGATAGAAATGATAGCGGGCCTGCACGGACAGGTGTCTCCCAATCTTCACCCAGCTAACAGGAGTCACCTGCCACTCATTTCCAACTCGTCACCTGCAGCCTATTTAAACCCAGCTCTCATCCACAATCCTGGTTCACTCATATAAACCAGCTAGCCTCAATCAGTTGTTCCTAGCTTTCAATTACCTTGCTGTTTTAAGTATCTGTTCTCTTTTGTTTTGTGGCTTGATATTTTGCAGTTTATTATTAAGCTTATTGCTCACTGCTAAATTGTCTCTGCTGATCTGTGTTTGGGTCAAGCCTCTTCTACATTCCTGACAGCATGGGTGAACCAGCAATTGACCCAGCAGAGTTTGTTTGCCTGAAGGAAGTCGTCCACTGACAAGGGTACATGATTCAAAAGCAGCAGGAAGCAATTGACTATATGCTCACCACTCTCAACCAACTCTCCATCTCATTACAGTCCACCTCCCTTGGAGCCCTGGATTCCAGTGCCAGAATGCATCAATAGATCCCCACCCTGATGTCACAACTTTCTGACCCAGTGCATCTTACACTTCGAGGCTGAGCCATCTCTGTATTCTGCAGACCAAGCCAAGATTGTCTACATCACCTCTCTTTTGACTGTATGAGTTCTGACCTGGACCACCACTAACTGGGACAATAAAACCACCAATTGCAATAAAAATGAAGATTTTCCTGCAGAGATGTGCTGGGATTTCATCCATCTGGAAAGTGGGTGGGAGGCAGTGGATTGGGTACTTCACCTGCATCAAGGCTCATAGTCGGTGCTGGACTACACTGTGGAATTCAGGACCCTTACAGTTGGAATACAGAAGCACTTCATGGCCTCTCAGAGCACTTGAAAGGTGAACTGTCTATCCAGGAGATGCCCAGACCTGAAAGCCTCATCACTCTGGCCCTCTGAATTGATAAGTGTCTCAGGGAAAACCCTCCAGATCATCAGGCAGAACCCCAGTTCCATTCCCGGAAGCATTTCAATCAGCAATGCCTCCAGAACCCAGGCAGTTAGGGAGAGCATCCTTAACCCTCCAACAGGATGAGTGCCAGTGGAGGAACACTTATGGTGGAGCTGCTGATCACCCAAGGATCAAATGTCCACTGTTTTTGGGGGAAATGGCACCACCAAGTAGAGATAACCTCCAGGAAGACCACAACCTTGTCATGATTTGGAGGCTTGCGTGCCTCAAAGGCTTTTGGAGAGCTATGCTGGCAGCTTTGTTCTTGGTAGTATCACCCATGCCAAACAGGTCAAAGGGTAGAGGCCAGACTAAGTGGTCCACCAGTCATCTGGAGGGGGGAGGCGTTTTTTGTATTTGCGTCCTCTTGATGGATAGTACGTTTGAAGCACTGAGAAGGGTCCAGCTCTTCAGCAAACTGGAACTATGGAGCTCATACAACCTGATCCGCATCCACCAGTAGGGTGAGTAAACTGTGCCATTATGGAGTAGGATATAGGGAGCTACGTGCCCTCAAATGGGCTTTGGAGGAATGGAGGCATTGGCTGATGGGAAATGCCGAGCTCTTCCTGATCTGGACTGATCACCAGAACTCATATCCATATAACATATCTACCCACCCAACTCAACCCACATCAGGCTCGCTGGGCCCTCTTGAATTGACTTTATTTCTTACATCCTTCACATAGATGAGGAGTAAAAATGTGCAATGTGCAATCATAGTAATTTATAATAAATAGAACAGTCAATGTGACAGAAATACACTCAAATCAGCATGAGTCAAACGTCTGATGGCCTGGTGAAGGAAGCTGTCCCAGAGCCTTTTGGTCCTGGCTTTTATGCTGTGGTACTGTTTCCCAGATAGTAGCAGCTAGAATAGATTGTAGTTGGGTGACTCAGGTCCCCAGTGGTCCTTCGGGCCCTTTTTACGCACCTGTCCTTGTAAATGTCTTGAATCACGGGAAGTTCACAAGTGCAGACGTGCTGGGCTGTCTGCAACTCTCACTGCAGAGTCCTGCAATTAAGGAAGGTACAGTTTCCATACCAGGCAGTGATGCAGCCAGTTAGGATGCTGTCAATTGTACCCCTGTAGAAAGTTCTTAGGATTTTGGGGTCCATACCAAACTTATTCAACCGTCTGAGGTGAAAGAGGCGCTGTTGTGCTTTTCTCACCACACAGCTGACATATACAGACCATGAGCTGTCCTCGGTGATGTGGATGCCAGGGAACTTAAAGCTGTTTACCCTCTGAACCCCAGATCCATTGATGTCAATAGGGGTTAGCCCATCTCCATTCCTCCTGTAGTCCATAACCAGCTCCTTTGTTTTTGCGACATTAAGGGAGGGGTTGCTTTCTTGACACCACTGTGTCAGAGATAACTTCTTCCTTGTAAACCACCTTGTTATTGTTTTGAGATTAGGCTAATCAATGTTGTGTCATCCACAAAGTTAATTAGCAGATTAGAGCTATGGATGGCGACACAGTCATGGGTATACAGAGAGTAAAGGAGGGAGCTTAGTACACAGCCCTGAGGGGCTCCTGTGTTGAGGGTCTGAGAAGCAGAGGTGAGGGAGCCCACCCTTACCATCTGCCAACGATCTGACAGGAAATCCAGGATCCAGCTACACAAGGCAGGGTGAAGGCTGAAGTCTCTGAGCTTCTTGTTGAGCCTGAAGGAAATTATGGTGTTGAATGCTGAACTGTAGTCCAAGAACAGCATTTTCACATAAGCATCCTTCTTCTCCAGATGTGTAAGGACAGAGTGTAGAGCAGTGACTATTGCGTCATCTGTCGATCGGTTGTGTTGGTAGGCAAATTGTAGGGGGTCCAGTGTGGGTGGTAACATGCTGCAGGTATAGTCCTTGACCAGCCTCTCAAAGCATTTGCTTATCATTGAGGTGTGTGCAACAGGACAGCAGTCATTCAGGCATGTTCCCTTGGTCTTCTTTGGTACAGGGATAATGGTGAAGCAGGAGGGCACTCTGCACTGAGAGAGGGAGAGATTAAAAATGCCTGTAAACACAGCTGCCAGTTGTGCTGCATACATCCTGAGTACCCGCCCTGGGATGCCGTCCAGTCCTGCAGCCTTGTGACTGTCCACTCGTTGGAAACATCTACATACCTGAGCCTCAGAGATGACCAGGTTGCGGGTTGTAGCGGTGGCTTTCCTCGGAGGCTCAGAGTTCGTGACATCGAACCGAGCGTAAAAGCGATTGAGCTCTTCTGGGAGAGAGGAGGCGATATTGGCAGCACCAGTATGTTTGGCTTCGAAGTCTGCGACAGTATGCAACCTTCGCCACAAGTCACGTGTGCTGTTTGTTGTGAATCTTGACTCAATCTTGGCCCTGTATTGTTTCACAGCCTCGATAGCATTGCGCAGATCCTAGCTGCTTTTCTTGAGCTCCTGCTGATTGCCGGCAGTGTAAGCTCTGTGTCGTGTGGTAAGTGCTGTTCACACGGAACTATTGATCCGGGGTTTCTGGTTCGGGAAGGCCCTGAATGACTTCTGGGGGACAACATCATCGATGCACTTCCGGAGGAAGCACGTGGCTCCATCCATGAACTCGGAGACATCCTCATCATGGAAGACATCCCAGTCAACGTCATCGAAGCAGTCCTGCAGCATGGAGGTCGATTGGTCGGACCAACAGCGAACCGTTTTAACTATGGCTGCCTCTTGTTTCACCTTCTGCCTGTACGTTGGGCAAAGCAGGATCGAAGAGTGATCTGATTTTCCAAAAGATGGGGGAAGGAGAGTTTTGTAAGCATTGCGGAAGGGAGTGTAGCAGTGGTCAAGTATCTTATTATCTCCATGAGTGCTCACCTGGATGTGCTGACAAAACTAAAGAAAGACTTTCATCAGTGATGCTCAATTAAAGTCACCGGTGATGACAAAGGCACCCTCTGGGTATGCACTCTCCAGGGCTTACACCCCAGGGTTCTAAAAGAGGTACATTTCATTCCTTTGTTCCCTGCTGATAGGAGAGTCTAGCTGACTCAACCAGCTCCATCATGGGTATAACCCTCCACAGCATGGAGGACAACTGTGAGAACAGCCGTATTAGCCTCACCAGGAGGCTGGCCCTTCTTCCTCACCTCCGGTGCTTTATCCGAGGCAGTGACCATCAGCTACTTGAACAGAAAATGCTAAGAAAATGAAAAAAGCACATAACACACTCCAATAGCCAGTAGTCACCGTACCCAACTAGAAAAGACTCCCTTTATTCTCACTCTTTACCTCCTACCAATCAGCCAGTGCTCTACCCATGCCAGATACCATGGACCCTTACCTTTTTAAGGAACCTCGTGCAGCACTTCGTCAAAGGCCTTCTGAAAATCCAAGTACACAACATCCACTGATTCTCCTTTCTCAACCCTGCTTGTTATTTCTTCAAAGAATTCCAACAGATTTGTCAGACATGATTTTCCCTTAAGGAAACTATGCTGATTTTGACCTGTTTTGGTAAGGATAAAATCTACAGATGAATCACAAACTAAACTAAAGTGCATTAGTATTAAATATTCTAAGGTATGGAACAGATTAACCAGTGACACTTTTAATGTGAAGTGGCAGTGAGTTCAGAAGCCTGATGGCCTGAGGAGAGAAGCTGTTTCCTATCCTGACCGTTCTTGTCTTTATGCATCAGAGTCTCCTGCCTGAGGGTAGAAAGTCAAAGAGGACGCTGGATGGATGGGTGGGATCCTTAATAATACTAAGGGCCTTGTGTATGCAGCACTCCTGATAAATGTCTCTGATGGATGGTGGGGAGACCCCTATGATCCTCTCAGTTCAATCCAGTTGAAACCGAGACCGACCCTCAGCCCATCATTCCGTCCTTGCAAATCCCATTCCTGATTATGTGGGACCATGAGAACCAGATCTGCCAGGCTCTACAGCATGAGCCTGCTCTGGCCAACACACCTGACAACAGCATGTATGTTCCAGCAGCCGTGCGGTCTGAGGCTGTCCAGTGGACCCACTCCTCACCACCAGATCCGATAGTGGAAGGTGGTCCAGTGTAAACTGTTCACTGGTTGATAGATTCACATCATTGTGGACAAGGCATGCAGTAACTGTTTAACCGGGAAGGGCACAGCCTGAAGGAGAGGTCTTGCGTGCCATCCAGTTGCACCTTGGATCCATCACTCATCAGAGTTTCACCAGATCCAACTGTATCGCTCAGCCAAAGGAGAGGGGTCCTGCCAGGCCTACATAGGCAGGCACTTCCCAGTCTCTACCCAGCTAACAGGGATTACCTGCCACTCATTTCCAACTCATCACCAGCAGTCTACTTAAACCCAGCTCTCATCCACAGACCTTGTTCACTCATCAAACCAGCTAACCTCTACCAGTTACTGCTTCGATTAACTTGTTGTGTTAAGTATCTGTTCTCTCTAGTTTTGTGGCCCCCGTGTCTTGATATTTTGTGGTTTATTATTAAAGTTATCACTCACCGCTATACCATCCCCATTGCTCTACTTTAGGATCATGCCTCCTCTACATCTCCTGACAATAGAAAAGGCCAAATATCCAGGATCTTCAAATGATACAATAATAGTTAACACTTAAAACATTGCTGAAAGAAACAATGAAAATACATCAATGGATATAAACAGATTTCAATTTTCATTGAGTTTCCAAGCAGCAGGTCTGCAAACAAAATGATCAAAATGTCTGATTGTCCACACAAAAAAAACAACTGTCTGATGTGTATTTCTAGGTGCCAATCACTTTCCAGACAATGGAGATGGGTTCTAGTTATGAACCAGTTGGAAATGTAGAACAGGTTTACTAGCAAAATATCCCTTTGCTTGGTTATTTTCAACAAGCTTATTTGGCTAAATAGACACACTACTGTCACACTGTACATAGAGGTTCCACTTCTTGGTTCTTTCACTGCACTTTGTTGAGCAGACTGTTAAAAGTGATTTGAGCTGAAAGCAATGAGTGGGGAGTATAGGGCACAAGTCTATCTAACGGTAGACCATTTTAGATATTTGCCTTTTCTCGGGACTGATTATTTGGACTTTTAGACTAAGTGTCAGGCCTGCACAGGCAGACACCAGCCAGGCCCCACTCAGCTAAAGGAGTCACCTATCACTCGTTTCTAACTCATCACCTGCAGCCAATTTAAACCCAGCTCTGATCCACAGTCCTTGCTTCACTCATCGAACCAGCCAGCCTCAGCCAGTTGCTCTTAGCTTTCAATTACGTCTTTGCCTTGTCATGTTAAGCACCTTGTTTATTGGCCTCTTGTGGCTTGTTAATTTGCAGTTTATTAGTAAAATATCATTTACTGCTAAATTGTCTCTGCTGCTCTGCTTTTAGCCCAAGCCTCAACATTTCCTGACATTAAGATCTTTATTTAACAACTTGTTTAATCTAATCTTTCAGTCCTGTGCCATGCCATTGCTATAGAATATAGTTAGTGATAATGATACACACTCTTAGACAGGCTTAGCAGTACATTTTTCGATTGATTCTTACAATGTATAACAGATGGTCTGTCACCGAACTTTCAGGCAAATTAAACCAGATGTTCAGTTTTCATGCCTCCTGCAAAAGATCATTCATTAAAAATGAGCAACTAATTAATTAAGGAACCAGGTGGCTGTTGTCATTATTGATCTTTTATACTTAGTGCAGATGACTGGAACTCAAATTATCTTGACACTTTGGAATCTTCAAGTCTTTGGTTTGTAGCCTAATTTAGAATTTATTGCAAGTGAAAATGCTCAAATTTAACTGGATTAAATGGTCAAATATTTCTGATGGAAAGAATCTAATGATGTCCATCATTAATTGGACTTTTCCTTGTAGTTTCAAAGGTTTCAAAGGTATATTTAATGTCAGAGAAATGCATACAATATACACCCTGAAATGCTTTTTCTTCGCAATAATCCATGTAAACATAGGAGTGCTACAAAGAATGAATGACAGTTAAATGTTAGAACCCCAAAGTCCCCCCCAGCTCCCCTCCCTACCATAGGCAAGTGGCAGGAAACAACAATCCCCCCTCCCCCTATCAGCAAAAAAGAAACACTGGCACCCGCCACCAAGCACTCAAGTGTGAGCAAAGCAACAGTAAAGACACAGACTTGCAGTTACTCCGAAGACTACATCGTTTACCCGGCATTCGACATACCACAGGCTCTCTCTCTTCCTAATAAGGGAGAAAGAGGTGTCTCTGTTTCATAGTAAGAGGGGAGACATAACAAACAACTCACTGGTTTACGATGTTAAAAGTCCGTTACGTCGGTTTTTCCGAGCTCTGGGCCCAAAGATCTCGAGTCTCTGGGCACACAGCCGTAGATATTCTGACTCCCCCGACGACACATGGATCTCCTGCTGTGACACCAGCCTTCAATCCGCCCATCTCCAGAGCCATGAGGTCCTAGGCCTCCAAAGCCAAGCTGAATTCTTAGGCCAATCCATTGGCATGCCGAATAATGGCCAGATATGAAACCCCAAGAGCGGGTCCCATTCCCACTAAGAACCAAAGTCAGCACGTAACTCCAGGTCAGGGTCTTCAAAAGAACCCTGAAAGGGAAAAATAAAGATATTAAAGATGGAAATAGAACTGTTTCTGAAGTATCAAGTGAAGGAGTTGCCATTTAGCGCCATCATCACTTCGCTCTGCCTTCTTCTGTAAATTGTTGGAAGTATAAGATAGAAACTGCACAGTATTCCTTCAAGGTGTCCTAAATTCACCATAAAGGCATCAGACCACAAGACCACAAGTGTTAAAAATGAAAACTGCTATTAGTTCACTGAAGTGTGTTGCAGAACAATGAGTACTTTAATGTGGCTATAACTACAGGAAATTAATTTGATTATTTTTTAAAACAAAAGTCTTTATAAATTAGAAATGCTATTCCCATGCAAGGTATTGACAATGTAATTTCCCTTGTCTATCAAGTTTGTTGGCTATACAGAACTATACATATCTGACATTAATTTATTGCCGATAACTTGTATGTAACTATCCTCCACGCATGATATTTTCTTGGAGAAAATACCTTGGTTTGTTGGCAAAAGTGTCTGTAGTTAGTTGCACAAGATAGATTTCCTTTCAATAAAACATAAGTTGACAATTTTAGAAATGAATGCCTTTGCTGTACAATGGCTATATTCTACAAGCACAAATAAATGATTCTGACTCCATGAGTGTTGTTCAAGTCTTTATTTGGATATGGTGTGCTTCATTTACAGAATCATGTTTATTATCATAGACATATATTGTGAAACTTGTTTTGTCGCAGCAGTACCATGCTAGACACAAAAAATTACTATGTTATAAGATAAATAAATAATACAAAAGATGTATAATGAATTCATGGACCATTCAGAAAGCTGATGGTAGAGGAAGGAAACTTCCAGAAGCACTGAGTGTGGGTTTTCAGGCTCCTGTACCTCCTCCCTGATGGTAATAATGAGAAGAGGTCATTCCTGGATGGTGAGGGTCCTTAATGATGGATACTGCCTTCTTGAAGTACTGCCTTTGGAAGATGTCCTTGATGGCAGGAAGGAATTACAAACATAACTGAACATTGTGTATCATGAGCAAACACCCCCACTTCTGATGTTATGCTGGTAGAAAGGTTATTAATGAAGTAGGTGAAGATAGTTAGGATACTGCCCTGAAAAATTCTTGCAGTGATGTCCTAGGCTGGGATCATCGATGTCTAAAACCACGATCATCTTCCTTTTGCAAAGTCTGTCTCCAGCCCTCAGTGTTATTCCCTTACTTGTAATCACTGCATTTCTGATATTTTTGTAAATGTCTAGAATCTCTTGATTTCTGAGTGTTACTTGTTCCATTTGAGTGTGTTGTGTTTTGCATTTTAAAAACTCGTCGAGTGATTTACCATCTTTGACACTGCTGTTAAATGCTAGTATAATTAAAACAACTTTATGGTGGTCAAGTATCTCTTAACTAGTGACCTTATGCAACTGATTCTCATTCTTAGCAAATTATATATAATGAATCAACTTCACACAGTTACATTTACATTTGTGAGAAATGGGAGCTAACAGTTCTATCTGTTGCATAGACAATCCTCATTCACCCACTATAGGAACAGAATGGATATATTTTTTTTGTCTAGGTAGTGACTGCTAGTCTTCTGAATCTACAGAAGAGAAGTTAACAGAGAAAAGTCCATTAGCCAAGGACAACCATCTACTGACGAAGTTATTTCCAAGAAGAAAAATTGTCTTTTGAAAAAGCAATTAGAAATGTTTTTATAAGCTAATACTGTATATGACATAAATTTCTTAAACTTGATCATCACATCATTTGTGAATGACATAATCCTAATAAAAGTTACCAACAGGTGCCATGAAAGTAGTTGCCCTTTAAGTATAACCAATAGCAAACAACAGTATTTTAAATTTATGTGGATTCACTGAAAAAGTGATAGCCTCCACTGTACTTCGCAGAAGAATTGGCAGAAAGTCACATCAGATGAATTTTAACTAATTCATATCTAAATTCACATCTAGAAATTGGTGTCAGATTTACAATTTATTTTTGAAATACTTGTCTCAGAATATCATCCTCCTTTAGTTCCATTGTAGCTCTGATCTGCCAGGCAAATGTTTCAGGATGCATGGTAATATTTTTATTAGGACATATTTTGTAGTAACTGAATGCTCCACATACATGTGTATTTTCTGCACGTTCTACCTGTATTTTCTCACATGGTCCAAGATTCTGAATGCTACTGAAAGAACTCTAATTTGCCTGTTCTAGTGGTGCAGAATACATAGGCTCGAGGCCTGGAAGAAGAGCAAAGGGAATTTACAGTGGGGGTGGGGGGGTTGTGGTTTACAAGCACAGGGGAAAGAGTCCTGAGTGCTTGGGGAATTGGGAAACACTTAAGATGGGAACACAAGAGATTACAGATGCTGGAATCTGAAGCAACACACAAAATGCTGGAGGAACTCAACAGGTCAAGAGGCATTTATGGGAGAAAATGGATAGTCAATGTTCTGGGTCAAGACCATTCTCTTAAGCTGAAAGCTACAGGAGAGATAGCCAGTATATAAAGGAGGGAAGAAGTGGTGAAGCAAGGGATAGCAGATGATAAGTTGGATCCAGATGAGGGGAGAAGATTGATAGGCAGATGAGGGAGGTGAGAGTGGGAAGAGCATTCCTTGGGATGGTTGGGATTTCCTGAGTCAGGTAGTGATGTCATAGAGGAGAGTCACGATTGATATCTTTGGGGATTCACAGGCTGCAAAATGAAAGGAATGTTTGATGGAGGATTGGTGGGGCTAGTTAGGCTCAATGGGGAACTGGGTTCAGGTGGGGGATTAGGGTGCTGGGCTGCAGAAAGATGTAGATGGGGAATGAGGGAAGTGGTCAGGCTGGGAGGAGGGAGGTACATGTAAGAGTCAGCAAGGGTTTGGAAATGTTGACTTTTACAAGTTGTGATTGGACTGGTGTGGCAAGCTCAGTCACCATAACAGGTAAGGACTTTAGAACATAGAATATTACAGCACAGTACAGGTTCTTCAGCCCACAATGTTGTGCCAACACTTTAACCTACCCTAAGATAAATCAAACCCTTCCCTCTGACATAACCCTCCATTTTTCTATCATCAATATACCTATCTAAGAGTTTATTAAATGTCTTTAATGTATCTGCCTCTACCACTGCCCCTGGCAGGACAGTCAACACACCCATCACTCTCTGTGTAAAGAACTTGCCTCTGATATCCCTCCCTAGACTTTCCTACAATCACCTTAAAATTATGCCCCCTCATATTGGCCATTTCTGTCTTGGGAAAAAGTCTCTGGCTATGCACTCAATCTATGCCTCTTAATTGAAGCACTTATCAGATAAGTGCTACCCTGTGTACTTTTTCTGAAGATCTTGCCGAGGCTCACTTCACAGCCTGCAACTATTTCAGGCAGAACCTTTTTAAAATTGTGTTGAAATGCAGTTTGCAAGTCCTGCAAATGCCATTTCTGTAAAAACATCACACATCACTGCCAGATCACAGGCATGGACCGAGTGGGGTCACTGCACACGGCTCCTCTGTGTGTTAGTGTGCTGGATACATAGAGGACCTGGATGGAAAATCAGACACCATGTGTGACTCACAGCATGCCCACAATGTTCTTTTGCAGATTACGCATCTTTAATTAAACCAAGTTTCTTATTACTCAAATTGTTAGCACTACACAATCCATTTCTAGGCGCTTTTTAAATTGCAACAGAGAATTGAAATGTACACAATACGCTTTGCTGTCTTTCCAAGGTCTTCTATAAATCACACATGATTTCCAATTTTTCCTCCTTGGAAATATATGTCAGATCTCTTTTATAATTAATTCTGCATTATATTCCCCAAGGTGGTTAAATCCTTCTGATAAATAATGCATAAAGCTTAATTGCAGGATAACTACTTAACTGAGCAAAGAAATTTATTACAAGGTCTGCTTTATTATTTATTGCTTTGCCTTCTGAACTGTCAGCTGTGGGGCAGTAGGCCACCCAGAACAATATCCAATCCTCATTTGACTTCTGAACATCTACAGAAAGCAATATTTGCATTTGTATCAGCACTATTCATATCCCTTTAAATACGTATAGTTACCTTGAGATTTATCTTCTTTGAGTCATTTACAGGGAACTAAAGAAATGCAATAGCATTTATGAAAAGGTATACATGAAGACTAGCAAACAACTAATGTGCAAAAGAAGACAATTGTGCAAATAAAATATACTGAGAACAAGTTGTAAAGAGCCATTGCGAATGAATCTGTACATTGTAGAATCAGTTCAGAGTTGTGGTGAGTGAAGTTATGCATGCTAGTTCAGGAGCCTGTTGGCTGAAGGGTAATAACTGTTCCTGAACCTTGTGGTGTGGGACCTAAGGTCCTGTTCCTCCTGCCTAATAGAAATAGTGAGAAGAGAACATGACTGGGATGGTGAAGGTCCTTGATGATGGATGTTGCTTTCTTGTGGCAGTGATTCTTGTAGATTTGGTCAATGATGGGAAGGGCTTTGCCCATGATGGACTGGGTTGTATCCATCACTTTCTGTAGACATCTCCATTCCTGGGCATTGGTGTTTCCATACCAGGCTGAGATACAACCAGTCAGGATACTCTCCACGGTGCATCTATAGATATTTGTCAAAGTTTGGTAATAGTCATAGAAGATCATACAGCACAGAAGGACCATAATTAAATTCCTGAATTACATAGACATAAATTCTAATTTGTTTAAAAAGTAAGTAAATGGAAGTATTGAGCAATGACCTCTTAATTGTCAATGACAGTGGATTTTGTAGATCAGCTTTCTTTGTGTTACTTATTATCACGCAGTAAATAGTCATATCTGACTTATTTCTCAGGAATTAAGCTGGGCAATAATTAATCATAGCTTTTTTTAAATTTCAGCATTGTGTTTTATCTTGAAACTCACTCTTACTATTATAGAGATAAAGCAATTAGAACTGCTGATCACAGCACTGAAAGTTTTGGTTTATCTATCCCAGAGGTAAACTTGCTTATTTCTATCATATAGTTAATTAAGGGTTATGGGTATAAACATATTATCAAATTCATCCTTCAGTCATTTCTTTACTATGTAAAAGGAGACCTTTGAAAAGTCCAACATTCAGTATTTGAGAGTGTTAGCAAAAATTAAGTTATCCTTCTTAATTAATTTCTCACTGTGTAATTAATCGTATGCACTGATAAAATACAGGGGTTAATAAGGTCTAGGTTGTTAATCCTTGCATGATTATAATTCATCGAAAAGAGCTTACTTTTGAGGAAAGTTCTTGTGTATCTTGTCATGTCGCTCAATCAAATTTTCTCACTCAGATTATTTGTATTGTAATTATGTGGTTGTGTAAGGAAATGAAGTAGAGGCAGGCTTTGTATTGCACAGATAACCTTGTATTTTTATAAGCCAAGTTGTCACAGCAATTTAAAGATTTTCAAAGGTTACGTTCAATTTAGAAGATACAGTTGCAAAATGGTGAAATCAAGAATATATGTTGAGGAATTCATCCTGCTTGGTGGCACTAATTGTATTCTATTGCAGCATGAGTACATTGATTTCTGTCTCTGGAAGCAATTTCATTGAAACCGATACAATGAATTTTGGAGGCAAAGCGCAATGCACTAACCTTACTATGTAGTGCACTTACCACTACGAATTTCAATAGCTAACAAAGCCAGCACCCCAGGTCTGCATTCTCACAAAACTTAATGGTTGTGAGTATCTGACACATACAAAAACAGTCCATAATACAGTTTACAATTAAAATTTGTTATTATTAATATTTAAAAAAAGAAAACTTCAATCTATTAAAACAATTAAAAACATGTAACATAATTAATGTGGAATCTTTCAGATTTTTACTGTTCTTCCTCACCTTTGCTCTTGTCCGTCAAATAAATGTGTTCATGACACTTTTCTGAGAAGAAGTAAGCTGATTCGCGGGAATCAGAGCTGGGGGTCTCCAAGATATTTTGCATTCAGAGCGTGCTCATGGAACATAACCAGGAATCCTGCCGCTGCCTGTAAGGAATGTATACATTCTCCCCGTGACTATGTGGGTTTCCTCCGGGCACTCTGCTTTCCTCTCGCAGTCCAAAGGGAGGAATACATTAATTGGTCATTGTGAAATATCCTGTGATTAGGCTAGGATTAAATTCGGAGATTGATGACTGTTGTGGCTCGAAGGGCCTATTCCACACTGCATCTCAGTAAATAAATAAATACATAGGAAGATAGATAAATTGATCGCAGGCAAGTGTTCCAGCAAGAGTTCTAATCTTCGTTGGCTAAAATATGTCAGCTCTGGTAGTTTTGCACAAAATATCTGATATTTTCCAGCTTGGTCAATGGTTTCCAAATTTTGTGAATAAAGATGGGCTTTATTGAAGATCTTTAAAGACAAGCTTTATTTGTCACATGTACATCAAAACATACAATGAAATGTAAACACGAGGAAATCTGCAGATGCTGGAAATTCAAGAAACACACACAAAATGCTGATAAATGTAACTTCAGCCACCTCCAGTGGGATCCCACCAGAAAGCACATCTTTCCCTCCCCCTCTTTCTGCTTTCCGCAGGGATCTCTCCCTACGCGACTCCGTTGTCCATTCGTTCCCCCCATCCCTTCCCATCGATCTCCCTCCTGGTACTTATCCTTGTAAACGGAACAAGTACTACACCTGCCCTTACACTTCCTCCCTCACCACCATTCAGGATCCCAGACAGTCCTTCCAGGTGAGGCGACACTTCACCTGTGAGTCGGCTGGTGTGGAATACTGTGTCCGGTGCTCCCGGTGTGGCCTTTTATATATTGGTGAGACCCGACGCAGATTGGGAGACCGTATCGTTGAACACCTACGCTCGGTCTACCAGAGAAAGCAGGATCTCCCAGTGGCCACACATTTTAATTCCACGTCCCATTCCCATTCTGATATGTCTATCCATGGCCTCCTCTACTATCAAAATGAATCCAACCTCAGGTTGGAGGAACAACACTTTATATTCTTTCTGGGTAGCCTCTATGAACATTGATTTTTCTAACTTCCGTTAATGCCCCTCCTTCTTACCCCATGCCTTATTTATCTATCTATCTATTCATTTATTTATTTGTTTGTTTGTTTGTTTATTTATTTATTTATTTATCTGTTTGTTTATTTATCTATTTATTTATGTATTTATTTGTTTATTATTTTTTCCCTTTTTTATCTTTCTCTGTCCCTCTCACAATCACTCCTTGCCTACTCTCCATCTCCCTCTGGTGCTCCCCTGCCCCTTTCTTTCTCCCTAGGCCTCCTGCCCTATGATCCTTTCCCTTCTCCAGCTGCGTATCAACTTTCCAGCTCTTAGATTCATCCCTCCCCCTCCGATCTTCTCCTATCATTTCGGATCTCCCCCCTCCCCCTCCCACTTTCAAATCTCTTACTACCTCTTCTTTCAGTTAGTCCTGACAAAGGGTCTCGGCCCGAAACATCGACAGTTCTTCCTATAGATGCTGCCTGGCCTGCTGCGTTCCACCAGCATTTTGTGTGTGTTGCTTGATACAATGAAATGTGTCATTTTTGCATCCACAACCAACACAGTTTGGGCTAAAATTGAATTAAGGAAGGATGCTTGACAGTTGTGACAGGGCTTGACTCCTATTACCTCAGAATCAGAATCAGGTTTATTATCACCGGCGTGTGTCATGAGATTTGTTAACTTAGCAGCAGCAGTTCAATGCAACACATAATATAGCAGAGAGAGAGAAAGAATAATATAATAATAATAATAATAATAATAAATAAGTAATCAATTACTGTATATGTATATTGAATACATTAAAAATTGTGCAAAAAACAGAATTAGTATATATTAAAAGGTGAGGTAGTGTTCAAGGGTTCAATGTCCATTTAGGAATCGAATGGCAGAGGGGAAGAAGCTGTTCCTGGATCACTGAGTGTGTGCCTTCAGGCTTCTGTATCTCCTACCTGATGGTAACAGTGAGAAAAGGGCATGCCCTGGGTGCTGGGGGTCCTTAATAATGGACACTGCCTTTCTGAGACACCGCTCCTTGAAGATGTCTTGAGTACTTTGTAGGCTAGTACCCAAGATGACCTGACTAAATTTATGACCCTCTGCAGCTTCTTTCAGTCCTGTGAAGTAGCCCCCCCCTCCATACCAGACAGTGATGCAGCCTGTCAGAATACTCTCCACAGTATATCTATAGAATTTTTTGAGTGTACTTGTTGACATACCAAATCTCTTCAAACTCTGAATGAAGTATAGTCACTGTCTTGCCTTCTTTATAACTACATTGATATGTTGGGACCAGGTTAGATCCTCTGAGATCTTGACACCCAGGAACTTGAAACTGCTCACTCGCTCCACTTCTGATCCCTCTATGAGGATTGGTATGTGTTCCTTCATCTTACCCTTCCTGAAATCCACAATCAGCTCTTTCATTTTACTGACATTGAGTGCCAGGTTGTTGCTGCGGCACCACTCCACCAGTTGGTATATCTCTCTCCTGTATGCCTGCTCGTCTCCATCTGAGATTCTACCAACAATGGTTGTATCATCAGCAACTTTATAGATGGTATTTGAGCTATGCCTAGCCACACAGTCATTTGTATAGAGAGAGTAGATCAGTGGGCTAAGCACGCACCCCCGAGGTGCACCAGTGTTGATCGTTAGTGAGGAGGATGTGTTATCACCAATCCACACAGATTGTGGTTTTCCAGTTAGAAAGTCGGGGATCCAATTGCAGAGGGGGGTACAGAGGCCCAGGTTCTGCAACTTCTCAATCAGGATTGTGGGAATGATGGTGTTAAATGCTGAGCTATAGGCAATGAACAGCATCCTGAAGTAGGTGTTTGTTTTGTCCAGCTGGTCTAAAGCAATGTGGAGAGCCATTGAGATTGCATCTACCAGTGATCTATTGTGGCGACAGGCAAATTGCAATGGGTCCAGCTCTTTGCTGAGGCAGGAGTTCAGTCTAGTCATGACCAACCTTTCAAAGCGTTTCATCACTGTCGATGTGAGTGCTACTGGGCAGCTCACATTATTATTCTTATGCACTAGTATAACTGTTGTCTTTTTGAAGCAAGTGGGAACTTCCACCCGTAGCAGTGAGAGGTTGAAAATGTCCTTGAGTACTCCTGCTAGTTGGTTGGTACAGATTTTTAGAACCTTACCAGGTAACCCATCGGGTCCTTCCACCTTGCGAGGGTTCACCCTCTTTAAAGACAGCCTAACATCGGCCTCTGAAACAAAGATCACAGGGTCATCAGGTGCAGCAGGGATCTTCACAGCTGTAGTTGTGTTCTCCCTTTCAAAGCGTGCATAGAAGGCGTTGAGTTCATCTGGTAGTGAAGCATCACTGCCATTCATACTACTGGGTTTTGCTTTGTAGGAAGTAATGTCTTGCAGACCCTGACAGAGTTGTTGTACATCCAACATCGCCTCCAACCTCATTCGAAATTGTCTCTTCGCTCTTGAAGTAGTCCTCTGCAAGTCATACCTGGTTTTCTGGTACAGGTCTGGGTTGCCAGACTTGAATGCCATAGATCTAGCCTTCAGCAGACGACATACCTCCTGGTTCATCCACGGCTTTTGGTTTGGGAATGTACAGTAAGACTTTGTAGGCACACACTCATCCACACAGGTTTTAGTGAAGTCGGTAACAACTGCAGCATACTCATCCAGATTCGAAGATGAATCCCTGAACACAGTCCCATCCACCGATTCAAAGCAGCCCTGTAGGCGCTCCTGTGCTTCCCTTGTCCAAACCTTCTTGCTCCTCACTGCTGGTGCTGCAGTCTTCAGTCTCTGCCTGTACTCAGGGAGTAGGAGTACAGCCAGGTGATCAGACTTCCCAAAGTGAGGGCATGGAATAATACAGTAGGCATTCTTGCTGTTGGTGTAGCAATGGTCCTGTGTGCTGTTTCCTCTGGTATTGCAAGTGATCCGTTGATGGTAATTGTTTAGTGAGTTTTTCAGACTGGCCATGTTAAAATCCCCCAAAACAATGGTGAAGGCATTAGGATGCGCTCTTTCGTGCATGTTGATCCTATTGCTCAAATCATCTATAGCCTGACTGACATTGACCTGAGGTGGAATGTATATCACTACTAAAATGATCCCATGATAGGTAAAAAGGACGGCACTTAAACTGTAAGATATTCCAGGTCTGGTAGGCAGAATTGGGACAGCACTGACATATTTGTGCACCAAGAAGAGTTGATCATGGGGCATACTCCTCCACCTCTGCTTTTGAGAGACTCTATAGATCTATCTTGACATTGTACAGTAAACCTGTCGATGTGAATTGCTGCATCTGGTACGGAAGAGATTAACCAGGATTCCATGAAACAAAGGACACATGTGGTCCTAATGTCCCTCTGAATCAGCACCCTAGCTCTGAGATCATTGTATCCCTGACCTGCAAACATTTCCTGAGTGGAATCCTAAGAGGACAAATCCGTCCCAAATCGGTGTTGTTTCTGTCAGTTTTAAGCAGTGATAGTTTATTTAAATGCATTAAGACATCTTTGTTGACTCTACTGACCCTGGAAGCCGTTGTGCTTTTTAGCTGTATTAGGCTGAAACGAGAATATTTAATCATATCCATTGAGAGTTCTGCTGCTACGTGAGTCGCCTCCTAAAACTTAAATCAAGCAACACAGGAGATAGCAGGGCTTCGCTTCCAGATGAGCTCAATGGTTTCTAAGCTCACTTTGACCATCAGAACATGGAGGAACCAGTGCAAACCCCTACATTCCCCAATGATCTCAGTATCTGAAGCTGACGTGAGGGCTGCCTTCAGGTGGGTGAATCCACAGAAAGCATTTGGACTGCATAGGGTACCTGGCCACATACTAAAGACCTGTGCTCACCATCTGGCTGGTGTGTTCACTGAAATCTTTAACCTCTCACTTCGGGCATTGAGGAATGCAGAGGAACAGAGAGATCTAGGAATAACTGTGCATAGTTCCCTGAAAGTGGAGTCTCATGTAGATAGGGTGGTGAAGAGGGCTTTTGGAACGCTGGCCTTTATAAATCAAAGCATTGAGTACAGAAGTTGGGATGTAATGCTAAAGTTGTACAAGGCATTGGTAAGGCCAAATTCAGAATATTGTGTGCAGTTCTGGTCACCGAATTATAGGAAAGATATCAATAAATTAGAGAGAGTGCAGAGACGATTTACTAGGATGTTACCTGGGTTTCAGCAATTAAGTTACAAAGAAAGGTTGAACAAGTTAGGTCTCTATTCATTGGAGCGTAGAAGGTTGAGGGGGGATTTGATCGAGGTATTTAAAATTTTAAGAGGGATAGATAGAGTTGACGTGAACAGGCTGTTTCCATTGAGAGTAGGGGAGATTCAAACTAGAGGACATGATTTGAGAGTTAGGGGGCAGAAGTTTAAGGGAAACACGAGGGGGTATTTCTTTACTCAAAGAGTGATAGCTGTGCGGAATGAGCTTCCTGTAGAAGTAGTAGAGGCCAGTTCAGTTGTGTCATTTAAGGTAAAATTGGATAGGTATATGGACAGGAAAGGAGTGGAGGGTTAAGGAGTGGAGGGTTATGGGCTGAGTGAGGGTAGGTGGGACTAGGCGAGATTAAGGGTTCGGCACGGACTAGGAGGGCCAAGATGGCCTGTTTCCGTGCTGTGATTGGTATATGGTTATATGGTAGTGTGTGCTACCCAGCTGCTTCAAACAGGCTTCAATTATACCGGTGCCCAAGAAGAGTGTGGTGACATACCTCAATGACTATCACCCAGTAGCACTTACATCCAGAGTGATGAACTGTTTAGACAGGTTGGTGATGAAACATATCATCTCCTGCCTGAGAAGCTACTTGGATCTGCTCCAATTTGCCTACCGGAGCAACATGTCCACAGTAGATGCCATCTCACTGGCTCTTCACTCAACCCTGGAACATCTGGACAGTAAAGATACATCCATCAGGATGCTCTTTATCGACTACAGCTCAGCATTCAACCATAATCCTCTCAAAGTTATCCAATAAGCTCCGACACTTTTGCCTCAATACATCCTTGTGCAATTAGATCCTGGATTTCCTCACTTGCAGACCCCAGTCAGTTCAGATTGGCAACATTTCCTCCCCGATTTCCGTCAGCACAGTTCCACCACAGGGCTGTGTGCTTAGCCCTGAGCTCTACTCGCTTTACACTATGTGGCTAAGTTCTCATGCCATACTGAAGTTTGCTGATGACACCTCTGTGGTGGGCTGAATCAAAAGTGGTGATGAATTAGCTTGCAGAAAGGAGATTGAAAATCTAGCTGACTGGTGTCATAACAATAACCTCTCACTCAATGTCAGCAAGACCAAGGAACTGATTATAGACTTCAGGAGAGGGAAACCAGAGGTCCATGAGGTGGTCCTCATTGGAGGATCAGAGGTGGAGATGGTTAGTAATTTAAAATTCCTCAATGTTATTATTTCAAAAGACCTGTCTGGGGTCCAGCATGTAAGTGCAATCACAAAGAAAGCACGGCAGCTCCTTTACCTCCTTAGAGGTCTGTGGAGATTCAGCATGGCATCTAAAACTTGGACAAACTTCTAAAGCCTTCTCAACCATTGAGCACATCTACATGAAATGCTCTCATAAGAAAGCAGCATCCATTATCGGAGATCCCCACGACTGCAGGTCATGCTTTCTTCTTACTGTTCTTCTCAGTTAGAAGGTACAAGAGCCTCAGGACCTGCACTTCCAGGTTCAAGAATATTTACTACCCTCAACCATCAGGCTCTTGAATAAAAGGGGATAACTACATTAACTTGCCTCATCATTGAATGAGATAGGGGATGCAGTGGGTGGTGTATATTTGGACTTTCAGAAGGCCTCTGACAAGGTGCCACACATGAGGCTGCTTATCAAGTTGAGCCCATGGTATTACACAAAAGTTACAAACATGGTTAGAGCATTGGCTGACTGGTAGGAGGCAGTGAGTGGGAATAAAAGGATTGCTTTCCGGTTGGCTGCCAGTGACTAGTTGTGTTCCACGGAGGTCAGTGTTGGGACCACTTCTTTTTATGTTGTATATCAGTGATTTAGGTGATGGAATAGATGGGATTGTTGCCAAGTTTGCAGATGATATGAAGATTGGTGGAGGGGCAGGTAGTGTTGAGAAAACAGGTAGGATGCAAAAGGACTTAGACAGATTAGGAGAATGGGCAAGAAACTGGCAAATGAAATACAATGTTGGAAAATGCATGATCGTGCACTTTGCTAGTAGAAATAAATGTGTGGACTATTTTCTAAATGGTGAGAAAATACAAGAAACTGAAATGCAGAGCCCTTGTGCAGAATACCCTGAAGTTTAACTTGCAGGGTGAGATGGTGGTGAGGAGGGCAAAACCATGTTATCATTCATTTTAAGAGGTCTAGAATTTAAGAGCAAGGATGTGATGCTGAAGCTTTATAACGCACTTATGAGGCCTCACCTTGAGTATTGTGAATAGCTTTGGGCCCCTCATCTTAGAAAAGATTGGAGAGGGTCCAGAGGAGGTTCACAAGGATGATTGCAGAAACGAAAGGGTTATCATACGAGGAATGCTTGATGGCTCTGAGTCTGTACTCATTGGAATTCAGAAGGAAGAGGGGTGATCTCATTGAAACCTTTCGATTGTTGAAAGGCCTAGACAGTGGGAGGTGGTGGGAAAGTCTAGGACAAGAGGGCACAGCCTCATGTTAGAGTGGTGTCCTTTCAAAACAGAGATACGGAGACATTTCTTTAGCCAAAGAATGGTGAATTTGTGGAATTTGTTACCACACTCAGCTGTGCATTGGGTGTATTGGGTTGTTGGATGTATTTAAGGCAGAGATTAATAGGCCCTTGATTGGACATGGCATCAAAGGTTAAGGGGAGAAGGCTGTACTCTGTTGGCAATGGTATCATGAAGACACTTGTGGGCTGCTCCCGGCACATTCAAAGTTCAAAGTAAATTTATTACCAAAGTACACATACACAACCCTGATGCTCATTTTCTTGTGGGCATACTCAGCAAATCTATATATATCTTATAATTTATGGTATATGTTATATATTGCACTGTACTGCTGCCACAAAACAATAAATTTCATGACATATGTCAATGAAAATAAAATTGATTCTGATTCTAATTCTGAAGAAATTATACCAATTGTTATATCCTAAAACAGCATGAACACTCTCTGGTGTCTGGTTACTTGGAAAAAGATTTGAGAAGTTTTTGTGCTTCAAGGATTGTGCCCTTGCAAACTTAGAAATTCAAAGTAAGAGGAAAGAAAACTGCTTAAAAATAAACAAACTCACGCTATCATTAAAAATAAATCTCAACAAAGACTGCAAGTAAGTGTGGTCTTGGGAAATAGAAATCAGTATGGCCAGATTCTGAGATGGAATGAATTCCCATAGGGGTAAATTTTTATTTTTTATCACTTCAGCACAGAGTTTCCTACATTGGAAATGCAAGGTAAGAATTTGAGATGTGGTTCTTCCATCATTGTTTACTTTCCTTCTATAATAATGCTAAATCACAATAGATTCAGCATACTTATTTTGGTAAATGGCAATTGAAAACTATGCCCCTCCTAAAAGTGACTAATTCTTTCTTCTGTCACTGGCTGCAACATTTTGAAGTGTAATGAGGAACAATTAGTTGGTGCTTAATGACCAGTTTCCACTTTTATCATTTCTGATTTCTAACAATGTTGCTGATTAAATATTTAGGGCGATGTACCATAAATCACAACGTTTTCTAATTATTGTGCTTAAGGGATTTAGTATTCACCAGCTGTTAGATTAAAAAGAAACAATGTTTTAAACAATTTTTAAACAAAGTCCTAATACTTCAAAGCAAATTTGGGGGAAATGTAGATTTTGCCTCACTGGTCATCTTGAATGAAATTTGCAGCAAACAAAAATAAATTGATGATTGGTTTATGTTTGTGTAATGTAGCTCATTCTATATACTGATCACCTTTTGGGTGAAAAAGTCACCCCTCAGGTACCGATTAAATCTTTCCCCTCTCGCATTAAACTTATACCCTCTAGTTCTTGATTCCCCAGCCCTGGTTGTGTGCATTCACTCTATCTATGCTCCTCATTGAAAAGAGGGATACAGGTCCACAATCCCTTATCCAAAATTCTGAAATCCAATAAGCTCTGAAAACCAAAGTTCTTTCGTCAACAGCTGACATCACTCAGGTGTGACGTGGCAGCGCTAGCAGAGGCTGCCAGACGTCAGTTGTGGCTCAGTGCTCGTACTGGTTACATGTTCATTTGCTGTTCGCTGATATTTTGTGTTCACTGTTGACTTTGTGTTTACTTTCACTGAGAAAATGTCAAAAAGAGCTGCAGGTACCCCTAGGGGTAACAATGAGAAAAAGAGAAGGAAGCATCTATCATTATCAATAACGCAGAAAGTGGAGTTATTGCAGAAGCTTGATCGTGGTGTGTCTGTGCAGCGTCTTACTGAAGAATATGGTGTATTGGGTAGTGCAGGAAAATGACAATAAGATAAAATAAGCACAAGTACACTGCAGATGCTGTGGTCAAATCAAGACATGCAAATGAGATGTTGCTTCTCCAACCTGAGTTTGGCCTCATTATGGCAGTAGAGGAGGCCATGTATGGACATATCCGAATGGGAATGCGAAGCAGAGTTGAAGTGGGTGGCAACCGGGAGATCCTGTCTGTTGTGGCGGACGGAGTGGAGGTGCTCAACGAAGCGGTCCCCCAATCTGCGTTGGGTCTCGCCGATGCAGAGGAGGCCACACCGAGAGCACCGGATGCAATAGATTACCCCAACAGACTCACAAGTGAAGTGTTGCCTCACCTGGAAGGACTGTTTGGGGCCCTGAATTGTGGTAAGAGAGGAGCAACACCTCATATACCGTCTGGGTAGTCTCCAGCCCCTTGGTATGGACATTGAATTCTCCAACTTCTGGTAATTCCCTCCCTCTCCCTTCCACCATCCCACCTTCACTCTGTCTCCTCTTCTAGCTGCCTATCACCTCTCTCATGATCTGCCTTCTTCTGCTCCCCATAGTGCTTTCCCCTTAAGTTCCTTCTTCACCTCTCCTGCCTATCCCCTCCTTGCTTCCCCTCTCCCACCCCTTGATCTTTCCTCTGATTGATTTTTCACCCTCCCCCCACCTTCTTTATGGGGCCCTTGCCCCCTCCTTCTTCAGTTCTGATGAAGGGTCTCGGCCCGAAATGTTGACTGCTCCTTTCAATGGATGTTGCCCGACCTGCTGAGTTCATCCAGCTTGTTTGTATGTCTTGAATAAAATAAAATACCTGCTGTGATGTTACTGAATTGTCTTCTTCTTGGAAGCCCTTTGGGGAGCGACGATGACGTCAGTGATGCCGCTGATGAGAGCGAAGCCCGAACTGTAAAGTGCAAATGCACCTGCAGGAAGGGCACAGTATGGCCAGGTTGTCTCTCCTTGCTTCTAATCGAAGTCCTTCAGCCGCTGCTCTTCGAATATGCTAGTGCCTTTGTAGACTGCCAGGCACTCCCAACCAGTCACAGGGATATTGCATGCCTTCAAGGACACTTTTACACAGCTTTTATAGTGTTTTGTAGGATCGCCCTGCTTTCTGGTGCCATGTGCCAGCTCGGAAAAGAAAACCATCTTTGGAAGGCGGTTGTCTTCCACCCAGATCTCATGTCCAACCCACTGAAGTTGTGCCTTCATGATCAGTGTCTCTGTGCCAGAGCTCTCGGCCCTTCATAGCACTTCTGTGTTGGGGACTCTGTCTTGCCACGAGATGCCCATGATCAGGTGGAACTGGTCAGGTATCTTGGTATGGGGTCCATGTTTCAGGATGACTGCTCTGTAGACTGCCATCTTGGTCTTCAGCTGGATGCCACATTTTCCACACACACATGTCCGTAGTCTGCCAAAGGATGCCCCAGCTTTTACAAGTCTGTTTGAGGCCTCTCAATCTAGACTGCAGGAGGAGCTGAGGCAGCTTCCCAGGTTGTTGAAGGCATCAACATTGTTGAGCTGTGTGCCTTCAATTTCAATTCATAGCTCTGCATGTCTGGTATGGGGTGCGGGTTGAAGTAGAACTTCTGTCTTCTGCAGGCTGATGGTTAGGCCGAACTTTCTTGCTGCCACAGTGAGGCAGTCAGCAAGCTCCAACAAGTCTCTTTCACTGTGCGCTACAAGAGCACAATCATCTGCAAAGAGGAAGTCTCATGCTATTGCTCCCAGCACTTTGGTCTTGGCCTTGAGGCATCACAGATCAAAGAACTGTCCATCTGTCCTGTAGCAAATAGTTATTCCTGTATCAGTCTGCGAGAGAGCAGAGAACAGCATCATGGGAAACAGCAGGCTGAACATAGTACACGCGAGGACACGGCCCTGCTTGACACTGTTAGTTACTAGGAAGGGGTCAGAGGTACAGCCGTTTTCGATGACCCTGGCCATCATGCCGTCGTGGAATGACCTGACAATGCTGACCACCTTGGGGGCCAGCCTAACTTAGTAAGGATGCACCAAAGGTCTGTGCAACTGACAGTATCAAATGCCTTAGTCAGATCCACAAAGAATATGTAGAGATTCTGATTCTGTTCCTGGCACTTCTCCTGGATCTGTCCAACAGCAAAGATCATGTCCACTGTCCCTCTGTTAGATGTGAAACCACATTGGCTCTCTGAGACAACGTCATCAAGGAGGTGTGAGGTAATCCTGTTCAGTATGATATGGGCTCTGATCTTCACGGCTATGCTCAGGAGAGATATTCCTCTGTGCCCTGTCCCCCTTTTTCTCGGGGGATGATGCTTGCATCTCTAAAGAACTGCTGCATGAGCTCTGTTGGCCTCTGAAGAAGGGTTAAGCCACCCCTCTTGAAGACTTCTGGTGGGATCCCATCCAGGCCAGGAGCCTTACCTGGCTGCAGCTGGTTGACTGCCTTCCTAGATTCTACCAATGTGGGGGGACCATCAAGGACCTCCAAGACTGGGTGCTGGCCTGGTCATCTATCTGGGACGGCCTGTTCAGCAGCTGGTTGAAGTGGTCTGCCCAGTGTTGGGCAATGGCGCCTTTGTCAGTGAGAGCGTTCCATCCGAGGAGTGAACTGGTGCCAAGGTGTTGGAGGAAGGTCGGTACACTGCATTTAGACTATCAAAATACTTCTTTGTGTTGCTCTGGATAGCATGGTGCTGAAGCTCTGCTGCTTTGGCCTCCTGCCAATGACCTTTCAACTTCCACAGCTCAGCCTGGACATAACCACAGCGGTGCTTCAAACGGACATGCTTGGGGGTTGACTGCTTGTCACTGAGCCAACTTGCAAAGGCCTCTGGCTTCTGCTCGTGAAGGGTGACGATATCAGAGACGTTCTCATCGAGCCAATCCTTATGCTTCCTCTTGGGCTGCCCGCGAACGGCACTTGCAGCGCTGTGTGGGGTGTCTCTGAGGACAGTCCATCCCGTTACTGGGTCAGCCTCCTCAGGCAGTTGCTCAAGATGTTCCTCCAGTTTGCTGATCAGCTCTTCTGTGATGCTGGGGTCAGCGAGCCATTGAATGTCCAGCTTAGTGCCAGCCTGCTGGTGCCTGTGCGCCTGGCGATCTGAAATGACAGCTTGCGTCTCAGCATGAAGTGGTCAGTCCACCCCTCATCGCTCCGGTGATGATCACATTCCTGATGTCCCGGCGCCTTGTGATCTCGTAATTAAGCTGCTGCCAGTTCTTGGAGCTCAGGTGCATCTGGGTTGCCTGGTGGATGTCTGGAAGCTGAAAGAGGGTGTCGGTGATTGTCAGCCCATTTTCTGCACAGAAGGTGAGTAGCAGCTCCCCATTTGAATTCTCCTTTCCAAGTCCATGCTTGTCAATGACTTCCGGCCAAGACTGTTGTTCATTGCCTACTTGGGCATTAAAGTCACCAAGTAGCAGGACCTTGTCATCTTTGGGGATAGAGCGTAGTAGCTGGCTGAGTTTCTGGTAGAACGGTTAAGAGGTGTAGGTCATGGTGGGTGTGTAGGCACTGATCAGAGTCAGATGAGTCTTGGCTTCCAAGGGCAGCCTCATTGCCATGAGAAGATCATTGATGCCTCTGGGGAGGGACTCCAGGTTCCTGACAATTGTGGTCCGGATGGCAAAGCCAACTCTGGCTTCTCTAGCCTTGTCCTTCCCCTTGCCACTTCAGAAGAACACGTAGCCAGCCCCTACTTCTGTGATTTCACCGGACTCGGCCAGGTGTGTCTCACTGAGCACAGCAATGTCAACATTGTACTTCTGAAGCACATGTCCTACAAGTGCAGTTCACCTCTGGTCTGTTACTTATCCATGAGCATCCTGAGGTTCCAGGCTCCAGCACAGAGTTTGCTCAGCTTTCTGGTGGTTCTTTCTTTTGTGGTTTTTTGAGGTAGTTCGACCACAAAATGGGTGTCCAGTCAGCTGCAGTATGCTGACAGGATAGGGTGAGGCAAGCTTTCTTTAGGTCACCTTTTCCAGACCCTTTCCTCTGAGGGGGGAACAGTGCAGTCCCTGAAGAGGGCTGCTCCATCACCAAGTTGGCTGCCAAACACTGCCCTTGTTGTATGAAAAGAGAGCAACCATCCTGCCTTGGCCACCTGAGTGCAGGTCCGTGACTAGTGGCTCACAGCACCATCTTGAGCCTGCCACCATGGCCACTCACACATTGCCCCATCTCTTGAGTTGGTAGTGGAGATTGGCATCACAAAATCTTGGGCAGGAGATGTCTGAAGACAATGAGTCACCCAAGTGTCATGATCGCTCTCTTGGTCCAGTCACTGATGTCAAAAGGGATGCCAAGCATAATGTTTTGATGGCGGCTGAACTGCAGGAGCTGCCAGAATGACATTGAATCAACATCAGACTGCCTTAGGGGCTTTGACTCCAGATTTATTCCTCGGGGTTTACTTCTGAAGCCTTTCCCATGAGTGGATAGAGCCGTAAGGCAGCAGAGCTTTTCTTCTCCTAAGTGTGCTGCTTTTCCAGGCTAATGAGCCCCAACTGCCCGAAGCAACTGGTTTTAGGGTGCCAGTGACCCACCTTTGCCCCTTCTCCTGTCAGTGTAAACAGTTCCACCACATGAAGGCCAGGAGTTGGGCTTGATTATCAGAGGCTAATTTGAGACACACACGATTGGGAGAACTTTATAGGTAGCGGGAGTATACCCCCACTATCACCCTGACTCTGACAACCATTTGGAACCAGATGCTGAATTGCAGGGCAGGTGCAACAGTCCAAATGGCTGCTCCTGGTTCCTTTTTTAGTGTTCTAATGTTTTTAAAAATCAAAGAGTGACATCTCATGTCAAGCACCAAGGAGGTGCGTAATATAAGGAGCTGATGGATTATTGGCGAGTGTTTTCACTCTTAAGCTGTATTATTTCCGAGGAAGTTAATATAATAAATGTGTGTGGCCTCCGTCGGTCGTGGTTGACCATGGGTACGGTGCTCTGGTTTGTCAAGCAGCGTCGAGATTGATCCTGGAATGGCAGGCTCTGCCACAGTGCTGTACTGACTTGGCAAACTGGTCAACCTTTTCTGACTGTTAGATCTCTGTTGTGTTGATGTGAGGTTTTCCAGCTTGTTTGGAGTGGTGGATTTTCTTCAGATGTAGTTTGATCTTGCAGCATACTAAAGCATGATCCGTATCGCAGTCTGCACTGTGGTATGAGCGGGTGATTAGTACAGAGTTGATGAAAGAGCACCTGGTGATGATCATGTCTAGTTGGTGCCGGTGCTTAGACCGTGGATGTCGCCGTGAGACCTTGTACTGCGACTTCGTCTGAAAATAGGAGTTAGTTACACACAGGCCGTGATAGGAGCAGAACTCCAGGAGACATTGCCCATTGTCATTTATTTTGCCATTTCCAAAGTGGCCAAGACAAGGCAGCCAGGAATCGTTATCGGCTCCCACTCTGGTGTTGAAGTCACCAAGGAGAACGAGATGCTCATCACTGGGAATATTCCTGACAACAGCTTCTAATTTGTCATAGAACATATCTTTTGCCTCCGAGGTGGAGTTCAAGGTAGGGGCATACACACTGACGAGATATACTGAGTCATGACCGGTGTGTAGGTGGAGAGTCATGAGTTGTTCTGATCCATTTTCTGGTGGCTCCATCATTTGCAATGAGGAGTGCCTAATGGCAAAACCCACTCCATGCTCGCGGGGCTCGTCTTGGTTCTTTCCCTGCCAGAAAAATGTGTGGTCCCTTTCCTTCAGTGTACCTGAATCCGCCAAACTTGTTTCCTGTAGGGTAGCGATATATACCGTGAGCCTTAGTAGCTCATTGGTAATGACCGTTCTTCCTCAGGCATCTTTGATATCCTTGAGGTTTTGGACAAGTCCAGTCATCATTGTGCAGACATTCCAACATCCCAACTTGAGGGGAGTTGTCTTATTCAATTTGTTTTCTTTCTTGTCTGGTGCAGTAGCTAGAGTCAGCTCTTCATGGAATAATCCATCCAATGAGGAAGGCTGACTGTGGTGGGACAGCACCTTATTGGCTGGGGGCTACTCAGCTTGAGGCGGGCAGTAGCCGTCCAGTGAAACACGATGGTCTCTCCCACCGTCGAAAGCAACCCCTGGCACCATGCTCTACGCCAATCAAGCATTATGACTTGTAACCAGTAACTGCTGCTTCCTGTGTTTGTCCGACACTATAAAGCGAAGCTGAAGTGGCCTCTCCAGGGTGCAAGACAGGGCAGAGTTGATATAGAGATCCGTCTGTTGCCCATGCAGTGGGACCCCTTCTCCATGCTGATGACAGGTCCAAAGGAACAACGAGTCGGTACAGTTTGGTGCCAGCAGCATCGCAGGAGTTGCCGAGCCAGTGCTGGGTACAGCGGTCAGCCGCCTTCAGGACTTCGACTCCAGATTTTTCCTCGGGGTTTACTCCCAAAGCCTTTCCCGTGAGCGGGTATAGCCGCAAGGCAGCAGAGGTTTGAAATTGGAGTTTTCCCTCTCCTAGATGAGCTGCCATCCGTGGTTAATGAGCCCCATCTGCCCAGAACAACTGGTTTTAAGGCGCTAGTGGTCCGCCTTTGCCCCTTCTCCTGTCAGTGAGAACAGCTCCACCGGGCATAAGAACTATGCCACACGTGAAGGCCAGGAGTTGGACTTTGTCAGAGGCTGTTTGAGACACACGCCATGAAGAACATTTGTTTAGCAGTGGGAGCTCGTCCCCACTACCACCCTTCGGCTATGACTACCTTAGGAACCTAATATAATAGATAGAGGCATGGTAAAGCATTCACACACAGGCTGTGCCATGTGGAGCTCCAGGGACAGAAAAGTAATTCTGTGGTCACAGAAATGATCCCAGTACGGTGTGTGATGGTAAGTGATATCAACTGAGTTTTCAAAACAGTCTTAGTGTTTTTGGTCCATATTGGTACCAGTAGCATAAGGAGAAAATGAAGATCTGTGGGCAGGTTTGAAGAAGTTCGGAAGAGAACAAATACCATAAGACCATAAGACATAGGAGTATAAGTAGATCATTTGGCCTATCAAGTCTGCTCCACCATTCAATCATGGCCAATACTTTTCTCCCCCTCCTCTGCCCCACTCCTCAGCCTTCTCTCCAAAACATTTGATGCCTTGTCCAACCAAGAACCTTTCGAGCTCTGCCTGAAATATCCCCAACGATCTGGCCTCCACAGCTGCCTGTGGTAATAAATTCCACAAATTCACCACCCTCTGGCTGAAGAAATTTCTCCACATCTCTGTTTTAAATGGGCAACTCAGTATCCTGAGGCTGTGCCCTCTTGTCCTAGACTGCCCTACCATGGGAAGCATCTTTTCCACATCTACTCTGTCTAGGTCTTTCAGCATTCGAAAGACTTCAATGAGATTCCCCTCTCATCCTTCTGAATTCCAGCGAGTACAGACCCAGAGCCGTCAAACGTTCCCAGAATCTTTTCATTCCCAGAATCATCCTTATGAACCTCCTCTGGACCGTCTCCAATGCCAGCACATTTTTTCTTAGATGAGGAACCCAAAACTGTTCACAATGCTCAGAGTGAGGCCTCACCAGTGCCTTATAAAACCTGAGCATTACATCCCTGCTCTTGAATTCTAGACGTCTTGAAATGAATGCTAACTTTGCATTTACCTTCCTCACCACCAGTTCTACCTGCAAGTTAACCCTTAGGGTGTTCTGCACAAGGACTCCCAAGAACCTTTACATCTCAGATTTTTGGATTATCTCCCTGTTTAGAATATAGTCTGCACATTTATTTCTACTTCCAAAGTGTATGATCATGCATTTTCCAACATTGTATTTCATTTTCCAGTTTCTTGCCCATTCTCCTAATTTGTCTAAGTCCTTCTGCAGCCTACCTGTTTCCTCAACACTACCTGCCCCTCCACCAATCTTCATATCATCTGCAAACTTGGCAACAATGCCATCTATTCCATCATCTAAATCATTGATAAAAAGAAGCGGTCCCAACACTGACCTCTGTGGAACACCACTAGTCACTGGCAGCCAACCAGAAAAGGATCCTTTTATTCCCACTCACTGCCTCCTACCAATCAGCCAATGCTCTAACCATTTTAGTAACTTTCCTGTAATATCATTGGCTCTTAATTTGATAAGCAGCCTCATGTGTGGCACCTTATCAAAGGCCTTCTGAAAGTCCAAATATACACTTTTCACTGCATCCTCTTTATTTATCCTACTTCAAATCTCCTCAAAGAATTCCAACAGGTTTGTCAGGCAAGATTTTCCCTTAAGGAAACCATGCTGACCTTGTCCTATCTTGTCCTGTGTCACAAAGTACTCCATAATCTCATCCTTAACAATTGACTTCAAGATCTTCCCAATCACTGAGTTCAGGCTAACTGGTCTATAAATTGCTTCTTGCTGCCTTCTTCCTTCCTTAAAGAGTGGAGTGACATTTGCAATTTTCTAGCCCTCTGGCACTATGCCAGAGTCCGATGATTTTTGAAAGATCATTACTATGCCTCCACAATCCCTACTGCTGCTTCTTTCAGAACCCTAAGTACGGTTCATCTGGCCCAGGTGACATATGTACCCTTAGGTCTTTCAGCATTTTGAGTGCCTTCTCCCTTGTAATAGTAACTGCACTCATTTCTCCTCCCCCACACATCCTTCAACACCTGGCTCACCGCTAGTGCCTTCACAATGAAGACTGATGCAAAATACTCTTTTAGTTGATCTGCCATCTCCTTGTCCCCCGTTAGTATTTCTCCAGCCTTATTTTCTAGCAGTCCTATATCCATTCTCATCTCTCTTTTATTTTTTACATACTTGAAAAAGCTTTTATCAGCCACTTTGATATTGCTTGCGAGCTTGCTTTCATAATTCACTTTTTCCTTCTTGATGATTCTTTTAGTTGCTCTCTGTAGGGTTTTAAAAAGCTTCCCAATCCTCTGTCTTCCCAACACGTTTGCTTTGTTGTATGCCCTCTCTTTTGCTTTAACATTAGCTTTGACTTCCCTTGTCAGCCATGGTTATACTATTTTGCCATTTGAGCAGAACAAATCAAAGATAGATAGTAATTTCTGGATAACTAGAGAGATATTAAAAGAATTGGATATTTATAATTAGTTTATTCATATCACGTATACCAAGCTGCAGTGAGAAGCTTTGTTTGCATGCCACTGAGACTGATCATTTCATATATAACAACTGCACATTGAGTTAGTATGAAAAGGGAAAAACAATTTGCAGAATTTAGTGTTACATTTATAAGTGACTGCAGTGCAAGTTAGACAAATAAAGTGTGTGAATGCTGGTTAAAGAAACAATTTCAGCTGGGGATGGTATGTTAGAAGAATTGTTAAATGAGCTTGTATGGGTTGAATTAAAGAAAATTGTCATTCACATAGTTAAAAGTTCATTATTGAATTCTAAGCAGTTCTCAGGGAGCTAGAGTACACAAAATACCACTGCAGTTGTTGTCAGGGCTTTCAATTACCTCCCAGTGTTCTATGTTAATATAAAAGGTATATAGAGCATAGGAGAATTTTTTTCAACAAGTATATTGCAAGTGCAGCAAAATGATTTTTCAAGTTGAAGTTCAAGTTCAGTTTAAAATTGTTTAATGTAATTTCCAGTCCATAAGTGTAATGGAGAATGAAATAATTGTTACTTCAGATCTGGTGCAGCACACAAGCTAAAACACAATCAGATAAACAACACAATAAAAATAGTGTTACGAATGATGAGCAACTCTGATGGGCAGAAGGGTACAGAATCGCCAATGCCCCCCCCTTTTGGAGAAATCGCAAATTGCTACTATTTCAAGGCTGCTACCAAGGAAATGAAAGGGTCAAAAGGAAATCTGCCAAAGGCAGTTGTTATTGATAACAGCTCATGAAAATTAATGAGAGAGAGGCACAGCTAAGGTGAAATGTCTCCTCCTAACAAACAAGGGTCGGAACCATTGATTACTGCTATTGTCTTTTGGAGAAAGTTTGTGTACTTGGTACTGCTCTATTCATTGAAACCCCTCAGGGGGCAACCAGAGTGGGCTGGTTTGATGGGTTACATCATCTCAACCTGATTGACACCTGAGACCCCCGTGAGAGGGGATAAAAGTAAGGTCTGGAGAACACCCCTCAGACGCACCAGGAGAGATGCTACGAGACCGGTGGGGGCTTGTGTGTGTGTCTACCCTTGCCTGGGTGACGAGTCCACCACGGAAGAACTGTCTAGCTAAAGGACAGAGGGGTCATAAGTGAATGGCCACAGCAACAACGCATCGACGGATCAAAATCGTAAAGGAAAGTTGGCAAGTCAATAGCCATTACTGTTCTCTCTCTCACTCTCTCTCCAACAATTGAAACACCGCGACCAACAACTACCACAGCCTGCATGAACTCAACTGAACTTTATATTTCCATCTAACAATTCATTATCCCCTAGACAACGATAGAGCTTATTTCTTATTGATTATTATTATACCCACACTTTTAGGTTTAGTATTGATGACGTATATTATCTGTATATTTGCATTGATATTATTTTTGTGTATTTTTACTAATAAATACTGTTGAAAATAGTATCACCAGACTCCAACAGATACTTCTATCTTTGTGGTTAGACACCCAGTTACGGGGTTCGTAACAATAGAAAGACACAATAAATGTAAATACATAAAATAGCTTATATACATGCAAACATTGATTGTATGTCCATAAAGTGATGCTAGGCACAGGAGTGTCTGTACATAATGTAACTGACAGGAAATGATGAAGTAGCAGTGGTTGGGGGTGTGAAGGGGTGAGTTAGTGGGTGATGGTGTTGATCAGCTTTACAGCTTGGGGGAAGTAACTATTTTTGTCTGGTGGTCCCGGTGTGAATACTACATAGCCTCTTCCCTGATGGGAGTGGGACAAACAGTCCATGAACAGGGATCCTTCATGATGTTACTGGGCCTTTTCCTGGCACCTTTCTGTATATATGTCCCTGACGGCAGGTAGGCTGGTGTTGGTGATGCATTGGGCAGTTCTGACTACCCGTTGTAGAGCCTTCCAGCCCAACACAGAGCAGCTCCCGTACCAGGCAGTGATGCAGCTTGTCAAGATGCTCTCGACTGCATATCGGTAGAATGACGTGAGTATCGATGCACATAGTCCAGCTCTCTTCAGCCTTCTCAGAAAGTAAAGGCATTGCTGAGCTTTCCTGATTGTGTAGGATGTGTTCTGGGACCATGAGTGGTTGTGTGAGATGTGCACTCCCAGGAGTTTGAAACTGTTTGCAGTTTCCACTGCTGTGCTGCCGATGTAAAGAGGGTTGTGAGTGGTGCGAGTTCTCCTGATAACCATCTCCTTTGTCTAGTTGATATTGAGGAAGAGGTTATTTGCCTGCCATCAGGTCTCGAGCTCTTCCACTTCCTCTCTGTAGGCCAACTTATCATTGTTCCCTTCTCACTGCTGCCATCAGGAAGAAGAGCCTCAGGACTCACCACAAAGTAGTTCAGGAACAGTTATTACTCCTCAACCATCAGACTCTTGAGCCAGACATTTAACTTCACTCACCACATCACTGAGCTCTTCCCACAACCTATGACCTCACTTTCAAGGATTCATCATCTCATGTTCTCAAAATTTATTGCTTATTTATTATTTTTAATTTTTTTTTGTCAGCTCAAGCTGGTAAAACCTGAGGTACAAGCATCACCAAGCACACCCTTTTCTCAATTGGTAGGAACCTTTAGACTATTCTAGTGGTGTTTAGCACTGTGGATTTCTGGAGATTTACATAAACATTGCTGTATAGGCCTAACTGTTTAATATCATTGTATAGTGACTTTGGGGTGTTATCAGTTGTAGATATTACTATTGGGACAATGTATACCCTGATCATGTTCCATAGCATTTCAATTTCCTGTTTTTATTCAACATATTTCTGGCGTTCTTCACTTATTGAATTTTGTATGTTATGTGTGTTTGGAAAGGCTATATCTATTGAATAAGCTGTTCTTGCTTGCTTATCCTGTAATATTGTATCCAGACAGTTATTATGGATTGTCCTATCTGCAATAATGGATCAGTTGTATCATAATTTGTTGAACTCTGTTTCTAAAACTGGATTAGGCTTGTGTCCATAGTAAGGTATGGTGTCTTTTATGAGTTTGTATTTTAAAACAAGATTTCGGTGAATGGTGTTTGCCATTTGATTGTGCCTGTGTAAGTAATCAGATTGAGCTAAGCTACTGAAGGTTCTTGTAATGTGTTGGATTGTTTCTGGTTTCCCTTGGCATTTTCTTTTTCTTCACATTATTATTACTGTAACATTCTCCTTCGCGTGTACTAATAACGCCGAATTCAACGTCGAGATAAACCAGTCAATGAAACCAGATCGCAGTAAGATTAACCATTTACTGTTCACTCTTCACATTAACATATGGTGAAAACTGTTGATAAAACAATACAAGATTGATACAGTATTTGTTCCTTCCTTAATATCACATTTCTTTTTTTTCTTTTTCAATCTTTTTATTGAGTTTCATATAAATATAAAAAAAACATAACATAATAATGAATAGGTTATGAATACAATAGACTTAAGATTACATTGATAATAGGATAATAATATCCTATTAAACATCACAACAAAAAAATACATTAATCAATCAAGTCTATATAATTATATATGAAAAAAAAACAAAACTAATCATCAAAAGAGTGTGTCAACCGTTGGTTTGTGTACGTCACTGAGACACACCTCTCCTATCACCACCCAGCCCAGATCCAGACGTTGCGCGAAGGGGGCATCGAATGGTCCATTGACCTGCTGCCTAACCTTGTGTACCTGGATAACATCTCTTCCTAATAACAGGAGTATTTCCGCTTTTGGATCCAGTTCTGGGATGTGTTTGGCGATGTGGTGGAGATGTGGCTGGTGTAGCACCGCACTTGGTGTGATTTCATTGCACTCTAAGAGCGGAGGGAGACAGATGACGACTTTACCATCCAGGGACTCGATCTGGATGCCTTCTGCCTTCCTTCCTTGGGTTTCCATGTTGCCTGAGCAAGTTTTGAGGTAGTATGGGAACTGCTCACTCTCAATGTTGAACAATTTAAAGAACTCTGGACTGGCTAGTGAGCGATTGCTCTGATCGTCCAGAATCACATAGGCTTTGATGGCCTTGTCTTTGGCTCCTTTAGGGTACACCTTAGTGAGGCAGATCTTGGAACAAGAACGGCTTGACTGAGCTTGACCGCAAACTCCTGTACAGTTCGTGCTGACAACTGTTGTCCTGGGGTGAGCCTCTCCCTCCCCGCCGTCCTGTTGTGGGGGTGAAGGAGCGCTCTCGGTTTGCGGTGACAGGTCGGGATGCATGGCCCCGACGTGATCCGTGCTATCACATTCCGGACACTTCACGGCGATCGTACACTCTCTGGCGAGGTGAGAGGTTGAGGAACAGCACCTAAAACATATTCTTTTCTCCTTGAGAAGGGCCGTCCTCTCTGCAAGGGGTTTTTCCCTAAACATTCTGCATCCTTTGAGGGGGTGGGGTTTGTTATGCAATGGACAATACTTGCCAGGGTCGTTGTTAGTTGTAAGGGCTTCAGTCTTGAGCACTGAGACGGGTTTATCAATGTTGAAAACATTCGAAGAGGATCTACTTGGCTTGGTGTAAATCGTACTGCTTCCTGGACCCGCGAGGCTAGGGTCATTTCGCTTCTTCGCCTCCCTGCACACAAACCTAGAGAGCAGCTCAAAGGGAGGTGGTTGATCATCGTGCTCTTCCTTGTAATCTAAAGCAACGGACAGCCACCTGTCCTGCAGCCCAAAAGGAAGTTTGTCCACGACTTGTCTAATCCCGAATGGAGTATCTAGGTATACTAGACCAGCTGAGTAGCCATCTTCTTTGGCGCCTTGGATCTCCATGAGTAAATCTCCGAATTCTCTTAACTTAATGTGATCTTTGGCTGACACCTTAGGAAAGTTTTCCAGACGTCGATATAGCGCCGCTTCAATAGCTTCGGGGGACCCATAGTCCTCCCGAATTCTCTCCCACGCTTTGCTTAAGGCTAGTTCGGGTTTGTTGATGTACACTGAACGTATGCGTCTCACCTGGTCGTGTGATTCTTTCCCCAGCCATTTCGCCATAAGGTCCAACCTTTGGGTTGCACTGAGCTGGACTCCGTCGATCGCGTTGGTGAATGTGGAGTACCATGCACGGTAATTTTCAGGTTTATCGTCAAACTGGTACAGTCCCGAAGTGACGAGATCCCGTCGTGCTAAATACTGCATCGTGGGATCGGCTGTAAGCGGCATGCGGGCTGGAGAAGTACGTTGGCGCCTATATGACTGAGAGCGCACGTTTCTCATGGAATTTGCCGTCCTGGATTCGACCTCTGCATCTCTTCGCATCAAACTTTGTAAGTTTGGTGTCGAGAAGTATCGGTTGTCAGCTCTTTCATTCTTGACTTCATCACGGAGTCGCGAGGGTAAATTTTCTTCCTCGTATGGATGTGATACAATCGTGACTCTCTGAGGTTCCTCGTAGCTGGGGAAGTTATCGAATACGTATGGAGAGGGGAGACGAGCCTGCCTGTCTATTTGAGATTGTACATAGTCGCTTGTGCGTTCCAGTCTGGTCCTTTCTAAAGTAGATCTTACTTTGGTCAGATCACGCGACCCTTCAGCTTCTTCTATGTACTCTGCTTCCGCCTTGGCAGCTTCTTCTTCTCTTTCTAACTGCAGCACTTGCAACTCTGTCGATATTTTTGCCATTTCCAACTGGGTTTCGGCTTCTCGGGCGGCCGCTTCACTTTGTCTGGCGGCCCTTTCCTTCTGGATTTTGGCTGCTCTAGCAGCCTTTTCTTTCTGGATTTCAGCTTCTCTGGCAGCCTTTTCTTTCTGGATTTCGGCTTCTCTGGTGGCCTGTTCCTTCTGGGT
The DNA here is from genome assembly GCF_030144855.1 of Hypanus sabinus. Taxonomy (NCBI): domain Eukaryota; kingdom Metazoa; phylum Chordata; class Chondrichthyes; order Myliobatiformes; family Dasyatidae; genus Hypanus; species Hypanus sabinus. The sequence goes on from NC_082738.1 coordinate 46,963,370, forward strand.
TTCGGCTTCTCTGGCGGCCTCTTCTCTTTGTCTGGCGGCCCTTTCCTTCTGGATTTTGGCTTCTCTGGTGGCCTGTTCCATTTTCAAAACTGCTTCTTGTCTGGCGTAACGCAGTCGCACCTTGGCGGCTTCTGCCTTGGCTCTTGCCTGGGTGGACTTACTTGATGTCGCTCTACTGCCCTTGTCGCTGGGCGCCATCGACTTGATCCCGGATCGAGCTGACATTGCAGCACTTGGAACACCTGATAACGCCTGGGTGGGCTTACTTGATGTCGGTTTACCGTCCTTGTCGCTGGGCGGCGTCGACTTGATGCTGGATTGAGCTGACATTGCAGCACTTGAAACACCTGATAATGCCGCTTTTTCACTGTAACGTTCTCCTTCGCGTGTACTAATAACGCCGAATTCAACGTCGAGATAAACCAGTCAATGAAACCAGATCGCAGTAAGATTAACCATTTACTGTTCACTCTTCACATTAACATATGGTGAAAACTGTTGATAAAACAATACAAGATTGATACAGTATTTGTTCCTTCCTTAATATCACATTTCAATTGTAAATACTTGCAAAGGTGACTATAACTACATTACACTAAGGTGCAGTGTACAGGCAGAGTTTACCTGCTCCATTGACAACTTTAAATACACTTCAATGCAAACTATCCGCAACTCTTTAACTAACGAAAGCATAAACATTATCGACCGTCGTTACTTTTAACAGGATCGGCATTAACATCTTAGTTCAATATATCAGTTATCTATTAACTTACAGCGTTGCTCTCACTGTGATTTCTAATGCCTGCAAAACAACTTCTGCTCAGGTGTGCCTCGTGGTGAGCCCCCTCCCTCGTGTTAATTTCAAACCGGTACACGGCGAAACCGGATGTGACGTCATCGCATGCCGATATATTTTACATGCAATGAATATACTTTAAACACTTCTAATTCTAACTAGAAAGCACTATCGAATGAATTACTAAGCGAAAATATTATAAACTAAATAACTGTCGTAAAGACGGCACAATTACTAATTCTTTTTTTTGTATTTGCACATTTTGTTGTCTTTTGTATATTGATTGTTTGTCAGTCTTGTTGCGTGTGGTCTTTCATTGATTCTGTTGTGGTTCTTGTACTTACTGTGAATGCCCACAAGAAAATGAATCTCAGAGATGTATATGGTGACATGTATGTAGTTTGATAATAAATTTACTTTAAACTTTGAACTTTCTGAACATAAATTTCCTTAACAATAATATTTCATAAGTGTCTGACACATCCAGCATTTTTTCATCTGGACCCTTACTTAAAATATTTCATTCCTTCATTTGAACTCATAAAGGACTAATTTACAACACTTCAAAATGTTTTTTTTAATTCAAGGAAGAAAACACTGTAAACATTTAACTTATTTTAATGTCAGTATTCATAATAACCTTCCCCAGTATCCCCCTAATGGATTACAAGTGCTTTATTCCATCATATCAGTGAATATTCTATTGCCTTGTTGTCACTGAACTACAATGGCTCCTGCTATGGCAAAATTTTGGCATCCTTGCATAGGTTTTCACATCTCCTGAGGAATCTGTCTATCGAACTCTGCAACGTCTCCATCCTATAACTCTCTCTGCTCCTCCATATCTATTTCCAAGCTCATTTACTTTTTCCATTATCACACCATTGGTAGCCATGCCTTCAGTTCCACACACTCAGTTGCATATTTCTGTGTTAAACTTCTCTCCTTCTCTTTCCTTCATTTAGGTGCACTTTAAAGCCTCTGTCTGAGGCCACTTTGCCCAATGGCTTTCTTCATTTGTATGGGTTCAGTTTTTGTTGGATATTTTTCTTGTTTTACTACTTAAATAGCTTGTCCTGGTCCAACCACATAGAAAACCTGGTCAAGAAAGCACACCAGCATCTCTACTTCTGAAATAGACTAAGCAATTTGTCATGTCCCCTTGGACCCTTGCCATTTATTTCATTGATGCACCACAGAAAGTATCTTATCAGGATGCACCATGGCTTGATATGGTAACTGCTCTGCCTGGGACTGCAAGAAACTGGAGAGTTATGGACACACTCAGCACATCGCAGAAACCAGCCTTCCCTCCATGGGCCCTGTCTATACCTCTCACTGCCACAATGAAGCAGCCAGCATAATCAAAGACCCCACTCAGCCCAGATATTCTCGCTCTCAAAGCTGAGTTTGTTGGCACATGCACAAGTACACATATGCACTGCCGCAATGAAAAACTTCTTTGCAGCAGCATCACAGCTGCAGAACATCATTTAAGCAGCTTTCATGAGAAAAATATAACTCTTGCAAGAAAGAACAGAATAGGAACAATAAAAAAAAACAGAAGTTCATTTTAGTGCAAAGTGAAGAAAGTGGTCATAATGTTGCCAAATTATAGTGGCTGGGTTTCTCCTCCCCTTCCAATAGGCAGAAAATACAAAAGCTGAAAGTGCATACCACCAGTTTTTTCTCTTTCACAACTTTTCTCTTGTTGTTATAAGACTATAGTCCCCTAATGATGGCTTTTTTGACTTTGCAATCTCTCTCACTATGGCCGTGTATCTTTTCAGCTGTCTCTGCTGCTCTTTCTATGTAACTGTAACACCTCAATGCACTAACGTGATGAAATGCCCTGTGTACTGGCATGCAAACATGTGCCAATAATAAACAAACTTAACAATTTAAAATATTATTATTGTCCAGTACTGTTGAGTATACCATTTGTTATATTATTCACATTTCTGTTCATCTTTAAAAGTAATAAGCCAACAGCAGCTATGTAATTCTACATTTTTTGTCAGTTTCCTTCTGGTTATCTGCTTGTACTGATGCGCTACTTTGTCAGTAGAAACTTGAATCTGCTCTGTTGCATCATAAAAGTGAAGCAGTATTGATTTTATTATTATGTTGCTATTTCAGTTGAACAAAGTTTAAGAAGTGTTTAGAGGACTGAATTATCCAAGCTTTCTGTATATTCTGTATATACTTTCTGTATATACAGGATGTAATGTTTTTCAATTTGGACTGTGAAACCTTAACTTCTGTCACTGTCTTTTGCTGAAATACCCCAGAGGTTAATCCTTTCTTCTCTGAGAGAGCGATGGTTATTGGTATACACTCAGTGTCCACTTTATTAGCTACAGGAGTGGAACCCGCTGCTGTAGCCCATCCAGATTCAGAGATGCACTTCTGCAGACCACTGTCATAATGTATGGTTACTTTCTCCTTCCTGTCAGCTTGGACCAGTCTGGCCATTCTCTGACCTCTCTCATTAACAAACTATTTTCACCCACAGAAATGCTGCTCACTGGGTGTTTTTTGTTTGTTTTTCACACCATTCTCTGTCAACTCCAGAGACTTGTGTGTGAAAATTCTAGGAGATCAGCAGTTTCTGAGATACTCAAACCACCCCATCTGGCACCAGCAATCATTCCACAGTCAAAGTCACTTAGACCACATTTCTTCCCCATTCTGATGTTTGGTCTGAGCAACAACCAAACCTCTTGACCATGTCTGCATGCATTTATTCATTGAGTTACAGCCAAATATTTGGCTGATTAGATATTTGCATTGATGAACAGGTGTACGGGTGTACCTAATAAAGTGGTCACTAAGTGAATTTAATTAAAATTAAGTAAGTAGTGCAAAAATAGAGCAAAATTAGTGAGGTAGCATTTTTGGTTTATTGTCCATTCATAAATCTGATGGCCGGGGGGAAGAAGCTGTCCCTAAAACATAGAATGTGTGTCTTCACATATGACATTTACAAAATGGAGAAGATAACAGCATCTGTTAACCATAAGCTGGAACAATTTGATTCATACTGGGAAAAATGGTTTAACAACATAATGCCTCATCGGCCTGATTTTATTCTCACAAATCAATGAATCTGTTGTAAAAAAAAAGATCACTCCCTACTTGTACATAGTTCTTTCCTTTTGCTTGTTTTTTCCCCACTCTTTTCTATAAGTGTATACCTCAGATAAATACTTGTGGAGATTTGTGATATATATATGATTATATGATATATATGTACAATGTCTGAAATACATCTTATGGAAATGTTTGTTTGATGATGAACTTCAATAAAAAAATAAATTTAAAAAAAGAATGTGTGTCTTCAGGCTCCTGTACCTTTTCTCTGATGGAGGTAATAAGAAGAGAGCATGTCTTGGGTGATGGGGGTCCTTTATGATGGATGCTGCCTTTTTGAGGCATCACCTTTTGAAGATGTCCTTGTTGCTGGGGAGCTAGTGCTCACGAGAGAGCTAGCTGAGTATGCAAACCTCTGCAGGTTTTCCAATCCTCCATACCAGACAGTGATGCAATACCATGCACTTGTTGACAGCATTTTGATGGATTATACACTGGAGTAGATAGACCCTATTTCAGAATCAATGAGTGAGATGACAAAGAGTTATGGTTTCAATCACCATCTACATTCCTAAAGAGAAATTAACAATCTTGCTCTTTGATGCAGAACCATAATGAATTGGCATTATTTTAAGTGTTGTTAACTGATTTAGTACTATATTGCTGCAGAGGTTTTGTTATTATATATTTCATCTTAAAATCACAAAGTACTGACCAAAGGTTTAATGTGTCCCAGAGAAAATGTCACTTCAACAGAATGGATATTTGCTTCAGTGGTCAAATCTTTACATCTGAGTAGACTGTATATCCATGTCACGTAGTATTTATATTGTTGTGACAGTGGTAGATTGCAGGATAGGATTAAGGGTATGTCCAATATCCATTGGTCTATATTTTTGTCAAAGGTATTTTAATACATAGCTATCAATATACTTTAGGAAGTATTGACCAGCTTAATTTGTTTGATTAAAATAAGCTTTCACAATTATTGTACCTTTGCATTTTAGCTTATATGATTAACTTGTAAGAGGTAGTATTAGTAACTCTTTACAGGTAGAATTGAATGCCAATTAAGAAGTTATGTCAGTAATTTCTAGTACGGACACTGGCATGCAATATTCAAAGGCACAGCTGCTTTAATTTAACTGCATTTTAACAGCATGGAAGTGGTCTGATCTGTTACCATTCCAGTAGGAGATCCCAGAAAATGAAGGTAAGGTAAATGCTGAAAATCTTTTTTTTGGTTCAGTGGAGCAGGGGTTATCATCAGCACCCACTGCCCTTCCCCAAATAGAGCTTTATCAAGGTAATTTGTCTCCACCCTCCAATGCCTCAACATTAACTTCTGGGAACCGTCTTCACAGGCCCAACATGTCAACCAATCCATTGTTAGGAAGGAACCTGGCCGAAGTCATTCCTCATCCCCAGCCTTTCCGGGCCCTTCACCTGTCACTCAGCCCTCTTGCCTCCCTGTTAATATATATGGATACTTAATCATTCATGCAAAATTCCTGATGAGTAGCCAGCATCTTTTAGGTCAAATACCCACAGCCAGGTCATGGAGAAAGAGTAGGTTTTGAAACCTCATGAACATGTTCAACAAGCTTTTTGTGTGCTTCAAGTTCGTGTGCATATCTTCTGATTTTCCCCAAGTCCAAAAATTGATCAACTCAGCCTTCTACATATAGAATATTTGAGCATTCATACTCGGTTGAGATAAAGAATTCCATTGATTGACAACCCCCTATAAAGTTTTCATTTCAAATCTTAAATAGTAGTCCTTTATTTCATGTATCTTTCCCTCCAGCCAGAGAGAACAGCCATTTAGCATTTCACCTACCACAATAATGAAAATGCTTCAAGACATGATTCTAATCAGCTGCTCCCCCTGTATAAAAAGCCAATCCTCTTGACCATCTTCAATTTCAGCTTACCTTTAACAAAATACAAATAATATTTTCAATTTAAACATTACCATGTTTATGAGAATAAACAAAATCAATTAGGTGCAAATATAATGCAATATAGTGCATGTTATTAGCATTAGCTTAATCTAATAAACTGGAACCAAGCATTTTTGTGCACTTTTCTTGATTAATAATGTTTCCAAATCTAATAAAGAGGAAACATCCACTGATGCCTGTTTAAAAACTTCCCAAATTACAATTAAGCCCAGAAATTAACTCCTGTTTCATTGACATCTTGGGGCTAAGGAGATCCAACATATTAACAAGACTTAAAAGCAGAAAATGCTATAAATACTGAGCAGATCTGGTATAGTAAATGTTTCATGTTAATGCACCTTTGTCAGAAGTCTTTCAGCTAAAACATTAACCTGATCTTAGATTTGCAGCATCTGATTTTTTTTATTTGCATAACAACAAAAGAAGATTTCCTTTTTTCTTCGCTCTTATAGTTCAGGCAACCCCACCATCCTTATTTCTATTTCTGATTAATTGTGTCATAGAATCATACAGCAAAGAAGCAGACCCTTGTGGTCAGTGCACTGATCATCAAGCACCTATTCACACTCATCCAGCCCTAATCCCATTTTATTTTATTCTATTATAGTGATACAGAACAACACAGGTCCTTCCAAACCTTTGAGCTGCATCACGCAGCAATCCACAACAACCCAGATTTAACTAATCACAGGACAATGTACAATGACCAATTAACCTGCCCGGTACTTCTTTGGACTGTGAGACCAAGCTGGAAGACTGGAGAAGACCCATGTGTTCCCTGGAGAGGACCTGCAGAGACTCCTTACGAGACATCACCAGGATTGACCTCTGAAGTCAAATACCCTGAGCTGTAATAGCATCACACTAACTGCTACACTACTGTGGGGCCCTACATTCCCATCAATTCCCTCTAGACTTCAATGTGGCCAATTAACCTACCAACCCAAAGTTCTTTGGATGTGGAAGGAAAGCCATAAGATGACAGTTAGAATATGCAAAGTCTACACACATTATATATATTAGAGGATCAGATCCAAATCCTAAACTGCAAGGCAACAGCTCTACTAGCTGCACCACTAGACTGCCTTTCATTTCCTATTTAATGACTCCGTCGTTATTTATGCCTCCTATCTTTCAAATCCTTGAGATGTTTTTGAGTTCTTTATCCATTTGTGTCTCATCTGTTTATGTCTCACGAAAAGTTTCTTGAAACTATTAAATAAAGTTCTTCTTGCTCAGACAATAGACATTTAACTCCTGGAGACTTCTGTGCTATTCAGATTTATTGACAGTCCTGCTCCAATTTAAGGTTAGGTGCATTCCTTTGTGTTTATAACACCCATTTACCCCTTGTCTCCACCTGCCCCATGTACCTCTGTGTTCTGTTCTTTAGATGAACTGTTCCATTTGATTCTAAGTAAAGAAGAATGTATCACTAGAAGTAAATACAATCTGCTTTGGCATCCAAAAATGTTTCCTCTCCAAAGTATATTGTGAAAATTGATCCATCAACAAAGATGTGGCTGATATTAAACTGACTGAACACTAAGTCAAGCTAAAATTGCATCCTAGTGTCTTCTTGGGGTTTTGCTCTGGATTAGTCAATCAATTCATAAAATGCCATGGCTGAAAGTAAGCAAATCAAAATATGAATACTTTATATGTTATACACCTCCTGATTTCTCAAAATTTCTTTCTTTTCAAATCTTTTTATTATTATTATCCAAAATAACAAGAGCACATTGAAGTAAGTAACACTTACAATTTCTCAAAAGGGAAAAAAAACAATATTAAGGATTAACAAATATGGTGACACAAAAAAAAAGAGAATAAAAGAAAAAAAAACCCTACTAAAGCAAGAAAAAGGTGAGAATAAAAAAGGACCCGTTAGGTGTTCAACCCGGAGCCATGCGTCATACAAAAAGCTTCTAAAGATAAACACCAAACAGCCAGCAAAAAAAATTATACCAAAATTTACAATTAGATCGTGGAGGAAATCTATCAATTAATTCAAATTGTAGTAACGAGCAAATGAGATTTCTCCAAATTTCATCATAAAGCACATGTTAATGTCTGAAGATATATAGTCTGCTCATTGAAAGTGAGTGAGTTCAGATTGTGATCTAAATTTTTTGCTACCTGTTTTGCTACTGTAGATTCAGCCCAGTATTTTTGTTTGATGTTTAATTTTTAAAAAAATATGCTGAGAAAATCAATTGTACTTCATGCAACTGGAAATTGATTTTTCTAAAATCAAATGTGGTAATCATCATTTCTTGGTTATTTCCCATCACTCCATAAATTCAGCTGAGCACAAATCGTGTTTGATCCCTGATGCATTTCCTGCGTTGAAGGTACATGGATTGACATCACTTAATTTTTTTGCTGCATTGCAGGGGAGTGTCAGTATCTCCAGTTGAATTCTGTCTTTTTGTGTGTTCCCCCCCCCCCCAGCTGTCAGTCTGTGGTTTTGTATTGCCATGTGCTCCTGCTCTACTCCGGCCCCTGTATCACTGAGTACTCCATCTCTCATCTGTTTCTCATTATTACCTGTATTGCTGCCACCTGTGTCTCATTGTGCTCCACCTATCATCTGCCTCGCTGTTTATTGCTCAGTGTATTTCAGTCCTGTGTTTTCACTGAATTGTGTCAGTGAATTTTCCTGAGCCTTTCCAGCATTTGTAGCTGTACTCTATCTATCTGAATATCGACTCTACCTGTTTCTGGTTTTTGGGTTTCTCTGGATATTTTGATCTCTGCCTGAACTTTGACACTGGCTTTGTTTGCACCTTGGGATTAGTTACTCAATTAATAGCACTGTGTGCACCGTACTGGGTTTGTGATTGGATCCCTGCTCCAGTGTCCTGACAGGGAGTTTAGAACACTTGGTTCTGGGAGTGTTAGTCAAAAAATATTAAAGCTACCTCATGACTTTGCCAAGGGTTTCCTCCCCAGTGCTATTTTGGTATTGCAAGGGCTGTACTATTTGAAGCCTGCTTGTTGCTGGGATGTTGCCACCCCTTAGCGGATGGTTGGAGAGTTTTGTTTGCTGCTTTTACTTTCACTGTTACTGTGACTCTGGTCTGCCCATTTTGTTGTGTTCCCCAAGACCCGGATGAGAATAGTGCCATATCTGTATATGGACTAAGTCAGTATAGATCCCCATCAGACCATTTCACTTTTTTCTATTTGGACATCTCCTGCTTATGACAGTTACATTTCCTAAGGGAGTTAGTAGTGTAGGGGCTGGGCAGTGATCTGAGCTGAGCAAGGATTGGCCCAACAAACTTGGGATTTTCAAGCATTTCTGATTCACCAAGATAAGAATGAATTATTGTACTTGGAGTATTTCTGTTCTCCACAGTACATGTTCCTGAAAAAGATTTGCTTGGAAAACTTACAAATAGATTTGCAATTGGCGAGTAAATCTTAATGTTGAAAAAGATAAGGTGATGTGTTGCAGGACAAAGAATGGGAAAACTACAAGCTGCTTAGAAATAAGGATTTGAAAGAGCATAGGAACCTCACTTCTGACAGACAAATCAGTAAGTGCAATGGAGCAAAAAAAATTAAACGGTACAAGTGCAAGCAGAACACAGGGTTTAATCTCCAGAGTGATAGTTTCTGGTGTTCATAAATTAGTTGAGGTACAATTGAGAATTACAGGGATGATACCAGAGTTGAAAGTTATTCCTATCAGCAAATGTAACTGTAGCAGGCAGGGATTGTTAATGTGGAAAGGGAAAGGCTGAGGTGATCTTTTAAGATTAAGAAATATACTGGATTCCAGTTAATTGGACCATCTGCTAATCTTGCAGGCAACTCTTAGAACAAAAACAAATCAAGAAAATAGCCATGATTCCCTTTGTTTATTTGGGACACTGCTGCTTAATTGGGACAGGAGACCATTGCCGAATATTTTCTAACTAGAGTCAGTTGCGTGCACTGGTTTAGCCATTAGCCACTACACTGCTCAGGGTAAACAGTTTTTAAATAGCATCATTTGCATGCTTGTGTTCAAAAAGCAGTGATTTTTGTCACTGATAGTTGGCAAGTAATAAACAGTATGACAATTCAGAATAGTTCTCAGGCATTCAGGCTTGAATATGTCAGAAGCAGCTGCGAGTGAAAATGACCTTCAGACCTTTCAGCTTCCCAAGCAATAGCAATTGAACTCACTTCTGTCCCCTGACATACTATGAGTGTCTTCCACTGTGAAGACTGATGCAAAATACTGATTCAGTTCATCTGCCATTTCCTTGTCCCCCATTAAGACTTGCAGAGGATGGACTATTTCAAGGACAAAGACAATTTCAAACGAGGTTGGAGGTGACATCGGATGCACAACAACAACTCTGGCAGGATTTGCAAGACATTACTTCCTACAAACCCAATAGCATGAATGGCAGTAATGCCTCACTACCAGATGAACTTAATGCCTTCTGTGCCCGCTTTGAAAGGGAAGATATAACTACAGCTGTGAAGATCCCTGCCGTACCCAGTGACCCTATGATCTCTGTTTTGGTGGCCACTGTTAGGCTGGTTTTAAAGAGTGAACCCCCACAAGGCAGAAGGTTCCAATGGAGTACCTGGTAAGGCTCTGAAAACTCATGTCAACCAATTGGCAGGACTATTCAAGGACATTTTCAACCTCTCACTGCTACAGGTGGAAATTCCCACTAGCTTCAAAAAGGCAACGATTGTACCAGTGCCTAAGAAGAATAATGTGAGCTGCCTTAATGATTATTGCCTGGTAGCATTCACATCAACAGTGATGAAATGCTTTGAGAGGTTGGTCATGACTAGATGGAACTCCTGCCTCAGTAAGGACCTGGACCCATTGCAATTTGCCTATCGCCACTATAGGTCAACAGGAGGCACAATCTCACTGGCTCTTCAAACAACCTTAGACCACCTGGATAACACAAACACCTATGTCGGGATTCTGTTCATCGACTATAGCTCAGCATTTAACACCATCATTCCCACAATCCTGATTGAGAAGTTGCAGATCCTGGGCTTCTGTCCCTCTCTCTGCAATGGGATCCTCAACTTCCTAACTGGAAGACAACAATCTGTGCAGATTGGTGATAATATCTCTTGCTCACTGACAATCAACACTGGTGCACCTCAGGGGTGTGTGCTTAACCAACTGCTCTACTCTCTCTACACCCATAACTGTGTGGCTAGGCATAGTTCAAATACCATCTAAAAAATTCACTGACAATACAACTATTGTTGGTAGAATCTCAGATGGAGATGAGAGGGCGTACATGAGCAAGATATTTCAACTAGTGGAATGGTGCCACAGCAACAACCTTGCACTCAACGTCAGTAAGATGAAAGAGCTGATTCTGGACTTCAGGAAGGGTAAGGGGGATCAGAAGTGGAGAGAGTGAGCAGTTTCAAGTTCCTAGGTGTCAAGATCTCTGAGGACATAACCTGGTCTCAACATAGCAAAGCAGTTATAAAGAAGGCAAGACAGAGACTATATTTCATTAGGATTTTGAAGAGATTTGGGATGTCAACAAAAACAATCAAAAACTTATATAGATATACTGTGGAGAGCATTCTGACAGGCTGTATCACTGTCTGGTATGGGGGTGGGGGGGCTACTGCACAGGACCGAAAGAAGCTGCAGAGGATTGTAAATTTACTTAGCTCCATCTAGCCTACAAAGTACCAGGACATCTTCAAGGAGATGTGTCTCAGAAAGGCAGTGTCCATTATTAAGGACTCCCAATATCCAGGGCATACCCTTTTCTCACTGTTACCATCAGGTAGGAGGTACAGAAGCCTGAAGGCACACACTCAGCGATTCAGGAACAGCTCCATCTGATTCTTAAATGGACATTGAACCCATGAACACTACCTCACTTTTTAAATATATTAATATATAATATAATTATATATAATATATTTCTGTTTTTCCATGATTTTTAATCTATTCAATATACGTATACTATTATTTATTTATTTTGTTTTTCCTGCTATGTTATGTATTGTGCATTGTATCATGTACTGCACTGAACTGCTGCTAAGTTAACAAATTTCACAATACATGCCTATAAACTTGATTCTGATCTGATCTCTCCTGCATCATTGTCAACAAGTCCAATGTCTACTCTTGCCTCTCTTTCCTCTAAATATCTGAAAAATATTTGATATCATTTTTGATATAATTGGCTAGCTTACCTTAATATTTCACCTTCCCCCACTCCACCACACCCTACGATTGTTTTTTTAAAATTTTCCAGTCCTCTAATATGACACTAATTTTTGCTCTGTCATATTCCCATCCTTTTGCTTTTATGCTGGCTTTGACTTCCCTTGTCAGCCACAGTTGCCTCATCCTGCCTTTGGAATACTTCCTCTTCTTTGGGATGCATCTATCCTGTGCCTTCCGAATTGCTCCCAGAAACTCCAACCATTGCTGCTCATCCCTGTTGCTCCAACTTTGGCAAGCTCCTCTCTCATGCCTCTGTAATTCCCTTTCCTCCACTTTTGGATGAATTCTATCATATTATGATCACTGTCTCATAAGGGTTCCTTTACTTTAAGCTCCCTAGTCATATACGGTTCATTACACAGCATCCAGTCCAGAGCTGCTGATCTCCTAGTGTGATCCCCAAATGCTGGAGTATCCAAAGCAAAGATCGAGTCACTCTATGAAACTGGATCAAGAACTGAGCACAAAACAAATGCTAGAAGATATCAATCGTATGGCTTACAAGTGAGCACCGAGGCTCGTTCAGGTGCTCTTTACTCAATTCTTTGCACCCAAAACATGATTGCCAATTAGCGGGATGGTCCTGAATCTTTAAAGGGGCCATGTCAGCTATTCATATTCCGGAGAGTTAGAGCGTCTAAACCCCGGAAGCTGACGTGGTTGGGTGCGTGTCATAACAGGACCCTCTCCCTATGGATGACTCCTGACAGCCCTGGCTGCTCGGAGAGATGATGATTGCAGTCATGGATGAGAGCCAAGATGTCCCTTTCCCAGCACTGTTCCTTGGGTCCGAATCCTTCCCAGTCTACTAAAGCTGCTGAACACTCCTGAACATTTCATGAGTCCAAAATTCTCACGGTGAAGACCTGTTTCACATCGACAAACCTGGGCAGCGGCAGAACTAATGGTGGTGGTGCTAAAGGGCTGGTGTTCACAGGTTTTAATTTGGAAATGTGAAAAGTGAGTTCGATCTTGAGGGTCTTGGGGAGCTGCAAAGGGAAAGCCACTGGGTTGACTTTCCTGAGAATCTTGAAGGGTCCAATGAACTCAGCGCCAATTTCCTAGACTCCACCCAGAGAGGCAAATCCTGAGTCAACAACCAGACCTGTTGCCCAGGCTGCAAAACTTGTCCCTGTCTTCTCTTGTAGTAACTTTTATTTCAGCTTTCTGGGTAGAAGGCTAACAAAATCTCTCTTGCTCTGTTCAATTTTTCCTTGCATCATCAAACTAGATCTTTGGCTACATGAACCACAACCTCTGCCTTCTGCTCAGCAAACAGTGGCAGAGAATACCCAAATTGGCATTTGAAAGGAGACACTTCGTGTGCTGAATGCCATAAAGTGTTGTGGGCGACCTCTGCCCACCTCAAGTGGTTGCACCACTTGTCTGATCTTTCTGAGGCTAGTCATCTTAGGGTTCGTTCCAAATCTTCATTCTAAATCTGGGTTAGGTGCAACCAAAATGGAAGCTGTTGTGAACCGCTGTTCGAGCTCTGTCAAAGCAGCCTCCACTCCGGTAGTCCAAACAGAAGGGCCCGTGAATCTCTTACCTCGTGCTGTCAGCGGAGCCACCACTGAACTGAAGTCCCTGATGAACTTTCTGTAAAAGTTGTTAAATCCCAGGAATCATTGGACTTGTTTCACACTGGATGGCTGTGACCTATCTCCGACTCCCTGTGGCTTACTGGGGTCCATCTTGAGATTGCCAGTTGAGATGATGAAACCCACAAATGAGATGGTGGTTACGTGAAATTTGGACTTCTCCAGCTTGGTGCAAAGTCCACGATAAAGTAGGATGTCTCTGATGTGAGCGATGTGCTCCTTCATGGACTTCAAGTAAAATAAGATTGTCATCCAAGTAGACGAAGGCATACTTACGGAAGACATCCTGGAACACATCTTTTATAAAGGCCTGGAAAGCTGCTGGCCTGTTCACAAGGCCGAAGGGCATGACCAGGTCCTCGTAGTGCCCTGTCACTGTGTTGAATGCCGTCTTCCACTCGTCACCCTCCTTTATGTAGACTAGGTGGGACGCACACAGTATGTATCACTTCGAGAATACTCTTGCCCCTTGGACAATCTCAAAGGCAGTGTTCATAAGTGGAAGAGGGTGACGATTCTTGGCTGTTATGCAATTCGGCCCTCTATAATAAATGCTGCCGTCCTTCTTCTGTGCAAAGAAGAAGCCAGCACCAGTTGTAGAGGTGGAGGTTTGAATGAATCCCAAGTCAAGAGCCCCCTTTATATACTTCTCCATAGCACTTTTCACTGGGCCTGAGAGTGTGTATAATCGACCCCGTGGAGGACGAGTACCAGGCAGTAGATCTATTGCACAGTCGTAGGTTCGGTGCTGTGGAACAGTCGAGGCCTTTTCCTTGCTGAAGACAGCTTCCAAATCCTTGTAGACAGAGGGATTTCTACCAGCTTCCTCCGAGGGTGACTCCTGAGGCTCCTTAGGTAGCAGGGGGTAATTCAGCAGTCCCCTGAATCTCCTCCATAGGCCCGCAAGAGTCTTTAGTGAAAACAGAGGCCAAATCACAGTCCAAATCCTCACCCATATCCTCAGGCATCGACAGCGAGGCACAGCAAATGGTCCTTGTGCTCCTGGGACTAGGCTCCAAAGGTCTCCATTTTGGAGTCTTCCCCTTAGACGGGACCTGGCAACTGGAGCCCTTTGGCTTAGCTGCTAGAGTTCCAGACTGCTTGGGCACCTCCTTGGCTTGCTCCTGAACCAGAGATCTAGTTCCAGCTCACCCCTGACTGGACAGGGTCAGGACTCGCTTGGGCCTGATGGCTGGAGATGGCTTGTTTGCCCTTGAAGGCAGGACTGGCTCCAGGTTACCCCAAACAGAAGTCTGCCCCCTTGTCAGCCTCTGGTCTCGGGAGAGTCTGCTGGTCAGAACACCAAACCGAAAACATACTTTCTTGCAGTGACTGGACCATGCAATGAAACTCCCTTCCTTCCAGTTCACGGAAGAGTTATGCTGGGACACCCAAGGGTGCCCGAGGATCAGGGCCATCTGAGGAGACTCATTGATATAGCAACTAATGTCCTCCACATGATCCTCTATCCCCATCCACAATCCCGATGTCTGCTGCCGGATCTACCTGGGACCAAGTCGACAGCCATACAGGACAGTTGCAGGCAAGGGCTGGCTCAATTCCTGCAGCAGTATGTTAAGCCGATGGGTAGTCCCCAAATCCAGGAAATTGCCAGCTGCCTCAGAGTCCATAAAAGCATTCACCTTTCATTGGTTCATACTCCAGGAGATCTCTACCTTCCAAAATCTGTGAGGTTGGAGTTACTGGCTGCTACCGTCACAGTCCTCCCAACACCGGACGGTCTGAACAGTTCTCCCGGCGGCTACAGCTATGGATATTCAGCCTGCAGGTGACCTGCTTACCTACAGTAATAGCAACTACCCTGACTCCAATGTCGGGACCCCTCATTAGCACAGAGTCTTGTGCAGCCGAATTGCAGGGGCTCAATAGGATCTTGAGTAGGATACGGGCTGGTCATGCTTGGGGAGTAAAACTGTGATGCGTTGGAACCAGGCTCGGGCTGGCTCTCTCTTTGACCTCCTGAAGCAGTCCCCCTTTCGCTCTGCCAGACATCGAGGTGAACGGACTGGTCAATCAGAACCTCTAAGCTCTCAAGGCAAGAGCATCCTTCATCGCGGAGTCTGTGGTGGTATGGACTGGTCAATCAGAACCTCTAAGTTCTCAAGGCAAGGGCATCCTTCATCGCGGAGTCTGTGGTGGTATGGACTGGTCAATCAGAACCTCTAAGTTCTCAAGGCAAGGGCATCCTTCATCGCGGAGTCTGTGGTGGTATAGACTGGTCAATCAGAACCTCTAAGTTCTCAAGGCAAGGGCATCCTTCATCGCGGAGTCTGTGGTGGTATGGACTGGTCAATCAGAACCTCTAAGTTCTCAAGGCAAGGGCATCCTTCATCGCGGAGTCTGTGGTGGTATGGACTGGTCAATCAGAACCTCTAAGTTCTCAAGGCAAGGGCATCCTTCATCGCGGAGTCTGTGGTGGTATGGACTGGTCAATCAGAACCTCTAAGTTCTCAAGGCAAGGGCATCCTTCATCGCGGAGTCTGTGGTGGTATGGACTGGTCAATCAGAACCTCTAAGTTCTCAAGGCAAGGGCATCCTTCATCGCGGAGTCTGTGGTGGTATGGACTGGTCAATCAGAACCTCTAAGTTCTCAAGGCAAGGGCATCCTTCATCGCGGAGTCTGTGGTGGTATGGACTGGTCAATCAGAACCTCTAAGTTCTCAAGGCAAGGGCATCCTTCATCGCGGAGTCTGTGGTGGTATGGACTGGTCAATCAGAACCTCTAAGTTCTCAAGGCAAGGGCATCCTTCATCGCGGAGTCTGTGGTGGTATGGACTGGTCAATCAGAACCTCTAAGTTCTCAAGGCAAGGGCATCCTTCATCGCGGAGTCTGTGGTGGTATGGACTGGTCAATCAGAACCTCTAAGTTCTCAAGGCAAGGGCATCCTTCATCGCGGAGTCTGTGGTGGTATGGACTGGTCAATCAGAACCTCTAAGTTCTCAAGGCAAGGGCATCCTTCATCGCGGAGTCTGTGGTGGTATGGACTGGTCAATCAGAACCTCTAAGTTCTCAAGGCAAGGGCATCCTTCATCGCGGAGTCTGTGGTGGTATGGACTGGTCAATCAGAACCTCTAAGTTCTCAAGGCAAGGGCATCCTTCATCGCGGAGTCTGTGGTGGTATGGACTGGTCAATCAGAACCTCTAAGTTCTCAAGGCAAGGGCATCCTTCATCGCGGAGTCTGTGGTGGTATGGACTGGTCAATCAGAACCTCTAAGTTCTCAAGGCAAGGGCATCCTTCATCGCGGAGTCTGTGGTGGTATGGACTGGTCAATCAGAACCTCTAAGTTCTCAAGGCAAGGGCATCCTTCATCGCGGAGTCTGTGGTGGTATGGACTGGTCAATCAGAACCTCTAAGTTCTCAAGGCAAGGGCATCCTTCATCGCGGAGTCTGTGGTGGTATGGACTGGTCAATCAGAACCTCTAAGTTCTCAAGGCAAGGGCATCCTTCATCGCGGAGTCTGTGGTGGTATGGACTGGTCAATCAGAACCTCTAAGTTCTCAAGGCAAGGGCATCCTTCATCGCGGAGTCTGTGGTGGTATGGACTGGTCAATCAGAACCTCTAAGTTCTCAAGGCAAGGGCATCCTTCATCGCGGAGTCTGTGGTGGTATGGACTGGTCAATCAGAACCTCTAAGTTCTCAAGGCAAGGGCATCCTTCATCGCGGAGTCTGTGGTGGTATGGACTGGTCAATCAGAACCTCTAAGTTCTCAAGGCAAGGGCATCCTTCATCGCGGAGTCTGTGGTGGTATGGACTGGTCAATCAGAACCTCTAAGTTCTCAAGGCAAGGGCATCCTTCATCGCGGAGTCTGTGGTGGTATAGACTGGTCAATCAGAACCTCTAAGTTCTCAAGGCAAGGGCATCCTTCATCGCGGAGTCTGTGGTGGTATGGACTGGTCAATCAGAACCTCTAAGTTCTCAAGGCAAGGGCATCCTTCATCGCGGAGTCTGTGGTGGTATGGACTGGTCAATCAGAACCTCTAAGTTCTCAAGGCAAGGGCATCCTTCATCGCGGAGTCTGTGGTGGTATGGACTGGTCAATCAGAACCTCTAAGTTCTCAAGGCAAGGGCATCCTTCATCGCGGAGTCTGTGGTGGTATGGACTGGTCAATCAGAACCTCTAAGTTCTCAAGGCAAGGGCATCCTTCATCGCGGAGTCTGTGGTGGTATGGACTGGTCAATCAGAACCTCTAAGTTCTCAAGGCAAGGGCATCCTTCATCGCGGAGTCTGTGGTGGTATGGACTGGTCAATCAGAACCTCTAAGTTCTCAAGGCAAGGGCATCCTTCATCGCGGAGTCTGTGGTGGTATGGACTGGTCAATCAGAACCTCTAAGTTCTCAAGGCAAGGGCATCCTTCATCGCGGAGTCTGTGGTGGTATGGAGTGGTTAAGGCCTTCCTGTTCTAGCCACTGTCTTGGGCCAATTTCTGAAATCCGATCATGTTGTCGGCTGCTCATTGTCTGCCCTGTCAGATCTTCATCAGGTGGTCTGAGGCTCGGCTGGCTCTGGAGGAGTGATAGAACACCTTCCTCATGGCGACCCTGAATTCCTCCAATTCTGAGCAGATCTCTGACCTTTGATCCCAATGCACGGTGGCCCAGCCTAGGGTTCTTCCAGTCAGGAGAGAGATAATGAAGTCTACTTTTCCACACTCCGAAAGGGTGAAGTTTGAACATTGATGCATTGAGCATTGGATGAGGAAGCTGTGGCAAGAACCCGGATCACCATTGAATCTCTCCGAGGTTGGAAGAAATACAAAGTGACTGACTGGCCCTCCCGAGCAACTCTGACTTCCTTCTTGTGAAATTTGACAAATGGCTACCTGGAGGTTGGCTCTGTCTGGAAATCCTCTCACTGTGGCTGGTCACAGCGGACAAAAGACTTTGGTACCCTGCTGAGTCCATACTGGCTCAATCATTCTGTGATGGAGAGGATGGTTTGGACACAAATACTGGAGTATCCAAAGCAAGGATTGAGACATGTTATCAAACTGGATTGAAAACTGAAAACAAAACAAATGCTAGGTCAATGGGCTGTAGTTGAGGGGGTGAGTAATTTCAATTTCCTCGGTATACATATCACCGAGGATCCCACCTGAACTATACATATTGGCTGTGTGGTGAAAAAAGCACAACAACGCCTCTTTCACCTCAGAAGAAGGTGAAGAAGCTAGCATGAATCCCCAAATCCTCAGGACTACAATCGAGAGCTTCCTGACTGGTTGTGTCACTGCTTGGTATGGGAACTGTACTACCTGCAATTGCAGGGCACTGCAGAGAGTGGTGCGGACAGCCCAGTGCATCTGTGGATGTGAACTTTCCTCTATTCAGGACATTTACAGCAGCAGATGCATAAAAATAGCCTGGAGGATCATCAGGGACTCCAACCACCCCAACCACAAACTGTCTCAGCTGCTACCGCCTGGCAAACACTACCGCAGCATTAAGGCCAGGACTAACTGGCTCCTGGCTAGCTTCTTCCACCAGGCCATCATATATGTATATGTATATTTCACCAATATACATATAATGTGTATATTATCAATACACATTGATCTGATTGCATATCTGACTGTACATTGTGTCTGACTGTACATACATGTACACAAAACAATTATGTATACAATCTTAGTGTTCGGGCAATATCCTCCCACATTTCCTTTTTTGCTTGTACACAGATAGATGTTGGGTTTATGGTTGAGCACTGAGACTTTGTTCAGGTGCTTTTTAAATACTCAATTCTTGGTGCCCAAAACATGATTGCCAATTAGCGGACAGTCCTGACTCTTTAAAGGCACAGTGCCATCTAGCCATATTCCAGAGAGTTAGCGTCTAAGCCCCAGAAGCTGGCGTGGTTGCATGCGTGTTGTAACACCTCGTGGTCTCAACCACAAGCTGCTCCAAACAGCCATCTCAGAGGCATTCCATAAATTCTCTCTCTTGGGATCCGGCAACAACTTGATTTTCACAACATATCTGCATATTGAAACCCTCCATGACTATCATAACATTGCCTTTTTGCCATGCATTTTCTTTCTCCCACTGTAATTTGTAGTCCACATCATGGCTGCTGTTTGGAGGTCTGTAAGTAACTCCCAACAGGGTCCTTATACACTTGCAGTTTCTTAACTCCACCCACAAGGGTTCTACATCTTTCAATCCTGTGTCACCTCTTTGTAAGGATTTGATTTCATTTTTTTCCCAGCAGAGCCACTCCTCCTCTGCCTACCTGCCTGTCCTGTCAATAGACTGTGTGTCCTTGGACAATCGTTTTTCAGCCGTGACTCTGATACCCACAATGTCACACCTGCCAATCTCTAACCTTATTTCGTATACTGCGTGAATTCAACTATAACACCTTCAGTCCTGTATTTGTCACCCTTTTCAATTTACACTGCAACCCATCCTACTGACTGCAATTTTGCCCTATCATCTACCTGTCCTTCCTGACAGTCTCACGACACATTGCCTTTCCTTGTAAACCACCATCGCTATCCTCAGCCCTATCACTCTGGTGTCCATCCCCCTGCCAATTTAGTCTAAGGTCTGAATAAGGACAGCAGTTAATTTTTCTGTCACTGGACATAATAAATGAGGTACAATCATTTCTAGCTTCAATAACTGAAGTACAGTATGGCTGGAGTTCAATACAAAGGAAATACAATCGGCTGAAATAATCCATTAGAAGGAATGAAAGTAGCCTTGACCGTAATTATCCATTAAAGTATAAACCAAAAGATAAGTGAAAGCTTCTTTTTAATTGTAACACCCTTAGGTGTTTAAGGTAATAACTAACTTTAAAAATCGATTGTCATTTGGGGTATCGAATTTTATCAACTATACTTTATATATATTGCTAAGAATGGTGTTACTGCTCAGAGATATGAAGCCGCTGTGAATCTATGGGTGTTATTATTTTGTTCAGCAGTAATTGTTAATCTTTCATTGCTGAAATCAAATGATGGGGAGGGCAGTTGTAATTTTGGATCTTTTCACATAAAATAAGTAAGGAACAATAAACATATACCTTCCAATTCTGCTCTTTTCCAAACAAACAAAATTATAGATGAATAACTTGGATGTATTGTGCCCTTTTACGATTGGAAAAGCACATAAGGGTGCTTTGAATACCTCACAGATGTTAAAAAGTTTGGCATGGGGAATGGAAGGTTTAGCTGGAAAGAAATGTGGCCAAGTGCCAGGTTTAAGCAAGCAAGAACAAATTCAGTGCTATGGTCCTCTACAGCTTTGTCAGGGATTGTAAAAGAGCAGAGTGATGGATGGAGTGGAGAGAAGAAGAATAGCACTGTTTGTCACCAGATCCCAATCCATCAGCATTTTGTTTACAAATATGGGAAAATCTGGATTATAGAAGATAGAACACTCTAGCGCAGTACAGGCCCTTCAGCCCATAATGTTGTACAGACCTTTTAACTTACTCTTGAGATCAATCTAACCCTCCTCTCCTACATAGCTCTCCACTTTTCTATTATCTTCCTTGATGAAAAGATAACATCCCTGGAACTTGGAACAGAGCAGCAGCATCCACGCAGTCAAACGAGCACTTCAGTCTTCACAATGGAACAGCTGGTGCAAGATCTCAGAAAACCGAACCAGCTTCCCCATCAATTAACATCTGCCCCACCAAATAGAGTCATTAGATCCTACACAGGACTTATCAGCTTTGTCAGAAACTGCAGAACTGGAGTAGAATGAGTCATCCACAATCCCAAAAGGCTCTGCTAACTTCTTCAGCTCAGTGTCCCACTTCATACCCCCTATTCTTATGAGCGGCTAGACCGAAAGCAGCCGAGGGTGACACTTAGGACAGGACTTGAGGATAAGGACAGAGACTTAGGGATAGGGAGGTGGTCTCTGGTTTGATTTGCAAAATGAAATTCCAATCAATGCAGAAATATATATGAGGAATAAGCAGAAATGATGAATGACAGACAACCTCAAAACCAGAGTAACAGCTTGATATAATGCAGCAATATTTTGAAATAGCATTTTCTTTAGCATTATTAATAACGAGACTTAAAAGAATTGGTTAGGTCAGATGTTCAGTCTGCAACTGCAAGGGAATATGTTCCACTGATTTATCCTGTTTATTTCTCAATCTGAATGTAGTTCATAACAACGAGCTTATACATTATCCTGATAGCAATTTATGAATGCAGTAAACTAAAACTACATCATGACACAATGGAACAAACAGAACAAGTGAAAAATTACCATTCATACCAAGAATAAAGAGAAAAACAGTTGTATCAATGTTCCAGTTGCAGATGTGTTGATCAAATAAAATTGTACTTGAAATTCTTATAATTTCTATTTCTCTTCTCTGCTGAAGGCATTGACATTCAAATTGGTTCAGGTCCTGCTCATTGACATACCTTGGATATGTAAGTAGAATGAACCTTGGCAAAATGGACTGTGTATTGGAAAATCATTGTTCATGCCCTGTGCCTTACCATCAACCTTCAACTTGCCCATAGATATGAGCTCAAACATTGATTGCTCACGTTTGTGTTTCATGGGAACCATATTGAGCTCACGACCTTGAGATCACTAAACTTTCTGAATGCATATTTCCAGCAAGAATCAATGAACAGTAATTACTATCAGTATCACTGGCAGATCTTTTACCTTCCTTGACTTGAATAGTTTAAGAAATCTTAGCTTTATTTGTCAAATGTGCATCGAAACATACAGTTAAGTACATCATTGTGTCATTGTCTGACACAGTCTGAGGATTGTGCTGGGGGCAGTCTGCAAGTGTCGCCACACTTCTGGTGCCAACATAGCATGCCCACAGCACACTAACCCTAACCGTACATCTTTTGGAATGTGTGTGGAAACCAGGGCACCAAGAGGAAACCCGCACAGTCACGGGGTGAACATACAAACTGCCTACAGACAGCAGCAGGAATTGAACCAAAATCTTCCAATCACTGATGTTGTAAAGCATTACACTAATTGCTTTGCTACCATACCAGACAGCTGAAATAATAAATAATTGATAAATACATATTTCTTAGTTTATACAACTGGTTTATATTTGTATATAGCTTATGCATATTTTAGAAAGATCTTGAAAGTGACATCTATTTTGTGTAAGAATGCAAGATGGCATTTCAGTAAATCTCTTTATCCCATACCAGACAAGGTTGAAAATTGAACATAATAATTCAGTCCATTGTTCTTTAATCAAGCTCATCAATTAAGCACCTGCTATATTGATTTAGTTTTATTATCAACTTAATAGCTCGAATAAAGATTTGTTGATCTTCATACAATCAATTTCTAAAGGAGGGGCAGGATTTTAAATGCCAAGATTTCATTTCCTGGCCATTGAAGGATGGGTATTTTACTCTCTGTTGTAAGGACACTGAGTAATTTTAATGTCACATCTTGCCTCCAATATCTATTTTCAAAAAGTAGTGGCCATTAAGTCCAATTAGTTAGTTATCTGCTGTAGATGTTGATGCTTCAAATTCCTTATAGAGTAAAATTATATTTTTCAATCAATTGTATTACCCTTGAAAGACAAGCAAATGTAAATAATTTGCCAACTCTTTCCTATCTTTCAAGTGATTGTTTTTTCTGGTAGTTTGTTCCATGGTTGTTTTATCAAATCACTATTCCTTCGCTATTTAAGAAAGAAAATTATGTTTGACTAATTTAATGAAGTCCTTTGAGTATATGACCAGGAATGGGCAGCTGTTGATCCCAGGGGATCATGGGTTTGCACCTCTGGTGGACTGGGTTATGCAGCATTGCTATGACTGTGGAGTCCAATGTGGGAGTGACAGTCCTTGCCACACTGTGTACAGCCGAATGCAGAGGCAGCTTGGGCATGGAGCTTCCAGCAAGTTCTCCTTTTCTCTGCTTGCTTCATCAGAGTGGTCTTATACCTCAAGAGACCCTTTTTCACCTCCTGCTTCCTCAGCACACCTGTCTGACTGGACTGGCTGCCATGTGTTTGTGCAAATACCAAGGGCCTTGAGATCGCGCTTGCAGGTGTCCTTGTAGCGCAGCTGTCGTCTTCCTGTTGGCCTCTTTCCAGACTCCAGCTCCCCAAAGAGAAGGTCCATTGGTATATGCCCATCTGCCATGTGCAAGTCGTGGCCTAGCCAGCACATACACTTCTGTTTGAGGAAGGTGAACATGGAGGTGGTGCCTGCTCTCTCGAGCACTGAGTTGTCTTCCCAGCTGATACTGAGTATGTGTCTGAGGCAGCACATATGGAAAGCATTGAGTTGCTGCTCTTGTTTTTGTGCGCAGGGTCCAAGTTTCACTGGTGTAGAGCAAAGTGCTCAGCACACAGGCCGTATACACCTGGACTTCGGTGTTCATGGTGAGTCTGTTGTTGGCCTACACTCTCTTAGTCAACGTAGAGAAGGTTGTGGCTGTTTTACAAGGCACTTGTTGATCTCCCTTTCAAGTGACTGGTTATCCAAGATCGTGGAGTCCAGGTATGTGAATTCGACCGTAGTCGATAATGCTAATGGATGGCTTATCATCAACGTCTTGCCCCATCACCTATATCTTCTTCAGGCTGATAGTCAGGCCAAACTCTCTGCAGGCTTCCGCAAAGCGGGTCATGAGATCTGGTAGCTCCTGCTGTGAGTGAGTTGCGGCAGCTGCATCATCAGCAAACAGGAAGTCTCTGAGGAGCCTTATCTGCACTTTGTTCCTCACTCTGAGCCTTGACAGTCTGAATGGGTTTCCATCTGACCTTGAATGGAAATAAATGCTGTCAGTGGCCTCCCTAAAGACAGACTTGAGCAGGACTGCAAAGAAGATGCCTAACAGCATTGGAGCGAGCACACACTCCTATTTTACCCTGCTGTTAAAGGACTCTGATGTGGAGCTGCCAAACACTATGGTCCCATTCATGTCATCATGAAGCAACATGATGATACTAAGTAGGATTAGGTACAGCTAATCTTGGCAAGGATCTCAAGGAGGCCCTTTCTGCTCACAAGGTTGAACACCTTAGTAAGATCGATAAAGGCAATGTAGAGTGGTTTCTGCAGTTTTCTGCACTTCTCTTGCAGTTGCTTGGGGGAGAAGATCATGTCGATGGTGGACCGCTCAACTCTGAACCCACACTGAGACTCAGGATAGACCCTTTCTGTGAACATCTGGAGCCTCTTCAGGGCGACTTGAGCAAAAAGCTTCCTCACAATGCTGAGAAGAGAGATGTCATGACAATTGTTACAGTCACTCCTGTCGACCAGTAGAATAGATCAGAGGAAATCAATTAATATGGTACAAAAGAACTTTCAGAAGTTTTTTGATGAAGCCTGAAACAAGGATGGGTATGTGGAATCGGAGGTAACATTCTAACACAGATAGGACATAGAACGTAAAAGCTCAGGATAGGCCATTTGGCACATAATGTCTGTGCCGAGCATGATGCCAGGTTAAAGTAAAGTAATCCGTTCTACCTGGACGTGATCCATATCACCTGATACAGTACATGATCATGATACATGCCTGCACCTGTTACATGATCCAAAATAAACTTGTCCTGCACATCGCCTTTAAGGTTCCCCCTCTCACTTTAAAGCTATACCCTCTAGTATTCAGAATCAGGTTTAATAACACCGGCACATGTTGTGAAATTTGCTAAATTAGCAGCAACAGTACAATGCAAAACATGATAATATAGAAAGAAAATATAAGTAAATTAATTACAGTATATATTTGTATTGTTACGTACTCGTGACACATGACAGTGGAGCCCTTGTCACGTGACTGGGGTTGAAGCTGTACTGGACTTGAGGTGATGGTCTTGTGATGGTGGAATGATGTCATTTTCCCGCCAGTAGAGATCATGTGACAGGTTTTTTTTACAGGTTATAAAAGGTAGACCCCACCCGGTGAGGAGGGGCAGTTCGTGGCTGGATTTGCCAAGTTGACTTCATGCCACTGCGTGTTTGAAGTGATGACGCAGTTTAGTTGAAAGATGAAGTTTTTATTTAATGCCTAAAGTTTAAAAGGTTAATGCCAACAGGTTCTTTATGATTCTGTTAGTTCGAGGGAATTAGAGGAGAGTGAAGATTCAAAGTTGGAAGTTAAAGATCGAGGAAAATCACTTTCTACGGTGAAATGGGGACGACCTTTGTTTGATCCTTATTTGGAAGGATTTCGTTGACTATCTTCATGTTAATCCCTAGGTTTACCTAGAAAGGATTGAAGGTAGTGGAGAAGGAAAGGTCAGTGCCTTTAAGCCGTTCTGTTTCGTGAATTCTTCGTGGGAAGTTCGACGTCGGGGATCGAAGCAAGCGACGTGAAAGAGAACCTAAATCGTCCTATAAAGTCTCTCCTTTTAAATGGACTGTGAGCATATCGAACTTTTGGCAATACCACTTTAAAGAACTGTTTTGGAATATCACTTTACGAACTGTTTGAACAGCCGCTCAGCAGCTGTTTCCGGTTACGGTAGTGTTTGTTTACTTTTGGGGGGTTTGTTTTCTGTGTTTAATAAACGTGTTGTTTGTTATAAGAAACCCTTGCCGATCTCATATATTTATTGTTGCCTGAATACGTAACATTAAATATGGGGGCTGCGTCTGGATTGAAACTTTTGAGTTTAAATGCTTGCTGACTTTTAAGTCGGTGTTTTGGAAACGGGGATTACTCGGTTCTTTTGTTTGGCTTGTTGTGGTATTCGGCAGCAATGAATATTGATGAGTTTCTGGCTTCGCCAGCTGCGGAGGTGTTGGCGAAGGCGAAAAAAACTGAGGTGTTTGAGATAGCTAGTAGATTGCGACTTAAAGGTATTTTGCAGACTACTTCTAAGGCAGTAATACAGAGGAAAATCGCGTCACACTATGTGGATTCGGGTGTTTTTGATGAATCGATTTTAGAGTCGTTTCAAATAAGTAATCTGGAGATGCAGTTGCAAATCGAACAAATGAAATTGGAGAGGTGTAAATTGGAGATGGAACAAAAGCAGAGAGAGTTTGCATATGCAATGGAGGAATTAAAGTCTGGAAATCAGTCTTCTGGTTCTAAAAAAACGATTGTTGCTAGTCAAGAAATTAAATTGGTCCCTCCATTTAGTGAAACAGAAGTGGAAAGGTATTTTCAACATTTTGAAACTATTGCTCGGATGTCAGAGTGGCCAAAAGATAAATGGTCAGTGTTGTTACAGAGTGTAATTAAAGGCAAAGCACAACAAGTTTACACAGCTTTAACAGCTGCGCAAGCACTTGATTATGATATTGTAAAGCGGCATATTTTAAACGCATATGAGTTAGTCCCAGAAGCATATAGGGAAAGATTCAGAAGTTTGAAAAAGTCTGTGGAAAAAACTTATGTGGAATTTGCCTATGATAAAGCTATGTGTTTTGAGAGATGGGTTTCTTCTAAAAATGTAAATGGGGACTATGATACATTGAGAGAGCTGATTTTAATGGAGGGATTTAAAAGAAGCATTCCTGTTGAAGTAAGGACCTACTTAAATGAGAAGGATACTGATAAATTGCAGGACTGTGCTAGATTAGCTGATGAGTATGTTTTGATCCATAAGAACAAATTTCCTCAGGGCAGAATTTTTAAGAGGAAAAATAACATGGAGACTCCAGGTAAATTTGAAATTAAATCGGAGGTTAATGAGAAAGTTGATGAGAAAGGAAAGCCTGTGAAGGAAAGACAGTTTGGTCTTACTTGTAACTATTGTAAGAAGCCTGGCCATGTAATAGCTAACTGTTTCAAATTGAAAAAGAAAGAGAAGGAAGCAGTTCCAGATGCTTGTGTGCAACATACTGAAGCACCTGTAAAGTTACAGGGTTTGATAAACATAAATGAGGCTTTGTTAGAGTCTGACCAAGTTAGAAAGGGATATGATCATTTTGTAACTGAAGGGTTTGTATCCTTGAAGGAAGGATCTACTCTGGTGCCAATAAAAATCCTTAGGGATACTGGTGCTTCTCAATCATTGATGTTAGACAGTGTGTTGAAGTTTAATGAAGAGTCTGATACTGGTGAGGTAAATTACATAAGAGGTGTTGGAAGTGATTTTATGCCTGTACATTTACATAAAGTAAATTTAAAGTCAGGGTTAGTTACTGGATTTGTTAAAGTAGGATTACAGCATAGCTTACCTGTGAAGGGTATTTCTTTATTGTTAGGTAATGACTTGGCAGGTGGACAAGTTTTTCCTGAAGTGCATTTGACAATGGAGTCAGAGGAACCAGAGTTGAATTCTAACACAGATTCTTCCTGTGTTGTGACTAGAGCTATGGCGAAAAAGATTGATGCGCAGAATGAGGTTGTTATTCAGGACTGTTCGACTCAGGATTCGAGTTTTGAGGATGTGTCAGAGACTTTCTTATCTTCGTTGTTTGAACAAGATTCTGGGAGTAAGTCTGACTATAAAGATTATCTTTGTCTAGGAAGGAGATGATAGCAGAGCAGAATAGAGACTCTGAGATTATAAAATTAAAAGAGCAGGTTTTACTAGATAGTGAAATTGATAAGGTGCCAGTAGGATATTACTTGGAAAAAGGAGTGTTGATGAGGAAGTGGAGATAGCCTACAATTCCTGCAAGTGAGGATTGGAATGTTGTTTACCAGGTAGTTGTTCCAAAAGCTTATCGAAATGAGATTTTGACTTTAGCTCATAGTGTGCCTTTAGGTGGACATCAAGGGGTAAGGAAAACTGTGGACAAGATTTTAAAACATTTTTACTGGCCTGGTCTAAGAAAAGATGTGGCGATGTTTTGTAAAACGTGCCATACTTGTCAAATTGTGGGTAAACCAAATCAGGTTACACCAGTAGCTCCATTACAACCTATCCCAGCATTTGGTGAACCATTTTCTAAAGTTATTGTAGATTGTGTTGGTCCATTACCAAAGACAAAAACTGGTTATCAGTATTTGTTGACTATCATGTGTACTTCTTCTAGGTTTCCAGAGGCAGTACCACTTAGGAATATAAAAGCTAAGACTGTGACAAAGGCCCTTATAAATTTTTTTACTTATTTTGTATTACCTAAGGAGATACAAACTGATCAAGGCAGTAATTTTATGTCTGGATTGCTTCAACAGATAGTTTATAAATTGGGAGCTAAGCAAATCACTTAGTCTGCATACCATCCAGAATCGCAGGGTGCCTTGGAGAGGTTTCATTCTACCCTCAAGAATATGATTAGGATATTTTGTGTGGAAAATGAAAGTGACTGGAATGAGGGTATAAACTTACTTTTATTTGCAGTAGGGGAATCGGTACAGAAATCTTTAGGTTTTAGTCCATTTGAACTTGTGTTTGGGCATAGAGTTAGAGGACCTTTAGCTTTGTTGAAAGAACAGTGGATTAATAAGGAAGTACACACTAATTTGTTGGACTATGTGTTGAAATTTAAGGACAGGTTACATAAAGCTTGTAGCTTAGCTAAGGAAAATTTAAAGTTGGCTCAGGAGAAAATGAAGACTTGGTATGATAAAGACGCTAGGATGAGGATGTTTAAGCCTGGAGATAAGGTGTTGGTTCTTTTCCCAGTGCAGACAAATCCTTTACAAGCTAGATTTCATGGTCCTTATGAAATTGTGTCTAAAATCAATGATGTGGATTACGTGGTAAAAACTCCAGATCGTAGAAGGTCAACACAACTTTGCCATATAAATATGTTGAAACCATATTTTGAAAAACAATCTGATACTGTGACTGTTGTGGTTAGTGAGAATGAGTTTGATTTAACTAGGAACATGATAGATGATTCATCTGACTTTCATTCTAAATCCAACATTGTTTCTGTTAGGTTACCAAATTCAACCATTCTGGAAAATATTGATGAAAAATTAGCACATTTACAGTTAGAGCAGAGACAACAGATGAAGGAGTTGATTTTTAAATATAGGGAGTTGTTTCCAGATGTTCCGAGAAGGACTACTATAGCTTCACATGATGTAGATGTTGGGGATGCCAAACCTATTAAACAACATCCATATAGGATGAACATGGAAAAATGTGAACTTGCTGAGAAAGAAATTGAATATATGTTAGAGAATAATATCATTAGACATTCTAACTCGAATTGGAGTTCACCATGTGTTATGGTGCCAAAGCCAGATGGTAGTATTAGGTTTTGTATGGACTATAGGAAGGTGAATGCTGTAACGAAAACAGATGCATATCCAATTCCTAGAGTAGATGATTGTGTAGATAAAGTTGGAAAGGCAAAGTTCCTTACAAAGATTGATTTATTGAAAGGGTATTGGTGTGTTCCATTAACGGACAGAGGTAGAGAGATTTCTGCATTTGTAACTCCATCTGGGTTATATGAGTATAATGTTCTTCCATTTGGGATGAAGAATGCCCCAGGTACTTTCCAGAGGATGATTAACTTTGTGATTCAGGGATTGAAAGATACTGATGCTTATATTGATGATTTAGTGACAGGGAATGATACTTGGGAAGCACACATTATTGCGATGGAGAAATTGTTTGAAAGGCTTTCAAAAGCTAACTTAACTATTAATTTAGCTAAGAGTGAATTTGGACATGCCACTGTGACTTACCTTGGTTATGTTGTGGGTCAAGGTAAGGTAGCTCCTGTTCAGGCAAAAGTTCAGGCAATTTTAGAGATTCCCACTCCAACGGGGAAAAAAACTCTCAGAAGGTTTTTGGGAATGGTAGGATATTATCGGAAATTTTGTAAGAATTTTGCTAATGTTGCCCTTCCATTAACTAACCTTCTGCGGAAGAATGAGAAGTTTGTATGGACGGTGCCTTGTCAAGAAGCATTTGAAAAATTGAAAACAATGATATGTCAACAGCCTGTGCTTAAGGCACCTGACTTTGGAAAACCTTTTTCATTGGCTGTGGATGCTAGTGATGAGGCTGCAGGAATGCAAAGGAATGAGGGTGATGAGGTTGATCATCCAGTAGCTTACTTTTCTAAGAAATTTAATAAGCATCAAAGAAATTATTCGACAATAGAGAAAGAATTGTTATCTCTTGTTTTAGCTTTGGAATATTTTGAGGTATATGTTGGTACAACTCAAAAACCACTTATTGTTTACACTGCTCATGATCCATTAGTTTTTCTGAGTAAGATGAAAAACAAAAACAGAAGGTTATTAAATTGGAGTTTGATGTTACAAGAGTACAATATTGTGATGACTCATATTAAAGGTAAAGATAATGCGGTTGCTGATTGTCTATCTCGATGTTGAATGTACACTGTAATTTTTTTTTATGGAGTGGTTTTTTTTTTCAATTGTAACACTCCTACTGTATTGTGACTTATAAGCTGTTATATGATGGTGTTGTGTATTGTGTATGTTATAAAATTTATACCTTTGTTTTTCTTGTAAGCAATTGTTAAAAATTTTTGTTCTTGTCAGACCAAAAATGTTTTTTTTGGAGGGAGGTGTTACGTACTCGTGACA
This sequence comes from Hypanus sabinus, assembly GCF_030144855.1. NCBI lineage: Eukaryota > Metazoa > Chordata > Chondrichthyes > Myliobatiformes > Dasyatidae > Hypanus > Hypanus sabinus. The sequence goes on from NC_082738.1 coordinate 46,994,485, forward strand.
CATGACAGTGGAGCCCTTGTCACGTGACTGGGGTTGAAGCTGTACTGGACTTGAGGTGATGGTCTTGTGATGGTGGTGACGTCATTTTCCCGCCAGTAGAGATCATGTGACAGGTTTTTTTTACAGGTTATAAAAGGTAGACCCCACCCGGTGAAGAGGGGCAGTTCGTGGCTGGATTTGCCAAGTTGACTTCATGCCACTGCGTGTTTGAAGTGATGACGCAGTTTAGTTGAAAGATGAAGTTTTTATTTAATGCTTAAAGTTTAAAAGGTTAATGCCAACAGGTTCTTTATGATTCTGTTAGTTCGAGGGAATTAGAGGACAGTGAAGATTCAAAGTTGGAAGTTAAAGATCGAGGAGAATCACTTTCTACGGTGAAACGGGGGCGACCTTTGTTTGATCCTTATTTGGAAGGATTTCGTTGACTATCTTCATGTTAATCCCTAGGTTTACCTAGAAAGGATTGAAGGTAGTGGAGAAGGAAAGGTCAGTGTCTTTAAGCCGTTCTGTTTCGTGAATTCTTCGTGGGAAGTTCGACGTCGGGGATCGAAGCAAGCGACGTGAAAGAGAACCTAAATCGTCCTATAAAGTCTCTCCTTTTAAATGGACTGTGAGCATATCGAACTTTTGGCAATACCACTTTAAAGAACTGTTTTGGAATATCACTTTACGAACTGTTTGGGCTGCCGTTCAGCAGCTGTTTCCGGTTACGGTAGTGTTTGTTTACTTTTGGGGGGTTTGTTTTCGGTGTTTAATAAACGTGTTGTTTGTTATAAGAAACCCTTGCCGATCTCATATATTTATTGTTGCCTGAATACGTAACAGTATATTAAACAGTTAAATTAAAAATAGTGCAAAAGCAGAAATAATAAAAGTGAGGTAGTGTTCATGGGTTCAATGTCCATTTAGGAATCAGATGGCAGAGGGGAAGAAGCTGTTCCTGAATAACTGACTGTGTGCCTTCAGGATTCTGTACCTCCTTCCCGATGGTAACAGTGTGAACAGGGCATGTCCTGGGTGATGGGGATCCTTAATGATGGACGCCGCCTTTCTGAGTATCCAAGATGGAGCTGACTAATTTTATAACTTTCTGTAGCTTCTTTCGGTCCTGTGCAGTAGCCCCACCATACCAGCCTATCAGAATGCTCTCCATGGTACATCGAAAGAAGTTTTCGAGTTTGGGAAGAAAATTTTGAATGTCTACTTCTCATAATCTTATAAATTTCTAGCAGGCCTCTCCTCAGCCTTTGATGTTCCAGAGAAAACAACACATTTGTCCTACCCTTCCTGATATCACACGCCCTCTAATCTAGGCAATATCTTGGTAAACCTCTTCTCCAACACCTCCGCATCCTTTATGTAATGGAACAACCAGAACTGCAGGCATATTCCAAGTGTAGCATAACTAAAATGCATTGTGATTTCCTGACTCTTGTACGCTATGCCCCTAGCGATGAATGCAAACATGACTTAAGACTTCTTTATTATTTTATCTAGTTACAAATCTCCACTTTCAAGGGGGTATGGGCTTGGACCCAAAGATCCTTGATACAAAAGTGTAACTAAATGTCCTGCTATTAACTTTTTGTCATATTTAAGCTCACAGAGGATTCCGAAATGGCTTCAGATTTACAAACACTCAATGGTGTATTTAAAAACTTAAATTCCCCTGAAAATCAGACCAAGCAATTTCACATTTCTATCCTAAATGCTATAGGGAAGCACTGTTTTAGAATGCTAAGTAGGCAGTTCCAATCAGCTAAATTCACATAGACGGAATTTATTCAATTTTAGGTATCAGTCGGTTTCATGCTGTCAGTTTGTATAAAATGGGTACACATAATGCTTGGCAAGTGGTCTGATCCACTGATTCAAATAATCCTGCAATGTATTACCTTTCAAATTGCCTTAGGATATCAGTGCATGAAACATAACATTGTGTCAAAGAAAGCTCGCATCATCAATGAATGAATAAATAGAGAGAATCAGCATATTTCCATTGCATTTGCTTACAGGTATCTCAGTCTGTATTTCCAAATAGTTTAGTGCAGCTCAGTCATTCAAGCAGTGTATCTCAGAATTGGCTTGACAGACAGCCTTTGATTTTCTTTTCAAAATTACCTACCATAGTTTAATTTTCTATTATCTTCAAATGATATCTTTGCTTTTAAATTGGAATTATGGCCCATTGGAAATCATTTTGGAACCAGATTGGCAAGTTACAGGCTCTGATGAGATGGAGTTGATTTCCTCAGTGCTGAAGAGTGTCACTTCTATTACTTTTTGAAGAAGTTACATTAAGATTGAGCTCTCTGATCTCAACAATGTCTGTCTCCAGTGATGGCCATGGTATTGTCAGGAAAGATACAAATCCAAGCAGAGCTTGAGTGAGCAACAAAACAAAAAAAACTCCATTAATCTGAGAAACGGGAGAAAGTGGCCTAAATGTACCTCTTGACAAGGACTTATTTATTTTAGTCATATACTGGTGCAGTAGCTGACATTCATCCTCCCTGTCTGAACAGATAGATCTACAGTGTCTAGTGAAGATCTCAAGTTGATCCTTTATGCATCACTTTTTCTTTCTGCAGAACAATCTTATAATGAGTTGTCCCTTCTCTGTGTTTCTGCTGTTGCTAACTAATGCAAACTACTTCAACATATTAAGTAAATGAGATATTTTTTCAATATTAGTTGCTAAGACAGGTCAGAGCAAGAGAACATGCAGCTTTAAGGGCCTGTCTCATCAACAATGGAGCGAGAGACGAGTTGGCAAATAGTCACAACTTTGTGCTGGCAAGGTCTTAGCAAATAATCATTTACAGATCACAGCCATCACAGTGCAGCCTTAAATGTCACTTTATTCATGTTTAGATGTGTGTATTAGAGTGATTGAGAGTTCATCGAAGCAGAGAAGTTGCTGAATCACTCAGCAAAACCTTTGTTAACCTGGATGCATTCAAGAGAGAGTTAGATAGAGCTCTTATAGATAGCGGGGTCAAGGGATATGGGGAGAGGGCAGGAACAGGGTACTGATTGTGTATGATCAGCCATGATCACAGTGAATGGCGGTGCTGGCTAGAAGGGCCGAATGGCCTACTCCTGCACCTACTGTCTATTGTCCATTGTGATCAAATGATTACTAATGTATTCTCCAATGGCGTCAAAGTTTAGAAAACAGAATGAACACTGCATCTACTTGGAGGTGTCCTCTTATTTATACATCAGCTTCTGTAAAATGAATGGGAGCAGATTAGTCTTCAACTTTTTGAAGGGTTATGATGATATGTCAGGTAGATTAGCAAAGCCTGTCAGCTGAGAAGAAGAAGCAATTGTGGCAAATGGCAGGGATAGAGCAATTTTGCCGGTAGTAATAGACTGCAAGCAATCTAGTGAAGTACCCCCATTGTTAATAATGGGAGGCCTGGGAATGGGGGAGGGGAGTTTGATAATGGTGGGGTAGAATGATAGAAGCCTATACAGAATAAGAAATGCTCAAAGAAATTCAATCATTCATCTCTCTCTATTTCTCCAAGCAGTAATTTGACAAGCCGATATAAAGGAAGGTGGACACCTTTCCTATTCTTAAATTCTCATTATTAGATTTTTTTCAAAAGCATATGCTCGTCTGCATTCTGTTACTTCACTAATGTAGTATGTGCTGATAATGTTGAAAAGTGCTTCGCCTCTTTAAGACCATAAGAGCAGAAGAGATAAAAGCAGAATTAGACCATTCTGCCCATCAAGCGTGTATTGCTATTTCATCACAGCTGATTCATTTTCCCTCACAACCCCATTCTCCTGCCTTCACCGCCCTCTGGCTAAAGAAAATCCTCCTATTGTGCACTAAATGAACATCCCTCTATTCTAAGGCTGTGCCCTCTGGGCTTAGGCTTCTCCACTATAGGAAATACCATTTCCTCATCCACACTGTTTCAACATTCAATAGGTTTCAATGAGATTTCACCCCCCCCCCCACCACTTTCCTCTAAATTTCAGCAAGTACAGGCCCAGAGCCATCAAATGCTCATTATACAATAACCCTTGCATTCCTGGAATCATTCTTGTGAACCTCTTCTGAACCCGCTCCAATGTCAGCACATCAGTTCTTAGATAAGGGGCTCAAAACTGCTTGCAGTTCTCCAAGTGAGGCCTCACCAGTAATGCCACAGCATTACATCTTCTCTTTTATATTCTAGTTCTTTCAAAATGAATGCTATCATTGCATTTGTCCTCCTCACTACTGACTCAACCTGCAAGTTAACCCTTTAAAGCATCCCACACAAGGACTCCCAGGTTCCTTTGCACCTCAGAATTTTGAATTTTCTGCACATTTAGAAAATAAACTACACCTTTGTCCCTCCTACTAAAGTTAATGATGACCATACACTTCACAACACTTTATTCCATTTGCAACTTCTATGCCCATCCTTTTAATCTGTCCATGTCCTTCTGCAGCCTCCCTGCTTCCTCAACACTACCTACCCCTCCACCTATATTGTATCATCCACAGTCTTAGCCATAAAACCATCAATTCCGTCATCATCTAAATCATTGGCACTTTATGTAAAAATAAGCAGTCCCAACACTGACCCCTGTGGAACACTACTCATCACCGGCAGCCAACCAGAAAAGGCCCCCTTTATTCCCACTCTTTGCACCCTACCAATCATCCAATCCTCTAGCCATGCTAGTATCTTTCCTGTAATGCCATTGGCTCTCATATTGTTAAGCAGCCTCACGTGTGGCATCTTATCAAAGACCTTCTAAAAATCAAAGTACACAATATCCACTGATTCCCCTTCATCTATCCTTCTTGTTACTTCTTCAAAGAATTCCAAATAATTTGTCAGGCAAGATTTTCCCTTAAGGAGTCCGTGCTGACTTTGGCCTATTTTATCATGTGCCTCCAAGTAAACTGAGAACTCATCCTTAACATTCGACTCCAACATCTTCCCAACAACTGTCAGGATAACTAGCCTGTAATTTCCTTTCTTCTGCATCCCCCTTCTTGATGAGTGGAGTGACATTTACAATTTTCCAGTCCTCTGGAACTATACCAAAGTCCAGTGATTCTTGAAAGATCATTACCAATGTTTCCACAATCTCCCTAGTAACCTCTTTCAGAACTTTGGGGTGTAGTCCATCTGGTCCAGATGACTTATCCACCTTCATTCTAATAATATCAATTACACTCACTTCTGCCCTGACACCCTCAAACATCCAGCATACCACTAGTGTCTTCCACAGTGAAGATGAATGCAAAATATCTATTTAGTTAATTTGCCATTTCCATGTTCCCCCAGCATCATTTCCCTATGATCCGATGTCTCTCTTTTACATTGCCTCTCTTTATATATCTGAGAAAACTTTTGGTATCCTCTTTGATATTATTGGTTAGCTTACCTTCATATTTCATCTTCTCCCTCCTTCTGTTAGTTTATAAAAGCTTCCCAATCCTTTAACTTCCCACTAATTATTGCTTTAGTACATGCCCTCTCTTTTGCGTTTGTGTTGTTTTTGACTTCCCTTGTCAGCCATGGTTGTGTCATCCTGCCTTTAGAATACTACTTCTTTTGGATGTATTTATTCTGGGCCTTACAAATTCCTCCCAGAAATTCCAGTCCTTTGCTGCTCTGCCATTATCCCTGCTAGTGTCCCCTTCCAATCAACTTTGGCTAGCTCCTGTCTCTTTCCTTTGTAATTTCCTTTATTCCACTGTAATACAGATACATCTGACAGTAGCTTCTACCTCTCAAATTGCAGGGTGAATTCTATTGTATTCTGATCACTGACTTCTAAGGGATCCTTTACCTTAAGATCCCAAATAAAATCTGGTTCATTACAAAACACCCAATCCAGTATAGCCTTTCCGCTTGGGGGTTCAACGACAAGCTACTCTAAAAATCCATCTTGTAGGCATTCTACAAATTCTCTTTCTTGGGATCCAGCACCAACCTGATTTTCCCAATCTACTGCATATTGAAATGTCCCGTGACTATCACAACATTACCCTTTTGACATGCCTTTTCTATCTACCATTGTAATTTGCAGCCCACATCCTGGCCACTGTTAAGGACTATAGACTATAAATATGTGTCATCCACTGCATGAACAATGTGATTTGTCCAGGCATTTCATGCATGTTTTCCAAATGGGATCGGACTTCTCCTATCAATGGACTTGGACAGAGAGAAATATTTCCTCAGTGCTAGGGCTCTGGTCTGATAAATTTGATTTTGTCCCACTCAGATAACACAAGTAGCAGGAACCTGGGAGTGCAAATTGGTATCAGATGTACTCAGGGAATTGTACAATGGAAATGTGGTTGCTTAGGGAGTACTTGCATGGGGTTCTGGACAGATTTGTTCCATTGAGGCAAGAAGGAGATGGTAGTGTAAAGGAATCATGGTTGACAAAAGATGTGGAACATCTAGTCAAGAGGAAGAAAGATTGTAGGATTCAGGTGTAGGAAGCAATTTTCAGACAGGGATCTTGAGCCTTTTAAGGTACCCAGGAAAGAGCTTAACAAAGGACTAAGGAGGGCTAGAAAGGGACACATGAAAGCCTTGGTGAGTAGAATTAAGGAAAGCATCAAAAAAATCAACATGTACATGAAGAACAAGAGGATAACTAGAGTGAGGGTAGGACTGATCAGGGATAAAAGAGGAAGCATGCCTGGGGTAGGAGCAGGGAGAGGAGGTGCTTAATGAATACTGGCCATATGCCAGAATTTCAAGAAAGTCGGGTGGCAGGAGTGAGTGTAGTTGCTATTACTAAGGAGAAGGTGTTTGGTAAGCTGAATGTTCTGAAGGTAGATAAATCATGGATGAGATGAACTACACCCTAGGGTCCTGAAGGAGGTTGTTGAAGATTGTGGAAGCTTTAGTAGTGCTCTTACAAATATCATCAGATTCTGGAATATTTCTAGAGAACTAGAACATTACAAATGTCACTCCACTCTTTAAGAAGGGGGGGCGGGGGGGAAGGCAAAAAACAGGAAATTATAGGCCAGTTAGCTGACTTGAGTAGTTGGGAAGATGTCGGAGTCTATTATTAAGGATGAGGCTTTGGGGTATTTGGAGGCAGATGATAAAATAGGCCAAAGTCAGCATGGTTTCCTAAGGGAGAAGTCTTGCCTTACAAATCTGTCATAATTCTTTGAGGAAGTAACAGGTAAGATAGACAAAGGAGAGTCGGTGGATGTTGTTTACTTGGATTTTCAGAAGGCCTTTGACAAAGTGCCACACATGAGGCTGCGAAACAATATAAGAGCCCATGGTATTAATGGAAAGATACCACCAGCATGGATAGAAGATTGGCTGACCTGGCAGGAGGCAAAGAGTGGGAATAAAGAGGCCTTTTCTGGTTGGCTGCCATTGCTTTCCGTAGCGATTGGTGTTAGGATCACTTCTTTGCACATTATATGTCAATGATTTGAAAGACAAAATGATGGCTTTGTGGCCAAGTTTGCGGACAATACAAAGATAGGTGGAGGGTAAGGTAATGTTGAGGAAGCAGGGAGTCTGCAGAAGGACTTCGACAGATTTGGAGAATGGGCAAAGTAATGGCAGATGGAATATAGTATAGGGAAGTGTATGGTCATGCACTTTGGAAGAAGGAATAAAGACAGACTATTTTCTAAATGGGGAGCAAATTTTCAGAAATCAGAGGTGCAAAGGAACTTGGGAGTCTTCATGCAGGATTCCCTAAAGGTTAACTTGCAGGTTGAGTCGGTGGTAAGGAAGGCAAATGCTATTTTTGAGAGGACAGGAATATAAAAGCAAGGATGTCATGATGAGGATTTATACATTCAAAGTTCAAAGTAAATTTATTATCGAAGTACATATATGTCACCATATACAACCCTGAGATTCGTTTTCTTGAGCATACTCAATAGATCCATGATAGAACAATATCCATAATAGAAATCAATGAGAGAACAGACCAACCTGGATGTTCAAACAGTGTGTAAAAGACAACAAACTGTGCAAATGCAAAAAGAAATAAATAATAATAAATAAATAAGCAATAAGTATCGAGGACATGAGATGAAGAGTCCTTGAAAATGAGTCCATTGGTTGTAGGAGCATTTCAATGATAGGGCAATTGAAGTTGGGCGAAGTTATCACCTTTGATGGTTGAGGGGTAATAACTGTTCCTGACCCTGACGGTGTGGGTCATGAGGCTTCTGTACCTTCTTCCTGACAGCAGCAGAGAGAAGAAAGCATGTCCTGGATGGTGGGGCGCCCTGATTGTGGATGCTGTTTTCCTGTGACAATGCTTCACGTAGGTGTGCTCAGTGGTGAGGAAGGTTCTACCCATGATGGACTGGACCACATACATTAACTTTTGTAGGATTTTCCATTCAAGGACATTGGTGTCTCCATACCAGGCTGTGATGCAATCAGGCATTATACTCTCCACCACACAACTATACAAGTTTGTAAAAGTTTTAAATATCATGCTGAATCTTTGCAAACTCCTAAGGAAGTAGAGGTACTGCCACGCTTTCATAATTGTACTTATGTGCTGGTTGCAGGACAAATCCTCTGAATCAATAATATGGAGGAATTTGAGGCTGCTGACCCTCTCCACCTCCGATCCCCCGATGAGGACTGGCTTATGGACCTCCAGTACCCCTCCTGAAGTCAATAATCAGCTCCTTGGCCTTGCAGACATTGAGTGAGAGGTTGTTGTGGCACTATTCAGCTAGATTTTCAATCTTCCTATTATATGCTGATTCATCACCACCTTTGATATGGCTTATTACAAAGGTTTTGTCAGAAAATTTTAATATGGCATTGGAGCTGTGCTTAGCCTTGCTGTAATAAGTGTAAAGTGAGTAGAGCTAGGGGCTAAGCACCCAGCCTTATGGTGCACTTGTGCTGATGGAGAGCATGGAGGAGAGGTTGTTGCCAATCCGTACTGACTGGGATCTGCAAGTGAGGCAGTCGAGGATCCAATTGCACAAGGAGATATTGAGGCCAAGGTCTTGGAGCTTATTGATTAGTTTTGAGGGGATAATTGTATTGAATGCCAAGCTGTAGTAGATAAAGAGCATCTTGATGTATACATCTTTGCTGTCCAGATGTTCCAGGGTTAAGCGAAGAGACAATGAAATGGCATTTTCTGTGCTGGGCAAATTAGAGCAGAACCAAGTCATTTGTCAGGCAGGAGATAACATGTTTCACCACCAACTTCTCAAAACACTTCATCACTGTGGATGTAAGTGCTACAGGATGATAGTCATTGAAACAGGATACCATGTTCTTCTTAGGCATCAGTATAATTGAAGCCTGCTTGAAGCAGGTGGGCATTTCAGACTGCTGAAGTGAAAATTAAAGATCTCAATGAACACTCCAGTCAGTTGATCAGAACAGGTCTTTTCCTAGGTATTGAAGTTTTAACGACAAAGTGAGCATAGAAGGCATTGAGCTCATCTGGAAGTGAAGCCAGGTTGTCACCTATGTCACTTGATTTCACTTTATAAGATGTGATATTATTCAAGCCCTGCCACAACTGTTGAATATCCTTCATTGAATCAGGTTTAGTGTGGAATTGTTACTTTGCCTGTGAGATGGCTTTCCGGAGATCATACCTGGACCTCTTGTAAGTCTCTTGGTCACCAGACCTGAATGCCTCTGATCTGGCCCTCAGCAGATTGCAGATCATCCATGGTTAGAAACATAGAAACATAGAAAATAGGTGCAGGAGTAGGCCATTCGGTCCTTCGAGCCTGCACCGCCATTCAGTATGATCATGTCTGATCATCCAACTCACAACCCTGTACCTGCTTTCTCTCCATACCCCCGATCCCTTCAGCCACAAGGGCCATATCTAACTTCCTCTTAAATATAGCCAATGAACCAGCCTCAACCGTTTCCTGTGGCAGAGAATTCCACAGATTCACCACTCTCTGTGTGAAGAAGTTTTTCCTCATCTCAGTCCTAAAAGGCTTCCCCTTTATCCTTAAACTGTGACCCCTCGTTCTGGACTTCCCCAACATCGGAAACAATCTTCCTGCATCTAGCCTGTCCAATCCCTTTAGAATTTTATACGTTTCAGTAAGATCCCCAAGGTTCATCCAGGGCTTATGATTTGGAAAGACTGAATGATTTTGTGGAGATACACTGATCTGCAGCTGTTTTTATAAAGTCTGAGACAACCGTGGTGTATTGGTTCAGATCCACAAATGAGTCCTTGAAAACAGCCTAGTCAACCAATTTGAAGCAATCCCATAGCTGCTCCTCTGCCCCTGCGACTACCTCTGTGTGGTCCTAGTCCCTGGAGCTTTGCTCTTTAGCCTCTGCCTGTATGCAAGTAGGAGAAGGACAGACAAATGATCAGATTTCCTGAAATGTGATCTAGGCATGGAATAGCAGGCATTCCTTATCTTAGTATGGGGTGCATGGGGTGTCAGGGAGGGGTAGTGCCTCTGGTGTGAAGACCTGTCGTACCTTCTGAGGTAGGTCCTCCACCTTTGGTCCTCGCCTGGCACTCAGTTCACACCTGTGGCTCCAAGTAAGCTGTGTGCATGTGACAGTGGCCACACCCTGGTCAACTGCTTCATCAGGCCAGATAAACCAGGTGACAGTAGCCATTGGGAGCTTTTTGAACTCTCGGTGACTTTGGGCTTGTCCACTCAAAGAATGTGATGACTGGATTCGTCAGACTGTGTGGAGGAAACCGACAGCTGGTTCAACTGGCAGGAAGGCATTTCCTAGCACATGTTGTGGAGCACGAAGGGCATAGTAAGACACATGGATCACCCTGGTCATCCATTGCATCCTGACCTATCTCCAGTCCTTCTGTCTCTCATCTTGCCACTGGATCCAGATAGGCTAGGGTAACTCTCCTCACTTTAATCAAACTCACACACAAGTCATGACATCCAAATCCAAGTCCTGTGGTGATGGGTGAGCGACGAAGCAACAGGGAGGATACAGTGGAAGCTGTAGCCAGGGACCTGCACCCAGGCGGCCCAGGCCAATGGGTCTTTTATTGTTGACCGAAGTGGCAGCGGAACTCAGTCGCCACCCGAGTGACAGAGTAGCTCCTTCCAGGCTGCTCACTCTGTAGCATGAGGAAGGGGTAGAAAAGGTGCCCTAAATATTGTCTATTTCACTCAACCCCAGTCAGCAAACCGCAGCTGGCGGGGATCCCACTAGTCGAGATCTAAGAAATCAAACAAAAGTGACGCCGCTCAGAATTGGCAAATAGAACATATGAATTTTAATAGACAATGCCAAGTCTGACAGACCACAGAGAAGAACTGCATTGGTGGCAAGAGAACTGGAGAAGTACAAGATTGACTTTGTGGCTCTCTCCAAGACTCACCTGGCTGACGAAGGCTGACTGACAGAAACAGATGGCGGCTACGTATTATTCTGGAATGGATACAGCAGCACCGAATATCGCGAAGCAGGAGTCAGATTTGCTATCAAGAGCCATCTTGTCTGAAAGCTTACCAGTCTGCCAAAAGGATTCAAAGATCATCTCATGACCATGCAACTACCCTGGGGAACAAATGCAATATCACGCTGATCAGCGCCTATGGCCCAACAATGACCAACCCAGAGGAAGCCAAAGACAAGTTCTATAGAGAGCTGGATTCCCTGACTGTAGTTGTACCAAGGTCAGACAAGCTACTTGTCCTTGGAGATTTCAATCTCAAGTGGGTAGGGACCACAATATCTGGGATAGAGTCCTAGGGCACTGTGGAGTAGGCAAACGCAACAGCATTAGCCCACTTCTTCTGAAAACCTGTGACATGCATAATCTGGTTATCACCAACATGGTCTTCCCCCTGACAACTGTAAGAAGACATCGTGGATGCATCCTCGCTCTAAGCACTGGCATCTGATTGACTACTCATCACCAGAAGATGTGACAGACACGATGTCAGAGTGACCAAAGCCTTGTGTGGTGCAGACTGCTGGACAGACCACAGTCTGATCACTTCCAAACTTAATCTCCACATCCAACCCAAACGATGTCCACAGGCAAGGAGATTTGCCAAGAAGCTCAACATCAGCAAGCTGAAATCAGACCACCTGGTTAATAGCTTCCAGTCACAGCTTGCTGATGTTCATCTTGGAGGAGAAATTGAAGAAGACTAGGCTGCTTTCAGAGATCACGTTCACTCTGCCTCCTTTGAGGTCTTTGGCCATACAACAAGGAAGAACCAAGACTGGTTCAATGAGAGTAACAAGGAGATAAAAGGCAAAAGGAAAAGCACAGGCTACACAGAGCCTATCAGAATGATCCTTCCTGCATCTCCAAAAAGACAGCAATTGCCAATACACACAGAATAATTCAAGCCAGACTCAGAAAGATGCAAGACTCATTGCTCTGCAAAAAGGCTGATGAAATTCAGGGCTACAGCGATAACCATGACTCAAGGAGATTCTTTGATACTATCAAAACACTGTACGGCCCTCAGCCTTCTGAGACCTTACCCCTGCTAAACACAGATTGTATCACACTCATCACTGAGAAGGCCAAGATCCTGGACAGATGAGCCGAACATTTTGAACCTGTGCTGAACAGACCAGCCACCATAAATGAGGAAGCAACTGATCGTCTTGATCAAGTAGACATCAACTATGAGATGGACTCTCTTCCCCAAAAAGAGGAAGCCAAGAAAGCAATAGGCCAGCTGTCAGGTGGCAAGGCTCCTGGAACAGATGCTATACCAGTGGAGGTCTACAAAACAGGTGGTCCATCCATCACCAGCAAACTGACGGAGCTCTTCCAGCCCTTCAGGGAGGAGGGTCAGATTCTGAAAGAAATGAAAGATGCATCCATTGTACACCTGAACAAGAGGAAGGAAAACGGCCAAGCATGCAACTACCACAGAGTCATCTCTTTGCTCTCAGTAGCTGGGAAAATCTTAGCCAGAGTGTTGCTAGACAGGCTAAATGCTCATCTGGAATGAGGTAATCTCACAGAAAGTCAGTGTGGCTTCAGGAAAGGAGGAGGAACTATTGACATGATCCTTGCTGTGAGACAAGTCCAGGAAAAATGCAAGGAGCAGAACAGACAGCTCTACACCACCTTTGTCGATCTTACCAAAGTCTCCAAGCCAGGAAGCATTTTTGAAGATCATGGGGAGGTTTGATTGCCCTGGCAGATTCATCACCGTGGTCAAGCAGTTTCATGACAGGATATCAGCACACGTGCTCGATGATGGTGACTGTTCTGTTGCTTTCTCAGTCACAGATGGGGTCAAGCAGGAATGTGTGCTAGTGCCCACTCTCTTCAGCATGACATTCAGTGTGATATTAACTGATGCATTCTGGGACAATGATCCTGGAATTCACATCAAATACAGGATGAATGGCAAGCTGTTAAATCTGCACAGGGTTCAAGCCATTACTAAGGTCAAAGGGATGGTGCTGAGAGAGTTCCTATTCACTTACCACTGGGCTCTCAACACAAGCTCTGAGTCTGACACGTAGGACATCATCAACAAATTTTCCACTGCATGTGACAACTTCGGTCTCACCATCGGCACCAAAAGGTCAGAAGTCATGCACCAAGCAGCCCCAGATCAACCCATCTCAGTGAATGACCAGCAGCTCAAAGCAGCAGACAAGTTCACGTATCTTGGCAGCGCCTGCTCAAGAGCAGTTTACGTTGTCAATGAGGTTTACCAAGGCTAGTGCCAATTTTGAGAGAGTACGTGACACTGTCTGGGGACGAAGTGGAATTAATCTGAAGACCAAGCTGAAAGTGAACCATGCTGTCATTTGACCCACCCTCCTCTATGTGTGTGAAATATGGACTGCGTACATGAGACATGTGCGTAGACTGAACCACTTCCACTTGTCATGCCTATGGAAGATCATAAAAATCAGTTGAATTTCTGACATGGAAATGCTGTCTGCCCACCGTCCACACCTTGCTGATGAAACATCAAGTCAGATGGACAGGCCATGTCGTCAGGATGTCAGATGATTGCATCCCCAAGCAGCTGTTCTTCGGGGAGCAGTCCATAGGGAAATGTTCTTGTGGTGGTCAGTGAAAATGATTCAAAGACACTCTCAAGACTTCACTCAAGGCCCTTGAGATTGATCACACTTCTTGGGAACGTGCAGCCTTGACTCATTCATCCTGGCACAGCCTTCATGATAAAGGTGCCACCAAAGCTGAAAAGAATTGCAAAGCTGAAACAAAAAGGAAGTGACAACAGCAGAAAGAACAAGCAGCAGGCTCCTCAACTACAGAACCCTCACACACTTGTCCCATGTGTGGGAGGTACCTCCTAGGCTGGATTGGACTCTGGACACACAAATAACAAACATAACCACCCAAGGATGTCAGTTGTCCTCATTGCTCGCAATGGACATACACACACACACACACACACACACACACACACACACACACACACACACACACACCAGTAGTCTTGTGTGTTGGGATCTCTAGTGCTGTAGGTTATATGCTGATGGTAACAGCAGGGTTTTCTTCAAACAAGCCTGGTTGAAGTCTCCGACTGTGATTTGAAAAGCTATGATGTAATCCTGAGGCTTTATAAGGCATTGTTCAGACCACAGTTGAAGTATTGTAGGCAGTTTTTGGTCCCTTATTGAAGAAAGGATGTGGTGGCATCAGAGAGGGTCCAAAGCAGTTTCATGAGAATGACCTTGAGAATGAAAGGGTTAAATGAGGAACATTTGATGCCTGGGCCAGTACACACCGCAATTTAGAAGAGTGAGGGGGATCTCATTGAAAATTATCGAATATTGAAAGGCTTAGATAGAATGGACATGAAGAGGATGTTTCCCATCGTGGGGGTGTCTGGTACCAGAGGGCACAGCCTCAGAGTAGGGCAACGCCCCTTTAGAACAGAGATGAAGAGGAACATCTTTCAGGAGAATAGCATTGAGGGTGCCAATAAATCAGACACGATGGAATAGTGGAGTAGACCCAATGGTCAAAAGGTTCAATTCTGCTCCAATGGCTTATGGTCTTATGGTCTGTTCAGACAATCGCCATACTTTAGATGCTGTGCTTTCGGAAGTCCTGAGATCACAAAATATGCAATAAAAATAATGGTGCTAATCTCCTGTGATACAATGAACCAGAGGTGAAAGTGGTATTTGAATTCTTGCAGCTCCTACGAAGCTGGCTAACTCTAAATGACTGTGCTCCTGGTTCAAGCTTAATTTGCAATGCATCAAATCAATTTTCAATTATTTTTGTTCCTTGGAATTCTTAATCAAATGATAACATGAATATAATCAAGCGTAACATTTTCTGCAATTGATTTTTTAAGGCTTGACTTATCAAATCTAGTCAACACAGAAAGCAGCTAACACATTTTGATTCATAATCATTCTGTGCTAACTTATAGGCTTTGATTATTTTCTTAACCTGCATGAGTTAACACCTATAAAATTGTCCTTTATTCAGTTTCAGAATGACATAGAACAACACATCAATATAAATAAAAAATCTCCAGTTGTAGCACAGGGAAACAGGCCGTTTTATTGTGTCCATGCCAGTTAACAGATAGCTTTCTATACTAATTTCATTTTCCAGAACTCAGTGCATAAATTTCTACACTGCAAAGTTTTAAGTGCTTATCTAAATATGAAAATGCTGGAAGAGTACCTGCCTGAATCCCCCTATAAGGCAGTCCACTCCAGATTCCCTCTCAATCTGGGTGCAAAAAATCTTCCATAAATCACTTCTAAATCTCCTAACCTGTTCCTTAGGCCTATGCTTTCTCTGCTGGAGGGTAATGTTACTCACTCTGTACCATTGCTATGCCCCTCCTATCTCCCTACCCCCACCGCTCGCCTCATATTTCTTCACTCCAAGGGGAACAAGCACAGCCTATCTATTCAGTCTCTCCTCAGAGTTGAAAGGCTCTATCCCTAACATCATCCTGATGAATATTCTTTTCACCACCTTTGGAAAGTGTGGTGGCCAGGAATGTACTCGGTGCTCCAGCTGTGGCCTGACTGAGGTTTTATACAGTTGTATGATTAATCCCTCTGCTCTGAGATTCTTTGGTCTGGGTAGTGAGGGCAAATTCTCTCTCTGTATTCTCAGTCACCTTACCTATCTGTGCCACTGCCTTCAGGAATGCTCAGACATGATTTCCTCACATCTTCCAGGATCATCTGTCTTATTTTACCATCTGTTTCATATTAAGATTACACAAAGATTACCTTCCTCACTGTCAAATGGTCCAGTTTTTTATCAGAGAATCTATGCAATATACAACCTGAAATAGTCTTTGCAGACATCCATGAAAAAGAGAAGAACCCCAAATGACAGAAAAACTTTAGGACCCCAAAGTGCCCTTTCCCCCGTGCAAGCAGCAGCAAGCATCAATGCAACAACCTCCCCGTCCATTTTACCCATGTCCTCTGTGAGCTTACTAATCATATTTTCACACAATGTCATTAATGTCCATATCAAACAGTGAGAGTCCCAGCACTGATCCCCGGAATACAGCACTGGACACAGGCTTACAATCACGAAAAAACAACCCTTAACTATCATTTACTTGCCTGCTCTCACAAGCTAAACTTGGATATAATTTGCCAAATTGACGTGTATCCCATGAGCTCCTACATTTTCTATCAGTGCCACATGTACCCGCCATGTGCTAGTGTGTACTCGGACCACCTCGATGCAAAGAAACTTCAAGGCAGAGCGCAAGCCAATGTTCGACTCCATTAAAGCGTCCATCAATCACCAACTCAAGCATCAAGGAAGATTGTGACATCAAGGCGAATGCGAAAAGCGAGCGACAGTTTCAGCGTTGACTGCCTTCCTTTTGATCACTGCTGGAGAAGGAGTCTGTGAGTGGCCTATCACTGTGTGGCTCACTGTGACAGGCAGGTAGGCCTCTCTTTCGATGAACGTCGGTGATATCGGAGGATGGTATCGTGGTTCTGCGTTTATGGATTGGACTGTTGCGCTGATGGGTTGTGGGCTTTTTCAGACTCATGGTCTTTATAGTCTGTGCTTTTTGCGGCCATTCCCTTTCTGTTTTGTTGTGTGGGGGGTGGTTTTGGGGGTTGACGTTCTGTTATATTTTTTGTGCTGGGGAGGGGGTGATTTTTGGGTAGTACGGTCGATGTTCCTGTTCCATTTTGTGTGGGGTGAGGGGAGGGGCTTTGAGAGCTGATGATTGGGATGCCATTCTTTTTTGTTCAGAGGGAGTGGGATTGATGTTTCTCTCTGAACAACTTTCATGTTCTTTCTTTGTTTCATGGCTATCTGAGGAAGACAAATTTCAGAGTTGTATATGGATACATGCTTTGATAACAAATGAACCTTTGAACATGTGTGACTTTGCCAAATGCCTTGCTGAAGTCCTTATAAGCAGCAGCAAACTCATTGCCCCGATTGACATCTCTTTGAAAAAGTTAGCGAGTGAAACAGGAATTTTCCTTTTTGAAGGAAAACCCCATTTCTCCAAGCACAGATTAAGCCTACCCTTCAGTTATTTTTAATTATTTTCCTATTGCTGATGTTAAGTCCATGGGTGTGTCATTACCTGCTTTTCCCTGCTGCTCTGAATGAAGGTATCATGTTTTCTGTGCTGCTAGCATCTGACACTTCAATGGCTAGATATGAAAGTTTTTTTTGGACCCCGAGTAAATTCTTCCTTTAGATCTCAGACCTTCACATCATCCCAGGATGTAGCAATATACTTCAAAAATGCTAATGCTATTGGAATGTAGGAAAATAAAACAGCCAACATCTGAACATCATGATCCTTATGATATGAATGCTTTTTAAAAAACCTCTTTCAGGAATAAATATTAACCAGATGACTTCTACTCTGGTTTCAAAAAGCTGCTCAGTATTACTTACATGCACACAAGAGACCACACAGAGACAACAAAAGGCTTTAGTTTAACATTTTCTTTAAAAGGCCATACTTCTGAAGGTACTGAGTCTTTGTAATGCAAAGAAGTTAAATAGATCCCACATCATATTATAAGAAGAAGTAGCAATACCTCTGGGAAGAGTGGCTAATCCAGCAACATTATTGGGTTTTGGAGGCTGTGGTGACATCTCTACTGTAACCACATTTATGCTCCATATTCTCAGAAATAAACCTGATGTAATGCCTCAGAATACTTTGAAAGAACTTAGATTCTGTGAATGAACAAGTTATGAAGATGTGTGACAGAACGAGAGACATATTTGTCACCCTTTACAGGTATTGATGTCCACAGAGCTAAGGAACTCACAATCCCTGTGCAAATGACAATTGACTGTATGAATTTTAACCCACAAAAAATTTAGAAATATTATTATGCAGAAGTCTTCTCTGTTTGCACAGAGCCTTTTATGTCAAATTAGTGTTGGATTGATTCAACAATAAAGCATAGTTATTATTTTCTCAATCTAAAATGAATCATGATCTGAATATGTAATTCCATTGAACTCCCTTGGCATCTGAAATCTTATTGAAGCAAGATTGTACAAACTGCAATTGTGTGCTTTATTATATCATTATAAGACCATAAGACATAGGAGCAAAATAGGCCATTTGGCCCATCGAGTCAGTTCTGCCATTTCATCACGGTTGATCCAATTTCCTCTCAGCCCCAGACTCCTGCCTTCCCCCTGTATCCCTTCATGAGTCAAGAATCAATCAACCTCTGCCTAGACAATCCTCGAATACTTTTTGTGAGCCTCCTTTGAACTCTCTCCAGTTTCAGCACATCCTTTCTCAGATAAGGGGTTCAAAGCTACTCACAATACTCCAAGTGAGGCCTTGCCAATGCTTTATAAACTCTCAACAATACATCCTTGCTTTTATATTCCAGTCCTCTTGAAATAACTGCTAACATTGCATTTGCCTTCCTTGCTACAGACTCAATCTGCAAGTTAACCTTTAGGGAATCCTGCACAAGGACTTCCAAGTCCTTGTGCACCTCCTTTTTTTTTGTATTTTCTCTTCATTTAGAAAATTGTCAACCCTTTCATTTCTTCTATCACAGTGCATGACCATACACTTGCCGACACTATATTCCATTTGCCATTTCTTTGCCTATTCTTATCTGTCTAAGTCCTTCTGCAGCCTCTCTATTTCCTCAAAACTACCTGCCCCTCCACCAATCTTCATATGGTCTGCAGACTTTTCATCAATTCCATCATCCAAATCATTGACATATGACGTAAAAAGACATATAAACATGCCTCAAAGTACCCTGAGACCTCATCATCAATAATCGACTCCAACATCTTCCCAACCTCAGCGGTCAGACTAACCGACTTATAGTTTCCTTTCTTCTGCCTCTCTCCCTTCTTGAAGAGTGGGATGACATTTGCAATTTTCCAGTCTTCCAGAACCATTCCATAATCTAGTGATTCTTGAAAAATTATTACTAATGCCTTCACGATCTCTTCAGCTATCTCTTTTAGAACTCTGAGAAGTACATCATCTGGTCCAAGTGACTTATCTCCCTTCAGACCTTTCAGTTTCCCAAGAACCTTCTCTCTAGTTATAGTAACATCACACATTTCATGACCCCCTGACACCTGGAACTTCCACCATACTGATAGTGCCTTCTACAGTGAAGACTGATGCAAAACACTTATTCAGCTCATCCGCCATTCCATTGTCCCTATTACTACCTCTCCAGCGACATTTTCCAGTGGTCTGATATCCACTCTCACCTGTCTTTTACACTTTATGTAGCTGAAGAAACTTTGGTATTCTCTTTAATATTATTGGCTAGTTTACTTTCATGTTCCATCTTTAACTTCTTAATGACTTTTTAGTTGCTTTCTGTTCATTTTTAAAAGCTTCCCAATCCTCTACCTTCCCACTAATCTTTGCTCTATTATATGCACATTATTTGGCTTTTATGCTGGCTTTGACTTCCCTTGTTAGCCATGGTTGTGTCATCTTTCCTTTAGAATACTTCTTCATCTTTGGGATGTACATATCCCGTGCCTTCCAAATTGCTTCCATAAATTCCAGCCATTGCTGCTCTGCTGCCATCCCTGCCAGTCTTTTCCAACCAATTCTGGCCAATTCCTCTCTCAGGTCTCTGTGATTCCCTTTACACCACGGTAATACTGTTACATCTGACTTTAGCTTCTCCTTCTCAAATTTCAGGGTGATTTCAATCATATTATGATCACTTTCCCCTGAGGGTTCTTTTACCTTAAGCTCTCTAATCAATTCTGGTTCATTGCACAACACCCAATCCAGAATAGCTGATCCCCTGGTGGGCTCAACCACGAGCTGCTCTAAAAAGCCATCTTGTGGGCACTCTAGAAATTTACCCTCCTATAATCCACCAGCAACCTGATTTTCCCAATCTACCTGCATATTGAAATCCCCCATGACTATTGTAACGTTGCCCCTTTTGACATGCATTTTCCATCACCCGTTGTAACATGCAGACCACATCCTTGCTACTGTTTGGGGGCTGTATACAACTCCCATCAGGGTCTTTTTACCCTTGTAGTCCCTTAGCTCTACCCAAACTGATTCAACACCTTCCGGCGCTATGTCACCTCTTTCTAAGGATTTGATTTCATTTTTTACCAACAGTCACCCTACCACCTCTGCCTTCCTGCCTGTTCTTTCGATACAATGTGTATCCTTGGACATTAAGCTCCCAACTATAATCTTCTTTCAGCCATGAATCAGTGATGCCCACCAACAGTTTAAGAGTCACAGGGTAATGATGCAGCTCTATAAAACTCTGGTTAGGCCACACTTGGAGTACTGTGTCCAGTTCTGGTCGCCTCACTATAGGAAGGATGCAGAAATGGTACAGAGGAGATTTACCAGGATGGTTTAGAGAGTATGCATTATGATCAAAGATTAAAGGAGCTAGGGCTTTACTCTTTGGAGAGAAGGAGGATGAGAGGAGACATGATAGAGGTGTACAAGATATTGAGAGTAATAGATAGAGTGGACAGCCAGCGCCTCTTCCCCGGGGCACCACTGTTCAGTACAAGAGGACATGGCTTTAAGGTAAGGGGTGGGAAGTTCAAGGGGGATATTAGAGGAAGGTTTTTTAGAGTGGTTGGTGCGTGGAATGCACTGCCTGAGTCAGTGGTGGAGGCAGATAAACTAGTCAAACTTAAGAGACTACTAGACAGGTATATGGAGGAATTTAAGGTGGGGGGTTATATGGTAGGCAGTGTTTAAGGGTCGGCACAACATTGTAGGCCGAAGGGCCTGTACTGTGCTGTACTATTCCATGTTCTATGTTCTATACATAGAGTTTATCTTATATCATAGAGGCTTTGAGAGAATGGGAAAGGATAGCCTAGATTCAGCTGTTACATAAAGGTTACTATAATCTATCAATCTCAAGGAAAAGCATTTCACCAATGAATAAGGAATTCCGTGTTTATTTGTCAATTCTGAACTCAGGTTCAGCTGTATGTTTGGATAGATCCATTTTTAGATGCGATGCTTTTATATGGATCTGTTGGATAAGATTACCTTCAATAATATTATCAAACAAGCTATTGTGTGCATAGAACATCATCACCATGTTTATCCAAGTCCAAGGGGAACACAAGAATGGCAATGTATACACAACAGATTCTGCAGGTGCTGGAAATCTCGAACAACTCCCACAATGCTGGAGGAACTTAGCAAGTGATGCAGCATTAATGGAGGAAAATAAATAGTTGAGGTTACAGGCTGAAACCATTCATCAGGATCCTTCATGGTGACAGACAGGTCCTGGGAAAGTGTATGGGAATGGCATTGTTCTAATCTATATGCTGAAATTGACCATTCTATTAGTAAATGTTAGAATGAAGAGAAGTAGAAATACTTGTGCACAGTTTGCCGTTTTCATTACTGGAACTTCAATATCAGTTCTAAACTCCTATAATCAGACTGTCTTGAAACTGACCTACATCTACTTCTTGATTTGATGAATGTTGCAAACATTTTCTAATTTTAGACCACCAGCAGGCATTTTTTTTTTAATTTATTCACTGTTGTCTTGACTGCAAACTTTTAACAAAATGTTGCCCAGAAATTCCCATTAGGTCAGTAACACTAAAAACTCCATATTGCAATGTTAGCACATTGTACCATAGAACCATAGAATATTACAGCACAGAAACAGGCCTTTTGGCCCATCTTGGCTGTGCCGAACCATTTTTCTGCCTAGTCCCACTGACCTGCACCTGGACCATATCCCTCCATACACCTCTCATCCATGTACCTGTCCCAAGTTTTTCTTAAATGTTAAAAGTGAGCCTGCATTCACCACTTCATCTGGCAACTCATTCCACACTCCCACCACTCTCTGTGTGAAGAAGCCCCCCCTAATGTTCCCTTTAAACTTTTCCCCCTTCACCCATATCCTCTGGTTTTTTACTCCTCTAGCCTCGGTGGAAGAAGCCTGCTTGCATTCACTCTATCTATACCCACCATAATTTTATATACCTCTATCAAATCTCCCCTCATTCTACTACGCTCCAGGGAATAAAGTCCTAACCTATTCAACCTTTCTCTGTAATTCAGTTTCTCAAGTCCCGGCAACATCCTTGTAAACCTTCTCTGCACTCTTTCAACCTTATTAATATCCTATCTGTAATTCGGTGACTAAAACTGCACACAATACTCCAAATTCAGCCTCACCAATGCCTTATATAACCTCACCATAGCATTCCAACTCTTATACTCAATACTTTGATTTATAAAGGCCAACGTACCAAAAGCTCTCTTTACTACCCTATCTACCTGTGACGCCACTTTTAGGGAATTTTCCCTAATATTCCCAGATCCCTCTGTTCTACTGCATTCCTCAGTGTCCTACCATTTACCTTGTATGTTCTACCTTGGTTTGTCCTTCCAAAGTGCAATACTGTATCCAAAGTCCACTTCATGTTGTGAAAGGAGTTAATTTTGGAAAACCAAAAGCTAGACAATGCAGAGGACAATGTGCTAACACTATAAAGCAGTGCACTTAGAACCTCTGAACAGGGTTGAAGTTCTAGGCATATATTTCAAAATTTTGTCTCAGAGCTATTTGTGAGAAGCAGTCATTGTCTATAAAGCATAGCACCATCAGCCCAGAGATGAAGGGATTGAGTAGCATAGTACAAGGTAGTCAGGTTGTTATGGTCCATGAATTATATCATTTTGTGTTTCCACTATTTAGAAAAATAATCAGGTAGTTATAACTTGCATTTAGTGTCTTCTCTTGAAAACTATTTTATGTGATCTTTTTTCTAAAAACAATCTGAAATGTTATTAGATATTAGTTAGTTCCTATGAGCTAATAACCCCTATTGGCAACTGTGAATATTAAGACAGTCAAATTATAAACCTTCCTTTTTTTCATTTGCTGCCCTTTGAAAATTTGTAAAAAAAAAGTTGTCTGCCATCCGCTTACAGAGGCATTGAGTGATACAGCAGGGATACCGGCCCTTCAGCCCCATGAGTCCATGCGAATCATGGTGCTTCAGAAACTATTTTGCATGCCCTTCATTGTTCTGCTCAAACACTCCTGCATGACTTTATAGGCAATGCAAGTACTATCCAGAATTATGCCCCAGCCCCTTTATGGCAAATTGCGTGCTCCATTTGTTTTACACTTCCAAAGTTCAAAGTAAAATTTGTTATCAGTGTACATATCTGCCACCAGATACAACCCTGAGATTCTTTTTCTGTGGGCATACTTATCAATTTTATAGAACAGTAACTGTAAACAGATCAATGGACAACAAACTGTGCCAATGCAGATATAAATAAATAGCAACAAGTAACGGGAGCATGAAATAAAAAGATAGAGTCCTTAAAGTGAGATCACTGGTAGTGGGAACACCAGAAATAGAATGAATGTAGTTGTCCCCTTTTGTTCAAGAGCCTGATGGTTGAGGGGTAGTAACTGTTCTTGAACCTGGTGGTGTGAGTTCTGAGGCTCCTGTACTTTCTACCTGATGGCAGCAGCAAGAAAAGAGCGAAGAAAACCCGAAACGTTGACTGCTTCTTTCAACGGATGCTGCCCGACCTGCTGAGTTCATCCAGCCTTTTTGTACGTCTTGATTTGACCACAGCATCTGCAGTGCACTTTGTGTTAGCATCACCCTCTATCTCTTTCATTGTAACTTCCTTGTCTAGTTTTCCCCTAAGTGGATCTAACTGTTCAGCTCAATACTCCCTGTAGTAACAAGCTCTGCAAATTATTTGGCTAGCAAAGTTTCTTAATCTTAATCAATTTCATGATAACATTCATGTTGACCCTCATGGGTAAAAATGTTGTTTAATATCTTGCTATTTTTGAAGTTCTCGGTTAGGACATCCAGGCTTGCCCATTGTAGCTGACGTGATTGTGTTGTGAGCTAGGCAAACAATAGTAAGACCTACCAAAGCATTGTACGTACTGTACAGTACATGATATTTGTACCCAGTACAGAAATTTATTTGATGTTACTGGCATAGCTACTGAAATGAAGTTCACGGGTGTTACTTTATCTCTTAAACTGTTGCCGTGAAATGTAAATCCATACATCATTTTTATGACCATTCGAGCTGAGTTTTCAATGGTTTTACATCAAATCAGTTAACTGTGAATTGTTTCTCTTAACTATAAACAGTAACTTTGTTGACATATACAAAGTTTAAAAAATGAAAATAAATTGGGCCAACATTTTGGTCACACTGTATTTTTCAGGTGAGAAACAAAAAACAGGTCAGATTTCAAAAGGAAGTACATTACATCCCAAATCTCATAAAATGCATCTGACTTCATACTTGGTGATAGTTGGTTTAGTGTTTCTGGCAGCCTCTTAATCGATATTAGGTACCTTAAATGTCTTAATAATAGACCTGATATTTATTAAGTACCTGTTCCAAAGTGGGCTCCAAGCTAAGTTCTTTTTTGCTTCTAATGTACCATGTCAAAAGTCTACATGGGGCTGGTTGGAGGTAGTTACAAAGAAGATAAAATTTAAACTTTCCCCTGCTTGAGCTGGGAGTTTTAGCTCTATGTCATGCCAGCAATGATGGTCACAGCAGACCCAAACAGATGCCACTTCCATTCAAAACAACATCTGTTTTGCTTTCCAAAGGGCCTATTTAGGAACATTGTTAGAAAAGAATCTAGTGTTATGAATGTACCACAGCTCTGAGGGGCCGAAGGGTGCGGGGTAGCCCCCTCCTTTGTGAGAATCTTAAGATCACTATTGATTTGGGTCAGGAGACCCAGGAAATGAGAGAGAGACGTGCGGAATGTCTCGTTCCCCGGTGATATAAAGCTACGGGACACGGCCATTGTCTCTTGAAGACGAACCTGCGTATTGCAATACTGTGCTACGTGGAAGCCCTCAGGGCTGGTTGAGGGAGGGATTGCATCACCCCAATCTGATTGACATCTGCGACCCTGTGAGTCAGGATAAAAGAGGGTCTGTGGGAACAGCCCCCAGACGCACCAGAAGAAACACTAGCGATCCCGTAATAGCGGAAGCCGATGGGAGGAGGCCACGTGCGTTCGGTTCCATTTTGCCCCGGAACTGGTGGCTTTTACCACGGAAGAACGGCTTTTAGCTAACCACGGGGAAACCAACTCCCAACAACTCTCGAAGGATTGACATCATAAAAGGATTGGGCAAGTTTCAAACCCGTCTTTCTCTCAAACCAAAACGCTGCAGCTTGAACGAACTAACAATGACTTTTATATTTCCATCGGACAATACATTATCCCCTAGACAATGATAAAGCTATTTCTTATTGATTATTATTATACCCGCGCGTTTAGATTTAGTACTGACGACGTATATTATCTGTATGGTTGCATTGATATTATTTTTGTGTATTTTTATCAATAAATACTATTAAAAATAGTACCATCAGACTTCAACGGACCTCTCTATCTTTGCTGGTAAGTGACCCAGTTACGGGGTTCATAACACTAGATAAAAGCTTGATCTCTGAGAAATTCCCTGTAGATGCCCAAATAGGATCCAAAATGATTCAAGCAAGCCATGAAAGTTCAGATTCCGGCAGATGTCTGTCCTAAATTAATTTGTATCTCAATGAATAAAACCTTTGCCAACATTCTGAAAGACTCCATTCTCTGTTAATGCTTAAATCAACCTGACAAAAGAAAATGTCAAATATTCAGTCAAATACTTCACTTTCATCACTGCAGAATTCTGCCACATTGTACAGAAATATCAATCTAGTGAAACACCCTGGTTCCCTCGGCTGCCTAAATCTAGGGAAGACAATCTCCAGCCCCAACAAACATGTGAGATTGAGGTGCAAACCGACCCAAACCCTCTGTTTGTGTGGATGCTGTGTAATGCATTGCCCTGTTACCACAAAGTAACAGACAGTACGCAGTATACAATTAAAAGATTTAGCTTTATAAATCTTAATTTGACTAAAGGGTTAGAAATGAAAAGAACAAAAAAAGAGAAGGGCCCATTTTAATGAGACAGTCTAATGTGCACAAGTTGGAGCTCACAGTGTCCCCAGATCGCCAATCCTCAATCGATTTCACCCCGGGCTTTGTCGAATCATGGTCTCGCTCCGGGTCGAATCCTACAATCCTTTCTCTCCAGCATCTTCTCTCTTCGTTTCCTTCGAACCAAAAAAAAACCCAAGCCCACCTTAGTGTCCCTCACCAGAGAAAACGCCCCCTCAATTTGACCATCCTCTTTGGATGGTGGATATTTCTCCTCATCTCTTATCTTCAGCAGTAACCCAAACATAAGCTGAAACCAAGCAGTTCTCACAGAACAGCACGAAATGAAATACACACAGCATATCAGTAAAAAATATTAACCAGGGCATTATACTAGTTTGCTTCAAACTGTATAAGCACGGATCCATGGTGGGTTAATTCAGCCATTATAGTCATATCAAATGAAAAATCTATTGTCCAATTGCTCATTCTGTGTTTCCATTCATTAATTGATTTAATAAAGAAAGAGTGCAGGAATCTGAGATAATAACTGTATGAAAGCTTCTCATTTTTGCAGGTGTGTTTTTATTGCTTCAGAAATTGATTTAAATTGTACTATTAAAAAATTGAGGCTTTGATATAGCTAAATTTTTCATCTGGATGTAGAAGTTAAGTCAAGTATACTATTACTTAACTATATCCATGTATATAATGTATATAACAATACAATAGAAATAAAACATTATTTCTTCAAACCAGGGTGTAAGGCACAGTAGTACACATAACAAACGACAACTTATGAAGATACAGATGAATCACAAATAAATAACAAACTAAGCTACATTAGTTTTAACTTTTTGAAGGTACGGAATAAATTAACCAGTGACACTTCAAATACAATGCGGCAGGGAGTTCAGAAGCCTGATGGCCTGGAGGAAGAAACTGTTTCTCATCCTGACCGTTCTTGTTTTTATGCATTGTAGTCTCCTGCCTGAGGGTAGAAAGTCAAAGAGGACGCTGGATGGATGGGTGGGATCCTTAATAATATTAAGGGCCCTGCGTATGCAGCGCACCGATAAATGTCCCCAATGGATGCTAGGGAGACCCCTATGATTCTCTCAGCTGTTCATACAGTTTTTTGTAGGGACTTCAGGTCTGATGCTCAGCTGCTCCTATACCAGACGGAGATGAAAGTTGTCAGGATGCTCTCAATGGTGCTGCTGTAAAACGCAGTTAAGATGCGGTTGGGAGCCTTGCTTGCCTCAATCTTCTTAGGAAGTGGAAGCTCTGCTGTGCCTTCTTGTTGAGGGAGATGATATTAAGGGACCAGCTGAGACCATCTGTGATGTGAGCTCCCAGGAACTTGGTGCACTTCACTCTCTCCATGGAGGAGCCATGTATTCACAGAGGAGGATGGTTTGACTGCACCTTCCTGAAGTCCACAATGATTTCCTTTGTCGTCTCCACATTCAGGCTTGGGTTTTTCTTCTCACACTAACCCACCAGCGGCACCACTTCCTCTCTGTACTCCGTCTCGTCATCGTTCTTGATAAGTCCAACCACTGTTGTGACATCCGCAAACTTGACGACATGGTTTGAGCTGGATCCTGCGACACAGTCATGCGTCAGCAATGCGAACTGCTACGGGCTGAGCACAGTCTTGTGAGGGGGTGGGGGAGGGGACGCCAAACTGAAGTCTATAAATAGCATCCTGGCATATGAGACCCCATTTTCCAGGTGGAGGAGGAGAGAATGGAGGACAGAGGCTATCGCATCATCAGTGGATCGATTTGAGTGATAAGCGAACTGGAAAAGGTCCAGTGTAGCAGGGAGAAAGGATTTAATGTGCTCCATGACCAGCCGCTCAAAGTATTTCATAATGAACGATGGTCATTTAGGCAGGTTACTGTCGCCTTCTTTGGCACTGGAGTGATGGATGCCACCTTGAAAACTGAGGGGACGATGGACTGTTCCAGAGAAATTTTGAATATATCTGTCAGCTGGGCTGCAGTCTTTCTGAACCCAGCCTGGTACGTTGTCATGCCCTGCAGGTTGACTCTGGCCAGGGTTTTTCTCACCTCAGCTTCAGCCAATTGGAGTGTCTGCTCTCCTGAGGGGAGGGGTGCCTTGCCCACCAGCATTTTGTTCTGCGCATCAAACCAAGCGTAGAATACGTTCGACCTCTCGGGGAGTGAAGCATCCTGGTCACTGACATGCAAGCTAAACTTGTATTCTATAATCCTCTGAATTCCCTGCCACATGCAGAATTTGCCATTTTTCAACACTCACCAGTAAAAACTGATAAACAATCAAGGCAGATTCATTTATAAATCTTGTAAAAAAGTTTCCATCTTAAATCCATTGGTACATAGTGCCACTAAAGAAAGAGTCAAAAGTTAAAATGGTAGTGTGTGCAACGCCAAGGGTTTACAATGGGAAATGTCAAGCAGAACTGCCATAATATTACTATGCATTATATGGAATGTTACCTTGTGAAATGTTCAGCAGTTTAATGAATGCAAATACGCTGATGTTGCCAATCTTTCACATAAAGCCACAAATTTACAAAGTATAAACACACTGTAAGCTTCATTTTCTCATCATCGCTCATCATTTCCCAAAAAGAACATTATGTGAGTTCTTGCACACATTATCACTTAGTCATACGCACAAGAATCTCCCAGCAATGAATTGTTGATCACAACCATGGAGGAATGGAGATGTTATAGTTTCAGGACCTTTGAGCTAGATTTCTGCATCAGACTTTCAACAGCTTAGAATGTTCCGAAACACTTTGCATTCAGCGCTAATTTATGCACAGCAATCTCCAGCAAAATGTATGCAAGTACACCGGGATTTTATTTTATTGGATTCTGAAAATGATTCCTTGACATTTATCTACCAAAAGTGTGTGTACACATTCAGAATTGTACATTATAAGTTTATTTAAACGCTCTTTGGTGATGGTCTTGCCTCAGACAACAAAGTGACATCAATCAAATTATTGTGTTGATAATGCTTGACAGCTATGCAAGAGAACTCTATTTAAATAGTTCCATTATTCATTTTCACCCAACTGGGAAAGAGTTGCCTTTAATGTCTAATGTGGAATGTCTAAGATTTTTATGCTGAAGTTCCTCAAGTAAGATTTGAATGTACTGTTATCTGATTCAAAAGTAATATATCTACCAGCTGCATTACTGAATCTTAATTTTTAAAATCTCATTCAGAGGATGAATATGGCTCTGCAGATAAACTACAACTAGGTATCAAGAATTTGAGGGCATATTTTGGAAAAAAATGGCAGGATTGCTCTGAGAGTCCTAGAACTCAGCTCTCTCTAAAATTCGGTTTTGTTGACTTCTATTCATCATTAATCAGTTAACCATGGTGATTCTTTGCTTTGTAATCAGTTATTGTCATTACATGGACATTCCCTAGATTCAATGTAGGTGACGAATCAAGGGTATTGTGGTTTGATTCTACCCTAGTGTCTCACTCTCAGGACCTCTTGTCTCTGATCCTCCTCCCTCTCTTACCATATGTTGCAGAGGGAAATGCTTTTTTCAAATAAATAATTTGTGGACTTCAGGAAAGGGATGTCGGGAGAGCACGCACCAGTCTCCATTGGGGTAGGCGGGGGGTGTCAGCAGTGGAAAGGGAGAGCACTTTAATTTTCTGGGTGTCAAAACCTCGGTGGATCTGTCCTGGGCCCAACACATTGATGCAATGAGAGTGGAGAATGTTTTGACTGGTTGCATCATAGCCTAGTATGGAGGCTCCATTCCACAGGGTCATGAGAGGCTGTAGAGTGTTGTAGACTTAGCCAGCTTCATCAGAGGCACAAGCCTCCCAACCATCAAGGGCACCTTCAAGAGATGGTGCCTCAAGAAGGTGGCATCCAACATGGATCCTCACCATCGTTGACATGCTCTCTTCTTATTACTGCCATCACTGAGAAAGTACTCACATTCAATTTAGAAACAGAATCCCCTCCACTGTAGGGTAACGCAATTGGCAGAAATGTACATAATTCGCAAACACCGACATTGAGTTTGGGTTTCATTTTAAGAGGCTGGTCTGACATGATGACGTAATTGCAAAAAGGGTTTTTAGCATGCTTTGAGTTCAAATGTTTGATGTTCAATAAATAAGTTGCTACAGCTTTTCTAAAACATAAAATGCCTCCGCCGTTTTATTTGCAAAAACCTACCCCACTATCAGATTTCTAAATGGTCCATGAACACTATCTCATCATTCCTTCATTTTGCACTATTTAGTTAGAAGATTATAGTAATTTTATGTCTTTGCAGTGTACTGCTGCTGCAAAATAACAAATTTCATGTCATATAAGACAATGATAATAAAGCCTGAATTCTGATACTGAAAGTTCATTCAACTCCTTCGTCCTTGACGCATTCAACTCCTTGAGTGCTGCAAGGAGGTAAGGTCTTAAAAAATGCTGATGCACTATGACTGACAACACTTGACATATAGCTCATCTTGATTTTTTAATTATGTAAGAAATCAGTACAAAGCTCCAGAGGTCTCAGTGAAACTAATATGAAGGTATTATAAACCAAATTATACTTCATATATACAAATTAATTCCCCCTCTGCAGCCCTATGAACTACACAGTGTTTTTAACATCTTATACTCTGCCTCCAAATTTTTTCTATTGATTTTAATAGAATGACTTTCAAAGGCACTAGCACTACTGTATAATATGATTAAAGTGAATGATGGTAAAAGCTACATATGTCAACACATTACTTCACTGATATTAAAGCTTGAGACTCACCAAAGGTGATCTTTTGTCTGGAATTGGAATCATGTAAAAGAATAGAGAGTTGGAGTTTGTACATCAAAAGGGTGAGGAAATTTGTATTGGCATCAAATGACCTGGGGTGCCGTCAATGTAGGTTGAGAAAAACAAGCGATAGAAATAGTGTAAGATATAGATTTTGGAGATCTGGATCAGCAGGAATTTGTGCAGTGGTATTGAAAGAGTGGGGTGTGGGTTAGAATAACTTCCGGGAGAAGTGGAGGAAGGACTTGTAAAGAAAATCACCATATGGATTTTGAAACTAATTAGCACAGAGAGATTAAAGTGTATTGGATTTCTCATAAGAAAGAAATTTAATGATGAATTAACCTCTTCTTCAATGTCCACAAGGGAAAGGAGATATTTATGTGGAAAGCTAAAAGTGCAATGTGGAGACTCACAGGGAAATTAAAGGCATAAGCTTATATTTTAAAATTCTGCCAGTGGGGTGTCACAATTCATTGCATGACGGCTGTCATTTTCTGTATAATAGATATTGTAGCGGTGTGCTACACGCAGCGCTAAAATTACGACACGGAGTCGGTAACTGCAGTCGAAGGAAAAAACTTTATTCGAAATCCTCAGCCTCACTTTTAAGCCTCCCTCAACCTGCTCCCCGTGGCGCAGAGGCTCCAAAGCTCTGTGCTCGCAAACCCCCTGTGGTGAACTATGTGCCTGTCTGGACACGCCCCCTGCTGACTGCTCCTGTGGCTCCTCCCACAGGCCCCTGTATAAAGGCGATCTGAGGCCTAACGCTCGGCCTCAGTCTCCAGGACATAGTATGATGGACACTCACTCCTGGTTCCTTCTTCCAGTCAATAAAAGCCAATATCTCGCCTTACGTCTCAGTGTGAGTTATTGATGGTGCATCACCCCCGTAGGCTATCTAATTGTGAGCCGGTTCGGATGTGCCAGGAAATGGGTCGCAACATAACCCCCCCCCCAGAACTGGCGATACACCCCCCAATGTCCACAGTCTGGGCCGGAACCTGCTTGGGAGGTCGGCCTCTGCGCCGAGATGCTGGAAACTCGGCCGGTTGTGCCAGGTCCACATGGGCCGGTTTGAGGCGGTCCACCGTGAAAACCTCCTCTTTCCCCCCAACGTCCAACACAAACGTGGACCCGTTGTTCTGGAGCACCATAAACGGCCCCTCGTATGGCCGCTGCAGCGGTGGCCGATGTCCGCCCCTTCGTACAAACACAAACTTACAGTTCTGCAGGTCTTTGGGTACACAGGTTGGGTGCCGCCCGTGCTGTGAAGTGGGTATGGGGGCCAGGTTACCGAGCTTCTCGCGTAGTCTGCCCAGGACTGCTGCGGGATCTTCCTCTTGCCCCCTTGGGGCTGGTAGGAACACCCCGGAGACGACCAGGGGCACGCCGTATACCAACTCGGCCGACGAGGCGTGCAGGTCGTCCGTGGGCGCTGTGCGGATGCCGAGTAGGACCCAGGGAAGCTCGTCCGCCCAGTTGGCTCCTCGCAGGCGGGCCATGAGGGCCGACTTCAGGTGACGGTGGAAACGCTCCACTAGCCCGTTCGACTGTGGGTGGTAGGCAGTTGTGTGGTGCAGCTGAGTCCCCAAAAGGCTGGCCATAGCTGACCACAGGCTGGAGGTGAACTGGGCGCCTCTGTCGGAGGTAATGTGGGCCGGTACACCAAAGCGAGATATCCAGGTGGCGATCAGGGCTCGGGCGCAAGATTCGGAGGTGGTGTCGGTGAGCGGGACCGCCTCTGGCCATCTTGTGAACCAGTCCACGATAGTCAGGAGGTAACGCGCTCCACGCGACACTGGAAGGAGGCCCACGATATCCACATGACTGTGGTCAAAACGCCGGTGGACGGGATGGAACTGCTGCGGTGGGGCTTTGGTGTGCCGCTGCACCTTGGCCGTCTGGCAGTGCATGCACATTTTGGCCCATTCACTGACCTGTTTGCGGAGTCCGTGCCAAACGAACCTGCTGGAAACCATCCGGACAGTCGTCCGGATGGAGGGATGCGCCAAGTTATGAATGGAGTCGAAAACACAGCGCCGCCAGGCTGTCGGGATGACGGGACGGGGCTGGCCGGTGGCGACATCACAGAGTAGGGTCCTCTCACCCGGGCCTACGGGGAGGTCCTGGAGCTGCAAACCGGAGACTGCGGTTCTGTAACTCGGAATCTCCTCATCTGCCTGCTGTGCCTCTGCCAGTGCCTCAAAGTCTACCCCTTGGGAAAGGGCATGAACGGTAGGGCGAGAGAGCGCATCCGCCACGACATTGTCCTTACCCGAGACGTGCCGGACATCCGTCGTGTATTCAGAGATGTAGGACAGGTGGCGTTGTTGGCGGGACGACCAGGGGTCGGACGCTTTCATAAACGCAAAGGTAAGCGGTTTGTAGTCCGTGAACGCGGTGAAGGGCCGACCTTCTAGGAAGTACCTGAAATGCCGGATTGCCAGGTAGAGCGCCAACAGTTCCCGGTCGAAAGCACTGTACTTGAGCTCGGGTGGCAGCAGGTGTTTGCTGAAAAACGCCAGGGGTTGCCAGCGACCTGCGATGAGTTGCTCCAGCACCCCACCGACTGCCATGTTAGATGCGTCCACTGTGAGGGCGGTAGGGGCATCCATTCTGGGATGTACTAGCATCGCGGCGACCGCCAAAGCTTCCTTCGTTTGAACGAAAGCGGCGGCGGACTCCTCGTCCCAGGTAATGTCCTTGCTCGGACCCGACATCAGGGCGAACAGGGGGCGCATGATCCGGGCAGCTGAAAGGAGGAAGCGGTGGTAGAAATTGACCATACCTATGAATTCCTGAAGGCCTTTGATCGTGGTGGGTCGGGGGAAGTGGCGGACCGCATCTACCTTAGCGGGCAGAGGGGTTGCCCCGTCTTTAGTAATCCTGTGGCCCAGGAAGTCAATGGTATCGAGTCCGAACTGGCATTTGGCGGGGTTGATTGTAAGACCGTACTCACTCAGGCGGGCGCAGAGTTGACGGAGGTGGGACAGATGCTCCTGACGACTGCTGATGGCTATGAGGATGTCGTCCAAATAGATGAACGCGAAGTCCAGGTCCCGTCCCACCGCGTCCATTAACCGCTGGAACGTCTGTGCGGCATTCTTCAGGCCGAACGGCATGCGGAGGAACTCGAAAAGGTCAAACGGGGTGATGAGAGCCGTTTTGGGGACGTCGTCAGGATGCATCGGGATTTGATGGTACCCTCGGACGAGGTCTACTTTGGAGAAGATCCGTGCGCCGTGCAGGTTTGCTGCAAAGTCCTGAATGTGTAGCACAGGGTAGCGGTCCGGTGTGGTAGCCTCGTTCAGCCTGCGGTAGTCGCCGCACGGTCTCCAGCCTCCCGTCGCTTTGGGCACCATGTGCAGGGGGGAGGCCCATGGGCTGTCGGACCGCCGGATGATCCCCAATTCCTCCATCCTCTGGAACTCCT
The DNA here is from genome assembly GCF_030144855.1 of Hypanus sabinus. Lineage (NCBI taxonomy): Eukaryota > Metazoa > Chordata > Chondrichthyes > Myliobatiformes > Dasyatidae > Hypanus > Hypanus sabinus. Next base: position 47,029,119 of record NC_082738.1, read on the forward strand.
CCTTCGCCAGTCGGAGCTTGTCCGGGGGAAGCCACCGAGCGCGGGCGTGGAGGGGTGGTCCCTGGGTCGGGATGTGGTGCTGTATGCCGTGTCGGGGCATGGCCGCTGTGAACTGCGATGCCAGAACCGATGGGAAATCCGCCAGGACCCTGGTGAAGTCGTTGTCGGACAGCGTGATGGAGCCGAGGTGAGGGGCTGGCAACTGGGCTGCACCCAGGGAGAACGTCTGAGAGGTCTCGGCGTGTACCAGTCTCTTCCTGGGCAGGTCGACCAGTAGGCTGTGAGCCCGCAAAAAATCCACACCCAGAAGCGGCTGGGCTACGGCGGCCAGTGTGAAGTCCCACTTGAACTGGCTGGAGCCGAACTGTAGCTGCACCTGACGGGTGCCATAGGTCCTTACTGTACTGCTGTTCACGGCCCTCAGGGGGGGACCCGGTGCCCTGCTGCGGGTGTTGTAACTCGTCGGAGGTAAAATGCTGATCTTGGCACCAGTATCGACCAAAAACCGGCGTCCCGACCTTCTATCCCACACATACAGGAGGCTATCCCGATGGCCAGCCGCCGTAGCCATCAGCGGCGACTGGCCCTGGCGTTTCCCGGGAACTTGCAGGGCGGGCGACAACGGCGGGCTTCTGCGCCCCACCGCTGGTGGTAGAAGCACCAGTGGTCATTGGGCCGGGGGTTGGCGGGCTCTGCGGCCGGGCCTGGACTGGTTTGCTGCTGGGAGCGTGGCTGGGAGATCTGTGCGATGGAAGCCCCGCTCACCTTTGTGACGTTCCACAGCAAGTCCGCCCGGGCTGCCACCTTCCGGGGGTCACTGAAATCCGCGTCGGACAGCAGCAGGCGTATGTCCTCGGGCAGCTGCTCCAGGAATGCCTGCTCAGACATGAGGCAGGGTGTGTGTCCGTCGGCGAGAGACAACATCTCATTTATTAAAGCCGATGGAGGTCTGTCGCCCAAGCCTTCCAGGTGCAGTAAACGGGCAGCCCGCTTGCGCCGTGAGAGTCCGAAAGTCCTGAGGAGCAGGGCTTTGAATTCCGTGTACTTGCCGTCTGCCGGGGGCGACTGTACGAACTCCGCGACCTGGGCCGCTGTGTCCTGGTCGAGGGAGCTCACCACGTAGTAGTAGCGGGTGTCTTCTGAGGTGATCTGGCGAACGTGGAATTGGGCTTCGGCTTGCTGGAACCATAGGTTCGGGCGCTGTGTCCAGAAACCCGGCAGTTTCAACGAAACCGCATGAACAGAGGCGGCGTCGGTCATTTCTGGTCCAAAAATCGTTTGGACCGTTGGGGTCACCAATTGTAGTGGTGTGCTACACGCAGCGCTAAAATTACGACACGGAGTCGGTAACTGCAGTCGAAGGAAAAAACTTTATTCGAAATCTTCAGCCTCACTTTTAAGCCTCCCTCAACCTGCTCCCCGTGGCGCAGAGGCTCCAAAGCTCTGTGCTCGCAAACCCCCGTAGGCTTTCTAATTGTGAGCCGGTTCGGATGTGCCAGGAAATGGGTCGCCACAATATCTTTCCCTTGACAGTTGATTGGTAGTTAATTTGCAAATTAATAACATGTACATTGTTTTTGGACGCCTTTTATTTTTCCCAAAAATTCTGCAAGTTATATTTTTCTCAAGACAATATTTGGTGTATAAACTGATGAGAGTTATTGATCGTGTTGATAGTCAGAGGCTTTTTCCCAGGGCTGAAATGGTTAACACGAAAGGGCACAGTTTTAAGGTGCTTGGAAGTAGGTACAGAGGAGATGTCAGGGGTAAGTTTTTTACGCAGTAAGTGATGAGTGCATGGAATGGGCTGCCAGCGACGATAGTGGAGGCGAATACAATAGGGTCTTTTAAGAGACTCCTGGGTAGGTACATGGAGCTTAGAAAAATAGAGGGCTATGGGTAACCCTGGGTAATTTCTAAAGTAAGCACATGTTCGGCACAGCATTGGGGGCCTAAGGGCTTGTATTGTGCTGTAGGTTTTCTATGTTTCTATGTTTCCAATAAAATGGTAACATTTAACAAAACTGCCTACTAAGTTTAAATTCATTGGAATGAGTGTTTAAAAAAGATCATATCCCATTTGAAAGCATAAAATTTACCCTCCATAATATTTAAAACAGTAGGCATCTTTCAGTGAACTGTGAATTAGTAATCCAATTTACTAGTTCAAATAAAGTCCTCAACTGCAAAACAGAAATTTCTGCATCTTTTGTTCATCCTCTGAACCAGCAAATTGAATTTTTGTCTAAAATTTGCTGGAAATTTTCCTGAATATTATGTACTTTCTCCGAATAAGGATAATGTCTTTGAAGAGATAAAGCAAGATGAGAAGAGATTGGAAAATTCATTGGCTCTTGGTCACCTTTATAATCATTTGCTGAACTAATGAAACAGGAGTTTCTTTGAAATAAGAAACCTTTTCTAATGTCAGCTAATCATCAGTACCTCTTTTGGGGGACTAATTATTCCTATAAATACTAATTGTAAATGATAAATTTATGATTTCCATCAAACTATTTGGAGAGAATAACAAAAACTTCAGTAGTATTTGGCTGTTATCTTCTTGAAATGGGAAACCTCAAGATGTCCAAACCATTTTCCCTCATCAGTAATCTCATTTGCAGCTGTTGAATGCAGGATATCTGGCTTGTTGATGGATAATGAACTTCATTATATCCAATGAAAATTAAGGTGTGAGAAAGAAACAAAGGAAATAATATTAAAATAAGATCAAGAAACATAAAGACAAAGGATTGGTTAAAAGAGAGAAAAGTAGAGGTAAGGAAAGCAAGTATATTTTTAAGTTTCTTAAAAATCTCCAGGAACAATTTACAAACTGTAGGAATGGGACAGAAATACAATTCTTGACTTTCTGGGCTACAAGAGATTGAGCAACAATGCAGGAATGTAATCTATTGATTATTCATGTGTTTTGTTGTTATTTTGTTTTTTTTATGTGCATTATTTATTTATCAGTTAATAAGCAAGTGAAGAAATTTTTTGGAACAATCTGGGATTGAGAAGAGGCAAAGAGTGTATAACATGATGAGCTACATTTTTGTGAGGGCGAAGCAAATTGTTCACCAACATGGTGATCAAATAACTCACCCAATGAAAGTAACTAATGAAACATTTCCCAAATTTCCTATTTTCTCAAACAGTGCACTATTGACCAAACCAAGTGCAAAGTGAAAGTTTTAAGTAACAAATTTGACAAAGTAGGAAATTTGATAACTGGAAATAGGATATGTGGTTTCACGCTAAAATTATTTACATTATTTAAGTGCATATTCTTTCTGCATACATTATGTATGGTACATGACAATAATTAATCAAACTAAATGGAAACTTTCTCATTGCTCATAAGAACATCAGCTACCTTCATTGTGTGAATTCAACCATTTCTAGGTCTTCTTATCATATTTGCGGAACATGGTATTTGTGCTTGGTCTGTGGATGTTGGATTAGGTTGGAAGCAGACTGTTAACACATTAGTAAGGCCTCAGTTGGAATTTCTTGGACCAAGAAGTGAAGAAGCCGTTCCTAAAGTGCTGAGTATGGTCTTCAGGCTCCTGTACCTCCTCCCCAATGGCAGTACCATAAAGAGGGCATGTCCCATATGGTGACAGTCCTTAATAATGAGTGCCACCTTCGTGAGACACGGCCTTTTGAAGGTGCGCTCAATGCTGGGAAGGGTTATACATGTATATACCAGCTCCTTTTACTTAAATTTGCAGAGGTGACAGATCTTAATAAGGATGAAATTAACAAAGATATAAAAAGTTGTTCTATAGTGAGACCTTGGATTACTGTACTATGTCTATAGACCTGACACATCTTAGCTCTATAACAAGAATGTATCTAGAGATAACTGAACACTATGGAGCTATCTTCATTACTATGCAAACTGCCCGGGAGCTAGTACTGTTATCTCGAGATACATTCATGTCTACAACTATGATGCCTCAGGTCTGCAGACTAGAATGTTAATCCAAAGTGTTCCTACTGAGCATGATTTTCCTTATCGTGCACCATAGTAACACCTTATCTTGTACAAGCAAGCTCTGTTAATTTCATCCTTACAGGGTTTGTGATCTCTGCAAATATAACTAACCAGCAGCAGTTATGTAACTGCTGTTCTTTTGATCACAGGTTAATCCTGAGGTTTTTTTTTCCCCTTTAATGGCATCAAAGGATTGGGAGCAAATTGAGGTGAACTAAAATTTGGCTGCATTCATAAATAAAGGCAGAGCAGAACTGAGAATATGAGTGTCTTACACCTGCTGTCACGAGCCATTTTGAAATATTTTCAGAATCCACAATGAAATTCAGGATGTAAAAGGTCTATTGAAGAAATGAAGTTGAGTGTTTCTGGAATAGTGACAAGATCCAGCAAGATGGCCGTGTGACTGGTCACAACGGCTTCTACAGTGTCAACTGAAAGTGATACCATTCTACTTAAATATGCATCTAATGATTGCAAGTTCCTGCTATATGTTAAGAACTCAAAGTACTACAGGACTACACCATCAGCAAGTTGCTCGCTGGCGGAAGTGATGAAGAAGATGCACAACATGCTGCTGCCTGAGACAATGGAGGCTCACAGTCAAATAGTGAGTGGCCATCATGTTTGCTTTTCTTGTGATCATAAGGCCCATTTATACATTATTAATCTAGTATGCCGCAGGTTCGATTTGCTGATTGATTGACTGGTTGCAAGCAGGGGGAGATGGAGGGGCCTAGTCCTTGGTCGTGGCCAGGACTAGGCCTGAAGCCACAGTGTCACCTGTTTGCAGCTGCCCAGAGTGAGGGGACAAAGCCATTGTGTTTCACCGGAGGCAGTGTGGCACAGAGTCGGAGCTGCCCTCCCAGAGTTTCGCTTGGCAGAAGGCAGCTCTGTTGTGGCTGACTGAAGATTTTTTAGTGGTACTCAATGGAATCGGGCCTCAAGCTGCGGGGTTGCTTTTTTTTCAGAGAAGTGCCTGAGCCATCGCGCTCTACTGGGGGCAACATAGCACAGTTGTGGCGACTAAAGATTTAAAATGGACTTGAGGCGCCTGGACTATAGACAGATATACTTGTCTGGTTGTGTTTTTACCAATATTCCATATGTGCTTGTATATGTAAAGACTGGACCTCAAAGTCATGGATTTGCCCAGTGGGAGTTCAGTGTTGGAGAGAGGACTGGGCCTCAAAGCCATGGTACTGGCTAGAGGTCTTCTCTGTGGATTGTCACCTTGTTGTGGTGGAGAAGCTTGTGTGGTCCTGAGATCCCGAGAGCAATGCCGTCTAGAGCTATGCTCCTGGTAGGGTCATCCGTGGCGGTAAGGTCAAGGGTGAGGTTCCTGACAAAGAACAATCCAACCAAGACCTCAATGGTGGAACAGGCAGATGAAGTTACTCTAAACTCAACAGCTGTGAAGGCAGATGAAAGCTGCAACAAATCCATCAGCTCCAGTCGTCATGGTTTCCATGCCATTGGAATCAGTTAGTTGATTTGTGAAGTATTGTGTGCTTCTTGGAGTGCAGCATCAAGTACATGTTAAACAAATACACGTACAGGCTTCTTCGTTCTGTGGGCCACATCTTCAAGACTTTCAGCGATCAGGGGAGGGCAACAGGAGCAGGCAGTGTGATGGCTGGAAGCTCCTAGTCAAGAACCGGCACAAAAGTGGTGAATACTTGATTCAGTTGCTCAACTTTTGGACCGAAGCAGGAAAGTTGTTTGGTAGCAGTATTCACGTCTGAGCAGCCCTATTTAGGATCCACTCTGCTCACCCTCAACTGAGAGGGGGCTAGAAAAGGTGCCCTAAAAATAGTCTGCTTCACCCCATCCTGTCTGGAAAGCCTGTTCATACTGTTGAAAAACATCGAGAAGTGAAACTATGGAATTTGGAACCTGGAATATACGAACTCGGATGGATAACCCAAACTCAGACCAACCGGAGAGGAGAACTACCTTTGTTGCCTGGGAACTCCAAAAATTCAACTTTGACATTGTTGCTCTGAGTGAGACCCGTAGAGCTGGATTAGGGCAACTAAAGGAAGAGCAAGGCCAATACACCTTTATCTGGAAAGGACTGGATCCTGAACGACTGAGGATCCATGGAGTAGGTTTTGCCATCCGAAACAGCCTACTTCAGAAGCTGACAGAGCAACCACAGGGAATCAATGAGTGTCTCATGACTCTGCGAATCCAGCTCGTCAAGAACCAACACGCCACCATCATCAGCACCTATGTTCCAACTCTGGACGCTGAAGATGAAGTAAAGATGAACTTCTACGCCCAACTTGTCGATGTCCTTTCCTCTGTTCCCAACAACAACAAGATCATTCTCTTGTGAGTCTTCAATGCCAGATCATAGGCTCTGGACTGGAGTAATAAGCGAGGAAGGAGTTGGCAAGGTCAATGCCAATGGAACACTCCTCCTCACCAAATGTGCTGAACACAACCTGGTGATTACAAACACCCTATTTCGCCAAAAAAACAGGCACAAAGTCTCCTGGCAGCATCCACGCTCCAAACACTGGCACCTCATCAACTACATCCTCATACAGTCTCAGGACCAACAAGATGTACTGATAACAAGAGCTGTTACTGGTGCCAACAAGTGTGGGACAGACCATCGACTCATCTTATCCACCATGAGAATGAAGATTCGGCCCAAAAGGAAACACCAAAATCAGAACACTATTAAGAAATTCAATGTTGACATCATTCAAGACATCAACCATGTACAGAAGTCCAACAAAATCTTCAATAACAACTGCCTCAACAAATCCCACCATCTGTAGAAGAACACTGGAATCAATTGAAGAACACTATCATCCCCTCCTGCAAAGAAACAATTGGGTTCAAGACGAAAAAACAGCAGGATTGCTTAGATGATAATAACAAACTACTCCAACAGCTCATCGACGAAAAGAGAAAAGCTTTCATCCCCTTACAAAATGACCAACAATCGGCTACCAAAAGGAAACACTATCAGGAATACAAGGCTGCAGTCCAGAAGAGCACCCGAAACCTGAAAAACCAATGGTGGAGGAAGAAAGCTCAGGAAATCCAATCTACTAGCAGACACCAACGACACTCGAGGCTTTTTCAATGCAACTTAAGTATTTTTGGCCCATGCACTCATGGTCAAGCCCCTCTCAAAAGCAAAGATGGTTCAACCATCCTGAAGAGCAATGTTGACAATTCTTGGTGGAGGGGGCACTTTGAAGATCTTCTAAATAAGACCATCTCATTTGACAGGAATGTGATTAACAACATTCCAAAACAGCCCATTGACGACTCCCTAAGCAAAACACCAACACTTGCAGAAGTCAAGGAAGCCATCAAAACCTTGAAGAACAACAAGGCCATTGGACTGGATGGAATACCAGCTGAGGTCTACAAAATTGGAGGTAACCCGCTTCATTACCAACTGCATCAACTTCTCATCAAGATCTGGATAAATGAAGACGTACCAGCAGACTTTAGAGACTCAGTAATTGTTACCATCGTTGTCTGGTGGGGGGAGGGGGTCTAGATTGAATATGTACTACATTACACTACAGTGCTGGCCCCTAACGGTAAACTCCTAATGAACCAATACAGCAAATATGTCGGTGGCTGCGGAGTAATGGATTAGCTACTCTGTTCTGCATTCATTCTTTTAAAGAATGTAGGAAATGCAGGCAGAGCCACCATTTATTTTCCATTTCTATTTTCTTTTGCTGGGCCTTTTCAGAGGACACAATGTGTCACTTGGTTCTAGATCAGAAGCCAGATTTGCTAAGAACATCAAATTCCCAATGGATCTTGTTGAAGCAGTTTTATGACAAAACAATAATTTCAAGTTGCCATAACTACTTCTACCTTTAACATTTACCTTTTACCTTTTACAATAGACAATAGACAGTAGGTGCAGGAGTAGGCCATTCGGCCCTTCTAGCCAGCACCGCCATTCACTGTGATCATGGCTGATCAAACACAATCAGTACCCCGTTCCTGCCCTCTCCCCATATCCCTTGACCCCGCTATCTATAAGAGCTCTATTTAACTCTCTCTTGAATGCATCCAGAGACTTGGCCTCCACTGCCTTCTGGGGCAGAGCATTTCACATATCCACCACTCTCTGCGTGAAAAAGTTTTTCCGCATCTCTGTTCTAAATGGCCTACCCCTTATTCTTAAACTGTGGCCTCTAGTTCTGGACTCACCCATCAGCGGGAACATGCTTCCTGCCTCCAGCGTGTCCAATCCCTTAATAATCTTATGTTTCAATCAGATCCCCTCTCATCCTTCTAAATTCCAGTGTATACAAGCCCAGTCGCTCCAATCTTTCAACATATGACAGTCCCGCCATTCCGGGAATTAACCTTGTGAACCTACGTTGCACTCCCTCAATAGCAAGAATGTCCTTCCTCAAAATTGGAGACCAAAACTGCACACCGTACTCCAGGTGGGGTCTCACCAGGACCATATACAGCTGCAGAAGGACTTCTTTACTCCTATACTCAATTCCTCTTGTTATAAAAGCCAGCTTGCCATTAGCTTTCTTCACTGCCTGCTGTTCCTGCATACTTGCTTTCATTGACTGATGTACAAGAACATCTAGATCTCGTTGTACTTCCCCTTTTCCTAACTTGACTCCATTTAGATAGTAATCTGCCTTCCTGTTCTTGCCACCAAAGTGGATAACCTCATATTTATCCACATTAAACTGCATCTGCCATACATTTGCCCACTCACCCAACCTGTCCAAGTCACCCTGCATTCTCATAACATCCTCCTGACATTTCACACAGCCACCCAGCTTTGTGTCATCAGCAAATTTGCTAATGATACTTTTAATCCCTTCATCTAAATCATCTAATGTATATTGTAAACAGCTACGGTCCCAGCACCGAACCTTGCAGTACCCCACTGGTATGCCTGCCATTCTGAAAGGGACCCGTTAATCACTACTCTTTGTTTCCTGTCAGCCAGCCAATTTTCAATCCATGTCAGTACTCTGCCCCCAATACCATGTGCCCTAATTTTGCTGACTGATCTCCTATGTGGGACTTTATCAAAAGCTTTCTGGAAGTCCAGGTACACTGGCTCTCCCTTGTCCATTTTCATAGTTACATCCTCAAGAAACTCCAGAAGATTAATCAAGCATGATTTTCCCTTCATAAATCCATGCTGACTCGGACTGATCCTTCTACTGCTATCCAAATGTGTCGTAATTTCCTCTTTTATAATTGACTCCAGCATCTTTCCCACCACTGACGTCAGGCTAACCGGTCTATAATTCCCTGTTTTCTCTCTCCCTCCTTTCTTGAAAACTGGGACAATATTAGCCACCCTTCAATCAGCAGGAACTGTTCCTGAATCTATAGAACATTGGAAAATGATTACCAATGCGTTCACGATTTCTAGAGCCACCTCTTTAAGTACCCTGGGATGCAGAGCATCAGGTCCTGGGGACTTACCAGCTTTCAGACTCAACAGTCTATCCAACACCGTTTCTTGCCTAATATAAATTTCCTTCAGTTCATCCTTTACCCTAGTTCCTTTGGCCACTATTACATCTGGGAGATTGTTTGTGTCTTCCCTAGTGAAGACAGATCCAAAGTACCTGTTCAACTCATCTGCCATTTCCTTGTTCCCCATAATAAATTCACCCGTTTCTGTCTTCAATGGCCCAATTTTGGTCTTAACTATTTTTTTGCTATTCACATACCTAAAGAAGCTTTTACTATCTCCTTTATATTCTTGGCTATTTTATCTTCGTACCTCATTTTTTTCTTGGTGTATTGCCTTTTTTGTTATCTTCTGTTGCTCTTTAAAAGCTTCCCAGTCCTCCAGTTTCCCACTCATCTTTGCTATGTTATACTTCTTCTCTTTTATTTTTATACTGCCCTTTACTTCCATCGTCAGCCTCGGCTGCCCCTTACTCCCCTTAGGATCTTTCTTCCTCTTTGGAATGAACCGATCCTGCACCTTCTGCATTATTCCCAGAAATACCTGCCACTGTTGTTCCACTGTCTTCCCTGCTAGGGTATTGTTCCATTGAGCTTTGGCCAGCTCCTCCCTCATAGCTGCATAGTTCCCTTTGTTCAACTGTAATACTGACACATCTGATTTTCCCTTCTCCTTCTCAAATTGCAGGTTAAAACATATCATATTATGGTCACTACCTCTTAATGGTTCCCTTACCTCGAGGTCCCTGATTCATTGCACAACACTAAATCTAGAATTGCCTTCTCCCTGGTAGGCTCCAGTACCAGCTGTTCTAAGAATCCATCTCGGAGGCACTCCACAAACTCCCTTTCTTGGGGTCCAGTACCATTCTGATTCTCCCAGTCTACCCTCATGTTGAAATCCCTCATGACAACTGTATCATTACCTTTGTGACATGCCAAATTTAACTCTTCATTCAACTTACACCCTACATCCAGACTGCTGTTTGGGGGCCTGTAGATAACTCCCATTAGGGTCTTTCTACCCTTAGAATTTCTCAGTTCTATCCATACTGACTCTACATCCCCAGATTCTATGTCCCCCCTCGCAAGGGACTGAATATCATTCCTCACCAACAGAGCCACCCCACCCCCCCCCAGCCAGTCAGTCTGTCCTTTCGATAAGATGTATATCCTTGAATATTCATTTCCCAGGCCCTGTCCGCTTGAAGCCATGTGATGCACCATCAATAACTCACTCTGAGATGTAAGGCGAGATATCGGCTTTTATTGACTGGAAGAAGGAACAAGCAGTGGTTGACCACCATACTACAACCTGGAGACTGAGAGGCCGGGCTCAGGCCTTGATCGCCTTTATACCGGGGTCTGTGGGAGGAGCCACAGGAGCAGTCAGCAGGGGGCGTGTCCAGACAGGTATATGTAGTTCACCACACCATGTCCTTCCTCTTCTTCCCGATGTCATTTGTGCCGACGTGCACTACCACTTCCGGCTGTTCACCTTCACCCTTGAGGATTCCCAGCAATCAGTCCGTGATGTCCTGGATCCCAGCACCAGGGAGGCAACACACCATTCTTAAATCTCGCCTGTTGCCGCAGAAACCCCTTTCCGTACCTCTTTTTTAAAAATTAACTTTTTTAAATAAATTTAAATTAATTTTTTTAATTTAAATTTAAATTAAATTTTTTAAATTATAAATTATCTAATTAATTGAATTTCAGTTTCCCAAATTCTGCAATGGGACTCAGACTCATGTCTGGGGACTATTAGAGCTGGCCTCTGCATTACAAGGATAAGAAGTTATTCATTGTCCTATTTTTAATCAGGCAATGATATTTGATGTTAAAATAGAGTAAAGAATTGAAAGAATTGGGTTTCACACTGTTCAGAAACTTGCTCATGTGCTTGTATTGCATTTTTTTAGTTAACTGGAAATGTATTCATAAATTAGGCCCAGTGATAAGTGTGAAGCATTTTAGTTATAAAAATTGCTGTATATACATGCGTTTGCTGCAGTGATTTTCTCAAATGCCATCAGGTAAAACTTATTTTTAACAGCAAGGATGGTTATTCTTCAGGAATACATCTCCTTTGTCCTGGAATGAAATCCGGAGGCTGGTGGGGTGGTAGGTGACGAAGGAGGTGTCTTCCTTTTTTAAACAAAGGGGCTTCCCTTCTTCCACCATCAACTCTGCTCTCAAACGCATCTCTCCCATTTCCCGCACATTTGCCCTCACCCCATCCGCCCACCACCCCACTCGAGATAGGGTTCCCCTTGTCCTCACCTACCACCCCACCAGCCTCCGGATCCAACATACAATTCTCCGTAACTTCCGCCACCTCCAATGGGATCCCACTACCAAGCACATCTTTCCCTCCCCTCCCCTTTCTGCTTTCTGCAAGGATCGCTCCCTATGCAACTCCCTTGTCCATTCATCCCCCCCCCACATCCCTTCCCACCGATCTCCCTCCTGGTACTTATCCTTTTAAGCGGAACAAATGCTACACCTGCCCTTACACTTCCTCCCTCACCACCATTCAGGGCCCTAGACAGTCCTTCCAGGTGAGGCGACACTTCACCTGTGAGTCGGCTGGTGTGGTATACTGCATCCGGTGCTCCCGGTGTGGCCTTTTATATATTGGTGAGACCCGACGCAGACTGGGAGACCGTTTCGCTGAACACCTACACTCTGTCCGCCAGAGAAAGCAGGATCTCCCAGTGGCCACACATTTTAATTCCACGTCCCATTCCCATTCTGATATGTCTATCCATGGCCTCCTCTACTGTCAAGATGAAGCCATACTCAGGTTGGAGGAACAACACCTTATATTCCGTCTGGGTAGCCTCCAACCTGATGGCATGAACATTGACTTCTCTAACTTCTGTAAATGCCCCTCTTCCCCTCCTTACCCCATCCCTGATATATTTAGTTTTTTTCCCTCTCCTTTTTTTTTCTCTCTCTGCCCATCACTCTTTGTCTGTTCTCCATCTCCCTCTGGTGCTCCCCTCCCCCTTTCTTTCTCCCTAGGCCTCCCGTCCCATGATCCTTTCCCTTCTCTAGCTCTGTATCCCTTTTGCCAATCGCCTGTCTGGCTCTCAGCTTCACTCCACCCCCTCCGATCTTCTCCTATCATTTCGCATTTTCCCCTCCCCCTCCTACTTTAAAATCTCTCACTATCTTTCCTTTCAATTAGTCCTGACGAAGGGTCTCGGCCTGAAACGTCGACAGTGCTTCTTCCTATAGATGCTGCCTGGCCTGCTGTGTTCCACCAGCATTTTGTGTGTGTTGTTTGAATTAGATCAAGTTGTCCTGGGAGCATCCATCATTGCGTCCTCACACCATAGTCCTTGGTTGGCATCTCGCTTCTCTTGTCTATGATCCACATAGCTCCAAACTACCCTGCCCACAGGTATGGCTCCTGATTTTCCTGAGACACATTACATAGCCCAGAAATTTCAATCCACCTGATCCCCAATCCCACCCCTGAAATGTTCCTGAGCACCTGATTATCCACCCCCCATGCAAGCCCCTTCTGACCCTTCTTGTCGCTAACCATCAAATATCTTGATAATCTTACCAATCCTACTACTTCACCCAATTCCTGCCCCTAACCCTCCACTATGATCCTTGGTTCCACTCGCTGATCAATGGTCATTCATCCACTACACCCTCAGTTCAACCATAGGATAGGCCCTGATCATCCCTATTTGGATACATCAGGCCTTCAAAGCATATTGATCCATTCCCAAAATAACATTTTTAATTGATCTTGGAGTAACACCAATGCTTTTTCCTCTTCAAGGCTTTTGTCCTTACTGTTGGGTGGAGGGTTTTACATCTTTTTAAATCCAGATTCTGTTTGGAAAGCTGGAGTTTGAAGATTTAAGCAATTCAGAAGTCATGTGGCAGCCTGTCCGAGCTGAAGTGGAGAATCCTCACAACTCCCTCAAAACATTTAAGAGGCATCCAGATGAACACTTGAAATGCTAAAGCACTGAAAGCCATGGACCTAGAGTAGACAAACGGGATTCATATGGTTGGGTGTAGCATTCAGCACTGATGTGATGGGCCAAAGGGCCTGTTTCTGTGTTATTCAACTTTATGAATTTAACATGGAATAAGATGCACGGTACTATACAAATACCCAGAAAGATATGTTATGTGGAAATGTACATACTGTCCATTGGGCCCAACAATGATAATCCAATTTATCTGCTTTAGGTCCAAATCACATTTTTACTGACTGCGCAAGACATATTAATTTCTGGCATTAACCACACAAACAGACCAATGTTAATCATCAGTCTCTAACATTAAAGAGAAAGGCAACAAACTGTTTGCAACCACAACTAAGAGGGCAAATGATATTACACGAGCTTTTGAAAATGGAAGTAAGAAAATCTTATTGCACTTGTGCCAGTCCTCAGCGAGAGTGCACCTGAAGTATTGTATGCAGACATAATCTCCTTCCCAAAGAAAGGATGTACTTGCCACTGAGAGAGTGCAGTGACTCATTACAGGGCTTGTGCCTTTGTTGTACGAGATGAGATTGTGTAGATCAGTATTGTATTGTCTGGAGAACAAGAGGAGATCCATTGAAACATTTAAAACTCTAGAGGTTCACAGGCTGGATACAGAGTGCTTGTTTACCCTGACAAGGGAGTCTAGGACCAGGGGCGCAATTTCAGAGCAATTAACTGATTATTTAGAACTGAGATGAGAGGAAAAAATCCCATTCAGATGGTGGCAAATCCATGGAATTTTATACCCTGGAAAGCTGAGGTGGTTTAGTTCATTCAAAATGAAAATAGATTGGTTTCTATAATGTCTAGAAATTGCCTTGGAAAGTGGCACTGAGGTCAAATACCCATGATCTTAATTAATGCTGGAACACCCATAAAGGCCAGACAGCCTTCTCCTGTCCCTACTTCTTGTGTCCTTATGTGCCAAAAGCAAAGGAGAATACAAGAGATCCAGACACAAGAAACATACAGTTTATTCCCTCTCATTCTGACTGAAGACAGTGCCAGAAAATAATTATAGAATGTCTTGGCTGGTACTAATTACTTGCCAATTATAACTTCAAAGTAGTAATTAAATGTACTTCATAAGCAAATATAATTCAAGGGAGAAAACATGAATCTTTAGCAGAAATGTTTTGAGATGAGTCAGTTCAGTTCTGCAAGCTTGTTGATGAGATTATTTCAAAGCCTGCATGCAAATTCTCTCAAGTTTAGTTGGCGACTTAGTTGACCATTTGAAATGTGAGCTTGGTTAATTATTCCATACAAATATTTGCATGCAAAGTTACTTTTCTGAGAAAGTGCCACAAATCAATAGAACATCCACCTTTAACTGGACAATGCTAATTTTTTGATCACTTTTCTGATAAAGTGATGGCATTTTGCAGCCAACTGGCATCAGAGGAGTGTCATGTTTAAATTATGAGACTAATAATCCAGGGCATTGTACTTAAGTTCTCGAGCAAACTGAAGAGTTCAGATTTCTTAGGCTACGTCCACACTAGACCAGGTAATTTTGAAAACGCCAGTTTTGCATAATAACGATAGGCGTCCATACCAAGCGTTTTTGAAAATACCTCCGTCCACATTAAAACAGGTATTTGGGCACTCTCCTCCTACTGGGCATGCGCAGGACACATCTACAGAAAACAAGCAACATGTTTGGTGTCGAATCTCGCTACGAAAGTGCACGTTTGTGCAGTTACAGACTAGGAAAACCTAAAAGGAAATTGCCAAATGACAGATAGCAGTTGGCTCTCACGCAGGAGGACTTAAAACTAAAACAAACAAATACTGGAGCGTATGGAGGCAACCAACAGGGAGTTCACAGACAGTATGACCCAGCTGACGACGAATATTGAAAAACTGACTAACTCTGTTGCATTAATAAAGCACCTGGTTAAATGTATAAAACATGTCTGTATCAGTGTTATCTTGTATTCCATACAATGTTACATTGGGCTGTAACACATCTATTGTCAGAGAAGTACTTGCATAAAAAGGTAAACCACCTTCATACGAGCAAGGACAGAAAACAGGGTAAAGTGAGTATACTTATTTATTCAGTAAGTTATGGGTCAAAGTATTTGGTGAGTACATTTCTAACTCTTCTGGCTTCAGTCTCGTTGCCATCTGTTCTGAAATTGTTAGGTTGTGTGGGGGGTTGCATTCAGGAAAACAATGAAATGTCACCATCTGTTCTGGCACATCATGACAGCGTTTCTAGAAATCTCCGGTTACCCCGTCCACACTACTCCTGCCCAAGTAGCATTTTCAAATTTAAACACTCTGGAGGGCGTTTTAGAAAAGCTCCATTTTCGGGGGAGGAAAATGCCGTTTCAGTGTGGACAGAAGGTCAAAATGAAGAGAAAAAGCTTCGGTTATGGAATTATCCTGTCTAGTGTGGACATAGCTTCAGTGTTAGCAAATTAAATTTAATTAAGGAAGTAATTTGGAATGAAAAAAAAAGATTGTATCAGAAGCGATGACTAGTGTTACGTATCCCGTAACTGGATAACTTACCAGCAAAGATAGAGAGGTCCGTTGAAGTCTGATGTCACTATTTTCAAACGTTTTTATTTATAAAGGGGCACAAAAGTAAGGTTAATACAAACATTCAGATAATGCATGTCATCAATACTCAATCTAAAACGCGGGTATAATAATGTTCATCATTAAGAAGTAATCTCAACTGTTGTCTAGGGGATAATATATTGTCCTTTGGAAATATAAAAGTCACTCAGAAGCCTGCAGACTTTAGCCTTTCGGGGAATCGCTGGGTTTCACGTGTTTTAGAGGAATCGGTAAAAAAACGGAAAACTTGCCTGGGTCTTTAGGAAGCCACTCCATTAAATCAGGGGAGCGTTGTTTCCCCGTTGTTAGTTCAAAGTCCTTCTCGGTATTATCAGCCACCCGCTCCCCAGGCAAAGGAGTTAGGAGCACACGTGGCGTTGAGTGGCTTCCAGCCACGGGAGCACTGAGCGAGGGTGTCCTTCGGGTGCGCTGCTCGGGTACTGCCTCCTGCAGTCCACTTTTATCTTTACTTGCAGAGTTGTAGATGTCCATCAAAGTAGGGTGATGCAATCTTCACCCCCACATTGCCCGAGGGTGTCCATATCCATGGTAGCTGTCACATAGCAGGGACATGCACGTCACACAGGTGTCTCTAAGATCAATGGCCAAAACCATTGCATTGTCTCTCACTTCTGAGACCCGAATTAATAGCGATCTTGCGATTCTCCGGAAGGAGGGGGCTGCTCCCGCTCCTTCGGCCCCTCAGAGCTGTGGTACATTCATAACACTAGGAAATTTTGGATTGCAGTATGAATCCAACAGGTATACTCACATTCTTTAAGGAATGAAGTCTGCTCTTTATGAGATTCCTGACTGATTGCGTGATGGTTCACTCTTACATGGTCTTCCAAATCATTCAGTTCGTATGCAATTATGGGCTGGACGTTTAATGCTGGACTTGCAGTATTGTAATAGACAATTAATAATTTATATTTTGCTCCTTAATTTGGACTTCCCCACTCCTACTCGATGAAACCACTGCTAACAACAATTCCCTTCCTGCTGTATCGAAATACCAGTGTGAAGGCCATTTACCTTGCCCTTATCTTCTGTCACCTATCCCTGGGACCAACTGGCAGGTAGAACCTGCTGTAAACGAACATGTATGAAGGCATACAGGAGATCCTTCTTCTGTTCTAGTTTTTCTCTGAACCCTTTTTTAAAGGTTTCGGTCTCTGCCTCAACTTACAACGCTTGACTGGCTGGCTCTTGTGTCCTGTCATGCCCTTTGTACCAGCAACCATCAGAATCTGCCTAATCAGATTGGGGATCAGGTGGAACCATCGTGGTGAATGTATATTCCCAGTGGGTCATTTCTAGGAAATACAGATGTTCAGATTTGAAAGCCAAGGTCTTCAAGCTCAAGGCTGATTATTGGAATCAATTGTTCCAGAATCTGTTGGTTCAAAGCAGTAACAAATAATTGCAAAAGTTATTCAAATCTATTTAAAGCTACAAGTAAAATTATTTATTTATTTAATTACAGTAACAACAATTTTAGAGCATGCGTTAGTACTTCATTGCATTTTCTCCTTTCAATGAGATGGAGGGGCTTGGTGCAGTGATATCAGCTTCTCAACATCAGGCTGAATGTCACTCAGGAGTCTCAGATCCCCACATTCAGTAGTTTGCAGTCTGTTTCATTGCTTTGAAAGAAATTGGGCGATTGCAATAAAACTGAGCTCTACTAACTATGATGTTGGAAAGGCAATAAAGTGCATCTTGACCTTTTTCCACAGTGCAGCATAGCGTACAGAGATTTCTTTCTGCAACCAAAAGCCTTGATATGACTTTTTGAACATCAGCTTCAGCTCAAAGTCGTTTTATAGTGAGATCAGTCCTTCTTCCATCCTTCCTGTTAATTTCTCATTACAAGCGTTCAGGAATGGATTTATTACCCAATCTGCAACTTGGATCGAGAGAAGATCCTGAAATCTCTCTGACATGCCTTTAATGTAGCTCCTCCAGATGAACACAGTATATTTGAAGATCATTGTTTGGTATTCTTTCTTTCTCTTTCAACTCAGAGAGGCTTGGAAATTGGAAAAGGTTGCGACAGCCAATGTTGCACTTAAATAGGATTAATTTGGACAGAAATGTGGAGACGGCTGATTTGACTTTGATAATATTCAGATTCAGTTTATTGTCATTTATAAACCACAAATGCAATGCAGTTAAAAAATGAGACAACATTCTCCAGAATGATATCACAAAAAAGCACAAAACAGACCACACAAGAAAATCCACATAACATTTGGTAATCCCCAATCCAGAGTCCGGAGAGGCTGCTGCGTATCGATATCGCGCTACTGTCTTAGCACGTTCCCCAGAAAGGAACTACAAACCCATCAGACAAACCTAAAGCTACAAGACCTACACAAAACCACATGGTTACATATAGTTATAGTTAACATATAGTTTCAACAGCGCAAACAATACCATAATTGATAAAAGACTAACTGACCAAGACCACAAAATTATAACACATAGTTTCAACAGTGCAAAGCAATACCGTAATCTGATAAGGAGCAGTCCATGGCACAGTTTAAAAGAAAGTCTCAAAGTCCCGACAGCCCATCATCTCACGCAGACGGTAGAAGGAAGAAAAACTCTTCCTGCCATGAACCTCCAGAGCCGCAGCTTGCAGACACAGCACCCTGGGAGCCCCAACCACAGCCAACTCCGAGTCCATCTGAAATCTTCGAGCCTCTGACCAGCCCTCCGACACCGAGCACCATCTCTGCCGAGCGCTTCGACCCTGGTATCGGCCGCCAAGCAATAGGCAAAGCTGAGGATTCAGGGCCTTCCTCCCAGAGATTTCTCCGATCGCACCGTAGCAGCAGCAGTGAAACAGGCATTTTAAAAGTTCCACCAGATGTTTCTCCGTGCTTCACATGTCCGTCTTCATCAAATCAGGATTGTACACGGCCCCTACTTACAGATAACAGAAATTCATTCCTGGAGTGGCCGCTGCGTGCTGCATCTTGAAGAAATATTCACATCATTTCCTTCAAATGAAGATTGATTTCATTAAACTTTGCAAATAATTCTGACAAATAAGCAATGCCATGCCTAATATTCTTGAGTCGATTACTGAATAAAGCATTTGAGTCTTCAAAAAATGTTATCACAGCTTCAAAAGTGACTCAGGCAGTTTCCTTTTGAGAGCTATCGGACTTCTGTGTGCAACAGCAAGCATTCAAACTGTTCATCATTCTCAATACAAAGATCTCAAAATAATTAAGAATTGAGAGCATGGGATTTGATTTTATTTAACACTGTGATAACAGAATTTAATGATTCATACAGCCAATCACTTCGGTTTTTTTGTGACAAGATGTCATCTGTGAATTACACAGTGAATGGTAAGTATGCTAGGTACAGCTTTTTTCAAGATAGTGATAACCCCACGCTGACGTCCTGTCATTGTTAGTGCCCCATCTGTTGGACGAGCAAGAAATGTTAGTGTGGTGAACTATGTGCCTGTCGGGACACGCCCCTGCTGACTGCTCCTGTGGCTCCTCCCACAGGCCCCTGTATAAAGGAGACCTGCGGCCTGAAGATCGGCCTCAGTCTCCAGGACCTTGTATGATAGACACTCACTCCTGGTTCCTTCTTCCAGTCAATAAAAGCCGATATCTCGCCTACGTCTCAGAGTGAGTTATTGATGGTGCATCAGTTAGTGAGCAGAATATCCTTCTCTTTTAAAAATTGGTTATCACCCCAAAATATTCACTCCCCCTTCATATCTGCTTCTAGTCCCCTTGCAAATAGCAACTCTTGAACCATGCTTTCATCTCTTATGAAGCAAACATAACAAAGAAACAAAGATTTGTTACCTGGCAAAGTTGACTCATCCAACTGCACAGAGAATTCTGTTGTCCTAAGAATATTGAATAATGTGTCTTCCACATTCTCAGACAGTTTATCTATTCATCTTCGAACAGAGATGTCACTGAACAGAATCGCTTTAATTATTTAGACTGGTGACTTATAGAACATACAACAGAGAAAACCTACAGCACAATACAGGCCCTTCAGCCCACAAAACTGTGCCGAACATGTCCTTACCTGAGAAATTACCCAGGGTTACCCATAGTCCTCTATTTTCCTAAGATCCATGTACCTATCCAGGAGTCTCTTAAAAGACCCTATCGTCTCTGCCTCCACCACCATCGCCGACAGCCCATTCCACGCACTCACCACTCTCTGCGTAAAAAACTTATCCCTGACATCTCTTCTGTATCATCTTCCAAGCACCTTAAAACTGTGCCCTCTCATGCATGGCCCTTTCAGCCCTGGGAAGAAGCCTCTGACTATCCACACGATCAATGCCTCTCATCATCTTATACACCTCTATCAGGTCACCTCTCATCCTCTGTCACTCCAAGGAAAAAAGGCCGAGTTCACTCAACCTATTCTCATAGGGCATGCTCCCCAATCCAGGCAACATCCTTGTAAATCTCCTCTGTACCCTTTCTATGGCTTCCACATCTTTCCTGTAGTGAGGCGACCAGAACTGAGCACAGTACTCCAAGTGGGGTCTGACCAGAGTCCTATATAAATTTGTACTCAGAACCTCCCTTACTGCTGGCAGAATCAGTTCTTTCCCTATTGTATGGGGCTTTCCAGTTTTAGCACTGAGCACTGAAACGTTGTATGAAGCACACTCACCATCACCGTTTTGTTGTGAAGTGCTGACAAACATGTTTTGAAGTGTTTTCCGTTTCTGAAATTTTTCACGAAGTGACTGATAAATAAGTCAAGTTCTTGCTTTATCAGACAGTGTTCACTTCAAATGTTTAAGGAGTCTGGATGGTTTTATTACCTCATTTGATTTTCACACAACAGATATATTTTCTGTTGTTGGTTGTTTGGTGCTGGTACAAATCTATATTTCAGATACTCCACACTAATACTGTCTACACTTCTTT
Source organism: Hypanus sabinus (assembly GCF_030144855.1). Classification (NCBI taxonomy): domain Eukaryota; kingdom Metazoa; phylum Chordata; class Chondrichthyes; order Myliobatiformes; family Dasyatidae; genus Hypanus; species Hypanus sabinus. Next base: position 47,050,100 of record NC_082738.1, read on the forward strand.
TTCACTTGATCTGCTTCTGCTATTTTAATTATGGGTTAACAACCACAGTCAATCTGTTGTTTAAGGCCAACCTCCAGCACTGCAATAAATAAAGAGGAAAGTTATAAGATCATCATAGCTCAACATAACGTGACTTGTTGCTTGAAGATATAGAAAGTGGGGCAGCAATATCTCAGTTGAACTGTGGACTATAGAAATGCAGTTAAGACTATTTGAAAGGGCAAATTCTGAACATTACCCCATTGAACAGCATACCCTAATTGACAGGATTAGAGTATGTGAATCACACTAGCTATCACTGTACTACAGTACTGAACGGCATAAATGCGTGGGCCAGGCCAGTAAATAACGCTATTTCTTCAGTCCATATTTCTCATGATATACCAAATACAGAAGTGTCCCATCACCTTTCAACAACTATAACATAAAAAAGGTACTTTTCTGGTGTATATGACAAATAAACTCTTCGCAGGCTTCCAGCGGGTATAGGTATTGATTGTAATTGGCATTTCAATGACAAACTCTTCTATCTTCATCAGGGATGATGCCTAGGCATATCTAGTCTGGTGGTATATATACACCAGTCGTCCGTCCCTCCTGATTGGTTAGTTCTCATCCAATCAGATTTCTGCTGTCCTACTTTGTTTACAATCGAATTCTAGTTCTTACTTTGAGCGAGACCTTCATCTTTGTTAAAATTCTATTCCTCTGGTTTTATTTTAATGCCGAGCAGCATATGTCAGCCAGATGGGATGCACGGTGGAAACCAGCATCAGGGAGCACAGGAGGGGTATCCGTTTCAGTTACCCGGGGAAATCAGCAGTAGCAGAACATTGCATTCGGAATGGCTATAGGATTGACTTTGACAGCAGTAAGTCACAGTGGTCAGGTCTCTGGCACTGAGTTTTCCTCTGTGACTCAGACAGGAAGGGGGAAGAAGAGGCAGAAGGGGTAACTTGAACTTAAACTGGATGGGGACTAATATCAAGAGGGTTAGTTAATTCTGCACAGTGGGGTTTAAACTAGAGTTGTTGGGAAATGTGAACCAGACTGCCAGGACAGTTAGTGGAGAGGTTGTGGAGGCTGATGTTGGTAAGACTTCAGACAAAGTTAGGAATCAAAAGGTTGAGCACAGTGCGACAAAATTGAAAAGAGTGAATACAGGACTGAAGGTGTTGTATTGTATCTGAATGCACACAATATACAGAATAATGTAGCTGAATTTGCAGCACAGTTTCAGATGGCAGGTATAATGTTGTAGGCATCACTGAATCTTGGCTGGGAGCTTAATGTCCGAGGATACACATTGTATTTAAAGAACAGACAGGAAGGCAGAGGGGTCGGTGTTGCTCTGTTGGTAAAAAATGAAATCAAATCATTAGTAAGAGGTGACATAGAGTCAGAAGGTGTTGAATCGTTGTGGTTAAAGCTAATGAACTGCAAGGGTAAAAAGACCCTGAAGGGAGCTATAGACAGACCCCCCAAACAGTAGCAAGGATGTTGCCTACAAATTATAACAGGAGATAGAAAATGCATGGCAAAAGGGCAATGTTATAATAGTCATGGAGGATTTCAGTATGCAGGTAGTTTGGGAAAATCAGGTTGCTGCTAGATTCCAGGAGGGGAAATTTCTAGAGTGCCTATGAGATGGCTTTTTAGAGCAGCTCGTGGTTCAGCCCACTACAGGATCAGCAGTTCTGGATTGGGTGTTGTGTAAAGAGCCAGAATTGATTAGAGAGCTTAAGGTAAAAGACCCCTGGGGAAAAGTGATCATAATATGATTGAATTCACTCTGAAATTTGAGAAGGAGAAGCTAAAGTCAAATGTCTCAGTATTACAGTGGAGTAAAGGGAATTATGGAGGCATGAGAGAGGAGCTGGCAAGAATTGGTTGCCAAAGAACACTGGCAGGGTTGACGGCAGAGCAGCAATGGCTGGAATTTCTGGAAACAATTCGGAAAGCCCAGGGTATATACATCCCAAAGAGGATGAAGTGTTCTCAAGGAAAAATGACACAATGATTGCTAACAAGAGAAATAAAAGCAAACATAAAAGCCAAAGAGAGGGCATTTAATAGAGAAAAGATTAGTGGGAAGTTAGAGGATTGGGATGTTTTTAAAGACCAACAGAAGGCAACTATAAAAACGTCATTAAGAAGGTAAAGATGGAATATGAAAATAACAAGTCAATAATATTAAGGAGAATACCAAAAGTTTCTTCCAATACATAAAGTGTAAAAGAAAGATGAGAGTGGATATTGGACTGCTGGAAAATTATGCTGGAGAGGCAGTAACAGGGGACAATGAAGTAGCGGACAAACTGAATAAGTACTTTGCATCAGTCTTCACTGCGGAAGACACTATCAGTATGGTGGAATTTCCAGGTGTTGGGGGCATTACGTGTGTAAAGATACCATATCTAGAGAAAAGGTTCTTGTGAAACTGAAAAGTCTTAAAGGTAGATAAGTCACCTGGACCAGATGTTGTACAACCCAGAGTTCTGAAAGAGGTGGCTGAAGAGATTGTGGAGGCATTAGTAATGATCCTTCAAGAATCATTAGATTCTGGAATGGTTCCGGAAGACTGGAAAATTGCAAATGTCACTCCACTCTTCAAGAAGGAAGAGAGGCAGAAGAAAGGAAACTATAGGTCAGTTAGTCTGACCGCAGAGGTTGGCAAGATGTTGGAGTCGATTATTGAGGATGAGGTCTCAGGGTACTTGAAGGCACGTGATAAAATAAGCTGTTTCCTCAAGGGAAAATCTTGCCTGACAAATCTGTTGGAATTCTTTGAAGAAGTACAAGCAAGACAGACAAAGGAGAATCAGTTGATGTCAGAAAGTGTATGTTTATTTTACAGAACTATAAAAGTTTATTTACAACACATATACACAAGGTACAGACAATCAATATTTACAAGACAGTAAGTATACTCAAATTAAAATACGGTTATTACCGTCTATAAAACAGTCAATACACCGCGAGGTGGGGGCACTGCTCAGGGAAGTCCCCCAATGTGCCCTTTGGTAGAAGAAATGAAATGGTTGAGTACTTTCTAAATGGAGAGAAAATACAAAAAACTGAGATGCAAAGGGACTTGGGAGTCCTCATGCAGGATTCCCTAAAGGTTAATTTGCAGGCTGAATCAGTGGTGAGGAAGGCAAATGTGATGTTAGCATTCATTTCAAGAGGACTAGAATATAAAAGCAAGGGTGTGATGTTGAAACTTTATAAAGCACTGGTGAGGCCTCACTTGGAGTATTGAGAGCAGGTTTGGGCTCCTTATCTTAGAAAAGATGTTCTGAAACTGGAGAGAGTTCAAAGGAGATTCACAAAACTGATTCCAAGATTGAATGGCTTGTCATATGAAAAGCATCTGATGTCTTTGGGCCTGTATTCAGAAGAATGAGGGGTGACCTCATTGAAACCTATCAAATGGTGAAAGGCCTTGATAGAGTGGAAGCGGAGAGGATTTTCTTATGGTGGGAGAACCTAAGACCAGAGGGCACAACCTCATAATAGAGGAGCATCCTTTTAGAACAGAGATGAGGAGGAATTTAAAAGGCAAACATGAGGAAATCTGCAGATGCTGGAAATTCAAACAACACACACAAACTGCTGGTGGAACACAACAGGCCAGGCAGCATCTATAGGGAGAAGCACTGTCGACATTTCGAGCCGAGACCCTTCGTCAGGACTAACTGAAAGGAAAGATAGTGAGAGGTTTGAAAGTAGGAGGGGGAGGGGTAAATGTGAAATGATAGGAGAAGACCGGAGGCGGTGGGGTGAAGCTGAGAGCCAGAAAGGTGATTGGCAAAAGGGATACAGAGCTAGAGAAAGGAAAGGATCATGGGATGGGAGGCTGAGGGAGAAAGAAAGGGGGAGGGGAGCACCAGAGGGAGATGGAGAACAGGCAAAGTGATGGGCAGAAAGACAGAAAAAAAAGAGTGGGGAAGAAAGCTAAATATATCAGGGATGAGGTAAGAAGGGGAGGAGGGGCATTAACGGAAGTTAGAGGAGTCAATGTTCATGCCATCAATTTGGAGGCTACACAGCCAGTATATAAGGTGTTGTTCCTCCAACCTGAGTGTGGCTTCATCTTGACAGTAGAGGAGGCCATGGATAGACATATCAGAATGGGAATGGGTCGTGGAATTAAAATGTATGGCCACTGGGAGATTCTGCTTTCCCTGGTGGACAGAGCATAGGTGTTCAGTCTCCCAGTCTGGGTCGGGTCTCACCAATATATGAAAGGCCACACTGGGAGCACCGGACGCAGTATACCACAACAGTATACCAGAACAGTATACCACAACAGACAGAAGTGTCACCTCACCTGGAAGGACTGTCTGGGGCCCTGAATGGTGGTGAGGGAGGAAGTGTAAGGGCAGGTGTAACACTTGTTCCGTTTACAAGGATAAGTGCCAGGAGGGAGATCGGTGGGAAGGGATGGGGGGGGGGGGGGGGGCGATGAATGGACAAGGGAGTTGTGTAGGGAGCGATCCCTGTGGAAAGCAGAAAGGTGGGGGGGGGAGGGAAAGATGTGTTTGGTAGTGGGATCCCGTTGGAGGTGGCGGAAGTTACGGAGAATTATACATTATACATTGGACCCGGAGGCTGGTGGGGTGGTAGGTGAGGACTAGGGGAACCCTATCCAGAGTGGGGTGGTGGGCGGATGGGGTGAGGGCAGATGTGCGGGAAATGGGAGAGATGCGTTCGAGAGCAGAGTTGATAGTGAAGAAGGGAAGCCTCTTTGTTTAAAAAAGGAAGACATCTCCTTCATCCTGGAATGAAAAGATAAGCCATATCCAGAGTTGAAGACAGAAAGATCAAGAAAGGGGAGGGAGGTGTCAAAAATGAACCAAGTAAATTTGAGGGCAGGGTGAAAGTTGGAGGCAAAGTTAATGAAATCAACGAGCTCAGCATGCGTGCAGCAGGCAGCGCCAATGCAGTCATCGATGTAGCGAAGGAAAAGAGGGGGATGGATACTCGTATAGGCTTGGAACGTGGACTGTTCCACAAAGCCAACAAAAAGGCAGGCATTATGATTTAAAGGCAGGCAGGACATGATTTGAGAGTTAGGGGGCAGAAGTTTACGGGAAACACGAGGGGGTATTTCTTTACTCAGAGAGTGATAGCTGTGCGGAATGAGCTTCCTGTAGAAGTAGTAGAGGCCAGTTCAGTTGTGTCATTTAAGGTAAAATTGGATAGGTATATGGGCAAGAAAGGAATGGAGGGTTATGGGCTGAGTGCGGGTAGGTGGGACTAGGTGAGATTAAGAGTTCGGCACGGACTAGGAGGGCCGAGATGGCCTGTTTCCGTGCTGTGATTGTTATATGGTTATATGGTTAACTGGGACCCATGTGGGTACCCATGGCTTGCCTTGACCATTCCTGAATCTATCAACCTCTGCCTTAAATATACTAAAGACTTGGCCTCCACAGATGGCTGTGGCAAAGAATTCCACAGATTCACCACACTCCGGCTAAAGAAATTCCTCCTCAACACAGTGAATGGTCATCCCGCCAGCAGCGCCATCTGGGTCCGGATGGTTTCCAGCAGGTTTGTTTGGCACGGACTCCGCAAGCAGGTCAGTGAATGGGCCAGAATGTGCATGCACTGCCAGACAGCCAAGGTGCAGCGGCACACCAAAGCTCTGCCGCAGCAGTTCCACCCCACCCACCGGCGTTTCGACCACATTCATGTGGATATCGTGGGCCCCCTGCCAGTGTCGCGCGGAGTGCGGCACCTCCTGACTATCGTGGACCGGTTCACGAGATGGCCAGAGGCGGTCCCGCTCACTGACACCACCTCCGAATCTTGTGCCCGGGCACTGATCACCACCTGGGTGTCCCGCTTTGGTGTACCGGCCCACATTACCTCCGACAGAGGCGCCCAGTTCACCTCCAGCCTGTGATCAGCCATGGTCAGCCTTTTGGGGACTCAGCTGCACCACACCACTGCCCACCACCCACAGTCGAACGGACTAGTGGAGCGTTTCCACCGTCACCTGAAGTCGGCTCTCATGGCCCGCCTGCGAGGAGCTAACTGGGTGGACAAGCTTCCCTGGGTCCTACTCTGCATCCGCACGGCGCCCAAAGACGATCTGCATGCCTCGTCAGCCGAGTTGGTGTACGGCGCACCCCTGGTTGTCCCCAGGGAGTTCATACCAGCCCCAAGGGGGCAAGAGGAAGAACCCACAGCAGTCCTGGGCAGACTATGCGAGAGGCTCGGTGACCTGGCCCCCATACCCACTTCGCAACATGGGCAGAACCCGACCTGCGTACCCAAAGACCTGCAGAACTGTAAGTTTGTGTTTGTACGATGGGGCGGGCATCGGCCACCGCTGCAGCGGCCATACGAGGGGCCGTTTACGGTGCTCCGGAACAACGGGTCCACGTTCGTGCTGGACTTTGGGGGGAGAGAGGAGGTTTTCACGGTGGACCGCCTCAAACCAGCCCATGTGGACCTGGCGCAACCGGTCGAGTTTCCGGCACCACGGCGCAGAGGCCGACCTCCCAAACAGGGTCCAGCCCAGACTGTGGACATTGGGGGGTGTATCGCCGGTCCTGGGGGGGGGGGTTATGTGGCGACCCACTTCCTAGCACGCTTGAACCGGCTCACAAGTAGCCAGCGTGCAGGCACAAAGGCCAGGTCCACAACAAAGGGAGAAAAGCCCGGGGGGGGGGGGGGGGGCTTGTGAGTACGTGTCTCTTGGAGCATCCGTGCCCAGGGAGCGCGGGATGAGGGAGGCTTTAAAGCAAGGCTGTGAAGTTCGAATAAAATTATCTTTGACTGCAGTTTACCGACTCCATGTCATTATTTTAGCGCTGCGTGTAGCACACCGCTACAGGATGTCCCTTTAGAACAGACGAGGAGGAATTCCTTTAGCTTAAGAGTGGTAAATCTGTGGAATTCATTGCCACAGGCAGCTGTGGAGGACAAGTCATTGGGCATATTTAAGGCAAAGGTTGATAGATTCTTGATCAGTGAAGAACGTCAAAGGTTACGGGAAAAAGGCAGGTGAATGAAGTTGAGAGGGATAATAAATCAGCCATGAGGTAATGGTAGAACAGACTCAATGACCCAAACAGTCTAATCCTACTCCTATGTCTTGTGGTCTTATGGCTTGCTTAGTGATGGGCTTTGTGGGACATAAGTAAAAATTGAGAGGGGGATAAACTTAGAGCTAGAGCTGCCAAGAGAGGAATTTTGGAATAAAACTGGAGTGAAATTATCTGAGCTGGTGAAGATTACACAGACTGGGGCAAGACCTTGGATGAAAAAAGTATACTAGTTTTAAAACTGAAGTGTTATTTCACCAGGATTTTGAGTAGGTCAGTGAACACAGAATTAAGGACGAAATTCATGGTTCTGGATTCAGGCATCAAACCTTTGGATTAGCTCTCATTAACGGAGAGGAAGTTAAAACAAGGATGAAGCCATAGATTAACTGGGACTAGGATATAGTGAAGCAATGATACGAAGGTGGAAACAGACAGACTTAAAGCAGGAAAAATTGGTTGTGACGCTGTTATTTGGTCAAAGTTGATGACAACATCAAACATGGGTGCAGTCTGATTCAATATTAAATATTTTCCTGAAGGTTAAGAGCTAGGAAATAGATTGGTGACCCAAGATAATGGATTTAGTCTTCCCACTGGAAGGAAGAAATTTCAGCTCATTTAGTACAGGATTGGTTCAAACAGACTGATAACTTAGAGGTGATGTAGTGATCACTTTAACATAACGAGATAAAATGGTATCATCATCTTTAAATGCCATTTATATCACCACCTTTGCCAAAATGAAAGCATTTTTAAAACAGCAGCAGTGTGTGAATATGAATAATGAGCTGACAATCAAAAAGAAAATTTTAACTCGCTTTTAAGTAAATCAAATCTCTAGGGTTTATTAAACTATCATCTTTTTAAACTCACAACCTTTGATATTTTACCTCTAATTGACTTAAAAAGCTCAAGGTTATTTTGGAGAAATATGTTGCTACGTTTATAAAGAGGTTTAGATTTGGTGAATTATAATGTCAATGAATGTATTTAGGAGGATTTCACAAATACTCTTTAGTATGTCATCACTGAAAGAGGTAAAATTATATTTTTTAAAATCATCTTTTTCCCTTTTTAATCCCATAACTGTTAATATTATATCTTTTTAAATCTGAGGCAAATATTGTGAAGTAGAAATTTGTATTTCATCACTTGCATTAATTGTTATATGTATTGACACCATATGAAATTTTGGAAGCAAAGAAAAATGAGCATCTGGTACTTCATTATATGCCAAGGACACATCTCTGCCCTGTAATTTTAATAAAAGCTTTCATCAGCCTGAACTCTGGATTTATATTTCACTCAGAATATGGCAAGTACAATTTGTATTTGTATTTCAAAATGTCGAAGTTCCCCTGAGAGAAGGATAACATTAGCATCATAAGTGTGTGAAGAGTGTGTGTTATTAAAGTGCACCATATTCTTATTTGTATGGCAAATAACTTCTAGTAGAGTCTGCACAATTCTTAATGATATTTGCTGCCATTTTACTTGATGAAGCAATTTCTTGAATTAAACCTACTGTTTGTGCTATTCATTGATCGAATCACTGATGTATACCCAATATATTAGGTACCTGCTTGAGAGCCTAAAATGATTAATTTTTGTTCTGGATTTTGGGTTTTCCGTAATCCTGATTAGTTTTTATTGTGGATTGTGGGTATTCTATAATAACTCTTCCATTAATGATGAACCTATTAATAACCCTTTTTCTATTAAAATGTGCCATAAATCAGAGAATATTCAAATGACCACTGATTACTTTCATCATTGGCCCTTTAGGTTTGATGTTAATATTTTGCTGCACACTACCACCTAATCTGACATAATGAGTTAAAGCCACTAATGCTTTCCAACATACTTTGGAGCGTGTAAAATCCAGTGCTTTATTCTTATAAAAATTTGGTAATTGATTTTGTCTTCTAAATGCTGCTTATATGATGCTGCTGCATGAACTTGTATATATGACAACAAACTTGACTTTGACTAATAAAATTAAGTGGTGTGAGGCAGGCACATAGCAATTAGTTTCCTGCTAACAGACTGGTAAAGATGCCCTTCACTGTGTAATGATCTTGTTTACTGATTTCATCCTCCTCTCTCCTGAAACAATTGGAAACTTTTATTAGGTCTCAAATCTGCTTGGCTGCATACTAACAGAGCTGTAATCTGCAGGCCTATGGTCTCAGTGATGAAGGGGGGATTATGTGATTAATTCTTTTACCAACCAGTTCAGACACAATGGATCAAATGACTTCTTAAAGTATGTCTTATGATTAGTGTTTCAGGTCAATGGTTCTTTCTCTTTCTCTAACCATGCTCAGTTCTGGTATAAATAAGTTTCAAGAATCAGCTTAAGTGGAAAGAAAAGCTGGAAATAAGAAAAGAGAGCAGGAGATGTCAAATGATAGTGGGAAGTGTGAGAGAATTTAAACTGGATGTACAAAAGAATGAAAAGGGTTGATCTAAAGGAAATGGGCATATTATTTTAATTATTTCTTTATTATTTTAGCTAATTAGAAGCCACAATTTGCAAAGATTTTAGTTTAATAAGCAATTGATATATTGCTGTGTGAATAGTGTTTCTGTCAGAGGGTTGAGAAGTGCTGGCGTCTGCTCGTGCTGGTGAAGAATTGGCCGTATAATGGCTAACTATCAATATAACATCTCTCTTTGTCAGAATTAACAAAGCATTATACTTTGGCTGAAAGTTGTCCAGTCCTTTCAAGAGGGAGAGAAATATCATTATACAGAAACCCATTTGTCTTGTTTACTAATCCTGACACTTCAGTTGGTGAGGTTTGTGGGTGGAAGTCAAGTAAGCACACCACTACCATCATGTGTAATTTCCACCATTTCCTCTGGTCTACAATAGAAGCTCTGCTTCAAGTTAAGAATGCCATCCAGGCAAGTTACTAAAAGATGATTAATCTTTTATTATATCCCTCAAACTCAGTTCCTTTGCAAGAGAGATGGAGGAAATTCAAGTCAGATTCTTTTATCACTGAGCCAAATAACTGAATTAACGTATTAGGTTAGAATAGCTATTAAACTTCATTTCTCCTCCTGGAAAATGTTGAATGTTGAATCAGACTGTTTTCATATTTGAGGTTGTAATCAACTCTGACCAAGATTTGACCACATAACTCTCACCAATTTTTCCTGCTTTAAGTCTGTCTGTTTCCACCTCCCTATCATAGTTTCACTACATCCTACCTCAAGCTAATCTGCTGTCTCATTCTTGTTTTCCCTTCCCCTCCATTAACATGAGCTAATTCGAAGGTTTGATACCTGAATCCATTATTCTAAATGAAGTCCAATTAAACTCATGCGTCACCAAATTAAAATGTCTTTCTATATGCATGATGTTGATCCGTCTGTGCAAAAATAACAAGACGGCATTTGTTTATTGAGATACAATGTAGAATAGATCCTTTCGGCTCTTCAAACCATGCTGCCCAACAATCCTTCGATTTAATTCTAGCCTAATCATCAGACAATTTACATTGACCAATTAATCTACCAACCAGCATTGTGGATTGTGGGAGGAAACCCACAGGGTCATGGGGAGAACGTACAAACTCCTTACAGACAGTGGCAGGAATTGAAGCTGGGTCACCTGTACTCTAATGTGTGGTGTTAACCACTACACTACCATGCTGCCTTTGAAGGACATTCATTCATTCATTCAGTCATTTAGTTATTTATTTATTTATTTATTTATAAGCCTATTTAATAATGTAGCATTCAAGCTAAGTTATTATGTAAAGACCTTTAATTAATTATCTGTACAGGAGTTCAAATTACACCATTGTAACTGGTGAAGTCACATTCAAGCTATGAAATATTAATTTATTAAATAAATTATTAAGTTAATCAGAAATCATTAGCTATTATCATTAAGGGTTACAAGAAACAATTCAATTACTAAACAACATGGATAAATAAAAAGAAGGAAAGCTACTTGAGAATGAAGGAAGAGAGAAAAAGAATGCAACAATATTGACCGAATTGTGTTTGAGGATGGCGGTAACATAGAAACCAACATATCATGCATGATTAAATAGAGGATAGCAAGGACAACAACACAGTGGCATTCACATTTAATGTAGGACAAAATGTATGAATTTCAACCGAGGCATTGGCAGGTGATTTTGGTTAGGACCATCTATCTTGAGTTCTGCTATCTTAGTAGTTTAGTACAACAATAACACAGGTAGTAACTAATCAAAACAATCAATATTAATTGATTATCATCAACCAAGATGGCATCTACATTTAATAGCATTATCAAAAACCAAACTAGTAGATAGTTTGAGGAAACAGGTTGAAAAACATTCTTTCATTTCCGGGAATGCTACATGGCTGATAACACATTAAATATTTTGCTCGTTACTGGTTAAGGCTGGTAAAAATACACATAAGCCTGCTGTTTACAATTGAAGTACAGTAGAAATTGAAAGTACTGTAAAGCTGATACACATTAAGTCAAGCATACTGATCCTTTTTAGTAAAATTATATGTAACCCCTTGGGTCGCCTCAGGCTCGCTCAGCTCGTTCTCGTCTAGGGGGAGCAGCCTTTGGCCCCGCCAAACTGGGTAATCAGCTGGTGTGGATGCTGTGTGATGTCCCCGCCTCGCCCAAAAACAGACAGTACACCATATGCGATTAAATGAGTACAATTTATAAAGGTTACTATAGCTAAGTGATTAATAACGATACAGTATATATGAAGAGAAAATTAAAGAAAAGGCGCCAAACTTATCAAAGTCCAAACCACTTTGTGCACAGCCGTTGGAGCTCAATTACTGAAGTCTTCTGGCCACCATTCGCTCCCCTCCGAACTCCTCGACTCGCAGCTCAGGACCCTCCGAACTCCTCGACTCGCAGCTCAGGACCCTCCGAACTCCTCGACTCTCCAAACAGCTCAGGACCCTCCGAGTGGTCAACCAAGCACATCTAGCTTCATCCCCCCCCCCCCTCGGAGAATCTCCCGGCCTCGGACCCCCTTTTGGGGTCCGATCCTCGCCCAGCTTAGAGCATTGCGTCCTCTCTCTCGACCCCCTCGCGCTGATCTGCCCAAAAGCCCGTCAACAAAAGCTTACAGACTCAGAAGAAAGAACATTAATCCCCATTTGGTTTACAAAGGACTACCATTCTCGTTATCAGTAAATTAGCATTCCTGCTAGTTAACAAAAAGAAGAAACCCTCTTTACACTTTCCCTCCACCAAATAAAAGTCATGTCCTCATGACTACTAAATAACTCGCCACCTTTCCTGCCAACACACCGTAACCCAAGCACAAACAGTGACATCTCCTCCCCACACAGTAACCCTCACGCCCTGTTCCTCAGGCGCTACTTAGGCCAACTATCTGGGAGTTCCCTAACCCTTCTGAGACCTCCGTACCCCCTCACCTAAACCCTTCAGGCTCGGACACAACTGGGGATACCTTGGGCCCACTACCAACTCCTCTCTCAACCTCTCACTCATGCCCCACACTGCACACAGCTAACCCTCCCCGCTACACCTGACTCAATGGGAGAAGGGCCAAAGGTCTCTTCCTCAATCGAGGGAAAGTCAGCAAAAGGCAGCATGTACCACACATCCAGCACATCATCCATCGAATCTGTATTCTTCCTCATTCCTGTGATCGGTAGCTGCTGTTGGTCTTCTCCAAACGGAAACACGTGGCCTGCACTGCTCCCGCAGTCTCTTCAGCCTCCTGTTCAGTATTCACTGCACTTCTCTCCAGATTTTTCTTCCTCATGACTTCTTCCAGATCAACTTTCAGGTTTTGCACTTCACTTGAACTGTCGATGGTCATCTTCAGGTTCCCTTCAAGCTTCCGCTTCTCCCTTCTGAGATTCATCTGTAATTTCTTCACCTCCGCAAACTCCCCTCTCCGGGTTCTCAGTTTGCTATTGCCCTCAGTCAGACAACTTTCTTCATTCTCTCCAACTTGTAAGTCTTCCGACTGGTTCCAGATCGCTTTCTCCAGTCTCTCCATCTTCATTTCAAACTTGATTCCGTAGAGACAGTCACTCACGAGCTGCGACCTTCGCCAGCCCTGGCATGTGTCCCGAAAACACTTTAACTCAGTAGTTCTCAGCTGCTCCTGCAACGACCTCACTTCATATTCTCCTGAGGCAAATCCAAACACCAAGAGATCATCCACATACACCAAAACTCCAAACGCCTCCACATCCCCTATGGTCTTCCACCTGCCCAGCAGGAAGGTTGCAAGGGCTCCAGATATGCCCTGTGGCATCTTTTTGGACCCGAAGACTCCTAGGGAATTTATAACGGCCGTCTTCTCCTTGTCGGCCCCACTTATCGGAATCTGGCAACATCCACTCCTCAGATCCAGCACATTAAACCACATCGCACCACTCAGACAGGCCATCGCCTCTCCGGCCCTCAGGGCCATATTCTGGTCACTGACAGTGCGCCTCTTCAACGCAATACAATTCACACACACGCTGCCTACGTCTTCCACGGCTTCAGGGGCCAGTCGCTGCAACCTCTCTCTCTCCGAGGTGTCTTCAGCAGTCAACTCCGCTCCCTCATGGTATTTCGCAGCGTCCACTAAGAGGGTCTCACCCTCGGATACTTCCCCCAGGTCGTACCGCCACTGGATCTTGTTTGAATTCGGTATCAGCCCAATGCTGCTACACACGTCCACACAAGCAGCTCGAAACTCTGGGTGCATCGACAATGCCTCCAAACAACGCTCACCCGCCTCTTCCAGGCAGGCCCCCAAGCACACCAGCAGGATATTGGTTCTCTCTAGAACAGAAACGCTGCCCGTCTCAACAGGGTCCGGACACATCAGCATTAGCGATTCATGAACCTCAGTCTCCTCCACATTTGCCTCCAAGAACTCCATTTTCACTGACCAACAACTGTCGTCTGGATAATCACCGGCACTGGTACCCCGAATCTCCAGTGTCCTCAATGTCGTCAAGGATAAATGCTTCCAATAACGGTTATGAAACAAACTGTACAGCAACTTAACCGGCGCCCCGGTGCCGAGGATGGCTTTAACTTGACTTCCATCCATCCGTAACAACACCTGTGCGCGTGGCCCCTCTAAGCCTTCAGGAATAGGGTCTGCTCCTTTCGGGAGTTCCTTGGTACATTGCGGGAATGTGCTCCCCCAGAGACCCCAAGCCATTCCCCCACTGGGCCTCCTCTAAGTTTCCCGACACCTCTCGAATCAACGGAACAACTGATCCCCTTGACAGATCCCCTTGGCACCACAAGCAATTTATCTGCCCCCCTAGGCAAAAAGAGATACCCTAAAAACTTCCCACCAATCTCCTGCCACGGATATGATAAGCCCCCCAGCTGCGGCATTTGACTTCCAGTCGAACCACACGCATTTTCCCACACTTTCCCAGAACTGGCAGCGGTCACTTCGAGGTAATTGCGCCCGACAGTTCTAACAAAGTCACCAGCCCGCCTACTCAAACTTTCAACCCGTCCCTGTCACTTTCCCTCAGCCAAGCACTGCCACTCACCCAACAAATGAGGGGTCCACTCCGCCCACGCCTCCGCCCCTTTAGGGCTGGACGTTATTCCAACAACCGGGCGGAGCTCACCACTGCTGAAACACCCCAACTTGTCACTCCTCACTCTCCAAACAGTACGGACAGCCCATGGTCCCACCACCATTTCGTCAGCACTAGTCGGAAATCGAACAACGACCTCCAGGCTAGCAACAGCAGCCACCCCACCCAACACACACGTAGCGATAACCAGCAATCACACACCCATAAAGGCACACCAGCTCTTCGCCGCAGACACAATCCAAAGAGGGCAATCCCACAGCTTCCACAGAAATCAATCCCGGACGAGCCCCCACAATGTAACCCCTTGGGTCGCCTCAGGCTCGCTCAGCTCGTTCTCGTCTAGGGGGAGCAGCCTTCGGCCCCGCCAAACTGGGTAATCAGCTGGTGTGGATGCTGTGTGATGTCCCCGCCTCGCCCAAAAACAGACAGTACACCATATGCGATTAAATGAGTACAATTTATAAAGGTTACTATAGCTAAGTGATTAATAACGATACAGGATATATGAAGAGAAAATTAAAGAAAAGGCGCCAAACCACTTTGTGCACAGCCGTTGGAGCTCAATTACTGAAGTCTTCTGGCCACCATTCGCTCCCCTCTGAACTCCTCGACTCTCCAAACAGCTCAGGACCCTCCGAGTGGTCAACCAAGCACATCTAGCTTCATTCCCCCCCCCCCCCTCCTCGGAGAATCTCCCGGCCTCGGACCCCCCTTTGGGGTCCGATCCTCGCCCAGCTTAGAGCATTGCGTCCTCTCTCTCGACCCCCTCGCGCCGATCTGCCCAAAAGCCCGTCAACAAAAGCTTACAGACTCAGAAGAAAGAACATTAATCCCCATTTGGTTTACAAAGGACTACCATTCTCGTTATCAGTAAATTAGCATTCCTGCTAGTTAACAAAAAGAAGAAACCCTCTTTACACATATATGGCAGAATGTGCAATTTTACTATTATACAGTACTGTGCAAAAGTCTTAGGCACCCTAGCTATATATATGTGATACATAAGCTGCCAAACTATACGAATGGCCTTTGGAGGCTGCCTGTGTCTTTTGTTTTATCAAATCATGAGACCATGAATAACAACAGCACCAACAGAAATTTCCATTAATTACATACAATGTCTCTGTTATGTATTTAATATTTCAGTAATACTTGGATAATATTGTAAATACGTTGTTTGATTAAGCATTCTTTGTTGGTTAAGCAATTTGTTACGGGTTATATGGAAAAGTACGTGGCATACATCATTATGCCAAGTCATATGTGTGCGCCTTGCTAAAAAGTAAAAACTCCATGTTCTACTTTCAAGTAGTTTTATGTTTTGGAGTTACAAGTCATAAGATTTCCTGTTGTCAGTATATGAGGAAAGGAACTTAGGGACATCCAATGCATCAGAAGGGGAAACAGGAGACTAGATAACTAATTACAATCAGCTATGTAGTTTGGAAGAGGCCTGTGAAGATCAGAAAAGAATTGAAAGTCTTAGGGGATATGGTTTAGGGCTGAAAACTTTACTATCATTGCTGTAGCAGATGTTCACTGTAAATCCTGTGTTACATCAAATACAAGTGTTTATTTTTTGTTATTTCATCTGTAGGCCATATTTTTGTGACAAACTCCAGTGCCACAGTTATCACTGAAGAAGATGTCCTGGTGACATTTGTATTATCCAGAGCTGCAAGGTCCAGATGTGACCAATGAACTTGCAAACATAATTTAGACTGCAGGTTATTGTAGAATGCTCTTTATCTGCTAGTTATATTTGTTTATCCCCTTGGCAAATAATATAGATGTCAAAGCTTATGGTTGACTGTGTGTGGTGAGACAACAGGTAATTGGATTTAGTTGGTTATCTCCAATAATTCATTTACTGCAGTTGTCAGGAAACCAAAAGCTTCAACAACTTGATGTACATTTCACAGTGTAGAAAACTCATTTCCTGTATTTGACATTGTGAAGTAACCATGTTACGTATGCATAAGAGGCAGTAATTGGAGAAATCTTTACAATAGGATTGGTTCACAGGGGAGATGATTAGCCCCCATATGTAGGCAGGTTTCAATCAAATGGGAAGCAAAAGTGTCAAAAAATATCTCACATTTAAACCAAATCTGTTTCAAAATATCTAGTTCTGGTATCACTGGAATAGAATTAAGATATAAGGCAGTAGGAGGTGAGGCAGCCAATGAATATGTTAATGAACTATATCTCAGATCATTTTCTCTGCAGTAGACTGTGGCCAACCAGCTGTTCCATGTGTTTGGAAGTTTAGCAGGTAAAGCTGATGTGGACTGCAACAGGGTAAAGTTAAATGGAGCTAGGAGGAACCGGAGTCCTGCCCCAGCGATCCCCACATCCAACACCATTTCATTAGCAAACCTGATAACCAGAAATTAATTCATTGCCCTATTCAAACTTGCTCTTCCATATATCTAATTCCCTTTCAGTCCTCTTCCTTTCCACTCTAATCTCTCTGGCTTTCAGTATGAAAACGTTAATTCCCTGTGTGCTTCTCTGCTGTAGTGTGTGGCCTACCAGCTGTCCCGTGTGTTTGGAAGTCCAGGTGAAGCTAGACTGCAATAGGGAAAAGTTAAATGGAGCCAGGAGGAAAAGGAGTCCTACCTCTACAAACCTTCTGTAGAGCTTGTTTTGAATTTGTACCAACTATTGACAGTTCCATGCGTGTGTGTGGTCCATTATGTGTCTTGCAGCATTCATTCTAAATCTATGACATTATAATGTTGACATGGAATAAAACCATTTTAGAGCCAGGATCATACTGGGATTAGTGAACACACCTTATACCATCCTGTTAAGATATCGTTATATTAACCACTCATATCGCCTAACTATTTATATGTTTAGTGTGATTTGTGATGTCTCCTCCCATCATTCTTCACGAAGAATTCAATCTGAAATCACTTCTGCTTGGTAATGTTCTTACAATAGTTCCATGAGGGCCATATGCTCACATGTGTGATCTCCAACAAGATATTAATCCATGCCATATGGGTAACCTGACTATATTAATGAGACAACCAGCCACTTTTCTGGTTGTGTACTGTTTTCCTGTGGATTCTGATTAGTTATTGTCATCTACACCAGGGTGCAATGAAAGTCCTTATCCACATGAAGCTCTGAGAGTAAACAGTAGCACATGGTAATAATAAATGCAATGATAACTACAGCAATAAGTGCAAAACAACAGAATGGTGCAAAGTACAACAACAATAGATAAAATTCAATTTGCATAATGTAGTTACATAAGATTCCACTTGACTAAATGAATCTTTTTTATTGATGGTAATTTTATGTTGGAAGTGCACATATGTGAAGTTCAAAAATGTGGAGGAGGCAGGCAGTCCAAAGCAGGATAGTGCAATTACTAAACATGACAGAAAATTTAAAAAGTGGCAGAAGGAAGTATCCTGCCAGCTGAATAAATGAGATCTCATTACATGTTCTTACTCTACTCTCCAACCAATGTTGAAAGTGGTTTGGGTTGGGACTGCAAAGCACTCTACGTATTGTGACTGACACAGGAATAAAGATGGAGAATTATCAGCAGGACTGCAGTAAACACTCCTCTGTCACTTTGTTGCATTCAGTTGAATAGAGTTGTTACAGGTAAATGAATCCTTGCACAGAATGTAATTCTCAAACAATTAATTCATTAATTCACAAATCCCTGTGGTCACAGAAGAACTCAACAGAGTTTGAATAGTATGCAACCTTTAAGAAAGCATTCCAGCCCCTCTATTGAAAGCAACTGTTATTTTTTACTCTAAACTTTTCCTCGTTCCTCTTAAGAATCTGTGATGATGTACTGAAGTTTAAGTTCCAAGTTCAATTGTCATTCAATAGTACACATGTATAAAGCTTAACAAAACAGCATTTCTCCAGGGCCAAACCGCAAAATACAGGACAAACTGTCACACGCGGCACAAATAGTTATGATAGCACATATAGTCACAAAAGAAACAAGTCCCTGAGTGGCATGGCCTGAAGACCAATGGTGCATGAGATGTTGGCCTGAAGCCATGTTTCTGTAAGAACAAGTATGCAGCTGTTCCTCATTTTGCTTTGGTTCAGCAAATGAAAGCAAGTCAGCTTGTCTCGCACTGGGTCAGCAGCAGGTGATCTAGCCTGTCTTCCAGATAGTGAACACTGGAGAGCAGCACTGACGGAAGTGGCCAGACCCCAACATAGCACGGATTCCAGCGTGCTTGCTGTGCGTTTGTTCTCTCTCACACCACCTCTGGTGAAGTGAAGTGAAGTCAATGACCCTCCACAGGTAAGTCTTGTTTTTGGGATAATTAATAATAGTCTTCTAATTGTATTTTTGTGAGCATCAAGACTTCAGGCTTGAATCCTTATCAAATAGTAATTGGAAAATATAACCTGCACTGTTGTAATTTCTAGTTACGTTTCTACCTAATAAGTATAATTAGAAGAAGACAGGTGGTTACTCCTGAAAAACAGCTGTTCCTGCACCTGGTAGATAATTAACAGAGTTCAGGATGTCCACCACTATTAGAAAATAAAAAAGACTATCATGCATGTTGAAGAAGTGATAGACCATGTTGCCTCACCTGAACCAGTAAAACATGGCATCTCAGCATGTGCCATCCCATTACGAGTCATGAAGTTTTTAAAAATTTACTCCATTGATACAAAATTATCTTGAGGCACCTGTTTACAGTTGGAAGCTTGTGCCTGAAGTATTGCTTTAATGATGTGATTTATAACCATGGCATTTCAGTTTTTTGCTACATATAGAAAATGGTGTAACAAAACTGTGCCGTCACCCACAGAGAGTGAGCTGCTGCAAGAACTGGAATTGGTTTATTATTGTCACTTGTAGTAAGATACAATGAAAATTTAAGGTTGCAAACCAACATACAGTTCAGTTCAAAATACATGTACATTCAGATAGTACGAGGGAAAAGCAGGAACAGAATGCAGCATATGGTATTACAGAGAAAATCCAGTGCAAGTAGACAATAATTTGCAAGAGCCATGCTGAGGTAGATTGTGACGCCAAGAGTTCATCATTATCATATAAGAGGTCCATTCAATAGTCCAATGACGGTGGAATAGAAGCTGTCCTTGAACCCGATGGTATGTGCTTTCAAGGTTTTGAATCTTCTGCCCAGTGGGAGAGAGAAGAGAGAATGTCCAGGGTGGGAATGGTCTTTGATCATGCTGGTTACTTTTTCCAAGGAAGTGAGAAATATATACAGACTCCAAGGAGGGGAGGTTGGCTTTTGTGATGGACTGAGCTGTGTCCAGCACCCTTTGTAGCTTCTTGCGGTCTTGGGAGGAACATCCTAAAAACAACATCGCATTTTTCCTCGTTTCTTTACATTCTATCGCCAAATACATTTTTACCTGTGCTTGATTGAAGCTTCACTTTGCCGAGCAACATTTGCCATGACTTTTTCTCACATCTGCCCCTGACTGACAATTGTAGCTCCAACTCAGGAAAAAGAGCACAATAGGAGGGAAGCCATTTTTGCCTCCTGCACCTATACAGGTTCTTCGGCAGATTGATCCATCAAATCCCATTTCCAGCTCTTATTCCTGAATTATTATTTTCTTAGTTCTGAAAGTTTCCCTAGTCCCATACTTTTTCTGCATGATAATGAGAAACACAAACACTTATCTAATTCTTTTATGGAAGTTAACTTTGAATCTATTTCTGGCACTTTATCAGACAGTACATTCCTGATCGCAACTATATGAGGAAAAGATGTTTTTGCATAGTTTGTTCATCTATTTTTTTCAGTCATTGCAAAGTACTCTCTTTACTGTTTGTAGGGGGTTTGCTCTGTTCAAGTTGCCAACCATTTATCTGACATTACAGTAATACAGAGCATATCAGAAAGAATTTCTATCAGTTATAAAATGATTTGATGTGTCCTGAGGTAATGAAAAATGTTAATGTACTGTAAATAGGATCTTTCTTTCTTTTGCCCCTTTCAATGTTAATACTGGCCAGCAAATCTGAGAAGGGTTTAGGGCAGTGGTCCCCAACCACCGGGCCACAAATCATGTGCTACAGGCCCACAAGGAAATGATATGATTTGGCGATATGAAACTATATGAGTCAGCTGCACCTTTCCTCATTCCATCATGCCCACTGTTGAATTTGAACGCACGCGAGGTCATCAGTCGTCTAAACACAGTGATACCCTCACGCCAGGGATCACTGGTTGGCCTCGGGTAATCGGCCGCCTCGCGTGGCTGGTGAGAAGTGCTGTTGCTACTGGCCTGGAGTGCGGACAGATGGGCACCGCCTCTAAACCTGTTTACCACACCGAATGTTCATGGGGAACCTGGTGCTAAAATATTTGCAGATGACCTAATTCGGGCTCAGGGTTTCGTAAGTAGCTACCTCGCTGCGATCTACTGAAAGTCATCCCTTGAGCCAAACTTTCGTCGGCCGATAGATCCTACCTACCTACAAGGAGGGCAGGCACACACCCTGTCACACTCCTCACTCGGTCGGTTGCTCTCTCCGGATGGCGACTGCCGCGGCCCCGGCATGGGGACATCCGGCCCTTACTTTGTCCTCTCACTGGTGTGTTGCAATGATTTTATATGTTCATACAAGGAAAATATGCGTTGTGTGTTTACTATTAAATTCATTAGATAAACTCTTTTAGAAACAAAATTGAGTGTATTAGCCACTTATAAGTGACTTATTATTGACTTATCCAGTTGTGATTAACACCCCCCCCCCCCCGTTGGCTGATCCTCAAGAATATTGTCAATATTAAACTGGTCTGTGGTGCAAAAAAGGTTGGAGACCCCTGGTTTAGGGGTTGAAATTTGCCCGAAGCCAGGGCAAGCATTGCATTTCAACCAAGAGGACAAAGATGACTCAAATTGGAGTCAAACCTCATTAGCATTTTTCCCACTTTCAAAATCCCCAGGGGTGACAGCCCATGCTGCTGAGCAGCATAAATATTGCTGTACTGGTCCTACCGGCTGCATTTGGAGGCTGTCCCTTGTGGTGGGACAGAATGTTTGATGGTGGACAGGAAACTGAGGAGTTGGATAAAATCTTTTGTTCTTCCTGACTTCACAGGAACTCCATTCTGATAACTGGTTTTACACACCATACTTTTCATTGAAGAATCTTAAAAGAGCCACCTCCTATCTGCAGACCAATGACGTCTAGCCCCAAACTGATCTCAGGATCTTTCACTTACAGCGCTTAATCTCCTTAAAGGAATTTCTTTATTTATCAAGGGGCTACTGCTTTGTGAATTATTTTGCATAACAATCCCAATTTATAAGAAACCTGCTTCTCATTAAGTATTCTCTTCCCGTATTCACAACATGCTGTGTACTTGTGCTTGGATGTGTTGCTCATCGCCATGCCAAAATGAAACACTCAGCTAATTACCTTTGCTTACTGTATGTTTTCCAAAGGCTACCAGCTGTTCAGTGATACTGAAAGCTGCAGAACCAGCAGTGAAATTTGGAAGGATAAATATATCAGAATCAGAATCAACACGTGCCATTTTGATGGTTTTGCTCATTCTTTTTGCATCACCGAGAGAGGAAACCATGCAGTCACAAAAAGATGACAGTGGAAAACGTGAGAGAGAAGTGTGGAAAGCAAGACAGACACAGTGAGGGAAGGCAGAACAGTAGCCTCTATTTCAGTTCAAGTCTGGAATGAAAAATGAGATCAGTGATGGTGACCATAACCAGACAGTTGTAAAATCCCAATTGGTTCCCATTCAAGAAATTTGACATTTCTTGGTCAGTCCTCCATTGGGTAGATGAATCTCGCCAGCCTGAGAAGGCAGTCCATCTAAGAGAGGGAAAACTCTGATTTCAAACCTCCACTGCCTTGCGGCCATACTCACTCATGGGAAAAGCTTCGGGAGTAAACCCTGAGGACAAATCCGGAGCTGGAGTCCCTAAGGCAGTCTGACATTGTCTTCAACCTCGCTCTGGCAACTCCTGCGACATCACCGGTGCCAAGCTGTATCGGCCCTTGCCCTTCCCTTGGACAACATCGGTGGCGTGGAGAGGGGAGACTTGCAGCATGGGCAACAGCCGGTCTTCCATACAACCTTGCCCAGGCCTGCGCCCTGGGAACCATTCCAGACGCAGATCCATGGTCTCGCGAGACTAACGGATGCCACCACCTCCTTGTGACTCCAAACCCACTTCTGTATTTGATCTTTAATCATCCTCTCAAATGGCCTAGCAAGCCAAACAGGCAATCAGATATAGATAATAATTGCTCTCCTTTCCAATGGCATTCACATATTTACATATAGCTATCACACTGGGCACCACTTTCATGACTCTTGGTTGAAGTCACAGCAGGGTCTGATTTGCATCATAAGCCCACTGAGGGCTTTGCTGTGCTGTCTGTACATCTCTGTCACTGTAGCCCAATGGAATGAATGCTCCCTTTATTATAACTTATCACAGCTCCGGTTTGCCTTGTCCTCAACAAAATGTAACAGCAAGGATTCAGTGATCATCTTGCAACATTTCAAGGTGAATGCTGCTATGGTTTTCCAAGATCCTGAGTCTGCCAACGCTCTGAATGAAGCAATTTACTTAAAAAACACTCTCCTATGAATTCCGAAAAACCGCAATGTGCCTTTGGGTAATTACTACCCTCTGAGTAAATTATTAGTTATCATAAATAGACAATAATGCTGCTGGAAAGCATTTGACATTCAGATTGAATCCAATAAATCAAAAATGGTGAGGAAGAATTTACTGGAAGTTTCATCACAATCTATTCAGGAGCAGAATTCTGCAATAACATAGAGTAACAAAATATTAATTTCATTTTTAAAGTAGCTATCAGCTGCAAAAGCTTTTCATTAAGTTTCAGTTGCCCTCAGCAATGTGATAAAGATTTAATTATGGTTTTACCTGATACAGATATTGTTGTTTATTATGTAATGTTGAACAACAGTATTATTGGCTTCATGCAGGGATACTTCTAGCTTTTGTTCCTATTAATTCAACAGTAGATGTTATCAATCTGGTCTCAGATTTCAGTCACACATTTCTTGTATACATATAGCTCTCTTCATTGTTAAAACCTAATGATCTAAAACATATTCAAAAGGACCCTTCATTCAGCAACAATGATGTCATCAGGCATTATGTTAAACTGTTCCTGTTTCTTATGTTAATATGTCCTTAGTTTGCTGTCTATAATCATTTAAGTATTAACATAAGAAATCAGAATGAGAGAACATCATTTAACCTCTTGAGTTGGCTCTAACATTCATGGCTGTTCTACATTAACACAATGTTTTTGCCCTCTCCCTGCATCAAATATTCAGTAGTCTAACAATCTCGGTGTTCAACTTGATCAATGATGATGATACACTGCTTTCCTGGGCAACAAATTCCTAAGATTCACCTTTCTAAATTTCAAAGTGAAAGAAATTTCACTTTGTTTCAGCTCTAAATAGATTGAGATATCACTTGAGATATGACTACAGTTCTCGACTTGTCATCCAGAGAACACCCTTCCTGTAATTACCTGCTGAACACTTTAAAGCCTGATTTGTATGACGTCGCATCTACGCCATAGGTACCGCGTACCCTACGCCGTACCCTGCACCGTAGGCTGATGTGCACCTCCCCAAAAAAGTAACTCATGCATCGCAGCGACGCAGACCGCAACAACTGTGATTGGTCTGCTGGGTAGCATCGCATTTCCTCCTACGCATTTCCGGTTGCTTCTGTACACCGATGCGAAATAGGTGAACCAAATCGTCAAATCTACCTGCCAACATGCGAAAATGTTTGAAATGCATTTCCTCGTCCATGTGTCTCATGAAGAAACTCAACACAGTGGCATTGAAACTCCACCGCCAAATAGAGTTTTGGCACACACCAACGCATGCTTGAAACAGCGTAACACCTACGCAGAAGTGAAAATCGGGCCTACAGCGTAGCCCATACGCACAAGTATAAATCAGCCTTAAGAATCTTGCATGCTTCATTGAAATCACCTCTCATTCTTCTGACTTTGTGTGAATAAAACCCCAGCATATTCAATTTCTTCTGATGTAGCAGACATATCATCCTAGAAACCAGTCTCATAAACCTTCCTGCATGGTAATTTTATAGCTAAGGTTAATGTTGTACACAAAGATCACAGCTAGCCTATACATAATTGTAGTAAGAGGTCTTCACTCTGACTTTCAGATACTCTTACAATTAATGTCAATATATCAAATGCCTTCCTAATTGCCTGCTACA
Source organism: Hypanus sabinus (assembly GCF_030144855.1). NCBI lineage: Eukaryota > Metazoa > Chordata > Chondrichthyes > Myliobatiformes > Dasyatidae > Hypanus > Hypanus sabinus. The sequence goes on from NC_082738.1 coordinate 47,075,005, forward strand.
TCTGCATTATAGCTTTCAACGATCTAAACAAGGAAACACAGATCTCTTTGAATATTAGCAGTTCCCAGGGTCTCACTGTTTTAAAAAATCCCCCTGCTTTCCTGGTTTCCTTCTGAAAAGGATAACCTTACAATTTTCCACATTTTACAGTTCTCTGCCATCGGTTGATTATATCCTGTTGAAGTCTATTTGCATCTTCACCACTACTCCCACTTAGTCTGATAGCATCAACAAATGGCACAACAATGAAATAAGATTTAAAACATGTCAATAAAATAAGAAGCACACAATAGAATTGGAAATGTCTTAAAAAGAGCTTTCATTATATCTGTATATATTTATCTGGATAAATTACAATCCACACATACAAAATTAGCTTTTCGCTCTTGTAAAGTTGTAATTACCATTTGGTTCGGAGCTACAGTGGTTACTGAACTTTTTTTTTAAATTTAGAGATACTATACAGCACGGTAACAGCATGGTAATAGGTCTTTCCAGCCCAATGAGCCTGCACAGCCCAATTCACTGTCCATTAACACCCATGTAACCAATTAACCTATTAACCCGTACATCTTTGGAATGTGGGAGGAAACCAGACTATGCAGAGCAAACCCGTGCAGTCACCGGGGGGGAAAGTAATAACTCCGTACGGGCAACAGTGGAGTTGATCCTGAGTCACGAGCGCTGTAATAGCATTTTGAGAACCGCTACACTACTGTGCTGCCCCCAGATCTGGGCAATTGATCAGGAGATATAAGTTTATATTCTTCCACAGTAGCTGAGAAATTCAACTCACATAATTAAACACAATTTAAGATAAAGGGAGGCATGAATAGAGTGGACAGCCAATGTCTGTTTTTCAGGATAGCAATAGCTAATACCAGGGGACATTCTTTTATAGTGAATAGAGGAAAGGTTAGGGGAGATTTCAGAGGTAGGTTTTTTTTAATGGAGAGTAATAAGTGCCTAAAACACAGTGCCAGGGGTTGTTGTAAAAGCTGATACACAAGGGGCATTTAAGAGACACTCAGCACGTAGGTGAAAGAAAAATGGAGGGCTATGTATTGAGTAAGAAGGTAGGGATAGATTGATTGTGGAGTAGATTAAAAAGTGGGAAGAACATTGTGGGCCGAAGAGTCTGTATTGCACTGTACTGTTCTATGTTCTAATTTGGAATGAATAGCTCTCTCTGTAATGGGGTTCGTGCAACATTTCAGATTCAGATTCATTTATTGATCGCACATACATTGAAACATACAGTGTCGCTATGCATTTTGACCCGTAATGTTCAGTAAATCAACACAAACAACATCGACAACAAAACAAAGCAGCAACAACAAGAACAATCCCCTTTCCTTCCTCCCATCTACCCATCCACACACAGACAACCTTCGGGCCTTGACCTTCAGTATTGACCCCAGGAATCACTGATCAGAGTTTGAACTCAGGACTGACTTGAAGGATCACTGACCTTGGTGCCTTATGCTCGCACAGACCTACCGTCCTAGGACTTTCCAATGTAGGGGGGACTTGCTGATCTAGGGGTCACCATCCCTCATCCACAGGGCCCACAGACCTGACATCTGTCCATGGGGGATCACCGGCCTTCTTCCACAGACCAGGACTCTGGCTTCTGCCCCTGAATCTTCATTTACTGCCCTGACCTTGAGCTCCCTTCAACCCTGTTCCTAAACACTAACCTGTCCCTTAACTTCCCATGCTGCCCCCAAAGCTATCCCAACAAACCTAATAAAACAACTACATCTGACACATGACCTCAACGGAGAGCATAGTTCAGCACCATCTTACGTGGATTATTGTAGAAATTTCCAAAAGAAGGAAGCCTACTGTCCTTAATTCATCCGAAATGCCTTTGTGGGATTCCAGACCTGTTGATACCATTTAGTTTGAAGGATGGACAGTGAACGTTAGTCATTAGTCTAGTAGTGACACTGCCATCCTATGAATGGATAAAGAAAAGGTGGATACTTCAAATACAGATGTATCATTGGAACAGGAGACTTTACAGTAAATAAAGTCTGAAAATGCCAGAAGTTCACTACAAAAACTGGACCCTCGATAGATAAGAAATGATTACACCAGCTGGCCCCTTGAATCTGTTTCACCATTCAATGGTTTAGAGCTGATCGCTAACCCCAAATCACTTTCTCATACTATCCTCTGACGAATCAGTTGATCTCAGATTTGAATGATGTCTGCGGATGGTTAACACATTCCAGCATCCCTTTGGATTACCACATGGATAGGTGACCAGGGAAAGAAAGCATTGCAAACAACATGAGATGTACCAGTTGATATGTCTGTACAACTACGTATCAAATAAATAAAGACACACACTTGGAGGTAAAGTTAACTCGTATATTCACTTTGCAGAGAGCAAAAATTCAGTGCGCATGCATAAGTTATCAGTCAATAATTAGTGCTAAGGGGAGTCATTATGCTAAAAGAAATAAATCCATACATGACACTTACTCCCCCTTTAGATTAATATAACATAAAAGTGTATATGTAACAAAATGTTCACGTTCCCTTTAACAAACCGTGTCCAAATAAACATGCTTTCACAATAACAATGCTTTCTTGATTTTTTTCTCTTTTTAAATAAACAGTCAATAACTAACGTCACTATATTAAAGATCCAGTCTTGTGGGTGGCACTCTGATTCTTTCAGGGATAACACCTCTGGACCTGCAGAGTGGCATCAGGTTTGACAGGTATCTTGTCAAAGACAACTTTCTCTGTTGCAGGCGTGACATTGCTGTCGATGACATGGTCTTCACTGAGAGCCAAGTCAGATGGATGCAATGTGTCCGTCTTGTCGGATGCAGATGACTCAGGTGTGATCTTCAGCTGAGCATCCAGTATCTGGTCCACATGACATCTTCATGTCTGATCTCCAACATTCACTGTGTACATCAGTGGTCCAGTTGTCTTCTCGGTAGTCACGCACTAGGATTTCCTGTCCAACCTCGAATTTCCTTGCTGATTTACTTGGCAACTGGCTGAACTGTTTATTCTGCACTTCCCTCTGTAGTTCTGGTTTCAGGAGGTCTATGTGAGATCTCAGATTCTTGCTCATGAACAGAATTGCAGGTGTTTGATTTGTTGTTGCATGAATAGACTTATGACACACAAAAAAGAAGTTGTCAACCTTGTGCCGTATAGAAATGTTTTCCCTGTGCATAGCTTTAATGGACTTCTTGAAGGTTTGGATAAATCATTCAGCTAATCTAATCATTGCTGGGTGGTGAAGAGCTGACTTGAAATGTGTGATGTCGTTTTCTTCATGGATATTCTGAACTCTTCTGATGTGTATTGTGGTCCATTGTCACTAACAATTTGGTCTGGTAAGCCATTTCTGGAGAAGATAGTCCTCAGAGTGGAAACAGTCTTTGCCGATGTGATTGGCTTCATTGGTGTGACCTCAGGCCGCTTTGAATGAGCATCCACAGCAATCAGAAACATGGAGACCATGATTGGCCCAGCAAAGTCAATATGCACTCTTCGCCATGGTGAAGATGTCTACTCCCACGGGTGTAACAGTATCGGTGGGGGTGTATTTTGAACTTTATGTGACAAAAGTCCTTGATGATGATGGCTTAGACCCAAAAACTCAAGCCTCCAAGGCTGGAATCGAGGCATGGTCTCAACCAGGATCAAGAAACTAGCACAAAACGAATGCTAGACAAAATCATTTTTCAGTTTACGATTCAACCTATGTTCAGGTGTTCTTTAAATACTCACTTCTTGGCAACCAAACCATGATTATCAACTAACAGGAACATCCTAAGCCCTTAAAGAGTTTGCACCAGCTATCCATACTCTGGGGAGTTGGCGTATTTAAATCTCAGAAGTGGGCACGGTTGAGAGAGTTTTGTAACACTTTGTGACATCCCGAACAGTTTTTAGTCAAGTCTTCAATCTGTTTATCTATTCCTGGCCATCACACATAGCTCCAGGTGAGACCCTTCATCTTGACTGTACCCAGGTATCCTTACTGCAGATTCTAACACTCTGATGCGCAGTTTAGAGGGAGCCACAACACAAGATCCACCCATCAGCATTCTTTGACATACAGGTAGTCTCGTTTCACTGAGAACTCTGGACACATACGTTTGCAATGAGCTGTCTATCCTTGCATGATGATGTCATTGACTTTTTTTTTGAAAACTTTTTTTATTGCATTTTTAAATAGTTACAAAGTAAAGTATGAAAAAAAATGTATATAACCCTTCCCCCCTCCCCTTAACCCCTCCCCCCTAACTGCCCTATAGAAAAAAAAAGAGAAAGAAAGAAAAAAAAGAAAGAAAGAAAGAATGCCTGGTTGTTGGAAGATCTCCACATGCTCCATGGAATTCGTAATAACTTTAATATGTATATTTATTTCTTTCCCCAAATAACCAATTGTTTCATCTTCAGAGCATCTATATATTTAATCCTGTCTTTTGTAAATAAGGGCTCCAAATTTTCAGAAATGTTTCATAATTATCTCTTAAATTATGTAATTTTTTCTAATGGAATACAGCCGTAGATTTCTTTCTTCCAAGAGTCTATACTTAAGTATGTATCCGATTTCCAAGTAACTGCAATAGCTTTTTTGGCTACTGCCAGTGCAATTTTTATAAATTCTTTCTGATATTTATTTCGTTTGAGTTTCGGTTTTATCCCTTCAATATCACCTAGTAAGAGCAATATTGGATTATGAGGAAATTGTGTTCCTGTAATTTGTTTCAGTAAAAGTCTTAAATTTGTCCAAAAAGGTTGAATTTTAGAGCAAGACCATGTCGAATGTAAAAAAGTACCAGTTTCCTGGTTACATCGGAAACACTGATCCGATAAATTTGGATTTAATTTTTTTATTTTTTGTGGTGTAATATATAATTGATGTAGAAAATTATACTGCACTAATCTTAACCGAACATTTATTGTATTTGTCATACTATCAAGACATAGTCTTGACCAATTTGTTTCTTCAATTTAATATTCAAATCACTTTCCCATTTTCGTCCTGACTTATGGACTCCTTGTTTAATTGCCTGTTTTTGAATCAAATTATACATACAAGATATAAATTTTTTAATATTTCCTTTTTGAATTAAAATTTCTATTTCATTAGGTTTAGGCAATAACATTGTTTGACCTAATTTTTCTCTTAAATAAGCCCTTAATTGAAAGTAACAAAATAAAGTGTTATTTGATACTTTATATTTATTCTTTAATTGATCAAATGACATTAATATACCTCCTTCAAAACAATTCCCTATATATCTAATCCCTTTTTGAATCCAATTATATAAAAGTTGATTGTCCATTGTGAAAGGAATAAGTCTATTTTGAATTAAAGATCTCTTTGCTAATAAAGATTTTTTTGTCTCATCATCAACATTTATCTTATTCCATAAGTCAATCAAATGTTGTAATATAGGAGATTCTTTCTTTTCCCATATCCATTTAGATTTCCATTTGTATATAAAATCTTCTGGTACGTTTTATCTAGTTCTATTCTAATCCATGCCGGTTTATCTTTCTCGAAAAAAGATGCAATAAATCTAAGTTGATTTGCTTTATAATAATTCTTAAAATTTGGAAGTTGTAATCCTCCTAGATCAAATTTCCATGTCAATTTTTCCAACGATATTCTTGACATCTTACCTTTCCAGAGAAATTTCCTCACATATTTGTTTAACTCTTGAAAAAACTTCTGGGGTAATTGTATTGGTAATGATTGAAATAAATATTGTAGTCTAGGGAATATATTCATTTTTATAGTATTTACTCTACCTACTAATGTTATTGGTAATGCCATCCATTTATCAAGATCTTCCTGAATTTTTTTCAAAAGTGGTAAATAATTTAATTTGTATAAGTTTTTTATGTCATTATCAACTCTTATACCTAAATATTTTATACCATTTGTTGGCCATCTAAATTGAGTTATTAATCGACATTGATTATAATCTCCTTTAGTAAGAGGTAAAATTTCACTTTTATCCCAATTTATTTTATAACCCGATATTTTCCCATATTCTTCTAATCTATAAGATAATTTACGTAGTGAATGTAATGGATCTGTTAAATAAAGTAGAACATCATCAGCAAATAAGTTAATCTTGTATTCTTCCTTTTTAACTCTGAAACCCTTAATATCTGGGTCCATTCTAATTAATTCAGCTAGTGGTTCTATTGCCAACACAAACAAAGCAGGTGATAGTGGGCAACCTTGCCGAGTTGATCTTGTTAACTGAAATGATGTTGAAATTTGACCATTTGTCACTACTTTAGCTTTGGGATTAGTATTTAAGGTTTTAATCCATTTTATAAATGATGTTCCTAATCCATATTTTTCCAATACCTTAAATAAAAAATCCCATTCCAATCTATCAAATGCTTTTTCTGCATCTAAAGCAACCGCCACACTCATTTCCTCCCTCTTTTGTGCTAAATGGATTATACTAAATAACCGGGTTACATTATCTGCCGATTGTCTATTTTTGATAAATCCTGTTTGATCCATATGCACTAATTTTGGTAAGCATTTAGATAATCTATTAGATAAGATTTTTGCTATTATTTTATAATCGGTGCTTAATAAAGAAATAGGTCTATATGATGTTGGTTTTAAAAGGTCTCTATCTTTTTTTGGCAATACTATTAAAATAGCTGTTGAAAAAGATTCTGGAAGTTTATGCGTTCTTTCCGCTTGATATATTAACTCCATAAAAGGAGGAATTAATAAATCTTTAAACTTTTTATAAAATTCAGGTGGAAAACCATCTTCTCCTGGAGATTTATTACTTTGGAGTGATCCCAAAGCTTCTTCAACTTCCTTCAATGTAAAAGGCATACCTAATCCCTTCTGTTCTTCTGTATTTAATTTTGGAAGAGTTATTTGTGATAAAAATTCTTCTATCTTAACATCATCATTCTTTGATTCTGATTTATACAACTCAGAATAAAAATTCTTAAAAGCCTCATTAATTTCTAGAGGCTTATAAGTAATCTCATTCACTTTTGTTCGAATTGCATTTATTGTTTTAGATATCTGATCTGTTTTTAACTGCCATGCAAGAACTTTATGTGATCTTTCACCTAGTTCATAATATCTCTGTTTAGTTCTCATAATTGCTTTTTCTGTTCGATATGTCTGGAGTGTATTATATTTTAACTTCTTATTAATAAGTTGTCTTTGTTTTTCTTCTGTCATATTTCTTTGAGATTCTTTTTCTAATTTTATAATCTCTTTTTCCAATTGATCTATTTCTATCATATATTCCTTCTTAATTTTAGAAGTATAACTTATTATCTGGCCTCTCAAATATGCTTTCATTGCTTCCCACAATATAAATTTATCATCAACTGAATGTAAATTTGTATCTAAAAAGAACTGAATCTGCATTTTCATAAAATCACAAAAATCTTGACGTTTTAGTAGAATTGAATTAAATCTCCATCTATAAATTGATTCCTCTTTATCTATCATTATCATTGTCATTATTAAAGGAGAGTGATCAGACAATATTCTTGCTTTATATTCCACATTTTTCACTCTATCTTGAGTATTTGTTGATAATAGGAACAAATCTATCCTTGAGTATGTTTTATGTCTATTTGAATAAAATGAATAATCCCTTTCTTTTGGATTGATTCTTCTCCATATATCAATCAAATTTAAATCTTTCATCAATGATAGAGTTAATTTTGCTACTTTTGATTTTGTAATAGCCTTTGTTGATCTATCTGAAACTGGATCTAAACAAAAATTAAAATCTCCACCTATTAATATTTTATCATGTGCGTTAGCCAAATTCAAAAAGACCTCCTGTATAAATTTTACATCATTTTCATTTGGTGCATAAATATTCATAAGTCCATAGTTCTGAAAAGATTTGACAATGTATAATTAAGTATCTTCCTGCCGAATCAATTAATACATTTTGTATTTTAATTGGTAAATTTTTATTAACCAAAATTGCAACTCCTCTCGCCTTTGAATAAAATGAAGCTGCAATAACATTTCCAACCCAGTCTCTTTTTAATTTCTGATGTTCTATATCCGTTAAATGAGTTTCTTATAAGAAAGCTATATCTATTTTCATTTTTTTAATATATGTTAAAATTCTTTTTCTTTTTATTGGTCCATTAAGCCCATTAACATTAAAACTTAAAAAATTCAATAAATTAGTCATTATTTTTATTTATATTACTCCAATCTATAATAATACCTAATCTTTCAACTTTCATTGTATCCTGGGAAATCTTTTTAGAAGTCTCCATGTTGCTATGTGTGTCCCCACCGATCATCCAGGCAAAAGAATAGAAGAAAAATAGAAAATAAAGAAAAAAACAAAATACCCCCTACTAATGTTGTGAAAGAAAAAAAGCACATTACCCCCCTCTATTGTACGGGTCATGGCAATCGCCATGATTACACACGTGAATCCCGTAGTAACCGATTCAAAGCTCCCCAGCCCCCCGCAACATAAAAAGTATATATATATAAAAAACATACTATTCTCAATTAATATTTCTAAAATTTTACTTTTCTCCCTTATATCATCCTTAAGTGTCCTTCAGTTCCATTCGCTATCTCTATCTTCGTCTTTAACCATTACATTTAGAAGACTCTACGTTTAATTAGCGAAGAGATGGAAGTTTTTGTGCGAACACCTCCGCATCTTGATAATCAGAAAAAAATCTTTTTCCCTCCTCCAAAAAAATTATCAGTGTTGCTGGGTGATGCATTAAAAACTTATAACCTTTTTTCATAAAACATTTTTAGCTGGATTAAATTCTTTCTTTCTCTTCAAAAGGTTATAACTTATATCAGGATAAAAAAGAACTGGTTTCTCTGCTATCATCAATGGACCTTTTCTTCTTTTAGCACCTTGGGCAGCCGCCCTCAAAATCTTTTCTTTATCCTGGTATCTTAAACATCTTATCAAAATTGATCGCGGATTTTGATCATCTTGAGATCTTGGTCTTAAGGCTCTTTGCACCCTTTCAATCTCAATTGAAGTTTCTTCTCCCATTTCCAATTTTTCAGGAATCCATTTTTGAAAAAAATTTATTGGGTCTTCTCCTTCGGTACCTTCTTTAAGTCCAACAATTTTAATATTGTTGCGTCTACTAAAATTTTCAAGCTTATCAATTTTTCCCACGAGTTGTTTTCTTTCTGATGTCCAGGCATCATTATCATCTTCCATCTTCTTCATTCTTCCATCCATTTCTTCCATTTTGACTTCTTAATCTGTAATTTTCTTTTCCATTTTTTCCTGTTTCTTTGTCATTTTATCAAACATAGCCTCCATATTTATTTATTTTTCTTTAATTACTTTTTGGTTACTTTTAATTACTTTTAATGCATTTAATTTATGCATTATTTGCCTCAATGTCTTTTTTGTATTTTCAGAGGAACTTTCATCTTCATCTTCGTCTGATTTTTCCAGAGAGTCTGGCTCTCTCTCAGATTCACTTTCACTGTCGGTTTCAGTCGCTGCTGGGTTTTGTAGTTCTGGTTGCTCTCGTTTGCGCATGCTCGTTCCTTTATGCTTGCGCAGTTCTCGTTGATCTTTTCCTTTAGAAATGACCGATGCTGCCGCGGTCTCCTTTTCTGTTTCACTGGTGGTGTGTTGTACCTGAGTCCGCGGTTCTTCAGTAGAAGTAGGCCTTGATTCTGTTCCAACTTGAGTGGTCTTCGCGGTAGTAGTTTTCTTCGTCCTCTGTTTATGAGGCATAGCTTAAAACAATCCGGAGTAATTTATAAGTAACCTTAAAAAAGTATTAATTAACTTTTCTTCACTTAAACATTAACTTATTAACTTTTTTACGGGAGGGCTGAGTTCCAGCGTCTCGATCCTACGTCATCACGTGACGTCCCCCATGATGTCATTGACTTTTGACAATTTCAGGTCATTCCTTGTTTCTCTTTGTATTTCAGAATTTGTTACCAGCAGCTGGTCCACCAATGCGGAGTGGAACACTTCTGTAGGGTCACAGAATTGTAACACCCTGGTTAAGGTTTTTCTGCTTATGTTGCGGGTTATTTCATTTAATGGCTTTCAGTTGAAGCAGTGTGTTCTGCAGGTAGTGTTTGGGTCACCATTAGAGATAAGGGGTTGTGATGTTCATGCTTAGGAATGGCGTGTCACCCAAGAAAGGTAGTTCTGTCACGGCTGAGTCCAATGGCAGTGAGTGAGGGACTAACAAGCCATATCTCCAGAGACACCCGGTAAAAGGGGTTTCAGATTGAAGACTTTTCTTCCTCAGCTGTCAACAGTGGAAGACGGGACAAGCCGACAGCGTTGCTGTGTTGTTTGGTACCCTTGAACTCTATGTCATAACAGTGTGCTCCTAGGAAAAGTGCCCAACGTTGTCATTGGGTGGCAGACATCACTGGGATTCCCTTCCTGGGATTAAAAATGGGGACACAAGAGACTGGTGGTCTGTCACTAGAGTAAAATTTTGTACGTAGAGGTAGTGGTGGAACTTCTTTACTCCCCATACTAGGCTAAAGGCCTCTTGGTCAATCTGTGCATAGTTGCATTCTGTGCTTGTGTGGTGAACTACATATACCTGTCTGGACACGCCCCCTGCTGACTGCTCCTGTGGCTCCTCCCACAGACCCCTGTATAAAGGCGATTGAGGCCTGAGCCCGGCCTCTCAGTCTCCAGGATGTAGTATGGTGGTCAATTACTGCTTGTTCCTTCTTCCAGTCAATAAAAGCCAGTATTTCGCCTCACGTCTCGGAGAGTTATTGATGGTGCATCAGCTTGTCAGTGATCTTGAGGCAAATGTAATCAGACATTCAGATCCATCTTTCATAAACAGCACCAATGCTATAAGGGTATGCATCGCATGCCAGTCTGAAGGGCAGCGATGGGTCATAATGGGTGAGCAGTTCATCTGATGTTAATAGTCTCTTTGTTTCCCTGAATGCTCTTTCATATCTTTCTAACTATTCTTACTTTGCTCCTTTCTGTAACCATGCATTCAATGGGTACAGCACTGTAGCAGGATTTGGGAGAAACCAGTGGTAGTAATTTACAAGGCCCAAGCATGACCTGAGCTGTGACACATTTTCCACTTTGGGTGCCTGCAGCACTGATTCAATCTTCTCTTGTAACTTATGCAAGCCATGCTTGTCAATGACATGTCCACAATACGAGATTTCATTCTTGAAAAACTCGCACACAGGCGATACTCGCTCAGCGTGGTAAGCACTTTAGCAAGGTTCTGGAGGTGCTCTTCATCATTCTTGCCAGTCACGATGATGTCATCAAGGTAACATTGTGCTCCTGGGATATCCTGGAGCACTTAGTCCGTTGTTTTTTGCCAAATTGCTGGAGCTGATGCGATGCCAAAGACGAGATGATTATACCGGAACAGACCCTTGTGAGTGTTGATTGTGAGGAACTTCCTGCTCGACTCCTCAATCTCCATTTGCAGATAAGTTTGTGACAAGCCAATATTTGAAAGCCTCTCCACGCACCCCACCCCCTCGCCAAAATGTCTTCTATTCACAGCAGAGGATACTGCACAGTACACAGCACAGGATTGATGCTCACTTTGAAGTCCCTAGTTATGCAAACAGGTCCTGTCTTCCCTTTCTTGGTCACTGGGACAACGGGCATGGCCCGATCACGCCACTCAGCCTTGGCGAGAATGCCAGATGCTTCCAAGCTCTAAAGTTCAGCCTCCACTTTAGGATGTAGTGCGTAAGGCACTGGCTGCAATTTATGGAATCTTGGTGTTGCTGCTTCAGCCAGTTCAATTCTGGCCTTCATGCTTTTGGGTTTACCAATCCCATTCTCAAACACATTTTCATTAGCATTAAGCAGCTGTGACAGTCTCTCATTAGTGCTACTGTTAGGGCTGCAGTTGCCTGTTGATGACACATTGAGAGTTTTGATTGTGTGCCAGTCTAGTTGGATTTTTCTCCACTATTCACATCCAAAAAGTGTTGGCCCACCACTTTTCAACACACAAAGCTCTAAATGATGTGTTTTGCCTCTGTATGCCACAGTGACATTCACCGTGCCTAGGTCTTTAGCATTTAGCTCTTTTCTAAAGGTAGCTTAGAAAACAGTCAGTTGTAGGCAGCCTCTGGAATAATGGATGAAGCTGACCCTGTATCCAGCTCCATTTTCATTTTTACACCAGACACGTCTATTGTGACCCAGATGATTTTGTGATCTGCTTCAGTAATGCTATACAGTTCTGGACATGACAGCTCACCTTTGTCAGACTCTGTGTTTATTCATTCAGTCACTTTATGCATTTGTTTAGTTTTGTGTGTGGATTTTCTCTTTGGTTGTACTTTTTGTCTGACTTGCACTCTCTCCACATGACCTTATCTGTGACAATTTCTGCAAACTTTCTCTTTGAACCAACTGTCATTTGCGTCATGAGAGGAATTGCCACTTCAACAACATTTTTGGCTTTTGCACCATTCAGGGACATATTGTGCATTTCACATTCTAAACTCTGTTTCGGTAGTTCTGCTGCATCTTTTACTGCAGTCTCCAGTGATATTGCAATGGTCAATGCCCGTTCTGAGGTTTGGTCTCCTTCTGACAGTAGCCTCTTTTGAATGCTTTGACTATGCATGGCACATACAAGCCTGTCCCTTAATGCATCAGAAAGTCCATCTCTAAAGTCACAGTACTGGGTAAGTTTGCACAGTTCTGCAATGTATTCAGAAATGCTTTCATCCTTTGACTGGTTCCTTTTGTGAAATCTAAATCCCAGCTATTACTAGCAGTTCTGGGCTCAAGTGACTTTGCAAAATTGCAACAATTTCCATCCGCCAAAGAAAGCAGCATCGGGTCCCAGTGGCCACACATTTTAATTCCACGTCCCATTCCCATTCTGATATGTCAATCCATGGCCTCCTCTACTGTCAAGATGAAGCCACACTCAGGTTGGAAGAACAACACCTTATATACCGTTTGGGTAGCCTCCAACCTGATGGCATGAACATTGATTTCTCTAACTTCTGTTAATGCCCCCTCCCCTTTTTACCCCATCTCTTACTTATTTATTCCTTTTTTTTTCTTTTTTCTCTCTCTCTGCCCCTCTCACAATCACTACTTGCCTGTTCTCCATCACCCTCTGGTACTCCCCTCCCCCTTTCTTTCTCCCTAGGCCTCTCATCCCATGATCCTCTCCCTTCTCCAGTTCTGTATCCCTTTTGCCAATCAACTTTCCAGCTCTTAGCTTCATCCCTCCCCCTCCTGTCTTCTCCTATCATTTCACATCTCCCCCTCCCCCTCTCAAATCTCTTACTATCTCTTCTTTCAGCTAGTCCTGATAAAGGGTCTCGGCCCGAAACATCGACTGTACTTCTTCCTATAGATGCTGCTTGGCCTGCTGAGTTCCACCAGCATTTTGTGTGTGTTGCTTGAATTTCCAGCATCTGCAGATTTCCTCGTGTTTGAATTTCATCAAATGTCTTGTTTGCTGGCTTTTCAGGAGTTACTAAATTGCGTAAGAGACTGTATGTTCTCGCCCCCATGAAGCTAAGAAGTGTGGAAATTTTCTTTACCTCATCCATGTCGTTAGCATCACAATACCACCCTCTTGATATACCATTCCCAGTCTCATTAACATTATCAAATTGTCAACTTTCCTGACCAAGGTCATCATCACATTATCTTTACTTTAGCTTTGCTAGTTGTGTGCTGTTACTCATGCACCCTTTTCTAACATCTGTGACAGTCTTTTCTGTCATCATACTGGTTCAATTCAATCTTTCCTCTCGCTGTCTCTTTCCCTTCCTCTGAATTCTGTTGTCTCTTAACTGTTGGTGCAGTTGGTGATATCCAAATTTGCTAACCATTTGCAGCAACTCTAAATTTAGTTTAAATGTGTTCAAAAGAAGATGTCATAAAATGATCAACAAACTCATGTTATCCTTTTATGAGAATTGATCTTCATTTACAGAAAATGAAAATGCATTGAAAAAATATTGTTGTTAGGTTCTATTTCATAAATGATTACCTTCTACCATCTGCTCTAGAAAATCAGAACTGTTATAATTACAGAACTGCAGTGTTCTGGGGAGTATCTCAACACAGATTATCAACTAACCACAGGCTGCTATTTGCTTTTCTTTTGTTTTTTTGTTATAAAAGGTTAAATGACATCATTTATTCATCAGTTTGGTCCAGCTAAGGTTCTGTTCCTGACTGGTAGCACAATTAACAGTGATAACTGACTGATGATTATGTGGGCTAATGGAAGGATGTGCTCCCCATGAATAAACATGATAATGTAAAACATGTTAAATTGTATTAAATGCACTGACATGTTGCAGAGTACTTTCATTATTGAGTATAGAGCAATACAGCACAGTACAGGTTCTTTGGACTACAATATTTTGCTGATCTTATAACCTACTGTAAGGTCAATTTAACCCTTCTCTCACATAAAGCTCTCAATTTTTCTTTCACCTATGTGCCTAAGAGCCTCTTACAAGTCCCTAATGCATCTGTGTATGCACCACTCCTGGTAATGTGTTCCATGTACTTACCACTCTATTTTTCAAAATCTTACCTCTGACGTCCCTCCTAGACTTTCCACCAATCATCTTAAAATTGTGACCTCACATATTAGCCATGGTTACCCTTGGATAAAGACTCTGGCTATGCACTCTATCAGTGCCTCTTAGTATCTTATACACCACTTTCAAGTAATTCCTCATCCTCCTCCTCTCCAAGGAGAAAAGCCATGGCTCACTCAATCATTTCTCATGAGACATGCTGTCTAATCCAGGAAGCATCTGGTAAATCTCCTCTGCACCCTCTTGAAAGCTTTCACATCCTCCCTGAAATGAGGGGACCAAAAACGAACAAAATACTCCAAATATGGTCTAACCAGAATCTTATAGAGCTGCAACATTATCTCATGGCTTTTGAACTCAATCCCCTGACTAATGAGGACCAACACACCATATACCATTTTAACTACCCTATCAACTTGTGACCTATGGATCTGGACCCAAGAAAGCTAAGAAACCTGCCGTTAACCTTGTACTCTGTTTTCACGTTCAACCTTCAAAAGTTTATCATTTCACACTTCTCTGGATTGGGCTCCGTCTGCCACTTCTCAACCCAGCTCTGTACCCTATCAATGTCCTGTTGTAACCTATAATAACCTCTCCACATACCACCAACCTGCATGTCATCTGCAAACTTATTTATCCAACATGCCACTTCCTCATCCTCATCTTTTGGTTGCCTCCTGTTGGTTTTGAAAAGCTTCCAAGCCTCCAGATTCCCCATTAATTTAAACGATATTGTATGCACTCCCTTTTGAATTTATGGTGGTTTTGACTTTCATTGTCAGACACGATTGTCTAATCATCCCTTTAGAATGTGTATGCTTCTTTGGGATGAACCAGTCCTGTGTCTTCCAAATTATTCCCAGAAACTCCCGCCATTGCTGCTTTATTATCATTCCTGCTAGTATACCCTTCCAATCAACCTCTTTCATGCCTCCGTAGTTACCTTTACTTAACTGCAATACCATAATTATTATAAATGAGGTGAAGCTTCCTTCTGAGTGTCATGGTCCGGTCCATGAGGTCCGCATTCTGATTCAAAGTCTGGTCCATCAATTCCTTATTCCGGGTTTTCCTGCGTCCTAGTAAGGGTCCGAGCCCTGCACTCCACGGAGCAGTTCCGGACCCGTACCCAAGAGGCTAACTAAGCCGAGTCCAAGAGCCGAGCCAAAACTAGCCCAAGAGCCACGTCTCTCATCCTGTACAAGAACCTCGTCCTGTCCAAGTCACGGCCTTGTGCTATCACCCTGTCCATGTTCCTCGTCCTGTGCAGGAGTTCCACGTCCAGTCCTGTAACTATGTCCAGTCCTGTAGCCAGGTCCAGTCCTGTAGCCATGTCCAGTCCTGTAACCATGGCCAGTCCTGTAGCCACATCCAGTCCTGTAGCCACGTCCAGTCCTGTAACCATGTCCAGTCCTGTAACCATGTCCAGTCCTGTAGCCATGTCCAGTCCTGGAAGCATGTCCAGACCTGTAGCCACGTCCAGACCTGTAGCCACGTCCAGTGCTGTAGCCACGTCCAGTCCTGTAGCCATCTCCAGTCCTGTAGCCATGTCCAGTCCTGTAACCATGTCCAGTCCTGTAGCCATGTCCAGTCCTGTAACCATGTCCAGTCCTGTAGCCATGTTCAATCCTGCAGCCCAGCCACGTCCAGTCCTGTAGCCACGTCCAGTCCTGTAGCCATGTCCAGTCCTGCAGCCACAACCAGTCCTGTAGCCACGTCCAGTCCTGTAGCAATGTCCAGTCCAGTAGCCACGTGCAGTCCAGACCTGTAGCCATGTTGTAACCAAGTCCAGTCCTGTAGCCACGTCCAGTACTGTAGCCATGTCCAGTCCTGTAGCCACGTCCAGTCCTGTAGCCTAGCCACGTCCAGAACTGTAGCCACGTCCAGTCCTGTAGCCATGTCCAGTCCTGTAACCATGTCCAGTCCTGTAGCTACGTCCAGTCCTGTAGCCATGTACAGACCTGTAACCATGTCCAGTCCTGTAGCCATGTCCAGTCCTGTAGCCTTGCCACATCCAGACCAGTAGCCACGTCCAGTCCTGTAGCCAAGTCCAGTCCTGTAGCCACGTCCAGTCCTGCAACCATGTCCAGTCCTGTAGCCATGTCCAGTCCTGTAGCCACGTCCAGTCCTGTAACCATGTCCAGTCCTGTAGCCTAGCCACGTCCAGACCTGAAGTCACGTCCAGTCCTGTAGCCATGTCCAGTCCTGTAACCATGTCCAGTCCTGTAGCCACGTCCAGTCCTGTAGCCATGTTCAGTCCTGTAACCACGTCCAGACCAGTAGCTACGTCCAGTCCTGTAGCCACGTCCAGTCCTGTATCCACGTCAAGTCATGAAACCATGTCCAGTCCTGTAGACACGTCCAGTCCTGTAGCCACGTCCAGTCCTGTAGCCATGACCCGTCATGTAGCCACGTCCAGTCCAGTAGCCATGTCCAGACCTGTAGCCACGTCCAGTCCTGTAGCCACGTCCAGTCCTGTAGCCATGACCCGTCCTGTAGCCACGTCCAGTCCTGTAGCCACGTCCAGACCTGTAGACACGTCCAGTCATGTAGCCACGTCCAGTCCTGTAGCCATGTCCAGACATGTAGCCACGTCCAGTACTGTAGCCACGTCCAGTCCTGTAAACATGTCCAGTCCTGTAGCCACGTCCAGTCCTGTTACCATGTCCAGTCCTGTAGCCACGTCCAGACCGGTAGCCATGTCCAGTCCTGTAGCCACGTCAATTCCTGTAGCCATGTCCAGTCCTGTAGCCACGTCCAGTCCTGTAACCATGTCCATTACTTGAGCCACGTCCAGTCCTGTAGCAATGTCCAGTCCTGTAGCTATGTCCAATCCTGTAGCGATGCCCAATCCTGCAGCCATGTCCAGTCCTGTAGCCACGTCCAGTCCTGTAGCCATGTCCAGTCCTGTAGCCTAGCCACGTCCAGAACTGTAGCCACGTCCAGTCCTGTAACTATGTCCAGTCCTGTAGCTACGTCCAGTCCTGTAGCCATGTACAGACCTGTAACCATGACCAGTCCTGTAGACACGTCCAGTCCTGTAGCCATGTCCAGTCCTGTAGCCATGTCCAGTCCAGTAACCATGTCCAGTCCTGTAACCATGTCCAGTCCTGTAACCACGTCCAGTCCTGTAGCCATGTCCAGACCTGTAGCCACGTCCAGTCCTGTAGCCACGTCCAGTCCTGTAACAATGTCCAGTCCTGTAGCCACGTCCAGTCCTGTAGCCATGTCCAGTCCTGTAGCCATATCCAGTCCTGTAACCATGTCCAGTCCTGTAGCCATGTCCAGTCCTGTAGCCTTGCCACATCCAGACCAGTAGCCACGTCCAGTCCTGTAGCCAAGTCCAGTCCTGTAGCCACGTCCAGTCCTGCAACCATGTCCAGTCCTGTAGCCATGTCCAGTCCCGTAGCCACGTCCAGTCCTGTAACCATGTCCAGTCCTGTAGCCTAGCCACGTCCAGACCTGAAGTCACGTCCAGTCCTGTAGCCATGTCCAGTCCTGTAACCATGTCCAGTCCTGTAGCCACGTCCAGTCCTGCAACCATGTCCAGTCCTGTCGCTACGTCCAGTCCTGTAGCCATGTCCAATCCTGTAGCCACGTCCAGACCTGTAACCATGTCCATTCCTTGAGCCACGTCCAGTCCTGTAGCTATGTCCAATCGTGTAGCGATGCCCAATCCTGCAGCCATGTCCAGTCCTGTAGCCACGTCCAGTCCTGTAGCCATGTCCAGTCCTGTAGCCTAGCCACGTCCAGAACTGTAGCCACGTCCAGTCCTGTAACCATGTCCAGTCCTGTAGCTACGTCCAGTCCTGTAGCCATGTACAGACCAGTAACCATGACCAGTCCTGTAGACACGTCCAGTCCTGTAGCCATGTCCAGTCCTGTAGCCATGTCCAGTCCAGTAGCCATGTCCAGTCCTTTAGCCATGTCCAGACCTGTAGCCACGTCCAGTCCTGTAGCCACGTCCAGTCCTGTAACAATGTCCAGTCCAGTAGCCACGTCCAGTCCTGTAGCCATGTCCAGTCCTGTAGCCATATCCAGTCCTGTAACCATGTCCAGTCCTGTAGCCACGTCCGGTCATGTAGCCTAGCCACGTCCAGACCTGTAGCCACGTCCAGCCCTGTAGCCATGTCCAGTCCTGTAACCATGTCCAGTCCTGTAGCCACGTCCAGTCCTGTAGCCATGTCCAGTCCTGTAACCATGTCCAGTCCAGTAGCCACGTCCGGTCCTGCAGCCACGTCCAGTCCTGTAGCCATGTGCAGTACTGTAACCATGTCCAGTCCTGTAGCTACGTCCAGTCCTGTAGCCTAGCCACGTCCAGAACTGTAGCCACGTCCAGTCCTGTAGCCATGTCCAGTCCTGTAACCATGTCCAGTTCTGTCGCTACGTCCAGTCCTGTAGCCAAGTACAGACCTGTAACCATGACCAGTCCTGTCGCCACGTCCAGTCCTGTAGCCACGTCCAGTCCTGTAGCCATGTCCAGTCCTGTAACCATGTCCAGTCCTGCAACCATGTCCAGTCCTGTAGCCACGTCCAGTCCTGTAGCCACGTCCAGTCCTGTAACCATGTCCAGTCCTGTAGCCACGTCCAGTCCTGTAGCCATGTTCAGTCCTGTAACCACGTCCAGACCAGTAGCCATGTCCAGTCCTGTAGCCATGTCCAGTCCTGTATCCACGTCAAGTCATGTAACCATGTCCAGTCCTGTAGCCACGTCCAGTCCTGTAGCCACGTCCAGACCTGTAGCCACGTCCAGTCCTGTAGCCACGTCCAGTCCTGGAGCCATGACCCGTCCTGTAGCCACGTACAGTCCTGTAGCCACGTCCAGTCCTGTAGCCATGACCCGTCCTGTAGCCACGTCCAGTCCTGTAGCCATGTTCAGACATGTAGCCACGTCCAGTACTGTAGCCACGTCCAGTCCTGTAACCATGTCCGGTCCTGTAGCCATGTCCAGTCCTGTTACCATGTCCAGTCCTGTAGCCACATCCAGACCTGTAGCCACGTCCAGTCCTGTAGCCACGTCCATTCCTGTAGCCATCTCCAGTCCTGTAGCCACGTCCAGTCCAGTAACCATGTCCAGTCCTTTAGCCACGTCCAGTCCTGTAGCCACGTCCAGTCCTGTAGCCACGTCCAGTCCTGTAACCATGTCCAGTCCTTTAGCCATGTCCAGTCCTGTAGCCACATCCAGTCCTGTAGCCACGTCCAGAACTGTAGCCACGTCCAGTCCTGTAACCATGTCCAGTCCTGTAGCTACGTCCAGTCCTGTAGCCATGTACAGACCTGTAACCATGACCAGTCCTGTAGACACGTCCAGTCCTGTAGCCATGTCCAGTCCTGTAGCCACGTCCAGTCCTGTAGCCATGTCCAGACCTGTAGACACGTCCAGTCATGTAGCCATGTCCAGTCCTGTAGCCACGTCCGGTCCTGTAGCCTAGCCACGTCCAGACCTGTAGCCACGTCCAGCCCTGTAGCCATGTCCAGACCTGTAGACACGTCCAGTCCTGTAGCCATGTCCAGACCTGTAGCCATGTCCAGTCCTGTAGCCACGTCCGGTCCTGTAGCCTAGCCAAGTCCAGACCTGTAGCCACGTCCAGCCCTGTAGCCATGTCCAGTACTGTAACCATGTCCAGTCCTGTAGCCACGTCCAGTCCTGTAGCCATGTCCAGTCCTGTAAACATGTCCAGTCCAGTAGCCACGTCCGGTCCTGCAGCCACGTCCAGTCCTGTAGCCATGTGCAGTCCTGTAACCATGTCCAGTCCTGTAGCCACGTCCAGTCCTGTAGCCTAGCCACGTCCAGAACTGTAGCCACGTCCAGTCCTGTAGCCATGTCCAGTCCTGTAACCATGTCCAGTCCTGTCACTACGTCCAGTCCTGTAGCCAAGTACAGACCTGTAACTATGACAAGTCCTGTCGCCACGTCCAGTCCTGTAGCCACGTCCAGTCCTGTAGCCATGTCCAGTCCTGTAACCATGTCCAGTCCTGCAACCATGTCCAGTCCTGTAGCCACGTCCAGTCCTGTAGCCACGTCCAGTCCTGTAACCATGTCCAGTCCTGTAGCCACGTCCAGTCCTGTAGCCATGTTCAGTCCTGTAACCACGTCCAGACCAGTAGCCACGTCCAGTCCTGTCGCCATGTCCAGTCCTGTATCCACGTCAAGTCATGTAACCATGTCCAGTCCTGTAGCCACGTCCAATCCTGTAGCCACGTCCAGACCTATAGCCACATCCAGTCCTGTAGCCACGTCCAGTCCTGTAGCCATGACCCGTCCTGTAGCCACGTCCAGTCCTGTAGCCACGTCCAGTCCTGTAGCCATGACCCGTCCTGTAGCCACGTCCAGTCCTGTAGCCATGTCCAGACATGTAGCCACGTCCAGTACTGTAGCCACGTCCAGTCCTGTAACCATGTCCGGTCCTGTAGCCACGTCCAGTCCTGTTACCATGTCCAGTCCTGTAGCCACGTCCAGACCTGTAGCCACGTCCAGTCCTGTAGCCACGTCCATTCCTGTAGCCATGTCCAGTCCTGTAGCCACATCCAGTCCAGTAACCATGTCCAGTCCTTTAGCCACGTCCAGTCCTGTAGCCACGTCCAGTCCTGTAGCCACGTCCAGTCCTGTAACCATGTCCAGTCCTTTAGCCATGTCCAGTCCTGTAGCCACGTCCAGTCCTGTAGCCACGTCCAGAACTGTAGCCACGTCCAGTCCTGTAACCATGTCCAGTCCTGTAGCTACGTCTAGTCCTGTAGCCATGTACAGACCTGTAACCATGACCAGTCCTGTAGACACGTCCAGTCCTGTAGCCATGTCCAGTCCTGTAGGCACGTCCAGTCCTGTAGCCACGTCCAGACCTGTAGACACGTCCAGTCATGTAGCCACGTCCAGTCCTGTAGCCATGTCCAGACCTGTAGCCACGTCCAGTCCTGTAGCCACGTCCAGTCCTGTAACCATGTCCAGTACTGTAGCCATGTCCAGTCCTGTAGCCTAGCCAAGTTCAGACCTGTAGCCACGTCCAGTCCTGTAACAATGTCCAGTCATGTAGCCACATGAAGTCCTGTAGCCACATCCAGTCCAGTAGCCATGTCCAGCCCTGTAGCCATGTCCAGTCCTGTAACCATGTCCAGTCCTGTAGCCATGTCCAGTCCTGTAGCCTTGCCACATCCAGACCAGTAGCCACGTCCAGTCCTGTAGCCAAGTCCAGTCCTGTAGCCACGTCCAGTCCTGCAACCATGTCCAGTCCTGTAGCCATGTCCAGTCCTGTAGCCACGTCCAGTCCTGTAACCATGTCCAGTCCTGTAGCCTAGCCACGTCCAGACCTGAAGTCACGTCCAGTCCTGTAGCCATGTCCAGTCCTGTAACCATGTCCAGTCCTGTAGCCACGTCCAGTCCTGTAGCCATGTTCAGTCCTGTAACCACGTCCAGACCAGTAGCCACGTCCAGTCCTGTAGCCACGTCCAGTCCTATATCCACGTCAAGTCATGTAACCATGTCCAGTCCTGTAGCCACGTCCAGTCCTGTAGCCACGTCCAGTCCTGTAGCCATGACCCGTCATGTAGCCACGTCCAGTCCAGTAGCCACGTCCAGACCTGTAGCCACGTCCAGTCCTGTAGCCACGTCCAGTCCTGTAGCCATGACCCGTCCTGTAGCCACGTCCAGTCCTGTAGCCACGACCAGACCTGTAGACACGTCCAGTCATGTAGCCACGTCCAGTCCTGTAGCCATGTCCAGACATGTAGCCACGTCCAGTACTGTAGCCACGTCCAGTCCTGTAAACATGTCCAGTCCTGTAGCCACGTCCAGTCCTGTTACCATGTCCAGTCCTGTAGCCACGTCCTGACCGGTAGCCACGTCCAGTCCTGTAGCCACGTCAATTCCTGTAGCCATGTCCATTCCTGTAACCATGTCCATTCCTTGAGCCACGTCCTGTCCTGTAGCCATGTCCAGTCCTTAGCTATGTCCAATCGTGTAGCGATGCCCAATCCTGCAGCCATGTCCAGTCCTGTAGCCACGTCCAGTCCTGTAGCCATGTCCAGTCCTGTAGCCTAGCCACGTCCAGAACTGTAGCCACGTCCAGTCCTGTAACCATGTCCAGTCCTGCAGCTACGTCCAGTCCTGTAGCCATGTCCAGTCCTGTAGCCACGTCCAGTCCTGTAGACACGTCCAGTCCTGTAGCCACGTCCAGTCCTGTAGCCACGTCCAGAACTGTAGCCACGAACAGTCCTGTAACCATGTCCAGTCCTGTAGCTACGTCTAGTCCTGTAGCCATGTACAGACCTGTAACCATGACCAGTCCTGTAGACACGTCCAGTCCTGTAGCCATGTCCAGTCCTGTAGGCACGTCCAGTCCTGTAGCCACGTCCAGACCTGTAGACACGTCCAGTCATGTAGCCACGTCCAGTCCTGTAGCCATGTCCAGACCTGTAGCCACGTCCAGTCCTGTAGCCACGTCCAGTCCTGTAACCATGTCCAGTACTGTAGCCATGTCCAGTCCTGTAGCCTAGCCAAGTTCAGACCTGTAGCCACGTCCAGTCCTGTAACAATGTCCAGTCATGTAGCCACATGAAGTCCTGTAGCCACATCCAGTCCAGTAGCCATGTCCAGCCCTGTAGCCATGTCCAGTCCTGTAACCATGTCCAGTCCTGTAGCCATGTCCAGTCCTGTAGCCTTGCCACATCCAGACCAGTAGCCACGTCCAGTCCTGTAGCCAAGTCCAGTCCTGTAGCCACGTCCAGTCCTGCAACCATGTCCAGTCCTGTAGCCATGTCCAGTCCTGTAGCCACGTCCAGTCCTGTAACCATGTCCAGTCCTGTAGCCTAGCCACGTCCAGACCTGAAGTCACGTCCAGTCCTGTAGCCATGTCCAGTCCTGTAACCATGTCCAGTCCTGTAGCCACGTCCAGTCCTGTAGCCATGTTCAGTCCTGTAACCACGTCCAGACCAGTAGCCACGTCCAGTCCTGTAGCCACGTCCAGTCCTATATCCACGTCAAGTCATGTAACCATGTCCAGTCCTGTAGCCACGTCCAGTCCTGTAGCCACGTCCAGTCCTGTAGCCATGACCCGTCATGTAGCCACGTCCAGTCCAGTAGCCACGTCCAGACCTGTAGCCACGTCCAATCCTGTAGCCACGTCCAGTCCTGTAGCCATGACCCGTCCTGTAGCCACGTCCAGTCCTGTAGCCACGACCAGACCTGTAGACACGTCCAGTCATGTAGCCACGTCCAGTCCTGTAGCCATGTCCAGACATGTAGCCACGTCCAGTACTGTAGCCACGTCCAGTCCTGTAAACATGTCCAGTCCTGTAGCCATGTCCAGTCCTGTTACCATGTCCAGTCCTGTAGCCACGTCCTGACCGGTAGCCACGTCCAGTCCTGTAGCCACGTCAATTCCTGTAGCCATGTCCATTCCTGTAACCATGTCCATTCCTTGAGCCACGTCCTGTCCTGTAGCCATGTCCAGTCCTTAGCTATGTCCAATCGTGTAGCGATGCCCAATCCTGCAGCCATGTCCAGTCCTGTAGCCACGTCCAGTCCTGTAGCCATGTCCAGTCCTGTAGCCTAGCCACGTCCAGAACTGTAGCCACGTCCAGTCCTGTAACCATGTCCAGTCCTGCAGCTACGTCCAGTCCTGTAGCCATGTCCAGTCCTGTAGCCACGTCCAGTCCTGTAGACACGTCCAGTCCTGTAGCCACGTCCAGTCCTGTAGCCACATCCAGTCCTGTAGACATGTCCAGTACTGTAGACACGTCCAGTCCAGACCTGTAGCCACGTCCATTCCTGTAGCCACGTTCATTCCTGTAAACATGTCCAGTCCTGTAGCCACGTCCAGTCCTGTAAACAAGTCCAGTCCTGTAACCATTTCCAGTCCTGTAGCCACGTCCAGTCCTGTAGCCACGTCCAGTCCTGTAACCATGTCCAGTCCTGTGCCCCTGTCCAGTGCAGTAGACATGTCCATTCCTGTAGCCTAGCCAAGTCCAGACCTGTAGCCACATCCAGTCCTGTAACCATGTCCAGTCCTGTAGCCATGTCCAGTCCTGTTGTCACGTCCAGTCCTGTAGCCACGTCCAGTCCTGTAGCTACGTCCAGACCTGTAGACACGTCCAGTCATGTAGCCACTTCCAGTCCTGTAGCCATGTCCAGACCTGTAGCCACGTCCAGTCCTGTAGCCACGTCCAGTCCTGTAACCATGTCCAGTACTGTAGCCACGTCCCATCCTGTTACCATGTCCTGTCCTGTAGCCACGTCCAGACCTGTAGCCACATCCAGTCCTGTAGCCACGTCCAATCCTGTAACCACGTCCATTCCTGTAGCCATGTCCAGTCCTGTAGCCACGTCCAGTACTGTAACCATGCACAGTCCTGTAGCCACGTCCAGTCCTGTAACCATGTCCAGTCCTGTAGCCATGTCCAATCCTGTAGCGATGCCCAATCCTGCAGCCATGTCCACTCCTGTAGCCACGTCCAGTCCTGTAGACATGTCCAGTCCTGTAGCCTAGCCACGTCCAGTCCTGTAACCATGTCCAGAACTGTAACCATGTCCAGTCCTGTAGCCAAGTCCAGTCCTGTAGCCACGTCCAGTCCTGTAGCAATGTCCAGTCCAGTAGCCACGTGCTGTCCAGACATGTAGCCATCTCCAGTCCTGTAACCATGTCCAGTCCTGTAGCCACGTCCAGTCCTGTAGCCACGTCCAGTCCTGTAGCAATGTCCAGTCCCGTAACCACGTGCAGTCCAGACCTGTAGCCATGTCCAGTCCTGTAACCATGTCCAGTCCTGTAGCCATGTCCAGTCCTGAAAACATGTCCAGTCCTGTAGACACGTCCAGTCCTGTAGCCACGTCCAGTCCTGTAGCCACGTCCAGTCCTGTAACCATGTCCAGTCCTGTAGCCACGTCCAGTCCTGTAGCCAAGTCCAGTCCTGTAGACATGTCCAGTCCTGGAGACACGTCCAGTCCAGACCTGTAGCCACGTCCAGTCCTGTAGCCACTTTCAGTCCTGTAAACATGTCCAGTCCTGTAGCCACGTCCAGACCTGTAAACAAGTCCAGTCCTGTAACCATTTCCAGTTCTGTAGCCACGTCAAGTCCTATAGCCGCGTCCAGTCCTGTAACCATGTCCAGTCCTGTACCCCTGTCCAGTCCTGTAAGCATGTTCATTCCTGTAGCCTAGACACGTCCAGACCTGTAGCCACGTCCAGTCCTGTAACCATGTCCAGTCATGTAGCCATGTCCAGTCCTGTTGCCACGTCCAGTCCTGTAGCCATGTCCAGACCTGTAGACACGTCCAGTCATGTAGCCATGTCCAGTCCTGTAGCCACGTCCGGTCCTGTAGCCTAGCCACGTCCAGACCTGTAGCCACGTCCAGCCCTGTAGCCATGTCCAGACCTGTAGACACGTCCAGTCCTGTAGCCATGTCCAGACCTGTAGCCATGTCCAGTCCTGTAGCCACGTCCGGTCCTGTAGCCTAGCCACGTCCAGATCTGTAGCCACGTCCAGCCCTGTAGCCATGTCCAGTACTGTAACCATGTCCAGTCCTGTAGCCACGTCCAGTCCTGTAGCCATGTCCAGTCCTGTAAACATGTCCAGTCCAGTAGCCACGTCCGGTCCTGCAGCCACGTCCAGTCCTGTAGCCATGTGCAGTCCTGTAACCATGTCCAGTCCTGTAGCCACGTCCAATCCTGTAGCCTAGCCACGTCCAGAACTGTAGCCACGTCCAGTCCTGTAGCCATGTCCAGTCCTGTAACCATGTCCAGTCCTGTCACTACGTCCAGTCCTGCAACCATGTCCAGTCCTGTAGCCACGTCCAGTCCTGTAGCCACGTCCAGTCCTGTAACCATGTCCAGTCCTGTAGCCACGTCCAGTCCTGTAGCCATGTTCAGTCCTGTAACCACGTCCAGACCAGTAGCCACGTCCAGTCCTGTAGCCATGTCCAGTCCTGTATCCACGTCAAGTCATGTAACCATGTCCAGTCCTGTAGCCACGTCCAATCCTGTAGCCACGTCCAGACCTATAGCCACATCCAGTCCTGTAGCCACGTCCAGTCCTGTAGCCATGACCCGTCCTGTAGCCACGTCCAGTCCTGTAGCCACGTCCAGTCCTGTAGCCATGACGCGTCCTGTAGCCACGTCCAGTCCTGTAGCCATGTCCAGACATGTAGCCACGTCCAGTACTGTAGCCACGTCCAGTCCTGTAACCATGTCCGGTCCTGTAGCCACGTCCAGTCCTGTTACCATGTCCAGTCCTGTAGCCACGTCCAGACCTGTAGCCACGTCCAGTCCTGTAGCCACGTCCATTCCTGTAGCCATGTCCAGTCCTGTAGCCACATCCAGTCCAGTAACCATGTCCAGTCCTTTAGCCACGTCCAGTCCTGTAGCCACGTCCAGTCCTGTAGCCACGTCCAGTCCTGTAACCATGTCCAGTCCTTTAGCCATGTCCAGTCCTGTAGCCACGTCCAGTCCTGTAGCCACGTCCAGAACTGTAGCCACGTCCAGTCCTGTAACCATGTCCAGTCCTGTAGCTACGTCTAGTCCTGTAGCCATGTACAGACCTGTAACCATGACCAGTCCTGTAGACACGTCCAGTCCTGTAGCCATGTCCAGTCCTGTAGGCACGTCCAGTCCTGTAGCCACGTCCAGACCTGTAGACACGTCCAGTCATGTAGCCACGTCCAGTCCTGTAGCCATGTCCAGACCTGTAGCCACGTCCAGTCCTGTAGCCACGTCCAGTCCTGTAACCATGTCCAGTACTCTAGCCATGTCCAGTCCTGTAGCCTAGCCAAGTTCAGACCTGTAGCCACGTCCAGTCCTGTAACAATGTCCAGTCATGTAGCCACATGAAGTCCTGTAGCCACATCCAGTCCAGTAGCCATGTCCAGTCCTGTAGCCATGTCCAGTCCTGTAACCATGTCCAGTCCTGTAGCCACGTCCGGTCCTGTAGCCTAGCCACGTCCAGACCTGTAGCCACGTCCAGCCCTGTAGCCATGTCCAGTCCTGTAACCATGTCCAGTCCTGTAGCCATGTCCAGTCCTGTAGCCTTGCCACATCCAGACCAGTAGCCACGTCCAGTCCTGTAGCCAAGTCCAGTCCTGTAGCCACGTCCAGTCCTGCAACCATGTCCAGTCCTGTAGCCATGTCCAGTCCTGTAGCCACGTCCAGTCCTGTAACCATGTCCAGTCCTGTAGCCTAGCCACGTCCAGACCTGAAGTCACGTCCAGTCCTGTAGCCATGTCCAGTCCTGTAACCATGTCCAGTCCTGTAGCCACGTCCAGTCCTGTAGCCATGTTCAGTCCTGTAACCACGTCCAGACCAGTAGCCACGTCCAGTCCTGTAGCCACGTCCAGTCCTATATCCACGTCAAGTCATGTAACCATGTCCAGTCCTGTAGCCACGTCCAGTCCTGTAGCCACGTCCAGTCCTGTAGCCATGACCCGTCATGTAGCCACGTCCAGTCCAGTAGCCACGTCCAGACCTGTAGCCACGTCCAGTCCTGTAGCCACGTCCAGTCCTGTAGCCATGACCCGTCCTGTAGCCACGTCCAGTCCTGTAGCCACGTCCAGACCTGTAGACACATCCAGTCATGTAGCCACGTCCAGTCCTGTAGCCATGTCCAGACATGTAGCCACGTCCAGTACTGTAGCCACATCCAGTCCTGTAAACATGTCCAGTCCTGTAGCCACGTCCAGTCCTGTTACCATGTCCAGTCCTGTAGCCACGTCCTGACCGGTAGCCACGTCCAGTCCTGTAGCCACGTCAATTCCTGTAGCCATGTCCAGTCCTGTAACCATGTCCATTCCTTGAGCCACGTCCTGTCCTGTAGCCATGTCCAGTCCTGTAGCTATGTCCAATCGTGTAGCGATGCCCAATCCTGCAGCCATGTCCAGTCCTGTAGCCACGTCCAGTCCTGTAGCCATGTCCAGTCCTGTAGCCTAGCCACGTCCAGAACTGTAGCCACGTCCAGTCCTGTAACCATGTCCAGTCCTGTAGCTACGTCCAGTCCTGTAGCCATGTCCAGTCCTGTAGCCACGTCCAGTCCTGTAGACACGTCCAGTCCTGTAGCCACGTCCAGTCCTGTAGACATGTCCAGTACTGTAGACACGTCCAGTCCAGACCTGTAGCCACGTCCATTCCTGTAGCCACGTTCATTCCTGTAAACATGTCCAGTCCTGTAGCCACGTCCAGTCCTGTAAACAAGTCCAGTCCTGTAACCATTTCCAGTCCTGTAGCCACGTCCAGTCCTGTAGCCACGTCCAGTCCTGTAACCATGTCCAGTCCTGTGCCCCTGTCCAGTGCAGTAGACATGTCCATTCCTGTAGCCTAGCCACGTCCAGACCTGTAGCCACATCCACTCCTGTAACCATGTCCAGTCCTGTAGCCATGTCCAGACCTGTTGTCACGTCCAGTCCTGTAGCCACGTCCAGTCCTGTAGCTACGTCCAGACCTGTAGACACGTCCAGTCATGTAGCCACTTCCAGTCCTGTAGCCATGTCCAGACCTGTAGCCACGTCCAGTCCTGTAGCCACGTCCAGTCCTGTAACCATGTCCAGTACTGTAGCCACGTCCCGTCCTGTTACCATGTCCTGTCCTGTAGCCACGTCCAGACCTGTAGCCACATCCAGTCCTGTAGCCACGTCCAGTCCTGTAACCACGTCCATTCCTGTAGCCATGTCCAGTCCTGTAGCCACGTCCAGTACTGTAACCATGCCCAGTCCTGTAGCCACGTCCAGTCCTGTAACCATGTCCAGTCCTGTAGCCATGTCCAATCCTGTAGCGATGCCCAATCCTGCAGCCATGTCCACTCCTGTAGCCACGTCCAGTCCTGTAGACATGTCCAGTCCTGTAGCCTAGCCACGTCCAGTCCTGTAGCAACGTCCAGTCCTGTAGCCACGTCCAGTCCTGTAACCATGTCCAGAACTGTAACCATGTCCAGTCCTGTAGCCAAGTCCAGTCCTGTAGCCACGTCCAGTCCTGTAGCAATGTCCAGTCCAGTAGCCACGTGCTGTCCAGACATGTAGCCATCTCCAGTCCTGTAACCATGTCCAGTCCTGTAGCCACGTCCAGTCCTGTAGCCACGTCCAGTCCTGTAGCAATGTCCAGTCCCGTAACCACGTGCAGTCCAGACCTGTAGCCATGTCCAGTCCTGTAACCATGTCCAGTCCTGTAGCCTTGTCCAGTCCTGAAAACATGTCCAGTCCTGTAGACACGTCCAGTCCTGTAGCCACGTCCAGTCCTGTAGCCACGTCCAGTCCTGTAACCATGTCCAGTCCTGTAGCCACGTCCAGTCCTGTAGCCAAGTCCAGTCCTGTAGACATGTCCAGTCCTGGAGACACGTCCAGTCCAGACCTGTAGCCACGTCCAGTCCTGTAGCCACTTTCAGTCCTGTAAACATGTCCAGTCCTGTAGCCACGTCCAGACCTGTAAACAAGTCCAGTCCTGTAACCATTTCCAGTCCTGTAGCCACGTCAAGTCCTATAGCCGCGTCCAGTCCTGTAACCATGTCCAGTCCTGTACCCCTGTCCAGTCCTGTAAGCATGTTCATTCCTGTAGCCTAGACACGTCCAGACCTGTAGCCACGTCCAGTCCTGTAACCATGTCCAGTCATGTAGCCATGTCCAGTCCTGTTGCCACGTCCAGTCCTGTAGCCACGTCCAGTCCCGTAGCCACGTCCAGACCTGTAGACACGTCCAGTCATGTAGCCACGTCCAGTCCTGTAGCCATGTCCAGTACTGTAGCCATGTCCAGTCCTGTTACCATGTCCGGTCCTGTAGCCACATCCAGACCTGTAGCCACGTCCAGTCCTGTAGCCACGTCCAGTCCTGTAACCACGTCCATTACTGTAGCCATGTCCAGTCCTGTAGCCACGTCCAGTCCTGTAACCATGCCCAGTCCTGTAGCCACGTCCAGTCCTGTAACCATGTCCAGTCCTGTAGCCAAGTCCACTCCTGTAGCCACGTCCAGTCCTGTAGCCATGTCCAGTCCTGTAGCCTAGCCACGTCCGGTCCTGTAGCAATGTCCAGTCCTGTAGCCACGTCCAGTCCTGTAACCATGTCCAGACCTGTAATCATGTCCAGTCCTGTAGCCAAGTCCAGTCCTGTAGCCACGTCCAGTCCTGTAGCAATGTCCAGTCCTGTAGCCACGTACAGTCCTGTAACCATGTTCAGTCATGTAACCACGTCCAGACCAGTAGCCACGTCCAGTCCTGTAGCCACGTCCAGTCCTGTAACCATGTCCAGTCCTGTAGCCACGTCCAGACCTGTAGCCACGTCCAGTCCTGTAGCCACGTCCAGTCCTGTAGCCACGTCCAGTCCTGAAACCATATCCAGTCCTTTAGCCACATCCAGTCCTGTAGCCATGTCCAATCCTGTAGCGATGCCCAATCCCGCAGCCATGTCCAGTCCTGTAGCCACGTCCAGTCCTGTAGCTATGTCCAGTCCTGAAGCCTAGCCACGTCCAGTCCTGTAGCCATGTCCAGACATGTAGCCACGTCCAGTCCTGTAGCCACGTCCAGTCCTGTAACCATGTCCAGTCCTGTAGCAACGTCCAGCCCTGTTACCATGTCCAGTCCTGCAGCCACGTCCAGACCTGTAGCCACATCCAGTCCTGTAGCCACGTCCATTCCTGTAGCCATGTCCAGTCCTGTAGCCACGTCCAGTCCTGAAACCATGTACAGTCCTTTAGCCACGTCTAGTCCTGTAGCCATGTCCAATCCTGTAGCGATGCCCAATCCTGCAGCCATGTCCAGTCCTGTAGCCACATCCAGTCCTGTAGCTATGTCCAGTCCTGTAACCACGTCCAGTCCTGTAGACACGTCCAGTCCTGTAACCATGTCCAGTCCTGTAGCCATGTCCAGTCCTGTAGCAACGTCCAGTCATGTAACCATGTCCAGTCCTGTAGCCATGTCCAGTCCTGTAGCCACGTCCGGTCCTGTAGCCTAGCCACGTACAGACCTGCAGCCACGTCCAGTCCTGTAGCCATGAACAGTCATGTAACCATGTCCAGTCCAGTAGCCACGTCCAGTCATGCAGCCATGTCCAGTCCTGTAGCCACATCCAGTCCTGTAGCTATGTCCAGTCCTGTAACCACGTCCAGTCCTGTAGACACGTCCAGTCCTGTAACCATGTCCAGTCCTGTAGCCATGTCCAGTCCTGTAACCATGTCCAGTCCTGTAGCCACGTCCGGTCCTGTAGCCTAGCCACGTCCAGACCTGCAGCCACGTCCAGTCCTGTAGCCATGAACAGTCATGTAACCATGTCCAGTCCAGTAGCCACGTCCAGTCATGCAGCCATGTCCAGTCCTGTAGCCACATCCAGTCCTGTAACCATGTCCAGTCCAGTAGCAACGTCCAGTCCTGTATACATATCCAGTCCTGTAGCCATGTCCAGTCCTGTAGCCACGTCCAGTCCTGTAGCCACGTCCAGTCCTGTAGCCACGTCCAGTCCTGTAACCATGTCCAGTCCTGTAGCCACGTCCAGTCCTGTAGCCACATCCAGTCCTGTAACCATGTCCAGTCCAGTAGCCACGTCCAGTCCTGTAGCCATCTCCAGTCCTGTAACCATTTCCAGTCCTGCAGCCAAGTCCAGAACTGTAGCCTGGTCCAGTCCTGTAGCCACGTCCAGTCCTGTAACCATTTCCAGGCCTGTAGCCAAGTCCAGTCCTGTAGCCAGGTGCAGAGCTGTAACCATGTCCAGTCCTATAGCCACATCCAGTCCTGTAGCCCTGTCCAGTCCTGTAGCCATGTCCAATCCTGTAGCCACATCCAGTCCTGTAGCCACGTCGAGTCCTGTAACCGTGTCCAGACCTGTAGCCACGTCCAGTCCTGCAGCCAAGTCCAGTCCTGTAGCGACGTCCAGGCCTCTCGCCAAGTCCAGTCCTGTAGCCACGTCCAGTCCTGTAGCCATGTCCAGTCCTGTAGCCACATCCTGTCCTGACCTGTAGCCACGTCAAGTCCTGCAGCCATGTCCAGTCCTGTAACCACGTCCAGTCCTGTAGCCACATCCAGTCCTGTAGCCACGTCCAGTCCTGTAGCCATGTCCAGACCTGTATACATGTCCAGTCCTGTAGCCATGTCCAGTCCTGTAGCCACGTCCAGTCCTGTAGCCACGTCCAGTCCTGTAGCCACGTCCAGACCTGTAACCATGTCCAGTCCTGTAGCCACGTCCAGTCCTGTAGCCACATCCAGTCCGGTAACCATGTCCAGTCCAGTAGCCACGTCCAGTCCTGTAGCCATGTCCAGTCCTGTAACCATTTCCAGTACTGCAGCCAAGTCCAGACCTGTAGCCTGGTCCAGTTCTGTAGTCACGTCCAGTCCTGTAACCATGTCCAGGCCTGTAGCCAAGTCCAGTCCTGTAGGCAGGTGCAGAGCTGTAACCATGTCCAGTCTTGTAGCCACGTCCAGTCCTGTAGCCATGTCCAGTCCTGTAGCCACGTCCAGTCCTGTAGCCAAGTCCAGGCGGTACCCACGTCCAGTCCTGTAGACATGTCCAGTCCTGTTGACACGTCCAGTCCAGACCTGTACCCAAGTCCAGTCCTGTCGCCACGTCCAGTCCTGTAACCATGTCCAGTCCTGTAGCCACGTCCAGTCCTGTAGCCACATCCAGTCCTGTAACCATGTCCAGTCCAGTAGCCACGTCCAGTCCTGTAGCCATGTCCAGTCCTGTAACCATTTCCAGTCCTGCAGCCAAGTCCAGACCTGTAGCCTGGTCCAGTCCTGTAGCCACGTCCAGTCCTGTAACCATGTCCAGGCCTGTAGCCAAGTCCAGTCCTGTAGCCAGGTGCAGAGCTGTAACCATGTCCAGTCCT
This sequence comes from Hypanus sabinus, assembly GCF_030144855.1. Taxonomy (NCBI): domain Eukaryota; kingdom Metazoa; phylum Chordata; class Chondrichthyes; order Myliobatiformes; family Dasyatidae; genus Hypanus; species Hypanus sabinus. The sequence goes on from NC_082738.1 coordinate 47,108,362, forward strand.
ATAGCCACATCCAGTCCTGTAGCCCTGTCCAGTCCTGTAGCCATGTCCAATCCTGTAGCCACATCCAGTCCTGTAGCCACGTCGAGTCCTGTAACCATGTCCAGACCTGTAGCCACGTCCAGTCCTGCAGCCAAGTCCAGTCCTGTAGCGACGTCCAGGCCTGTCGCCAAGTCCAGTCCTGTAGCCACGTCCAGTCCTGTAGCCATGTCCAGTCCTGTAGCCACATCCTGTCCTGACCTGTAGCCACGTCAAGTCCTGCAGCAATGTCCAGTCCTGTAACCACGTCCAGTCCTGTAGCCACATCCAGTCCTGTAGCCACGTCCAGTCCTGTAGCCATGTCCAGACCTGTAGACACGTCCAGTCCTGTAGCCATGTCCAGTCCTGTAGCCACGTCCAGTCCTGTAGCCATGTCCAGTCCTGTATACATGTCCAGTCCTGTAGCCACGTCCAGTCCTGTAGCCACGTCCAGTCCTGTAACCATGTCCAGTCCAGTAGCCACGTCCAGTCCTGTATACATGTCCAGTCCTGTAGCCACGTCCAGTCCTGTAGCCACGTCCAGTCATGTAGCCACGTCCAGTCCTGTAGCCACGTCCAGTCCTGTAACCATGTCCAGTCCTGTAGCCACGTCCAGTCCTGTAACCATGTCCAGTCCAGTAGCCACGTCCAGTCCTGTAGCCATGTCCAGTCCTGTAACCATTTCCAGTCCTGCAGCCAAGTCCAGACCTGTAGCCTGGTCCAGTTCTGTAGTCACGTCCAGTCCTGTAACCATGTCCAGGCCTGTAGCCAAGTCCAGTCCTGTAGGCAGGTGCAGAGCTGTAACCATGTCCAGTCCTGTAGCCACGTCCAGTCCTGTAGCCATGTCCAGTCCTGTAGCCACGTCCAGTCCTGTAGCCAAGTCCAGTCTGTACCCACGTCCAGTCCTGTAGACATGTCCAGTCCTGTTGACACGTCCAGTCCAGACCTGTACCCACGTCCAGTCCTGTAGCCACGTCCAGTCCTGTAACCATGTCCAGTCCTGTAGCCACGTCCAGTCCTGTGGCCACGTCCAGTCCTGTAGCCATGTACAGACCTATAGCCACGTCCAGTCCTGTAGCCATGTCCAGTCCTGTAACCATGTCTAGTCCTGTAGCCACGTCCAGTCCTGTAGCCACGTCCAGTCCTGTAACCATGTCCAGTCCCGTAGCCACGTCCAGTCCTCTAACCATGTCCAGTCCTGTACACACGTCCAGTCCTGTAACCATGTCCAGTCCTGTAGCCGTGTCCAATCCTGTAGCCACATCCAGTCCTGTAGCCACGTCCAGTCCTGTAACCATGTCCAGACCTGTAGCCACGTCCAGTCCTGTAGCCATGTCCAGTCCTATAGCCACATCCTGTCCTGACCTGTAGCCACGTCAAGTCCTGCAGCCATGTCCAGTCCTGTAACCATGTCCAGTCCTGTAGCCACATCCAGTCCTGTAGCCACGTCCAGTCCTGTAGCCATGTCCAGACCTGTAGACACGTCCAGTCCTGTAGCCACGTCCAGTCCTGTAAACATGTCCTGTCCTGTAGCCACGTCCAGACCTGTAGCCACGTCCAGACCTGTAGCCACGTCCAGTCCTGTAGCCACGTCCATTCCTGTAGCCATGTCCAGTCCTGTAGCCACGTCCAGTCCTGTAACCACGTCCAGTCCTGTAGCCACATCCAGTCCTGTAGCCACGTCCAGTCCTGTAGCCATGTCCAGACCTGTAGACACGTCCAGTCCTGTAGCCATGTCCAGTCCTGTAGCCACGTCCAGTCCTGTAGCCATGTCCAGTCCTGTATACATGTCCAGTCCTGTAGCCACGTCCAGTCCTGTAGCCACGTCCAGTCCTGTAACCATGTCCAGTCCAGTAGCCACGTCCAGTCCTGTATACATGTCCAGTCCTGTAGCCACGTCCAGTCCTGTAGCCACGTCCAGTCATGTAGCCACGTCCAGTCCTGTAGCCACGTCCAGTCCTGTAACCATGTCCAGTCCTGTAGCCACGTCCAGTCCTGTAACCATGTCCAGTCCAGTAGCCACGTCCAGTCCTGTAGCCATGTCCAGTCCTGTAACCATTTCCAGTCCTGCAGCCAAGTCCAGACCTGTAGCCTGGTCCAGTTCTGTAGTCACGTCCAGTCCTGTAACCATGTCCAGGCCTGTAGCCAAGTCCAGTCCTGTACGCAGGTGCAGAGCTGTAACCATGTCCAGTCCTGTAGCCACGTCCAGTCCTGTAGCCATGTCCAGTCCTGTAGCCACGTCCAGTCCTGTAGCCAAGTCCAGTCTGTACCCACGTCCAGTCCTGTAGACATGTCCAGTCCTGTTGACACGTCCAGTCCAGAACTGTACCCACGTCCAGTCCTGTAGCCACGTCCAGTCCTGTAACCATGTCCAGTCCTGTAGCCACGTTCAGTCCTGTGGCCACGTCCAGTCCTGTAGCCATGTACAGACCTATAGCCACGTCCAGTCCTGTAGCCATGTCCAGTCCTGTAACCATGTCTAGTCCTGTAGCCACGTCCAGTCCTGTAGCCACGTCCAGTCCTGTAACCATGTCCAGTCCCGTAGCCACGTCCAGTCCTCTAACCATGTCCAGTCCTGTACACACGTCCAGTCCTGTAACCATGTCCAGTCCTGTAGCCGTGTCCAATCCTGTAGCCACATCCAGTCCTGTAGCCACGTCCAGTCCTGTAACCATGTCCAGACCTGTAGCCACGTCCAGTCCTGTAGCCATGTCCAGTCCTATAGCCACATCCTGTCCTGACCTGTAGCCACGTCAAGTCCTGCAGCCATGTCCAGTCCTGTAACCATGTCCAGTCCTGTAGCCACATCCAGTCCTGTAGCCACGTCCAGTCCTGTAGCCATGTCCAGACCTGTAGACACGTCCAGTCCTGTAGCCATGTCCAGTCCTGTAGCCATGACCCGTCCTGTAGCCAAGTCCAGTCCTGTAGCCACGTCCAGACCTGTAGACACGTCCATTCATGTAGCCACGTCCAGTCCTTTAGCCATGCCCAGTCCTGTAGCCACGTCCAGTACTGTAACCATGCCCAGTCCTGTAGCCACGTCCAGTCCTGTAACCATGTCCAGTCCTGTAGCCATGTCCAATCCTGTAGCGATGCCCAATCCTGCAGCCATGTCCACTCCTGTAGCCACGTCCAGTCCTGTAGACATGTCCAGTCCTGTAGCCTAGCCACGTCCAGTCCTGTAGCAACGTCCAGTCCTGTAGCCACGTCCAGTCCTGTAACCATGTCCAGAACTGTAACCATGTCCAGTCCTGTAGCCAAGTGCAGTCCTGTAGCCACGTCCAGTCCTGTAGCAATGTCCAGTCCAGTAGCCACGTGCTGTCCAGACATGTAGCCATCTCCAGTCCTGTAACTATGTCCAGTCCTGTAGACACGTCCAGTCCTGTAGCCATGTCCAGTCCTGTAGCCACGTCCAGTCCTGTAGCCACGTCCAGACCTGTAGACACGTCCAGTCATGTAGCCACGTCCAGTCCTGTAGCCATGTCCAGACCTGTAGCCACATCCAGTCCTGTAGCCACGTCCAGTCCTGTAACCATGTCCAGTACTGTAGCCATGTCCAGTCCTGTAGCCTAGCCAAGTCCAGACCTGTAGCCACGTCCAGTACTGTAACAATGTCCAGTCATGTAGCCACATGAAGTCCTGTAGCCACATCCAGTCCTGTAGCCATGTCCAGTCCTGTAGCCATGTCCAGTCCTGTAACCATGTCCAGTCCAGTAGCCACGTCCGGTCCTGTAGCCTAGCCACGTCCAGACCTGTAGCCACGTCCAGCCCTGTAGCCATGTCCAGTCCTGTAACCATGTCCAGTCCTGTAGCCAAGTCCAGTCCTGTAGCCATGTCCAGTCCTGTAACCATGTCCAGTCCAGTAGCCACGTCCGGTCCTGCAGCCACGTCCAGTCCTGTAGCCATGTGCAGTCCGGTAACCATGTCCAGTCCTGTAGCCACGTCCAGTCCTGTAGCCTAGCCACGTCCAGAACTGTAGCCACGTCCAGTCCTGTAGCCATGTCCAGTCCTGTAACCATGTCCAGTCCTGTAGCCACATCCAGTCCTGTAACCATGTCCAGTCCTGTAGCCACGTCCAGTCCTGTAGACACGTCCAGTCCTGTAGCCACGTCCAGTCCTGTAGCCACGTCCAGTAGTGTAGCCAAGTCCAGTCCTGTAGACATGTCCAGTACTGTAGACACGTCCAGTCCAGACCTGTAGCCACGTCCAGTCCTGTAGCCACGTTCATTCCTGTAAACATGTCCAGTCCTGTAGCCACGTCCAGTCCTGTAAACAAGTCCAGTCCTGTGACCATTTCCAGTCCTGTAGCCACGTCCAGTCCTGTAGCCACGTCCAGTCCTGTAACCATGTCCAGTCCTGTGCCCCTGTCCAGTGCAGTAGACATGTCCATTCCTGTAGCCTAGCCACGTCCAGACCTGTAGCCACATCCAGTCCTGTAACCATGTCCAGTCCTGTAGCCATGTCCAGTCATGTTGTCACGTCCAGTCCTGTAGCCACGTCCAGTCCTGTAGCTACGTCCAGACCTGTAGACACGTCCAGTCATGTAGCCACTTCCAGTCCTGTAGCCATGTCCAGACCGGTAGCCACGTCCAGTCCTGTAGCCACGTCCAGTCCTGTAACCATGTCCAGTACTGTAGCCACGTCCCGTCCTGTTACCATGTCCTGTCCTGTAGCCACGTCCAGACCTGTAGCCACATCCAGTCCTGTAGCCACGTCCAGTCCTGTAACCACGTCCATTCCTGTAGCCATGTCCAGTCCTGTAGCCACGTCCAGTACTGTAACCATGCCCAGTCCTGTAGCCACGTCCAGTCCTGTAACCATGTCCAGTCCTGTAGCCATGTCCAATCCTGTAGCGATGCCCAATCCTGCAGCCATATCCACTCCTGTAGCCACGTCCAGTCCTGTAGACATGTCCAGTCCTGTAGCCTAGCCACGTCCAGTCCTGTAGCAACGTCCAGTCCTGTAGCCTCGTCCAGTCCTGTAACCATGTCCAGAACTGTAACCATGTCCAGTCCTGTAGCCAAGTCCAGTCCTGTAGCCACATCCAGTCCTGTAGCAATGTCCAGTCCAGTAGCCACGTGCTGTCCAGACATGTAGCCATCTCCAGTCCTGTAACCATGTCCAGTCCTGTAGCCACGTCCAGTCCTGTAGCCACGTCCAGTCCTGTAGCAATGTCCAGTCCCGTAGCCACGTGCAGTCCAGACCTGTAGCCATGTCCAGTCCTGTAACCATGTCCAGTCCTGTAGCCATGTCCAGTCCTGAAAACATGTCCAGTCCTGTAGACACGTCCAGTCCTGTAGCCACGTCCAGTCCTGTAGCCACGTCCAGTCCTGTAACCATGTCCAGTCCTGTAGCCACGTCCAGTCCTGTAGCCAAGTCCAGTCCTGTAGACATGTCCAGTCCTGGAGACACGTCCAGTCCAGACCTGTAGCCACGTCCAGTCCTGTAGCCACTTTCAGTCCTGTAAACATGTCCAGTCCTGTAGCCATTTCCAGTCCTGTAGCCACGTCAAGTCCTATAGCCGCGTCCAGTCCTGTAACCATGTCCAGTCCTGTACCCCTGTCCAGTCCTGTAAGCATGTTCATTCCTGTAGCCTAGACACGTCCAGACCTGTAGCCACGTCCAGTCCTGTAACCATGTCCAGTCATGTAGCCATGTCCAGTCCTGTTGCCACGTCCAGTCCTGTAGCCACGTCCAGTCCTGTAGCCACGTCCAGACCTGTAGACACTTCCAGTCATGTAGCCACGTCCAGTCCTGTAGCCATGTCCAGACATGTAGCCACGCCAATCCTGTAGCCACGTCCAGTCCTGTAACCATGTCCAGTACTGTAGCCATGTCCAGTCCTGTTACCATGTCCGGTCCTGTAGCCACGTCCAGACCTGTAGCCACGTCCAGTCCTGTAGCCACGTCCAGTCCTGTAACCACGTCCATTACTGTAGCCATGTCCAGTCCTGTAGCCACGTCCAGTCCTGTAACCATGCCCAGTCCTGTAGCCACGTCCAGTCCTGTAACCATGTCCAGTCCTGTAGCCAAGTCCACTCCTGTAGCCACGTCCAGTCCTGTAGCCATGTCCAGTCCTGTAGCCTAGCCACGTCCGGTCCTGTAGCAATGTCCAGTCCTGTAGCCACGTCCAGTCCTGTAACCATGTCCAGACCTGTAACCATGTCCAGTCCTGTAGCCAAGTCCAGTCCTGTAGCCACGTCCAGTCCTGTAGCAATGTCCAGTCCTGTAGCCACGTACAGTCCTGTAACCATGTTCAGTCATGTAACCACGTCCAGACCAGTAGCCACGTCCAGTCCTGTAGCCACGTCCAGTCCTGTAACCATGTCCAGTCCTGTAGCCACGTCCAGACCTGTAGCCACGTCCAGTCCTGTAGCCACGTCCAGTCCTGAAACCACGTCCAGTCCTTTAGCCACATCCAGTCCTGTAGCCATGTCCAATCCTGTAGCGATGCCCAATCCCGCAGCCATGTCCAGTCCTGTAGCCACGTCCAGTCCTGTAGCTATGTCCAGTCCTGAAGCCTAGCCACGTCCAGTCCTGTAAACACGTCCAGTCCTGTAGCCATGTCCAGTCCTGTAGCCACGTCCAGTCCTGAAACCATGTACAGTCCTTTAGCCACGTCTAGTCCTGTAGCCATGTCCAATCCTGTAGCGATGCCCAATCCTGCAGCCATGTCCAGTCCTGTAGCCACATCCAGTCCTGTAGCTATGTCCAGTCCTGTAACCACGTCCAGTCCTGTAGACACGTCCAGTCCTGTAACCATGTCCAGTCCTGTAGCCATGTCCAGTCCTGTAGCAACGTCCAGTCATGTAACCATGTCCAGTCCTGTAGCCATGTCCAGTCCTGTAGCCATGTCCAGTCCTGTAACCATGTCCAGTCCTGTAGCCACGTCCGGTCCTGTAGCCTAGCCACGTCCAGACCTGCAGCCACGTCCAGTCCTGTAGCCATGTACAGTTATGTAACCATGTCCAGTCCTGTAGCCAGATCCAGTCCTGTAGCCAAGTCCAGTCCTGTAGCCACGTCCAGTCCTGTAGCCATGTCCAGTCCTGTAGCCACGTCCAGACCTGAAACCATGTCCAGTCCTTTAGCCACGTCTAGTCCTGTAGCCATGTCCAATCCTGTAGCGATGCCCAATCCTGCAGCCATGTCCAGTCCTGTAGCCATGTCCAGTCCTGTAGCTATGTCCAGTCCTGAAGCCTAGCCACGTCCAGTCCTGTAGCCACGTCCAGTCCTGTAAACACGTCCAGTCCTGTAGACACGTCCAGTCCTGTAACCATGTCCAGTCCTGTAGCCATGTCCAGTCCTGTAACCATGTCCAGTCCTGTAGCCACGTCCGGTCCTGTAGCCTAGCCACGTCCAGACCTGCAGCCACGTCCAGTCCTGTAGCCATGTCCAGGCCTGTAGCTATGTCCAGTCCTGAAGCCTAGCCACGTCCAGTCCTGTAGCCACGTCCAGTCCTGTAAACACGTCCAGTCCTGTAGCCTAGCCACGTCCAGACCTGCAGCCACGTCCAGTCCTGTAGCCATGTCCAGGCCTGTAGCTATGTCCAGTCCTGAAGCCTAGCCACGTCCAGTCCTGTAGCCACGTCCAGTCCTGTAAACACGTCCAGTCCTGTAGACACATCCAGTCCTGTAACCATGTCCAGTCCTGTAGCCATGTCCAGTCCTGTAACCATGTCCAGTCCTGTAGCCACGTCCGGTCCTGTAGCCTAGCCACGTCCAGACCTGCAGCCACGTCCAGTCCTGTAGCCATGTACAGTCATGTAACCATGTCCAGTCCAGTAGCCACGTCCAGTCATGCAGCCATGTCCAGTCCTGTAGCCACATCCAGTCCTGTAACCATGTCCAGTCCAGTAGCAACGTCCAGTCCTGTATACATATCCAGTCCTGTAGCCATGTCCAGTTCTGTAGCCACGTCCAGTCCTGAAGCCTAGCCACGTCCAGTCCTGTAAACACGTCCAGTCCTGTAGCCATGTCCAGACATGTAGCCACGTCCAGTCCTGTAGCCACGTCCAGTCCTGTAACCATGTCCAGTCCTGTAGCAACGTCCAGCCCTGTTACCATGTCCAGTCCTGCAGCCACGTCCAGACCTGTAGCCACATCCAGTCCTGTAGCCACGTCCATTCCTGTAGCCATGTCCAGTCCTGTAGCCACGTCCAGTCCTGAAACCATGTACAGTCCTTTAGCCACGTCTCGTCCTGTAGCCATGTCCAATCCTGTAGCGATGCCCAATCCTGCAGCCATGTCCAGTCCTGTAGCCACATCCAGTCCTGTAGCTATGTCCAGTCCTGTAACCACGTCCAGTCCTGTAGACACGTCCAGTCCTGTAACCATGTCCAGTCCTGTAGCCATGTCCAGTCCTGTAGCAACGTCCAGTCATGTAACCATGTCCAGTCCTGTAGCCATGTCCAGTCCTGTAGCCATGTCCAGTCCTGTAACCATGTCCAGTCATGCAGCCATGTCCAGTCCTGTTGCCACGTCCAGTCCTGTAGCCACGTCCAGACCTGTAGCCACGTCCAGTCCTGTAACCATGTCCAGTCATGCAGCCATGTCCAGTCCTGTTGCCACGTCCAGTCCTGTAGCCACGTCCAGTCCTGTAGCCACGTCCAGACCTGTAGACACGTCCAGTCATGTAGCCACGTCCAGTCCTGTAGCCATGTCCAGACCTGTAGCCACGTCCAGTCCTGTAACCATGTCCAGTCATGCAGCCATGTCCAGTCCTGTTGCCACGTCCAGTCCTGTAGCCACGTCCAGTCCTGTAGCCACGTCCAGACCTGTAGACACGTCCAGTCATGTAGCCACGTCCAGTCCTGTAGCCATGTCCAGACATGTAGCCATGTCCAGTCCTGTAGCCATGTCCAGTCCTGTAACCATGTCCAGTACTGTAGCCATGTCCAGTCCTGTTACCATGTCCGGTCCTGTAGCCACGTCCAGACCTGTAGCCACGTCCAGTCCTGTAGCCACGTCCAGTCCTGTAACCACGTCCATTACTGTAGCCATGTCCAGTCCTGTAGCCACGTCCAGTCCTGTAACCATGCCCAGTCCTGTAGCCACGTCCAGTCCTGTAACCATGTCCAGTCCTGTAGCCAACTCCACTCCTGTAGCCACGTCCAGTCCTGTAGCCATGTCCAGTCCTGTAGACTAGCCACGTCCGGTCCTGTAGCAATGTCCAGTCCTGTAGCCACGTCCAGTCCTGTAACCATGTCCAGACCTGTAACCATGTCCAGTCCTGTAGCCAAGTCCAGTCCAGTAGCCACGTCCAGTCCTGTAGCAATGTCCAGTCCTGTAGCCACGTACAGTCCTGTAACCATGTTCAGTCATGTAACCACGTCCAGACCAGTAGCCACGTCCAGTCCTGTAGCCACGTCCAGTCCTGTAACCATGTCCAGTCCTGTAGCCACGTCCAGACCTGTAGCCACGTCCAGTCCTGTAGCCACGTCCAGTCCTGTAGCCACGTCCAGTCCTGAAACCACGTCCAGTCCTTTAGCCACATCCAGTCCTGTAGCCATGTCCAATCCTGTAGCGATGCCCAATCCCGCAGCCATGTCCAGTCCTGTAGCCACGTCCAGTCCTGTAGCTATGTCCAGTCCTGAAGCCTAGCCACGTCCAGTCCTGTAAACACGTCCAGTCCTGTAGCCATGTCCAGACATGTAGCCACGTCCAGTCCTGTAGCCACGTCCAGTCCTGTAACCATGTCCAGTCCTGTAGCAACGTCCAGCCCTGTTACCATGTCCAGTCCTGCAGCCACGTCCAGACCTGTAGCCACATCCAGTCCTGTAGCCACGTCCATTCCTGTAGCCATGTCCAGTCCTGTAGCCACGTCCAGTCCTGAAACCATGTACAGTCCTTTAGCCACGTCTCGTCCTGTAGCCATGTCCAATCCTGTAGCGATGCCCAATCCTGCAGCCATGTCCAGTCCTGTAGCCACATCCAGTCCTGTAGCTATGTCCAGTCCTGTAACCACGTCCAGTCCTGTAGACACGTCCAGTCCTGTAACCATGTCCAGTCCTGTAGCCATGTCCAGTCCTGTAGCAACGTCCAGTCATGTAACCATGTCCAGTCCTGTAGCCATGTCCAGTCCTGTAGCCATGTCCAATCCTGTAACCATGTCCAGTCCTGTAGCCACGTCCAGTCCTGTAGCCAAGTCCAGTCCTGTAGACATGTCCAGTCCTGGAGACACGTCCAGTCCAGACCTGTAGCCACGTCCAGTCCTGTAGCCACTTTCAGTCCTGTAAACATGTCCAGTCCTGTAGCCATTTCCAGTCCTGTAGCCACGTCAAGTCCTATAGCCGCGTCCAGTCCTGTAACCATGTCCAGTCCTGTACCCCTGTCCAGTCCTGTAAGCATGTTCATTCCTGTAGCCTAGACACGTCCAGACATGTAGCCACGTCCAGTCCTGTAACCATGTCCAGTCATGTAGCCATGTCCAGTCCTGTTGCCACGTCCAGTCCTGTAGCCACGTCCAGTCCTGTAGGCACGTCCAGACCTGTAGACACGTCCAGTCATGTAGCCACGTCCAGTCCTGTAGCCATGTCCAGACATGTAGCCACGTCCAGTCCTGTAGCCACGTCCAGTCCTGTAACCATGTCCAGTACTGTAGCCATGTCCAGTCCTGTTACCATGTCCGGTCCTGTAGCCACGTCCAGACCTGTAGCCACGTCCAGTCCTGTAGCCACGTCCAGTCCTGTAACCACGTCCATTACTGTAGCCATGTCCAGTCCTGTAGCCACGTCCAGTCCTGTAACCATGCCCAGTCCTGTAGCCACGTCCAGTCCTGTAACCATGTCCAGTCCTGTAGCCAAGTCCACTCCTGTAGCCACGTCCAGTCCTGTAGCCATGTCCAGTCCTGTAGCCTAGCCACGTCCGGTCCTGTAGCAATGTCCAGTCCTGTAGCCACGTCCAGTCCTGTAACCATGTCCAGACCTGTAACCATGTCCAGTCCTGTAGCAATGTCCAGTCCTGTAGCCACGTACAGTCCTGTAACCATGTTCAGTCATGTAACCACGTCCAGACCAGTAGCCACGTCCAGTCCTGTAGCCACGTCCAGTCCTGTAACCATGTCCAGTCCTGTAGCCACGTCCAGACCTGTAGCCACGTCCAGTCCTGTAGCCACGTCCAGTCCTGTAGCCACGTCCAGTCCTGAAACCACGTCCAGTCCTTTAGCCACATCCAGTCCTGTAGCCATGTCCAATCCTGTAGCGATGCCCAATCCCGCAGCCATGTCCAGTCCTCTAGCCACGTCCAGTCCTGTAGCTATGTCCAGTCCTGAAGCCTAGCCACGTCCAGTCCTGTAAACACGTCCAGTCCTGTAACCATGTCCAGTCCTGTAGCAACATCCAGCCCTGTTACCATGTCCAGTCCTGCAGCCACGTCCAGACCTGTAGCCACATCCAGTCCTGTAGCCACGTCCATTCCTGTAGCCATGTCCAGTCCTGTAGCCACGTCCAGTCCTGAAACCATGTACAGTCCTTTAGCCACGTCTAGTCCTGTAGCCATGTCCAATCCTGTAGCGATGCCCAATCCTGCAGCCATGTCCAGTCCTGTAGCCACATCCAGTCCTGTAGCTATGTCCAGTCCTGTAACCACGTCCAGTCCTGTAGACACGTCCAGTCCTGTAACCATGTCCAGTCCTGTAGCCATGTCCAGTCCTGTAGCAACGTCCAGTCATGTAACCATGTCCAGTCCTGTAGCCATGTCCAGTCCTGTAGCCATGTCCAGTCCTGTAACCATGTCCAGTCCTGTAGCCACGTCCGGTCCTGTAGCCTAGCCACGTCCAGACCTGCAGCCACGTCCAGTCCTGTAGCCATGTACAGTTATGTAACCATGTCCAGTCCTGTAGCCACGTCCAGTCCTGTAGCCACGTCCAGTCCTGTAGCCACGTCCAGTCATGTAGCCATGTCCAGTCCTGTAGCCAGATCCAGTCCTGTAGCCAAGTCCAGTCCTGCAGCCACGTCCAGTCCTGTAGCCATGTCCAGTCCTGTAGCCACGTCCAGACCTGAAACCATGTCCAGTCCTTTAGCCACGTCTAGTCCTGTAGCCATGTCCAATCCTGTAGCGATGCCCAATCCTGCAGCCATGTCCAGTCCTGTAGCCATGTCCAGTCCTGTAGCTATGTCCAGTCCTGAAGCCTAGCCACGTCCAGTCCTGTAGCCACGTCCAGTCCTGTAAACTCGTCCAGTCCTGTAGACACGTCCAGTCCTGTAACCATGTCCAGTCCTGTAGCCATGTCCAGTCCTGTAACCATGTCCAGTCCTGTAGCCACGTCCGGTCCTGTAGCCTAGCCACGTCCAGACCTGCAGCCACGTCCAGTCCTGTAGCCATGTCCAGTCCTGTAGCTATGTCCAGTCCTGAAGCCTAGCCACGTCCAGTCCTGTAGCCACGTCCAGTCCTGTAACCATGTCCAGTCCTGTAGCCATGTCCAGTCCTGTAACCATGTCCAGTCCTGTAGCCACGTCCGGTCCTGTAGCCTAGCCACGTCCAGACCTGCAGCCACGTCCAGTCCTGTAGCCATGTACAGTCATGTAACCATGTCCAGTCCAGTAGCCACGTCCAGTCATGCAGCCATGTCCAGTCCTGTAGCCACATCCAGTCCTGTAACCATGTCCAATCCAGTAGCAACGTCCAGTGCTGTATACATATCCAGTCCTGTAGCCATGTCCAGTCCTGTAGCCACGTCCAGTCCTGTAGCCACGTCCAGTCCTGTAGCCATGTACAGTCATGTAACCATGTCCAGTCCAGTAGCCACGTCCAGTCATGCAGCCATGTCCAGTCCTGTAGCCACATCCAGTCCTGTAACCATGTCCAATCCAGTAGCAACGTCCAGTGCTGTATACATATCCAGTCCTGTAGCCATGTCCAGTCCTGTAGCCACGTCCAGTCCTGTAGCCACGTCCAGTCCTGTAGCCACGTCCAGTCCTGTAACCATGTCCAGTCCTGTAGCCACGTCCAGTCCTGTAGCCACATCCAGTCCTGTAACCATGTCCAGTCCAGTAGCCACGTCCAAACCTGTAGCCATCTCCAGTCCTATAACCATTTCCAGTCCTGCAGCCAAGTCCAGACCTGTAGCCTGGTCCAGTCCTGTAGCCACGTCCAGTCCTGTAACCATGTCCAGGCCTGTAGCCAAGTCCAGTCCTGTAGCCAGGTGCAGAGCTGTAACCATGTCCAGTCCTGTAGCCACGTCCAGACCTGAAACCATGTCCAGTCCTTTAGCCACGTCTAGTCCTGTAGCCATGTCCAATCCTGTAGCGATGCCCAATCCTGCAGCCATGTCCAGTCCTGTAGCCATGTCCAGTCCTGTAGCTATGTCCAGTCCTGAAGCCTAGCCACGTCCAGTCCTGTAGCCACGTCCAGTCCTGTAAACACGTCCAGTCCTGTAGACACGTCCAGTCCTGTAACCATGTCCAGTCCTGTAGCCATGTCCAGTCCTGTAACCATGTCCAGTCCTGTAGCCACGTCCGGTCCTGTAGCCTAGCCACGTCCAGACCTGCAGCCACGTCCAGTCCTGTAGCCATGTCCAGTCCTGTAGCTATGTCCAGTCCTGAAGCCTAGCCACGTCCAGTCCTGTAGCCACGTCCAGTCCTGTAAACACATCCAGTCCTGTAGACACGTCCAGTCCTGTAACCATGTCCAGTCCTGTAGCCATGTCCAGCCCTGTAACCATGTCCAGTCCTGTAGCCACGTCCGGTCCTGTAGCCTAGCCACGTCCAGACCTGCAGCCACGTCCAGTCCTGTAGCCACATCCAGTCCTGTAACCATGTCCAGTCCAGTAGCCACGTCCAAACCTGTAGCCATCTCCAGTCCTGTAACCATTTCCAGTCCTGCAGCCAAGACCAGACCTGTAGCCTGGTCCAGTCCTGTAGCCACGTCCAGTCCTGTAACCATGTCCAGGCCTGTAGCCAAGTCCAGTCCTGTAGCCAGGTGCAGAGCTGTAACCATGTCCAGTCCTATAGCCACATCCAGTCCTGTAGCCCTGTCCAGTCCTGTAGCCATGTCCAATCCTGTAGCCACATCCAGTCCTGTAGCCACGTCGAGTCCTGTAACCATGTCCAGACCTGTAGCCACGTCCAGTCCTGCAGCCAAGTCCAGTCCTGTAGCGACGTCCAGGCCTGTCGCCAAGTCCAGTCCTGTATCCACGTCCAGTCCTGTAGCCATGTCCTGTCCTGTAGCCACATCCTGTCCTGACCTGTAGCCACGTCAAGTCCTGCAGCCATGTCCAGTCCTGTAACCACGTCCAGTCCTGTAGCCACATCCAGTCCTGTAGCCACGTCCAGTCCTGTAGCCATGTCCAGACCTGTAGACACGTCCAGTCCTGTAGCCATGTCCAGTCCTGTAGCCACGTCCAGTCCTGTAGCCATGTCCAGTCCTGTATATATGTCCAGTCCTGTAGCCACGTCCAGTCCTGTAGCCACATCCAGTCCTGTAACCATGTCCAGTCCAGTAGCCACGTCCAGTCCTGTAACCATTTCCAGTCCTGCAGCCAAGTCCAGACCTGTAGCCTGGTCCAGTCCTGTAGCCATGTCCAGTCCTGAAAACATGTCCAGTCCTGTAGACCCGTCCAGTCCTGTTGCCACGTCCAGTCCTGTAGCCACGTCCAGTCCTGTAACCATGTCCAGTCCTGTAGCCACGTCCAGTCCTGTAGCCAAGTCCAGTCCTGTAGACATGTCCAGTCCTGGAGACAAGTCCAGTCCAGACCTGTAGCCACGTCCAGTCCTGTAGCCACTTTCAGTCCTGTAAACATGTCCAGTCCTGTAGCCACGTCCAGACCTGTAAACAAGTCCAGTCCTGTAACCATTTCCAGTCCTGTAGCCACGTCAAGTCCTATAGCCGCGTCCAGTCCTGTAACCATGTCCAGTCCTGTACCCCTGTCCAGTCCTGTAAGCATGTTCATTCCTGTAGCCTAGACACGTCCAGACCTGTAGCCACGTCCAGTCCTGTAACCATGTCCAGTCATGTAGCCATGTCCAGTCCTGTTGCCACGTCCAGTCCTGTAGCCACGTCCAGTCCTGTAGCCACGTCCAGACCTGTAGACACGTCCAGTCATGTAGCCACGTCCAGTCCTGTAGCCATGTCCAGACATGTAGCCATGTCCAGTCCTGTAGCCACGTCCAGTCCTGTAACCATGTCCAGTACTGTAGCCATGTCCAGTCCTGTTACCATGTCCGGTCCTGTAGCCACGTCCAGACCTGTAGCCACGTCCAGTCCTGTAGCCACGTCCAGTCCTGTAACCACGTCCATTACTGTAGCCATGTCCAGTCCTGTAGCCACGTCCAGTCCTGTAACCATGCCCAGTCCTGTAGACACGTCCAGTCCTGTAACCATGTCCAGTCCTGTAGCCACGTCCAGACCTGTAAACAAGTCCAGTCCTGTAACCATTTCCAGTCCTGTAGCCACGTCAAGTCCTATAGCCGCGTCCAGTCCTGTAACCATGTCCAGTCCTGTACCCCTGTCCAGTCCTGTAAGCATGTTCATTCCTGTAGCCTAGACACGTCCAGACCTGTAGCCACGTCCAGTCCTGTAGCCACTTTCAGTCCTGTAAACATGTCCAGTCCTGTAGCCACGTCCAGACCTGTAAACAAGTCCAGTCCTGTAACCATTTCCAGTCCTGTAGCCACGTCAAGTCCTATAGCCGCGTCCAGTCCTGTAACCATGTCCAGTCCTGTACCCCTGTCCAGTCTTGTAAGCATGTTCATTCCTGTAGCCTAGACACGTCCAGACCTGTAGCCACGTCCAGTCCTGTAACCATGTCCAGTCATGTAGCCATGTCCAGTCCTGTTGCCACGTCCAGTCCTGTAGCCACGTCCAGTCCTGTAGCCACGTCCAGACCTGTAGACACGTCCAGTCATGTAGCCACGTCCAGTCCTGTAGCCATGTCCAGACATGTAGCCATGTCCAGTCCTGTAGCCACGTCCAGTCCTCTAACCATGTCCAGTACTGTAGCCATGTCCAGTCCTGTTACCATGTCCGGTCCTGTAGCCACGTCCAGACCTGTAGCCACGTCCAGTCCTGTAGCCACGTCCAGTCCTGTAACCACGTCCATTACTGTAGCCATGTCCAGTCCTGTAGCCACGTCCAGTCCTGTAACCATGCCCAGTCCTGTAGCCACGTCCAGTCCTGTAACCATGTCCAGTCCTGTAGCCAACTCCACTCCTGTAGCCACGTCCAGTCCTGTAGCCATGTCCAGTCCTGTAGCCTAGCCACGTCCGGTCCTGTAGCAATGTCCAGTCCTGTAGCCACGTCCAGTCCTGTAACCATGTCCAGACCTGTAACCATGTCCAGTCCTGTAGCCAAGTCCAGTCCTGTAGCCACGTCCAGTCCTGTAGCAATGTCCAGTCCTGTAGCCACGTACAGTCCTGTAACCATGTTCAGTCATGTAACCACGTCCAGACCAGTAGCCACGTCCAGTCCTGTAGCCACGTCCAGTCCTGTAACCATGTCCACTCCTGTAGCCACGTCCAGACCTGTAGCCACGTCCAGTCCTGTAGCCACGTCCAGTCCTGTAGCCACGTCCAGTCCTGAAACCACGTCCAGTCCTTTAGCCACATCCAGTCCTGTAGCCATGTCCAATCCTGTAGCGATGCCCAATCCCGCAGCCATGTCCAGTCCTCTAGCCACGTCCAGTCCTGTAGCTATGTCCAGTCCTGAAGCCTAGCCACGTCCAGTCCTGTAAACACGTCCAGTCCTGTAGCCATGTCCAGACATGTAGCCACGTCCAGTCCTGTAGCCACGTCCAGTCCTGTAACCATGTCCAGTCCTGTAGCAACGTCCAGCCCTGTTACCATGTCCAGTCCTGTAACCACGTCCAGTCCTGTAGCCACATCCAGTCCTGTAGCCACGTCCAGTCCTGTAGCCATGTCCAGACCTGTAGACACGTCCAGTCCTGTAGCCATGTCCAGTCCTGTAGCCACGTCCAGTCCTGTAGCAATGTCCAGTCCTGTATACATGTCCAGTCCTGTAGCCACGTCCAGTCCTGTAGCCACATCCAGTCCTGTAACCATGTCCAGTCCAGTAGCCACGTCCAGTCCTGTAGCCATGTCCAGTCCTGTAACCATTTCCAGTCCTGCAGCCAAGTCCAGACCTGTAGCCTGGTCCAGTCCTGTAGCCATGTCCAGTCCTGAAAACATGTCCAGTCCTGTAGACCCGTCCAGTCCTGTAGCCACGTCCAGTCCTGTAGCCACGTCCAGTCCTGAAACCACGTCCAGTCCTTTAGCCACATCCAGTCCTGTAGCCATGTCCAATCCTGTAGCGATGCCCAATCCCGCAGCCATGTCCAGTCCTGTAGCCACGCCCAGTCCTGTAGCTATGTCCAGTCCTGAAGCCTAGCCACGTCCAGTCCTGTAAACACGTCCAGTCCTGTAGCCATGTCCAGACATGTAGCCACGTCCAGTCCTGTAGCCACGTCCAGTCCTGTAACCATGTCCAGTCCTGTAGCAACGTCCAGCCCTGTTACCATGTCCAGTCCTGCAGACACGTCCAGACCTGTAGCCACATCCAGTCCTGTAGCCACGTCCATTCCTGTAGCCATGTCCAGTCCTGTAGCCACGTCCAGTCCTGAAACCATGTACAGTCCTTTAGCCACGTCTCGTCCTGTAGCCATGTCCAATCCTGTAGCGATGCCCAATCCTGCAGCCATGTCCAGTCCTGTAGCCACATCCAGTCCTGTAGCTATGTCCAGTCCTGTAACCACGTCCAGTCCTGTAGACACGTCCAGTCCTGTAACCATGTCCAGTCCTGTAGCCATGTCCAGTCCTGTAGCAACGTCCAGTCATGTAACCATGTCCAGTCCTGTAGCCATGTCCAGTCCTGTAGCCATGTCCAGTCCTGTAACCATGTCCAGTCCTGTAGCCACGTCCGGTCCTGTAGCCTAGCCACGTCCAGACCTGCAGCCACGTCCAGTCCTGTAGCCATGTACAGTCATGTAACCATGTCCAGTCCTGTAGCCACGTCCAGTCCTGTAGCCATGTCCAGTCCTGTAGCCACGTCCAGTCCTGTAGCCATGTCCAGTCCTGTAGCCACGTCCAGTCCTGTAGCCATGTCCAGTCCTGTAGCCAGATCCAGTCCTGTAGCCAAGTCCAGTCCTGTAGCCACGTCCAGTCCTGTAGCCATGTCCAGTCCTGTAGCCACGTCCAGACCTGAAACCATGTCCAGTCCTTTAGCCACGTCTAGTCCTGTAGCCATGTCCAATCCTGTAGCGATGCCCAATCCTGCAGCCATGTCCAGTCCTGTAGCCATGTCCAGTCCTGTAGCTATGTCCAGTCCTGAAGCCTAGCCACGTCCAGTCCTGTAGCCACGTCCAGTCCTGTAACCACGTCCAGTCCTGTAGACACGTCCAGTCCTGTAACCATGTCCAGTCCTGTAGCCATGTCCAGTCCTGTAACCATGTCCAGTCCTGTAACCATGTCCAGTCCTGTAGCCACGTCCGGTCCTGTAGCCTAGCCACGTCCAGACCTGCAGCCACGTCCAGTCCTGTAGCCATGTACAGTCATGTAACCATGTCCAGTCCTGTAGCCACGTCCAGTCCTGTAGCCACATCCAGTCCTGTAGCCATGTGCAGTCCAGTAGCCACGTCCAGTCCTGTAGCCATGTACAGTCCTGTAACCATTTCCAGTCCTGCAGCCAAGACCAGACCTGTAGCCTGGTCCAGTCCTGTAGCCATGTCCAGTCCTGTAGCCACATCCTGTCCTGACCTGTAGCCACGTCAAGTCCTGCAGCCATGTCCAGTCCTGTAACCACGTCCAGTCCTGTAGCCACATCCAGTCCTGTAGCCACGTCCAGTCCTGTAGCCATGTCCAGACCTGTAGACACGTCCAGTCCTGTAGCCATGTCCAGTCCTGTAGCCACGTCCAATCCTGTAGCCATGTCCAGTCCTGTATACATGTCCAGTCCTGTTGCCACGTCCAGTCCTGTAGCCACATCCAGTCCTGTAACCATGTCCAGTCCAGTAGCCACGTCCAGTCCTGTAGCCATGTCCAGTCCTGTAACCATTTCCAGTCCTGCAGCCAAGTCCAGACCTGTAGCCTGGTCCAGTCCTGTAGCCACGTCCAGTCCTGTAACCATGTCCAGTCCTGAGGCCACGTCCAGTCCTGTGGCCACGTCCAGTCCTGTAGCCATGTACAGACCTATAGCCACGTCCAGTCCTGTAGCCATGTCCAGTCCTGTAACCATGTCTAGTCCTGTAGGCACGTCCAGTCCTGTAGCCACGTCCAGTCCTGTAACCATGTCCAGTCCTGCAGCCAAGTCCAGACCTGTAGCCTGGTCCAGTTCTGTAGTCACGTCCAGTCCTGTAACCATGTCCAGGCCTGTAGCCAAGTCCAGTCCTGTAGGCAGGTGCAGAGCTGTAACCATGTCCAGTCCTGTAGCCACGTCCAGTCCTGTAGCCATGTCCAGTCCTGTAGCCACGTCCAGTCCTGTAGCCAAGTCCAGTCTGTACCCACGTCCAGTCCTGTAGACATGTCCAGTCCTGTTGACACGTCCAGTCCAGACCTGTACCCACGTCCAGTCCTGTAGCCACGTCCAGTCCTGTAACCATGTCCAGTCCTGTAGCCACGTCCAGTCCTGTGGCCACGTCCAGTCCTGTAGCCATGTACAGACCTATAGCCACGTCCAGTCCTGTAGCCACGTCCAGTCCTGTAACCATGTCCAGTCCTGTAGCCACGTCCAGTCCTGTAGCCACATCCAGTCCTGTAACCATGTCCAGTCCAGTAGCCACGTCCAGTCCTGTAGCCATGTCCAGTACTGTAACCATTTCCAGTCCTGCAGCCAAGTCCAGACCTGTAGCCTGGTCCATTTCTGTAGTCACGTCCAGTCCTATAACCATGTCCAGGCCTGTAGCCAAGTCCAGTCCTGTAGGCAGGTGCAGAGCTGTAACCATGTCCAGTCCTGTAGCCACGTCCAGTCCTGTAGCCATGTCCAGTCCTGTAGCCACGTCCAGTCCTGTAGCCAAGTCCAGTCTGTACCCACGTCCAGTCCTGTAGACATGTCCAGTCCTGTTGACACGTCCAGTCCAGACCTGTACCCACGTCCAGTCCTGTAGCCACGTCCAGTCCTGTAACCATGTCCAGTCCTGTAGCCACGTCCAGTCCTGTGGCCACGTCCAGTCCTGTAGCCATGTACAGACCTATAGCCACGTCCAGTCCTGTAGCCATGTCCAGTCCTGTAACCATGTCTAGTCCTGTAGGCACGTCCAGTCCTGTAGCCACGTCCAGTCCTGTAACCATGTCCAGTCCCGTAGCCACGTCCAGTCCTCTAACCATGTCCAGTCCTGTACACACGTCCAGTCCTGTAACCATGTCCAGTCCTGTAGCCGTGTCCAATCCTGTAGCCACATCCAGTCCTGTAGCCACGTCGAGTCCTGTAACCATGTCCAGACCTGTAGCCACGTCCAGTCCTGTAGCCATGTCCAGTCCTATAGCCACATCCTGTACTGACCTGTAGCCACGTCAAGTCCTGCAGCCATGTCCAGTCCTGTAACCATGTCCAGTCCTGTAGACACGTCCAGTCCTGTAACCATGTCCAGTCCTGTAGCCATGTCCAGTCCTGTAGCAACGTCCAGTCATGTAACCATGTCCAGTCCTGTAGCCATGTCCAGTCCTGTAGCCATGTCCGGTCCTGTAGCCTAGCCACGTCCAGACCTGCAGCCACGTCCAGTCCTGTAGCCACGTCCGGTCCTGTAGCCTAGCCACGTCCAGACCTGCAGCCACGTCCAGTCCTGTAGCCATGTACAGTCATGTAACCATGTCCAGTCCTGTAGCCACGTCCAGTCCTGTAGCCATGTCCAGTCCTGTAGCCACGTCCAGTCCTGTAGCCATGTCCAGTCCTGTAGCCACGTCCAGTCCTGTAGCCATGTCCAGTCCTGTAGCCAGATCCAGTCCTGTAGCCAAGTCCAGTCCTGTAGCCACGTCCAGTCCTGTAGCCATGTCCAGTCCTGTAGCCACGTCCAGACCTGAAACCATGTCCAGTCCTTTAGCCACGTCTTGTCCTGTAGCCATGTCCAATCCTGTAGCGATGCCCAATCCTGCAGCCATGTCCAGTCCTGTAGCCATGTCCAGTCCTGTAGCTATGTCCAGTCCTGAAGCCTAGCCACGTCCAGTCCTGTAGCCACGTCCAGTCCTGTAGACACGTCCAGTCCTGTAACCATGTCCAGTCCTGTAGCCATGTCCAGTCCTGTAACCATGTCCAGTCCTGTAACCATGTCCAGTCCTGTAGCCACGTCCGGTCCTGTAGCCTAGCCACGTCCAGACCTGCAGCCACGTCCAGTCCTGTAGCCATGTACAGTCATGTAACCATGTCCAGTCCTGTAGCCACGTCCAGTCCTGTAGCCACATCCAGTCCTGTAGCCATGTGCAGTCCAGTAGCCACGTCCAGTCCTGTAGCCATGTCCAGTCCTGTAACCATTTCCAGTCCTGCAGCCAAGACCAGACCTGTAGCCTGGTCCAGTCCTGTAGCCATGTCCAGTCCTGTAGCCACATCCTGTCCTGACCTGTAGCCACGTCAAGTCCTGCAGCCATGTCCAGTCCTGTAACCACGTCCAGTCCTGTAGCCACATCCAGTCCTGTAGCCACGTCCAGTCCTGTAGCCATGTCCAGACCTGTAGACACGTCCAGTCCTGTAGCCATGTCCAGTCCTGTAGCCACGTCCAATCCTGTAGCCATGTCCAGTCCTGTATACATGTCCAGTCCTGTTGCCACGTCCAGTCCTGTAGCCACATCCAGTCCTGTAACCATGTCCAGTCCAGTAGCCACGTCCAGTCCTGTAGCCATGTCCAGTCCTGTAACCATTTCCAGTCCTGCAGCCAAGTCCAGACCTGTAGCCTGGTCCAGTCCTGTAGCCACGTCCAGTCCTGTAACCATGTCCAGTCCTGAGGCCACGTCCAGTCCTGTGGCCACGTCCAGTCCTGTAGCCATGTACAGACCTATAGCCACGTCCAGTCCTGTAGCCATGTCCAGTCCTGTAACCATGTCTAGTCCTGTAGGCACGTCCAGTCCTGTAGCCACGTCCAGTCCTGTAACCATGTCCAGTCCTGCAGCCAAGTCCAGACCTGTAGCCTGGTCCAGTTCTGTAGTCACGTCCAGTCCTGTAACCATGTCCAGGCCTGTAGCCAAGTCCAGTCCTGTAGGCAGGTGCAGAGCTGTAACCATGTCCAGTCCTGTAGCCACGTCCAGTCCTGTAGCCATGTCCAGTCCTGTAGCCACGTCCAGTCCTGTAGCCAAGTCCAGTCTGTACCCACGTCCAGTCCTGTAGACATGTCCAGTCCTGTTGACACGTCCAGTCCAGACCTGTACCCACGTCCAGTCCTGTAGCCACGTCCAGTCCTGTAACCATGTCCAGTCCTGTAGCCACGTCCAGTCCTGTGGCCACGTCCAGTCCTGTAGCCATGTACAGACCTATAGCCACGTCCAGTCCTGTAGCCACGTCCAGTCCTGTAACCATGTCCAGTCCTGTAGCCACGTCCAGTCCTGTAGCCACATCCAGTCCTGTAACCATGTCCAGTCCAGTAGCCACGTCCAGTCCTGTAGCCATGTCCAGTACTGTAACCATTTCCAGTCCTGCAGACAAGTCCAGACCTGTAGCCTGGTCCATTTCTGTAGTCACGTCCAGTCCTATAACCATGTCCAGGCCTGTAGCCAAGTCCAGTCCTGTAGGCAGGTGCAGAGCTGTAACCATGTCCAGTCCTGTAGCCACGTCCAGTCCTGTAGCCATGTCCAGTCCTGTAGCCACGTCCAGTCCTGTAGCCAAGTCCAGTCTGTAGCCACGTCCAGTCCTGTAGACATGTCCAGTCCTGTTGACACGTCCAGTCCAGACCTGTACCCACGTCCAGTCCTGTAGCCACGTCCAGTCCTGTAACCATGTCCAGTCCTGTAGCCACGTCCAGTCCTGTGGCCACATCCAGTCCTGTAGCCATGTACAGACCTATAGCCACGTCCAGTCCTGTAGCCATGTCCAGTCCTGTAACCATGTCTAGTCCTGTAGGCACGTCCAGTCCTGTAGCCACGTCCAGTCCTGTAACCATGTCCAGTCCCGTAGCCACGTCCAGTCCTCTAACCATGTCCAGTCCTGTACACACATCCAGTCCTGTAACCATGTCCAGTCCTGTAGCCGTGTCCAATCCTGTAGCCACATCCAGTCCTGTAGCCACGTCGAGTCCTGTAACCATGTCCAGACCTGTAGCCACGTCCAGTCCTGTAGCCATGTCCAGTCCTATAGCCACATCCTGTACTGACCTGTAGCCACGTCAAGTCCTGCAGCCATGTCCAGTCCTGTAACCATGTCCAGTCCTGTAGACACGTCCAGTCCTGTAACCATGTCCAGTCCTGTAGCCATGTCCAGTCCTGTAGCAACGTCCAGTCATGTAACCATGTCCAGTCCTGTAGCCATGTCCAGTCCTGTAGCCATGTCCAGTCCTGTAACCATGTCCAGTCCTGTAGCCACGTCCGGTCCTGTAGCCTAGCCACGTCCAGACCTGCAGCCACGTCCAGTCCTGTAGCCATGTACAGTCATGTAACCATGTCCAGTCCTGTAGCCACGTCCAGTCCTGTAGCCATGTCCAGTCCTGTAGCCACGTCCAGTCCTGTAGCCATGTGCAGTCTTGTAGCCACGTCCAGTCCTGTAGCCATGTCCAGTCCTGTAGCCAGATCCAGTCCTGTAGCCAAGTCCAGTCCTGTAGCCACGTCCAGTCCTGTAGCCATGTCCAGTCCTGTAGCCACGTCCAGACCTGAAACCATGTCCAGTCCTTTAGCCACGTCTAGTCCTGTAGCCATGTCCAATCCTGTAGCGATGCCCAATCCTGCAGCCATGTCCAGTCCTGTAGCCATGTCCAGTCCTGTAACTATGTCCAGTCCTGAAGCCTAGCCACGTCCAGTCCTGTAGCCACGTCCAGTCCTGTAACCACGTCCAGTCCTGTAGACACGTCCAGTCCTGTAACCATGTCCAGTCCTGTAGCCATGTCCAGTCCTGTAACCATGTCCAGTCCTGTAGCCACGTCCGGTCCTGTAGCCTAGCCACGTCCAGACCTGCAGCCACGTCCAGTCCTGTAGCCATGTACAGTCATGTAACCATGTCCAGTCCTGTAGCCACGTCCAGTCCTGTAGCCACGTCCAGTCCTGTAGCCACGTCCAGTCCTGTAACCATGTCCAGTCCTGTAGCCACGTCCAGTCCTGTAGCCACATCCAGTCCTGTAACCATGTCCAGTCCAGTAGCCACGTCCAGTCCTGTAGCCATGTCCAGTCCTGTAACCATTTCCAGTCCTGCAGCCAAGTCCAGACCTGTAGCCTGGTCCAGTCCTGTAGCCACGTCCAGTCCTGTAACCATGTCCAGGCCTGTTGCCAAGTCCAGTCCTGTAGCCAGGTGCAGAGCTGTAACCATGTCCAGTCCTATAGCCACATCCAGTCCTGTAACCCTGTCCAGTCCTGTAGCCATGTCCAATCCTGTAGCCACATCCAGTCCTGTACCCACGTCGAGTCCTGTAACCATGTCCAGACCTGTAGCCACGTCCAGTCCTGCAGCCAAGTCCAGTCCTGTAGCCACGTCCAGGCCTGTCGCCAAGTCCAGTCCTGTAGCCACGTCCAGTCCTGTAGCCATGTCCAGTCCTGTAGCCACATCCTGTCCTGACCTGTAGCCACGTCAAGTCCTGCAGCCATGTCCAGTCCTGTAACCACGTCCAGTCCTGTAGCCACATCCAGTCCTGTAGCCACGTCCAGTCCTGTAGCCACGTCCAGTCCTGTAGCCATGTCCAGACCTGTAGACACGTCCAGTCCTGTAGCCACGTCCAGTCCTGTAGCCACGTCCAGTCCTGTAACCATGTCCAGTCCAGTAGCCACGTCCAGTCCTGTATACATGTCCAGTCCTGTAGCCACGTCCAGTCCTGTAGCCACGTCCAGTCCTGTAGCCACGTCCAGTCCTGTAACCATGTCCAGTCCTGTAGCCACGTCCAGTCCTGTAGCCATGTCCAGTCCTGTAACCATTTCCAGTCCTGCAGCCAAGTCCAGACCTGTAGCCTGGTCCAGTTCTGTAGTCACGTCCAGTCCTGTAACCATGTCCAGTCCAGTAGCCATGTCCAGTCCTGTAGCCACGTCCAGTCCTGTAGCCACGTCCAGTCCTGTAGCCACGTCCAGTCCTGTAGCCACGTCCAGTCCTGTAACCATGTCCAGTCCTGTAGCCACGTCCAGTCCTGTAGCCACATCCAGTCCTGTAACCATGTCCAGTCCAGTAGCCACGTCCAGTCCTGTAGCCATGTCCAGTCCTGTAACCATTTCCAGTCCTGCAGCCAAGTCCAGACCTGTAGCCTGGTCCAGTTCTGTAGTCACGTCCAGTCCTGTAACCATGTCCAGGCCTGTAGCCAAGTCCAGTCCTGTAGGCAGGTGCAGAGCTGTAACCATGTCCAGTCCTGTAGCCACGTCCAGTCCTGTAGCCATGTCCAGTCCTGTAGCCACGTCCAGTCCTGTAGCCAAGTCCAGTCTGTACCCACGTCCAGTCCTGTAGACATGTCCAGTCCTGTTGACACGTCCAGTCCAGACCTGTACCCACGTCCAGTCCTGTAGCCACGTCCAGTCCTGTAACCATGTCCAGTCCTGTAGCCACGTCCAGTCCTGTGGCCACGTCCAGTCCTGTAGCCATGTACAGACCTATAGCCACGTCCAGTCCTGTAGCCATGTCCAGTCCTGTAACCATGTCTAGTCCTGTAGCCACGTCCAGTCCTGTAGCCACGTCCAGTCCTGTAACCATGTCCAGTCCCGTAGCCACGTCCAGTCCTCTAACCATGTCCAGTCCTGTACACACGTCCAGTCCTGTAACCATGTCCAGTCCTGTAGCCGTATCCAATCCTGTAGCCACATCCAGTCCTGTAGCCACGTCGAGACCTGTAACCATGTCCAGACCTGTAGCCACGTCCAGTCCTGTAGCCATGTCCAGTCCTATAGCCACATCCTGTCCTGACCTGTAGCCACGTCAAGTCCTGCAGCCATGTCCAGTCCTGTAACCATGTCCAGTCCTGTAGCCACATCCAGTCCTGTAGCCACGTCCAGTCCTGTAGCCATGTCCAGACCTGTAGACACGTCCAGTCCTGTAGCCACGTCCAGTCCTGTAGCCATGACCCGTCCTGTAGCCAAGTCCAGTCCTGTAGCCACGTCCAGACCTGTAGACACGTCCAGTCATGTAGCCACGTCCAGTCCTTTAGCCATGTCCAGACATGTAGCCACGTCCAGTACTGTAGCCACGTCCAGTCCTGTAACCATGTCCAGTCCTGTAGTCACGTCCAGTCCTGTTACCATGTCCAGTCCTGTAGCCACGTCCAGACCTGTAGCCACATCCAGTCCTGTAGCCACGTCCAGTCCTGTAGCCATGTCCAGACCTGTAGACACGTCCAGTCCTGTAGCCACGTCCAGTCCTGTAGCCATGACCCGTCCTGTAGCCAAGTCCAGTCCTGTAGCCACGTCCAGACCTGTAGACACGTCCAGTCATGTAGCCACGTCCAGTCCTTTAGCCATGTCCAGACATGTAGCCACGTCCAGTACTGTAGCCACGTCCAGTCCTGTAACCATGTCCAGTCCTGTAGTCACGTCCAGTCCTGTTACCATGTCCAGTCCTGTAGCCACGTCCAGACCTGTAGCCACGTCCAGTCCTGTAGCCACGTCCATTCCTGTAGCCATGTCCAGTCCTGTAGCCACGTCCAGTCCTGTAACCATGTCCAGTCCTTTAGCCACGTCCAGTCCTGTAACAATGTCCAGTCCTTTAGCCATGTCCAGTCCTGTAGCCAAGTCCAGTCCTGTAGCCACGTCCAGTCCTGTAGCTACGTCCAGTACTGTAGCCACGTCCATTCCTGTAGCCATGTCCAGTCCTGTAGCCATGTCCAGTACTGTAACCATGTCCAGTCCTTTAGCCACGTCCATTCCTGTAACCATGTCCAGTCCTTTAGCCATGTCCAGTCCTGTAACCAAGTCCAGTCCTGTAGCCACGTCCAGTACTGTAGCCACGTCCCGTCCTGTTACCATGTCCTGTCCTGTAGCCACGTCCAGACCTGTAGCCACATCCAGTCCTGTAGCCACGTCCAGTCCTGTAACCACGTCCATTCCTGTAGCCATGTCCAGTCCTGTAGCCACGTCCAGTCCTGTAGCCATGTCCAGACCTGTAGACACATCCAGTCCTATAGCCATGTCCAGTCCTTTAGCCACGTCCAGTCCTGTAGCCATGTCCAGTCCTGTATACATGTCCAGTCCTGTAGCCACGTCCAGTCCTGTAGCCACGTCCAGTCCTGTAACCATGTCCAGTCCAGTAGCCACGTCCAGTCCTGTATACATGTCCAGTCCTGTAGCCACGTCCAGTCCTGTAGCCACGTCCAGTCCTGTAGCCACGTCCAGTCCTGTAACCATGTCCAGTCCTGTAGCCACGTCCAGTCCTGTAGCCATGTCCAGTCCTGTAACCATTTCCAGTCCTGCAGCCAAGTCCAGACCTGTAGCCTGGTCCAGTTCTGTAGTCACGTCCAGTCCTGTAACCATGTCCAGTCCAGTAGCCACGTCCAGTCCTGTAGCCATGTCCAGTCCTGTAGCCACGTCCAGTCCTGTAGCCACGTCCAGTCCTGTAGCCACATCCAGTCCTGTAACCATGTCCAGTCCTGTAGCCACGTCCAGTCCTGTAGCCACATCCAGTCCTGTAACCATGTCCAGTCCAGTAGCCACGTCCAGTCCTGTAGCCATGTCCAGTCCTGTAACCATTTCCAGTCCTGCAGCCAAGTCCAGACCTGTAGCCTGGTTCAGTTCTGTAGTCACGTCCAGTCCTGTAACCATGTCCAGGCCTGTAGCCAAGTCCAGTCCTGTAGGCAGGTGCAGAGCTGTAACCATGTCCAGTCCTGTAGCCACGTCCAGTCCTGTAGCCATGTCCAGACCTGTAGCCACGTCCAGTCCTGTAGCCAAGTCCAGTCTGTACCCACGTCCAGTCCTGTAGACATGTCCAGTCCTGTTGACACGTCCATTCCAGACCTGTACCCACGTCCAGTCCTGTAGCCACGTCCAGTCCTGTAACCATGTCCAGTCCTGTAGCCACGTCCAGTCCTGTGGCCACATCCAGTCCTGTAGCCATGTACAGACCTATAGCCACGTCCAGTCCTGTAGCCATGTCCAGTCCTGTAACCATGTCTAGTCCTGTAGCCACGTCCAGTCCTGTAGCCACGTCCAGTCCTGTAACCATGTCCAGTCCCGTAGCCACGTCCAGTCCTCTAACCATGTCCAGTCCTGTACACACATCCAGTCCTGTAACCATGTCCAGTCCTGTAGCCGTGTCCAATCCTGTAGCCACATCCAGTCCTGTAGCCACGTCGAGTCCTGTAACCATGTCCAGACCTGTAGCCACGTCCAGTCCTGTTGCCATGTCCAGTCCTATAGCCACATCCTGTCCTGACCTGTAGCCACGTCAAGTCCTGCAGCCATGTCCAGTCCTGTAACCATGTCCAGTCCTGTAGCCACATCCAGTCCTGTAGCCACGTCCAGTCCTGTAGCCATGTCCAGACCTGTAGACACGTCCAGTCCTGTAGCCACGTCCAGTCCTGTAGCCATGACCCGTCCTGTAGCCAAGTCCAGTCCTGTAGCCACGTCCAGACCTGTAGACACGTCCAGTCATGTAGCCACGTCCAGTCCTTTAGCCATGTCCAGACATGTAGCCACGTCCAGTATTGTAGCCACGTCCAGTCCTGTAACCATGTCCAGTCCTGTAGTCACGTCCAGTCCTGTTACCATGTCCAGTCCTGTAGCCACGTCCAGACCTGTAGCCACGTCCAGTCCTGTAGCCACGTCCATTCCTGTAGCCATGTCCAGTCCTGTAGCCACGTCCAGTCCTGTAACCATGTCCAGTCCTTTAGCCACGTCCAGTCCTGTAACCATGTCCAGTCCTTTAGCCATGTCCAGTCCTGTAGCCAAGTCCAGTCCTGTAGCCACGTCCAGTCCTGTAGCTACGTCCAGTACTGTAGCCTCGTCCATTCCTGTAGCCATGTCCAGTCCTGTAGCCACGTCCAGTCCTGTAACCATGTCCAGTCCTTTAGCCATGTCCATTCCTGTAACCATGTCCAGTCCTTTAGCCATGTCTAGTCCTGTAGCCAAGTCCAGTCCTGTAGCCACGTCCAGTCCTGTAACCATGTCCAGTACTGTAGCCACGTCCCGTCCTGTTACCATGTCCTGTCCTGTAGCCACGTCCAGACCTGTAGCCACATCCAGTCCTGTAGGGACGTCCAGTCCTGTAACCACGTCCATTCCTGTAGCCACGTCCGGTCCTGTAGCCTAGCCACGTCCAGACCTGCAGCCACGTCCAGTCCTGTAGCCATGTACAGTCATGTAACCATGTCCAGTCCTGTAGCCACGTCCAGTCCTGTAGCCATGTCCAGTCCTGTAGCCACGTCCAGTCCTGTAGCCATGTCCAGTCTTGTAGCCACGTCCAGTCCTGTAGCCATGTCCAGTCCTGTAGCCAGATCCAGTCCTGTTGCCAAGTCCAGTCCTGTAGCCACGTCCAGTCCTGTACCCATGTCCAGTCCTGTAGCCACGTCCAGACCTGAAACCATGTCCAGTCCTTTAGCCACGTCTAGTCCTGTAGCCATGTCCAATCCTGTAGCGATGCCCAATCCTGCAGCCATGTCCAGTCCTGTAGCCATGTCCAGTCCTGTAACTATGTCCAGTCCTGAAGCCTAGCCACGTCCAGTCCTGTAGCCACGTCCAGTCCTGTAACCACGTCCAGTCCTGTAGACACGTCCAGTCCTGTAACCATGTCCAGTCCTGTAGCCATGTCCAGTCCTGTAACCATGTCCAGTCCTGTAGCCACGTCCGGTCCTGTAGCCTAGCCACGTCCAGACCTGCAGCCACGTCCAGTCCTGTAGCCATGTACAGTCATGTAACCATGTCCAGTCCTGTAGCCACGTCCAGTCCTGTAGCCACGTCCAGTCCTGTAGCCACGTCCAGTCCTGTAACCATGTCCAGTCCTGTAGCCACGTCCAGTCCTGTAGCCACATCCAGTCCTGTAACCATGTCCAGTCCAGTAGCCACGTCCAGTCCTGTAGCCATGTCCAGTCCTGTAACCATTTCCAGTCCTGCAGCCAAGTCCAGACCTGTAGCCTGGTCCAGTCCTGTAGCCACGTCCAGTCCTGTAACCATGTCCAGGCCTGTTGCCAAGTCCAGTCCTGTAGCCAGGTGCAGAGCTGTAACCATGTCCAGTCCTATAGCCACATCCAGTCCTGTAACCCTGTCCAGTCCTGTAGCCATGTCCAATCCTGTAGCCACATCCAGTCCTGTACCCACGTCGAGTCCTGTAACCATGTCCAGACCTGTAGCCACGTCCAGTCCTGCAGCCAAGTCCAGTCCTGTAGCGACGTCCAGGCCTGTCGCCAAGTCCAGTCCTGTAGCCACGTCCAGTCCTGTAGCCATGTCCAGTCCTGTAGCCACATCCTGTCCTGACCTGTAGCCACGTCAAGTCCTGCAGCCATGTCCAGTCCTGTAACCACGTCCAGTCCTGTAGCCACATCCAGTCCTGTAGCCACGTCCAGTCCTGTAGCCACGTCCAGTCCTGTAGCCATGTCCAGACCTGTAGACACGTCCAGTCCTGTAGCCACGTCCAGTCCTGTAGCCACGTCCAGTCCTGTAACCATGTCCAGTCCAGTAGCCACGTCCAGTCCTGTATACATGTCCAGTCCTGTAGCCACGTCCAGTCCTGTAGCCACGTCCAGTCCTGTAGCCACGTCCAGTCCTGTAACCATGTCCAGTCCTGTAGCCACGTCCAGTCCTGTAGCCATGTCCAGTCCTGTAACCATTTCCAGTCCTGCAGCCAAGTCCAGACCTGTAGCCTGGTCCAGTTCTGTAGTCACGTCCAGTCCTGTAACCATGTCCAGTCCAGTAGCCATGTCCAGTCCTGTAGCCATGTCCAGTCCTGTAGCCACGTCCAGTACTGTAGCCACGTCCAGTCCTGTAGCCACGTCCAGTCCTGTAACCATGTCCAGTCCTGTAGCCACGTCCAGTCCTGTAGCCACATCCAGTCCTGTAACCATGTCCAGTCCAGTAGCCACGTCCAGTCCTGTAGCCATGTCCAGTCCTGTAACCATTTCCAGTCCTGCAGCCAAGTCCTGACCTGTAGCCTGGTTCAGTTCTGTAGTCACGTCCAGTCCTGTAACCATGTCCAGGCCTGTAGCCAAGTCCAGTCCTGTAGGCAGGTGCAGAGCTGTAACCATGTCCAGTCCTGTAGCCACGTCCAGTCCTGTAGCCATGTCCAGTCCTGTAGCCACGTCCAGTCCTGTAGCCAAGTCCAGTCTGTACCCACGTCCAGTCCTGTAGACATGTCCAGTCCTGTTGACACGTCCAGTCCAGACCTGTACCCACGTCCAGTCCTGTAGCCACGTCCAGTCCT
The DNA here is from genome assembly GCF_030144855.1 of Hypanus sabinus. Lineage (NCBI taxonomy): Eukaryota > Metazoa > Chordata > Chondrichthyes > Myliobatiformes > Dasyatidae > Hypanus > Hypanus sabinus. The sequence continues at coordinate 47,139,738 of NC_082738.1, forward strand.
GTAACCATGTCCAGTCCTGTAACCATGTCCAGTCCTGTAGCCATGTCCAGTCCTGTAACCATGTCCAGTCCTATAGCCACGTCCGGTCCTGTAGCCTAGCCACGTCCAGACCTGCAGCCACGTCCAGTCCTGTAGCCATGTACAGTCATGTAACCATGTCCAGTCCTGTAGCCACGTCCAGTCCTGTAGCCACGTCCAGTCCTGTAGCCACGTCCAGTCCTGTAACCATGTCCAGTCCTGTAGCCACGTCCAGTCCTGTAGCCACATCCAGTCCTGTAACCATGTCCAGTCCAGTAGCCACGTCCAGTCCTGTAGCCATGTCCAGTCCTGTAACCATTTCCAGTCCTGCAGCCAAGTCCAGACCTGTAGCCTGGTCCAGTCCTGTAGCCACGTCCAGTCCTGTAACCATGTCCAGGCCTGTTGCCAAGTCCAGTCCTGTAGCCAGGTGCAGAGCTGTAACCATGTCCAGTCCTATAGCCACATCCAGTCCTGTAACCCTGTCCAGTCCTGTAGCCATGTCCAATCCTGTAGCCACATCCAGTCCTGTACCCACGTCGAGTCCTGTAACCATGTCCAGACCTGTAGCCACGTCCAGTCCTGCAGCCAAGTCCAGTCCTGTAGCGACGTCCAGGCCTGTCGCCAAGTCCAGTCCTGTAGCCACGTCCAGTCCTGTAGCCATGTCCAGTCCTGTAGCCACATCCTGTCCTGACCTGTAGCCACGTCAAGTCCTGCAGCCATGTCCAGTCCTGTAACCACGTCCAGTCCTGTAGCCACATCCAGTCCTGTAGCCACGTCCAGTCCTGTAGCCACGTCCAGTCCTGTAGCCATGTCCAGACCTGTAGACACGTCCAGTCCTGTAGCCACGTCCAGTCCTGTAGCCACGTCCAGTCCTGTAACCATGTCCAGTCCAGTAGCCACGTCCAGTCCTGTATACATGTCCAGTCCTGTAGCCATGTCCAGTCCTGTAGCCACGTCCAGTCCTGTAGCCACGTCCAGTCCTGTAACCATGTCCAGTCCTGTAGCCACGTCCAGTCCTGTAGCCATGTCCAGTCCTGTAACCATTTCCAGTCCTGCAGCCAAGTCCAGACCTGTAGCCTGGTCCAGTTCTGTAGTCACGTCCAGTCCTGTAACCATGTCCAGTCCAGTAGCCATGTCCAGTCCTGTAGCCATGTCCAGTCCTGTAGCCACGTCCAGTCCTGTAGCCACGTCCAGTCCTGTAGCCACGTCCAGTCCTGTAACCATGTCCAGTCCTGTAGCCACGTCCAGTCCTGTAGCCACATCCAGTCCTGTAACCATGTCCAGTCCAGTAGCCACGTCCAGTCCTGTAGCCATGTCCAGTCCTGTAACCATTTCCAGTCCTGCAGCCAAGTCCTGACCTGTAGCCTGGTCCAGTTCTGTAGTCACGTCCAGTCCTGTAACCATGTCCAGGCCTGTAGCCAAGTCCAGTCCTGTAGGCAGGTGCAGAGCTGTAACCATGTCCAGTCCTGTAGCCACGTCCAGTCCTGTAGCCATGTCCAGTCCTGTCGCCACGTCCAGTCCTGTAGCCAAGTCCAGTCTGTACCCACGTCCAGTCCTGTAGACATGTCCAGTCCTGTTGACACGTCCAGTCCAGACCTGTACCCACGTCCAGTCCTGTAGCCACGTCCAGTCCTGTAACCATGTCCAGTCCTGTAGCCACGTCCAGTCCTGTGGCCACGTCCAGTCCTGTAGCCATGTACAGACCTATAGCCACGTCCAGTCCTGTAGCCATGTCCAGTCCTGTAACCATGTCTAGTCCTGTAGCCACGTCCAGTCCTGTAGCCACGTCCAGTCCTGTAACCATGTCCAGTCCCGTAGCCACGTCCAGTCCTCTAACCATGTCCAGTCCTGTACACACGTCCAGTCCTGTAACCATGTCCAGTCCTGTAGCCGTATCCAATTCTGTAGCCACATCCAGTCCTGTAGCCACGTCGAGACCTGTAGCCACATCCAGTCCTGTAGCCACGTCCAGTCCTGTAGCCATGTCCAGACCTGTAGACACGTCCAGTCCTGTAGCCACGTCCAGTCCTGTAGCCATGACCCGTCCTGTAGCCAAGTCCAGTCCTGTAGCCACGTCCAGACCTGTAGACACGTCCAGTCATGTAGCCACGTCCAGTCCTTTAGCCATGTCCAGACATGTAGCCACGTCCAGTACTGTAGCCACGTCCAGTCCTGTAACCATGTCCAGTCCTGTAGTCACGTCCAGTCCTGTTACCATGTCCAGTCCTGTAGCCACGTCCAGACCTGTAGCCACGTCCAGTCCTGTAGCCACGTCCATTCCTGTAGCCATGTCCAGTCCTGTAGCCACGTCCAGTCCTGTAACCATGTCCAGTCCTTTAGCCACGTCCAGTCCTGTAACAATGTCCAGTCCTTTAGCCATGTCCAGTCCTGTAGCCAAGTCCAGTCCTGTAGCCACGTCCAGTCCTGTAGCTACGTCCAGTACTGTAGCCACGTCCATTCCTGTAGCCATGTCCAGTCCTGTAGCCACGTCCAGTACTGTAACCATGTCCAGTCCTTTAGCCACGTCCATTCCTGTAACCATGTCCAGTCCTTTAGCCATGTCCAGTCCTGTAACCAAGTCCAGTCCTGTAGCCACGTCCAGTACTGTAGCCACGTCCCGTCCTGTTACCATGTCCTGTCCTGTAGCCACGTCCAGACCTGTAGCCACATCCAGTCCTGTAGCCACGTCCAGTCCTGTAACCACGTCCATTCCTGTAGCCATGTCCAGTCCTGTAGCCACGTCCAGTCCTGTAGCCATGTCCAGACCTGTAGACACGTCCAGTCCTATAGCCATGTCCAGTCCTTTAGCCACGTCCAGTCCTGTAGCCATGTCCAGTCCTGTATACATGTCCAGTCCTGTAGCCACGTCCAGTCCTGTAGCCACGTCCAGTCCTGTAACCATGTCCAGTCCAGTAGCCACGTCCAGTCCTGTATACATGTCCAGTCCTGTAGCCACGTCCAGTCCTGTAGCCACGTCCAGTCCTGTAGCCACGTCCAGTCCTGTAACCATGTCCAGTCCTGTAGCCACGTCCAGTCCTGTAGCCATGTCCAGTCCTGTAACCATTTCCAGTCCTGCAGCCAAGTCCAGACCTGTAGCCTGGTCCAGTTCTGTAGTCACGTCCAGTCCTGTAACCATGTCCAGTCCAGTAGCCACGTCCAGTCCTGTAGCCATGTCCAGTCCTGTAGCCACGTCCAGTCCTGTAGCCACATCCAGTCCTGTAACCATGTCCAGTCCAGTAGCCACGTCCAGTCCTGTAGCCATGTCCAGTCCTGTAACCATTTCCAGTCCTGCAGCCAAGTCCAGACCTGTAGCCTGGTCCAGTTCTGTAGTCACGTCCAGTCCTGTAACCATGTCCAGGCCTGTAGCCAAGTCCAGTCCTGTAGGCAGGTGCAGAGCTGTAACCATGTCCAGTCCTGTAGCCACGTCCAGTCCTGTAGCCATGTCCAGACCTGTAGCCACGTCCAGTCCTGTAGCCAAGTCCAGTCTGTACCCACGTCCAGTCCTGTAGACATGTCCAGTCCTGTTGACACGTCCATTCCAGACCTGTACCCACGTCCAGTCCTGTAGCCACGTCCAGTCCTGTAACCATGTCCAGTCCTGTAGCCACGTCCAGTCCTGTGGCCACATCCAGTCCTGTAGCCATGTACAGACCTATAGCCACGTCCAGTCCTGTAGCCATGTCCAGTCCTGTAACCATGTCTAGTCCTGTAGCCACGTCCAGTCCTGTAGCCACGTCCAGTCCTGTAACCATGTCCAGTCCCGTAGCCACGTCCAGTCCTCTAACCATGTCCAGTCCTGTACACACGTCCAGTCCTGTAACCATGTCCAGTCCTGTAGCCGTGTCCAATCCTGTAGCCACATCCAGTCCTGTAGCCACGTCGAGTCCTGTAACCATGTCCAGACCTGTAGCCACGTCCAGTCCTGTTGCCATGTCCAGTCCTATAGCCACATCCTGTCCTGACCTGTAGCCACGTCAAGTCCTGCAGCCATGTCCAGTCCTGTAACCATGTCCAGTCCTGTAGCCACATCCAGTCCTGTAGCCACGTCCAGTCCTGTAGCCATGTCCAGACCTGTAGACACTTCCAGTCCTGTAGCCACGTCCAGTCCTGTAGCCATGACCCGTCCTGTAGCCAAGTCCAGTCCTGTAGCCACGTCCAGACCTGTAGACACGTCCAGTCATGTAGCCACGTCCAGTCCTTTAGCCATGTCCAGACATGTAGCCACGTCCAGTACTGTAGCCACGTCCAGTCCTGTAACCATGTCCAGTCCTGTAGTCACGTCCAGTCCTGTTACCATGTCCAGTCCTGTAGCCACGTCCAGACCTGTAGCCACGTCCAGTCCTGTAGCCACGTCCATTCCTGTAGCCATGTCCAGTCCTGTAGCCACGTCCAGTCCTGTAACCATGTCCAGTCCTTTAGCCACGTCCAGTCCTGTAACCATGTCCAGTCCTTTAGCCATGTCCAGTCCTGTAGCCAAGTCCAGTCCTGTAGCCACGTCCAGTCCTGTAGCTACGTCCAGTACTGTAGCCTCGTCCATTCCTGTAGCCATGTCCAGTCCTGTAGCCACGTCCAGTCCTGTAACCATGTCCAGTCCTTTAGCCATGTCCATTCCTGTAACCATGTCCAGTCCTTTAGCCATGTCTAGTCCTGTAGCGAAGTCCAGTCCTGTAGCCACGTCCAGTCCTGTAACCATGTCCAGTACTGTAGCCACGTCCCGTCCTGTTACCATGTCCTGTCCTGTAGCCACGTCCAGACCTGTAGCCACATCCAGTCCTGTAGGGACGTCCAGTCCTGTAACCACGTCCATTCCTGTAGCCATGTCCAGTCCTGTAGCCACGTCCAGTCCTGTAACCATGCCCAGTCCTGTAGCCACGTCCAGTCCTGTAACCATGTCCAGTCCTGTAGCCATGTCCAATCCTGTAGCGATGCCCAATCCTGCAGCCATGTCCACTCCTGTAGCCACGTCCAGTCCTGTAGCCATGTCCAGTCCTGTAGCCTAGCCACGTCCAGTCCTGTAGCAACGTCCAGTCCTGTAGCCACGTCCAGTCCTGTAACCATGTCCAGAACTGTAACCATGTCCAGTCCTGTAGCAATGTCCAGTCCAGTAGCCACGTGCAGTCCAGACATGTAGCCATGTCCAGTCCTGTAACCATGTCCAGTCCTGTAGCCACGTCCAGTCCTGTAGCCACGTCCAGTCCTGTAGCAATGTCCAGTCCAGTAGCCATGTGCAGTCCAGTCCTGTAGCCATGTCCAGTCCTGAAAACATGTCCAGTCCTGTAGACACGTCCAGTCCTGTAGCCACGTCCAGTCCTGTAGCCACGTCCAGTCCTGTAACCATGTCCAGTCCTGTAGCCACGTCCAGTCCTGTAGCCAAGTCCAGTCCTGTAGACATGTCCAGTCCTGGAGACACGTCCAGTCCAGACCTGTAGCCACGTCCAGTCCTGTAGCCACTTTCAGTCCTGTAAACATGTCCAGTCCTGTAGCCACGTCCAGTCCTGTAAACAAGTCCAGTCCTGTAACCATTTCCAGTCCTGTAGCCACATCCAGTCCTATAGCCACGTCCAGTCCTGTAACCATGTCCAGTCCTGTACCCCTGTCCAGTCCTGTAAGCATGTTCATTCCTGTAGCCTAGACACGTCCAGACCTGTAGCCACGTCCAGTCCTGTAACCATGTCCAGTCATGTAGCCATGTCCAGTCCTGTTGCCACGTCCAGTCCTGTAGCCACGTCCAGTCCTGTAGCCACGTCCAGACCTGAAGACACGTCCAGTCATGTAGCCACGTCCAGTCCTGTAGCCATGTCCAGACCTGTAGCCACGTCCAGTCCTGTAGCCACGTCCAGTCCGGTAACCATGTCCAGTACTGTAGCCATGTCCAGTCCTGTTACCATGTCCAGTCCTGTAGCCACGTCCAGACCTGTAGCCACGTCCAGTCCTGAAGCCACGTCCAGTCCTGTAACCACGTCCATTACTGTAGCCATGTCCAGTCCTGTAGCCACGTCAAGTCCTGTAACCATGCCCAGTCCTGTAGCCACGTCCAGTCCTGTAACCATGTCCAGTCCTGTAGCCAAGTCCACTCCTGTAGCCACGTCCAGTCCTGTAGCCATGTCCAGTCCTGTAGCCTAGCCACGTCCAGTCCTGTAGCAATGTCCAGTCCTGTAGCCACGTCCAGTCCTGTAACCATGTCCAGACCTGTAACCATGTCCAGTCCTGTAGCCAAGTCCAGTCCTGTAGCCACGTCTATTCCTGTAGCAATGTCCAGTCCTGTAGCCACGTACAGTCCTGTAACCGTGTTCAGTCCTGTAACCACGTCCAGACCAGTAGCCACGTCCAGTCCTGTAGCCACGTCCAGTCCTGTAACCATGTCCAGTCCTGTAGCCACGTCCAGACCTGTAGCCACGTCCAGTCCTGTAGCCACGTCCAGGCCTGTAGCCACGTCCAGTCCTGAAACCATGTCCAGTCCTTTAGCCACATCCAGTCCTGTAGCCATGTCCAATCCTGTAGCGATGCCCAATCCCGCAGCCATGTCCAGTCCTGTAGCCACGTCCAGTCCTGTAGCTATGTCCAGTCCTGAAGCCTAGCCACGTCCAGTCCTGTAAACACGTCCAGTCCTGTAGCCATGTCCAGACATGTAGCCACGTCCAGTCCTGTAACCATGTCCAGTCCTGTAGCCACGTCCAGTCCTGTAGCCACGTCCAGTCCTGTAGCAATGTCCAGTCCAGTAGCCACGTGCAGTCCAGTCCTGTAGCCATGTCCAGTCCTGAAAACATGTCCAGTCCTGTAGACACGTCCAGTCCTGTAGCCACGTCCAGTCCTGTAGCCACGTCCAGTCCTGTAACCATGTCCAGTCCTGTAGCCACGTCCAGTCCTGTAACCATGTCCAGTCATGTAGCCATGTCCAGTCCTGTTGCCACGTCCAGTCCTGTAGCCACGTCCAGTCCTGTAGCCACGTCCAGACCTGAAGACACGTCCAGTCATGTAGCCACGTCCAGTCCTGTAGCCATGTCCAGACCTGTAGCCACGTCCAGTCCTGTAGCCACGTCCAGTCCTGTAACCATGTCCAGTACTGTAGCCATGTCCAGTCCTGTTACCATGTCCAGTCCTGTAGCCACGTCCAGACCTGTAGCCACGTCCAGTCCTGAAGCCACATCCAGACCTGCAGCCACGTCCAGTCCTGTAGCCATGTACAGTCATGTATCCATGTCCAGTCCAGTAGCCACGTCCAGTCATGCAGCCATGTCCAGTCCTGTAGCCACATCCAGTCTTGTAACCATGTCCAGTCCAGTAACAACGTCCAGTCCTGTATACATATCCAGTCCTGTAGCCATGTCCAGTCCTGTAGCCACGTCCAGTCCTGTAGCCACGTCCAGTCCTGTAGCCACGTCCAGTCCTGTAACCATGTCCAGACCTGTAGCCACGTCCAGTCCTGTAGCCATGTCCAGTCCTGTAGCCACATCCTGTCCTGACCTGTAGCCACGTCGTCCTGCAGCCATGTCCAGTCCTGTAACCATGTCCAGTCCTGTAGCCACATCCAGTCCTGTAGCCACGTCCAGTCCTGTAGCCATGTCCAGACCTGTAGACACGTCCAGTCCTGTAGCCACGTCCAGTCCTGTAGCCAAAACCCGTCCTGTAGCCAAGTCCAGTCCTGTAGCCACGTCCAGACCTGTAGACACGTCCAGTCATGTAGCCACGTCCAGTCCTTTAGCCATGTCCAGACATGTAGCCACGTCCAGTACTGTAGCCACGTCCAGTCCTGTAACCATGTCCAGTCCTGTAGCCACGTCCAGTCCTGTTACCATGTCCAGTCCTGTAGCCACGTCCAGACCTGTAGCCACGTCCAGTCCTGTAGCCACGTCCATTCCTGTAGCCATGTCCAGTCCTGTAGCCACGTCCAGTCCTGTAACCATGTCCAGTCCTTTAGCCACGTCCAGTCCTGTAACCATGTCCAGTCCTTTAGCCATGTCCAGTCCTGTAGCCAATTCCAGTCCTGTAGCCACGTCCAGTCCTGTAGCTACGTCCAGACCTGTAGACACGTCCAGTCATGTAGCCACTTCCAGTCCTGTAGCCACGTCCATTCCTGTAGCCATGTCCAGTCCTGTAGCCACGTCCAGTCCTGAAACCATGTCCAGTCCTTTAGCCACGTCTAGTCCTGTAGCCATGTGCAATCCTGTAGCGATGCCCAATCCTGCAGCCATGTCCAGTCCTGTAGCCACGTCCAGTCCTGTAGCTATGTCCAGTCCTGAACCCTAGCCACGTCCAGTCCTGTAGCCACGTCCAGTCCTGTAATCACGTCCAGTCCTGTAGACACGTCCTGTCCTGTAACCATGTCCAGTCCTGTAGCCATGTCCAGTCCTGTAGCCACGTCCAGTCATGTAACCATGTCCAGTCCTGTAGCCATGTCCAGTCCTGTAGCCATGTCCAGTCCTGTAACCATGTCCAGTCCTGTAGCCACGTCCGGTCCTGTAGCCTAGCCACGTCCAGACCTGCAGCCACGTCCAGTCCTGTAGCCATGTACAGTCATGTAACCATGTCCAGTCCAGGAGCCACGTCCAGTCATGCAGCCACGCCCAGTCCTGTAGCCATGTGCAGTCCTGTAACCATGTCCAGTCCTGTAGCCACGTCCAGTCCTGTAGCCATGTCCAGTCCTGTAGCCAGATCCAGTCCTGTAGCCAAGTCCAGTCCTGTAGCCACGTCCAGTCCTGTAGCCATGTCCAGTCCTGTAGCCACGTCCAGACCTGAAACCATGTCCAGTCCTTTAGCCACGTCTAGTCCTGTAGCCCTGTCCAATCCTGTAGCGATGCCCAATCCTGCAGCCATGTCCAGTCCTGTAGCCACATCCAGTCCTGTAGCTATGTCCAGTCCTGAAGCCTAGCCACGTCCAGTCCTGTAGCCACGTCCAGTCCTGTAGCCATGTCCAGTCCTGTAGCCACGTCCAGTCATGTAACCATGTCCAGTCCTGTAGCCATGTCCAGTCCTGTAGCCATGTCCAGTCCTGTAACCATGTCCAGTCCTGTAGCCACGTCCGGTCCTGTAGCCTAGCCACGTCCAGACCTGCAGCCACGTCCAGTCCTTTAGCCATGTACAGTCATGTATCCATGTCCAGTCCAGTAGCCACGTCCAGTCATGCAGCCATGTCCAGTCCTGTAGCCACATCCAGTCCTGTAACCATGTCCAGTCCAGTAACAACGTCCAGTCCTGTATACATATCCAGTCCTGTAGCCATGTCCTGTCCTGTAGCCACGTCCAGTCCTGTAGCCACGTCCAGTCCTGTAGCCACGTCCAGTCCTGTAAACATGTCCAGACCTGTAGCCACGTCCAGTCCTGTAGCCATGTCCAGTCCTGTAGCCACATCCTCTCCTGACCTGTAGCCACGTCGTCCTGCAGCCATGTCCAGTCCTGTAACCATGTCCAGTCCTGTAGCCACATCCAGTCCTGTAGCCACGTCCAGTCCTGTAGCCATGTCCAGACCTGTAGACACGTCCAGTCCTGTAGCCACGTCCAGTCCTGTAGCCAAAACCCGTCCTGTAGCCAAGTCCAGTCCTGTAGCCACGTCCAGACCTGTAGACACGTCCAGTCATGTAGCCACGTCCAGTCCTTTAGCCATGTCCAGACATGTAGCCACGTCCAGTACTGTAGCCACGTCCAGTCCTGTAACCATGTCCAGTCCTGTAGCCACGTCCAGTCCTGTTACCATGTCCAGTCCTGTAGCCACGTCCAGACCTGTAGCCACGTCCAGTCCTGTAGCCACATCCATTCCTGTAGCCATGTCCAGTCCTGTAGCCACGTCCAGTCCTGTAACCATGTCCAGTCCTTTAGCCACGTCCAGTCCTGTAACCATGTCCAGTCCTTTAGCCATGTCCAGTCCTGTAGCCAATTCCAGTCCTGTAGCCACGTCCAGTCCTGTAGCTACGTCCAGACCTGTAGACACGTCCAGTCATGTAGCCACTTCTAGTCCTGTAGCCATGTCCAGTCCTGTAGCCACGTCCAGTCCTGTAACCATGTCCAGTCCTTTAGCCACGTCCAGTCCTGTAACCATGTCCAGTCCTTTAGCCATGTCCAGTCCTGTAGCCAATTCCAGGCCTGTAGCCACGTCCAGTCCTGTAGCTACGTCCAGACCTGTAGACACGTCCAGTCATGTAGCCACTTCCAGTCCTGTAGCCACGTCCATTCCTGTAGCCATGTCCAGTCCTGTAGCCACGTCCAGTCCTGAAACCATGTCCAGTCCTTTAGCCACGTCTAGTCCTGTAGCCATGTGCAATCCTGTAGCGATGCCCAATCCTGCAGCCATGTCCAGTCCTGTAGCCACGTCCAGTCCTGTAGCTATGTCCAGTCCTGAACCCTAGCCACGTCCAGTCCTGTAGCCACGTCCAGTCCTGTAATCACGTCCAGTCCTGTAGACACGTCCTGTCCTGTAACCATGTCCAGTCCTGTAGCCATGTCCAGTCCTGTAGCCACGTCCAGTCATGTAACCATGTCCAGTCCTGTAGCCATGTCCAGTCCTGTAACCATGTCCAGTCCTGTAGCCACGTCCGGTCCTGTAGCCTAGCCACGTCCAGACCTGCAGCCACGTCCAGTCCTGTAGCCATGTACAGTCATGTAGCCACTTCTAGTCCTGTAGCCATGTCCAGTCCTGTAGCCACGTCCAGTCCTGTAACCATGTCCAGTCCTTTAGCCACGTCCAGTCCTGTAACCATGTCCAGTCCTTTAGCCATGTCCAGTCCTGTAGCCACATCCAGTCCTGTAGCCACGTCCAGTCCTGTAGCCATGTCCAGACCTGTAGACACGTCCAGTCCTGTAGCCACGTCCAGTCCTGTAGCCAAAACCCGTCCTGTAGCCAAGTCCAGTCCTGTAGCCACGTCCAGACCTGTAGACACGTCCAGTCATGTAGCCACGTCCAGTCCTTTAGCCATGTCCAGACATGTAGCCACGTCCAGTACTGTAGCCACGTCCAGTCCTGTAACCATGTCCAGTCCTGTAGCCACGTCCAGTCCTGTTACCATGTCCAGTCCTGTAGCCACGTCCAGTCCTGTTACCATGTCCAGTCCTGTAGCCACGTCCAGACCTGTAGCCACGTCCAGTCCTGTAGCCACGTCCATTCCTGTAGCCATGTCCAGTCCTGTAGCCACGTCCAGTCCTGTAACCATGTCCAGTCCTTTAGCCACGTCCAGTCCTGTAACCATGTCCAGTCCTTTAGCCATGTCCAGTCCTGTAGCCAATTCCAGTCCTGTAGCCACGTCCAGTCCTGTAGCTACGTCCAGACCTGTAGACACGTCCAGTCATGTAGCCACTTCTAGTCCTGTAGCCATGTCCAGTCCTGTAGCCACGTCCAGTCCTGTAACCATGTCCAGTCCTTTAGCCACGTCCAGTCCTGTAACCATGTCCAGTCCTTTAGCCATGTCCAGTCCTGTAGCCAATTCCAGGCCTGTAGCCACGTCCAGTCCTGTAGCTACGTCCAGACCTGTAGACACGTCCAGTCATGTAGCCACTTCCAGTCCTGTAGCCACGTCCATTCCTGTAGCCATGTCCAGTCCTGTAGCCACGTCCAGTCCTGAAACCATGTCCAGTCCTTTAGCCACGTCTAGTCCTGTAGCCATGTGCAATCCTGTAGCGATGCCCAATCCTGCAGCCATGTCCAGTCCTGTAGCCACGTCCAGTCCTGTAGCTATGTCCAGTCCTGAACCCTAGCCACGTCCAGTCCTGTAGCCACGTCCAGTCCTGTAATCACGTCCAGTCCTGTAGACACGTCCTGTCCTGTAACCATGTCCAGTCCTGTAGCCATGTCCAGTCCTGTAGCCACGTCCAGTCATGTAACCATGTCCAGTCCTGTAGCCATGTCCAGTCCTGTAACCATGTCCAGTCCTGTAGCCACGTCCGGTCCTGTAGCCTAGCCACGTCCAGACCTGCAGCCACGTCCAGTCCTGTAGCCATGTACAGTCATGTAACCATGTCCAGTCCAGGAGCCACGTCCAGTCATGCAGCCACGCCCAGTCCTGTAGCCATGTGCAGTCCTGTAACCATGTCCAGTCCTGTAGCCACGTCCAGTCCTGTAGCCATGTCCAGTCCTGTAGCCAGATCCAGTCCTGTAGCCAAGTCCAGTCCTGTAGCCACGTCCAGTCCTGTAGCCATGTCCAGTCCTGTAGCCACGTCCAGACCTGAAACCATGTCCAGTCCTTTAGCCACGTCTAGTCCTGTAGCCCTGTCCAATCCTGTAGCGATGCCCAATCCTGCAGCCATGTCCAGTCCTGTAGCCACATCCAGTCCTGTAGCTATGTCCAGTCCTGAAGCCTAGCCACGTCCAGTCCTGTAGCCACGTCCAGTCCTGTAGCCATGTCCAGTCCTGTAGCCACGTCCAGTCATGTAACCATGTCCAGTCCTGTAGCCATGTCCAGTCCTGTAGCCATATCCAGTCCTGTAACCATGTCCAGTCCTGTAGCCACGTCCGGTCCTGTAGCCTAGCCACGTCCAGACCTGCAGCCACGTCCAGTCCTGTAGCCATGTACAGTCATGTATCCATGTCCAGTCCAGTAGCCACGTACAGTCATGCAGCCATGTCCAGTCCTGTAGCCACATCCAGTCCTGTAACCATGTCCAGTCCAGTAACAACGTCCAGTCCTGTATACATATCCAGTCCTGTAGCCATGTCCTGTCCTGTAGCCACGTCCAGTCCTGTAGCCACGTCCAGTCCTGTAGCCACGTCCAGTCCTGTAGCCACGTCCAGTCCTGTAACCATGTCCAGACCTGTAGCCACGTCCAGTCCTGTAGCCATGTCCAGTCCTGTAGCCACATCCTGTCCTGACCTGTAGCCACGTCGTCCTGCAGCCATGTCCAGTCCTGTAACCATGTCCAGTCCTGTAGCCACATCCAGTCCTGTAGCCACGTCCAGTCCTGTAGCCATGTCCAGACCTGTAGACACGTCCAGTCCTGTAGCCACGTCCAGTCCTGTAGCCAAAACCCGTCCTGTAGCCAAGTCCAGTCCTGTAGCCACGTCCAGACCTGTAGACACGTCCAGTCATGTAGCCACGTCCAGTCCTTTAGCCATGTCCAGACATGTAGCCACGTCCAGTACTGTAGCCACGTCCAGTCCTGTAACCATGTCCAGTCCTGTAGCCACGTCCAGTCCTGTTACCATGTCCAGTCCTGTAGCCACGTCCAGACCTGTAGCCACGTCCAGTCCTGTAGCCACGTCCATTCCTGTAGCCATGTCCAGTCCTGTAGCCACGTCCAGTCCTGTAACCATGTCCAGTCCTTTAGCCACGTCCAGTCCTGTAACCATGTCCAGTCCTTTAGCCATGTCCAGTCCTGTAGCCAATTCCAGTCCTGTAGCCACGTCCAGTCCTGTAGCTACGTCCAGACCTGTAGACACGTCCAGTCATGTAGCCACTTCTAGTCCTGTAGCCATGTCCAGACCTGTAGCCACGTCCAGTCCTGTAGCCACGTCCAGTCCTGTAACCATGTCCAGTACTGTAGCCACGTCCCGTCCTGTTACCATGTCCTGTCCTGTAGCCACGTCCAGACCTGTAGCCACATCCAGTCCTGTAGCCACGTCCAGTCCTGTAACCACGTCCATTCCTGTAGCCATGTCCAGTCCTGAAGCCATGTCCAATCCTGAAGCGATGCCCAATCCTGCAGCCATGTCCACTCCTGTAGCCACGTCCAGTCCTGTAGCCATGTCCAGTCCTGTAGCCTAGCCACGTCCAGTCCTGTAGCAACGTCCAGTCCTGTAGCCACGTCCAGTCCTGTAACCATGTCCAGAACTGTAACCATGTCCAGTCCTGTAGCCAAGTCCAGTCCTGTAGCCACGTCCAGTCCTGTAGCAATGTCCAGTCCAGTAGCCACGTGCAGTCCAGACATGTAGCCATGTCCAGTCCTGTAACCATGTCCAGTCCTGTAGCCACGTCCAGTCCTGTAGCCACGTCCAGTCCTGTAGCAATGTCCAGTCCAGTAGCCAAATGCAGTCCAGACCTGTAGCCATGTCCAGTCCTGTAACCATGTCCAGTCCTGTAGCCATGTCCAGTCCTGAAAACATGTCCAGTCCTGTAGACACGTCCAGTCCTGTAGCCACGTCCAGTCCTGTAGCCACGTCCAGTCCTGTAACCATGTCCAGTCCTGTAGCCACGTCCAGTCCTGTAGCCAAGTCCAGTCCTGTAGACATGTCCAGTCCTGGAGACACGTCCAGTCCAGACCTGTAGCCACGTCCAGTCCTGTAGCCACTTTCAGTCCTGTAAACATGTCCAGTCCTGTAGCCACGTCCAGTCCTGTAAACAAGTCCAGTCCTGTAACCATTTGCAGTCCTGCAGCCACGTCCAGTCCTATAGCCACGTCCAGTCCTGTAACCATGTCCAGTCCTGTACCCCTGTCCAGTCCTGTAAGCATGTTCATTCCTGTAGCCTAGACACGTCCAGACCTGTAGCCACGTCCAGTCCTGTAGCCACGTCCAGTCCTGTAACCATGTCCAGTCCTGTAGCCACGTCCAGACCTGTAGCCACGTCCAGTCCTGTAGCCACGTCCAGTCCTGTAGCCACGTCCAGTCCTGAAACCATGTCCAGTCCTTTAGCCACATCCAGTCCTGTAGCCATGTCCAATCCTGTAGCGATGCCCAATCCCGCAGCCATGTCCAGTCCTGTAGCCACGTCCAGTCCTGTAGCTATGTCCAGTCCTGAAGCCTAGCCACGTCCAGTCCTGTAAACACGTCCAGTCCTGTAGCCATGTCCAGACATGTAGCCACGTCCAGTCCTGTAGCCACGTCCAGTCCTGTAACCATGTCCAGTCCTGTAGCAACGTCCAGCCCTGTTACCATGTCCAGTCCTGCAGCCACGTCCAGACCTGTAGCCACGTCCAGTCCTGTAGCCACGTCCATTCCTGTAGCCATGTCCAGTCCTGTAGCCACGTCAAATCCTGAAACCATGTCCAGTCCTTTAGCCACGTCTAGTCCTGTAGCCATGTCCAATCCTGTAGCGATGCCCAATCCTGCAGCCATGTCCAGTCCTGTAGCCACGTCCAGTCCTGTAGCTATGTCCAGTCCTGAAGCCTAGCCACGTCCAGTCCTGTAGCCAGGTCCAGTCCTGTAATCACGTCCAGTCCTGTAGACACGTCCTGTCCTGTAACCATGTCCAGTCCTGTAGCCATGTCCAGTCCTGTAGCCACGTCCAGTCATGTAACCATGTCCAGTCCTGTAGCCATGTCCAGTCCTGTAGCCATGTCCAGTCCTGTAACCATGTCCAGTCCTGTAGCCACGTCCAGTCATGTAACCATGTCCAGACCTGTAGACACGTCCAGTCATGTAGCCACGTACAGTCCTGTAACCGTGTTCAGTCCTGTAACCACGTCCAGACCAGTAGCCACGTCCAGTCCTGTAGCCACGTCCAGACCTGTAGACACGTCCAGTCATGTAGCCACGTACAGTCCTGTAACCGTGTTCAGTCCTGTAACCATGTCCAGTCCTGTAGCCACGTCCAGTCCTATAGCCACGTCCAGTCCTGTAACCATGTCCAGTCCTGTACCCCTGTCCAGTCCTGTAAGCATGTTCATTCCTGTAGCCTAGACACGTCCAGACCTGTAGCCACGTCCAGTCCTGTAACCATGTCCAGTCATGTAGCCATGTCCAGTCCTGTTGCCACGTCCAGTCCTGTAGCCACGTCCAGTCCTGTAGCCACGTCCAGACCTGTAGACACGTCCAGTCATGTAGCCACGTCCAGTCCTGTAGCCATGTCCAGACCTGTAGCCACGTCCAGTCCTGTAGCCACGTCCAGTCCTGTAACCATGTCCAGTACTGTAGCCATGTCCAGTCCTGTTACCATGTCCAGTCCTCTAGCCACGTCCAGACCTGTAGCCACGTCCAGTCCTGAAGCCACGTCCAGTCCTGTAACCACGTCCATTACTATAGCCATGTCCAGTCCTGTAGCCACGTCCAGTCCTGTAACCATGCCCAGTCCTGTAGCCACGTCCAGTCCTGTAACCATGTCCAGTCCTGTAGCCAAGACCACTCCTGTAGCCACGTCCAGTCCTGTAGCCATGTACAGTCCTGTAGCCTAGCCACGTCCAGTCCTGTAGCAATGTCCAGTCCTGTAGCCACGTCCAGTCCTGTAACCATGTCCAGACCTGTAACCATGTCCAGTCCTGTAGCCACGTCCAGTCCTGTAGCAATGTCCAGTCCTGTAGTCACGTACAGTCCTGTAACCATGTTCAGTCCTGTAACCACGTCCAGACCAGTAGCCACGTCCAGTCCTGTAGCCACGTCCAGTCCTGTAACCATGTCCAGTCCTGTAGCCACGTCCAGACCTGTAGCCACATCCAGTCCTGTAGCCACGTCCAGTCCTGTAGCCACGTCCAGTCCTGAAACCATGTCCAGTCCTTTAGCCACATCCAGTCCTGTAGCCATGTCCAATCCTGTAGCGATGCCCAATCCCGCAGCCATGTTCAGTCCTGTAGCCACGTCCAGTCCTGTAGCTATGTCCAGTCCTGAAGCCTAGCCACGTCCAGTCCTGTAAACACGTCCAGTCCTGTAGCCATGTCCAGACATGTAGCCACGTCCAGTCCTGTAGCCACGTCCAGTCCTGTAACCATGTCCAGTCCTGTAGCAACGTCCAGCCCTGTTACCATGTCCATTCCTGCAGCCACGTCCAGACCTGTAGCCACGTCCAGTCCTGTAGCCACGTCCATTCCTGTAGCCATGTCCAGTCCTGTAGCCACGTCCAATCCTGAAACCATGTCCAGTCCTTTAGCCACGTCTAGTCCTGTAGCCATGTCCAATCCTGTAGCGATGCCCAATCCTGTAGCCATGTCCAGTCCTGTAGCCACGTCCAGTCCTGTAGCTATGTCCAGTCCTGAAGCCTAGCCACGTCCAGTCCTGTAGCCACGTCCAGTCCTGTAATCACGTCCAGTCCTGTAGACACGTCCTGTCCTGTAACCATGTCCAGTCCTGTAGCCATGTCCAGTCCTGTAGCCACGTCCAGTCAAGTAACCATGTCCAGTCCTGTAGCCATGTCCAGTCCTGTGGCCATGTCCAGTCCTGTAACCATGTCCAGTCCTGTAGCCACGTCCGGTCCTGTAGCCTAGCCACGTCCAGACCTGCAGCCACGTCCAGTCCTGTAGCCATGTACAGTCATGTAACCATGTCCAGTCCAGGAGCCACGTCCAGTCATGCAGCCATGCCCAGTCCTGTAGCCATGTGCAGTCCTGTAACCATGTCCAGTCCTGTAGCCACGTCCAGTCCTGTAGCCATGTCCAGTCCTGTAGCCATGTCCAGTCCTGTAGCCACGTCCAGTCCTGTAGCCATGTCCAGTCCTGTAGCCAGATCCAGTCCTGTAGCCAAGTCCAGTCCTGTAGCCATGTCCAGTCCTGTAGCCACGTCCAGTCCTGTAGCCACGTCCAGACCTGAAACCATGTCCAGTCCTTTAGCCACGTCTAGTCCTGTAGCCCTGTCCAATCCTGTAGCGATGCCCAATCCTGCAGCCATGTCCAGTCCTGTAGCCATGTCCAGTCCTGTAGCTATGTCCAGTCCTGAAGCCTAGCCACGTCCAGTCCTGTAGCCACGTCCAGTCCTGTAGCCATGTCCAGTCCTGTAGCCACGTCCAGTCATGTAATCATGTCCAGTCCTGTAGCCATGTCCAGTCCTGTAGCCATGTCCAGTCCTGTAACCATGTCCAGTCCGGTAGCCACGTCCGGTCCTGTAGCCTAGCCACGTCCAGACCTGCAGCCACGTCCAGTCCTGTAGCCATGTACAGTCATGTATCCATGTACAGTCCAGTAGCCACGTCCAGTCATGCAGCCATGTCCAGTCCTGTAGCCACATCCAGTCCTGTAACCATGTCCAGTCCAGTAACAACGTCCAGCCCTGTATACATATCCAGTCCTGTAGCCATGTCCAGTCCTGTAGCCACGTCCAGTCCTGTAGCCACGTCCAGTCCTGTAGCCACGACCAGTCCTGTAACCATGTCCAGACCTGTAGCCACGTCCAGTCCTGTAGCCTTGTCCAGTCCTGTAGCCACATCCTGTCCTGACCTGTAGCCACGTCCAGTCCTGTAGCCATGTCCAGTCCTGTAACCATGTCCAGTCCTGTAGCCACATCCAGTCCTGTAGCCACGTCCAGTCCTGTAGCCATGTCCAGTCCTGCAGCCATGTCCACTCCTGTGGCCACATCCAGTCCTGTAGCCATGTGCAGTCCTGTAGCCATGTCCAGTCCTGTAACGACGTCCAGACCTGTAGACATGTCCAGTCCTGTAGCCATGTCCAGACCTGTAGCCACGCCCAGTCCTGTAGCCACGTCCAGTCCTGTAACCATGTCCAGTCCTGTAGCCACGTCCAGTCCTTTAGCCACGTCTAGTCCTGTAAACAAGTCCAGTCCTGTAACCATTTGCAGTCCTGCAGCCACGTCCAGTCCTATAGCCACGTCCAGTCCTGTAACCATGTCCAGTCCTGTACCCCTGTCCAGTCCTGTAAGCATGTTCATTCCTGTAGCCTAGACACGTCCAGACCTGTAGCCACGTCCAGTCCTGTAGCCACGTCCAGTCCTGTAACCATGTCCAGTCCTGTAGCCACGTCCAGACCTGTAGCCACGTCCAGTCCTGTAGCCACGTCCAGTCCTGTAGCCACGTCCAGTCCTGAAACCATGTCCAGTCCTTTAGCCACATCCAGTCCTGTAGCCATGTCCAATCCTGTAGCGATGCCCAATCCCGCAGCCATGTCCAGTCCTGTAGCCACGTCCAGTCCTGTAGCTATGTCCAGTCCTGAAGCCTAGCCACGTCCAGTCCTGTAAACACGTCCAGTCCTGTAGCCATGTCCAGACATGTAGCCACGTCCAGTCCTGTAGCCACGTCCAGTCCTGTAACCATGTCCAGTCCTGTAGCAACGTCCAGCCCTGTTACCATGTCCAGTCCTGCAGCCACGTCCAGACCTGTAGCCACGTCCAGTCCTGTAGCCACGTCCATTCCTGTAGCCATGTCCAGTCCTGTAGCCACGTCAAATCCTGAAACCATGTCCAGTCCTTTAGCCACGTCTAGTCCTGTAGCCATGTCCAATCCTGTAGCGATGCCCAATCCTGCAGCCATGTCCAGTCCTGTAGCCACGTCCAGTCCTGTAGCTATGTCCAGTCCTGAAGCCTAGCCACGTCCAGTCCTGTAGCCAGGTCCAGTCCTGTAATCACGTCCAGTCCTGTAGACACGTCCTGTCCTGTAACCATGTCCAGTCCTGTAGCCATGTCCAGTCCTGTAGCCACGTCCAGTCATGTAACCATGTCCAGTCCTGTAGCCATGTCCAGTCCTGTAGCCATGTCCAGTCCTGTAACCATGTCCAGTCCTGTAGCCACGTCCAGTCATGTAACCATGTCCAGACCTGTAGACACGTCCAGTCATGTAGCCACGTACAGTCCTGTAACCGTGTTCAGTCCTGTAACCACGTCCAGACCAGTAGCCACGTCCAGTCCTGTAGCCACGTCCAGACCTGTAGACACGTCCAGTCATGTAGCCACGTACAGTCCTGTAACCGTGTTCAGTCCTGTAACCATGTCCAGTCCTGTAGCCACGTCCAGTCCTATAGCCACGTCCAGTCCTGTAACCATGTCCAGTCCTGTACCCCTGTCCAGTCCTGTAAGCATGTTCATTCCTGTAGCCTAGACACGTCCAGACCTGTAGTCACGTCCAGTCCTGTAACCATGTCCAGTCATGTAGCCATGTCCAGTCCTGTTGCCACGTCCAGTCCTGTAGCCACGTCCAGTCCTGTAGCCACGTCCAGACCTGTAGACACGTCCAGTCATGTAGCCACGTCCAGTCCTGTAGCCATGTCCAGACCTGTAGCCACGTCCAGTCCTGTAGCCACGTCCAGTCCTGTAACCATGTCCAGTACTGTAGCCATGTCCAGTCCTGTTACCATGTCCAGTCCTCTAGCCACGTCCAGACCTGTAGCCACGTCCAGTCCTGAAGCCACGTCCAGTCCTGTAACCACGTCCATTACTATAGCCATGTCCAGTCCTGTAGCCACGTCCAGTCCTGTAACCATGCCCAGTCCTGTAGCCACGTCCAGTCCTGTAACCATGTCCAGTCCTGTAGCCAAGTCCACTCCTGTAGCCACGTCCAGTCCTGTAGCCATGTACAGTCCTGTAGCCTAGCCACGTCCAGTCCTGTAGCAATGTCCAGTCCTGTAGCCACGTCCAGTCCTGTAACCATGTCCAGACCTGTAACCATGTCCAGTCCTGTAGCCACGTCCAGTCCTGTAGCAATGTCCAGTCCTGTAGTCACGTACAGTCCTGTAACCATGTTCAGTCCTGTAACCACGTCCAGACCAGTAGCCACGTCCAGTCCTGTAGCCACGTCCAGTCCTGTAACCATGTCCAGTCCTGTAGCCACGTCCAGACCTGTAGCCACATCCAGTCCTGTAGCCACGTCCAGTCCTGTAGCCACGTCCAGTCCTGAAACCATGTCCAGTCCTTTAGCCACATCCAGTCCTGTAGCCATGTCCAATCCTGTAGCGATGCCCAATCCCGCAGCCATGTTCAGTCCTGTAGCCACGTCCAGTCCTGTAGCTATGTCCAGTCCTGAAGCCTAGCCACGTCCAGTCCTGTAAACACGTCCAGTCCTGTAGCCATGTCCAGACATGTAGCCACGTCCAGTCCTGTAGCCACGTCCAGTCCTGTAACCATGTCCAGTCCTGTAGCAACGTCCAGCCCTGTTACCATGTCCATTCCTGCAGCCACGTCCAGACCTGTAGCCACGTCCAGTCCTGTAGCCACGTCCATTCCTGTAGCCATGTCCAGTCCTGTAGCCACGTCCAATCCTGAAACCATGTCCAGTCCTTTAGCCACGTCTAGTCCTGTAGCCATGTCCAATCCTGTAGCGATGCCCAATCCTGTAGCCATGTCCAGTCCTGTAGCCACGTCCAGTCCTGTAGCTATGTCCAGTCCTGAAGCCTAGCCACGTCCAGTCCTGTAGCCACGTCCAGTCCTGTAATCACGTCCAGTCCTGTAGACACGTCCTGTCCTGTAACCATGTCCAGTCCTGTAGCCATGTCCAGTCCTGTAGCCACGTCCAGTCAAGTAACCATGTCCAGTCCTGTAGCCATGTCCAGTCCTGTGGCCATGTCCAGTCCTGTAACCATGTCCAGTCCTGTAGCCACGTCCGGTCCTGTAGCCTAGCCACGTCCAGACCTGCAGCCACGTCCAGTCCTGTAGCCATGTACAGTCATGTAACCATGTCCAGTCCAGGAGCCACGTCCAGTCATGCAGCCATGCCCAGTCCTGTAGCCATGTGCAGTCCTGTAACCATGTCCAGTCCTGTAGCCACGTCCAGTCCTGTAGCCATGTCCAGTCCTGTAGCCATGTCCAGTCCTGTAGCCACGTCCAGTCCTGTAGCCATGTCCAGTCCTGTAGCCAGATCCAGTCCTGTAGCCAAGTCCAGTCCTGTAGCCATGTCCAGTCCTGTAGCCACGTCCAGTCCTGTAGCCACGTCCAGACCTGAAACCATGTCCAGTCCTTTAGCCACGTCTAGTCCTGTAGCCCTGTCCAATCCTGTAGCGATGCCCAATCCTGCAGCCATGTCCAGTCCTGTAGCCATGTCCAGTCCTGTAGCTATGTCCAGTCCTGAAGCCTAGCCACGTCCAGTCCTGTAGCCACGTCCAGTCCTGTAGCCATGTCCAGTCCTGTAGCCACGTCCAGTCATGTAATCATGTCCAGTCCTGTAGCCATGTCCAGTCCTGTAGCCATGTCCAGTCCTGTAACCATGTCCAGTCCGGTAGCCACGTCCGGTCCTGTAGCCTAGCCACGTCCAGACCTGCAGCCACGTCCAGTCCTGTAGCCATGTACAGTCATGTATCCATGTACAGTCCAGTAGCCACGTCCAGTCATGCAGCCATGTCCAGTCCTGTAGCCACATCCAGTCCTGTAACCATGTCCAGTCCAGTAACAACGTCCAGCCCTGTATACATATCCAGTCCTGTAGCCATGTCCAGTCCTGTAGCCACGTCCAGTCCTGTAGCCACGTCCAGTCCTGTAGCCACGACCAGTCCTGTAACCATGTCCAGACCTGTAGCCACGTCCAGTCCTGTAGCCTTGTCCAGTCCTGTAGCCACATCCTGTCCTGACCTGTAGCCACGTCCAGTCCTGTAGCCATGTCCAGTCCTGTAACCATGTCCAGTCCTGTAGCCACATCCAGTCCTGTAGCCACGTCCAGTCCTGTAGCCATGTCCAGTCCTGCAGCCATGTCCACTCCTGTGGCCACATCCAGTCCTGTAGCCATGTGCAGTCCTGTAGCCATGTCCAGTCCTGTAACGACGTCCAGACCTGTAGACATGTCCAGTCCTGTAGCCATGTCCAGACCTGTAGCCACGCCCAGTCCTGTAGCCACGTCCAGTCCTGTAACCATGTCCAGTCCTGTAGCCACGTCCAGTCCTTTAGCCACGTCTAGTCCTGTAGCCATGTCCAGTCCTGTTGCCACGTCCAGTCCTGTAACCACGTCCAGTCCTGTGGACACGTCCAGACCTGTAGACACGTCCAGTCATGTAGCCACGTCCAGACCTGTAGCCACGTCCAGTCCTGTAGCCACGTCTAGTCCTGTAACCATGTCCAGTCCTGTAACCATGTCCAGTCCTGTAGCCACATCCAGTCCTGTAGCCACGTCCAGTCCTGTAGCCATGTCCAGTCCTGTAACCATGTCCAGTCCTGTAGCCACGTCCAGTCCTGTTACCATGTCCAGTCCTGTAGACACGTCCAGACATGTAGCCACGTCCAGTCCTGTAGCCACATCCAGTCCTGTAGCCACGTCCATTCCTTTAGCCATGTCCAGTCCTGTAGCCACGTCCAGTCCTGTAACCATGTCCAGTCCTGTAGCCGTGTCCAATCCTGTAGCGATGCCCAATCCAGCAGCCATGTCCACTCCTGTAGCCACGTCCAGTCATGTAGCCATGTCCAGTCCTGTAGCCTAGCCACGTCCAGTCCTGTAGCAACGTCCAGTCCTGTAACCACGTCCAGTCCTGTAACCATGTCCAGACCTGTAACCATGTCCAGTCCTGTAGCCAAGTCCAGTCCTGTAGCCACGTCCAGTCCTGTAGCAATGTCCAGTCCAGCAGCCACGTGCAGTCCTGTAACCATGTCCAGTCCTGTAGCCACGTCCAGTCCTGTAGACACGTCCAGTCCTGTAGCCATGTCCAGTCCTGTAGCCATGTCCAGTCCAGTAGCCATGTCCAGTCCTGTAGCCTAGCCAAGTCCAGACCTGTATCCCTGTCCAGTCCTGTAGCCACGTCCAGTCCTTTAACCATGTCCAGTCCTGTAGCCACGTCCAGTCCTGTAACCATGTCCAGTCCTGTAGCCGTGTCCAATCCTGTAGCGATGCCCAATCCAGCAGCCATGTCCACTCCTGCAGCCACGTCCAGTCATGTAGCCATGTCCAGTCCTGTAGCCTTGCCACGTCCAGTCCTGTAGCAACGTCCAGTCCTGTAACCACGTCCAGTCCTGTAACCATGTCCAGACCTGTAACCATGTCCAGTCCTGTAGCCAAGTCCAGTCCTGTAGCCACGTCCAGTCCTGTAGCAATGTCCAGTCCAGTAGCCACGTGCAGTCCTGTAACCATGTCCAGTCCTGTAGCCACGTCCAGTCCTGTCGCCACGTCCAGTCCTGTCGCCAAGTCCAGTCCTGTAGCCACGTCCAGTCCTGTAGCCTTGTCCAGTCCTGTAGCCACATCCGGTCCTGACCTGTAGCCACGTCCAGTCCTGTAGCCATGTCCAGTCCTGTAACCATGTCCAGTCCTGTAGCCACATCCAGTCCTGTAGCCACGTCCAGTCCTGTAGCCATGTCCAGTCCTGCAGCCATGTCCAGTCCTGTGGCCACATCCAGTCCTGTAGCCATGTGCAGTCCTGTAGCCATGTCCAGTCCTGTAACGACGTCCAGACCTGTAGACATGTCCAGTCCTGTAGCCATGTCCAGACCTGTAGCCACGCCCAGTCCTGTAGCCACGTCCAGTCCTGTAACCATGTCCAGTCCTGTAGCCACGTCCAGTCCTCTTACCATGTCCAGTCCTGTAGCCACGTCCAGTCCTTTAGCCACGTCTAGTCCTGTAGCCATGTCCAGTCCTGTTGCCACGTCCAATCCAGTAACCACGTCCAGTCCTGTGGCCACGTCCAGACCTGTAGACACGTCCAGTCATGTAGCCACGTCCAGACCTGTAGCCACGTCCAGTCCTGTAGCCACGTCCAGTCCTGTAGCCACGTCCAGTCCTGTTACCATGTCCAGTCCTGTAGACACGTCCAGACATGTAGCCACGTCCAGTCCTGTAGCCACATCCAGTCCTGTAGCCACGTCCATTCCTGTAGCCATGTCCAGTCCTGTTGCCACGTCCAGTCCTGTAACCATGTCCAGTCCTGTAGCCGTGTCCAATCCTGTAGCGATGCCCAATCCAGCAGCCATGTCCACTCCTGTAGCCACGTCCAGTCATGTAGCCATGTCCAGTCCTGTAGCCTAGCCACGTCCAGTCCTGTAGCAACGTCCAGTCCTGTAACCACGTCCAGTCCTGTAACCATGTCCAGACCTGTAACCATGTCCAGTCCTGTAGCCAAGTCCAGTCCTGTAGCCACGTCCAGTCCTGTAGCAATGTCCAGTCCAGTAGCCACGTGCAGTCCTGTAACCATGTCCAGTCCTGTAGCCACGTCCAGTCCTGTAGACACGTCCAGTCCTGTAGCCATGTCCAGTCCTGTAGCCATGTCCAGTCCAGTAGCCATGTCCAGTCCTGTAGCCTAGCCAAGTCCAGACCTGTAGCCCTGTCCAGTCCTGTAACCACGTCCAGTCCTGTGGACACGTCCAGACCTGTAGACACGTCCAGTCATGTAGCCACGTCCAGACCTGTAGCCACGTCCAGTCCTGTAGCCACGTCTAGTCCTGTAACCATGTCCAGTCCTGTAACCATGTCCAGTCCTGTAGCCACATCCAGTCCTGTAGCCACGTCCAGTCCTGTAGCCATGTCCAGTCCTGTAACCATGTCCAGTCCTGTAGCCACGTCCAGTCCTGTTACCATGTCCAGTCCTGTAGACACGTCCAGACATGTAGCCACGTCCAGTCCTGTAGCCACATCCAGTCCTGTAGCCACGTCCATTCCTGTAGCCATGTCCAGTCCTGTAGCCACGTCCAGTCCTGTAACCATGTCCAGTCCTGTAGCCGTGTCCAATCCTGTAGCGATGCCCAATCCAGCAGCCATGTCCACTCCTGTAGCCACGTCCAGTCATGTAGCCATGTCCAGTCCTGTAGCCTAGCCACGTCCAGTCCTGTAGCAACGTCCAGTCCTGTAACCACGTCCAGTCCTGTAACCATGTCCAGACCTGTAACCATGTCCAGTCCTGTAGCCAAGTCCAGTCCTGTAGCCACGTCCAGTCCTGTAGCAATGTCCAGTCCAGTAGCCACGTGCAGTCCTGTAACCATGTCCAGTCCTGTAGCCACGTCCAGTCCTGTAGACACGTCCAGTCCTGTAGCCATGTCCAGTCCTGTAGCCATGTCCAGTCCAGTAGCCATGTCCAGTCCTGTAGCCTAGCCAAGTCCAGACCTGTAGCCCTGTCCAGTCCTGTAGCCACGTCCAGTCCTTTAACCATGTCCAGTCCTGTAGCCACGTCCAGTCCTGTAACCATCTCCAGTCCTGTAGCCGTGTCCAATCCTGTAGCGATGCCCAATCCAGCAGCCATGTCCACTCCTGTAACCACGTCCAGTCCTGTAACCATGTCCAGACCTGTAACCATGTCCAGTCCTGTAGCCACGTCCAGTCCTGTAGCCACGTCCAGTCCTGTAGCCAAGTCCAGTCCTGTAGACATGTCCAGTCCTGTAGACACGTCCAGTTCATACCTGTAGCCACGTCCAGTCCTGTAGCCACGTCCAGTCCTGTAAACATGTCCAGTCCTGTAGCCACGTCCAGTCCTGTAAACATGTCCAGTCCTGTAACCATGTCCAGACCTGTAACCATGTCCAGTCCTGTAGCCAAGTCCAGTCCAGTAGCCACGTCCAGTCCTGTAGCAATGTCCAGTCCAGTAGCCACGTGCAGTCCTGTAACCATGTCCAGTCCTGTAGCCACGTCCAGTCCTGTAGACACGTCCAGTCCTGTAGCCATGTCCAGTCCTGTAGCCATGTCCAGTCCAGTAGCCATGTCCAGTCCTGTAGCCTAGCCAAGTCCAGACCTGTATCCCTGTCCAGTCCTGTAGCCACGTCCAGTCCTTTAACCATGTCCAGTCCTGTAGCCACGTCCAGTCCTGTAACCATGTCCAGTCCTGTAGCCGTGTCCAATCCTGTAGCGATGCCCAATCCAGCAGCCATGTCCACTCCTGTAGCCACGTCCAGTCATGTAGCCATGTCCAGTCCTGTAGCCTAGCCACGTCCAGTCCTGTAGCAACGTCCAGTCCTGTAACCACGTCCAGTCCTGTAACCATGTCCAGACCTGTAGCCACGTCCAGTCCTGTAGCCACGTCCAGTCCTGTAAACATGTCCTGTCCTGTAGCCACGTCCAGACCTGTAGCCACGTCCAGACCTGTAGCCACGTCCAGTCCTGTAGCCACGTCCATTCCTGTAGCCATGTCCAGTCCTGTAGCCACGTCCAGTCCTGTAACCATGCCCAGTCCTTTAACCACGTCCAGTCCTGTAGCCACGTCCAGTCCTGTAACCATGTCCAGTCCTGTAGCCATGTCCAGTCCTGTAGCCTAGCCACGTCCAGTCCTGTAGCAACGTCCAGTCCTGTAGCCACGTCCAGTCCTGTCGCCAAGTCCAGTCCTGTAGCCACGTCCAGTCCTGTAGCCTTGTCCAGTCCTGTAGCCACGTCCAGTCCTGTAACCATGTCCAGTCCTGTAGCCGTGTCCAATCCTGTAGCGATGCCCAATCCAGCAGCCATGTCCACTCCTGTAGCCACGTCCAGTCATGTAGCCATGTCCAGTCCTGTAGCCTAGCCACGTCCAGTCCTGTAGCAACGTCCAGTCCTGTAACCACGTCCAGTCCTGTAACCATGTCCAGACCTGTAACCATGTCCAGTCCTGTAGCCAAGTCCAGTCCTGTAGCCACGTCCAGTCCTGTAGCAATGTCCAGTCCAGTAGCCACGTGCAGTCCTGTAACCATGTCCAGTCCTGTAGCCACGTCCAGTCCTGTCGCCACGTCCAGTCCTGTCGCCAGGTCCAGTCCTGTAGCCACGTCCAGTCCTGTAGCCTTGTCCAGTCCTGTAGCCACATCCGGTCCTGACCTGTAGCCACTTCCAGTCCTGTAGCCATGTCCAGTCCTGTAACCATGTCCAGTCCTGTAGCCACATCCAGTCCTGTAGCCACGTCCAGTCCTGTAGCCATGTCCAGTCCTGCAGCCATGTCCAGTCCTGTGGCCACATCCAGTCCTGTAGCCATGTGCAGTCCTGTAGCCATGTCCAGTCCTGTAACGACGTCCAGACCTGTAGACATGTCCAGTCCTGTAGCCATGTCCAGACCTGTAGCCACGCCCAGTCCTGTAGCCACGTCCAGTCCTGTAACCATGTCCAGTCCTGTAGCCACGTCCAGTCCTCTTACCATGTCCAGTCCTGTAGCCACGTCCAGTCCTTTAGCCACGTCTAGTCCTGTAGCCATGTCCAGTCCTGTTGCCACGTCCAGTCCAGTAACCACGTCCAGTCCTGTGGCCACGTCCAGACC